>NC_064819.1:35888713-37088713 GCF_024166365.1 Elephas maximus indicus
GGTTAGGGTTAGAGTTAGGTTTAGGGTTAGGTTTATGCTTAGGATTACGTTTAGGGTCATGGTTAGGGGGAGATTTAGTGTCATATTTAGGTTTTTTTTTCCTTTTTTTTTTAGGCTTAGGGGTTAGGGTTAAGTTTATGGTAAGCGTGAGGTTTAGGGTTGGAGTTAGGGTTCAGGTTAGGGTCAGGGTTAGGATTAGTTTAAGTTTAGGGTTAGGGTTCGGGTCAGGGTTAGTTTTACTTCTGGTTAGGTTACGTTTTGATTGAAGTTAGGGCAGGTTTAGGGTTATGGTTAGGGTGAAATTTTGGTTAAGGGCGAGGGTTCGGTTTAGGGTTAGGGTTAGAGTTAGGGTTAGTGGTTAGGGTTAGGTTTACGGTTAAGGTTAGGTTTACGCTAAGGATTAGGCTTGGAGTTAGGGTTAGGCGTTAGTGTTTCTGTTAGGTTTAGGGTAGGGTTATATTTAGGGTTAAGTTTAGGGTTAGGGTAAGAGTTAGAGTTACGGTAAAGTTAAGGTGAAGGTTTTGGGTAAGTGTTACTGTTAGGGTTAGGGCTTGGGTTAGGGTTAGAGTTAGGGCTAGGGGTTGGGTTTGGGTTTAAGTTTATGGTAGGGTAAAAGTTAGGGTGAAGGTTAGGTTAGAGTTAGGGTCAGGTTAGGATTAGGATTAGGGCGAGGGTTAGGGACGGAGTTATTGTAAGGGTTAGGTTTAGCGTTGGGGATACGGTTAAGGGTTAGGTTGAGGGTTAGGGTTAGGTTTCCTGTTAAGCTGAGGGTTTAGGGTAATTGTTATGGTTAGGGTTAGAGTTAGAGTTAGGCTTAGGGGAATTGTTATGGTTAGGGTGAGAGTTGGAGTTAGGCTTAGGGTTAGGGTGAAGTTTCAGTTAATAGTGAGGGTTAGGGTTAATGTCAGAGTTAGGGTTAATGTTAGTTTTAGGATTAGTTTTAGGGTTAGGGTTAGGTTCAGAGCTATTGTAAGGGTTAGATTTAGGGTTACAGATGGACTAGAGTTATTGTTAGAGTTAGTTTTAAGGTAAGGGTTTGGGTTAGGTTTAGGTTTAGGGTCAAGGTTAGGGTTAGGGTCTGGATGAAGTTTAGTCTAGGGTGAGGGTTATTTTTACGGTTAGGGCTAGAATTTGGGTTTGTGTTCAGGTTAGTGTTCAGGTTTGTTTTCGAGTTTGGGTTAGGGTTAGCGGTTATGTTTAGGGTTAGGGTTAGTGTGAAGTTCAGGTTAAGTGTGAGGGTTAGGATAAGGGTTAGGATTAGGGTTAGGATTATAGATAGGGTTAGACGTTAGGTTTAGGGTGTTAGGGTTAGGTTTATGGTTAGGGTAGTGTTAATTTTAGGCTTAATGTTAGGGTTAGTGTTAGGTTAGGGTTACTATTCATGTTAGAGTTAGGTTTAGGGATAAGGTTAGGGATAGCATTAGGTTTAGGGTTGGGGATACGGTTAAGGTTTAGGGTGACTGTTAGGATTAGGTTTACAGTTAAGGTCAGGGTTTATGTTTATTGTTACGGGAAGGGTTAGAGTCAGAGTTAGGGTTAGGGTTAGGGTTATGGTGAAGTTTCAGTTAATAGTGAGGATTAGGGTTAAGGTTAGTGTTAGGGTTAGGTTTAGGGTTAGGGCTAGGGTAGGGGTAAGGTTACTGTTAAGGCTGGGTTTACGGTAAAGGTAGTGCTAGGTTAGGGTTAGGTTTAGAGTTAGACTTAGTGGTAGGGTTTAGGGTTAGGGTTAGGGTCAAGTTTAGAGGTATTCTTAGGTTTAGGGTTAGGGTTATGGTAGAGTTAAGGTTAGCATTCATTTTAGGGTTAGGGTAACGGTTAGGTTTAGGTCATGCTTAGGACTAGGATTAGGGATAGGGTTAGGGTTGGGGAAAGTGTTAGGGGTTCGTGTGAGGGTTAGCGTTAGGTTTACACTTAAGCTGATGTTTTAGGGTGTTACGGTTAGGGTTAGGGTTAGAGTTAGGTTTAGGGTTAGGTTTATGCTTAGGATTACGTTTAGGGTCATGGTTAGGGGGAGATTTAGTGTCATATTTAGGTTTTTTTTCCTTTTTTTTTAGGCTTAGGGGTTAGGGTTAAGTTTATGTTAAGCGTGAGGTTTAGGGTTGGAGTTAGGGTTCAGGTTAGGGTCAGGGTTAGGATTAGCTTAAGTTTAGGGTTAGGGTTCGGGTTAGGGTTAGTTTTAGTTCTGGTTAGGTTACGTTTTGAATGAAGTTAGGGCAGGTTTAGGGTTATGGTTAGGGTGAAATTTTGGTTAAGGGCGAGGGTTCGGTTTAGGGTTAGGGTTAGAGTTAGGGTTAGTGGTTAGGGTTAGGTTTACTGTTAAGGTTAGGTTTAGGCTAAGGATTAGGCTTGGAGTTAGGGTTAGGAGTTAGTGTTTCGGTTAGGTTTAGGGTAGGGTTATATTTAGGGTTAAGTTTAGGGTTAGGGTAAGAGTTAGAGTTACGGTAAAGTTAAGGTGAAGGTTTTGGGTAAGTGTTACTGTTAGAGTTAGGGCTTGGGTTAGGGTTTGAGTGAGGGTTAGGGGTTGGGTTTGCGTTGAAGTTTATGGTAGGGTAAAAGTTAGGGTGAAGGTTAGGTTAGAGTTAGGGTCAGGTTCGGATTAGGATTAGGGCGAGGGTTAGGGACGGAATTATTGTAAGGGTTAGGTTTAGCGTTGGGGATACGGTTAAGGGTTAGGTTGAGGGTTAGGGTTAGGTTTCCTGTTAAGCTGAGGGTTTAGGGTAATTGTTATGGTTAGGGTTAGAGTTAGAGTTAGGCTTAGGGGAATTGTTATGGTTAGGGTGAGAGTTGGAGTTAGGCTTAGGGTTAGGGTGAAGTTTCAGTTAATAGTGAGGGTTAGGGTTAATGTCAGAGTTAGGGTTAATGTTAGTTTTAGGATTAGTTTTAGGGTTAGGGTTAGGTTCAGAGCTATTGTAAGGGTTAGGTTTAGGGTTACAGATGGACTAGAGTTATTGTTAGAGTTAGTTTTAAGGTAAGGGTTTGGGTTAGGTTTAGGTTTAGGGTTAAGGTTAGGGTTAGGGTTTGGATGAAGTTTAGTCTAGGGTGAGGGTTATTTTTACGGTTAGGGCTAGAATTTGGGTTTGTGTTCAGGTTAGTGTTCAGGTTAGTTTTCGAGTTTGGGTTAGGGTTAGGGGTTATGTTTAGGGTTAGGGTTAGTGTGAAGTTCAGGTTAAGTGTGAGGGTTAGGAAAAGGGTTAGGATTAGGGTTAGGATTATAGATAGGGTTAGACGTTAGGTTTAGGGTGTTAGGGTTAGGTTTATGGTTAGGGTAGTGTTAAGTTTAGGCTTAATGTTAGGGTTAGTGTTAGATTAGGGTTACTATTCGTGTTAAAGTTAGGGTTAGGGATAAGTTTAGGGATAGCATTAGGTTTAGGGTTGGGGATACGGTTAAGGTTTAGGGTGACTGTTAGGATTAGGTTTACAGTTCAGGTCAGGGTTTAGGTTAATTGTTACGGTAAGGGTTAGAGTTAGAGTTAGGGTTAGGGTTATGGTGAAGTTTCAGTTAATAGTGAGGGTTAGGGTTAAGGTTAGTGTTAGGGTTAGGTTTAGGGTTAGGGTAGGGGTAAGGTTACTGTTAAGGCTGGGTTTACGGTAAAGGGTAGTGCTAGGTTAGGGTTAGGTTTAGAGCTAGACATAGTGGTAGGGTTTAGGGTTAGGGTTAGGTTTAGAGTTAGACTTAGTGGTAGGGTTTAGGGTTAGGGTTAGGGTCAAGTTTAGAGGTATTGTTAGGTTTAGGGTTAGGGTTATGGTAGAGTTAAGGTTAGCATTCATTTTAGGGTTAGGGTAACGGTTAGGTTTAGGTCATGCTTAGGACTAGGATTAGGGATAGGGTTAGGGTTGGGGAAAGTGTTAGGGGTTCGTGTGAGGGTTAGCGTTAGGTTTACACTTAAGCTGATGTTTTAGGGTGTTACGGTTAGGGTTAGGGTTAGAGTTAGGTTTAGGGTTAGGTTTATGCTTAGGATTACGTTTAGGGTCATGGTTAGGGGGAGATTTAGTGTCATATTTAGGTTTTTTTTTCCTTTTTTTTTAGGCTTAGGGGTTAGGGTTAAGTTTATGGTAAGCGTGAGGTTTAGGGTTGGAGTTAGGGTTCAGGTTAGGGTCAGGGTTAGGATTAGTTTAAGTTTAGGGTTAGGGTTCGGGTCAGGGTTAGTTTTACTTCTGGTTAGGTTACGTTTTGATTGAAGTTAGGGCAGGTTTAGGGTTATGGTTAGGGTGAAATTTTGGTTAAGGGCGAGGGTTCGGTTTAGGGTTAGGGTTAGAGTTAGGGTTAGTGGTTAGGGTTAGGTTTACGGTTAAGGTTAGGTTTACGCTAAGGATTAGGCTTGGAGTTAGGGTTAGGCGTTAGTGTTTCTGTTAGGTTTAGGGTAGGGTTATATTTAGGGTTAAGTTTAGGGTTAGGGTAAGAGTTAGAGTTACGGTAAAGTTAAGGTGAAGGTTTTGGGTAAGTGTTACTGTTAGGGTTAGGGCTTGGGTTAGGGTTAGAGTTACGGCTAGGGGTTGGGTTTGGGTTTAAGTTTATGGTAGGGTAAAAGTTAGGGTGAAGGTTAGGTTAGAGTTAGGGTCAGGTTCGGATTAGGATTAGGGCGAGGGTTAGGGACGGAGTTATTGTAAGGGTTAGGTTTAGCGTTGGGGATACGGTTAAGGGTTAGGTTGAGGGTTAGGGTTAGGTTTCCTGTTAAGCTGAGGGTTTAGGGTAATTGTTATGGTTAGGGTTAGAGTTAGAGTTAGGCTTAGGGGAATTGTTATGGTTAGGGTGAGAGTTGGAGTTAGGCTTAGGGTTAGGGTGAAGTTTCAGTTAATAGTGAGGGTTAGGGTTAATGTCAGAGTTAGGGTTAATGTTAGTTTTAGGATTAGTTTTAGGGTTAGGGTTAGGTTCAGAGCTATTGTAAGGGTTAGGTTTAGGGTTACAGATGGAC
Source organism: Elephas maximus indicus (assembly GCF_024166365.1). Taxonomy (NCBI): domain Eukaryota; kingdom Metazoa; phylum Chordata; class Mammalia; order Proboscidea; family Elephantidae; genus Elephas; species Elephas maximus. Next base: position 35,893,627 of record NC_064819.1, read on the forward strand.
TAGAGTTATTGTTAGAGTTAGTTTTAAGGTAAGGGTTTGGGTTAGGTTTAGGTTTAGGGTTAAGGTTAGGGTTAGGGTTTGGATGAAGTTTAGTCTAGGGTGAGGGTTATTTTTACGGTTAGGGCTAGAATTTGGGTTTGTGTTCAGGTTAGTGTTCAGGTTAGTTTTCGAGTTTGGGTTAGGGTTAGGGGTTATGTTTAGGGTTAGGGTTAGTGTGAAGTTCAGGTTAAGTGTGAGGGTTAGGAAAAGGGTTAGGATTAGGGTTAGGATTATAGATAGGGTTAGACGTTAGGTTTAGGGTGTTAGGGTTAGGTTTATGGTTAGGGTAGTGTTAAGTTTAGGCTTAATGTTAGGGTTAGTGTTAGATTAGGGTTACTATTCGTGTTAAAGTTAGGGTTAGGGATAAGTTTAGGGATAGCATTAGGTTTAGGGTTGGGGATACGGTTAAGGTTTAGGGTGACTGTTAGGATTAGGTTTACAGTTCAGGTCAGGGTTTAGGTTAATTGTTACGGTAAGGGTTAGAGTTAGAGTTAGGGTTAGGGTTATGGTGAAGTTTCAGTTAATAGTGAGGGTTAGGGTTAAGGTTAGTGTTAGGGTTAGGTTTAGGGTTAGGGTAGGGGTAAGGTTACTGTTAAGGCTGGGTTTACGGTAAAGGGTAGTGCTAGGTTAGGGTTAGGTTTAGAGTTAGACTTAGTGGTAGGGTTTAGGGTTAGGGTTAGGGTTAGGTTTAGAGTTAGACTTAGTGGTAGGGTTTAGGGTTAGGGTTAGGGTCAAGTTTAGAGGTATTGTTAGGTTTAGGGTTAGGGTTATGGTAGAGTTAAGGTTAGCATTCATTTTAGGGTTAGGGTAACGGTTAGGTTTAGGTCATGCTTAGGACTAGGATTAGGGATAGGGTTAGGGTTGGGGAAAGTGTTAGGGGTTCGTGTGAGGGTTAGCGTTAGGTTTACACTTAAGCTGATGTTTTAGGGTGTTACGGTTAGGGTTAGGGTTAGAGTTAGGTTTAGGGTTAGGTTTATGCTTAGGATTACGTTTAGGGTCATGGTTAGGGGGAGATTTAGTGTCATATTTAGGTTTTTTTTTCCTTTTTTTTTTAGGCTTAGGGGTTAGGGTTAAGTTTATGGTAAGCGTGAGGTTTAGGGTTGGAGTTAGGGTTCAGGTTAGGGTCAGGGTTAGGATTAGTTTAAGTTTAGGGTTAGGGTTCGGGTCAGGGTTAGTTTTACTTCTGGTTAGGTTACGTTTTGATTGAAGTTAGGGCAGGTTTAGGGTTATGGTTAGGGTGAAATTTTGGTTAAGGGCGAGGGTTCGGTTTAGGGTTAGGGTTAGAGTTAGGGTTAGTGGTTAGGGTTAGGTTTACGGTTAAGGTTAGGTTTACGCTAAGGATTAGGCTTGGAGTTAGGGTTAGGCGTTAGTGTTTCTGTTAGGTTTAGGGTAGGGTTATATTTAGGGTTAAGTTTAGGGTTAGGGTAAGAGTTAGAGTTACGGTAAAGTTAAGGTGAAGGTTTTGGGTAAGTGTTACTGTTAGGGTTAGGGCTTGGGTTAGGGTTAGAGTTAGGGCTAGGGGTTGGGTTTGGGTTTAAGTTTATGGTAGGGTAAAAGTTAGGGTGAAGGTTAGGTTAGAGTTAGGGTCAGGTTAGGATTAGGATTAGGGCGAGGGTTAGGGACGGAGTTATTGTAAGGGTTAGGTTTAGCGTTGGGGATACGGTTAAGGGTTAGGTTGAGGGTTAGGGTTAGGTTTCCTGTTAAGCTGAGGGTTTAGGGTAATTGTTATGGTTAGGGTTAGAGTTAGAGTTAGGCTTAGGGGAATTGTTATGGTTAGGGTGAGAGTTGGAGTTAGGCTTAGGGTTAGGGTGAAGTTTCAGTTAATAGTGAGGGTTAGGGTTAATGTCAGAGTTAGGGTTAATGTTAGTTTTAGGATTAGTTTTAGGGTTAGGGTTAGGTTCAGAGCTATTGTAAGGGTTAGATTTAGGGTTACAGATGGACTAGAGTTATTGTTAGAGTTAGTTTTAAGGTAAGGGTTTGGGTTAGGTTTAGGTTTAGGGTCAAGGTTAGGGTTAGGGTCTGGATGAAGTTTAGTCTAGGGTGAGGGTTATTTTTACGGTTAGGGCTAGAATTTGGGTTTGTGTTCAGGTTAGTGTTCAGGTTTGTTTTCGAGTTTGGGTTAGGGTTAGCGGTTATGTTTAGGGTTAGGGTTAGTGTGAAGTTCAGGTTAAGTGTGAGGGTTAGGATAAGGGTTAGGATTAGGGTTAGGATTATAGATAGGGTTAGACGTTAGGTTTAGGGTGTTAGGGTTAGGTTTATGGTTAGGGTAGTGTTAAGTTTAGGCTTAATGTTAGGGTTAGTGTTAGGTTAGGGTTACTATTCGTGTTAGAGTTAGGTTTAGGGATAAGGTTAGGGATAGCATTAGGTTTAGGGTTGGGGATACGGTTAAGGTTTAGGGTGACTGTTAGGATTAGGTTTACAGTTAAGGTCAGGGTTTATGTTTATTGTTACGGGAAGGGTTAGAGTCAGAGTTAGGGTTAGGGTTAGGGTTATGGTGAAGTTTCAGTTAATAGTGAGGATTAGGGTTAAGGTTAGTGTTAGGGTTAGGTTTAGGGTTAGGGCTAGGGTAGGGGTAAGGTTACTGTTAAGGCTGGGTTTACGGTAAAGGTAGTGCTAGGTTAGGGTTAGGTTTAGAGTTAGACTTAGTGGTAGGGTTTAGGGTTAGGGTTAGGGTCAAGTTTAGAGGTATTGTTAGGTTTAGGGTTAGGGTTATGGTAGAGTTAAGGTTAGCATTCATTTTAGGGTTAGGGTAACGGTTAGGTTTAGGTCATGCTTAGGACTAGGATTAGGGATAGGGTTAGGGTTGGGGAAAGTGTTAGGGGTTCGTGTGAGGGTTAGCGTTAGGTTTACACTTAAGCTGATGTTTTAGGGTGTTACGGTTAGGGTTAGGGTTAGAGTTAGGTTTAGGGTTAGGTTTATGCTTAGGATTACGTTTAGGGTCATGGTTAGGGGGAGATTTAGTGTCATATTTAGGTTTTTTTTTCCTTTTTTTTTTAGGCTTAGGGGTTAGGGTTAAGTTTATGGTAAGCGTGAGGTTTAGGGTTGGAGTTAGGGTTCAGGTTAGGGTCAGGGTTAGGATTAGTTTAAGTTTAGGGTTAGGGTTCGGGTCAGGGTTAGTTTTACTTCTGGTTAGGTTACGTTTTGATTGAAGTTAGGGCAGGTTTAGGGTTATGGTTAGGGTGAAATTTTGGTTAAGGGCGAGGGTTCGGTTTAGGGTTAGGGTTAGAGTTAGGGTTAGTGGTTAGGGTTAGGTTTACGGTTAAGGTTAGGTTTACGCTAAGGATTAGGCTTGGAGTTAGGGTTAGGCGTTAGTGTTTCTGTTAGGTTTAGGGTAGGGTTATATTTAGGGTTAAGTTTAGGGTTAGGGTAAGAGTTAGAGTTATGGTAAAGTTAAGGTGAAGGTTTTGGGTAAGTGTTACTGTTAGAGTTAGGGCTTGGGTTAGGGTTTGAGTGAGGGTTAGGGGTTGGGTTTGCGTTGAAGTTTATGGTAGGGTAAAAGTTAGGGTGAAGGTTAGGTTAGAGTTAGGGTCAGGTTCGGATTAGGATTAGGGCGAGGGTTAGGGACGGAATTATTGTAAGGGTTAGGTTTAGCGTTGGGGATACGGTTAAGGGTTAGGTTGAGGGTTAGGGTTAGGTTTCCTGTTAAGCTGAGGGTTTAGGGTAATTGTTATGGTTAGGGTTAGAGTTAGAGTTAGGCTTAGGGGAATTGTTATGGTTAGGGTGAGAGTTGGAGTTAGGCTTAGGGTTAGGGTGAAGTTTCAGTTAATAGTGAGGGTTAGGGTTAATGTCAGAGTTAGGGTTAATGTTAGTTTTAGGATTAGTTTTAGGGTTAGGGTTAGGTTCAGAGCTATTGTAAGGGTTAGGTTTAGGGTTACAGATGGACTAGAGTTATTGTTAGAGTTAGTTTTAAGGTAAGGGTTTGGGTTAGGTTTAGGTTTAGGGTTAAGGTTAGGGTTAGGGTTTGGATGAAGTTTAGTCTAGGGTGAGGGTTATTTTTACGGTTAGGGCTAGAATTTGGGTTTGTGTTCAGGTTAGTGTTCAGGTTAGTTTTCGAGTTTGGGTTAGGGTTAGGGGTTATGTTTAGGGTTAGGGTTAGTGTGAAGTTCAGGTTAAGTGTGAGGGTTAGGAAAAGGGTTAGGATTAGGGTTAGGATTATAGATAGGGTTAGACGTTAGGTTTAGGGTGTTAGGGTTAGGTTTATGGTTAGGGTAGTGTTAAGTTTAGGCTTAATGTTAGGGTTAGTGTTAGATTAGGGTTACTATTCGTGTTAAAGTTAGGGTTAGGGATAAGTTTAGGGATAGCATTAGGTTTAGGGTTGGGGATACGGTTAAGGTTTAGGGTGACTGTTAGGATTAGGTTTACAGTTCAGGTCAGGGTTTAGGTTAATTGTTACGGTAAGGGTTAGAGTTAGAGTTAGGGTTAGGGTTATGGTGAAGTTTCAGTTAATAGTGAGGGTTAGGGTTAAGGTTAGTGTTAGGGTTAGGTTTAGGGTTAGGGTAGGGGTAAGGTTACTGTTAAGGCTGGGTTTACGGTAAAGGGTAGTGCTAGGTTAGGGTTAGGTTTAGAGCTAGACTTAGTGGTAGGGTTTAGGGTTAGGGTTAGGGTTAGGTTTAGAGTTAGACTTAGTCGTAGGGTTTAGGGTTAGGGTTAGGGTCAAGTTTAGAGGTATTGTTAGGTTTAGGGTTAGGGTTATGGTAGAGTTAAGGTTAGCATTCATTTTAGGGTTAGGGTAACGGTTAGGTTTAGGTCATGCTTAGGACTAGGATTAGGGATAGGGTTAGGGTTGGGGAAAGTGTTAGGGGTTCGTGTGAGGGTTAGCGTTAGGTTTACACTTAAGCTGATGTTTTAGGGTGTTACGGTTAGGGTTAGGGTTAGAGTTAGGTTTAGGGTTAGGTTTATGCTTAGGATTACGTTTAGGGTCATGGTTAGGGGGAGATTTAGTGTCATATTTAGGTTTTTTTTTCCTTTTTTTTTAGGCTTAGGGGTTAGGGTTAAGTTTATGGTAAGCGTGAGGTTTAGGGTTGGAGTTAGGGTTCAGGTTAGGGTCAGGGTTAGGATTAGTTTAAGTTTAGGGTTAGGGTTCGGGTCAGGGTTAGTTTTACTTCTGGTTAGGTTACGTTTTGATTGAAGTTAGGGCAGGTTTAGGGTTATGGTTAGGGTGAAATTTTGGTTAAGGGCGAGGGTTCGGTTTAGGGTTAGGGTTAGAGTTAGGGTTAGTGGTTAGGGTTAGGTTTACGGTTAAGGTTAGGTTTACGCTAAGGATTAGGCTTGGAGTTAGGGTTAGGCGTTAGTGTTTCTGTTAGGTTTAGGGTAGGGTTATATTTAGGGTTAAGTTTAGGGTTAGGGTAAGAGTTAGAGTTACGGTAAAGTTAAGGTGAAGGTTTTGGGTAAGTGTTACTGTTAGGGTTAGGGCTTGGGTTAGGGTTAGAGTTAGGGCTAGGGGTTGGGTTTGGGTTTAAGTTTATGGTAGGGTAAAAGTTAGGGTGAAGGTTAGGTTAGAGTTAGGGTCAGGTTAGGATTAGGATTAGGGCGAGGGTTAGGGACGGAGTTATTGTAAGGGTTAGGTTTAGCGTTGGGGATACGGTTAAGGGTTAGGTTGAGGGTTAGGGTTAGGTTTCCTGTTAAGCTGAGGGTTTAGGGTAATTGTTATGGTTAGGGTTAGAGTTAGACTCAGGCTTAGGGGAATTGTTATGGTTAGGGTGAGAGTTGGAGTTAGGCTTAGGGTTAGGGTGAAGTTTCAGTTAATAGTGAGGGTTAGGGTTAATGTCAGAGTTAGGGTTAATGTTAGTTTTAGGATTAGTTTTAGGGTTAGGGTTAGGTTCAGAGCTATTGTAAGGGTTAGGTTTAGGGTTACAGATGGACTAGAGTTATTGTTAGAGTTAGTTTTAAGGTAAGGGTTTGGGTTAGGTTTAGGTTTAGGGTTAAGGTTAGGGTTAGGGTTTGGATGAAGTTTAGTCTAGGGTGAGGGTTATTTTTACGGTTAGGGCTAGAATTTGGGTTTGTGTTCAGGTTAGTGTTCAGGTTAGTTTTCGAGTTTGGGTTAGGGTTAGGGGTTATGTTTAGGGTTAGGGTTAGTGTGAAGTTCAGGTTAAGTGTGAGGGTTAGGAAAAGGGTTAGGATTAGGGTTAGGATTATAGATAGGGTTAGACGTTAGGTTTAGGGTGTTAGGGTTAGGTTTATGGTTAGGGTAGTGTTAAGTTTAGGCTTAATGTTAGGGTTAGTGTTAGATTAGGGTTACTATTCGTGTTAAAGTTAGGGTTAGGGATAAGTTTAGGGATAGCATTAGGTTTAGGGTTGGGGATACGGTTAAGGTTTAGGGTGACTGTTAGGATTAGGTTTACAGTTCAGGTCAGGGTTTAGGTTAATTGTTACGGTAAGGGTTAGAGTTAGAGTTAGGGTTAGGGTTATGGTGAAGTTTCAGTTAATAGTGAGGGTTAGGGTTAAGGTTAGTGTTAGGGTTAGGTTTAGGGTTAGGGTAGGGGTAAGGTTACTGTTAAGGCTGGGTTTACGGTAAAGGGTAGTGCTAGGTTAGGGTTAGGTTTAGAGCTAGACTTAGTGGTAGGGTTTAGGGTTAGGGTTAGGGTTAGGTTTAGAGTTAGACTTAGTGGTAGGGTTTAGGGTTAGGGTTAGGGTCAAGTTTAGAGGTATTGTTAGGTTTAGGGTTAGGGTTATGGTAGAGTTAAGGTTAGCATTCATTTTAGGGTTAGGGTAACGGTTAGGTTTAGGTCATGCTTAGGACTAGGATTAGGGATAGGGTTAGGGTTGGGGAAAGTGTTAGGGGTTCGTGTGAGGGTTAGCGTTAGGTTTACACTTAAGCTGATGTTTTAGGGTGTTACGGTTAGGGTTAGGGTTAGAGTTAGGTTTAGGGTTAGGTTTATGCTTAGGATTACGTTTAGGGTCATGGTTAGGGGGAGATTTAGTGTCATATTTAGGTTTTTTTTTCCTTTTTTTTTAGGCTTAGGGGTTAGGGTTAAGTTTATGGTAAGCGTGAGGTTTAGGGTTGGAGTTAGGGTTCAGGTTAGGGTCAGGGTTAGGATTAGTTTAAGTTTAGGGTTAGGGTTCGGGTCAGGGTTAGTTTTACTTCTGGTTAGGTTACGTTTTGATTGAAGTTAGGGCAGGTTTAGGGTTATGGTTAGGGTGAAATTTTGGTTAAGGGCGAGGGTTCGGTTTAGGGTTAGGGTTAGAGTTAGGGTTAGTGGTTAGGGTTAGGTTTACGGTTAAGGTTAGGTTTACGTTAAGGATTAGGCTTGGAGTTAGGGTTAGGCGTTAGTGTTTCTGTTAGGTTTAGGGTAGGGTTATATTTAGGGTTAAGTTTAGGGTTAGGGTAAGAGTTAGAGTTACGGTAAAGTTAAGGTGAAGGTTTTGGGTAAGTGTTACTGTTAGGGTTAGGGCTTGGGTTAGGGTTAGAGTTAGGGCTAGGGGTTGGGTTTGGGTTTAAGTTTATGGTAGGGTAAAAGTTAGGGTGAAGGTTAGGTTAGAGTTAGGGTCAGGTTAGGATTAGGATTAGGGCGAGGGTTAGGGACGGAGTTATTGTAAGGGTTAGGTTTAGCGTTGGGGATACGGTTAAGGGTTAGGTTGAGGGTTAGGGTTAGGTTTCCTGTTAAGCTGAGGGTTTAGGGTAATTGTTATGGTTAGGGTTAGAGTTAGAGTTAGGCTTAGGGGAATTGTTATGGTTAGGGTGAGAGTTGGAGTTAGGCTTAGGGTTAGGGTGAAGTTTCAGTTAATAGTGAGGGTTAGGGTTAATGTCAGAGTTAGGGTTAATGTTAGTTTTAGGATTAGTTTTAGGGTTAGGGTTAGGTTCAGAGCTATTGTAAGGGTTAGATTTAGGGTTACAGATGGACTAGAGTTATTGTTAGAGTTAGTTTTAAGGTAAGGGTTTGGGTTAGGTTTAGGTTTAGGGTCAAGGTTAGGGTTAGGGTCTGGATGAAGTTTAGTCTAGGGTGAGGGTTATTTTTACGGTTAGGGCTAGAATTTGGGTTTGTGTTCAGGTTAGTGTTCAGGTTTGTTTTCGAGTTTGGGTTAGGGTTAGCGGTTATGTTTAGGGTTAGGGTTAGTGTGAAGTTCAGGTTAAGTGTGAGGGTTAGGATAAGGGTTAGGATTAGGGTTAGGATTATAGATAGGGTTAGACGTTAGGTTTAGGGTGTTAGGGTTAGGTTTATGGTTAGGGTAGTGTTAAGTTTAGGCTTAATGTTAGGGTTAGTGTTAGGTTAGGGTTACTATTCGTGTTAGAGTTAGGTTTAGGGATAAGGTTAGGGATAGCATTAGGTTTAGGGTTGGGGATACGGTTAAGGTTTAGGGTGACTGTTAGGATTAGGTTTACAGTTCAGGTCAGGGTTTATGTTTATTGTTACGGGAAGGGTTAGAGTCAGAGTTAGGGTTAGGGTTAGGGTTATGGTGAAGTTTCAGTTAATAGTGAGGATTAGGGTTAAGGTTAGTGTTAGGGTTAGGTTTAGGGTTAGGGCTAGGGTAGGGGTAAGGTTACTGTTAAGGCTGGGTTTACGGTAAAGGTAGTGCTAGGTTAGGGTTAGGTTTAGAGTTAGACTTAGTGGTAGGGTTTAGGGTTAGGGTTAGGGTCAAGTTTAGAGGTATTCTTAGGTTTAGGGTTAGGGTTATGGTAGAGTTAAGGTTAGCATTCATTTTAGGGTTAGGGTAACGGTTAGGTTTAGGTCATGCTTAGGACTAGGATTAGGGATAGGGTTAGGGTTGGGGAAAGTGTTAGGGGTTCGTGTGAGGGTTAGCGTTAGGTTTACACTTAAGCTGATGTTTTAGGGTGTTACGGTTAGGGTTAGGGTTAGAGTTAGGTTTAGGGTTAGGTTTATGCTTAGGATTACGTTTAGGGTCATGGTTAGGGGGAGATTTAGTGTCATATTTAGGTTTTTTTTTCCTTTTTTTTTAGGCTTAGGGGTTAGGGTTAAGTTTATGGTAAGCGTGAGGTTTAGGGTTGGAGTTAGGGTTCAGGTTAGGGTCAGGGTTAGGATTAGTTTAAGTTTAGGGTTAGGGTTCGGGTCAGGGTTAGTTTTACTTCTGGTTAGGTTACGTTTTGATTGAAGTTAGGGCAGGTTTAGGGTTATGGTTAGGGTGAAATTTTGGTTAAGGGCGAGGGTTCGGTTTAGGGTTAGGGTTAGAGTTAGGGTTAGTGGTTAGGGTTAGGTTTACGGTTAAGGTTAGGTTTACGCTAAGGATTAGGCTTGGAGTTAGGGTTAGGCGTTAGTGTTTCTGTTAGGTTTAGGGTAGGGTTATATTTAGGGTTAAGTTTAGGGTTAGGGTAAGAGTTAGAGTTACGGTAAAGTTAAGGTGAAGGTTTTGGGTAAGTGTTACTGTTAGGGTTAGGGCTTGGGTTAGGGTTAGAGTTACGGCTAGGGGTTGGGTTTGGGTTTAAGTTTATGGTAGGGTAAAAGTTAGGGTGAAGGTTAGGTTAGAGTTAGGGTCAGGTTAGGATTAGGATTAGGGCGAGGGTTAGGGACGGAGTTATTGTAAGGGTTAGGTTTAGCGTTGGGGATACGGTTAAGGGTTAGGTTGAGGGTTAGGGTTAGGTTTCCTGTTAAGCTGAGGGTTTAGGGTAATTGTTATGGTTAGGGTTAGAGTTAGACTCAGGCTTAGGGGAATTGTTATGGTTAGGGTGAGAGTTGGAGTTAGGCTTAGGGTTAGGGTGAAGTTTCAGTTAATAGTGAGGGTTAGGGTTAATGTCAGAGTTAGGGTTAATGTTAGTTTTAGGATTAGTTTTAGGGTTAGGGTTAGGTTCAGAGCTATTGTAAGGGTTAGGTTTAGGGTTACAGATGGACTAGAGTTATTGTTAGAGTTAGTTTTAAGGTAAGGGTTTGGGTTAGGTTTAGGTTTAGGGTTAAGGTTAGGGTTAGGGTTTGGATGAAGTTTAGTCTAGGGTGAGGGTTATTTTTACGGTTAGGGCTAGAATTTGGGTTTGTGTTCAGGTTAGTGTTCAGGTTAGTTTTCGAGTTTGGGTTAGGGTTAGGGGTTATGTTTAGGGTTAGGGTTAGTGTGAAGTTCAGGTTAAGTGTGAGGGTTAGGAAAAGGGTTAGGATTAGGGTTAGGATTATAGATAGGGTTAGACGTTAGGTTTAGGGTGTTAGGGTTAGGTTTATGGTTAGGGTAGTGTTAAGTTTAGGCTTAATGTTAGGGTTAGTGTTAGATTAGGGTTACTATTCGTGTTAAAGTTAGGGTTAGGGATAAGTTTAGGGATAGCATTAGGTTTAGGGTTGGGGATACGGTTAAGGTTTAGGGTGACTGTTAGGATTAGGTTTACAGTTCAGGTCAGGGTTTAGGTTAATTGTTACGGTAAGGGTTAGAGTTAGAGTTAGGGTTAGGGTTATGGTGAAGTTTCAGTTAAGAGTGAGGGTTAGGGTTAAGGTTAGTGTTAGGGTTAGGTTTAGGGTTAGGGTAGGGGTAAGGTTACTGTTAAGGCTGGGTTTACGGTAAAGGGTAGTGCTAGGTTAGGGTTAGGTTTAGAGCTAGACTTAGTGGTAGGGTTTAGGGTTAGGGTTAGGGTTAGGTTTAGAGTTAGACTTAGTGGTAGGGTTTAGGGTTAGGGTTAGGGTCAAGTTTAGAGGTATTGTTAGGTTTAGGGTTAGGGTTATGGTAGAGTTAAGGTTAGCATTCATTTTAGGGTTAGGGTAACGGTTAGGTTTAGGTCATGCTTAGGACTAGGATTAGGGATAGGGTTAGGGTTGGGGAAAGTGTTAGGGGTTCGTGTGAGGGTTAGCGTTAGGTTTACACTTAAGCTGATGTTTTAGGGTGTTACGGTTAGGGTTAGGGTTAGAGTTAGGTTTAGGGTTAGGTTTATGCTTAGGATTACGTTTAGGGTCATGGTTAGGGGGAGATTTAGTGTCATATTTAGGTTTTTTTTTCCTTTTTTTTTAGGCTTAGGGGTTAGGGTTAAGTTTATGGTAAGCGTGAGGTTTAGGGTTGGAGTTAGGGTTCAGGTTAGGGTCAGGGTTAGGATTAGTTTAAGTTTAGGGTTAGGGTTCGGGTCAGGGTTAGTTTTACTTCTGGTTAGGTTACGTTTTGATTGAAGTTAGGGCAGGTTTAGGGTTATGGTTAGGGTGAAATTTTGGTTAAGGGCGAGGGTTCGGTTTAGGGTTAGGGTTAGAGTTAGGGTTAGTGGTTAGGGTTAGGTTTACGGTTAAGGTTAGGTTTACGTTAAGGATTAGGCTTGGAGTTAGGGTTAGGCGTTAGTGTTTCTGTTAGGTTTAGGGTAGGGTTATATTTAGGGTTAAGTTTAGGGTTAGGGTAAGAGTTAGAGTTACGGTAAAGTTAAGGTGAAGGTTTTGGGTAAGTGTTACTGTTAGGGTTAGGGCTTGGGTTAGGGTTAGAGTTAGGGCTAGGGGTTGGGTTTGGGTTTAAGTTTATGGTAGGGTAAAAGTTAGGGTGAAGGTTAGGTTAGAGTTAGGGTCAGGTTAGGATTAGGATTAGGGCGAGGGTTAGGGACGGAGTTATTGTAAGGGTTAGGTTTAGCGTTGGGGATACGGTTAAGGGTTAGGTTGAGGGTTAGGGTTAGGTTTCCTGTTAAGCTGAGGGTTTAGGGTAATTGTTATGGTTAGGGTTAGAGTTAGAGTTAGGCTTAGGGGAATTGTTATGGTTAGGGTGAGAGTTGGAGTTAGGCTTAGGGTTAGGGTGAAGTTTCAGTTAATAGTGAGGGTTAGGGTTAATGTCAGAGTTAGGGTTAATGTTAGTTTTAGGATTAGTTTTAGGGTTAGGGTTAGGTTCAGAGCTATTGTAAGGGTTAGATTTAGGGTTACAGATGGACTAGAGTTATTGTTAGAGTTAGTTTTAAGGTAAGGGTTTGGGTTAGGTTTAGGTTTAGGGTCAAGGTTAGGGTTAGGGTCTGGATGAAGTTTAGTCTAGGGTGAGGGTTATTTTTACGGTTAGGGCTAGAATTTGGGTTTGTGTTCAGGTTAGTGTTCAGGTTTGTTTTCGAGTTTGGGTTAGGGTTAGCGGTTATGTTTAGGGTTAGGGTTAGTGTGAAGTTCAGGTTAAGTGTGAGGGTTAGGATAAGGGTTAGGATTAGGGTTAGGATTATAGATAGGGTTAGACGTTAGGTTTAGGGTGTTAGGGTTAGGTTTATGGTTAGGGTAGTGTTAAGTTTAGGCTTAATGTTAGGGTTAGTGTTAGGTTAGGGTTACTATTCGTGTTAGAGTTAGGTTTAGGGATAAGGTTAGGGATAGCATTAGGTTTAGGGTTGGGGATACGGTTAAGGTTTAGGGTGACTGTTAGGATTAGGTTTACAGTTCAGGTCAGGGTTTATGTTTATTGTTACGGGAAGGGTTAGAGTCAGAGTTAGGGTTAGGGTTAGGGTTATGGTGAAGTTTCAGTTAATAGTGAGGATTAGGGTTAAGGTTAGTGTTAGGGTTAGGTTTAGGGTTAGGGCTAGGGTAGGGGTAAGGTTACTGTTAAGGCTGGGTTTACGGTAAAGGTAGTGCTAGGTTAGGGTTAGGTTTAGAGTTAGACTTAGTGGTAGGGTTTAGGGTTAGGGTTAGGGTCAAGTTTAGAGGTATTCTTAGGTTTAGGGTTAGGGTTATGGTAGAGTTAAGGTTAGCATTCATTTTAGGGTTAGGGTAACGGTTAGGTTTAGGTCATGCTTAGGACTAGGATTAGGGATAGGGTTAGGGTTGGGGAAAGTGTTAGGGGTTCGTGTGAGGGTTAGCGTTAGGTTTACACTTAAGCTGATGTTTTAGGGTGTTACGGTTAGGGTTAGGGTTAGAGTTAGGTTTAGGGTTAGGTTTATGCTTAGGATTACGTTTAGGGTCATGGTTAGGGGGAGATTTAGTGTCATATTTAGGTTTTTTTTTCCTTTTTTTTTAGGCTTAGGGGTTAGGGTTAAGTTTATGGTAAGCGTGAGGTTTAGGGTTGGAGTTAGGGTTCAGGTTAGGGTCAGGGTTAGGATTAGTTTAAGTTTAGGGTTAGGGTTCGGGTCAGGGTTAGTTTTACTTCTGGTTAGGTTACGTTTTGATTGAAGTTAGGGCAGGTTTAGGGTTATGGTTAGGGTGAAATTTTGGTTAAGGGCGAGGGTTCGGTTTAGGGTTAGGGTTAGAGTTAGGGTTAGTGGTTAGGGTTAGGTTTACGGTTAAGGTTAGGTTTACGTTAAGGATTAGGCTTGGAGTTAGGGTTAGGCGTTAGTGTTTCTGTTAGGTTTAGGGTAGGGTTATATTTAGGGTTAAGTTTAGGGTTAGGGTAAGAGTTAGAGTTACGGTAAAGTTAAGGTGAAGGTTTTGGGTAAGTGTTACTGTTAGGGTTAGGGCTTGGGTTAGGGTTAGAGTTAGGGCTAGGGGTTGGGTTTGGGTTTAAGTTTATGGTAGGGTAAAAGTTAGGGTGAAGGTTAGGTTAGAGTTAGGGTCAGGTTAGGATTAGGATTAGGGCGAGGGTTAGGGACGGAGTTATTGTAAGGGTTAGGTTTAGCGTTGGGGATACGGTTAAGGGTTAGGTTGAGGGTTAGGGTTAGGTTTCCTGTTAAGCTGAGGGTTTAGGGTAATTGTTATGGTTAGGGTTAGAGTTAGAGTTAGGCTTAGGGGAATTGTTATGGTTAGGGTGAGAGTTGGAGTTAGGCTTAGGGTTAGGGTGAAGTTTCAGTTAATAGTGAGGGTTAGGGTTAATGTCAGAGTTAGGGTTAATGTTAGTTTTAGGATTAGTTTTAGGGTTAGGGTTAGGTTCAGAGCTATTGTAAGGGTTAGATTTAGGGTTACAGATGGACTAGAGTTATTGTTAGAGTTAGTTTTAAGGTAAGGGTTTGGGTTAGGTTTAGGTTTAGGGTCAAGGTTAGGGTTAGGGTCTGGATGAAGTTTAGTCTAGGGTGAGGGTTATTTTTACGGTTAGGGCTAGAATTTGGGTTTGTGTTCAGGTTAGTGTTCAGGTTTGTTTTCGAGTTTGGGTTAGGGTTAGCGGTTATGTTTAGGGTTAGGGTTAGTGTGAAGTTCAGGTTAAGTGTGAGGGTTAGGATAAGGGTTAGGATTAGGGTTAGGATTATAGATAGGGTTAGACGTTAGGTTTAGGGTGTTAGGGTTAGGTTTATGGTTAGGGTAGTGTTAAGTTTAGGCTTAATGTTAGGGTTAGTGTTAGGTTAGGGTTACTATTCGTGTTAGAGTTAGGTTTAGGGATAAGGTTAGGGATAGCATTAGGTTTAGGGTTGGGGATACGGTTAAGGTTTAGGGTGACTGTTAGGATTAGGTTTACAGTTCAGGTCAGGGTTTATGTTTATTGTTACGGGAAGGGTTAGAGTCAGAGTTAGGGTTAGGGTTAGGGTTATGGTGAAGTTTCAGTTAATAGTGAGGATTAGGGTTAAGGTTAGTGTTAGGGTTAGGTTTAGGGTTAGGGCTAGGGTAGGGGTAAGGTTACTGTTAAGGCTGGGTTTACGGTAAAGGTAGTGCTAGGTTAGGGTTAGGTTTAGAGTTAGACTTAGTGGTAGGGTTTAGGGTTAGGGTTAGGGTCAAGTTTAGAGGTATTCTTAGGTTTAGGGTTAGGGTTATGGTAGAGTTAAGGTTAGCATTCATTTTAGGGTTAGGGTAACGGTTAGGTTTAGGTCATGCTTAGGACTAGGATTAGGGATAGGGTTAGGGTTGGGGAAAGTGTTAGGGGTTCGTGTGAGGGTTAGCGTTAGGTTTACACTTAAGCTGATGTTTTAGGGTGTTACGGTTAGGGTTAGGGTTAGAGTTAGGTTTAGGGTTAGGTTTATGCTTAGGATTACGTTTAGGGTCATGGTTAGGGGGAGATTTAGTGTCATATTTAGGTTTTTTTTTCCTTTTTTTTTTAGGCTTAGGGGTTAGGGTTAAGTTTATGTTAAGCGTGAGGTTTAGGGTTGGAGTTAGGGTTCAGGTTAGTGTCAGGGTTAGGATTAGCTTAAGTTTAGGGTTAGGGTTCGGGTTAGGGTTAGTTTTAGTTCTGGTTAGGTTACGTTTTGAATGAAGTTAGGGCAGGTTTAGGGTTATGGTTAGGGTGAAATTTTGGTTAAGGGCGAGGGTTCGGTTTAGGGTTAGGGTTAGAGTTAGGGTTAGTGGTTAGGGTTAGGTTTACTGTTAAGGTTAGGTTTAGGCTAAGGATTAGGCTTGGAGTTAGGGTTAGGAGTTAGTGTTTCGGTTAGGTTTAGGGTAGGGTTATATTTAGGGTTAAGTTTAGGGTTAGGGTAAGAGTTAGAGTTATGGTAAAGTTAAGGTGAAGGTTTTGGGTAAGTGTTACTGTTAGAGTTAGGGCTTGGGTTAGGGTTTGAGTGAGGGTTAGGGGTTGGGTTTGCGTTGAAGTTTATGGTAGGGTAAAAGTTAGGGTGAAGGTTAGGTTAGAGTTAGGGTCAGGTTCGGATTAGGATTAGGGCGAGGGTTAGGGACGGAATTATTGTAAGGGTTAGGTTTAGCGTTGGGGATACGGTTAAGGGTTAGGTTGAGGGTTAGGGTTAGGTTTCCTGTTAAGCTGAGGGTTTAGGGTAATTGTTATGGTTAGGGTTAGAGTTAGAGTTAGGCTTAGGGGAATTGTTATGGTTAGGGTGAGAGTTGGAGTTAGGCTTAGGGTTAGGGTGAAGTTTCAGTTAATAGTGAGGGTTAGGGTTAATGTCAGAGTTAGGGTTAATGTTAGTTTTAGGATTAGTTTTAGGGTTAGGGTTAGGTTCAGAGCTATTGTAAGGGTTAGGTTTAGGGTTACAGATGGACTAGAGTTATTGTTAGAGTTAGTTTTAAGGTAAGGGTTTGGGTTAGGTTTAGGTTTAGGGTTAAGGTTAGGGTTAGGGTTTGGATGAAGTTTAGTCTAGGGTGAGGGTTATTTTTACGGTTAGGGCTAGAATTTGGGTTTGTGTTCAGGTTAGTGTTCAGGTTAGTTTTCGAGTTTGGGTTAGGGTTAGGGGTTATGTTTAGGGTTAGGGTTAGTGTGAAGTTCAGGTTAAGTGTGAGGGTTAGGAAAAGGGTTAGGATTAGGGTTAGGATTATAGATAGGGTTAGACGTTAGGTTTAGGGTGTTAGGGTTAGGTTTATGGTTAGGGTAGTGTTAAGTTTAGGCTTAATGTTAGGGTTAGTGTTAGATTAGGGTTACTATTGGTGTTAAAGTTAGGGTTAGGGATAAGTTTAGGGATAGCATTAGGTTTAGGGTTGGGGATACGGTTAAGGTTTAGGGTGACTGTTAGGATTAGGTTTACAGTTCAGGTCAGGGTTTAGGTTAATTGTTACGGTAAGGGTTAGAGTTAGAGTTAGGGTTAGGGTTATGGTGAAGTTTCAGTTAATAGTGAGGGTTAGGGTTAAGGTTAGTGTTAGGGTTAGGTTTAGGGTTAGGGTAGGGGTAAGGTTACTGTTAAGGCTGGGTTTACGGTAAAGGGTAGTGCTAGGTTAGGGTTAGGTTTAGAGCTAGACTTAGTGGTAGGGTTTAGGGTTAGGGTTAGGGTTAGGTTTAGAGTTAGACTTAGTCGTAGGGTTTAGGGTTAGGGTTAGGGTCAAGTTTAGAGGTATTGTTAGGTTTAGGGTTAGGGTTATGGTAGAGTTAAGGTTAGCATTCATTTTAGGGTTAGGGTAACGGTTAGGTTTAGGTCATGCTTAGGACTAGGATTAGGGATAGGGTTAGGGTTGGGGAAAGTGTTAGGGGTTCGTGTGAGGGTTAGCGTTAGGTTTACACTTAAGCTGATGTTTTAGGGTGTTACGGTTAGGGTTAGGGTTAGAGTTAGGTTTAGGGTTAGGTTTATGCTTAGGATTACGTTTAGGGTCATGGTTAGGGGGAGATTTAGTGTCATATTTAGGTTTTTTTTTCCTTTTTTTTTAGGCTTAGGGGTTAGGGTTAAGTTTATGGTAAGCGTGAGGTTTAGGGTTGGAGTTAGGGTTCAGGTTAGGGTCAGGGTTAGGATTAGTTTAAGTTTAGGGTTAGGGTTCGGGTCAGGGTTAGTTTTACTTCTGGTTAGGTTACGTT
This sequence comes from Elephas maximus indicus, assembly GCF_024166365.1. NCBI lineage: Eukaryota > Metazoa > Chordata > Mammalia > Proboscidea > Elephantidae > Elephas > Elephas maximus. The sequence continues at coordinate 35,910,547 of NC_064819.1, forward strand.
TTGATTGAAGTTAGGGCAGGTTTAGGGTTATGGTTAGGGTGAAATTTTGGTTAAGGGCGAGGGTTCGGTTTAGGGTTAGGGTTAGAGTTAGGGTTAGTGGTTAGGGTTAGGTTTACGGTTAAGGTTAGGTTTACGCTAAGGATTAGGCTTGGAGTTAGGGTTAGGCGTTAGTGTTTCTGTTAGGTTTAGGGTAGGGTTATATTTAGGGTTAAGTTTAGGGTTAGGGTAAGAGTTAGAGTTACGGTAAAGTTAAGGTGAAGGTTTTGGGTAAGTGTTACTGTTAGGGTTAGGGCTTGGGTTAGGGTTAGAGTTACGGCTAGGGGTTGGGTTTGGGTTTAAGTTTATGGTAGGGTAAAAGTTAGGGTGAAGGTTAGGTTAGAGTTAGGGTCAGGTTAGGATTAGGATTAGGGCGAGGGTTAGGGACGGAGTTATTGTAAGGGTTAGGTTTAGCGTTGGGGATACGGTTAAGGGTTAGGTTGAGGGTTAGGGTTAGGTTTCCTGTTAAGCTGAGGGTTTAGGGTAATTGTTATGGTTAGGGTTAGAGTTAGACTCAGGCTTAGGGGAATTGTTATGGTTAGGGTGAGAGTTGGAGTTAGGCTTAGGGTTAGGGTGAAGTTTCAGTTAATAGTGAGGGTTAGGGTTAATGTCAGAGTTAGGGTTAATGTTAGTTTTAGGATTAGTTTTAGGGTTAGGGTTAGGTTCAGAGCTATTGTAAGGGTTAGGTTTAGGGTTACAGATGGACTAGAGTTATTGTTAGAGTTAGTTTTAAGGTAAGGGTTTGGGTTAGGTTTAGGTTTAGGGTTAAGGTTAGGGTTAGGGTTTGGATGAAGTTTAGTCTAGGGTGAGGGTTATTTTTACGGTTAGGGCTAGAATTTGGGTTTGTGTTCAGGTTAGTGTTCAGGTTAGTTTTCGAGTTTGGGTTAGGGTTAGGGGTTATGTTTAGGGTTAGGGTTAGTGTGAAGTTCAGGTTAAGTGTGAGGGTTAGGAAAAGGGTTAGGATTAGGGTTAGGATTATAGATAGGGTTAGACGTTAGGTTTAGGGTGTTAGGGTTAGGTTTATGGTTAGGGTAGTGTTAAGTTTAGGCTTAATGTTAGGGTTAGTGTTAGATTAGGGTTACTATTCGTGTTAAAGTTAGGGTTAGGGATAAGTTTAGGGATAGCATTAGGTTTAGGGTTGGGGATACGGTTAAGGTTTAGGGTGACTGTTAGGATTAGGTTTACAGTTCAGGTCAGGGTTTAGGTTAATTGTTACGGTAAGGGTTAGAGTTAGAGTTAGGGTTAGGGTTATGGTGAAGTTTCAGTTAATAGTGAGGGTTAGGGTTAAGGTTAGTGTTAGGGTTAGGTTTAGGGTTAGGGTAGGGGTAAGGTTACTGTTAAGGCTGGGTTTACGGTAAAGGGTAGTGCTAGGTTAGGGTTAGGTTTAGAGCTAGACTTAGTGGTAGGGTTTAGGGTTAGGGTTAGGGTTAGGTTTAGAGTTAGACTTAGTCGTAGGGTTTAGGGTTAGGGTTAGGGTCAAGTTTAGAGGTATTGTTAGGTTTAGGGTTAGGGTTATGGTAGAGTTAAGGTTAGCATTCATTTTAGGGTTAGGGTAACGGTTAGGTTTAGGTCATGCTTAGGACTAGGATTAGGGATAGGGTTAGGGTTGGGGAAAGTGTTAGGGGTTCGTGTGAGGGTTAGCGTTAGGTTTACACTTAAGCTGATGTTTTAGGGTGTTACGGTTAGGGTTAGGGTTAGAGTTAGGTTTAGGGTTAGGTTTATGCTTAGGATTACGTTTAGGGTCATGGTTAGGGGGAGATTTAGTGTCATATTTAGGTTTTTTTTTCCTTTTTTTTTAGGCTTAGGGGTTAGGGTTAAGTTTATGGTAAGCGTGAGGTTTAGGGTTGGAGTTAGGGTTCAGGTTAGGGTCAGGGTTAGGATTAGTTTAAGTTTAGGGTTAGGGTTCGGGTCAGGGTTAGTTTTACTTCTGGTTAGGTTACGTTTTGATTGAAGTTAGGGCAGGTTTAGGGTTATGGTTAGGGTGAAATTTTGGTTAAGGGCGAGGGTTCGGTTTAGGGTTAGGGTTAGAGTTAGGGTTAGTGGTTAGGGTTAGGTTTACGGTTAAGGTTAGGTTTACGCTAAGGATTAGGCTTGGAGTTAGGGTTAGGCGTTAGTGTTTCTGTTAGGTTTAGGGTAGGGTTATATTTAGGGTTAAGTTTAGGGTTAGGGTAAGAGTTAGAGTTACGGTAAAGTTAAGGTGAAGGTTTTGGGTAAGTGTTACTGTTAGGGTTAGGGCTTGGGTTAGGGTTAGAGTTACGGCTAGGGGTTGGGTTTGGGTTTAAGTTTATGGTAGGGTAAAAGTTAGGGTGAAGGTTAGGTTAGAGTTAGGGTCAGGTTAGGATTAGGATTAGGGCGAGGGTTAGGGACGGAGTTATTGTAAGGGTTAGGTTTAGCGTTGGGGATACGGTTAAGGGTTAGGTTGAGGGTTAGGGTTAGGTTTCCTGTTAAGCTGAGGGTTTAGGGTAATTGTTATGGTTAGGGTTAGAGTTAGACTCAGGCTTAGGGGAATTGTTATGGTTAGGGTGAGAGTTGGAGTTAGGCTTAGGGTTAGGGTGAAGTTTCAGTTAATAGTGAGGGTTAGGGTTAATGTCAGAGTTAGGGTTAATGTTAGTTTTAGGATTAGTTTTAGGGTTAGGGTTAGGTTCAGAGCTATTGTAAGGGTTAGGTTTAGGGTTACAGATGGACTAGAGTTATTGTTAGAGTTAGTTTTAAGGTAAGGGTTTGGGTTAGGTTTAGGTTTAGGGTTAAGGTTAGGGTTAGGGTTTGGATGAAGTTTAGTCTAGGGTGAGGGTTATTTTTACGGTTAGGGCTAGAATTTGGGTTTGTGTTCAGGTTAGTGTTCAGGTTAGTTTTCGAGTTTGGGTTAGGGTTAGGGGTTATGTTTAGGGTTAGGGTTAGTGTGAAGTTCAGGTTAAGTGTGAGGGTTAGGAAAAGGGTTAGGATTAGGGTTAGGATTATAGATAGGGTTAGACGTTAGGTTTAGGGTGTTAGGGTTAGGTTTATGGTTAGGGTAGTGTTAAGTTTAGGCTTAATGTTAGGGTTAGTGTTAGATTAGGGTTACTATTCGTGTTAAAGTTAGGGTTAGGGATAAGTTTAGGGATAGCATTAGGTTTAGGGTTGGGGATACGGTTAAGGTTTAGGGTGACTGTTAGGATTAGGTTTACAGTTCAGGTCAGGGTTTAGGTTAATTGTTACGGTAAGGGTTAGAGTTAGAGTTAGGGTTAGGGTTATGGTGAAGTTTCAGTTAATAGTGAGGGTTAGGGTTAAGGTTAGTGTTAGGGTTAGGTTTAGGGTTAGGGTAGGGGTAAGGTTACTGTTAAGGCTGGGTTTACGGTAAAGGGTAGTGCTAGGTTAGGGTTAGGTTTAGAGCTAGACTTAGTGGTAGGGTTTAGGGTTAGTGTTAGGGTTAGGTTTAATTTTATTGTAGGCTTAAAATTAGGGTTAAGGTTAGGTTAGGGTTAGGGTCAGGGTTAGGATTAGAATTAGGTTTAGGGAGAGGGTTAGTGTCAGAGTTATTGTCAGGGTTAGGTTTCGGGTTACAGGTGGGCCAAGGTTAAGTTTAGGGTTAGGTTTATGGGTAGGGTTTGGGTTAAAGTTAGGCTTAGCTTTAGGTTAGGGATAGGGTGAAGTTTAAGATAGGGTGACGGTTAGAGTTCTGGCTAAGGTTTGGGTTTGTTTTCAGGTTAGTGTTAAGGTTATGTTCAGGGTTAAGGTTAGGTTTAGGAGTTGTTTTTAGTTTTAGGGTTAGTGTTAGATTTTAGGTTAGGGTTAAGTTTAGTGTTACGGTTAGGTTTAGGGTTATGGTTGTGTTAGGCGTTGTGGTTGGGGTGAGGGTTAGATTTAGGGTTAGGTTTGGGTAGGCTTAGGATTATGGTTATGGTAAGGTGTGTTAGGGGTTAGAGCTGTAGTTTAGGGTTAGGGTTTGGGGGAGGGTTCCGGTTAGGCATTGTGGTTCTGGTCATGGGTAGGTTTGGTTTAGGGTTAGGGTTAGGTTTGTGATTAGGTTTCGGGTTAGAGTTAGAGATAGGGTTAAGGTTTGGGTTAGGCTTTGGTGTTGGGGTTAGGGTTTGGGTTAGGGTTAGGGTTATCGTTAGGGCTCAGGGATTTCAGGTTAGGGATAGCATTAGGTTTAGGTTTTGTGGGATACGGTGAGGGGTTAGGGTGAGGGTTATGGTTAGTTTTACAGTTAAGGTGAGGGTTTACGGTAAGTGTTACGATTAGGGTTAGAGTTAGGGTTAGGGTTAGGGTTAGGGTTAGTGTAGGGTAAGATTTAGGTTTAGGTCCAAGTTGAGGTTTAGAGTTAGTGTTCTATTTAGGGTCAAGGTTAGAGTTCGGGTTAGGGTTAGGATTAGGTCTAGGGTTAGGATTAGGATTAAGTTTAGGGTTAGGTTCAGGACTATTGTAAGTGTTCCGTCTAGGCTTACAGATGGACTAGCATTGTTAGAATTAGGTTTAAGGTTAGCGTTTGGGTTAGGTTTAGGTTAAGGTTAGAGTTAGGGTTTGGATGAAGTTTAGGATAGGGTGAGGGTTATTTTTATGGATAAGGCTAGAGTGTGGGTTTGTGTTCAGGTTGGTGTTAAGGTTAGGTTTAGGGTTCGGGTTAGGGTTAGGGGTTATGTTTAGGGTTAGCGTTAGGTTAGGTTTAGGGTGAGTGTGAAGTCTAGGTTAAGGGTGAGGGTTATGATAAGGGTTAGGATTGTAGATGGTGTCAGACTTTAGGTTTAGGGTGTTAGGGTTAGTTTTATGGTTAGGGTAGGGTTACGTTTAGGGTTAACGTTAGGGTTAGGGTTAGATTAGGGTTACTGTTTGTATTAGGGTTAGGTAGGGATAAAGTTTGGCATAGCGTTAGGTTTAGGGTTGGGGATACGGTTAAGGGTTAGGGTGAGGGTTAGGCTTAGGTTTACAGTTAAGGTGAGGGTTTCGGGTAATTCTTATGGTTAGGGTTAGAGTTAGGGTTAGGGTTAGGGGAAGTTTCAGTTAATATTGAGGGTTACTGCTAAGTTTAGAGTTAGGCTAAGATTAGTGTTAGGGTTAGGGTTAGGGTCGGAGTCAGGTTAGGGTTAAGGCTAGGTTTACGGTAAAGGGTAGGGCTAGGTTGGGGTTAGGGTTAGGTTTAGAGTTAGAGTTAGTGGTAGGGTTTACTGTTAGGGTTAGGGTCAGGTTTAGAGTTATTGTTAGGGTTAGGGTTAGGGTAGAGTTAAGGTTAGGGTTAAGTTTCGGGTTAGGGTAAGGGTTAGGTTTAGGTCAGGGTTAGGGTTAGGATGAAGGATAGGGTTAAAGTTAGGGAAAGGGTTAGGGGTTCATGTGAGGGTTAGTGTTAGGTTTACATTAAGCTGATGTTTTAGGGTGTTAGTGTTAGTTTTAGAGTTAGGGTTACGGTTAGGGCTAGGTTTAGGGTTAGGGCTAGAGTTAGGGGATAGTTAAGCGTGAGGTTTAGTTTTAGGGTTGCGGTTATGGTTAGGCTTAGGTTTAGGGTAAAGTTTAGGTTACGGATGAGGTTTAGGGTTAGGTGTTTGGGTTCAGGTTAGGGTTAGGTTTAGGGATAGACTTAGTGTTAGGTTTAGGGTTAGTTGTTTGGGTCAATGTAAGGGTCAGGTTTAGGGCTAGGCTTCAGTTTAGGGTTAGGGCTAGGGCTAGGGTGAAGTATAAGTTAAGGGTGAGGGTTGAGCTTAGGGTTAGCGTTAGGGGTTAGGGTTAGGGTTAAGAATAGGATTAAGTTGAGGGTTAAGCTTAGGTTTAAAGTTAGGATTAGGGTTAGTGTTAGGGTTAAGTCATGGTTAGGTTTAGGGCTAGGTTAAGGGTAGAGATAGGGTTAGGTGAAGGGTTGGGGTTAGGTTTAGATATTAATGTGAGGGTTAGTGCTAGGTTTCCATTTAAGCTGAGTGTGTAGGGTAAGTGTTAGGGTTAGGATTAGGGTAGGGTTAGAGTTAGGTTCAGGGTGAGGGTTAAGTTTAGGGTTAGGGTTAGGTTTATGGTTGGGGTCAGGGTTAGGGGGAGATTTAGTGTTATGTTTAGTTTTAGGGTTAGGGTTAGGGTGAAGTTTATTTAAGTGAGACGGTTAGGGTTAGGGGTTAGGTTTCAGGTTAGGGTCAGGGTTAAGTTTAGGGTTAGGTTTAGGGTTAGGGTTAGGTTTAGTGTTCGTTTGCTTAGGGTTAGGGTTTGAATGAAGTTAGGGTATGTTTAGGGTTATGGTCAGGGTGAAATTTTGGTTAAGGGTGAGGGTTCGTCTTAGGGTTAGGGTTGCGGTTAGTGTTTCAGTTAGGTTTAGGGTAGAGTTTTAGTTAGGGTTAAGATTCGGGTTAGGGTAAGAGTTAGAGTTACGTTTAGAGTTAAGGTGAGGGTTTTGGGTAAGTGTGACAGTTAGGCTTAGGGTTAGTGTTAGGGTTAGGTTTAATTTTATTGTAGGCTTAAAATTAGGGTTAAGGTTAGGTTAGGGTTAGGGTCAGGGTTAGGATTAGAATTAGGTTTAGGGAGAGGGTTAGTGTCAGAGTTATTGTCAGGGTTAGGTTTCGGGTTACAGGTGGGCCAAGGTTTAGTTTAGGGTTAGGTTTATGGGTAGGGTTTGGGTTAAAGTTAGGCTTAGCTTTAGGTTAGGGATAGGGTGAAGTTTAAGATAGGGTGACGGTTAGAGTTCTGGCTAAGGTTTGGGTTTGTTTTCAGGTTAGTGTTAAGGTTATGTTCAGGGTTAAGGTTAGGTTTAGGAGTTGTTTTTAGTTTTAGGGTTAGTGTTAGATTTTAGGTTAGGGTTAAGTTTAGTGTTACGGTTAGGTTTAGGGTTATGGTTGTGTTAGGCGTTGTGGTTGGGGTGCGGGTTAGATTTAGGGTTAGGTTTGGGTAGGCTTAGGATTATGGTTATGGTAAGGTGTGTTAGGGGTTAGAGCTGTAGTTTAGGGTTAGGGTTTGGGGGAGGGTTCCGGTTAGGCATTGTGGTTCTGGTCATGGGTAGGTTTGGTTTAGGGTTAGGGTTAGGTTTGTGATTAGGTTTCGGGTTAGAGTTAGAGATAGGGTTAAGGTTTGGGTTAGGCTTTGGTGTTGGGGTTAGGGTTTGGGTTAGGGTTAGGGTTATCGTTAGGGCTCAGGGATTTCAGGTTAGGGATAGCATTAGGTTTAGGTTTTGCGGGATACGGTGAGGGGTTAGGGTGAGGGTTATTGTTAGTTTTACAGTTAAGGTGAGGGTTTACGGTAAGTGTTACGATTAGGGTTAGAGTTAGAGTTAGGGTTAGGGTTAGGGTTAGGGTTAGGGTTAGTGTAGGGTAAGATTTAGGTTTAGGTCCAAGTTGAGGTTTAGAGTTAGTGTTCTATTTAGGGTCAAGGTTAGAGTTCGGGTTAGGGTTAGGATTAGGTCTAGGGTTAGGATTAGGATTAAGTTTAGGGTTAGGTTCAGGACTATTGTAAGTGTTCCGTCTAGGCTTACAGATGGACTAGCATTGTTAGAATTAGGTTTAAGGTTAGCGTTTGGGTTAGGTTTAGGTTAAGGTTAGAGTTAGGGTTTGGATGAAGTTTAGGATAGGGTGAGGGTTATTTTTATGGATAAGGCTAGAGTTTGGGTTTGTGTTCAGGTTGGTGTTAAGGTTAGGTTTAGGGTTCGGGTTAGGGTTAGGGGTTATGTTTAGGGTTAGCGTTAGGTTAGGTTTAGGGTGAGTGTGAAGTCTAGGTTAAGGGTGAGGGTTATGATAAGGGTTAGGATTGTAGATGCTGTCAGACATTAGGTTTAGGGTGTTAGGGTTAGTTTTATGGTTAGGGTAGGGTTACGTTTAGGGTTAACGTTAGGGTTAGGGTTAGATTAGGGTTACTGTTTGTATTAGGGTTAGGTAGGGATAAAGTTTGGCATAGCGTTAGGTTTAGGGTTGGGGATACGGTTAAGGGTTAGGGTGAGGGTTAGGCTTAGGTTTACAGTTAAGGTGAGGGTTTCGGGTAATTCTTATGGTTAGGGTTAGAGTTAGGGGAAGTTTCAGTTAATATTGAGGGTTACTGCTAAGTTTAGAGTTAGGGTAAGATTAGTGTTAGGGTTAGGGTTAGGGTCGGAGTCAGGTTAGGGTTAAGGCTAGGTTTACGGTAAAGGGTAGGGCTAGGTTGGGGTTAGGGTTAGGTTTAGAGTTAGAGTTAGTGGTAGGGTTTACTGTTAGGGTTAGGGTCAGGTTTAGAGTTATTGTTAGGGTTAGGGTTAGGGTAGAGTTAAGGTTAGGGTTAAGTTTCGGGTTAGGGTAAGGGTTAGGTTTAGGTCAGGGTTAGGGTTAGGATGAAGGATAGGGTTAAAGTTAGGGAAAGGGTTAGGGGTTCATGTGAGGGTTAGTGTTAGGTTTACATTAAGCTGATGTTTTAGGGTGTTAGTGTTAGTTTTAGAGTTAGGGTTACGGTTAGGGCTAGGTTTAGGGTTAGGGCTAGAGTTAGGGGATAGTTAAGCGTGAGGTTTAGTTTTAGGGTTGCGGTTATGGTTAGGCTTAGGTTTAGGGTAAAGTTTAGGTTACGGATGAGGTTTAGGGTTAGGTGTTTGGGTTAAGGTTAGGGTTAGGTTTAGGGATAGACTTAGTGTTAGGTTTAGGGTTAGTTGTTTGGGTCAATGTAAGGGTCAGGTTTAGGGCTAGGCTTCAGTTTAGGGTTAGGGCTAGGGCTAGGGTGAAGTATAAGTTAAGGGTGAGGGTTGAGCTTAGGGTTAGCGTTAGGGGTTAGGGTTAGGGTTAAGAATAGGATTAAGTTGAGGGTTAAGCTTAGGTTTAAAGTTAGGATTAGGGTTAGTGTTAGGGTTAAGTCATGGTTAGGTTTAGGGCTAGGTTAAGGGTAGAGATAGGGTTAGGTGAAGGGTTGGGGTTAGGTTTAGATATTAATGTGAGGGTTAGTGCTAGGTTTCCATTTAAGCTGAGTGTGTAGGGTAAGTGTTAGGGTTAGGATTAGGGTAGGGTTAGAGTTAGGTTCAGGGTGAGGGTTAAGTTTAGGGTTAGGGTTAGGTTTATGGTTGGGGTCAGGGTTAGGGGGAGATTTAGTGTTATGTTTAGTTTTAGGGTTAGGGTTAGGGTGAAGTTTATTTAAGTGAGACGGTTAGGGTTAGGGGTTAGGTTTCAGGTTAGGGTCAGGGTTAAGTTTAGGGTTAGGTTTAGGGTTAGGGTTAGGTTTAGTGTTCGTTTGCTTAGGGTTAGGGTTTGAATGAAGTTAGGGTATGTTTAGGGTTATGGTCAGGGTGAAATTTTGGTTAAGGGTGAGGGTTCGTCTTAGGGTTAGGGTTGCGGTTAGTGTTTCAGTTAGGTTTAGGGTAGAGTTTTAGTTAGGGTTAAGATTCGGGTTAGGGTAAGAGTTAGAGTTACGTTTAGAGTTAAGGTGAGGGTTTTGGGTAAGTGTGACAGTTAGGCTTAGGGTTAGTGTTAGGGTTAGGTTTAATTTTATTGTAGGCTTAAAATTAGGGTTAAGGTTAGGTTAGGGTTAGGGTCAGGGTTAGGATTAGAATTAGGTTTAGGGAGAGGGTTAGTGTCAGAGTTATTGTCAGGGTTAGGTTTCGGGTTACAGGTGGGCCAAGGTTTAGTTTAGGGTTAGGTTTATGGGTAGGGTTTGGGTTAAAGTTAGGCTTAGCTTTAGGTTAGGGATAGGGTGAAGTTTAAGATAGGGTGACGGTTAGAGTTCTGGCTAAGGTTTGGGTTTGTTTTCAGGTTAGTGTTAAGGTTATGTTCAGGGTTAAGGTTAGGTTTAGGAGTTGTTTTTAGTTTTAGGGTTAGTGTTAGATTTTAGGTTAGGGTTAAGTTTAGTGTTACGGTTAGGTTTAGGGTTATGGTTGTGTTAGGCGTTGTGGTTGGGGTGCGGGTTAGATTTAGGGTTAGGTTTGGGTAGGCTTAGGATTATGGTTATGGTAAGGTGTGTTAGGGGTTAGAGCTGTAGTTTAGGGTTAGGGTTTGGGGGAGGGTTCCGGTTAGGCATTGTGGTTCTGGTCATGGGTAGGTTTGGTTTAGGGTTAGGGTTAGGTTTGTGATTAGGTTTCGGGTTAGAGTTAGAGATAGGGTTAAGGTTTGGGTTAGGCTTTGGTGTTGGGGTTAGGGTTTGGGTTAGGGTTAGGGTTATCGTTAGGGCTCAGGGATTTCAGGTTAGGGATAGCATTAGGTTTAGGTTTTGCGGGATACGGTGAGGGGTTAGGGTGAGGGTTATTGTTAGTTTTACAGTTAAGGTGAGGGTTTACGGTAAGTGTTACGATTAGGGTTAGAGTTAGAGTTAGGGTTAGGGTTAGGGTTAGTGTAGGGTAAGATTTAGGTTTAGGTCCAAGTTGAGGTTTAGAGTTAGTGTTCTATTTAGGGTCAAGGTTAGAGTTCGGGTTAGGGTTAGGATTAGGTCTAGGGTTAGGATTAGGATTAAGTTTAGGGTTAGGTTCAGGACTATTGTAAGTGTTCCGTCTAGGCTTACAGATGGACTAGCATTGTTAGAATTAGGTTTAAGGTTAGCGTTTGGGTTAGGTTTAGGTTAAGGTTAGAGTTAGGGTTTGGATGAAGTTTAGGATAGGGTGAGGGTTATTTTTATGGATAAGGCTAGAGTTTGGGTTTGTGTTCAGGTTGGTGTTAAGGTTAGGTTTAGGGTTCGGGTTAGGGTTAGGGGTTATGTTTAGGGTTAGCGTTAGGTTAGGTTTAGGGTGAGTGTGAAGTCTAGGTTAAGGGTGAGGGTTATGATAAGGGTTAGGATTGTAGATGCTGTCAGACATTAGGTTTAGGGTGTTAGGGTTAGTTTTATGGTTAGGGTAGGGTTACGTTTAGGGTTAACGTTAGGGTTAGGGTTAGATTAGGGTTACTGTTTGTATTAGGGTTAGGTAGGGATAAAGTTTGGCATAGCGTTAGGTTTAGGGTTGGGGATACGGTTAAGGGTTAGGGTGAGGGTTAGGCTTAGGTTTACAGTTAAGGTGAGGGTTTCGGGTAATTCTTATGGTTAGGGTTAGAGTTAGGGGAAGTTTCAGTTAATATTGAGGGTTACTGCTAAGTTTAGAGTTAGGGTAAGATTAGTGTTAGGGTTAGGGTTAGGGTCGGAGTCAGGTTAGGGTTAAGGCTAGGTTTACGGTAAAGGGTAGGGCTAGGTTGGGGTTAGGGTTAGGTTTAGAGTTAGAATTAGTGGTGGGGTTTACTGTTAGGGTTAGGGTCAGGTTTAGAGTTATTGTTAGGGTTAGGGTTAGGGTAGAGTTAAGGTTAGGGTTAAGTTTCGGGTTAGGGTAAGGGTTAGGTTTAGGTCAGGGTTAGGGTTAGGATGAAGGATAGGGTTAAAGTTAGGGAAAGAGTTAGGGGTTCATGTGAGGGTTAGTGTTAGGTTTACATTAAGCTGATGTTTTAGGGTGCTACTGTTAGTGTTAGTTTTAGAGTTAGGGTTACGGTTAGGGCTAGGTTTAGGGTTAGGGCTAGAGTTAGGGGATAGTTAAGCGTGAGGTTTAGTTTTAGGGTTGCGGTTATGGTTAGGCTTAGGTTTAGGGTAAAGTTTAGGTTACGGATGAGGTTTAGGGTTAGGTGTTTGGGTTAAGGTTAGGGTTAGGTTTAGGGATAGACTTAGTGTTAGGTTTAGGGTTAGTTGTTTGGGTCAATGTTAGGGTCAGGTTTAGGGCTAGGCTTCAGTTTAGGGTTAGGGCTAGGGCTAGGGTGAAGTATAAGTTAAGGGTGAGGGTTGAGCTTAGGGTTAGCGTTAGGGGTTAGGGTTAGGGTTAAGAATAGGATTAAGTTGAGGGTTAAGCTTAGGTTTAAAGTTAGGATTAGGGTTAGTGTTAGGGTTAAGTCATGGTTAGGTTTAGGGCTAGGTTAAGGGTAGAGATAGGGTTAGGTGAAGGGTTGGGGTTAGGTTTAGATATTAATGTGAGGGTTAGTGCTAGGTTTCCATTTAAGCTGAGTGTGTAGGGTAAGTGTTAGGGTTAGGATTAGGGTAGGGTTAGAGTTAGGTTCAGGGTGAGGGTTAAGTTTAGGGTTAGGGTTAGGTTTATGGTTGGGGTCAGGGTTAGGGGGAGATTTAGTGTTATGTTTAGTTTTAGGGTTAGGGTTAGGGTGAAGTTTATTTAAGTGAGACGGTTAGGGTTAGGGGTTAGGTTTCAGGTTAGGGTCAGGGTTAAGTTTAGGGTTAGGTTTAGGGTTAGGGTTAGGTTTAGTGTTCGTTTGCTTAGGGTTAGGGTTTGAATGAAGTTAGGGTATGTTTAGGGTTATGGTCAGGGTGAAATTTTGGTTAAGGGTGAGGGTTCGTCTTAGGGTTAGGGTTGCGGTTAGTGTTTCAGTTAGGTTTAGGGTAGAGTTTTAGTTAGGGTTAAGATTCGGGTTAGGGTAAGAGTTAGAGTTACGTTTAGAGTTAAGGTGAGGGTTTTGGGTAAGTGTGACAGTTAGGCTTAGGGTTAGTGTTAGGGTTAGGTTTAATTTTATTGTAGGCTTAAAATTAGGGTTAAGGTTAGGTTAGGGTTAGGGTCAGGGTTAGGATTAGAATTAGGTTTAGGGAGAGGGTTAGTGTCAGAGTTATTGTCAGGGTTAGGTTTCGGGTTACAGGTGGGCCAAGGTTAAGTTTAGGGTTAGGTTTATGGGTAGGGTTTGGGTTAAAGTTAGGCTTAGCTTTAGGTTAGGGATAGGGTGAAGTTTAAGATAGGGTGACGGTTAGAGTTCTGGCTAAGGTTTGGGTTTGTTTTCAGGTTAGTGTTAAGGTTATGTTCAGGGTTAAGGTTAGGTTTAGGAGTTGTTTTTAGTTTTAGGGTTAGTGTTAGATTTTAGATTAGGGTTAAGTTTAGTGTTACGGTTAGGTTTAGGGTTATGGTTGTGTTAGGCGTTGTGGTTGGGGTGAGGGTTAGATTTAGGGTTAGGTTTGGGTAGGCTTAGGATTATGGTTATGGTAAGGTGTGTTAGGGGTTAGAGCTGTAGTTTAGGGTTAGGGTTTGGGGGAGGGTTCCGGTTAGGCATTGTGGTTCTGGTCATGGGTAGGTTTGGTTTAGGGTTAGGGTTAGGTTTGTGATTAGGTTTCGGGTTAGAGTTAGAGATAGGGTTAAGGTTTGGGTTAGGCTTTGGTGTTGGGGTTAGGGTTTGGGTTAGGGTTAGGGTTATCGTTAGGGCTCAGGGATTTCAGGTTAGGGATAGCATTAGGTTTAGGTTTTGTGGGATACGGTGAGGGGTTAGGGTGAGGGTTATGGTTAGTTTTACAGTTAAGGTGAGGGTTTACGGTAAGTGTTACGATTAGGGTTAGAGTTAGAGTTAGGGTTAGGGTTAGGGTTAGGGTTAGTGTAGGGTAAGATTTAGGTTTAGGTCAAAGTTGAGGTTTAGAGTTAGTGTTCTATTTAGGGTCAAGGTTAGAGTTCGGGTTAGGGTTAGGATTAGTTCTAGGGTTAGGATTAGGATTAAGTTTAGGGTTAGGTTCAGGACTATTGTAAGTGTTCCGTCTAGGCTTACAGATGGACTAGCATTGTTAGAATTAGGTTTAAGGTTAGCGTTTGGGTTAGGTTTAGGTTAAGGTTAGAGTTAGGGTTTGGATGAAGTTTAGGATAGGGTGAGGGTTATTTTTATGGATAAGGCTAGAGTTTGGGTTTGTGTTCAGGTTGGTGTTAAGGTTAGGTTTAGGGTTCGGGTTAGGGTTAGGGGTTATGTTTAGGGTTAGCGTTAGGTTAGGTTTAGGGTGAGTGTGAAGTCTAGGTTAAGGGTGAGGGTTATGATAAGGGTTAGGATTGTAGATGCTGTCAGACATTAGGTTTAGGGTGTTAGGGTTAGTTTTATGGTTAGGGTAGGGTTACGTTTAGGGTTAACGTTAGGGTTAGGGTTAGATTAGGGTTACTGTTTGTATTAGGGTTAGGTAGGGATAAAGTTTGGCATAGCGTTAGGTTTAGGGTTGGGGATACGGTTAAGGGTTAGGGTGAGGGTTAGGCTTAGGTTTACAGTTAAGGTGAGGGTTTCGGGTAATTCTGATGGTTAGGGTTAGAGTTAGGGTTAGGGTTAGGGGAAGTTTCAGTTAATATTGAGGGTTACTGCTAAGTTTAGAGTTAGGGTAAGATTAGTGTTAGGGTTAGGGTTAGGGTCGGAGTCAGGTTAGGGTTAAGGCTAGGTTTACGGTAAAGGGTAGGGCTAGGTTGGGGTTAGGGTTAGGTTTAGAGTTAGAGTTAGTGGTAGGGTTTACTGTTAGGGTTAGGGTCAGGTTTAGAGTTATTGTTAGGGTTAGGGTTAGGGTAGAGTTAAGGTTAGGGTTAAGTTTCGGGTTAGGGTAAGGGTTAGGTTTAGGTCAGGGTTAGGGTTAGGATGAAGGATAGGGTTAAAGTTAGGGAAAGGGTTAGGGGTTCATGTGAGGGTTAGTGTTAGGTTTACATTAAGCTGATGTTTTAGGGTGTTAGTGTTAGTTTTAGAGTTAGGGTTACGGTTAGGGCTAGGTTTAGGGTTAGGGCTAGAGTTAGGGGATAGTTAAGCGTGAGGTTTAGTTTTAGGGTTGCGGTTATGGTTAGGCTTAGGTTTAGCGTAAAGTTTAGGTTACGGATGAGGTTTAGGGTTAGGTGTTTGGGTTAAGGTTAGGGTTAGGTTTAGGGATAGACTTAGTGTTAGGTTTAGGGTTAGTTGTTTGGGTCAATGTTAGGGTCAGGTTTAGGGCTAGGCTTCAGTTTAGGGTTAGGGCTAGGGCTAGGGTGAAGTATAAGTTAAGGGTGAGGGTTGAGCTTAGGGTTAGCGTTAGGGGTTAGGGTTAGGGTTAAGAATAGGATTAAGTTGAGGGTTAAGCTTAGGTTTAAAGTTAGGATTAGGGTTAGTGTTAGGGTTAAGTCATGGTTAGGTTTAGGGCTAGGTTAAGGGTAGAGATAGGGTTAGGTGAAGGGTTGGGGTTAGGTTTAGATATTAATGTGAGGGTTAGTGCTAGGTTTCCATTTAAGCTGAGTGTGTAGGGTAAGTGTTAGGGTTAGGATTAGGGTAGGGTTAGAGTTAGGTTCAGGGTGAGGGTTAAGTTTAGGGTTAGGGTTAGGTTTATGGTTGGGGTCAGGGTTAGGGGGAGATTTAGTGTTATGTTTAGTTTTAGGGTTAGGGTTAGGGTGAAGTTTATTTAAGTGAGACGGTTAGGGTTAGGGGTTAGGTTTCAGGTTAGGGTCAGGGTTAAGTTTAGGGTTAGGTTTAGGGTTAGGGTTAGGTTTAGTGTT
This sequence comes from Elephas maximus indicus, assembly GCF_024166365.1. Lineage (NCBI taxonomy): Eukaryota > Metazoa > Chordata > Mammalia > Proboscidea > Elephantidae > Elephas > Elephas maximus. The sequence goes on from NC_064819.1 coordinate 35,925,656, forward strand.
CGTTTGCTTAGGGTTAGGGTTTGAATGAAGTTAGGGTATGTTTAGGGTTATGGTCAGGGTGAAATTTTGGTTAAGGGTGAGGGTTCGTCTTAGGGTTAGGGTTGCGGTTAGTGTTTCAGTTAGGTTTAGGGTAGAGTTTTAGTTAGGGTTAAGATTCGGGTTAGGGTAAGAGTTAGAGTTACGTTTAGAGTTAAGGTGAGGGTTTTGGGTAAGTGTGACAGTTAGGCTTAGGGTTAGTGTTAGGGTTAGGTTTAATTTTATTGTAGGCTTAAAATTAGGGTTAAGGTTAGGTTAGGGTTAGGGTCAGGGTTAGGATTAGAATTAGGTTTAGGGAGAGGGTTAGTGTCAGAGTTATTGTCAGGGTTAGGTTTCGGGTTACAGGTGGGCCAAGGTTTAGTTTAGGGTTAGGTTTATGGGTAGGGTTTGGGTTAAAGTTAGGCTTAGCTTTAGGTTAGGGATAGGGTGAAGTTTAAGATAGGGTGACGGTTAGAGTTCTGGCTAAGGTTTGGGTTTGTTTTCAGGTTAGTGTTAAGGTTATGTTCAGGGTTAAGGTTAGGTTTAGGAGTTGTTTTTAGTTTTAGGGTTAGTGTTAGATTTTAGGTTAGGGTTAAGTTTAGTGTTACGGTTAGGTTTAGGGTTATGGTTGTGTTAGGCGTTGTGGTTGGGGTGCGGGTTAGATTTAGGGTTAGGTTTGGGTAGGCTTAGGATTATGGTTATGGTAAGGTGTGTTAGGGGTTAGAGCTGTAGTTTAGGGTTAGGGTTTGGGGGAGGGTTCCGGTTAGGCATTGTGGTTCTGGTCATGGGTAGGTTTGGTTTAGGGTTAGGGTTAGGTTTGTGATTAGGTTTCGGGTTAGAGTTAGAGATAGGGTTAAGGTTTGGGTTAGGCTTTGGTGTTGGGGTTAGGGTTTGGGTTAGGGTTAGGGTTATCGTTAGGGCTCAGGGATTTCAGGTTAGGGATAGCATTAGGTTTAGGTTTTGCGGGATACGGTGAGGGGTTAGGGTGAGGGTTATTGTTAGTTTTACAGTTAAGGTGAGGGTTTACGGTAAGTGTTACGATTAGGGTTAGAGTTAGAGTTAGGGTTAGGGTTAGGGTTAGGGTTAGGGTTAGTGTAGGGTAAGATTTAGGTTTAGGTCCAAGTTGAGGTTTAGAGTTAGTGTTCTATTTAGGGTCAAGGTTAGAGTTCGGGTTAGGGTTAGGATTAGGTCTAGGGTTAGGATTAGGATTAAGTTTAGGGTTAGGTTCAGGACTATTGTAAGTGTTCCGTCTAGGCTTACAGATGGACTAGCATTGTTAGAATTAGGTTTAAGGTTAGCGTTTGGGTTAGGTTTAGGTTAAGGTTAGAGTTAGGGTTTGGATGAAGTTTAGGATAGGGTGAGGGTTATTTTTATGGATAAGGCTAGAGTTTGGGTTTGTGTTCAGGTTGGTGTTAAGGTTAGGTTTAGGGTTCGGGTTAGGGTTAGGGGTTATGTTTAGGGTTAGCGTTAGGTTAGGTTTAGGGTGAGTGTGAAGTCTAGGTTAAGGGTGAGGGTTATGATAAGGGTTAGGATTGTAGATGCTGTCAGACATTAGGTTTAGGGTGTTAGGGTTAGTTTTATGGTTAGGGTAGGGTTACGTTTAGGGTTAACGTTAGGGTTAGGGTTAGATTAGGGTTACTGTTTGTATTAGGGTTAGGTAGGGATAAAGTTTGGCATAGCGTTAGGTTTAGGGTTGGGGATACGGTTAAGGGTTAGGGTGAGGGTTAGGCTTAGGTTTACAGTTAAGGTGAGGGTTTCGGGTAATTCTTATGGTTAGGGTTAGAGTTAGGGGAAGTTTCAGTTAATATTGAGGGTTACTGCTAAGTTTAGAGTTAGGGTAAGATTAGTGTTAGGGTTAGGGTTAGGGTCGGAGTCAGGTTAGGGTTAAGGCTAGGTTTACGGTAAAGGGTAGGGCTAGGTTGGGGTTAGGGTTAGGTTTAGAGTTAGAGTTAGTGGTAGGGTTTACTGTTAGGGTTAGGGTCAGGTTTAGAGTTATTGTTAGGGTTAGGGTTAGGGTAGAGTTAAGGTTAGGGTTAAGTTTCGGGTTAGGGTAAGGGTTAGGTTTAGGTCAGGGTTAGGGTTAGGATGAAGGATAGGGTTAAAGTTAGGGAAAGGGTTAGGGGTTCATGTGAGGGTTAGTGTTAGGTTTACATTAAGCTGATGTTTTAGGGTGTTAGTGTTAGTTTTAGAGTTAGGGTTACGGTTAGGGCTAGGTTTAGGGTTAGGGCTAGAGTTAGGGGATAGTTAAGCGTGAGGTTTAGTTTTAGGGTTGCGGTTATGGTTAGGCTTAGGTTTAGGGTAAAGTTTAGGTTACGGATGAGGTTTAGGGTTAGGTGTTTGGGTTAAGGTTAGGGTTAGGTTTAGGGATAGACTTAGTGTTAGGTTTAGGGTTAGTTGTTTGGGTCAATGTAAGGGTCAGGTTTAGGGCTAGGCTTCAGTTTAGGGTTAGGGCTAGGGCTAGGGTGAAGTATAAGTTAAGGGTGAGGGTTGAGCTTAGGGTTAGCGTTAGGGGTTAGGGTTAGGGTTAAGAATAGGATTAAGTTGAGGGTTAAGCTTAGGTTTAAAGTTAGGATTAGGGTTAGTGTTAGGGTTAAGTCATGGTTAGGTTTAGGGCTAGGTTAAGGGTAGAGATAGGGTTAGGTGAAGGGTTGGGGTTAGGTTTAGATATTAATGTGAGGGTTAGTGCTAGGTTTCCATTTAAGCTGAGTGTGTAGGGTAAGTGTTAGGGTTAGGATTAGGGTAGGGTTAGAGTTAGGTTCAGGGTGAGGGTTAAGTTTAGGGTTAGGGTTAGGTTTATGGTTGGGGTCAGGGTTAGGGGGAGATTTAGTGTTATGTTTAGTTTTAGGGTTAGGGTTAGGGTGAAGTTTATTTAAGTGAGACGGTTAGGGTTAGGGGTTAGGTTTCAGGTTAGGGTCAGGGTTAAGTTTAGGGTTAGGTTTAGGGTTAGGGTTAGGTTTAGTGTTCGTTTGCTTAGGGTTAGGGTTTGAATGAAGTTAGGGTATGTTTAGGGTTATGGTCAGGGTGAAATTTTGGTTAAGGGTGAGGGTTCGTCTTAGGGTTAGGGTTGCGGTTAGTGTTTCAGTTAGGTTTAGGGTAGAGTTTTAGTTAGGGTTAAGATTCGGGTTAGGGTAAGAGTTAGAGTTACGTTTAGAGTTAAGGTGAGGGTTTTGGGTAAGTGTGACAGTTAGGCTTAGGGTTAGTGTTAGGGTTAGGTTTAATTTTATTGTAGGCTTAAAATTAGGGTTAAGGTTAGGTTAGGGTTAGGGTCAGGGTTAGGATTAGAATTAGGTTTAGGGAGAGGGTTAGTGTCAGAGTTATTGTCAGGGTTAGGTTTCGGGTTACAGGTGGGCCAAGGTTTAGTTTAGGGTTAGGTTTATGGGTAGGGTTTGGGTTAAAGTTAGGCTTAGCTTTAGGTTAGGGATAGGGTGAAGTTTAAGATAGGGTGACGGTTAGAGTTCTGGCTAAGGTTTGGGTTTGTTTTCAGGTTAGTGTTAAGGTTATGTTCAGGGTTAAGGTTAGGTTTAGGAGTTGTTTTTAGTTTTAGGGTTAGTGTTAGATTTTAGGTTAGGGTTAAGTTTAGTGTTACGGTTAGGTTTAGGGTTATGGTTGTGTTAGGCGTTGTGGTTGGGGTGAGGGTTAGATTTAGGGTTAGGTTTGGGTAGGCTTAGGATTATGGTTATGGTAAGGTGTGTTAGGGGTTAGAGCTGTAGTTTAGGGTTAGGGTTTGGGGGAGGGTTCCGGTTAGGCATTGTGGTTCTGGTCATGGGTAGGTTTGGTTTAGGGTTAGGGTTAGGTTTGTGATTAGGTTTCGGGTTAGAGTTAGAGATAGGGTTAAGGTTTGGGTTAGGCTTTGGTGTTGGGGTTAGGGTTTGGGTTAGGGTTAGGGTTATCGTTAGGGCTCAGGGATTTCAGGTTAGGGATAGCATTAGGTTTAGGTTTTGCGGGATACGGTGAGGGGTTAGGGTGAGGGTTATTGTTAGTTTTACAGTTAAGGTGAGGGTTTACGGTAAGTGTTACGATTAGGGTTAGAGTTAGAGTTAGGGTTAGGGTTAGGGTTAGGGTTAGGGTTAGTGTAGGGTAAGATTTAGGTTTAGGTCCAAGTTGAGGTTTAGAGTTAGTGTTCTATTTAGGGTCAAGGTTAGAGTTCGGGTTAGGGTTAGGATTAGGTCTAGGGTTAGGATTAGGATTAAGTTTAGGGTTAGGTTCAGGACTATTGTAAGTGTTCCGTCTAGGCTTACAGATGGACTAGCATTGTTAGAATTAGGTTTAAGGTTAGCGTTTGGGTTAGGTTTAGGTTAAGGTTAGAGTTAGGGTTTGGATGAAGTTTAGGATAGGGTGAGGGTTATTTTTATGGATAAGGCTAGAGTTTGGGTTTGTGTTCAGGTTGGTGTTAAGGTTAGGTTTAGGGTTCGGGTTAGGGTTAGGGGTTATGTTTAGGGTTAGCGTTAGGTTAGGTTTAGGGTGAGTGTGAAGTCTAGGTTAAGGGTGAGGGTTATGATAAGGGTTAGGATTGTAGATGCTGTCAGACATTAGGTTTAGGGTGTTAGGGTTAGTTTTATGGTTAGGGTAGGGTTACGTTTAGGGTTAACGTTAGGGTTAGGGTTAGATTAGGGTTACTGTTTGTATTAGGGTTAGGTAGGGATAAAGTTTGGCATAGCGTTAGGTTTAGGGTTGGGGATACGGTTAAGGGTTAGGGTGAGGGTTAGGCTTAGGTTTACAGTTAAGGTGAGGGTTTCGGGTAATTCTTATGGTTAGGGTTAGAGTTAGGGGAAGTTTCAGTTAATATTGAGGGTTACTGCTAAGTTTAGAGTTAGGGTAAGATTAGTGTTAGGGTTAGGGTTAGGGTCGGAGTCAGGTTAGGGTTAAGGCTAGGTTTACGGTAAAGGGTAGGGCTAGGTTGGGGTTAGGGTTAGGTTTAGAGTTAGAATTAGTGGTGGGGTTTACTGTTAGGGTTAGGGTCAGGTTTAGAGTTATTGTTAGGGTTAGGGTTAGGGTAGAGTTAAGGTTAGGGTTAAGTTTCGGGTTAGGGTAAGGGTTAGGTTTAGGTCAGGGTTAGGGTTAGGATGAAGGATAGGGTTAAAGTTAGGGAAAGAGTTAGGGGTTCATGTGAGGGTTAGTGTTAGGTTTACATTAAGCTGATGTTTTAGGGTGCTACTGTTAGTGTTAGTTTTAGAGTTAGGGTTACGGTTAGGGCTAGGTTTAGGGTTAGGGCTAGAGTTAGGGGATAGTTAAGCGTGAGGTTTAGTTTTAGGGTTGCGGTTATGGTTAGGCTTAGGTTTAGGGTAAAGTTTAGGTTACGGATGAGGTTTAGGGTTAGGTGTTTGGGTTAAGGTTAGGGTTAGGTTTAGGGATAGACTTAGTGTTAGGTTTAGGGTTAGTTGTTTGGGTCAATGTTAGGGTCAGGTTTAGGGCTAGGCTTCAGTTTAGGGTTAGGGCTAGGGCTAGGGTGAAGTATAAGTTAAGGGTGAGGGTTGAGCTTAGGGTTAGCGTTAGGGGTTAGGGTTAGGGTTAAGAATAGGATTAAGTTGAGGGTTAAGCTTAGGTTTAAAGTTAGGATTAGGGTTAGTGTTAGGGTTAAGTCATGGTTAGGTTTAGGGCTAGGTTAAGGGTAGAGATAGGGTTAGGTGAAGGGTTGGGGTTAGGTTTAGATATTAATGTGAGGGTTAGTGCTAGGTTTCCATTTAAGCTGAGTGTGTAGGGTAAGTGTTAGGGTTAGGATTAGGGTAGGGTTAGAGTTAGGTTCAGGGTGAGGGTTAAGTTTAGGGTTAGGGTTAGGTTTATGGTTGGGGTCAGGGTTAGGGGGAGATTTAGTGTTATGTTTAGTTTTAGGGTTAGGGTTAGGGTGAAGTTTATTTAAGTGAGACGGTTAGGGTTAGGGGTTAGGTTTCAGGTTAGGGTCAGGGTTAAGTTTAGGGTTAGGTTTAGGGTTAGGGTTAGGTTTAGTGTTCGTTTGCTTAGGGTTAGGGTTTGAATGAAGTTAGGGTATGTTTAGGGTTATGGTCAGGGTGAAATTTTGGTTAAGGGTGAGGGTTCGTCTTAGGGTTAGGGTTGCGGTTAGTGTTTCAGTTAGGTTTAGGGTAGAGTTTTAGTTAGGGTTAAGATTCGGGTTAGGGTAAGAGTTAGAGTTACGTTTAGAGTTAAGGTGAGGGTTTTGGGTAAGTGTGACAGTTAGGCTTAGGGTTAGTGTTAGGGTTAGGTTTAATTTTATTGTAGGCTTAAAATTAGGGTTAAGGTTAGGTTAGGGTTAGGGTCAGGGTTAGGATTAGAATTAGGTTTAGGGAGAGGGTTAGTGTCAGAGTTATTGTCAGGGTTAGGTTTCGGGTTACAGGTGGGCCAAGGTTAAGTTTAGGGTTAGGTTTATGGGTAGGGTTTGGGTTAAAGTTAGGCTTAGCTTTAGGTTAGGGATAGGGTGAAGTTTAAGATAGGGTGACGGTTAGAGTTCTGGCTAAGGTTTGGGTTTGTTTTCAGGTTAGTGTTAAGGTTATGTTCAGGGTTAAGGTTAGGTTTAGGAGTTGTTTTTAGTTTTAGGGTTAGTGTTAGATTTTAGATTAGGGTTAAGTTTAGTGTTACGGTTAGGTTTAGGGTTATGGTTGTGTTAGGCGTTGTGGTTGGGGTGAGGGTTAGATTTAGGGTTAGGTTTGGGTAGGCTTAGGATTATGGTTATGGTAAGGTGTGTTAGGGGTTAGAGCTGTAGTTTAGGGTTAGGGTTTGGGGGAGGGTTCCGGTTAGGCATTGTGGTTCTGGTCATGGGTAGGTTTGGTTTAGGGTTAGGGTTAGGTTTGTGATTAGGTTTCGGGTTAGAGTTAGAGATAGGGTTAAGGTTTGGGTTAGGCTTTGGTGTTGGGGTTAGGGTTTGGGTTAGGGTTAGGGTTATCGTTAGGGCTCAGGGATTTCAGGTTAGGGATAGCATTAGGTTTAGGTTTTGTGGGATACGGTGAGGGGTTAGGGTGAGGGTTATGGTTAGTTTTACAGTTAAGGTGAGGGTTTACGGTAAGTGTTACGATTAGGGTTAGAGTTAGAGTTAGGGTTAGGGTTAGGGTTAGGGTTAGTGTAGGGTAAGATTTAGGTTTAGGTCCAAGTTGAGGTTTAGAGTTAGTGTTCTATTTAGGGTCAAGGTTAGAGTTCGGGTTAGGGTTAGGATTAGGTCTAGGGTTAGGATTAGGATTAAGTTTAGGGTTAGGTTCAGGACTATTGTAAGTGTTCCGTCTAGGCTTACAGATGGACTAGCATTGTTAGAATTAGGTTTAAGGTTAGCGTTTGGGTTAGGTTTAGGTTAAGGTTAGAGTTAGGGTTTGGATGAAGTTTAGGATAGGGTGAGGGTTATTTTTATGGATAAGGCTAGAGTTTGGGTTTGTGTTCAGGTTGGTGTTAAGGTTAGGTTTAGGGTTCGGGTTAGGGTTAGGGGTTATGTTTAGGGTTAGCGTTAGGTTAGGTTTAGGGTGAGTGTGAAGTCTAGGTTAAGGGTGAGGGTTATGATAAGGGTTAGGATTGTAGATGCTGTCAGACATTAGGTTTAGGGTGTTAGGGTTAGTTTTATGGTTAGGGTAGGGTTACGTTTAGGGTTAACGTTAGGGTTAGGGTTAGATTAGGGTTACTGTTTGTATTAGGGTTAGGTAGGGATAAAGTTTGGCATAGCGTTAGGTTTAGGGTTGGGGATACGGTTAAGGGTTAGGGTGAGGGTTAGGCTTAGGTTTACAGTTAAGGTGAGGGTTTCGGGTAATTCTGATGGTTAGGGTTAGAGTTAGGGTTAGGGTTAGGGGAAGTTTCAGTTAATATTGAGGGTTACTGCTAAGTTTAGAGTTAGGGTAAGATTAGTGTTAGGGTTAGGGTTAGGGTCGGAGTCAGGTTAGGGTTAAGGCTAGGTTTACGGTAAAGGGTAGGGCTAGGTTGGGGTTAGGGTTAGGTTTAGAGTTAGAGTTAGTGGTAGGGTTTACTGTTAGGGTTAGGGTCAGGTTTAGAGTTATTGTTAGGGTTAGGGTTAGGGTAGAGTTAAGGTTAGGGTTAAGTTTCGGGTTAGGGTAAGGGTTAGGTTTAGGTCAGGGTTAGGGTTAGGATGAAGGATAGGGTTAAAGTTAGGGAAAGGGTTAGGGGTTCATGTGAGGGTTAGTGTTAGGTTTACATTAAGCTGATGTTTTAGGGTGTTAGTGTTAGTTTTAGAGTTAGGGTTACGGTTAGGGCTAGGTTTAGGGTTAGGGCTAGAGTTAGGGGATAGTTAAGCGTGAGGTTTAGTTTTAGGGTTGCGGTTATGGTTAGGCTTAGGTTTAGCGTAAAGTTTAGGTTACGGATGAGGTTTAGGGTTAGGTGTTTGGGTTAAGGTTAGGGTTAGGTTTAGGGATAGACTTAGTGTTAGGTTTAGGGTTAGTTGTTTGGGTCAATGTTAGGGTCAGGTTTAGGGCTAGGCTTCAGTTTAGGGTTAGGGCTAGGGCTAGGGTGAAGTATAAGTTAAGGGTGAGGGTTGAGCTTAGGGTTAGCGTTAGGGGTTAGGGTTAGGGTTAAGAATAGGATTAAGTTGAGGGTTAAGCTTAGGTTTAAAGTTAGGATTAGGGTTAGTGTTAGGGTTAAGTCATGGTTAGGTTTAGGGCTAGGTTAAGGGTAGAGATAGGGTTAGGTGAAGGGTTGGGGTTAGGTTTAGATATTAATGTGAGGGTTAGTGCTAGGTTTCCATTTAAGCTGAGTGTGTAGGGTAAGTGTTAGGGTTAGGATTAGGGTAGGGTTAGAGTTAGGTTCAGGGTGAGGGTTAAGTTTAGGGTTAGGGTTAGGTTTATGGTTGGGGTCAGGGTTGGGGGAGATTTAGTGTTATGTTTAGTTTTAGGGTTAGGGTTAGGGTGAAGTTTATTTAAGTGAGACGGTTAGGGTTAGGGGTTAGGTTTCAGGTTAGGGTCAGGGTTAAGTTTAGGGTTAGGTTTAGGGTTAGGGTTAGGTTTAGTGTTCGTTTGCTTAGGGTTAGGGTTTGAATGAAGTTAGGGTATGTTTAGGGTTATGGTCAGGGTGAAATTTTGGTTAAGGGTGAGGGTTCGTCTTAGGGTTAGGGTTGCGGTTAGTGTTTCAGTTAGGTTTAGGGTAGAGTTTTAGTTAGGGTTAAGATTCGGGTTAGGGTAAGAGTTAGAGTTACGTTTAGAGTTAAGGTGAGGGTTTTGGGTAAGTGTGACAGTTAGGCTTAGGGTTAGTGTTAGGGTTAGGTTTAATTTTATTGTAGGCTTAAAATTAGGGTTAAGGTTAGGTTAGGGTTAGGGTCAGGGTTAGGATTAGAATTAGGTTTAGGGAGAGGGTTAGTGTCAGAGTTATTGTCAGGGTTAGGTTTCGGGTTACAGGTGGGCCAAGGTTAAGTTTAGGGTTAGGTTTATGGGTAGGGTTTGGGTTAAAGTTAGGCTTAGCTTTAGGTTAGGGATAGGGTGAAGTTTAAGATAGGGTGACGGTTAGAGTTCTGGCTAAGGTTTGGGTTTGTTTTCAGGTTAGTGTTAAGGTTATGTTCAGGGTTAAGGTTAGGTTTAGGAGTTGTTTTTAGTTTTAGGGTTAGTGTTAGATTTTAGGTTAGGGTTAAGTTTAGTGTTACGGTTAGGTTTAGGGTTATGGTTGTGTTAGGCGTTGTGGTTGGGGTGAGGGTTAGATTTAGGGTTAGGTTTGGGTAGGCTTAGGATTATGGTTATGGTAAGGTGTGTTAGGGGTTAGAGCTGTAGTTTAGGGTTAGGGTTTGGGGGAGGGTTCCGGTTAGGCATTGTGGTTCTGGTCATGGGTAGGTTTGGTTTAGGGTTAGGGTTAGGTTTGTGATTAGGTTTCGGGTTAGAGTTAGAGATAGGGTTAAGGTTTGGGTTAGGCTTTGGTGTTGGGGTTAGGGTTTGGGTTAGGGTTAGGGTTATCGTTAGGGCTCAGGGATTTCAGGTTAGGGATAGCATTAGGTTTAGGTTTTGCGGGATACGGTGAGGGGTTAGGGTGAGGGTTATGGTTAGTTTTACAGTTAAGGTGAGGGTTTACGGTAAGTGTTACGATTAGGGTTAGAGTTAGAGTTAGGGTTAGGGTTAGGGTTAGGGTTAGTGTAGGGTAAGATTTAGGTTTAGGTCCAAGTTGAGGTTTAGAGTTAGTGTTCTATTTAGGGTCAAGGTTAGAGTTCGGGTTAGGGTTAGGATTAGGTCTAGGGTTAGGATTAGGATTAAGTTTAGGGTTAGGTTCAGGACTATTGTAAGTGTTCCGTCTAGGCTTACAGATGGACTAGCATTGTTAGAATTAGGTTTAAGGTTAGCGTTTGGGTTAGGTTTAGGTTAAGGTTAGAGTTAGGGTTTGGATGAAGTTTAGGATAGGGTGAGGGTTATTTTTATGGATAAGGCTAGAGTTTGGGTTTGTGTTCAGGTTGGTGTTAAGGTTAGGTTTAGGGTTCGCGTTAGGGTTAGGGGTTATGTTTAGGGTTAGCGTTAGGTTAGGTTTAGGGTGAGTGTGAAGTCTAGGTTAAGGGTGAGGGTTATGATAAGGGTTAGGATTGTAGATGCTGTCAGACATTAGGTTTAGGGTGTTAGGGTTAGTTTTATGGTTAGGGTAGGGTTACGTTTAGGGTTAACGTTAGGGTTAGGGTTAGATTAGGGTTACTGTTTGTATTAGGGTTAGGTAGGGATAAAGTTTGGCATAGCGTTAGGTTTAGGGTTGGGGATACGGTTAAGGGTTAGGGTGAGGGTTAGGCTTAGGTTTACAGTTAAGGTGAGGGTTTCGGGTAATTCTGATGGTTAGGGTTAGAGTTAGGGTTAGGGTTAGGGGAAGTTTCAGTTAATATTGAGGGTTACTGCTAAGTTTAGAGTTAGGGTAAGATTAGTGTTAGGGTTAGGGTTAGGGTCGGAGTCAGGTTAGGGTTAAGGCTAGGTTTACGGTAAAGGGTAGGGCTAGGTTGGGGTTAGGGTTAGGTTTAGAGTTAGAGATAGTGGTAGGGTTTACTGTTAGGGTTAGGGTCAGGTTTAGAGTTATTGTTAGGGTTAGGGTTAGGGTAGAGTTAAGGTTAGGGTTAAGTTTCGGGTTAGGGTAAGGGTTAGGTTTAGGTCAGGGTTAGGGTTAGGATGAAGGATAGGGTTAAAGTTAGGGAAAGGGTTAGGGGTTCATGTGAGGGTTAGTGTTAGGTTTACATTAAGCTGATGTTTTAGGGTGTTAGTGTTAGTTTTAGAGTTAGGGTTACGGTTAGGGCTAGGTTTAGGGTTAGGGCTAGAGTTAGGGGATAGTTAAGCGTGAGGTTTAGTTTTAGGGTTGCGGTTATGGTTAGGCTTAGGTTTAGCGTAAAGTTTAGGTTACGGATGAGGTTTAGGGTTAGGTGTTTGGGTTAAGGTTAGGGTTAGGTTTAGGGATAGACTTAGTGTTAGGTTTAGGGTTAGCTGTTTGGGTCAATGTTAGGGTCAGGTTTAGGGCTAGGCTTCAGTTTAGGGTTAGGGCTAGGGCTAGGGTGAAGTATAAGTTAAGGGTGAGGGTTGAGCTTAGGGTTAGCGTTAGGGGTTAGGGTTAGGGTTAAGAATAGGATTAAGTTGAGGGTTAAGCTTAGGTTTAAAGTTAGGATTAGGGTTAGTGTTAGGGTTAAGTCATGGTTAGGTTTAGGGCTAGGTTAAGGGTAGAGATAGGGTTAGGTGAAGGGTTGGGGTTAGGTTTAGATATTAATGTGAGGGTTAGTGCTAGGTTTCCATTTAAGCTGAGTGTGTAGGGTAAGTGTTAGGGTTAGGATTAGGGTAGGGTTAGAGTTAGGTTCAGGGTGAGGGTTAAGTTTAGGGTTAGGGTTAGGTTTATGGTTGGGGTCAGGGTTGGGGGAGATTTAGTGTTATGTTTAGTTTTAGGGTTAGGGTTAGGGTGAAGTTTATTTAAGTGAGACGGTTAGGGTTAGGGGTTAGGTTTCAGGTTAGGGTCAGGGTTAAGTTTAGGGTTAGGTTTAGGGTTAGGGTTAGGTTTAGTGTTCGTTTGCTTAGGGTTAGGGTTTGAATGAAGTTAGGGTATGTTTAGGGTTATGGTCAGGGTGAAATTTTGGTTAAGGGTGAGGGTTCGTCTTAGGGTTAGGGTTGCGGTTAGTGTTTCAGTTAGGTTTAGGGTAGAGTTTTAGTTAGGGTTAAGATTCGGGTTAGGGTAAGAGTTAGAGTTACGTTTAGAGTTAAGGTGAGGGTTTTGGGTAAGTGTGACAGTTAGGCTTAGGGTTAGTGTTAGGGTTAGGTTTAATTTTATTGTAGGCTTAAAATTAGGGTTAAGGTTAGGTTAGGGTTAGGGTCAGGGTTAGGATTAGAATTAGGTTTAGGGAGAGGGTTAGTGTCAGAGTTATTGTCAGGGTTAGGTTTCGGGTTACAGGTGGGCCAAGGTTAAGTTTAGGGTTAGGTTTATGGGTAGGGTTTGGGTTAAAGTTAGGCTTAGCTTTAGGTTAGGGATAGGGTGAAGTTTAAGATAGGGTGACGGTTAGAGTTCTGGCTAAGGTTTGGGTTTGTTTTCAGGTTAGTGTTAAGGTTATGTTCAGGGTTAAGGTTAGGTTTAGGAGTTGTTTTTAGTTTTAGGGTTAGTGTTAGATTTTAGGTTAGGGTTAAGTTTAGTGTTACGGTTAGGTTTAGGGTTATGGTTGTGTTAGGCGTTGTGGTTGGGGTGAGGGTTAGATTTAGGGTTAGGTTTGGGTAGGCTTAGGATTATGGTTATGGTAAGGTGTGTTAGGGGTTAGAGCTGTAGTTTAGGGTTAGGGTTTGGGGGAGGGTTCCGGTTAGGCATTGTGGTTCTGGTCATGGGTAGGTTTGGTTTAGGGTTAGGGTTAGGTTTGTGATTAGGTTTCGGGTTAGAGTTAGAGATAGGGTTAAGGTTTGGGTTAGGCTTTGGTGTTGGGGTTAGGGTTTGGGTTAGGGTTAGGGTTATCGTTAGGGCTCAGGGATTTCAGGTTAGGGATAGCATTAGGTTTAGGTTTTGCGGGATACGGTGAGGGGTTAGGGTGAGGGTTATGGTTAGTTTTACAGTTAAGGTGAGGGTTTACGGTAAGTGTTACGATTAGGGTTAGAGTTAGAGTTAGGGTTAGGGTTAGGGTTAGGGTTAGTGTAGGGTAAGATTTAGGTTTAGGTCCAAGTTGAGGTTTAGAGTTAGTGTTCTATTTAGGGTCAAGGTTAGAGTTCGGGTTAGGGTTAGGATTAGGTCTAGGGTTAGGATTAGGATTAAGTTTAGGGTTAGGTTCAGGACTATTGTAAGTGTTCCGTCTAGGCTTACAGATGGACTAGCATTGTTAGAATTAGGTTTAAGGTTAGCGTTTGGGTTAGGTTTAGGTTAAGGTTAGAGTTAGGGTTTGGATGAAGTTTAGGATAGGGTGAGGGTTATTTTTATGGATAAGGCTAGAGTTTGGGTTTGTGTTCAGGTTGGTGTTAAGGTTAGGTTTAGGGTTCGGGTTAGGGTTAGGGGTTATGTTTAGGGTTAGCGTTAGGTTAGGTTTAGGGTGAGTGTGAAGTCTAGGTTAAGGGTGAGGGTTATGATAAGGGTTAGGATTGTAGATGCTGTCAGACATTAGGTTTAGGGTGTTAGGGTTAGTTTTATGGTTAGGGTAGGGTTACGTTTAGGGTTAACGTTAGGGTTAGGGTTAGATTAGGGTTACTGTTTGTATTAGGGTTAGGTAGGGATAAAGTTTGGCATAGCGTTAGGTTTAGGGTTGGGGATACGGTTAAGGGTTAGGGTGAGGGTTAGGCTTAGGTTTACAGTTAAGGTGAGGGTTTCGGGTAATTCTGATGGTTAGGGTTAGAGTTAGGGTTAGGGTTAGGGGAAGTTTCAGTTAATATTGAGGGTTACTGCTAAGTTTAGAGTTAGGGTAAGATTAGTGTTAGGGTTAGGGTTAGGGTTAGGGTCGGAGTCAGGTTAGGGTTAAGGCTAGGTTTACGGTAAAGGGTAGGGCTAGGTTGGGGTTAGGGTTAGGTTTAGAGTTAGAGATAGTGGTAGGGTTTACTGTTAGGGTTAGGGTCAGGTTTAGAGTTATTGTTAGGGTTAGGGTTAGGGTAGAGTTAAGGTTAGGGTTAAGTTTCGGGTTAGGGTAAGGGTTAGGTTTAGGTCAGGGTTAGGGTTAGGATGAAGGATAGGGTTAAAGTTAGGGAAAGGGTTAGGGGTTCATGTGAGGGTTAGTGTTAGGTTTACATTAAGCTGATGTTTTAGGGTGTTAGTGTTAGTTTTAGAGTTAGGGTTACGGTTAGGGCTAGGTTTAGGGTTAGGGCTAGAGTTAGGGGATAGTTAAGCGTGAGGTTTAGTTTTAGGGTTGCGGTTATGGTTAGGCTTAGGTTTAGCGTAAAGTTTAGGTTACGGATGAGGTTTAGGGTTAGGTGTTTGGGTTAAGGTTAGGGTTAGGTTTAGGGATAGACTTAGTGTTAGGTTTAGGGTTAGTTGTTTGGGTCAATGTTAGGGTCAGGTTTAGGGCTAGGCTTCAGTTTAGGGTTAGGGCTAGGGCTAGGGTGAAGTATAAGTTAAGGGTGAGGGTTGAGCTTAGGGTTAGCGTTAGGGGTTAGGGTTAGGGTTAAGAATAGGATTAAGTTGAGGGTTAAGCTTAGGTTTAAAGTTAGGATTAGGGTTAGTGTTAGGGTTAAGTCATGGTTAGGTTTAGGGCTAGGTTAAGGGTAGAGATAGGGTTAGGTGAAGGGTTGGGGTTAGGTTTAGATATTAATGTGAGGGTTAGTGCTAGGTTTCCATTTAAGCTGAGTGTGTAGGGTAAGTGTTAGGGTTAGGATTAGGGTAGGGTTAGAGTTAGGTTCAGGGTGAGGGTTAAGTTTAGGGTTAGGGTTAGGTTTATGGTTGGGGTCAGGGTTAGGGGGAGATTTAGTGTTATGTTTAGTTTTAGGGTTAGGGTTAGGGTGAAGTTTATTTAAGTGAGACGGTTAGGGTTAGGGGTTAGGTTTCAGGTTAGGGTCAGGGTTAAGTTTAGGGTTAGGTTTAGGGTTAGGGTTAGGTTTAGTGTTCGTTTGCTTAGGGTTAGGGTTTGAATGAAGTTAGGGTATGTTTAGGGTTATGGTCAGGGTGAAATTTTGGTTAAGGGTGAGGGTTCGTCTTAGGGTTAGGGTTGCGGTTAGTGTTTCAGTTAGGTTTAGGGTAGAGTTTTAGTTAGGGTTAAGATTCGGGTTAGGGTAAGAGTTAGAGTTACGTTTAGAGTTAAGGTGAGGGTTTTGGGTAAGTGTGACAGTTAGGCTTAGGGTTAGTGTTAGGGTTAGGTTTAATTTTATTGTAGGCTTAAAATTAGGGTTAAGGTTAGGTTAGGGTTAGGGTCAGGGTTAGGATTAGAATTAGGTTTAGGGAGAGGGTTAGTGTCAGAGTTATTGTCAGGGTTAGGTTTCGGGTTACAGGTGGGCCAAGGTTAAGTTTAGGGTTAGGTTTATGGGTAGGGTTTGGGTTAAAGTTAGGCTTAGCTTTAGGTTAGGGATAGGGTGAAGTTTAAGATAGGGTGACGGTTAGAGTTCTGGCTAAGGTTTGGGTTTGTTTTCAGGTTAGTGTTAAGGTTATGTTCAGGGTTAAGGTTAGGTTTAGGAGTTGTTTTTAGTTTTAGGGTTAGTGTTAGATTTTAGGTTAGGGTTAAGTTTAGTGTTACGGTTAGGTTTAGGGTTATGGTTGTGTTAGGCGTTGTGGTTGGGGTGCGGGTTAGATTTAGGGTTAGGTTTGGGTAGGCTTAGGATTATGGTTATGGTAAGGTGTGTTAGGGGTTAGAGCTGTAGTTTAGGGTTAGGGTTTGGGGGAGGGTTCCGGTTAGGCATTGTGGTTCTGGTCATGGGTAGGTTTGGTTTAGGGTTAGGGTTAGGTTTGTGATTAGGTTTCGGGTTAGAGTTAGAGATAGGGTTAAGGTTTGGGTTAGGCTTTGGTGTTGGGGTTAGGGTTTGGGTTAGGGTTAGGGTTATCGTTAGGGCTCAGGGATTTCAGGTTAGGGATAGCATTAGGTTTAGGTTTTGCGGGATACGGTGAGGGGTTAGGGTTAAGGTGAGGGTTTACGGTAAGTGTTACGATTAGGGTTAGAGTTAGAGTTAGGGTTAGGGTTAGGGTTAGGGTTAGTGTAGGGTAAGATTTAGGTTTAGGTCCAAGTTGAGGTTTAGAGTTAGTGTTCTATTTAGGGTCAAGGTTAGAGTTCGGGTTAGGGTTAGGATTAGGTCTAGGGTTAGGATTAGGATTAAGTTTAGGGTTAGGTTCAGGACTATTGTAAGTGTTCCGTCTAGGCTTACAGATGGACTAGCATTGTTAGAATTAGGTTTAAGGTTAGCGTTTGGGTTAGGTTTAGGTTAAGGTTAGAGTTAGGGTTTGGATGAAGTTTAGGATAGGGTGAGGGTTATTTTTATGGATAAGGCTAGAGTTTGGGTTTGTGTTCAGGTTGGTGTTAAGGTTAGGTTTAGGGTTCGGGTTAGGGTTAGGGGTTATGTTTAGGGTTAGCGTTAGGTTAGGTTTAGGGTGAGTGTGAAGTCTAGGTTAAGGGTGAGGCTTATGATAAGGGTTAGGATTGTAGATGGTGTCAGACATTAGGTTTAGGGTGTTAGGGTTAGTTTTATGGTTAGGGTAGGGTTACGTTTAGGGTTAACGTTAGGGTTAGGGTTAGATTAGGGTTACTGTTTGTATTAGGGTTAGGTAGGGATAAAGTTTGGCATAGCGTTAGGTTTAGGGTTGGGGATACGGTTAAGGGTTAGGGTGAGGGTTAGGCTTAGGTTTACAGTTAAGGTGAGGGTTTCGGGTAATTCTTATGGTTAGGGTTAGAGTTAGGGTAAGGGTTAGGGGAAGTTTCAGTTAATATTGAGGGTTACTGCTAAGTTTAGAGTTAGGGTAAGATTAGTGTTAGGGTTAGGGTTAGGGTCGGAGTCAGGTTAGGGTTAAGGCTAGGTTTACGGTAAAGGGTAGAGCTAGGTTGGGGTTAGGGTTAGGTTTAGAGTTAGAGTTAGTGGTGGGGTTTACTGTTAGGGTTAGGGTCAGGTTTAGAGTTATTGTTAGGGTTAGGGTTAGGGTAGAGTTAAGGTTAGGGTTAAGTTTCGGGTTAGGGTAAGGGTTAGGTTTAGGTCAGGGTTAGGGTTAGGATGAAGGATAGGGTTAAAGTTAGGGAAAGGGTTAGGGGTTCATGTGAGGGTTAGTGTTAGGTTTACATTAAGCTGATGTTTTAGGGTGCTACTGTTAGTGTTAGTTTTAGAGTTAGGGTTACGGTTAGGGCTAGGTTTAGGGTTAGGGCTAGAGTTAGGGGATAGTTAAGCGTGAGGTTTAGTTTTAGGGTTGCGGTTATGGTTAGGCTTAGGTTTAGGGTAAAGTTTAGGTTACGGATGAGGTTTAGGGTTAGGTGTTTGGGTTAAGGTTAGGGTTAGGTTTAGGGATAGACTTAGTGTTAGGTTTAGGGTTAGTTGTTTGGGTCAATGTTAGGGTCAGGTTTAGGGCTAGGCTTCAGTTTAGGGTTAGGGCTAGGGCTAGGGTGAAGTATAAGTTAAGGGTGAGGGTTGAGCTTAGGGTTAGCGTTAGGGGTTAGGGTTAGGGTTAAGAATAGGATTAAGTTGAGGGTTAAGCTTAGGTTTAAAGTTAGGATTAGGGTTAGTGTTAGGGTTAAGTCATGGTTAGGTTTAGGGCTAGGTTAAGGGTAGAGATAGGGTTAGGTGAAGGGTTGGGGTTAGGTTTAGATATTAATGTGAGGGTTAGTGCTAGGTTTCCATTTAAGCTGAGTGTGTAGGGTAAGTGTTAGGGTTAGGATTAGGGTAGGGTTAGAGTTAGGTTCAGGGTGAGGGTTAAGTTTAGGGTTAGGGTTAGGTTTATGGTTGGGGTCAGGGTTGGGGGAGATATAGTGTTATGTTTAGTTTTAGGGTTAGGGTTAGGGTGAAGTTTATTTAAGTGAGACGGTTAGGGTTAGGGGTTAGGTTTCAGGTTAGGGTCAGGGTTAAGTTTAGGGTTAGGTTTAGGGTTAGGGTTAGGTTTAGTGTTCGTTTGCTTAGGGTTAGGGTTTGAATGAAGTTAGGGTATGTTTAGGGTTATGGTCAGGGTGAAATTTTGGTTAAGGGTGAGGGTTCGTCTTAGGGTTAGGGTTGCGGTTAGTGTTTGAGTTAGGTTTAGGGTAGAGTTTTAGTTAGGGTTAAGATTCGGGTTAGGGTAAGAGTTAGAGTTACGTTTAGAGTTAAGGTGAGGGTTTTGGGTAAGTGTGACAGTTAGGCTTAGGGTTAGTGTTAGGGTTAGGTTTAATTTTATTGTAGGCTTAAAATTAGGGTTAAGGTTAGGTTAGGGTTAGGGTCAGGGTTAGGATTAGAATTAGGTTTAGGGAGAGGGTTAGTGTCAGAGTTATTGTCAGGGTTAGGTTTCGGGTTACAGGTGGGCCAAGGTTAAGTTTAGGGTTAGGTTTATGGGTAGGGTTTGGGTTAAAGTTAGGCTTAGCTTTAGGTTAGGGATAGGGTGAAGTTTAAGATAGGGTGACGGTTAGAGTTCTGGCTAAGGTTTGGGTTTGTTTTCAGGTTAGTGTTAAGGTTATGTTCAGGGTTAAGGTTAGGTTTAGGAGTTGTTTTTAGTTTTAGGGTTAGTGTTAGATTTTAGGTTAGGGTTAAGTTTAGTGTTACGGTTAGGTTTAGGGTTATGGTTGTGTTAGGCGTTGTGGTTGGGGTGAGGGTTAGATTTAGGGTTAGGTTTGGGTAGGCTTAGGATTATGGTTATGGTAAGGTGTGTTAGGGGTTAGAGCTGTAGTTTAGGGTTAGGGTTTGGGGGAGGGTTCCGGTTAGGCATTGTGGTTCTGGTCATGGGTAGGTTTGGTTTAGGGTTAGGGTTAGGTTTGTGATTAGGTTTCGGGTTAGAGTTAGAGATAGGGTTAAGGTTTGGGTTAGGCTTTGGTGTTGGGGTTAGGGTTTGGGTTAGGGTTAGGGTTATCGTTAGGGCTCAGGGATTTCAGGTTAGGGATAGCATTAGGTTTAGGTTTTGTGGGATACGGTGAGGGGTTAGGGTGAGGGTTATGGTTAGTTTTACAGTTAAGGTGAGGGTTTACGGTAAGTGTTACGATTAGGGTTAGAGTTAGAGTTAGGGTTAGGGTTAGGGTTAGGGTTAGTGTAGGGTAAGATTTAGGTTTAGGTCCAAGTTGAGGTTTAGAGTTAGTGTTCTATTTAGGGTCAAGGTTAGAGTTCGGGTTAGGGTTAGGATTAGGTCTAGGGTTAGGATTAGGATTAAGTTTAGGGTTAGGTTCAGGACTATTGTAAGTGTTCCGTCTAGGCTTACAGATGGACTAGCATTGTTAGAATTAGGTTTAAGGTTAGCGTTTGGGTTAGGTTTAGGTTAAGGTTAGAGTTAGGGTTTGGATGAAGTTTAGGATAGGGTGAGGGTTATTTTTATGGATAAGGCTAGAGTTTGGGTTTGTGTTCAGGTTGGTGTTAAGGTTAGGTTTAGGGTTCGGGTTAGGGTTAGGGGTTATGTTTAGGGTTAGCGTTAGGTTAGGTTTAGGGTGAGTGTGAAGTCTAGGTTAAGGGTGAGGCTTATGATAAGGGTTAGGATTGTAGATGGTGTCAGACATTAGGTTTAGGGTGTTAGGGTTAGTTTTATGGTTAGGGTAGGGTTACGTTTAGGGTTAACGTTAGGGTTAGGGTTAGATTAGGGTTACTGTTTGTATTAGGGTTAGGTAGGGATAAAGTTTGGCATAGCGTTAGGTTTAGGGTTGGGGATACGGTTAAGGGTTAGGGTGAGGGTTAGGCTTAGGTTTACAGTTAAGGTGAGGGTTTCGGGTAATTCTTATGGTTAGGGTTAGAGTTAGGGTTAGGGTTAGGGGAAGTTTCAGTTAATATTGAGGGTTACTGCTAAGTTTAGAGTTAGGGTAAGATTAGTGTTAGGGTTAGGGTTAGGGTCGGAGTCAGGTTAGGGTTAAGGCTAGGTTTACGGTAAAGGGTAGAGCTAGGTTGGGGTTAGGGTTAGGTTTAGAGTTAGAGTTAGTGGTGGGGTTTACTGTTAGGGTTAGGGTCAGGTTTAGAGTTATTGTTAGGGTTAGGGTTAGGGTAGAGTTAAGGTTAGGGTTAAGTTTCGGGTTAGGGTAAGGGTTAGGTTTAGGTCAGGGTTAGGGTTAGGATGAAGGATAGGGTTAAAGTTAGGGAAAGGGTTAGGGGTTCATGTGAGGGTTAGTGTTAGGTTTACATTAAGCTGATGTTTTAGGGTGCTACTGTTAGTGTTAGTTTTAGAGTTAGGGTTACGGTTAGGGCTAGGTTTAGGGTTAGGGCTAGAGTTAGGGGATAGTTAAGCGTGAGGTTTAGTTTTAGGGTTGCGGTTATGGTTAGGCTTAGGTTTAGGGTAAAGTTTAGGTTACGGATGAGGTTTAGGGTTAGGTGTTTGGGTTAAGGTTAGGGTTAGGTTTAGGGATAGACTTAGTGTTAGGTTTAGGGTTAGTTGTTTGGGTCAATGTTAGGGTCAGGTTTAGGGCTAGGCTTCAGTTTAGGGTTAGGGCTAGGGCTAGGGTGAAGTATAAGTTAAGGGTGAGGGTTGAGCTTAGGGTTAGCGTTAGGGGTTAGGGTTAGGGTTAAGAATAGGATTAAGTTGAGGGTTAAGCTTAGGTTTAAAGTTAGGATTAGGGTTAGTGTTAGGGTTAAGTCATGGTTAGGTTTAGGGCTAGGTTAAGGGTAGAGATAGGGTTAGGTGAAGGGTTGGGGTTAGGTTTAGATATTAATGTGAGGGTTAGTGCTAGGTTTCCATTTAAGCTGAGTGTGTAGGGTAAGTGTTAGGGTTAGGATTAGGGTAGGGTTAGAGTTAGGTTCAGGGTGAGGGTTAAGTTTAGGGTTAGGGTTAGGTTTATGGTTGGGGTCAGGGTTGGGGGAGATATAGTGTTATGTTTAGTTTTAGGGTTAGGGTTAGGGTGAAGTTTATTTAAGTGAGACGGTTAGGGTTAGGGGTTAGGTTTCAGGTTAGGGTCAGGGTTAAGTTTAGGGTTAGGTTTAGGGTTAGGGTTAGGTTTAGTGTTCGTTTGCTTAGGGTTAGGGTTTGAATGAAGTTAGGGTATGTTTAGGGTTATGGTCAGGGTGAAATTTTGGTTAAGGGTGAGGGTTCGTCTTAGGGTTAGGGTTGCGGTTAGTGTTTCAGTTAGGTTTAGGGTAGAGTTTTAGTTAGGGTTAAGATTCGGGTTAGGGTAAGAGTTAGAGTTACGTTTAGAGTTAAGGTGAGGGTTTTGGGTAAGTGTGACAGTTAGGCTTAGGGTTAGTGTTAGGGTTAGGTTTAATTTTATTGTAGGCTTAAAATTAGGGTTAAGGTTAGGTTAGGGTTAGGGTCAGGGTTAGGATTAGAATTAGGTTTAGGGAGAGGGTTAGTGTCAGAGTTATTGTCAGGGTTAGGTTTCGGGTTACAGGTGGGCCAAGGTTAAGTTTAGGGTTAGGTTTATGGGTAGGGTTTGGGTTAAAGTTAGGCTTAGCTTTAGGTTAGGGATAGGGTGAAGTTTAAGATAGGGTGACGGTTAGAGTTCTGGCTAAGGTTTGGGTTTGTTTTCAGGTTAGTGTTAAGGTTATGTTCAGGGTTAAGGTTAGGTTTAGGAGTTGTTTTTAGTTTTAGGGTTAGTGTTAGATTTTAGGTTAGGGTTAAGTTTAGTGTTACGGTTAGGTTTAGGGTTATGGTTGTGTTAGGCGTTGTGGTTGGGGTGAGGGTTAGATTTAGGGTTAGGTTTGGGTAGGCTTAGGATTATGGTTATGGTAAGGTGTGTTAGGGGTTAGAGCTGTAGTTTAGGGTTAGGGTTTGGGGGAGGGTTCCGGTTAGGCATTGTGGTTCTGGTCATGGGTAGGTTTGGTTTAGGGTTAGGGTTAGGTTTGTGATTAGGTTTCGGGTTAGAGTTAGAGATAGGGTTAAGGTTTGGGTTAGGCTTTGGTGTTGGGGTTAGGGTTTGGGTTAGGGTTAGGGTTATCGTTAGGGCTCAGGGATTTCAGGTTAGGGATAGCATTAGGTTTAGGTTTTGTGGGATACGGTGAGGGGTTAGGGTGAGGGTTATGGTTAGTTTTACAGTT
The DNA here is from genome assembly GCF_024166365.1 of Elephas maximus indicus. NCBI lineage: Eukaryota > Metazoa > Chordata > Mammalia > Proboscidea > Elephantidae > Elephas > Elephas maximus. Next base: position 35,947,555 of record NC_064819.1, read on the forward strand.
AAGGTGAGGGTTTACGGTAAGTGTTACGATTAGGGTTAGAGTTAGAGTTAGGGTTAGGGTTAGGGTTAGGGTTAGTGTAGGGTAAGATTTAGGTTTAGGTCCAAGTTGAGGTTTAGAGTTAGTGTTCTATTTAGGGTCAAGGTTAGAGTTCGGGTTAGGGTTAGGATTAGGTCTAGGGTTAGGATTAGGATTAAGTTTAGGGTTAGGTTCAGGACTATTGTAAGTGTTCCGTCTAGGCTTACAGATGGACTAGCATTGTTAGAATTAGGTTTAAGGTTAGCGTTTGGGTTAGGTTTAGGTTAAGGTTAGAGTTAGGGTTTGGATGAAGTTTAGGATAGGGTGAGGGTTATTTTTATGGATAAGGCTAGAGTTTGGGTTTGTGTTCAGGTTGGTGTTAAGGTTAGGTTTAGGGTTCGGGTTAGGGTTAGGGGTTATGTTTAGGGTTAGCGTTAGGTTAGGTTTAGGGTGAGTGTGAAGTCTAGGTTAAGGGTGAGGCTTATGATAAGGGTTAGGATTGTAGATGGTGTCAGACATTAGGTTTAGGGTGTTAGGGTTAGTTTTATGGTTAGGGTAGGGTTACGTTTAGGGTTAACGTTAGGGTTAGGGTTAGATTAGGGTTACTGTTTGTATTAGGGTTAGGTAGGGATAAAGTTTGGCATAGCGTTAGGTTTAGGGTTGGGGATACGGTTAAGGGTTAGGGTGAGGGTTAGGCTTAGGTTTACAGTTAAGGTGAGGGTTTCGGGTAATTCTTATGGTTAGGGTTAGAGTTAGGGTTAGGGTTAGGGGAAGTTTCAGTTAATATTGAGGGTTACTGCTAAGTTTAGAGTTAGGGTAAGATTAGTGTTAGGGTTAGGGTTAGGGTCGGAGTCAGGTTAGGGTTAAGGCTAGGTTTACGGTAAAGGGTAGAGCTAGGTTGGGGTTAGGGTTAGGTTTAGAGTTAGAGTTAGTGGTGGGGTTTACTGTTAGGGTTAGGGTCAGGTTTAGAGTTATTGTTAGGGTTAGGGTTAGGGTAGAGTTAAGGTTAGGGTTAAGTTTCGGGTTAGGGTAAGGGTTAGGTTTAGGTCAGGGTTAGGGTTAGGATGAAGGATAGGGTTAAAGTTAGGGAAAGGGTTAGGGGTTCATGTGAGGGTTAGTGTTAGGTTTACATTAAGCTGATGTTTTAGGGTGCTACTGTTAGTGTTAGTTTTAGAGTTAGGGTTACGGTTAGGGCTAGGTTTAGGGTTAGGGCTAGAGTTAGGGGATAGTTAAGCGTGAGGTTTAGTTTTAGGGTTGCGGTTATGGTTAGGCTTAGGTTTAGGGTAAAGTTTAGGTTACGGATGAGGTTTAGGGTTAGGTGTTTGGGTTAAGGTTAGGGTTAGGTTTAGGGATAGACTTAGTGTTAGGTTTAGGGTTAGTTGTTTGGGTCAATGTTAGGGTCAGGTTTAGGGCTAGGCTTCAGTTTAGGGTTAGGGCTAGGGCTAGGGTGAAGTATAAGTTAAGGGTGAGGGTTGAGCTTAGGGTTAGCGTTAGGGGTTAGGGTTAGGGTTAAGAATAGGATTAAGTTGAGGGTTAAGCTTAGGTTTAAAGTTAGGATTAGGGTTAGTGTTAGGGTTAAGTCATGGTTAGGTTTAGGGCTAGGTTAAGGGTAGAGATAGGGTTAGGTGAAGGGTTGGGGTTAGGTTTAGATATTAATGTGAGGGTTAGTGCTAGGTTTCCATTTAAGCTGAGTGTGTAGGGTAAGTGTTAGGGTTAGGATTAGGGTAGGGTTAGAGTTAGGTTCAGGGTGAGGGTTAAGTTTAGGGTTAGGGTTAGGTTTATGGTTGGGGTCAGGGTTGGGGGAGATATAGTGTTATGTTTAGTTTTAGGGTTAGGGTTAGGGTGAAGTTTATTTAAGTGAGACGGTTAGGGTTAGGGGTTAGGTTTCAGGTTAGGGTCAGGGTTAAGTTTAGGGTTAGGTTTAGGGTTAGGGTTAGGTTTAGTGTTCGTTTGCTTAGGGTTAGGGTTTGAATGAAGTTAGGGTATGTTTAGGGTTATGGTCAGGGTGAAATTTTGGTTAAGGGTGAGGGTTCGTCTTAGGGTTAGGGTTGCGGTTAGTGTTTCAGTTAGGTTTAGGGTAGAGTTTTAGTTAGGGTTAAGATTCGGGTTAGGGTAAGAGTTAGAGTTACGTTTAGAGTTAAGGTGAGGGTTTTGGGTAAGTGTGACAGTTAGGCTTAGGGTTAGTGTTAGGGTTAGGTTTAATTTTATTGTAGGCTTAAAATTAGGGTTAAGGTTAGGTTAGGGTTAGGGTCAGGGTTAGGATTAGAATTAGGTTTAGGGAGAGGGTTAGTGTCAGAGTTATTGTCAGGGTTAGGTTTCGGGTTACAGGTGGGCCAAGGTTAAGTTTAGGGTTAGGTTTATGGGTAGGGTTTGGGTTAAAGTTAGGCTTAGCTTTAGGTTAGGGATAGGGTGAAGTTTAAGATAGGGTGACGGTTAGAGTTCTGGCTAAGGTTTGGGTTTGTTTTCAGGTTAGTGTTAAGGTTATGTTCAGGGTTAAGGTTAGGTTTAGGAGTTGTTTTTAGTTTTAGGGTTAGTGTTAGATTTTAGGTTAGGGTTAAGTTTAGTGTTACGGTTAGGTTTAGGGTTATGGTTGTGTTAGGCGTTGTGGTTGGGGTGAGGGTTAGATTTAGGGTTAGGTTTGGGTAGGCTTAGGATTATGGTTATGGTAAGGTGTGTTAGGGGTTAGAGCTGTAGTTTAGGGTTAGGGTTTGGGGGAGGGTTCCGGTTAGGCATTGTGGTTCTGGTCATGGGTAGGTTTGGTTTAGGGTTAGGGTTAGGTTTGTGATTAGGTTTCGGGTTAGAGTTAGAGATAGGGTTAAGGTTTGGGTTAGGCTTTGGTGTTGGGGTTAGGGTTTGGGTTAGGGTTAGGGTTATCGTTAGGGCTCAGGGATTTCAGGTTAGGGATAGCATTAGGTTTAGGTTTTGTGGGATACGGTGAGGGGTTAGGGTGAGGGTTATGGTTAGTTTTACAGTTAAGGTGAGGGTTTACGGTAAGTGTTACGATTAGGGTTAGAGTTAGAGTTAGGGTTAGGGTTAGGGTTAGGGTTAGTGTAGGGTAAGATTTAGGTTTAGGTCCAAGTTGAGGTTTAGAGTTAGTGTTCTATTTAGGGTCAAGGTTAGAGTTCGGGTTAGGGTTAGGATTAGGTCTAGGGTTAGGATTAGGATTAAGTTTAGGGTTAGGTTCAGGACTATTGTAAGTGTTCCGTCTAGGCTTACAGATGGACTAGCATTGTTAGAATTAGGTTTAAGGTTAGCGTTTGGGTTAGGTTTAGGTTAAGGTTAGAGTTAGGGTTTGGATGAAGTTTAGGATAGGGTGAGGGTTATTTTTATGGATAAGGCTAGAGTTTGGGTTTGTGTTCAGGTTGGTGTTAAGGTTAGGTTTAGGGTTCGGGTTAGGGTTAGGGGTTATGTTTAGGGTTAGCGTTAGGTTAGGTTTAGGGTGAGTGTGAAGTCTAGGTTAAGGGTGAGGCTTATGATAAGGGTTAGGATTGTAGATGGTGTCAGACATTAGGTTTAGGGTGTTAGGGTTAGTTTTATGGTTAGGGTAGGGTTACGTTTAGGGTTAACGTTAGGGTTAGGGTTAGATTAGGGTTACTGTTTGTATTAGGGTTAGGTAGGGATAAAGTTTGGCATAGCGTTAGGTTTAGGGTTGGGGATACGGTTAAGGGTTAGGGTGAGGGTTAGGCTTAGGTTTACAGTTAAGGTGAGGGTTTCGGGTAATTCTTATGGTTAGGGTTAGAGTTAGGGTTAGGGTTAGGGGAAGTTTCAGTTAATATTGAGGGTTACTGCTAAGTTTAGAGTTAGGGTAAGATTAGTGTTAGGGTTAGGGTTAGGGTCGGAGTCAGGTTAGGGTTAAGGCTAGGTTTACGGTAAAGGGTAGAGCTAGGTTGGGGTTAGGGTTAGGTTTAGAGTTAGAGTTAGTGGTGGGGTTTACTGTTAGGGTTAGGGTCAGGTTTAGAGTTATTGTTAGGGTTAGGGTTAGGGTAGAGTTAAGGTTAGGGTTAAGTTTCGGGTTAGGGTAAGGGTTAGGTTTAGGTCAGGGTTAGGGTTAGGATGAAGGATAGGGTTAAAGTTAGGGAAAGGGTTAGGGGTTCATGTGAGGGTTAGTGTTAGGTTTACATTAAGCTGATGTTTTAGGGTGCTACTGTTAGTGTTAGTTTTAGAGTTAGGGTTACGGTTAGGGCTAGGTTTAGGGTTAGGGCTAGAGTTAGGGGATAGTTAAGCGTGAGGTTTAGTTTTAGGGTTGCGGTTATGGTTAGGCTTAGGTTTAGGGTAAAGTTTAGGTTACGGATGAGGTTTAGGGTTAGGTGTTTGGGTTAAGGTTAGGGTTAGGTTTAGGGATAGACTTAGTGTTAGGTTTAGGGTTAGTTGTTTGGGTCAATGTTAGGGTCAGGTTTAGGGCTAGGCTTCAGTTTAGGGTTAGGGCTAGGGCTAGGGTGAAGTATAAGTTAAGGGTGAGGGTTGAGCTTAGGGTTAGCGTTAGGGGTTAGGGTTAGGGTTAAGAATAGGATTAAGTTGAGGGTTAAGCTTAGGTTTAAAGTTAGGATTAGGGTTAGTGTTAGGGTTAAGTCATGGTTAGGTTTAGGGCTAGGTTAAGGGTAGAGATAGGGTTAGGTGAAGGGTTGGGGTTAGGTTTAGATATTAATGTGAGGGTTAGTGCTAGGTTTCCATTTAAGCTGAGTGTGTAGGGTAAGTGTTAGGGTTAGGATTAGGGTAGGGTTAGAGTTAGGTTCAGGGTGAGGGTTAAGTTTAGGGTTAGGGTTAGGTTTATGGTTGGGGTCAGGGTTGGGGGAGATATAGTGTTATGTTTAGTTTTAGGGTTAGGGTTAGGGTGAAGTTTATTTAAGTGAGACGGTTAGGGTTAGGGGTTAGGTTTCAGGTTAGGGTCAGGGTTAAGTTTAGGGTTAGGTTTAGGGTTAGGGTTAGGTTTAGTGTTCGTTTGCTTAGGGTTAGGGTTTGAATGAAGTTAGGGTATGTTTAGGGTTATGGTCAGGGTGAAATTTTGGTTAAGGGTGAGGGTTCGTCTTAGGGTTAGGGTTGCGGTTAGTGTTTCAGTTAGGTTTAGGGTAGAGTTTTAGTTAGGGTTAAGATTCGGGTTAGGGTAAGAGTTAGAGTTACGTTTAGAGTTAAGGTGAGGGTTTTGGGTAAGTGTGACAGTTAGGCTTAGGGTTAGTGTTAGGGTTAGGTTTAATTTTATTGTAGGCTTAAAATTAGGGTTAAGGTTAGGTTAGGGTTAGGGTCAGGGTTAGGATTAGAATTAGGTTTAGGGAGAGGGTTAGTGTCAGAGTTATTGTCAGGGTTAGGTTTCGGGTTACAGGTGGGCCAAGGTTAAGTTTAGGGTTAGGTTTATGGGTAGGGTTTGGGTTAAAGTTAGGCTTAGCTTTAGGTTAGGGATAGGGTGAAGTTTAAGATAGGGTGACGGTTAGAGTTCTGGCTAAGGTTTGGGTTTGTTTTCAGGTTAGTGTTAAGGTTATGTTCAGGGTTAAGGTTAGGTTTAGGAGTTGTTTTTAGTTTTAGGGTTAGTGTTAGATTTTAGGTTAGGGTTAAGTTTAGTGTTACGGTTAGGTTTAGGGTTATGGTTGTGTTAGGCGTTGTGGTTGGGGTGAGGGTTAGATTTAGGGTTAGGTTTGGGTAGGCTTAGGATTATGGTTATGGTAAGGTGTGTTAGGGGTTAGAGCTGTAGTTTAGGGTTAGGGTTTGGGGGAGGGTTCCGGTTAGGCATTGTGGTTCTGGTCATGGGTAGGTTTGGTTTAGGGTTAGGGTTAGGTTTGTGATTAGGTTTCGGGTTAGAGTTAGAGATAGGGTTAAGGTTTGGGTTAGGCTTTGGTGTTGGGGTTAGGGTTTGGGTTAGGGTTAGGGTTATCGTTAGGGCTCAGGGATTTCAGGTTAGGGATAGCATTAGGTTTAGGTTTTGTGGGATACGGTGAGGGGTTAGGGTGAGGGTTATGGTTAGTTTTACAGTTAAGGTGAGGGTTTACGGTAAGTGTTACGATTAGGGTTAGAGTTAGAGTTAGGGTTAGGGTTAGGGTTAGGGTTAGTGTAGGGTAAGATTTAGGTTTAGGTCCAAGTTGAGGTTTAGAGTTAGTGTTCTATTTAGGGTCAAGGTTAGAGTTCGGGTTAGGGTTAGGATTAGGTCTAGGGTTAGGATTAGGATTAAGTTTAGGGTTAGGTTCAGGACTATTGTAAGTGTTCCGTCTAGGCTTACAGATGGACTAGCATTGTTAGAATTAGGTTTAAGGTTAGCGTTTGGGTTAGGTTTAGGTTAAGGTTAGAGTTAGGGTTTGGATGAAGTTTAGGATAGGGTGAGGGTTATTTTTATGGATAAGGCTAGAGTGTGGGTTTGTGTTCAGGTTGGTGTTAAGGTTAGGTTTAGGGTTCGGGTTAGGGTTAGGGGTTATGTTTAGGGTTAGCGTTAGGTTAGGTTTAGGGTGAGTGTGAAGTCTAGGTTAAGGGTGAGGGTTATGATAAGGGTTAGGATTGTAGATGGTGTCAGACTTTAGGTTTAGGGTGTTAGGGTTAGTTTTATGGTTAGGGTAGGGTTACGTTTAGGGTTAACGTTAGGGTTAGGGTTAGATTAGGGTTACTGTTTGTATTAGGGTTAGGTAGGGATAAAGTTTGGCATAGCGTTAGGTTTAGGGTTGGGGATACGGTTAAGGGTTAGGGTGAGGGTTAGGCTTAGGTTTACAGTTAAGGTGAGGGTTTCGGGTAATTCTTATGGTTAGGGTTAGAGTTAGGGTTAGGGTTAGGGGAAGTTTCAGTTAATATTGAGGGTTACTGCTAAGTTTAGAGTTAGGGTAAGATTAGTGTTAGGGTTAGGGTTAGGGTCGGAGTCAGGTTAGGGTTAAGGCTAGGTTTACGGTAAAGGGTAGGGCTAGGTTGGGGTTAGGGTTAGGTTTAGAGTTAGAGTTAGTGGTAGGGTTTACTGTTAGGGTTAGGGTCAGGTTTAGAGTTATTGTTAGGGTTAGGGTTAGGGTAGAGTTAAGGTTAGGGTTAAGTTTCGGGTTAGGGTAAGGGTTAGGTTTAGGTCAGGGTTAGGGTTAGGATGAAGGATAGGGTTAAAGTTAGGGAAAGGGTTAGGGGTTCATGTGAGGGTTACTGTTAGGTTTACATTAAGCTGATGTTTTAGGGTGTTAGTGTTAGTTTTAGAGTTAGGGTTACGGTTAGGGCTAGGTTTAGGGTTAGGGCTAGAGTTAGGGGATAGTTAAGCGTGAGGTTTAGTTTTAGGGTTGCGGTTATGGTTAGGCTTAGGTTTAGGGTAAAGTTTAGGTTACGGATGAGGTTTAGGGTTAGGTGTTTGGGTTAAGGTTAGGGTTAGGTTTAGGGATAGACTTAGTGTTAGGTTTAGGGTTAGTTGTTTGGGTCAATGTAAGGGTCAGGTTTAGGGCTAGGCTTCAGTTTAGGGTTAGGGCTAGGGCTAGGGTGAAGTATAAGTTAAGGGTGAGGGTTGAGCTTAGGGTTAGCGTTAGGGGTTAGGGTTAGGGTTAAGAATAGGATTAAGTTGAGGGTTAAGCTTAGGTTTAAAGTTAGGATTAGGGTTAGTGTTAGGGTTAAGTCATGGTTAGGTTTAGGGCTAGGTTAAGGGTAGAGATAGGGTTAGGTGAAGGGTTGGGGTTAGGTTTAGATATTAATGTGAGGGTTAGTGCTAGGTTTCCATTTAAGCTGAGTGTGTAGGGTAAGTGTTAGGGTTAGGATTAGGGTAGGGTTAGAGTTAGGTTCAGGGTGAGGGTTAAGTTTAGGGTTAGGGTTAGGTTTATGGTTGGGGTCAGGGTTAGGGGGAGATTTAGTGTTATGTTTAGTTTTAGGGTTAGGGTTAGGGTGAAGTTTATTTAAGTGAGACGGTTAGGGTTAGGGGTTAGGTTTCAGGTTAGGGTCAGGGTTAAGTTTAGGGTTAGGTTTAGGGTTAGGGTTAGGTTTAGTGTTCGTTTGCTTAGGGTTAGGGTTTGAATGAAGTTAGGGTATGTTTAGGGTTATGGTCAGGGTGAAATTTTGGTTAAGGGTGAGGGTTCGTCTTAGGGTTAGGGTTGCGGTTAGTGTTTCAGTTAGGTTTAGGGTAGAGTTTTAGTTAGGGTTAAGATTCGGGTTAGGGTAAGAGTTAGAGTTACGTTTAGAGTTAAGGTGAGGGTTTTGGGTAAGTGTGACAGTTAGGCTTAGGGTTAGTGTTAGGGTTAGGTTTAATTTTATTGTAGGCTTAAAATTAGGGTTAAGGTTAGGTTAGGGTTAGGGTCAGGGTTAGGATTAGAATTAGGTTTAGGGAGAGGGTTAGTGTCAGAGTTATTGTCAGGGTTAGGTTTCGGGTTACAGGTGGGCCAAGGTTAAGTTTAGGGTTAGGTTTATGGGTAGGGTTTGGGTTAAAGTTAGGCTTAGCTTTAGGTTAGGGATAGGGTGAAGTTTAAGATAGGGTGACGGTTAGAGTTCTGGCTAAGGTTTGGGTTTGTTTTCAGGTTAGTGTTAAGGTTATGTTCAGGGTTAAGGTTAGGTTTAGGAGTTGTTTTTAGTTTTAGGGTTAGTGTTAGATTTTAGGTTAGGGTTAAGTTTAGTGTTACGGTTAGGTTTAGGGTTATGGTTGTGTTAGGCGTTGTGGTTGGGGTGCGGGTTAGATTTAGGGTTAGGTTTGGGTAGGCTTAGGATTATGGTTATGGTAAGGTGTGTTAGGGGTTAGAGCTGTAGTTTAGGGTTAGGGTTTGGGGGAGGGTTCCGGTTAGGCATTGTGGTTCTGGTCATGGGTAGGTTTGGTTTAGGGTTAGGGTTAGGTTTGTGATTAGGTTTCGGGTTAGAGTTAGAGATAGGGTTAAGGTTTGGGTTAGGCTTTGGTGTTGGGGTTAGGGTTTGGGTTAGGGTTAGGGTTATCGTTAGGGCTCAGGGATTTCAGGTTAGGGATAGCATTAGGTTTAGGTTTTGTGGGATACGGTGAGGGGTTAGGGTGAGGGTTATGGTTAGTTTTACAGTTAAGGTGAGGGTTTACGGTAAGTGTTACGATTAGGGTTAGAGTTAGAGTTAGGGTTAGGGTTAGGGTTAGGGTTAGTGTAGGGTAAGATTTAGGTTTAGGTCCAAGTTGAGGTTTAGAGTTAGTGTTCTATTTAGGGTCAAGGTTAGAGTTCGGGTTAGGGTTAGGATTAGGTCTAGGGTTAGGATTAGGATTAAGTTTAGGGTTAGGTTCAGGACTATTGTAAGTGTTCCGTCTAGGCTTACAGATGGACTAGCATTGTTAGAATTAGGTTTAAGGTTAGCGTTTGGGTTAGGTTTAGGTTAAGGTTAGAGTTAGGGTTTGGATGAAGTTTAGGATAGGGTGAGGGTTATTTTTATGGATAAGGCTAGAGTGTGGGTTTGTGTTCAGGTTGGTGTTAAGGTTAGGTTTAGGGTTCGGGTTAGGGTTAGGGGTTATGTTTAGGGTTAGCGTTAGGTTAGGTTTAGGGTGAGTGTGAAGTCTAGGTTAAGGGTGAGGGTTATGATAAGGGTTAGGATTGTAGATGGTGTCAGACTTTAGGTTTAGGGTGTTAGGGTTAGTTTTATGGTTAGGGTAGGGTTACGTTTAGGGTTAACGTTAGGGTTAGGGTTAGATTAGGGTTACTGTTTGTATTAGGGTTAGGTAGGGATAAAGTTTGGCATAGCGTTAGGTTTAGGGTTGGGGATACGGTTAAGGGTTAGGGTGAGGGTTAGGCTTAGGTTTACAGTTAAGGTGAGGGTTTCGGGTAATTCTTATGGTTAGGGTTAGAGTTAGGGTTAGGGTTAGGGGAAGTTTCAGTTAATATTGAGGGTTACTGCTAAGTTTAGAGTTAGGGTAAGATTAGTGTTAGGGTTAGGGTTAGGGTCGGAGTCAGGTTAGGGTTAAGGCTAGGTTTACGGTAAAGGGTAGGGCTAGGTTGGGGTTAGGGTTAGGTTTAGAGTTAGAGTTAGTGGTAGGGTTTACTGTTAGGGTTAGGGTCAGGTTTAGAGTTATTGTTAGGGTTAGGGTTAGGGTAGAGTTAAGGTTAGGGTTAAGTTTCGGGTTAGGGTAAGGGTTAGGTTTAGGTCAGGGTTAGGGTTAGGATGAAGGATAGGGTTAAAGTTAGGGAAAGGGTTAGGGGTTCATGTGAGGGTTACTGTTAGGTTTACATTAAGCTGATGTTTTAGGGTGTTAGTGTTAGTTTTAGAGTTAGGGTTACGGTTAGGGCTAGGTTTAGGGTTAGGGCTAGAGTTAGGGGATAGTTAAGCGTGAGGTTTAGTTTTAGGGTTGCGGTTATGGTTAGGCTTAGGTTTAGGGTAAAGTTTAGGTTACGGATGAGGTTTAGGGTTAGGTGTTTGGGTTAAGGTTAGGGTTAGGTTTAGGGATAGACTTAGTGTTAGGTTTAGGGTTAGTTGTTTGGGTCAATGTTAGGGTCAGGTTTAGGGCTAGGCTTCAGTTTAGGGTTAGGGCTAGGGCTAGGGTGAAGTATAAGTTAAGGGTGAGGGTTGAGCTTAGGGTTAGCGTTAGGGGTTAGGGTTAGGGTTAAGAATAGGATTAAGTTGAGGGTTAAGCTTAGGTTTAAAGTTAGGATTAGGGTTAGTGTTAGGGTTAAGTCATGGTTAGGTTTAGGGCTAGGTTAAGGGTAGAGATAGGGTTAGGTGAAGGGTTGGGGTTAGGTTTAGATATTAATGTGAGGGTTAGTGCTAGGTTTCCATTTAAGCTGAGTGTGTAGGGTAAGTGTTAGGGTTAGGATTAGGGTAGGGTTAGAGTTAGGTTCAGGGTGAGGGTTAAGTTTAGGGTTAGGGTTAGGTTTATGGTTGGGGTCAGGGTTAGGGGGAGATTTAGTGTTATGTTTAGTTTTAGGGTTAGGGTTAGGGTGAAGTTTATTTAAGTGAGACGGTTAGGGTTAGGGGTTAGGTTTCAGGTTAGGGTCAGGGTTAAGTTTAGGGTTAGGTTTAGGGTTAGGGTTAGGTTTAGTGTTCGTTTGCTTAGGGTTAGGGTTTGAATGAAGTTAGGGTATGTTTAGGGTTATGGTCAGGGTGAAATTTTGGTTAAGGGTGAGGGTTCGTCTTAGGGTTAGGGTTGCGGTTAGTGTTTCAGTTAGGTTTAGGGTAGAGTTTTAGTTAGGGTTAAGATTCGGGTTAGGGTAAGAGTTAGAGTTACGTTTAGAGTTAAGGTGAGGGTTTTGGGTAAGTGTGACAGTTAGGCTTAGGGTTAGTGTTAGGGTTAGGTTTAATTTTATTGTAGGCTTAAAATTAGGGTTAAGGTTAGGTTAGGGTTAGGGTCAGGGTTAGGATTAGAATTAGGTTTAGGGAGAGGGTTAGTGTCAGAGTTATTGTCAGGGTTAGGTTTCGGGTTACAGGTGGGCCAAGGTTAAGTTTAGGGTTAGGTTTATGGGTAGGGTTTGGGTTAAAGTTAGGCTTAGCTTTAGGTTAGGGATAGGGTGAAGTTTAAGATAGGGTGACGGTTAGAGTTCTGGCTAAGGTTTGGGTTTGTTTTCAGGTTAGTGTTAAGGTTATGTTCAGGGTTAAGGTTAGGTTTAGGAGTTGTTTTTAGTTTTAGGGTTAGTGTTAGATTTTAGGTTAGGGTTAAGTTTAGTGTTACGGTTAGGTTTAGGGTTATGGTTGTGTTAGGCGTTGTGGTTGGGGTGCGGGTTAGATTTAGGGTTAGGTTTGGGTAGGCTTAGGATTATGGTTATGGTAAGGTGTGTTAGGGGTTAGAGCTGTAGTTTAGGGTTAGGGTTTGGGGGAGGGTTCCGGTTAGGCATTGTGGTTCTGGTCATGGGTAGGTTTGGTTTAGGGTTAGGGTTAGGTTTGTGATTAGGTTTCGGGTTAGAGTTAGAGATAGGGTTAAGGTTTGGGTTAGGCTTTGGTGTTGGGGTTAGGGTTTGGGTTAGGGTTAGGGTTATCGTTAGGGCTCAGGGATTTCAGGTTAGGGATAGCATTAGGTTTAGGTTTTGTGGGATACGGTGAGGGGTTAGGGTGAGGGTTATGGTTAGTTTTACAGTTAAGGTGAGGGTTTACGGTAAGTGTTACGATTAGGGTTAGAGTTAGAGTTAGGGTTAGGGTTAGGGTTAGGGTTAGTGTAGGGTAAGATTTAGGTTTAGGTCCAAGTTGAGGTTTAGAGTTAGTGTTCTATTTAGGGTCAAGGTTAGAGTTCGGGTTAGGGTTAGGATTAGGTCTAGGGTTAGGATTAGGATTAAGTTTAGGGTTAGGTTCAGGACTATTGTAAGTGTTCCGTCTAGGCTTACAGATGGACTAGCATTGTTAGAATTAGGTTTAAGGTTAGCGTTTGGGTTAGGTTTAGGTTAAGGTTAGAGTTAGGGTTTGGATGAAGTTTAGGATAGGGTGAGGGTTATTTTTATGGATAAGGCTAGAGTTTGGGTTTGTGTTCAGGTTGGTGTTAAGGTTAGGTTTAGGGTTCGGGTTAGGGTTAGGGGTTATGTTTAGGGTTAGCGTTAGGTTAGGTTTAGGGTGAGTGTGAAGTCTAGGTTAAGGGTGAGGCTTATGATAAGGGTTAGGATTGTAGATGGTGTCAGACATTAGGTTTAGGGTGTTAGGGTTAGTTTTATGGTTAGGGTAGGGTTACGTTTAGGGTTAACGTTAGGGTTAGGGTTAGATTAGGGTTACTGTTTGTATTAGGGTTAGGTAGGGATAAAGTTTGGCATAGCGTTAGGTTTAGGGTTGGGGATACGGTTAAGGGTTAGGGTGAGGGTTAGGCTTAGGTTTACAGTTAAGGTGAGGGTCGGGTAATTCTTATGGTTAGGGTTAGAGTTAGGGTTAGGGTTAGGGGAAGTTTCAGTTAATATTGAGGGTTACTGCTAAGTTTAGAGTTAGGGTAAGATTAGTGTTAGGGTTAGGGTTAGGGTCGGAGTCAGGTTAGGGTTAAGGCTAGGTTTACGGTAAAGGGTAGAGCTAGGTTGGGGTTAGGGTTAGGTTTAGAGTTAGAGTTAGTGGTGGGGTTTACTGTTAGGGTTAGGGTCAGGTTTAGAGTTATTGTTAGGGTTAGGGTTAGGGTAGAGTTAAGGTTAGGGTTAAGTTTCGGGTTAGGGTAAGGGTTAGGTTTAGGTCAGGGTTAGGGTTAGGATGAAGGATAGGGTTAAAGTTAGGGAAAGGGTTAGGGGTTCATGTGAGGGTTAGTGTTAGGTTTACATTAAGCTGATGTTTTAGGGTGCTACTGTTAGTGTTAGTTTTAGAGTTAGGGTTACGGTTAGGGCTAGGTTTAGGGTTAGGGCTAGAGTTAGGGGATAGTTAAGCGTGAGGTTTAGTTTTAGGGTTGCGGTTATGGTTAGGCTTAGGTTTAGGGTAAAGTTTAGGTTACGGATGAGGTTTAGGGTTAGGTGTTTGGGTTAAGGTTAGGGTTAGGTTTAGGGATAGACTTAGTGTTAGGTTTAGGGTTAGTTGTTTGGGTCAATGTTAGGGTCAGGTTTAGGGCTAGGCTTCAGTTTAGGGTTAGGGCTAGGGCTAGGGTGAAGTATAAGTTAAGGGTGAGGGTTGAGCTTAGGGTTAGCGTTAGGGGTTAGGGTTAGGGTTAAGAATAGGATTAAGTTGAGGGTTAAGCTTAGGTTTAAAGTTAGGATTAGGGTTAGTGTTAGGGTTAAGTCATGGTTAGGTTTAGGGCTAGGTTAAGGGTAGAGATAGGGTTAGGTGAAGGGTTGGGGTTAGGTTTAGATATTAATGTGAGGGTTAGTGCTAGGTTTCCATTTAAGCTGAGTGTGTAGGGTAAGTGTTAGGGTTAGGATTAGGGTAGGGTTAGAGTTAGGTTCAGGGTGAGGGTTAAGTTTAGGGTTAGGGTTAGGTTTATGGTTGGGGTCAGGGTTGGGGGAGATATAGTGTTATGTTTAGTTTTAGGGTTAGGGTTAGGGTGAAGTTTATTTAAGTGAGACGGTTAGGGTTAGGGGTTAGGTTTCAGGTTAGGGTCAGGGTTAAGTTTAGGGTTAGGTTTAGGGTTAGGGTTAGGTTTAGTGTTCGTTTGCTTAGGGTTAGGGTTTGAATGAAGTTAGGGTATGTTTAGGGTTATGGTCAGGGTGAAATTTTGGTTAAGGGTGAGGGTTCGTCTTAGGGTTAGGGTTGCGGTTAGTGTTTCAGTTAGGTTTAGGGTAGAGTTTTAGTTAGGGTTAAGATTCGGGTTAGGGTAAGAGTTAGAGTTACGTTTAGAGTTAAGGTGAGGGTTTTGGGTAAGTGTGACAGTTAGGCTTAGGGTTAGTGTTAGGGTTAGGTTTAATTTTATTGTAGGCTTAAAATTAGGGTTAAGGTTAGGTTAGGGTTAGGGTCAGGGTTAGGATTAGAATTAGGTTTAGGGAGAGGGTTAGTGTCAGAGTTATTGTCAGGGTTAGGTTTCGGGTTACAGGTGGGCCAAGGTTAAGTTTAGGGTTAGGTTTATGGGTAGGGTTTGGGTTAAAGTTAGGCTTAGCTTTAGGTTAGGGATAGGGTGAAGTTTAAGATAGGGTGACGGTTAGAGTTCTGGCTAAGGTTTGGGTTTGTTTTCAGGTTAGTGTTAAGGTTATGTTCAGGGTTAAGGTTAGGTTTAGGAGTTGTTTTTAGTTTTAGGGTTAGTGTTAGATTTTAGGTTAGGGTTAAGTTTAGTGTTACGGTTAGGTTTAGGGTTATGGTTGTGTTAGGCGTTGTGGTTGGGGTGAGGGTTAGATTTAGGGTTAGGTTTGGGTAGGCTTAGGATTATGGTTATGGTAAGGTGTGTTAGGGGTTAGAGCTGTAGTTTAGGGTTAGGGTTTGGGGGAGGGTTCCGGTTAGGCATTGTGGTTCTGGTCATGGGTAGGTTTGGTTTAGGGTTAGGGTTAGGTTTGTGATTAGGTTTCGGGTTAGAGTTAGAGATAGGGTTAAGGTTTGGGTTAGGCTTTGGTGTTGGGGTTAGGGTTTGGGTTAGGGTTAGGGTTATCGTTAGGGCTCAGGGATTTCAGGTTAGGGATAGCATTAGGTTTAGGTTTTGTGGGATACGGTGAGGGGTTAGGGTGAGGGTTATGGTTAGTTTTACAGTTAAGGTGAGGGTTTACGGTAAGTGTTACGATTAGGGTTAGAGTTAGAGTTAGGGTTAGGGTTAGGGTTAGGGTTAGTGTAGGGTAAGATTTAGGTTTAGGTCCAAGTTGAGGTTTAGAGTTAGTGTTCTATTTAGGGTCAAGGTTAGAGTTCGGGTTAGGGTTAGGATTAGGTCTAGGGTTAGGATTAGGATTAAGTTTAGGGTTAGGTTCAGGACTATTGTAAGTGTTCCGTCTAGGCTTACAGATGGACTAGCATTGTTAGAATTAGGTTTAAGGTTAGCGTTTGGGTTAGGTTTAGGTTAAGGTTAGAGTTAGGGTTTGGATGAAGTTTAGGATAGGGTGAGGGTTATTTTTATGGATAAGGCTAGAGTGTGGGTTTGTGTTCAGGTTGGTGTTAAGGTTAGGTTTAGGGTTCGGGTTAGGGTTAGGGGTTATGTTTAGGGTTAGCGTTAGGTTAGGTTTAGGGTGAGTGTGAAGTCTAGGTTAAGGGTGAGGGTTATGATAAGGGTTAGGATTGTAGATGGTGTCAGACTTTAGGTTTAGGGTGTTAGGGTTAGTTTTATGGTTAGGGTAGGGTTACGTTTAGGGTTAACGTTAGGGTTAGGGTTAGATTAGGGTTACTGTTTGTATTAGGGTTAGGTAGGGATAAAGTTTGGCATAGCGTTAGGTTTAGGGTTGGGGATACGGTTAAGGGTTAGGGTGAGGGTTAGGCTTAGGTTTACAGTTAAGGTGAGGGTTTCGGGTAATTCTTATGGTTAGGGTTAGAGTTAGGGTTAGGGTTAGGGGAAGTTTCAGTTAATATTGAGGGTTACTGCTAAGTTTAGAGTTAGGGTAAGATTAGTGTTAGGGTTAGGGTTAGGGTCGGAGTCAGGTTAGGGTTAAGGCTAGGTTTACGGTAAAGGGTAGGGCTAGGTTGGGGTTAGGGTTAGGTTTAGAGTTAGAGTTAGTGGTAGGGTTTACTGTTAGGGTTAGGGTCAGGTTTAGAGTTATTGTTAGGGTTAGGGTTAGGGTAGAGTTAAGGTTAGGGTTAAGTTTCGGGTTAGGGTAAGGGTTAGGTTTAGGTCAGGGTTAGGGTTAGGATGAAGGATAGGGTTAAAGTTAGGGAAAGGGTTAGGGGTTCATGTGAGGGTTACTGTTAGGTTTACATTAAGCTGATGTTTTAGGGTGTTAGTGTTAGTTTTAGAGTTAGGGTTACGGTTAGGGCTAGGTTTAGGGTTAGGGCTAGAGTTAGGGGATAGTTAAGCGTGAGGTTTAGTTTTAGGGTTGCGGTTATGGTTAGGCTTAGGTTTAGGGTAAAGTTTAGGTTACGGATGAGGTTTAGGGTTAGGTGTTTGGGTTAAGGTTAGGGTTAGGTTTAGGGATAGACTTAGTGTTAGGTTTAGGGTTAGTTGTTTGGGTCAATGTAAGGGTCAGGTTTAGGGCTAGGCTTCAGTTTAGGGTTAGGGCTAGGGCTAGGGTGAAGTATAAGTTAAGGGTGAGGGTTGAGCTTAGGGTTAGCGTTAGGGGTTAGGGTTAGGGTTAAGAATAGGATTAAGTTGAGGGTTAAGCTTAGGTTTAAAGTTAGGATTAGGGTTAGTGTTAGGGTTAAGTCATGGTTAGGTTTAGGGCTAGGTTAAGGGTAGAGATAGGGTTAGGTGAAGGGTTGGGGTTAGGTTTAGATATTAATGTGAGGGTTAGTGCTAGGTTTCCATTTAAGCTGAGTGTGTAGGGTAAGTGTTAGGGTTAGGATTAGGGTAGGGTTAGAGTTAGGTTCAGGGTGAGGGTTAAGTTTAGGGTTAGGGTTAGGTTTATGGTTGGGGTCAGGGTTAGGGGGAGATTTAGTGTTATGTTTAGTTTTAGGGTTAGGGTTAGGGTGAAGTTTATTTAAGTGAGACGGTTAGGGTTAGGGGTTAGGTTTCAGGTTAGGGTCAGGGTTAAGTTTAGGGTTAGGTTTAGGGTTAGGGTTAGGTTTAGTGTTCGTTTGCTTAGGGTTAGGGTTTGAATGAAGTTAGGGTATGTTTAGGGTTATGGTCAGGGTGAAATTTTGGTTAAGGGTGAGGGTTCGTCTTAGGGTTAGGGTTGCGGTTAGTGTTTCAGTTAGGTTTAGGGTAGAGTTTTAGTTAGGGTTAAGATTCGGGTTAGGGTAAGAGTTAGAGTTACGTTTAGAGTTAAGGTGAGGGTTTTGGGTAAGTGTGACAGTTAGGCTTAGGGTTAGTGTTAGGGTTAGGTTTAATTTTATTGTAGGCTTAAAATTAGGGTTAAGGTTAGGTTAGGGTTAGGGTCAGGGTTAGGATTAGAATTAGGTTTAGGGAGAGGGTTAGTGTCAGAGTTATTGTCAGGGTTAGGTTTCGGGTTACAGGTGGGCCAAGGTTAAGTTTAGGGTTAGGTTTATGGGTAGGGTTTGGGTTAAAGTTAGGCTTAGCTTTAGGTTAGGGATAGGGTGAAGTTTAAGATAGGGTGACGGTTAGAGTTCTGGCTAAGGTTTGGGTTTGTTTTCAGGTTAGTGTTAAGGTTATGTTCAGGGTTAAGGTTAGGTTTAGGAGTTGTTTTTAGTTTTAGGGTTAGTGTTAGATTTTAGGTTAGGGTTAAGTTTAGTGTTACGGTTAGGTTTAGGGTTATGGTTGTGTTAGGCGTTGTGGTTGGGGTGCGGGTTAGATTTAGGGTTAGGTTTGGGTAGGCTTAGGATTATGGTTATGGTAAGGTGTGTTAGGGGTTAGAGCTGTAGTTTAGGGTTAGGGTTTGGGGGAGGGTTCCGGTTAGGCATTGTGGTTCTGGTCATGGGTAGGTTTGGTTTAGGGTTAGGGTTAGGTTTGTGATTAGGTTTCGGGTTAGAGTTAGAGATAGGGTTAAGGTTTGGGTTAGGCTTTGGTGTTGGGGTTAGGGTTTGGGTTAGGGTTAGGGTTATCGTTAGGGCTCAGGGATTTCAGGTTAGGGATAGCATTAGGTTTAGGTTTTGTGGGATACGGTGAGGGGTTAGGGTGAGGGTTATGGTTAGTTTTACAGTTAAGGTGAGGGTTTACGGTAAGTGTTACGATTAGGGTTAGAGTTAGAGTTAGGGTTAGGGTTAGGGTTAGGGTTAGTGTAGGGTAAGATTTAGGTTTAGGTCCAAGTTGAGGTTTAGAGTTAGTGTTCTATTTAGGGTCAAGGTTAGAGTTCGGGTTAGGGTTAGGATTAGGTCTAGGGTTAGGATTAGGATTAAGTTTAGGGTTAGGTTCAGGACTATTGTAAGTGTTCCGTCTAGGCTTACAGATGGACTAGCATTGTTAGAATTAGGTTTAAGGTTAGCGTTTGGGTTAGGTTTAGGTTAAGGTTAGAGTTAGGGTTTGGATGAAGTTTAGGATAGGGTGAGGGTTATTTTTATGGATAAGGCTAGAGTGTGGGTTTGTGTTCAGGTTGGTGTTAAGGTTAGGTTTAGGGTTCGGGTTAGGGTTAGGGGTTATGTTTAGGGTTAGCGTTAGGTTAGGTTTAGGGTGAGTGTGAAGTCTAGGTTAAGGGTGAGGGTTATGATAAGGGTTAGGATTGTAGATGGTGTCAGACTTTAGGTTTAGGGTGTTAGGGTTAGTTTTATGGTTAGGGTAGGGTTACGTTTAGGGTTAACGTTAGGGTTAGGGTTAGATTAGGGTTACTGTTTGTATTAGGGTTAGGTAGGGATAAAGTTTGGCATAGCGTTAGGTTTAGGGTTGGGGATACGGTTAAGGGTTAGGGTGAGGGTTAGGCTTAGGTTTACAGTTAAGGTGAGGGTTTCGGGTAATTCTTATGGTTAGGGTTAGAGTTAGGGTTAGGGTTAGGGGAAGTTTCAGTTAATATTGAGGGTTACTGCTAAGTTTAGAGTTAGGGTAAGATTAGTGTTAGGGTTAGGGTTAGGGTCGGAGTCAGGTTAGGGTTAAGGCTAGGTTTACGGTAAAGGGTAGGGCTAGGTTGGGGTTAGGGTTAGGTTTAGAGTTAGAGTTAGTGGTAGGGTTTACTGTTAGGGTTAGGGTCAGGTTTAGAGTTATTGTTAGGGTTAGGGTTAGGGTAGAGTTAAGGTTAGGGTTAAGTTTCGGGTTAGGGTAAGGGTTAGGTTTAGGTCAGGGTTAGGGTTAGGATGAAGGATAGGGTTAAAGTTAGGGAAAGGGTTAGGGGTTCATGTGAGGGTTACTGTTAGGTTTACATTAAGCTGATGTTTTAGGGTGTTAGTGTTAGTTTTAGAGTTAGGGTTACGGTTAGGGCTAGGTTTAGGGTTAGGGCTAGAGTTAGGGGATAGTTAAGCGTGAGGTTTAGTTTTAGGGTTGCGGTTATGGTTAGGCTTAGGTTTAGGGTAAAGTTTAGGTTACGGATGAGGTTTAGGGTTAGGTGTTTGGGTTAAGGTTAGGGTTAGGTTTAGGGATAGACTTAGTGTTAGGTTTAGGGTTAGTTGTTTGGGTCAATGTAAGGGTCAGGTTTAGGGCTAGGCTTCAGTTTAGGGTTAGGGCTAGGGCTAGGGTGAAGTATAAGTTAAGGGTGAGGGTTGAGCTTAGGGTTAGCGTTAGGGGTTAGGGTTAGGGTTAAGAATAGGATTAAGTTGAGGGTTAAGCTTAGGTTTAAAGTTAGGATTAGGGTTAGTGTTAGGGTTAAGTCATGGTTAGGTTTAGGGCTAGGTTAAGGGTAGAGATAGGGTTAGGTGAAGGGTTGGGGTTAGGTTTAGATATTAATGTGAGGGTTAGTGCTAGGTTTCCATTTAAGCTGAGTGTGTAGGGTAAGTGTTAGGGTTAGGATTAGGGTAGGGTTAGAGTTAGGTTCAGGGTGAGGGTTAAGTTTAGGGTTAGGGTTAGGTTTATGGTTGGGGTCAGGGTTAGGGGGAGATTTAGTGTTATGTTTAGTTTTAGGGTTAGGGTTAGGGTGAAGTTTATTTAAGTGAGACGGTTAGGGTTAGGGGTTAGGTTTCAGGTTAGGGTCAGGGTTAAGTTTAGGGTTAGGTTTAGGGTTAGGGTTAGGTTTAGTGTTCGTTTGCTTAGGGTTAGGGTTTGAATGAAGTTAGGGTATGTTTAGGGTTATGGTCAGGGTGAAATTTTGGTTAAGGGTGAGGGTTCGTCTTAGGGTTAGGGTTGCGGTTAGTGTTTCAGTTAGGTTTAGGGTAGAGTTTTAGTTAGGGTTAAGATTCGGGTTAGGGTAAGAGTTAGAGTTACGTTTAGAGTTAAGGTGAGGGTTTTGGGTAAGTGTGACAGTTAGGCTTAGGGTTAGTGTTAGGGTTAGGTTTAATTTTATTGTAGGCTTAAAATTAGGGTTAAGGTTAGGTTAGGGTTAGGGTCAGGGTTAGGATTAGAATTAGGTTTAGGGAGAGGGTTAGTGTCAGAGTTATTGTCAGGGTTAGGTTTCGGGTTACAGGTGGGCCAAGGTTAAGTTTAGGGTTAGGTTTATGGGTAGGGTTTGGGTTAAAGTTAGGCTTAGCTTTAGGTTAGGGATAGGGTGAAGTTTAAGATAGGGTGACGGTTAGAGTTCTGGCTAAGGTTTGGGTTTGTTTTCAGGTTAGTGTTAAGGTTATGTTCAGGGTTAAGGTTAGGTTTAGGAGTTGTTTTTAGTTTTAGGGTTAGTGTTAGATTTTAGGTTAGGGTTAAGTTTAGTGTTACGGTTAGGTTTAGGGTTATGGTTGTGTTAGGCGTTGTGGTTGGGGTGCGGGTTAGATTTAGGGTTAGGTTTGGGTAGGCTTAGGATTATGGTTATGGTAAGGTGTGTTAGGGGTTAGAGCTGTAGTTTAGGGTTAGGGTTTGGGGGAGGGTTCCGGTTAGGCATTGTGGTTCTGGTCATGGGTAGGTTTGGTTTAGGGTTAGGGTTAGGTTTGTGATTAGGTTTCGGGTTAGAGTTAGAGATAGGGTTAAGGTTTGGGTTAGGCTTTGGTGTTGGGGTTAGGGTTTGGGTTAGGGTTAGGGTTATCGTTAGGGCTCAGGGATTTCAGGTTAGGGATAGCATTAGGTTTAGGTTTTGTGGGATACGGTGAGGGGTTAGGGTGAGGGTTATGGTTAGTTTTACAGTTAAGGTGAGGGTTTACGGTAAGTGTTACGATTAGGGTTAGAGTTAGAGTTAGGGTTAGGGTTAGGGTTAGGGTTAGTGTAGGGTAAGATTTAGGTTTAGGTCCAAGTTGAGGTTTAGAGTTAGTGTTCTATTTAGGGTCAAGGTTAGAGTTCGGGTTAGGGTTAGGATTAGGTCTAGGGTTAGGATTAGGATTAAGTTTAGGGTTAGGTTCAGGACTATTGTAAGTGTTCCGTCTAGGCTTACAGATGGACTAGCATTGTTAGAATTAGGTTTAAGGTTAGCGTTTGGGTTAGGTTTAGGTTAAGGTTAGAGTTAGGGTTTGGATGAAGTTTAGGATAGGGTGAGGGTTATTTTTATGGATAAGGCTAGAGTGTGGGTTTGTGTTCAGGTTGGTGTTAAGGTTAGGTTTAGGGTTCGGGTTAGGGTTAGGGGTTATGTTTAGGGTTAGCGTTAGGTTAGGTTTAGGGTGAGTGTGAAGTCTAGGTTAAGGGTGAGGGTTATGATAAGGGTTAGGATTGTAGATGGTGTCAGACTTTAGGTTTAGGGTGTTAGGGTTAGTTTTATGGTTAGGGTAGGGTTACGTTTAGGGTTAACGTTAGGGTTAGGGTTAGATTAGGGTTACTGTTTGTATTAGGGTTAGGTAGGGATAAAGTTTGGCATAGCGTTAGGTTTAGGGTTGGGGATACGGTTAAGGGTTAGGGTGAGGGTTAGGCTTAGGTTTACAGTTAAGGTGAGGGTTTCGGGTAATTCTTATGGTTAGGGTTAGAGTTAGGGTTAGGGTTAGGGGAAGTTTCAGTTAATATTGAGGGTTACTGCTAAGTTTAGAGTTAGGGTAAGATTAGTGTTAGGGTTAGGGTTAGGGTCGGAGTCAGGTTAGGGTTAAGGCTAGGTTTACGGTAAAGGGTAGGGCTAGGTTGGGGTTAGGGTTAGGTTTAGAGTTAGAGTTAGTGGTAGGGTTTACTGTTAGGGTTAGGGTCAGGTTTAGAGTTATTGTTAGGGTTAGGGTTAGGGTAGAGTTAAGGTTAGGGTTAAGTTTCGGGTTAGGGTAAGGGTTAGGTTTAGGTCAGGGTTAGGGTTAGGATGAAGGATAGGGTTAAAGTTAGGGAAAGGGTTAGGGGTTCATGTGAGGGTTACTGTTAGGTTTACATTAAGCTGATGTTTTAGGGTGTTAGTGTTAGTTTTAGAGTTAGGGTTACGGTTAGGGCTAGGTTTAGGGTTAGGGCTAGAGTTAGGGGATAGTTAAGCGTGAGGTTTAGTTTTAGGGTTGCGGTTATGGTTAGGCTTAGGTTTAGGGTAAAGTTTAGGTTACGGATGAGGTTTAGGGTTAGGTGTTTGGGTTAAGGTTAGGGTTAGGTTTAGGGATAGACTTAGTGTTAGGTTTAGGGTTAGTTGTTTGGGTCAATGTAAGGGTCAGGTTTAGGGCTAGGCTTCAGTTTAGGGTTAGGGCTAGGGCTAGGGTGAAGTATAAGTTAAGGGTGAGGGTTGAGCTTAGGGTTAGCGTTAGGGGTTAGGGTTAGGGTTAAGAATAGGATTAAGTTGAGGGTTAAGCTTAGGTTTAAAGTTAGGATTAGGGTTAGTGTTAGGGTTAAGTCATGGTTAGGTTTAGGGCTAGGTTAAGGGTAGAGATAGGGTTAGGTGAAGGGTTGGGGTTAGGTTTAGATATTAATGTGAGGGTTAGTGCTAGGTTTCCATTTAAGCTGAGTGTGTAGGGTAAGTGTTAGGGTTAGGATTAGGGTAGGGTTAGAGTTAGGTTCAGGGTGAGGGTTAAGTTTAGGGTTAGGGTTAGGTTTATGGTTGGGGTCAGGGTTAGGGGGAGATTTAGTGTTATGTTTAGTTTTAGGGTTAGGGTTAGGGTGAAGTTTATTTAAGTGAGACGGTTAGGGTTAGGGGTTAGGTTTCAGGTTAGGGTCAGGGTTAAGTTTAGGGTTAGGTTTAGGGTTAGGGTTAGGTTTAGTGTTCGTTTGCTTAGGGTTAGGGTTTGAATGAAGTTAGGGTATGTTTAGGGTTATGGTCAGGGTGAAATTTTGGTTAAGGGTGAGGGTTCGTCTTAGGGTTAGGGTTGCGGTTAGTGTTTGAGTTAGGTTTAGGGTAGAGTTTTAGTTAGGGTTAAGATTCGGGTTAGGGTAAGAGTTAGAGTTACGTTTAGAGTTAAGGTGAGGGTTTTGGGTAAGTGTGACAGTTAGGCTTAGGGTTAGTGTTAGGGTTAGGTTTAATTTTATTGTAGGCTTAAAATTAGGGTTAAGGTTAGGTTAGGGTTAGGGTCAGGGTTAGGATTAGAATTAGGTTTAGGGAGAGGGTTAGTGTCAGAGTTATTGTCAGGGTTAGGTTTCGGGTTACAGGTGGGCCAAGGTTAAGTTTAGGGTTAGGTTTATGGGTAGGGTTTGGGTTAAAGTTAGGCTTAGCTTTAGGTTAGGGATAGGGTGAAGTTTAAGATAGGGTGACGGTTAGAGTTCTGGCTAAGGTTTGGGTTTGTTTTCAGGTTAGTGTTAAGGTTATGTTCAGGGTTAAGGTTAGGTTTAGGAGTTGTTTTTAGTTTTAGGGTTAGTGTTAGATTTTAGGTTAGGGTTAAGTTTAGTGTTACGGTTAGGTTTAGGGTTATGGTTGTGTTAGGCGTTGTGGTTGGGGTGAGGGTTAGATTTAGGGTTAGGTTTGGGTAGGCTTAGGATTATGGTTATGGTAAGGTGTGTTAGGGGTTAGAGCTGTAGTTTAGGGTTAGGGTTTGGGGGAGGGTTCCGGTTAGGCATTGTGGTTCTGGTCATGGGTAGGTTTGGTTTAGGGTTAGGGTTAGGTTTGTGATTAGGTTTCGGGTTAGAGTTAGAGATAGGGTTAAGGTTTGGGTTAGGCTTTGGTGTTGGGGTTAGGGTTTGGGTTAGGGTTAGGGTTATCGTTAGGGCTCAGGGATTTCAGGTTAGGGATAGCATTAGGTTTAGGTTTTGTGGGATACGGTGAGGGGTTAGGGTGAGGGTTATGGTTAGTTTTACAGTTAAGGTGAGGGTTTACGGTAAGTGTTACGATTAGGGTTAGAGTTAGAGTTAGGGTTAGGGTTAGGGTTAGGGTTAGTGTAGGGTAAGATTTAGGTTTAGGTCCAAGTTGAGGTTTAGAGTTAGTGTTCTATTTAGGGTCAAGGTTAGAGTTCGGGTTAGGGTTAGGATTAGGTCTAGGGTTAGGATTAGGATTAAGTTTAGGGTTAGGTTCAGGACTATTGTAAGTGTTCCGTCTAGGCTTACAGATGGACTAGCATTGTTAGAATTAGGTTTAAGGTTAGCGTTTGGGTTAGGTTTAGGTTAAGGTTAGAGTTAGGGTTTGGATGAAGTTTAGGATAGGGTGAGGGTTATTTTTATGGATAAGGCTAGAGTGTGGGTTTGTGTTCAGGTTGGTGTTAAGGTTAGGTTTAGGGTTCGGGTTAGGGTTAGGGGTTATGTTTAGGGTTAGCGTTAGGTTAGGTTTAGGGTGAGTGTGAAGTCTAGGTTAAGGGTGAGGGTTATGATAAGGGTTAGGATTGTAGATGGTGTCAGACTTTAGGTTTAGGGTGTTAGGGTTAGTTTTATGGTTAGGGTAGGGTTACGTTTAGGGTTAACGTTAGGGTTAGGGTTAGATTAGGGTTACTGTTTGTATTAGGGTTAGGTAGGGATAAAGTTTGGCATAGCGTTAGGTTTAGGGTTGGGGATACGGTTAAGGGTTAGGGTGAGGGTTAGGCTTAGGTTTACAGTTAAGGTGAGGGTTTCGGGTAATTCTTATGGTTAGGGTTAGAGTTAGGGTTAGGGTTAGGGGAAGTTTCAGTTAATATTGAGGGTTACTGCTAAGTTTAGAGTTAGGGTAAGATTAGTGTTAGGGTTAGGGTTAGGGTCGGAGTCAGGTTAGGGTTAAGGCTAGGTTTACGGTAAAGGGTAGGGCTAGGTTGGGGTTAGGGTTAGGTTTAGAGTTAGAGTTAGTGGTAGGGTTTACTGTTAGGGTTAGGGTCAGGTTTAGAGTTATTGTTAGGGTTAGGGTTAGGGTAGAGTTAAGGTTAGGGTTAAGTTTCGGGTTAGGGTAAGGGTTAGGTTTAGGTCAGGGTTAGGGTTAGGATGAAGGATAGGGTTAAAGTTAGGGAAAGGGTTAGGGGTTCATGTGAGGGTTACTGTTAGGTTTACATTAAGCTGATGTTTTAGGGTGTTAGTGTTAGTTTTAGAGTTAGGGTTACGGTTAGGGCTAGGTTTAGGGTTAGGGCTAGAGTTAGGGGATAGTTAAGCGTGAGGTTTAGTTTTAGGGTTGCGGTTATGGTTAGGCTTAGGTTTAGGGTAAAGTTTAGGTTACGGATGAGGTTTAGGGTTAGGTGTTTGGGTTAAGGTTAGGGTTAGGTTTAGGGATAGACTTAGTGTTAGGTTTAGGGTTAGTTGTTTGGGTCAATGTAAGGGTCAGGTTTAGGGCTAGGCTTCAGTTTAGGGTTAGGGCTAGGGCTAGGGTGAAGTATAAGTTAAGGGTGAGGGTTGAGCTTAGGGTTAGCGTTAGGGGTTAGGGTTAGGGTTAAGAATAGGATTAAGTTGAGGGTTAAGCTTAGGTTTAAAGTTAGGATTAGGGTTAGTGTTAGGGTTAAGTCATGGTTAGGTTTAGGGCTAGGTTAAGGGTAGAGATAGGGTTAGGTGAAGGGTTGGGGTTAGGTTTAGATATTAATGTGAGGGTTAGTGCTAGGTTTCCATTTAAGCTGAGTGTGTAGGGTAAGTGTTAGGGTTAGGATTAGGGTAGGGTTAGAGTTAGGTTCAGGGTGAGGGTTAAGTTTAGGGTTAGGGTTAGGTTTATGGTTGGGGTCAGGGTTAGGGGGAGATTTAGTGTTATGTTTAGTTTTAGGGTTAGGGTTAGGGTGAAGTTTATTTAAGTGAGACGGTTAGGGTTAGGGGTTAGGTTTCAGGTTAGGGTCAGGGTTAAGTTTAGGGTTAGGTTTAGGGTTAGGGTTAGGTTTAGTGTTCGTTTGCTTAGGGTTAGGGTTTGAATGAAGTTAGGGTATGTTTAGGGTTATGGTCAGGGTGAAATTTTGGTTAAGGGTGAGGGTTCGTCTTAGGGTTAGGGTTGCGGTTAGTGTTTCAGTTAGGTTTAGGGTAGAGTTTTAGTTAGGGTTAAGATTCGGGTTAGGGTAAGAGTTAGAGTTACGTTTAGAGTTAAGGTGAGGGTTTTGGGTAAGTGTGACAGTTAGGCTTAGGGTTAGTGTTAGGGTTAGGTTTAATTTTATTGTAGGCTTAAAATTAGGGTTAAGGTTAGGTTAGGGTTAGGGTCAGGGTTAGGATTAGAATTAGGTTTAGGGAGAGGGTTAGTGTCAGAGTTATTGTCAGGGTTAGGTTTCGGGTTACAGGTGGGCCAAGGTTAAGTTTAGGGTTAGGTTTATGGGTAGGGTTTGGGTTAAAGTTAGGCTTAGCTTTAGGTTAGGGATAGGGTGAAGTTTAAGATAGGGTGACGGTTAGAGTTCTGGCTAAGGTTTGGGTTTGTTTTCAGGTTAGTGTTAAGGTTATGTTCAGGGTTAAGGTTAGGTTTAGGAGTTGTTTTTAGTTTTAGGGTTAGTGTTAGATTTTAGGTTAGGGTTAAGTTTAGTGTTACGGTTAGGTTTAGGGTTATGGTTGTGTTAGGCGTTGTGGTTGGGGTGCGGGTTAGATTTAGGGTTAGGTTTGGGTAGGCTTAGGATTATGGTTATGGTAAGGTGTGTTAGGGGTTAGAGCTGTAGTTTAGGGTTAGGGTTTGGGGGAGGGTTCCGGTTAGGCATTGTGGTTCTGGTCATGGGTAGGTTTGGTTTAGGGTTAGGGTTAGGTTTGTGATTAGGTTTCGGGTTAGAGTTAGAGATAGGGTTAAGGTTTGGGTTAGGCTTTGGTGTTGGGGTTAGGGTTTGGGTTAGGGTTAGGGTTATCGTTAGGGCTCAGGGATTTCAGGTTAGGGATAGCATTAGGTTTAGGTTTTGTGGGATACGGTGAGGGGTTAGGGTGAGGGTTATGGTTAGTTTTACAGTTAAGGTGAGGGTTTACGGTAAGTGTTACGATTAGGGTTAGAGTTAGAGTTAGGGTTAGGGTTAGGGTTAGGGTTAGTGTAGGGTAAGATTTAGGTTTAGGTCCAAGTTGAGGTTTAGAGTTAGTGTTCTATTTAGGGTCAAGGTTAGAGTTCGGGTTAGGGTTAGGATTAGGTCTAGGGTTAGGATTAGGATTAAGTTTAGGGTTAGGTTCAGGACTATTGTAAGTGTTCCGTCTAGGCTTACAGATGGACTAGCATTGTTAGAATTAGGTTTAAGGTTAGCGTTTGGGTTAGGTTTAGGTTAAGGTTAGAGTTAGGGTTTGGATGAAGTTTAGGATAGGGTGAGGGTTATTTTTATGGATAAGGCTAGAGTTTGGGTTTGTGTTCAGGTTGGTGTTAAGGTTAGGTTTAGGGTTCGGGTTAGGGTTAGGGGTTATGTTTAGGGTTAGCGTTAGGTTAGGTTTAGGGTGAGTGTGAAGTCTAGGTTAAGGGTGAGGCTTATGATAAGGGTTAGGATTGTAGATGGTGTCAGACATTAGGTTTAGGGTGTTAGGGTTAGTTTTATGGTTAGGGTAGGGTTACGTTTAGGGTTAACGTTAGGGTTAGGGTTAGATTAGTGTTACTGTTTGTATTAGGGTTAGGTAGGGATAAAGTTTGGCATAGCGTTAGGTTTAGGGTTGGGGATACGGTTAAGGGTTAGGGTGAGGGTTAGGCTTAGGTTTACAGTTAAGGTGAGGGTTTCGGGTAATTCTTATGGTTAGGGTTAGAGTTAGGGTTAGGGTTAGGGGAAGTTTCAGTTAATATTGAGGGTTACTGCTAAGTTTAGAGTTAGGGTAAGATTAGTGTTAGGGTTAGGGTTAGGGTCGGAGTCAGGTTAGGGATAAGGCTAGGTTTACGGTAAAGGGTAGAGCTAGGTTGGGGTTAGGGTTAGGTTTAGAGTTAGAGTTAGTGGTGGGGTTTACTGTTAGGGTTAGGGTCAGGTTTAGAGTTATTGTTAGGGTTAGGGTTAGGGTAGAGTTAAGTTTAGGGTTAAGTTTCGGGTTAGGGTAAGGGTTAGGTTTAGGTCAGGGTTAGGGTTAGGATGAAGGATAGGGTTAAAGTTAGGGAAAGGGTTAGGGGTTCATGTGAGGGTTAGTGTTAGGTTTACATTAAGCTGATGTTTTAGGGTGCTACTGTTAGTGTTAGTTTTAGAGTTAGGGTTACGGTTAGGGCTAGGTTTAGGGTTAGGGCTAGAGTTAGGGGATAGTTAAGCGTGAGGTTTAGTTTTAGGGTTGCGGTTATGGTTAGGCTTAGGTTTAGGGTAAAGTTTAGGTTACGGATGAGGTTTAGGGTTAGGTGTTTGGGTTAAGGTTAGGGTTAGGTTTAGGGATAGACTTAGTGTTAGGTTTAGGGTTAGTTGTTTGGGTCAATGTTAGGGTCAGGTTTAGGGCTAGGCTTCAGTTTAGGGTTAGGGCTAGGGCTAGGGTGAAGTATAAGTTAAGGGTGAGGGTTGAGCTTAGGGTTAGCGTTAGGGGTTAGGGTTAGGGTTAAGAATAGGATTAAGTTGAGGGTTAAGCTTAGGTTTAAAGTTAGGATTAGGGTTAGTGTTAGGGTTAAGTCATGGTTAGGTTTAGGGCTAGGTTAAGGGTAGAGATAGGGTTAGGTGAAGGGTTGGGGTTAGGTTTAGATATTAATGTGAGGGTTAGTGCTAGGTTTCCATTTAAGCTGAGTGTGTAGGGTAAGTGTTAGGGTTAGGATTAGGGTAGGGTTAGAGTTAGGTTCAGGGTGAGGGTTAAGTTTAGGGTTAGGGTTAGGTTTATGGTTGGGGTCAGGGTTAGGGGGAGATTTAGTGTTATGTTTAGTTTTAGGGTTAGGGTTAGGGTGAAGTTTATTTAAGTGAGACGGTTAGGGTTAGGGGTTAGGTTTCAGGTTAGGGTCAGGGTTAAGTTTAGGGTTAGGTTTAGGGTTAGGGTTAGGTTTAGTGTTCGTTTGCTTAGGGTTAGGGTTTGAATGAAGTTAGGGTATGTTTAGGGTTATGGTCAGGGTGAAATTTTGGTTAAGGGTGAGGGTTCGTCTTAGGGTTAGGGTTGCGGTTAGTGTTTGAGTTAGGTTTAGGGTAGAGTTTTAGTTAGGGTTAAGATTCGGGTTAGGGTAAGAGTTAGAGTTACGTTTAGAGTTAAGGTGAGGGTTTTGGGTAAGTGTGACAGTTAGGCTTAGGGTTAGTGTTAGGGTTAGGTTTAATTTTATTGTAGGCTTAAAATTAGGGTTAAGGTTAGGTTAGGGTTAGGGTCAGGGTTAGGATTAGAATTAGGTTTAGGGAGAGGGTTAGTGTCAGAGTTATTGTCAGGGTTAGGTTTCGGGTTACAGGTGGGCCAAGGTTAAGTTTAGGGTTAGGTTTATGGGTAGGGTTTGGGTTAAAGTTAGGCTTAGCTTTAGGTTAGGGATAGGGTGAAGTTTAAGATAGGGTGACGGTTAGAGTTCTGGCTAAGGTTTGGGTTTGTTTTCAGGTTAGTGTTAAGGTTATGTTCAGGGTTAAGGTTAGGTTTAGGAGTTGTTTTTAGTTTTAGGGTTAGTGTTAGATTTTAGGTTAGGGTTAAGTTTAGTGTTACGGTTAGGTTTAGGGTTATGGTTGTGTTAGGCGTTGTGGTTGGGGTGATGGTTAGATTTAGGGTTAGGTTTGGGTAGGCTTAGGATTATGGTTATGGTAAGGTGTGTTAGGGGTTAGAGCTGTAGTTTAGGGTTAGGGTTTGGGGGAGGGTTCCGGTTAGGCATTGTGGTTCTGGTCATGGGTAGGTTTGGTTTAGGGTTAGGGTTAGGTTTGTGATTAGGTTTCGGGTTAGAGTTAGAGATAGGGTTAAGGTTTGGGTTAGGCTTTGGGTTAGGGTTAGGGTTATCGTTAGGGCTCAGGGATTTCAGGTTAGGGATAGCATTAGGTTTAGGTTTTGTGGGATACGGTGAGGGGTTAGGGTGAGGGTTATGGTTAGTTTTACAGTTAAGGTGAGGGTTTACGGTAAGTGTTACGATTAGGGTTAGAGTTAGAGTTAGGGTTAGGGTTAGGGTTAGGGTTAGTGTAGGGTAAGATTTAGGTTTAGGTCCAAGTTGAGGTTTAGAGTTAGTGTTCTATTTAGGGTCAAGGTTAGAGTTCGGGTTAGGGTTAGGATTAGGTCTAGGGTTAGGATTAGGATTAAGTTTAGGGTTAGGTTCAGGACTATTGTAAGTGTTCCGTCTAGGCTTACAGATGGACTAGCATTGTTAGAATTAGGTTTAAGGTTAGCGTTTGGGTTAGGTTTAGGTTAAGGTTAGAGTTAGGGTTTGGATGAAGTTTAGGATAGGGTGAGGGTTATTTTTATGGATAAGGCTAGAGTTTGGGTTTGTGTTCAGGTTGGTGTTAAGGTTAGGTTTAGGGTTCGGGTTAGGGTTAGGGGTTATGTTTAGGGTTAGCGTTAGGTTAGGTTTAGGGTGAGTGTGAAGTCTAGGTTAAGGGTGAGGCTTATGATAAGGGTTAGGATTGTAGATGGTGTCAGACATTAGGTTTAGGGTGTTAGGGTTAGTTTTATGGTTAGGGTAGGGTTACGTTTAGGGTTAACGTTAGGGTTAGTGTTAGATTAGGGTTACTGTTTGTATTAGGGTTAGGTAGGGATAAAGTTTGGCATAGCGTTAGGTTTAGGGTTGGGGATACGGTTAAGGGTTAGGGTGAGGGTTAGGCTTAGGTTTACAGTTAAGGTGAGGGTTTCGGGTAATTCTTATGGTTAGGGTTAGAGTTAGGGTTAGGGTTAGGGGAAGTTTCAGTTAATATTGAGGGTTACTGCTAAGTTTAGAGTTAGGGTAAGATTAGTGTTAGGGTTAGGGTTAGGGTCGGAGTCAGGTTAGGGTTAAGGCTAGGTTTACGGTAAAGGGTAGGGCTAGGTTGGGGTTAGGGTTAGGTTTAGAGTTAGAGTTAGTGGTAGGGTTTACTGTTAGGGTTAGGGTCAGGTTTAGAGTTATTGTTAGGGTTAGGGTTAGGGTAGAGTTAAGGTTAGGGTTAAGTTTCGGGTTAGGGTAAGGGTTAGGTTTAGGTCAGGGTTAGGGTTAGGATGAAGGATAGGGTTAAAGTTAGGGAAAGGGTTAGGGGTTCATGTGAGGGTTACTGTTAGGTTTACATTAAGCTGATGTTTTAGGGTGTTAGTGTTAGTTTTAGAGTTAGGGTTACGGTTAGGGCTAGGTTTAGGGTTAGGGCTAGAGTTAGGGGATAGTTAAGCGTGAGGTTTAGTTTTAGGGTTGCGGTTATGGTTAGGCTTAGGTTTAGGGTAAAGTTTAGGTTACGGATGAGGTTTAGGGTTAGGTGTTTGGGTTAAGGTTAGGGTTAGGTTTAGGGATAGACTTAGTGTTAGGTTTAGGGTTAGTTGTTTGGGTCAATGTAAGGGTCAGGTTTAGGGCTAGGCTTCAGTTTAGGGTTAGGGCTAGGGCTAGGGTGAAGTATAAGTTAAGGGTGAGGGTTGAGCTTAGGGTTAGCGTTAGGGGTTAGGGTTAGGGTTAAGAATAGGATTAAGTTGAGGGTTAAGCTTAGGTTTAAAGTTAGGATTAGGGTTAGTGTTAGGGTTAAGTCATGGTTAGGTTTAGGGCTAGGTTAAGGGTAGAGATAGGGTTAGGTGAAGGGTTGGGGTTAGGTTTAGATATTAATGTGAGGGTTAGTGCTAGGTTTCCATTTAAGCTGAGTGTGTAGGGTAAGTGTTAGGGTTAGGATTAGGGTAGGGTTAGAGTTAGGTTCAGGGTGAGGGTTAAGTTTAGGGTTAGGGTTAGGTTTATGGTTGGGGTCAGGGTTAGGGGGAGATTTAGTGTTATGTTTAGTTTTAGGGTTAGGGTTAGGGTGAAGTTTATTTAAGTGAGACGGTTAGGGTTAGGGGTTAGGTTTCAGGTTAGGGTCAGGGTTAAGTTTAGGGTTAGGTTTAGGGTTAGGGTTAGGTTTAGTGTTCGTTTGCTTAGGGTTAGGGTTTGAATGAAGTTAGGGTATGTTTAGGGTTATGGTCAGGGTGAAATTTTGGTTAAGGGTGAGGGTTCGTCTTAGGGTTAGGGTTGCGGTTAGTGTTTCAGTTAGGTTTAGGGTAGAGTTTTAGTTAGGGTTAAGATTCGGGTTAGGGTAAGAGTTAGAGTTACGTTTAGAGTTAAGGTGAGGGTTTTGGGTAAGTGTGACAGTTAGGCTTAGGGTTAGTGTTAGGGTTAGGTTTAATTTTATTGTAGGCTTAAAATTAGGGTTAAGGTTAGGTTAGGGTTAGGGTCAGGGTTAGGATTAGAATTAGGTTTAGGGAGAGGGTTAGTGTCAGAGTTATTGTCAGGGTTAGGTTTCGGGTTACAGGTGGGCCAAGGTTAAGTTTAGGGTTAGGTTTATGGGTAGGGTTTGGGTTAAAGTTAGGCTTAGCTTTAGGTTAGGGATAGGGTGAAGTTTAAGATAGGGTGACGGTTAGAGTTCTGGCTAAGGTTTGGGTTTGTTTTCAGGTTAGTGTTAAGGTTATGTTCAGGGTTAAGGTTAGGTTTAGGAGTTGTTTTTAGTTTTAGGGTTAGTGTTAGATTTTAGGTTAGGGTTAAGTTTAGTGTTACGGTTAGGTTTAGGGTTATGGTTGTGTTAGGCGTTGTGGTTGGGGTGCGGGTTAGATTTAGGGTTAGGTTTGGGTAGGCTTAGGATTATGGTTATGGTAAGGTGTGTTAGGGGTTAGAGCTGTAGTTTAGGGTTAGGGTTTGGGGGAGGGTTCCGGTTAGGCATTGTGGTTCTGGTCATGGGTAGGTTTGGTTTAGGGTTAGGGTTAGGTTTGTGATTAGGTTTCGGGTTAGAGTTAGAGATAGGGTTAAGGTTTGGGTTAGGCTTTGGTGTTGGGGTTAGGGTTTGGGTTAGGGTTAGGGTTATCGTTAGGGCTCAGGGATTTCAGGTTAGGGATAGCATTAGGTTTAGGTTTTGTGGGATACGGTGAGGGGTTAGGGTGAGGGTTATGGTTAGTTTTACAGTTAAGGTGAGGGTTTACGGTAAGTGTTACGATTAGGGTTAGAGTTAGAGTTAGGGTTAGGGTTAGGGTTAGGGTTAGTGTAGGGTAAGATTTAGGTTTAGGTCCAAGTTGAGGTTTAGAGTTAGTGTTCTATTTAGGGTCAAGGTTAGAGTTCGGGTTAGGGTTAGGATTAGGTCTAGGGTTAGGATTAGGATTAAGTTTAGGGTTAGGTTCAGGACTATTGTAAGTGTTCCGTCTAGGCTTACAGATGGACTAGCATTGTTAGAATTAGGTTTAAGGTTAGCGTTTGGGTTAGGTTTAGGTTAAGGTTAGAGTTAGGGTTTGGATGAAGTTTAGGATAGGGTGAGGGTTATTTTTATGGATAAGGCTAGAGTTTGGGTTTGTGTTCAGGTTGGTGTTAAGGTTAGGTTTAGGGTTCGGGTTAGGGTTAGGGGTTATGTTTAGGGTTAGCGTTAGGTTAGGTTTAGGGTGAGTGTGAAGTCTAGGTTAAGGGTGAGGCTTATGATAAGGGTTAGGATTGTAGATGGTGTCAGACATTAGGTTTAGGGTGTTAGGGTTAGTTTTATGGTTAGGGTAGGGTTACGTTTAGGGTTAACGTTAGGGTTAGGGTTAGATTAGGGTTACTGTTTGTATTAGGGTTAGGTAGGGATAAAGTTTGGCATAGCGTTAGGTTTAGGGTTGGGGATACGGTTAAGGGTTAGGGTGAGGGTTAGGCTTAGGTTTACAGTTAAGGTGAGGGTTTCGGGTAATTCTTATGGTTAGGGTTAGAGTTAGGGTTAGGGTTAGGGGAAGTTTCAGTTAATATTGAGGGTTACTGCTAAGTTTAGAGTTAGGGTAAGATTAGTGTTAGGGTTAGGGTTAGGGTCGGAGTCAGGTTAGGGTTAAGGCTAGGTTTACGGTAAAGGGTAGAGCTAGGTTGGGGTTAGGGTTAGGTTTAGAGTTAGAGTTAGTGGTGGGGTTTACTGTTAGGGTTAGGGTCAGGTTTAGAGTTATTGTTAGGGTTAGGGTTAGGGTAGAGTTAAGGTTAGGGTTAAGTTTCGGGTTAGGGTAAGGGTTAGGTTTAGGTCAGGGTTAGGGTTAGGATGAAGGATAGGGTTAAAGTTAGGGAAAGGGTTAGGGGTTCATGTGAGGGTTAGTGTTAGGTTTACATTAAGCTGATGTTTTAGGGTGCTACTGTTAGTGTTAGTTTTAGAGTTAGGGTTACGGTTAGGGCTAGGTTTAGGGTTAGGGCTAGAGTTAGGGGATAGTTAAGCGTGAGGTTTAGTTTTAGGGTTGCGGTTATGGTTAGGCTTAGGTTTAGGGTAAAGTTTAGGTTACGGATGAGGTTTAGGGTTAGGTGTTTGGGTTAAGGTTAGGGTTAGGTTTAGGGATAGACTTAGTGTTAGGTTTAGGGTTAGTTGTTTGGGTCAATGTTAGGGTCAGGTTTAGGGCTAGGCTTCAGTTTAGGGTTAGGGCTAGGGCTAGGGTGAAGTATAAGTTAAGGGTGAGGGTTGAGCTTAGGGTTAGCGTTAGGGGTTAGGGTTAGGGTTAAGAATAGGATTAAGTTGAGGGTTAAGCTTAGGTTTAAAGTTAGGATTAGGGTTAGTGTTAGGGTTAAGTCATGGTTAGGTTTAGGGCTAGGTTAAGGGTAGAGATAGGGTTAGGTGAAGGGTTGGGGTTAGGTTTAGATATTAATGTGAGGGTTAGTGCTAGGTTTCCATTTAAGCTGAGTGTGTAGGGTAAGTGTTAGGGTTAGGATTAGGGTAGGGTTAGAGTTAGGTTCAGGGTGAGGGTTAAGTTTAGGGTTAGGGTTAGGTTTATGGTTGGGGTCAGGGTTAGGGGGAGATTTAGTGTTATGTTTAGTTTTAGGGTTAGGGTTAGGGTGAAGTTTATTTAAGTGAGACGGTTAGGGTTAGGGGTTAGGTTTCAGGTTAGGGTCAGGGTTAAGTTTAGGGTTAGGTTTAGGGTTAGGGTTAGGTTTAGTGTTCGTTTGCTTAGGGTTAGGGTTTGAATGAAGTTAGGGTATGTTTAGGGTTATGGTCAGGGTGAAATTTTGGTTAAGGGTGAGGGTTCGTCTTAGGGTTAGGGTTGCGGTTAGTGTTTCAGTTAGGTTTAGGGTAGAGTTTTAGTTAGGGTTAAGATTCGGGTTAGGGTAAGAGTTAGAGTTACGTTTAGAGTTAAGGTGAGGGTTTTGGGTAAGTGTGACAGTTAGGCTTAGGGTTAGTGTTAGGGTTAGGTTTAATTTTATTGTAGGCTTAAAATTAGGGTTAAGGTTAGGTTAGGGTTAGGGTCAGGGTTAGGATTAGAATTAGGTTTAGGGAGAGGGTTAGTGTCAGAGTTATTGTCAGGGTTAGGTTTCGGGTTACAGGTGGGCCAAGGTTAAGTTTAGGGTTAGGTTTATGGGTAGGGTTTGGGTTAAAGTTAGGCTTAGCTTTAGGTTAGGGATAGGGTGAAGTTTAAGATAGGGTGACGGTTAGAGTTCTGGCTAAGGTTTGGGTTTGTTTTCAGGTTAGTGTTAAGGTTATGTTCAGGGTTAAGGTTAGGTTTAGGAGTTGTTTTTAGTTTTAGGGTTAGTGTTAGATTTTAGGTTAGGGTTAAGTTTAGTGTTACGGTTAGGTTTAGGGTTATGGTTGTGTTAGGCGTTGTGGTTGGGGTGAGGGTTAGATTTAGGGTTAGGTTTGGGTAGGCTTAGGATTATGGTTATGGTAAGGTGTGTTAGGGGTTAGAGCTGTAGTTTAGGGTTAGGGTTTGGGGGAGGGTTCCGGTTAGGCATTGTGGTTCTGGTCATGGGTAGGTTTGGTTTAGGGTTAGGGTTAGGTTTGTGATTAGGTTTCGGGTTAGAGTTAGAGATAGGGTTAAGGTTTGGGTTAGGCTTTGGTGTTGGGGTTAGGGTTTGGGTTAGGGTTAGGGTTATCGTTAGGGCTCAGGGATTTCAGGTTAGGGATAGCATTAGGTTTAGGTTTTGTGGGATACGGTGAGGGGTTAGGGTGAGGGTTATGGTTAGTTTTACAGTTAAGGTGAGGGTTTACGGTAAGTGTTACGATTAGGGTTAGAGTTAGAGTTAGGGTTAGGGTTAGTGTAGGGTAAGATTTAGGTTTAGGTCCAAGTTGAGGTTTAGAGTTAGTGTTCTATTTAGGGTCAAGGTTAGAGTTCGGGTTAGGGTTAGGATTAGGTCTAGGGTTAGGATTAGGATTAAGTTTAGGGTTAGGTTCAGGACTATTGTAAGTGTTCCGTCTAGGCTTACAGATGGACTAGCATTGTTAGAATTAGGTTTAAGGTTAGCGTTTGGGTTAGGTTTAGGTTAAGGTTAGAGTTAGGGTTTGGATGAAGTTTAGGATAGGGTGAGGGTTATTTTTATGGATAAGGCTAGAGTGTGGGTTTGTGTTCAGGTTGGTGTTAAGGTTAGGTTTAGGGTTCGGGTTAGGGTTAGGGGTTATGTTTAGGGTTAGCGTTAGGTTAGGTTTAGGGTGAGTGTGAAGTCTAGGTTAAGGGTGAGGGTTATGATAAGGGTTAGGATTGTAGATGGTGTCAGACTTTAGGTTTAGGGTGTTAGGGTTAGTTTTATGGTTAGGGTAGGGTTACGTTTAGGGTTAACGTTAGGGTTAGGGTTAGATTAGGGTTACTGTTTGTATTAGGGTTAGGTAGGGATAAAGTTTGGCATAGCGTTAGGTTTAGGGTTGGGGATACGGTTAAGGGTTAGGGTGAGGGTTAGGCTTAGGTTTACAGTTAAGGTGAGGGTTTCGGGTAATTCTTATGGTTAGGGTTAGAGTTAGGGTTAGGGTTAGGGGAAGTTTCAGTTAATATTGAGGGTTACTGCTAAGTTTAGAGTTAGGGTAAGATTAGTGTTAGGGTTAGGGTTAGGGTCGGAGTCAGGTTAGGGTTAAGGCTAGGTTTACGGTAAAGGGTAGGGCTAGGTTGGGGTTAGGGTTAGGTTTAGAGTTAGAGTTAGTGGTAGGGTTTACTGTTAGGGTTAGGGTCAGGTTTAGAGTTATTGTTAGGGTTAGGGTTAGGGTAGAGTTAAGGTTAGGGTTAAGTTTCGGGTTAGGGTAAGGGTTAGGTTTAGGTCAGGGTTAGGGTTAGGATGAAGGATAGGGTTAAAGTTAGGGAAAGGGTTAGGGGTTCATGTGAGGGTTAGTGTTAGGTTTACATTAAGCTGATGTTTTAGGGTGTTAGTGTTAGTTTTAGAGTTAGGGTTACGGTTAGGGCTAGGTTTAGGGTTAGGGCTAGAGATAGGGGATAGTTAAGCGTGAGGTTTAGTTTTAGGGTTGCGGTTATGGTTAGGCTTAGGTTTAGGGTAAAGTTTAGGTTACGGATGAGGTTTAGGGTTAGGTGTTTGGGTTAAGGTTAGGGTTAGGTTTAGGGATAGACTTAGTGTTAGGTTTAGGGTTAGTTGTTTGGGTCAATGTTAGGGTCAGGTTTAGGGCTAGGCTTCAGTTTAGGGTTAGGGCTAGGGCTAGGGTGAAGTATAAGTTAAGGGTGAGGGTTGAGCTTAGGGTTAGCGTTAGGGGTTAGGGTTAGGGTTAAGAATAGGATTAAGTTGAGGGTTAAGCTTAGGTTTAAAGTTAGGATTAGGGTTAGTGTTAGGGTTAAGTCATGGTTAGGTTTAGGGCTAGGTTAAGGGTAGAGATAGGGTTAGGTGAAGGGTTGGGGTTAGGTTTAGATATTAATGTGAGGGTTAGTGCTAGGTTTCCATTTAAGCTGAGTGTGTAGGGTAAGTGTTAGGGTTAGGATTAGGGTAGGGTTAGAGTTAGGTTCAGGGTGAGGGTTAAGTTTAGGGTTAGGGTTAGGTTTATGGTTGGGGTCAGGGTTGGGGGAGATTTAGTGTTATGTTTAGTTTTAGGGTTAGGGTTAGGGTGAAGTTTATTTAAGTGAGACGGTTAGGGTTAGGGGTTAGGTTTCAGGTTAGGGTCAGGGTTAAGTTTAGGGTTAGGTTTAGGGTTAGGGTTAGGTTTAGTGTTCGTTTGCTTAGGGTTAGGGTTTGAATGAAGTTAGGGTATGTTTAGGGTTATGGTCAGGGTGAAATTTTGGTTAAGGGTGAGGGTTCGTCTTAGGGTTAGGGTTGCGGTTAGTGTTTCAGTTAGGTTTAGGGTAGAGTTTTAGTTAGGGTTAAGATTCGGGTTAGGGTAAGAGTTAGAGTTACGTTTAGAGTTAAGGTGAGGGTTTTGGGTAAGTGTGACAGTTAGGCTTAGGGTTAGTGTTAGGGTTAGGTTTAATTTTATTGTAGGCTTAAAATTAGGGTTAAGGTTAGGTTAGGGTTAGGGTCAGGGTTAGGATTAGAATTAGGTTTAGGGAGAGGGTTAGTGTCAGAGTTATTGTCAGGGTTAGGTTTCGGGTTACAGGTGGGCCAAGGTTAAGTTTAGGGTTAGGTTTATGGGTAGGGTTTGGGTTAAAGTTAGGCTTAGCTTTAGGTTAGGGATAGGGTGAAGTTTAAGATAGGGTGACGGTTAGAGTTCTGGCTAAGGTTTGGGTTTGTTTTCAGGTTAGTGTTAAGGTTATGTTCAGGGTTAAGGTTAGGTTTAGGAGTTGTTTTTAGTTTTAGGGTTAGTGTTAGATTTTAGGTTAGGGTTAAGTTTAGTGTTACGGTTAGGTTTAGGGTTATGGTTGTGTTAGGCGTTGTGGTTGGGGTGCGGGTTAGATTTAGGGTTAGGTTTGGGTAGGCTTAGGATTATGGTTATGGTAAGGTGTGTTAGGGGTTAGAGCTGTAGTTTAGGGTTAGGGTTTGGGGGAGGGTTCCGGTTAGGCATTGTGGTTCTGGTCATGGGTAGGTTTGGTTTAGGGTTAGGGTTAGGTTTGTGATTAGGTTTCGGGTTAGAGTTAGAGATAGGGTTAAGGTTTGGGTTAGGCTTTGGTGTTGGGGTTAGGGTTTGGGTTAGGGTTAGGGTTATCGTTAGGGCTCAGGGATTTCAGGTTAGGGATAGCATTAGGTTCAGGATTTGTGGGATACGGTGAGGGGTTAGGGTGAGGGTTATGGTTAGTTTTACAGTTAAGGTGAGGGTTTACGGTAAGTGTTACGATTAGGGTTAGAGTTAGAGTTAGGGTTAGGGTTAGGGTTAGGGTTAGTGTAGGGTAAGATTTAGGTTTAGGTCCAAGTTGAGGTTTAGAGTTAGTGTTCTATTTAGGGTCAAGGTTAGAGTTCGGGTTAGGGTTAGGATTAGGTCTAGGGTTAGGATTAGGATTAAGTTTAGGGTTAGGTTCAGGACTATTGTAAGTGTTCCGTCTAGGCTTACAGATGGACTAGCATTGTTAGAATTAGGTTTAAGGTTAGCGTTTGGGTTAGGTTTAGGTTAAGGTTAGAGTTAGGGTTTGGATGAAGTTTAGGATAGGGTGAGGGTTATTTTTATGGATAAGGCTAGAGTGTGGGTTTGTGTTCAGGTTGGTGTTAAGGTTAGGTTTAGGGTTCGGGTTAGGGTTAGGGGTTATGTTTAGGGTTAGCGTTAGGTTAGGTTTAGGGTGAGTGTGAAGTCTAGGTTAAGGGTGAGGGTTATGATAAGGGTTAGGATTGTAGATGGTGTCAGACTTTAGGTTTAGGGTGTTAGGGTTAGTTTTATGGTTAGGGTAGGGTTACGTTTAGGGTTAACGTTAGGGTTAGGGTTAGATTAGGGTTACTGTTTGTATTAGGGTTAGGTAGGGATAAAGTTTGGCATAGCGTTAGGTTTAGGGTTGGGGATACGGTTAAGGGTTAGGGTGAGGGTTAGGCTTAGGTTTACAGTTAAGGTGAGGGTTTCGGGTAATTCTGATGGTTAGGGTTAGAGTTAGGGTTAGGGTTAGGGGAAGTTTCAGTTAATATTGAGGGTTACTGCTAAGTTTAGAGTTAGGGTAAGATTAGTGTTAGGGTTAGGGTTAGGGTCGGAGTCAGGTTAGGGTTAAGGCTAGGTTTACGGTAAAGGGTAGGGCTAGGTTGGGGTTAGGGTTAGGTTTAGAGTTAGAGTTAGTGGTAGGGTTTACTGTTAGGGTTAGGGTCAGGTTTAGAGTTATTGTTAGGGTTAGGGTTAGGGTAGAGTTAAGGTTAGGGTTAAGTTTCGGGTTAGGGTAAGGGTTAGGTTTAGGTCAGGGTTAGGGTTAGGATGAAGGATAGGGTTAAAGTTAGGGAAAGGGTTAGGGGTTCATGTGAGGGTTACTGTTAGGTTTACATTAAGCTGATGTTTTAGGGTGTTAGTGTTAGTTTTAGAGTTAGGGTTACGGTTAGGGCTAGGTTTAGGGTAAGGGCTAGAGATAGGGGATAGTTAAGCGTGAGGTTTAGTTTTAGGGTTGCGGTTATGGTTAGGCTTAGGTTTAGGGTAAAGTTTAGGTTACGGATGAGGTTTAGGGTTAGGTGTTTGGGTTAAGGTTAGGGTTAGGTTTAGGGATAGACTTAGTGTTAGGTTTAGGGTTAGTTGTTTGGGTCAATGTTAGGGTCAGGTTTAGGGCTAGGCTTCAGTTTAGGGTTAGGGCTAGGGCTAGGGTGAAGTATAAGTTAAGGGTGAGGGTTGAGCTTAGGGTTAGCGTTAGGGGTTAGGGTTAGGGTTAAGAATAGGATTAAGTTGAGGGTTAAGCTTAGGTTTAAAGTTAGGATTAGGGTTAGTGTTAGGGTTAAGTCATGGTTAGGTTTAGGGCTAGGTTAAGGGTAGAGATAGGGTTAGGTGAAGGGTTGGGGTTAGGTTTAGATATTAATGTGAGGGTTAGTGCTAGGTTTCCATTTAAGCTGAGTGTGTAGGGTAAGTGTTAGGGTTAGGATTAGGGTAGGGTTAGAGTTAGGTTCAGGGTGAGGGTTAAGTTTAGGGTTAGGGTTAGGTTTATGGTTGGGGTCAGGGTTGGGGGAGATTTAGTGTTATGTTTAGTTTTAGGGTTAGGGTTAGGGTGAAGTTTATTTAAGTGAGACGGTTAGGGTTAGGGGTTAGGTTTCAGGTTAGGGTCAGGGTTAAGTTTAGGGTTAGGTTTAGGGTTAGGGTTAGGTTTAGTGTTCGTTTGCTTAGGGTTAGGGTTTGAATGAAGTTAGGGTATGTTTAGGGTTATGGTCAGGGTGAAATTTTGGTTAAGGGTGAGGGTTCGTCTTAGGGTTAGGGTTGCGGTTAGTGTTTGAGTTAGGTTTAGGGTAGAGTTTTAGTTAGGGTTAAGATTCGGGTTAGGGTAAGAGTTAGAGTTACGTTTAGAGTTAAGGTGAGGGTTTTGGGTAAGTGTGACAGTTAGGCTTAGGGTTAGTGTTAGGGTTAGGTTTAATTTTATTGTAGGCTTAAAATTAGGGTTAAGGTTAGGTTAGGGTTAGGGTCAGGGTTAGGATTAGAATTAGGTTTAGGGAGAGGGTTAGTGTCAGAGTTATTGTCAGGGTTAGGTTTCGGGTTACAGGTGGGCCAAGGTTAAGTTTAGGGTTAGGTTTATGGGTAGGGTTTGGGTTAAAGTTAGGCTTAGCTTTAGGTTAGGGATAGGGTGAAGTTTAAGATAGGGTGACGGTTAGAGTTCTGGCTAAGGTTTGGGTTTGTTTTCAGGTTAGTGTTAAGGTTATGTTCAGGGTTAAGGTTAGGTTTAGGAGTTGTTTTTAGTTTTAGGGTTAGTGTTAGATTTTAGGTTAGGGTTAAGTTTAGTGTTACGGTTAGGTTTAGGGTTATGGTTGTGTTAGGCGTTGTGGTTGGGGTGAGGGTTAGATTTAGGGTTAGGTTTGGGTAGGCTTAGGATTATGGTTATGGTAAGGTGTGTTAGGGGTTAGAGCTGTAGTTTAGGGTTAGGGTTTGGGGGAGGGTTCCGGTTAGGCATTGTGGTTCTGGTCATGGGTAGGTTTGGTTTAGGGTTAGGGTTAGGTTTGTGATTAGGTTTCGGGTTAGAGTTAGAGATAGGGTTAAGGTTTGGGTTAGGCTTTGGTGTTGGGGTTAGGGTTTGGGTTAGGGTTAGGGTTATCGTTAGGGCTCAGGGATTTCAGGTTAGGGATAGCATTAGGTTCAGGATTTGTGGGATACGGTGAGGGGTTAGGGTGAGGGTTATGGTTAGTTTTACAGTTAAGGTGAGGGTTTACGGTAAGTGTTACGATTAGGGTTAGAGTTAGAGTTAGGGTTAGGGTTAGGGTTAGGGTTAGTGTAGGGTAAGATTTAGGTTTAGGTCCAAGTTGAGGTTTAGAGTTAGTGTTCTATTTAGGGTCAAGGTTAGAGTTCGGGTTAGGGTTAGGATTAGGTCTAGGGTTAGGATTAGGATTAAGTTTAGGGTTAGGTTCAGGACTATTGTAAGTGTTCCGTCTAGGCTTACAGATGGACTAGCATTGTTAGAATTAGGTTTAAGGTTAGCGTTTGGGTTAGGTTTAGGTTAAGGTTAGAGTTAGGGTTTGGATGAAGTTTAGGATAGGGTGAGGGTTATTTTTATGGATAAGGCTAGAGTGTGGGTTTGTGTTCAGGTTGGTGTTAAGGTTAGGTTTAGGGTTCGGGTTAGGGTTAGGGGTTATGTTTAGGGTTAGCGTTAGGTTAGGTTTAGGGTGAGTGTGAAGTCTAGGTTAAGGGTGAGGGTTATGATAAGGGTTAGGATTGTAGATGGTGTCAGACTTTAGGTTTAGGGTGTTAGGGTTAGTTTTATGGTTAGGGTAGGGTTACGTTTAGGGTTAACGTTAGGGTTAGGGTTAGATTAGGGTTACTGTTTGTATTAGGGTTAGGTAGGGATAAAGTTTGGCATAGCGTTAGGTTTAGGGTTGGGGATACGGTTAAGGGTTAGGGTGAGGGTTAGGCTTAGGTTTACAGTTAAGGTGAGGGTTTCGGGTAATTCTGATGGTTAGGGTTAGAGTTAGGGTTAGGGTTAGGGGAAGTTTCAGTTAATATTGAGGGTTACTGCTAAGTTTAGAGTTAGGGTAAGATTAGTGTTAGGGTTAGGGTTAGGGTCGGAGTCAGGTTAGGGTTAAGGCTAGGTTTACGGTAAAGGGTAGGGCTAGGTTGGGGTTAGGGTTAGGTTTAGAGTTAGAGTTAGTGGTAGGGTTTACTGTTAGGGTTAGGGTCAGGTTTAGAGTTATTGTTAGGGTTAGGGTTAGGGTAGAGTTAAGGTTAGGGTTAAGTTTCGGGTTAGGGTAAGGGTTAGGTTTAGGTCAGGGTTAGGGTTAGGATGAAGGATAGGGTTAAAGTTAGGGAAAGGGTTAGGGGTTCATGTGAGGGTTACTGTTAGGTTTACATTAAGCTGATGTTTTAGGGTGTTAGTGTTAGTTTTAGAGTTAGGGTTACGGTTAGGGCTAGGTTTAGGGTTAGGGCTAGAGTTAGGGGATAGTTAAGCGTGAGGTTTAGTTTTAGGGTTGCGGTTATGGTTAGGCTTAGGTTTAGGGTAAAGTTTAGGTTACGGATGAGGTTTACGGTTAGGT
The DNA here is from genome assembly GCF_024166365.1 of Elephas maximus indicus. Classification (NCBI taxonomy): domain Eukaryota; kingdom Metazoa; phylum Chordata; class Mammalia; order Proboscidea; family Elephantidae; genus Elephas; species Elephas maximus. The sequence continues at coordinate 35,990,652 of NC_064819.1, forward strand.
GTTTGGGTTAAGGTTAGGGTTAGGTTTAGGGATAGACTTAGTGTTAGGTTTAGGGTTAGTTGTTTGGGTCAATGTTAGGGTCAGGTTTAGGGCTAGGCTTCAGTTTAGGGTTAGGGCTAGGGCTAGGGTGAAGTATAAGTTAAGGGTGAGGGTTGAGCTTAGGGTTAGCGTTAGGGGTTAGGGTTAGGGTTAAGAATAGGATTAAGTTGAGGGTTAAGCTTAGGTTTAAAGTTAGGATTAGGGTTAGTGTTAGGGTTAAGTCATGGTTAGGTTTAGGGCTAGGTTAAGGGTAGAGATAGGGTTAGGTGAAGGGTTGGGGTTAGGTTTAGATATTAATGTGAGGGTTAGTGCTAGGTTTCCATTTAAGCTGAGTGTGTAGGGTAAGTGTTAGGGTTAGGATTAGGGTAGGGTTAGAGTTAGGTTCAGGGTGAGGGTTAAGTTTAGGGTTAGGGTTAGGTTTATGGTTGGGGTCAGGGTTGGGGGAGATTTAGTGTTATGTTTAGTTTTAGGGTTAGGGTTAGGGTGAAGTTTATTTAAGTGAGACGGTTAGGGTTAGGGGTTAGGTTTCAGGTTAGGGTCAGGGTTAAGTTTAGGGTTAGGTTTAGGGTTAGGGTTAGGTTTAGTGTTCGTTTGCTTAGGGTTAGGGTTTGAATGAAGTTAGGGTATGTTTAGGGTTATGGTCAGGGTGAAATTTTGGTTAAGGGTGAGGGTTCGTCTTAGGGTTAGGGTTGCGGTTAGTGTTTGAGTTAGGTTTAGGGTAGAGTTTTAGTTAGGGTTAAGATTCGGGTTAGGGTAAGAGTTAGAGTTACGTTTAGAGTTAAGGTGAGGGTTTTGGGTAAGTGTGACAGTTAGGCTTAGGGTTAGTGTTAGGGTTAGGTTTAATTTTATTGTAGGCTTAAAATTAGGGTTAAGGTTAGGTTAGGGTTAGGGTCAGGGTTAGGATTAGAATTAGGTTTAGGGAGAGGGTTAGTGTCAGAGTTATTGTCAGGGTTAGGTTTCGGGTTACAGGTGGGCCAAGGTTAAGTTTAGGGTTAGGTTTATGGGTAGGGTTTGGGTTAAAGTTAGGCTTAGCTTTAGGTTAGGGATAGGGTGAAGTTTAAGATAGGGTGACGGTTAGAGTTCTGGCTAAGGTTTGGGTTTGTTTTCAGGTTAGTGTTAAGGTTATGTTCAGGGTTAAGGTTAGGTTTAGGAGTTGTTTTTAGTTTTAGGGTTAGTGTTAGATTTTAGGTTAGGGTTAAGTTTAGTGTTACGGTTAGGTTTAGGGTTATGGTTGTGTTAGGCGTTGTGGTTGGGGTGAGGGTTAGATTTAGGGTTAGGTTTGGGTAGGCTTAGGATTATGGTTATGGTAAGGTGTGTTAGGGGTTAGAGCTGTAGTTTAGGGTTAGGGTTTGGGGGAGGGTTCCGGTTAGGCATTGTGGTTCTGGTCATGGGTAGGTTTGGTTTAGGGTTAGGGTTAGGTTTGTGATTAGGTTTCGGGTTAGAGTTAGAGATAGGGTTAAGGTTTGGGTTAGGCTTTGGTGTTGGGGTTAGGGTTTGGGTTAGGGTTAGGGTTATCGTTAGGGCTCAGGGATTTCAGGTTAGGGATAGCATTAGGTTTAGGTTTTGTGGGATACGGTGAGGGGTTAGGGTGAGGGTTATGGTTAGTTTTACAGTTAAGGTGAGGGTTTACGGTAAGTGTTACGATTAGGGTTAGAGTTAGAGTTAGGGTTAGGGTTAGGGTTAGGGTTAGTGTAGGGTAAGATTTAGGTTTAGGTCCAAGTTGAGGTTTAGAGTTAGTGTTCTATTTAGGGTCAAGGTTAGAGTTCGGGTTAGGGTTAGGATTAGGTCTAGGGTTAGGATTAGGATTAAGTTTAGGGTTAGGTTCAGGACTATTGTAAGTGTTCCGTCTAGGCTTACAGATGGACTAGCATTGTTAGAATTAGGTTTAAGGTTAGCGTTTGGGTTAGGTTTAGGTTAAGGTTAGAGTTAGGGTTTGGATGAAGTTTAGGATAGGGTGAGGGTTATTTTTATGGGTAAGGCTAGAGTGTGGGTTTGTGTTCAGGTTGGTGTTAAGGTTAGGTTTAGGGTTCGGGTTAGGGTTAGGGGTTATGTTTAGGGTTAGCGTTAGGTTAGGTTTAGGGTGAGTGTGAAGTCTAGGTTAAGGGTGAGGGTTATGATAAGGGTTAGGATTGTAGATGGTGTCAGACTTTAGGTTTAGGGTGTTAGGGTTAGTTTTATGGTTAGGGTAGGGTTACGTTTAGGGTTAACGTTAGGGTTAGGGTTAGATTAGGGTTACTGTTTGTATTAGGGTTAGGTAGGGATAAAGTTTGGCATAGCGTTAGGTTTAGGGTTGGGGATACGGTTAAGGGTTAGGGTGAGGGTTAGGCTTAGGTTTACAGTTAAGGTGAGGGTTTCGGGTAATTCTGATGGTTAGGGTTAGAGTTAGGGTTAGGGTTAGGGGAAGTTTCAGTTAATATTGAGGGTTACTGCTAAGTTTAGAGTTAGGGTAAGATTAGTGTTAGGGTTAGGGTTAGGGTCGGAGTCAGGTTAGGGTTAAGGCTAGGTTTACGGTAAAGGGTAGGGCTAGGTTGGGGTTAGGGTTAGGTTTAGAGTTAGAGTTAGTGGTAGGGTTTACTGTTAGGGTTAGGGTCAGGTTTAGAGTTATTGTTAGGGTTAGGGTTAGGGTAGAGTTAAGGTTAGGGTTAAGTTTCGGGTTAGGGTAAGGGTTAGGTTTAGGTCAGGGTTAGGGTTAGGATGAAGGATAGGGTTAAAGTTAGGGAAAGGGTTAGGGGTTCATGTGAGGGTTACTGTTAGGTTTACATTAAGCTGATGTTTTAGGGTGTTAGTGTTAGTTTTAGAGTTAGGGTTACGGTTAGGGCTAGGTTTAGGGTTAGGGCTAGAGTTAGGGGATAGTTAAGCGTGAGGTTTAGTTTTAGGGTTGCGGTTATGGTTAGGCTTAGGTTTAGGGTAAAGTTTAGGTTACGGATGAGGTTTAGGGTTAGGTGTTTGGGTTAAGGTTAGGGTTAGGTTTAGGGATAGACTTAGTGTTTGGTTTAGGGTTAGTTGTTTGGGTCAATGTAAGGGTCAGGTTTAGGGCTAGGCTTCAGTTTAGGGTTAGGGCTAGGGCTAAGGTGAAGTATAAGTTAAGGGTGAGGGTTGAGCTTAGGGTTAGCGTTAGGGGTTAGGGTTAGGGTTAAGAATAGGATTAAGTTGAGGGTTAAGCTTAGGTTTAAAGTTAGGATTAGGGTTAGTGTTAGGGTTAAGTCATGGTTAGGTTTAGGGCTAGGTTAAGGGTAGAGATAGGGTTAGGTGAAGGGTTGGGGTTAGGTTTAGATATTAATGTGAGGGTTAGTGCTAGGTTTCCATTTAAGCTGAGTGTGTAGGGTAAGTGTTAGGGTTAGGATTAGGGTAGGGTTAGAGTTAGGTTCAGGGTGAGGGTTAAGTTTAGGGTTAGGGTTAGGTTTATGGTTGGGGTCAGGGTTAGGGGGAGATTTAGTGTTATGTTTAGTTTTAGGGTTAGGGTTAGGGTGAAGTTTATTTAAGTGAGACGGTTAGGGTTAGGGGTTAGGTTTCAGGTTAGGGTCAGGGTTAAGTTTAGGGTTAGGTTTAGGGTTAGGGTTAGGTTTAGTGTTCGTTTGCTTAGGGTTAGGGTTTGAATGAAGTTAGGGTATGTTTAGGGTTATGGTCAGGGTGAAATTTTGGTTAAGGGTGAGGGTTCGTCTTAGGGTTAGGGTTGCGGTTAGTGTTTCAGTTAGGTTTAGGGTAGAGTTTTAGTTAGGGTTAAGATTCGGGTTAGGGTAAGAGTTAGAGTTACGTTTAGAGTTAAGGTGAGGGTTTTGGGTAAGTGTGACAGTTAGGCTTAGGGTTAGTGTTAGGGTTAGGTTTAATTTTATTGTAGGCTTAAAATTAGGGTTAAGGTTAGGTTAGGGTTAGGGTCAGGGTTAGGATTAGAATTAGGTTTAGGGAGAGGGTTAGTGTCAGAGTTATTGTCAGGGTTAGGTTTCGGGTTACAGGTGGGCCAAGGTTAAGTTTAGGGTTAGGTTTATGGGTAGGGTTTGGGTTAAAGTTAGGCTTAGCTTTAGGTTAGGGATAGGGTGAAGTTTAAGATAGGGTGACGGTTAGAGTTCTGGCTAAGGTTTGGGTTTGTTTTCAGGTTAGTGTTAAGGTTATGTTCAGGGTTAAGGTTAGGTTTAGGAGTTGTTTTTAGTTTTAGGGTTAGTGTTAGATTTTAGGTTAGGGTTAAGTTTAGTGTTACGGTTAGGTTTAGGGTTATGGTTGTGTTAGGCGTTGTGGTTGGGGTGCGGGTTAGATTTAGGGTTAGGTTTGGGTAGGCTTAGGATTATGGTTATGGTAAGGTGTGTTAGGGGTTAGAGCTGTAGTTTAGGGTTAGGGTTTGGGGGAGGGTTCCGGTTAGGCATTGTGGTTCTGGTCATGGGTAGGTTTGGTTTAGGGTTAGGGTTAGGTTTGTGATTAGGTTTCGGGTTAGAGTTAGAGATAGGGTTAAGGTTTGGGTTAGGCTTTGGTGTTGGGGTTAGGGTTTGGGTTAGGGTTAGGGTTATCGTTAGGGCTCAGGGATTTCAGGTTAGGGATAGCATTAGGTTTAGGTTTTGTGGGATACGGTGAGGGGTTAGGGTGAGGGTTATGGTTAGTTTTACAGTTAAGGTGAGGGTTTACGGTAAGTGTTACGATTAGGGTTAGAGTTAGAGTTCGGGTTAGGGTTAGGGTTAGGGTTAGTGTAGGGTAAGATTTAGGTTTAGGTCCAAGTTGAGGTTTAGAGTTAGTGTTCTATTTAGGGTCAAGGTTAGAGTTCGGGTTAGGGTTAGGATTAGGTCTAGGGTTAGGATTAGGATTAAGTTTAGGGTTAGGTTCAGGACTATTGTAAGTGTTCCGTCTAGGCTTACAGATGGACTAGCATTGTTAGAATTAGGTTTAAGGTTAGCGTTTGGGTTAGGTTTAGGTTAAGGTTAGAGTTAGGGTTTGGATGAAGTTTAGGATAGGGTGAGGGTTATTTTTATGGGTAAGGCTAGAGTGTGGGTTTGTGTTCAGGTTGGTGTTAAGGTTAGGTTTAGGGTTCGGGTTAGGGTTAGGGGTTATGTTTAGGGTTAGCGTTAGGTTAGGTTTAGGGTGAGTGTGAAGTCTAGGTTAAGGGTGAGGGTTATGATAAGGGTTAGGATTGTAGATGGTGTCAGACTTTAGGTTTAGGGTGTTAGGGTTAGTTTTATGGTTAGGGTAGGGTTACGTTTAGGGTTAACGTTAGGGTTAGGGTTAGATTAGGGTTACTGTTTGTATTAGGGTTAGGTAGGGATAAAGTTTGGCATAGCGTTAGGTTTAGGGTTGGGGATACGGTTAAGGGTTAGGGTGAGGGTTAGGCTTAGGTTTACAGTTAAGGTGAGGGTTTCGGGTAATTCTGATGGTTAGGGTTAGAGTTAGGGTTAGGGTTAGGGGAAGTTTCAGTTAATATTGAGGGTTACTGCTAAGTTTAGAGTTAGGGTAAGATTAGTGTTAGGGTTAGGGTTAGGGTCGGAGTCAGGTTAGGGTTAAGGCTAGGTTTACGGTAAAGGGTAGGGCTAGGTTGGGGTTAGGGTTAGGTTTAGAGTTAGAGTTAGTGGTAGGGTTTACTGTTAGGGTTAGGGTCAGGTTTAGAGTTATTGTTAGGGTTAGGGTTAGGGTAGAGTTAAGGTTAGGGTTAAGTTTCGGGTTAGGGTAAGGGTTAGGTTTAGGTCAGGGTTAGGGTTAGGATGAAGGATAGGGTTAAAGTTAGGGAAAGGGTTAGGGGTTCATGTGAGGGTTACTGTTAGGTTTACATTAAGCTGATGTTTTAGGGTGTTAGTGTTAGTTTTAGAGTTAGGGTTACGGTTAGGGCTAGGTTTAGGGTTAGGGCTAGAGTTAGGGGATAGTTAAGCGTGAGGTTTAGTTTTAGGGTTGCGGTTATGGTTAGGCTTAGGTTTAGGGTAAAGTTTAGGTTACGGATGAGGTTTAGGGTTAGGTGTTTGGGTTAAGGTTAGGGTTAGGTTTAGGGATAGACTTAGTGTTTGGTTTAGGGTTAGTTGTTTGGGTCAATGTAAGGGTCAGGTTTAGGGCTAGGCTTCAGTTTAGGGTTAGGGCTAGGGCTAAGGTGAAGTATAAGTTAAGGGTGAGGGTTGAGCTTAGGGTTAGCGTTAGGGGTTAGGGTTAGGGTTAAGAATAGGATTAAGTTGAGGGTTAAGCTTAGGTTTAAAGTTAGGATTAGGGTTAGTGTTAGGGTTAAGTCATGGTTAGGTTTAGGGCTAGGTTAAGGGTAGAGATAGGGTTAGGTGAAGGGTTGGGGTTAGGTTTAGATATTAATGTGAGGGTTAGTGCTAGGTTTCCATTTAAGCTGAGTGTGTAGGGTAAGTGTTAGGGTTAGGATTAGGGTAGGGTTAGAGTTAGGTTCAGGGTGAGGGTTAAGTTTAGGGTTAGGGTTAGGTTTATGGTTGGGGTCAGGGTTAGGGGGAGATTTAGTGTTATGTTTAGTTTTAGGGTTAGGGTTAGGGTGAAGTTTATTTAAGTGAGACGGTTAGGGTTAGGGGTTAGGTTTCAGGTTAGGGTCAGGGTTAAGTTTAGGGTTAGGTTTAGGGTTAGGGTTAGGTTTAGTGTTCGTTTGCTTAGGGTTAGGGTTTGAATGAAGTTAGGGTATGTTTAGGGTTATGGTCAGGGTGAAATTTTGGTTAAGGGTGAGGGTTCGTCTTAGGGTTAGGGTTGCGGTTAGTGTTTCAGTTAGGTTTAGGGTAGAGTTTTAGTTAGGGTTAAGATTCGGGTTAGGGTAAGAGTTAGAGTTACGTTTAGAGTTAAGGTGAGGGTTTTGGGTAAGTGTGACAGTTAGGCTTAGGGTTAGTGTTAGGGTTAGGTTTAATTTTATTGTAGGCTTAAAATTAGGGTTAAGGTTAGGTTAGGGTTAGGGTCAGGGTTAGGATTAGAATTAGGTTTAGGGAGAGGGTTAGTGTCAGAGTTATTGTCAGGGTTAGGTTTCGGGTTACAGGTGGGCCAAGGTTAAGTTTAGGGTTAGGTTTATGGGTAGGGTTTGGGTTAAAGTTAGGCTTAGCTTTAGGTTAGGGATAGGGTGAAGTTTAAGATAGGGTGACGGTTAGAGTTCTGGCTAAGGTTTGGGTTTGTTTTCAGGTTAGTGTTAAGGTTATGTTCAGGGTTAAGGTTAGGTTTAGGAGTTGTTTTTAGTTTTAGGGTTAGTGTTAGATTTTAGGTTAGGGTTAAGTTTAGTGTTACGGTTAGGTTTAGGGTTATGGTTGTGTTAGGCGTTGTGGTTGGGGTGCGGGTTAGATTTAGGGTTAGGTTTGGGTAGGCTTAGGATTATGGTTATGGTAAGGTGTGTTAGGGGTTAGAGCTGTAGTTTAGGGTTAGGGTTTGGGGGAGGGTTCCGGTTAGGCATTGTGGTTCTGGTCATGGGTAGGTTTGGTTTAGGGTTAGGGTTAGGTTTGTGATTAGGTTTCGGGTTAGAGTTAGAGATAGGGTTAAGGTTTGGGTTAGGCTTTGGTGTTGGGGTTAGGGTTTGGGTTAGGGTTAGGGTTATCGTTAGGGCTCAGGGATTTCAGGTTAGGGATAGCATTAGGTTTAGGTTTTGTGGGATACGGTGAGGGGTTAGGGTGAGGGTTATGGTTAGTTTTACAGTTAAGGTGAGGGTTTACGGTAAGTGTTACGATTAGGGTTAGAGTTAGAGTTCGGGTTAGGGTTAGGGTTAGGGTTAGTGTAGGGTAAGATTTAGGTTTAGGTCCAAGTTGAGGTTTAGAGTTAGTGTTCTATTTAGGGTCAAGGTTAGAGTTCGGGTTAGGGTTAGGATTAGGTCTAGGGTTAGGATTAGGATTAAGTTTAGGGTTAGGTTCAGGACTATTGTAAGTGTTCCGTCTAGGCTTACAGATGGACTAGCATTGTTAGAATTAGGTTTAAGGTTAGCGTTTGGGTTAGGTTTAGGTTAAGGTTAGAGTTAGGGTTTGGATGAAGTTTAGGATAGGGTGAGGGTTATTTTTATGGATAAGGCTAGAGTGTGGGTTTGTGTTCAGGTTGGTGTTAAGGTTAGGTTTAGGGTTCGGGTTAGGGTTAGGGGTTATGTTTAGGGTTAGCGTTAGGTTAGGTTTAGGGTGAGTGTGAAGTCTAGGTTAAGGGTGAGGCTTATGATAAGGGTTAGGATTGTAGATGGTGTCAGACATTAGGTTTAGGGTGTTAGGGTTAGTTTTATGGTTAGGGTAGGGTTACGTTTAGGGTTAACGTTAGGGTTAGGGTTAGATTAGGGTTACTGTTTGTATTAGGGTTAGGTAGGGATAAAGTTTGGCATAGCGTTAGGTTTAGGGTTGGGGATACGGTTAAGGGTTAGGGTGAGGGTTAGGCTTAGGTTTACAGTTAAGGTGAGGGTTTCGGGTAATTCTTATGGTTAGGGTTAGAGTTAGGGTTAGGGTTAGGGGAAGTTTCAGTTAATATTGAGGGTTACTGCTAAGTTTAGAGTTAGGGTAAGATTAGTGTTAGGGTTAGGGTTAGGGTCGGAGTCAGGTTAGGGTTAAGGCTAGGTTTACGGTAAAGGGTAGGGCTAGGTTGGGGTTAGGGTTAGGTTTAGAGTTAGAATTAGTGGTGGGGTTTACTGTTAGGGTTAGGGTCAGGTTTAGAGTTATTGTTAGGGTTAGGGTTAGGGTAGAGTTAAGGTTAGGGTTAAGTTTCGGGTTAGGGTAAGGGTTAGGTTTAGGTCAGGGTTAGGGTTAGGATGAAGGATAGGGTTAAAGTTAGGGAAAGGGTTAGGGGTTCATGTGAGGGTTAGTGTTAGGTTTACATTAAGCTGATGTTTTAGGGTGCTACTGTTAGTGTTAGTTTTAGAGTTAGGGTTACGGTTAGGGCTAGGTTTAGGGTTAGGGCTAGAGTTAGGGGATAGTTAAGCGTGAGGTTTAGTTTTAGGGTTGCGGTTATGGTTAGGCTTAGGTTTAGGGTAAAGTTTAGGTTACGGATGAGGTTTAGGGTTAGGTGTTTGGGTTAAGGTTAGGGTTAGGTTTAGGGATAGACTTAGTGTTAGGTTTAGGGTTAGTTGTTTGGGTCAATGTTAGGGTCAGGTTTAGGGCTAGGCTTCAGTTTAGGGTTAGGGCTAGGGCTAGGGTGAAGTATAAGTTAATGGTGAGGGTTGAGCTTAGGGTTAGCGTTAGGGGTTAGGGTTAGGGTTAAGAATAGGATTAAGTTGAGGGTTAAGCTTAGGTTTAAAGTTAGGATTAGGGTTAGTGTTAGGGTTAAGTCATGGTTAGGTTTAGGGCTAGGTTAAGGGTAGAGATAGGGTTAGGTGAAGGGTTGGGGTTAGGTTTAGATATTAATGTGAGGGTTAGTGCTAGGTTTCCATTTAAGCTGAGTGTGTAGGGTAGTGTTAGGGTTAGGATTAGGGTAGGGTTAGAGTTAGGTTCAGGGTGAGGGTTAAGTTTAGGGTTAGGGTTAGGTTTATGGTTGGGGTCAGGGTTGGGGGAGATTTAGTGTTATGTTTAGTTTTAGGGTTAGGGTTAGGGTGAAGTTTATTTAAGTGAGACGGTTAGGGTTAGGGGTTAGGTTTCAGGTTAGGGTCAGGGTTAAGTTTAGGGTTAGGTTTAGGGTTAGGGTTAGGTTTAGTGTTCGTTTGCTTAGGGTTAGGGTTTGAATGAAGTTAGGGTATGTTTAGGGTTATGGTCAGGGTGAAATTTTGGTTAAGGGTGAGGGTTCGTCTTAGGGTTAGGGTTGCGGTTAGTGTTTCAGTTAGGTTTAGGGTAGAGTTTTAGTTAGGGTTAAGATTCGGGTTAGGGTAAGAGTTAGAGTTACGTTTAGAGTTAAGGTGAGGGTTTTGGGTAAGTGTGACAGTTAGGCTTAGGGTTAGTGTTAGGGTTAGGTTTAATTTTATTGTAGGCTTAAAATTAGGGTTAAGGTTAGGTTAGGGTTAGGGTCAGGGTTAGGATTAGAATTAGGTTTAGGGAGAGGGTTAGTGTCAGAGTTATTGTCAGGGTTAGGTTTCGGGTTACAGGTGGGCCAAGGTTAAGTTTAGGGTTAGGTTTATGGGTAGGGTTTGGGTTAAAGTTAGGCTTAGCTTTAGGTTAGGGATAGGGTGAAGTTTAAGATAGGGTGACGGTTAGAGTTCTGGCTAAGGTTTGGGTTTGTTTTCAGGTTAGTGTTAAGGTTATGTTCAGGGTTAAGGTTAGGTTTAGGAGTTGTTTTTAGTTTTAGGGTTAGTGTTAGATTTTAGGTTAGGGTTAAGTTTAGTGTTACGGTTAGGTTTAGGGTTATGGTTGTGTTAGGCGTTGTGGTTGGGGTGAGGGTTAGATTTAGGGTTAGGTTTGGGTAGGCTTAGGATTATGGTTATGGTAAGGTGTGTTAGGGGTTAGAGCTGTAGTTTAGGGTTAGGGTTTGGGGGAGGGTTCCGGTTAGGCATTGTGGTTCTGGTCATGGGTAGGTTTGGTTTAGGGTTAGGGTTAGGTTTGTGATTAGGTTTCGGGTTAGAGTTAGAGATAGGGTTAAGGTTTGGGTTAGGCTTTGGTGTTGGGGTTAGGGTTTGGGTTAGGGTTAGGGTTATCGTTAGGGCTCAGGGATTTCAGGTTAGGGATAGCATTAGGTTTAGGTTTTGTGGGATACGGTGAGGGGTTAGGGTGAGGGTTATGGTTAGTTTTACAGTTAAGGTGAGGGTTTACGGTAAGTGTTACGATTAGGGTTAGAGTTAGAGTTAGGGTTAGGGTTAGGGTTAGGGTTAGTGTAGGGTAAGATTTAGGTTTAGGTCCAAGTTGAGGTTTAGAGTTAGTGTTCTATTTAGGGTCAAGGTTAGAGTTCGGGTTAGGGTTAGGATTAGGTCTAGGGTTAGGATTAGGATTAAGTTTAGGGTTAGGTTCAGGACTATTGTAAGTGTTCCGTCTAGGCTTACAGATGGACTAGCATTGTTAGAATTAGGTTTAAGGTTAGCGTTTGGGTTAGGTTTAGGTTAAGGTTAGAGTTAGGGTTTGGATGAAGTTTAGGATAGGGTGAGGGTTATTTTTATGGATAAGGCTAGAGTGTGGGTTTGTGTTCAGGTTGGTGTTAAGGTTAGGTTTAGGGTTCGGGTTAGGGTTAGGGGTTATGTTTAGGGTTAGCGTTAGGTTAGGTTTAGGGTGAGTGTGAAGTCTAGGTTAAGGGTGAGGGTTATGATAAGGGTTAGGATTGTAGATGGTGTCAGACTTTAGGTTTAGGGTGTTAGGGTTAGTTTTATGGTTAGGGTAGGGTTACGTTTAGGGTTAACGTTAGGGTTAGGGTTAGATTAGGGTTACTGTTTGTATTAGGGTTAGGTAGGGATAAAGTTTGGCATAGCGTTAGGTTTAGGGTTGGGGATACGGTTAAGGGTTAGGGTGAGGGTTAGGCTTAGGTTTACAGTTAAGGTGAGGGTTTCGGGTAATTCTTATGGTTAGGGTTAGAGTTAGGGTTAGGGTTAGGGGAAGTTTCAGTTAATATTGAGGGTTACTGCTAAGTTTAGAGTTAGGGTAAGATTAGTGTTAGGGTTAGGGTTAGGGTCGGAGTCAGGTTAGGGTTAAGGCTAGGTTTACGGTAAAGGGTAGGGCTAGGTTGGGGTTAGGGTTAGGTTTAGAGTTAGAGTTAGTGGTAGGGTTTACTGTTAGGGTTAGGGTCAGGTTTAGAGTTATTGTTAGGGTTAGGGTTAGGGTAGAGTTAAGGTTAGGGTTAAGTTTCGGGTTAGGGTAAGGGTTAGGTTTAGGTCAGGGTTAGGGTTAGGATGAAGGATAGGGTTAAAGTTAGGGAAAGGGTTAGGGGTTCATGTGAGGGTTAGTGTTAGGTTTACATTAAGCTGATGTTTTAGGGTGTTAGTGTTAGTTTTAGAGTTAGGGTTACGGTTAGGGCTAGGTTTAGGGTTAGGGCTAGAGTTAGGGGATAGTTAAGCGTGAGGTTTAGTTTTAGGGTTGCGGTTATGGTTAGGCTTCGGTTTAGGGTAAAGTTTAGGTTACGGATGAGGTTTAGGGTTAGGTGTTTGGGTTAAGGTTAGGGTTAGGTTTAGGGATAGACTTAGTGTTAGGTTTAGGGTTAGTTGTTTGGGTCAATGTAAGGGTCAGGTTTAGGGCTAGGCTTCAGTTTAGGGTTAGGGCTAGGGCTAGGGTGAAGTATAAGTTAAGGGTGAGGGTTGAGCTTAGGGTTAGCGTTAGGGGTTAGGGTTAGGGTTAAGAATAGGATTAAGTTGAGGGTTAAGCTTAGGTTTAAAGTTAGGATTAGGGTTAGTGTTAGGGTTAAGTCATGGTTAGGTTTAGGGCTAGGTTAAGGGTAGAGATAGGGTTAGGTGAAGGGTTGGGGTTAGGTTTAGATATTAATGTGAGGGTTAGTGCTAGGTTTCCATTTAAGCTGAGTGTGTAGGGTAAGTGTTAGGGTTAGGATTAGGGTAGGGTTAGAGTTAGGTTCAGGGTGAGGGTTAAGTTTAGGGTTAGGGTTAGGTTTATGGTTGGGGTCAGGGTTAGGGGGAGATTTAGTGTTATGTTTAGTTTTAGGGTTAGGGTTAGGGTGAAGTTTATTTAAGTGAGACGGTTAGGGTTAGGGGTTAGGTTTCAGGTTAGGGTCAGGGTTAAGTTTAGGGTTAGGTTTAGGGTTAGGGTTAGGTTTAGTGTTCGTTTGCTTAGGGTTAGGGTTTGAATGAAGTTAGGGTATGTTTAGGGTTATGGTCAGGGTGAAATTTTGGTTAAGGGTGAGGGTTCGTCTTAGGGTTAGGGTTGCGGTTAGTGTTTGAGTTAGGTTTAGGGTAGAGTTTTAGTTAGGGTTAAGATTCGGGTTAGGGTAAGAGTTAGAGTTACGTTTAGAGTTAAGGTGAGGGTTTTGGGTAAGTGTGACAGTTAGGCTTAGGGTTAGTGTTAGGGTTAGGTTTAATTTTATTGTAGGCTTAAAATTAGGGTTAAGGTTAGGTTAGGGTTAGGGTCAGGGTTAGGATTAGAATTAGGTTTAGGGAGAGGGTTAGTGTCAGAGTTATTGTCAGGGTTAGGTTTCGGGTTACAGGTGGGCCAAGGTTAAGTTTAGGGTTAGGTTTATGGGTAGGGTTTGGGTTAAAGTTAGGCTTAGCTTTAGGTTAGGGATAGGGTGAAGTTTAAGATAGGGTGACGGTTAGAGTTCTGGCTAAGGTTTGGGTTTGTTTTCAGGTTAGTGTTAAGGTTATGTTCAGGGTTAAGGTTAGGTTTAGGAGTTGTTTTTAGTTTTAGGGTTAGTGTTAGATTTTAGGTTAGGGTTAAGTTTAGTGTTACGGTTAGGTTTAGGGTTATGGTTGTGTTAGGCGTTGTGGTTGGGGTGCGGGTTAGATTTAGGGTTAGGTTTGGGTAGGCTTAGGATTATGGTTATGGTAAGGTGTGTTAGGGGTTAGAGCTGTAGTTTAGGGTTAGGGTTTGGGGGAGGGTTCCGGTTAGGCATTGTGGTTCTGGTCATGGGTAGGTTTGGTTTAGGGTTAGGGTTAGGTTTGTGATTAGGTTTCGGGTTAGAGTTAGAGATAGGGTTAAGGTTTGGGTTAGGCTTTGGTGTTGGGGTTAGGGTTTGGGTTAGGGTTAGGGTTATCGTTAGGGCTCAGGGATTTCAGGTTAGGGATAGCATTAGGTTTAGGTTTTGTGGGATACGGTGAGGGGTTAGGGTGAGGGTTATGGTTAGTTTTACAGTTAAGGTGAGGGTTTACGGTAAGTGTTACGATTAGGGTTAGAGTTAGAGTTCGGGTTAGGGTTAGGGTTAGGGTTAGTGTAGGGTAAGATTTAGGTTTAGGTCCAAGTTGAGGTTTAGAGTTAGTGTTCTATTTAGGGTCAAGGTTAGAGTTCGGGTTAGGGTTAGGATTAGGTCTAGGGTTAGGATTAGGATTAAGTTTAGGGTTAGGTTCAGGACTATTGTAAGTGTTCCGTCTAGGCTTACAGATGGACTAGCATTGTTAGAATTAGGTTTAAGGTTAGCGTTTGGGTTAGGTTTAGGTTAAGGTTAGAGTTAGGGTTTGGATGAAGTTTAGGATAGGGTGAGGGTTATTTTTATGGATAAGGCTAGAGTTTGGGTTTGTGTTCAGGTTGGTGTTAAGGTTAGGTTTAGGGTTCGGGTTAGGGTTAGGGGTTATGTTTAGGGTTAGCGTTAGGTTAGGTTTAGGGTGAGTGTGAAGTCTAGGTTAAGGGTGAGGCTTATGATAAGGGTTAGGATTGTAGATGGTGTCAGACATTAGGTTTAGGGTGTTAGGGTTAGTTTTATGGTTAGGGTAGGGTTACGTTTAGGGTTAACGTTAGGGTTAGGGTTAGATTAGGGTTACTGTTTGTATTAGGGTTAGGTAGGGATAAAGTTTGGCATAGCGTTAGGTTTAGGGTTGGGGATACGGTTAAGGGTTAGGGTGAGGGTTAGGCTTAGGTTTACAGTTAAGGTGAGGGTTTCGGGTAATTCTTATGGTTAGGGTTAGAGTCAGGGTTAGGGTTAGGGGAAGTTTCAGTTAATATTGAGGGTTACTGCTAAGTTTAGAGTTAGGGTAAGATTAGTGTTAGGGTTAGGGTTAGGGTCGGAGTCAGGTTAGGGTTAAGGCTAGGTTTACGGTAAATGGTAGGGCTAGGTTGGGGTTAGGGTTAGGTTTAGAGTTAGAATTAGTGGTGGGGTTTACTGTTAGGGTTAGGGTCAGGTTTAGAGTTATTGTTAGGGTTAGGGTTAGGGTAGAGTTAAGGTTAGGGTTAAGTTTCGGGTTAGGGTAAGGGTTAGGTTTAGGTCAGGGTTAGGGTTAGGATGAAGGATAGGGTTAAAGTTAGGGAAAGGGTTAGGGGTTCATGTGAGGGTTAGTGTTAGGTTTACATTAAGCTGATGTTTTAGGGTGTTACTGTTAGTGTTAGTTTTAGAGTTAGGGTTACGGTTAGGGCTAGGTTTAGGGTTAGGGCTAGAGTTAGGGGATAGTTAAGCGTGAGGTTTAGTTTTAGGGTTGCGGTTATGGTTAGGCTTAGGTTTAGGGTAAAGTTTAGGTTACGGATGAGGTTTAGGGTTAGGTGTTTGGGTTAAGGTTAGGGTTAGGTTTAGGGATAGACTTAGTGTTAGGTTTAGGGTTAGTTGTTTGGGTCAATGTAAGGGTCAGGTTTAGGGCTAGGCTTCAGTTTAGGGTTAGGGCTAGGGCTAGGGTGAAGTATAAGTTAAGGGTGAGGGTTGAGCTTAGGGTTAGCGTTAGGGGTTAGGGTTAGGGTTAAGAATAGGATTAAGTTGAGGGTTAAGCTTAGGTTTAAAGTTAGGATTAGGGTTAGTGTTAGGGTTAAGTCATGGTTAGGTTTAGGGCTAGGTTAAGGGTAGAGATAGGGTTAGGTGAAGGGTTGGGGTTAGGTTTAGATATTAATGTGAGGGTTAGTGCTAGGTTTCCATTTAAGCTGAGTGTGTAGGGTAAGTGTTAGGGTTAGGATTAGGGTAGGGTTAGAGTTAGGTTCAGGGTGAGGGTTAAGTTTAGGGTTAGGGTTAGGTTTATGGTTGGGGTCAGGGTTAGGGGGAGATTTAGTGTTATGTTTAGTTTTAGGGTTAGGGTTAGGGTGAAGTTTATTTAAGTGAGACGGTTAGGGTTAGGGGTTAGGTTTCAGGTTAGGGTCAGGGTTAAGTTTAGGGTTAGGTTTAGGGTTAGGGTTAGGTTTAGTGTTCGTTTGCTTAGGGTTAGGGTTTGAATGAAGTTAGGGTATGTTTAGGGTTATGGTCAGGGTGAAATTTTGGTTAAGGGTGAGGGTTCGTCTTAGGGTTAGGGTTGCGGTTAGTGTTTGAGTTAGGTTTAGGGTAGAGTTTTAGTTAGGGTTAAGATTCGGGTTAGGGTAAGAGTTAGAGTTACGTTTAGAGTTAAGGTGAGGGTTTTGGGTAAGTGTGACAGTTAGGCTTAGGGTTAGTGTTAGGGTTAGGTTTAATTTTATTGTAGGCTTAAAATTAGGGTTAAGGTTAGGTTAGGGTTAGGGTCAGGGTTAGGATTAGAATTAGGTTTAGGGAGAGGGTTAGTGTCAGAGTTATTGTCAGGGTTAGGTTTCGGGTTACAGGTGGGCCAAGGTTAAGTTTAGGGTTAGGTTTATGGGTAGGGTTTGGGTTAAAGTTAGGCTTAGCTTTAGGTTAGGGATAGGGTGAAGTTTAAGATAGGGTGACGGTTAGAGTTCTGGCTAAGGTTTGGGTTTGTTTTCAGGTTAGTGTTAAGGTTATGTTCAGGGTTAAGGTTAGGTTTAGGAGTTGTTTTTAGTTTTAGGGTTAGTGTTAGATTTTAGGTTAGGGTTAAGTTTAGTGTTACGGTTAGGTTTAGGGTTATGGTTGTGTTAGGCGTTGTGGTTGGGGTGCGGGTTAGATTTAGGGTTAGGTTTGGGTAGGCTTAGGATTATGGTTATGGTAAGGTGTGTTAGGGGTTAGAGCTGTAGTTTAGGGTTAGGGTTTGGGGGAGGGTTCCGGTTAGGCATTGTGGTTCTGGTCATGGGTAGGTTTGGTTTAGGGTTAGGGTTAGGTTTGTGATTAGGTTTCGGGTTAGAGTTAGAGATAGGGTTAAGGTTTGGGTTAGGCTTTGGTGTTGGGGTTAGGGTTTGGGTTAGGGTTAGGGTTATCGTTAGGGCTCAGGGATTTCAGGTTAGGGATAGCATTAGGTTTAGGTTTTGTGGGATACGGTGAGGGGTTAGGGTGAGGGTTATGGTTAGTTTTACAGTTAAGGTGAGGGTTTACGGTAAGTGTTACGATTAGGGTTAGAGTTAGAGTTCGGGTTAGGGTTAGGGTTAGGGTTAGTGTAGGGTAAGATTTAGGTTTAGGTCCAAGTTGAGGTTTAGAGTTAGTGTTCTATTTAGGGTCAAGGTTAGAGTTCGGGTTAGGGTTAGGATTAGGTCTAGGGTTAGGATTAGGATTAAGTTTAGGGTTAGGTTCAGGACTATTGTAAGTGTTCCGTCTAGGCTTACAGATGGACTAGCATTGTTAGAATTAGGTTTAAGGTTAGCGTTTGGGTTAGGTTTAGGTTAAGGTTAGAGTTAGGGTTTGGATGAAGTTTAGGATAGGGTGAGGGTTATTTTTATGGATAAGGCTAGAGTTTGGGTTTGTGTTCAGGTTGGTGTTAAGGTTAGGTTTAGGGTTCGGGTTAGGGTTAGGGGTTATGTTTAGGGTTAGCGTTAGGTTAGGTTTAGGGTGAGTGTGAAGTCTAGGTTAAGGGTGAGGCTTATGATAAGGGTTAGGATTGTAGATGGTGTCAGACATTAGGTTTAGGGTGTTAGGGTTAGTTTTATGGTTAGGGTAGGGTTACGTTTAGGGTTAACGTTAGGGTTAGGGTTAGATTAGGGTTACTGTTTGTATTAGGGTTAGGTAGGGATAAAGTTTGGCATAGCGTTAGGTTTAGGGTTGGGGATACGGTTAAGGGTTAGGGTGAGGGTTAGGCTTAGGTTTACAGTTAAGGTGAGGGTTTCGGGTAATTCTTATGGTTAGGGTTAGAGTCAGGGTTAGGGTTAGGGGAAGTTTCAGTTAATATTGAGGGTTACTGCTAAGTTTAGAGTTAGGGTAAGATTAGTGTTAGGGTTAGGGTTAGGGTCGGAGTCAGGTTAGGGTTAAGGCTAGGTTTACGGTAAATGGTAGGGCTAGGTTGGGGTTAGGGTTAGGTTTAGAGTTAGAATTAGTGGTGGGGTTTACTGTTAGGGTTAGGGTCAGGTTTAGAGTTATTGTTAGGGTTAGGGTTAGGGTAGAGTTAAGGTTAGGGTTAAGTTTCGGGTTAGGGTAAGGGTTAGGTTTAGGTCAGGGTTAGGGTTAGGATGAAGGATAGGGTTAAAGTTAGGGAAAGGGTTAGGGGTTCATGTGAGGGTTAGTGTTAGGTTTACATTAAGCTGATGTTTTAGGGTGTTACTGTTAGTGTTAGTTTTAGAGTTAGGGTTACGGTTAGGGCTAGGTTTAGGGTTAGGGCTAGAGTTAGGGGATAGTTAAGCGTGAGGTTTAGTTTTAGGGTTGCGGTTATGGTTAGGCTTAGGTTTAGGGTAAAGTTTAGGTTACGGATGAGGTTTAGGGTTAGGTGTTTGGGTTAAGGTTAGGGTTAGGTTTAGGGATAGACTTAGTGTTAGGTTTAGGGTTAGTTGTTTGGGTCAATGTTAGGGTCAGGTTTAGGGCTAGGCTTCAGTTTAGGGTTAGGGCTAGGGCTAGGGTGAAGTATAAGTTAATGGTGAGGGTTGAGCTTAGGGTTAGCGTTAGGGGTTAGGGTTAGGGTTAAGAATAGGATTAAGTTGAGGGTTAAGCTTAGGTTTAAAGTTAGGATTAGGGTTAGTGTTAGGGTTAAGTCATGGTTAGGTTTAGGGCTAGGTTAAGGGTAGAGATAGGGTTAGGTGAAGGGTTGGGGTTAGGTTTAGATATTAATGTGAGGGTTAGTGCTAGGTTTCCATTTAAGCTGAGTGTGTAGGGTAAGTGTTAGGGTTAGGATTAGGGTAGGGTTAGAGTTAGGTTCAGGGTGAGGGTTAAGTTTAGGGTTAGGGTTAGGTTTATGGTTGGGGTCAGGGTTAGGGGGAGATTTAGTGTTATGTTTAGTTTTAGGGTTAGGGTTAGGGTGAAGTTTATTTAAGTGAGACGGTTAGGGTTAGGGGTTAGGTTTCAGGTTAGGGTCAGGGTTAAGTTTAGGGTTAGGTTTAGGGTTAGGGTTAGGTTTAGTGTTCGTTTGCTTAGGGTTAGGGTTTGAATGAAGTTAGGGTATGTTTAGGGTTATGGTCAGGGTGAAATTTTGGTTAAGGGTGAGGGTTCGTCTTAGGGTTAGGGTTGCGGTTAGTGTTTGAGTTAGGTTTAGGGTAGAGTTTTAGTTAGGGTTAAGATTCGGGTTAGGGTAAGAGTTAGAGTTACGTTTAGAGTTAAGGTGAGGGTTTTGGGTAAGTGTGACAGTTAGGCTTAGGGTTAGTGTTAGGGTTAGGTTTAATTTTATTGTAGGCTTAAAATTAGGGTTAAGGTTAGGTTAGGGTTAGGGTCAGGGTTAGGATTAGAATTAGGTTTAGGGAGAGGGTTAGTGTCAGAGTTATTGTCAGGGTTAGGTTTCGGGTTACAGGTGGGCCAAGGTTAAGTTTAGGGTTAGGTTTATGGGTAGGGTTTGGGTTAAAGTTAGGCTTAGCTTTAGGTTAGGGATAGGGTGAAGTTTAAGATAGGGTGACGGTTAGAGTTCTGGCTAAGGTTTGGGTTTGTTTTCAGGTTAGTGTTAAGGTTATGTTCAGGGTTAAGGTTAGGTTTAGGAGTTGTTTTTAGTTTTAGGGTTAGTGTTAGATTTTAGGTTAGGGTTAAGTTTAGTGTTACGGTTAGGTTTAGGGTTATGGTTGTGTTAGGCGTTGTGGTTGGGGTGCGGGTTAGATTTAGGGTTAGGTTTGGGTAGGCTTAGGATTATGGTTATGGTAAGGTGTGTTAGGGGTTAGAGCTGTAGTTTAGGGTTAGGGTTTGGGGGAGGGTTCCGGTTAGGCATTGTGGTTCTGGTCATGGGTAGGTTTGGTTTAGGGTTAGGGTTAGGTTTGTGATTAGGTTTCGGGTTAGAGTTAGAGATAGGGTTAAGGTTTGGGTTAGGCTTTGGTGTTGGGGTTAGGGTTTGGGTTAGGGTTAGGGTTATCGTTAGGGCTCAGGGATTTCAGGTTAGGGATAGCATTAGGTTTAGGTTTTGTGGGATACGGTGAGGGGTTAGGGTGAGGGTTATGGTTAGTTTTACAGTTAAGGTGAGGGTTTACGGTAAGTGTTACGATTAGGGTTAGAGTTAGAGTTCGGGTTAGGGTTAGGGTTAGGGTTAGTGTAGGGTAAGATTTAGGTTTAGGTCCAAGTTGAGGTTTAGAGTTAGTGTTCTATTTAGGGTCAAGGTTAGAGTTCGGGTTAGGGTTAGGATTAGGTCTAGGGTTAGGATTAGGATTAAGTTTAGGGTTAGGTTCAGGACTATTGTAAGTGTTCCGTCTAGGCTTACAGATGGACTAGCATTGTTAGAATTAGGTTTAAGGTTAGCGTTTGGGTTAGGTTTAGGTTAAGGTTAGAGTTAGGGTTTGGATGAAGTTTAGGATAGGGTGAGGGTTATTTTTATGGATAAGGCTAGAGTTTGGGTTTGTGTTCAGGTTGGTGTTAAGGTTAGGTTTAGGGTTCGGGTTAGGGTTAGGGGTTATGTTTAGGGTTAGCGTTAGGTTAGGTTTAGGGTGAGTGTGAAGTCTAGGTTAAGGGTGAGGCTTATGATAAGGGTTAGGATTGTAGATGGTGTCAGACATTAGGTTTAGGGTGTTAGGGTTAGTTTTATGGTTAGGGTAGGGTTACGTTTAGGGTTAACGTTAGGGTTAGGGTTAGATTAGGGTTACTGTTTGTATTAGGGTTAGGTAGGGATAAAGTTTGGCATAGCGTTAGGTTTAGGGTTGGGGATACGGTTAAGGGTTAGGGTGAGGGTTAGGCTTAGGTTTACAGTTAAGGTGAGGGTTTCGGGTAATTCTTATGGTTAGGGTTAGAGTTAGGGTTAGGGTTAGGGGAAGTTTCAGTTAATATTGAGGGTTACTGCTAAGTTTAGAGTTAGGGTAAGATTAGTGTTAGGGTTAGGGTTAGGGTCGGAGTCAGGTTAGGGTTAAGGCTAGGTTTACGGTAAAGGGTAGGGCTAGGTTGGGGTTAGGGTTAGGTTTAGAGTTAGAATTAGTGGTGGGGTTTACTGTTAGGGTTAGGGTCAGGTTTAGAGTTATTGTTAGGGTTAGGGTTAGGGTAGAGTTAAGGTTAGGGTTAAGTTTCGGGTTAGGGTAAGGGTTAGGTTTAGGTCAGGGTTAGGGTTAGGATGAAGGATAGGGTTAAAGTTAGGGAAAGGGTTAGGGGTTCATGTGAGGGTTACTGTTAGGTTTACATTAAGCTGATGTTTTAGGGTGCTACTGTTAGTGTTAGTTTTAGAGTTAGGGTTACGGTTAGGGCTAGGTTTAGGGTTAGGGCTAGAGTTAGGGGATAGTTAAGCGTGAGGTTTAGTTTTAGGGTTGCGGTTATGGTTAGGCTTAGGTTTAGGGTAAAGTTTAGGTTACGGATGAGGTTTAGGGTTAGGTGTTTGGGTTAAGGTTAGGGTTAGGTTTAGGGATAGACTTAGTGTTAGGTTTAGGGTTAGTTGTTTGGGTCAATGTTAGGGTCAGGTTTAGGGCTAGGCTTCAGTTTAGGGTTAGGGCTAGGGCTAGGGTGAAGTATAAGTTAAGGGTGAGGGTTGAGCTTAGGGTTAGCGTTAGGGGTTAGGGTTAGGGTTAAGAATAGGATTAAGTTGAGGGTTAAGCTTAGGTTTAAAGTTAGGATTAGGGTTAGTGTTAGGGTTAAGTCATGGTTAGGTTTAGGGCTAGGTTAAGGGTAGAGATAGGGTTAGGTGAAGGGTTGGGGTTAGGTTTAGATATTAATGTGAGGGTTAGTGCTAGGTTTCCATTTAAGCTGAGTGTGTAGGGTAAGTGTTAGGGTTAGGATTAGGGTAGGGTTAGAGTTAGGTTCAGGGTGAGGGTTAAGTTTAGGGTTAGGGTTAGGTTTATGGTTGGGGTCAGGGTTGGGGGAGATTTAGTGTTATGTTTAGTTTTAGGGTTAGGGTTAGGGTGAAGTTTATTTAAGTGAGACGGTTAGGGTTAGGGGTTAGGTTTCAGGTTAGGGTCAGGGTTAAGTTTAGGGTTAGGTTTAGGGTTAGGGTTAGGTTTAGTGTTCGTTTGCTTAGGGTTAGGGTTTGAATGAAGTTAGGGTATGTTTAGGGTTATGGTCAGGGTGAAATTTTGGTTAAGGGTGAGGGTTCGTCTTAGGGTTAGGGTTGGGGTTAGTGTTTCAGTTAGGTTTAGGGTAGAGTTTTAGTTAGGGTTAAGATTCGGGTTAGGGTAAGAGTTAGAGTTACGTTTAGAGTTAAGGTGAGGGTTTTGGGTAAGTGTGACAGTTAGGCTTAGGGTTAGTGTTAGGGTTAGGTTTAATTTTATTGTAGGCTTAAAATTAGGGTTAAGGTTAGGTTAGGGTTAGGGTCAGGGTTAGGATTAGAATTAGGTTTAGGGAGAGGGTTAGTGTCAGAGTTATTGTCAGGGTTAGGTTTCGGGTTACAGGTGGGCCAAGGTTAAGTTTAGGGTTAGGTTTATGGGTAGGGTTTGGGTTAAAGTTAGGCTTAGCTTTAGGTTAGGGATAGGGTGAAGTTTAAGATAGGGTGACGGTTAGAGTTCTGGCTAAGGTTTGGGTTTGTTTTCAGGTTAGTGTTAAGGTTATGTTCAGGGTTAAGGTTAGGTTTAGGAGTTGTTTTTAGTTTTAGGGTTAGTGTTAGATTTTAGGTTAGGGTTAAGTTTAGTGTTACGGTTAGGTTTAGGGTTATGGTTGTGTTAGGCGTTGTGGTTGGGGTGCGGGTTAGATTTAGGGTTAGGTTTGGGTAGGCTTAGGATTATGGTTATGGTAAGGTGTGTTAGGGGTTAGAGCTGTAGTTTAGGGTTAGGGTTTGGGGGAGGGTTCCGGTTAGGCATTGTGGTTCTGGTCATGGGTAGGTTTGGTTTAGGGTTAGGGTTAGGTTTGTGATTAGGTTTCGGGTTAGAGTTAGAGATAGGGTTAAGGTTTGGGTTAGGCTTTGGTGTTGGGGTTAGGGTTTGGGTTAGGGTTAGGGTTATCGTTAGGGCTCAGGGATTTCAGGTTAGGGATAGCATTAGGTTTAGGTTTTGCGGGATACGTTGAGGGGTTAGGGTGAGGGTTATGGTTAGTTTTACAGTTAAGGTGAGGGTTTACGGTAAGTGTTATGATTAGGGTTAGAGTTAGAGTTAGGGTTAGGGTTAGGGTTAGTGTAGGGTAAGATTTAGGTTTAGGTCCAAGTTGAGGTTTAGAGTTAGTGTTCTATTTAGGGTCAAGGTTAGAGTTCGGGTTAGGGTTAGGATTAGGTCTAGGGTTAGGATTAGGATTAAGTTTAGGGTTAGGTTCAGGACTATTGTAAGTGTTCCGTCTAGGCTTACAGATGGACTAGCATTGTTAGAATTAGGTTTAAGGTTAGCGTTTGGGTTAGGTTTAGGTTAAGGTTAGAGTTAGGGTTTGGATGAAGTTTAGGATAGGGTGAGGGTTATTTTTATGGATAAGGCTAGAGTGTGGGTTTGTGTTCAGGTTGGTGTTAAGGTTAGGTTTAGGGTTCGGGTTAGGGTTAGGGGTTATGTTTAGGGTTAGCGTTAGGTTAGGTTTAGGGTGAGTGTGAAGTCTAGGTTAAGGGTGAGGGTTATGATAAGGGTTAGGATTGTAGATGGTGTCAGACTTTAGGTTTAGGGTGTTAGGGTTAGTTTTATGGTTAGGGTAGGGTTACGTTTAGGGTTAACGTTAGGGTTAGGGTTAGATTAGGGTTACTGTTTGTATTAGGGTTAGGTAGGGATAAAGTTTGGCATAGCGTTAGGTTTAGGGTTGGGGATACGGTTAAGGGTTAGGGTGAGGGTTAGGCTTAGGTTTACAGTTAAGGTGAGGGTTTCGGGTAATTCTTATGGTTAGGGTTAGAGTTAGGGTTAGGGTTAGGGGAAGTTTCAGTTAATATTGAGGGTTACTGCTAAGTTTAGAGTTAGGGTAAGATTAGTGTTAGGGTTAGGGTTAGGGTCGGAGTCAGGTTAGGGTTAAGGCTAGGTTTACGGTAAAGGGTAGGGCTAGGTTGGGGTTAGGGTTAGGTTTAGAGTTAGAATTAGTGGTGGGGTTTACTGTTAGGGTTAGGGTCAGGTTTAGAGTTATTGTTAGGGTTAGGGTTAGGGTAGAGTTAAGGTTAGGGTTAAGTTTCGGGTTAGGGTAAGGGTTAGGTTTAGGTCAGGGTTAGGGTTAGGATGAAGGATAGGGTTAAAGTTAGGGAAAGGGTTAGGGGTTCATGTGAGGGTTACTGTTAGGTTTACATTAAGCTGATGTTTTAGGGTGTTAGTGTTAGTTTTAGAGTTAGGGTTACGGTTAGGGCTAGGTTTAGGGTTAGGGCTAGAGTTAGGGGATAGTTAAGCGTGAGGTTTAGTTTTAGGGTTGCGGTTATGGTTCGGCTTAGGTTTAGGGTAAAGTTTAGGTTACGGATGAGGTTTAGGGTTAGGTGTTTGGGTTAAGGTTAGGGTTAGGTTTAGGGATAGACTTAGTGTTAGGTTTAGGGTTAGTTGTTTGGGTCAATGTTAGGGTCAGGTTTAGGGCTAGGCTTCAGTTTAGGGTTAGGGCTAGGGCTAGGGTGAAGTATAAGTTAAGGGTGAGGGTTGAGCTTAGGGTTAGCGTTAGGGGTTAGGGTTAGGGTTAAGAATAGGATTAAGTTGAGGGTTAAGCTTAGGTTTAAAGTTAGGATTAGGGTTAGTGTTAGGGTTAAGTCATGGTTAGGTTTAGGGCTAGGTTAAGGGTAGAGATAGGGTTAGGTGAACGGTTGGGGTTAGGTTTAGATATTAATGTGAGGGTTAGTGCTAGGTTTCCATTTAAGCTGAGTGTGTAGGGTAAGTGTTAGGGTTAGGATTAGGGTAGGGTTAGAGTTAGGTTCAGGGTGAGGGTTAAGTTTAGGGTTAGGGTTAGGTTTATGGTTGGGGTCAGGGTTGGGGGAGATTTAGTGTTATGTTTAGTTTTAGGGTTAGGGTTAGGGTGAAGTTTATTTAAGTGAGACGGTTAGGGTTAGGGGTTAGGTTTCAGGTTAGGGTCAGGGTTAAGTTTAGGGTTAGGTTTAGGGTTAGGGTTAGGTTTAGTGTTCGTTTGCTTAGGGTTAGGGTTTGAATGAAGTTAGGGTATGTTTAGGGTTATGGTCAGGGTGAAATTTTGGTTAAGGGTGAGGGTTCGTCTTAGGGTTAGGGTTGCGGTTAGTGTTTGAGTTAGGTTTAGGGTAGAGTTTTAGTTAGGGTTAAGATTCGGGTTAGGGTAAGAGTTAGAGTTACGTTTAGAGTTAAGGTGAGGGTTTTGGGTAAGTGTGACAGTTAGGCTTAGGGTTAGTGTTAGGGTTAGGTTTAATTTTATTGTAGGCTTAAAATTAGGGTTAAGGTTAGGTTAGGGTTAGGGTCAGGGTTAGGATTAGAATTAGGTTTAGGGAGAGGGTTAGTGTCAGAGTTATTGTCAGGGTTAGGTTTCGGGTTACAGGTGGGCCAAGGTTAAGTTTAGGGTTAGGTTTATGGGTAGGGTTTGGGTTAAAGTTAGGCTTAGCTTTAGGTTAGGGATAGGGTGAAGTTTAAGATAGGGTGACGGTTAGAGTTCTGGCTAAGGTTTGGGTTTGTTTTCAGGTTAGTGTTAAGGTTATGTTCAGGGTTAAGGTTAGGTTTAGGAGTTGTTTTTAGTTTTAGGGTTAGTGTTAGATTTTAGGTTAGGGTTAAGTTTAGTGTTACGGTTAGGTTTAGGGTTATGGTTGTGTTAGGCGTTGTGGTTGGGGTGAGGGTTAGATTTAGGGTTAGGTTTGGGTAGGCTTAGGATTATGGTTATGGTAAGGTGTGTTAGGGGTTAGAGCTGTAGTTTAGGGTTAGGGTTTGGGGGAGGGTTCCGGTTAGGCATTGTGGTTCTGGTCATGGGTAGGTTTGGTTTAGGGTTAGGGTTAGGTTTGTGATTAGGTTTCGGGTTAGAGTTAGAGATAGGGTTAAGGTTTGGGTTAGGCTTTGGTGTTGGGGTTAGGGTTTGGGTTAGGGTTAGGGTTATCGTTAGGGCTCAGGGATTTCAGGTTAGGGATAGCATTAGGTTTAGGTTTTGTGGGATACGGTGAGGGGTTAGGGTGAGGGTTATGGTTAGTTTTACAGTTAAGGTGAGGGTTTACGGTAAGTGTTACGATTAGGGTTAGAGTTAGAGTTCGGGTTAGGGTTAGGGTTAGGGTTAGTGTAGGGTAAGATTTAGGTTTAGGTCCAAGTTGAGGTTTAGAGTTAGTGTTCTATTTAGGGTCAAGGTTAGAGTTCGGGTTAGGGTTAGGATTAGGTCTAGGGTTAGGATTAGGATTAAGTTTAGGGTTAGGTTCAGGACTATTGTAAGTGTTCCGTCTAGGCTTACAGATGGACTAGCATTGTTAGAATTAGGTTTAAGGTTAGCGTTTGGGTTAGGTTTAGGTTAAGGTGAGAGTTAGGGTTTGGATGAAGTTTAGGATAGGGTGAGGGTTATTTTTATGGATAAGGCTAGAGTTTGGGTTTGTGTTCAGGTTGGTGTTAAGGTTAGGTTTAGGGTTCGGGTTAGGGTTAGGGGTTATGTTTAGGGTTAGCGTTAGGTTAGGTTTAGGGTGAGTGTGAAGTCTAGGTGAAGGGTGAGGGTTATGATAAGGGTTAGGATTGTAGATGGTGTCAGACATTAGGTTTAGGGTGTTAGGGTTAGTTTTATGGTTAGGGTAGGGTTACGTTTAGGGTTAACGTTAGGGTTAGGGTTAGATTAGGGTTACTGTTTGTATTAGGGTTAGGTAGGGATAAAGTTTGGCATAGCGTTAGGTTTAGGGTTGGGGATACGGTTAAGGGTTAGGGTGAGGGTTAGGTTTAGGTTTACAGTTAAGGTGAGGGTTTCGGGTAATTCTGATGGTTAGGGTTAGAGTTAGGGTTAGGGTTAGGGGAAGTTTCAGTTAATATTGAGGGTTACTGCTAAGTTTAGAGTTAGGGTAAGATTAGTGTTAGGGTTAGGGTTAGGGTCGGAGTCAGGTTAGGGTTAAGGCTAGGTTTACGGTAAAGGGTAGGGCTAGGTTGGGGTTAGGGTTAGGTTTAGAGTTAGAATTAGTGGTGGGGTTTACTGTTAGGGTTAGGGTCAGGTTTAGAGTTATTGTTAGGGTTAGGGTTAGGGTAGAGTTAAGGTTAGGGTTAAGTTTCGGGTTAGGGTAAGGGTTAGGTTTAGGTCAGGGTTAGGGTTAGGATGAAGGATAGGGTTAAAGTTAGGGAAAGGGTTAGGGGTTCATGTGAGGGTTAGTGTTAGGTTTACATTAAGCTGATGTTTTAGGGTGCTACTGTTAGTGTTAGTTTTAGAGTTAGGGTTACGGTTAGGGCTAGGTTTAGGGTTAGGGCTAGAGTTAGGGGATAGTTAAGCGTGAGGTTTAGTTTTAGGGTTGCGGTTATGGTTAGGCTTAGGTTTAGGGTAAAGTTTAGGTTACGGATGAGGTTTAGGGTTAGGTGTTTGGGTTAAGGTTAGGGTTAGGTTTAGGGATAGACTTAGTGTTAGGTTTAGGGTTAGTTGTTTGGGTCAATGTCAGGGTCAGGTTTAGGGCTAGGCTTCAGTTTAGGGTTAGGGCTAGGGCTAGGGTGAAGTATAAGTTAAGGGTGAGGGTTGAGCTTAGGGTTAGCGTTAGGGGTTAGGGTTAGGGTTAAGAATAGGATTAAGTTGAGGGTTAAGCTTAGGTTTAAAGTTAGGATTAGGGTTAGTGTTAGGGTTAAGTCATGGTTAGGTTTAGGGCTAGGTTAAGGGTAGAGATAGGGTTAGGTGAAGGGTTGGGGTTAGGTTTAGATATTAATGTGAGGGTTAGTGCTAGGTTTCCATTTAAGCTGAGTGTGTAGGGTAAGTGTTAGGGTTAGGATTAGGGTAGGGTTAGAGTTAGGTTCAGGGTGAGGGTTAAGTTTAGGGTTAGGGTTAGGTTTATGGTTGGGGTCAGGGTTGGGCAGATTTAGTGTTATGTTTAGTTTTAGGGTTAGGGTTAGGGTGAAGTTTATTTAAGTGAGACGGTTAGGGTTAGGGGTTAGGTTTCAGGTTAGGGTCAGGGTTAAGTTTAGGGTTAGGTTTAGGGTTAGGGTTAGGTTTAGTGTTCGTTTGCTTAGGGTTAGGGTTTGAATGAAGTTAGGGTATGTTTAGGGTTATGGTCAGGGTGAAATTTTGGTTAAGGGTGAGGGTTCGTCTTAGGGTTAGGGTTGGGGTTAGTGTTTCAGTTAGGTTTAGGGTAGAGTTTTAGTTAGGGTTAAGATTCGGGTTAGGGTAAGAGTTAGAGTTACGTTTAGAGTTAAGGTGAGGGTTTTGGGTAAGTGTGACAGTTAGGCTTAGGGTTAGTGTTAGGGTTAGGTTTAATTTTATTGTAGGCTTAAAATTAGGGTTAAGGTTAGGTTAGGGTTAGGGTCAGGGTTAGGATTAGAATTAGGTTTAGGGAGAGGGTTAGTGTCAGAGTTATTGTCAGGGTTAGGTTTCGGGTTACAGGTGGGCCAAGGTTAAGTTTAGGGTTAGGTTTATGGGTAGGGTTTGGGTTAAAGTTAGGCTTAGCTTTAGGTTAGGGATAGGGTGAAGTTTAAGATAGGGTGACGGTTAGAGTTCTGGCTAAGGTTTGGGTTTGTTTTCAGGTTAGTGTTAAGGTTATGTTCAGGGTTAAGGTTAGGTTTAGGAGTTGTTTTTAGTTTTAGGGTTAGTGTTAGATTTTAGGTTAGGGTTAAGTTTAGTGTTACGGTTAGGTTTAGGGTTATGGTTGTGTTAGGCGTTGTGGTTGGGGTGAGGGTTAGATTTAGGGTTAGGTTTGGGTAGGCTTAGGATTATGGTTATGGTAAGGTGTGTTAGGGGTTAGAGCTGTAGTTTAGGGTTAGGGTTTGGGGGAGGGTTCCGGTTAGGCATTGTGGTTCTGGTCATGGGTAGGTTTGGTTTAGGGTTAGGGTTAGGTTTGTGATTAGGTTTCGGGTTAGAGTTAGAGATAGGGTTAAGGTTTGGGTTAGGCTTTGGTGTTGGGGTTAGGGTTTGGGTTAGGGTTAGGGTTATCGTTAGGGCTCAGGGATTTCAGGTTAGGGATAGCATTAGGTTTAGGTTTTGTGGGATACGGTGAGGGGTTAGGGTGAGGGTTATGGTTAGTTTTACAGTTAAGGTGAGGGTTTACGGTAAGTGTTACGATTAGGGTTAGAGTTAGAGTTAGGGTTAGGGTTAGGGTTAGGGTTAGTGTAGGGTAAGATTTAGGTTTAGGTCCAAGTTGAGGTTTAGAGTTAGTGTTCTATTTAGGGTCAAGGTTAGAGTTCGGGTTAGGGTTAGGATTAGGTCTAGGGTTAGGATTAGGATTAAGTTTAGGGTTAGGTTCAGGACTATTGTAAGTGTTCCGTCTAGGCTTACAGATGGACTAGCATTGTTAGAATTAGGTTTAAGGTTAGCGTTTGGGTTAGGTTTAGGTTAAGGTTAGAGTTAGGGTTTGGATGAAGTTTAGGATAGGGTGAGGGTTATTTTTATGGATAAGGCTAGAGTGTGGGTTTGTGTTCAGGTTGGTGTTAAGGTTAGGTTTAGGGTTCGGGTTAGGGTTAGGGGTTATGTTTAGGGTTAGCGTTAGGTTAGGTTTAGGGTGAGTGTGAAGTCTAGGTTAAGGGTGAGGGTTATGATAAGGGTTAGGATTGTAGATGGTGTCAGACTTTAGGTTTAGGGTGTTAGGGTTAGTTTTATGGTTAGGGTAGGGTTACGTTTAGGGTTAACGTTAGGGTTAGGGTTAGATTAGGGTTACTGTTTGTATTAGGGTTAGGTAGGGATAAAGTTTGGCATAGCGTTAGGTTTAGGGTTGGGGATACGGTTAAGGGTTAGGGTGAGGGTTAGGCTTAGGTTTACAGTTAAGGTGAGGGTTTCGGGTAATTCTTATGGTTAGGGTTAGAGTTAGGGTTAGGGTTAGGGGAAGTTTCAGTTAATATTGAGGGTTACTGCTAAGTTTAGAGTTAGGGTAAGATTAGTGTTAGGGTTAGGGTTAGGGTCGGAGTCAGGTTAGGGTTAAGGCTAGGTTTACGGTAAAGGGTAGGGCTAGGTTGGGGTTAGGGTTAGGTTTAGAGTTAGAGTTAGTGGTGGGGTTTACTGTTAGGGTTAGGGTCAGGTTTAGAGTTATTGTTAGGGTTAGGGTTAGGGTAGAGTTAAGGTTAGGGTTAAGTTTCGGGTTAGGGTAAGGGTTAGGTTTAGGTCAGGGTTAGGGTTAGGATGAAGGATAGGGTTAAAGTTAGGGAAAGGGTTAGGGGTTCATGTGAGGGTTACTGTTAGGTTTACATTAAGCTGATGTTTTAGGGTGTTAGTGTTAGTTTTAGAGTTAGGGTTACGGTTAGGGCTAGGTTTAGGGTTAGGGCTAGAGTTAGGGGATAGTTAAGCGTGAGGTTTAGTTTTAGGGTTGCGGTTATGGTTAGGCTTAGGTTTAGGGTAAAGTTTAGGTTACGGATGAGGTTTAGGGTTAGGTGTTTGGGTTAAGGTTAGGGTTAGGTTTAGGGATAGACTTAGTGTTAGGTTTAGGGTTAGTTGTTTGGGTCAATGTAAGGGTCAGGTTTAGGGCTAGGCTTCAGTTTAGGGTTAGGGCTAGGGCTAGGGTGAAGTATAAGTTAAGGGTGAGGGTTGAGCTTAGGGTTAGCGTTAGGGGTTAGGGTTAGGGTTAAGAATAGGATTAAGTTGAGGGTTAAGCTTAGGTTTAAAGTTAGGATTAGGGTTAGTGTTAGGGTTAAGTCATGGTTAGGTTTAGGGCTAGGTTAAGGGTAGAGATAGGGTTAGGTGAAGGGTTGGGGTTAGGTTTAGATATTAATGTGAGGGTTAGTGCTAGGTTTCCATTTAAGCTGAGTGTGTAGGGTAAGTGTTAGGGTTAGGATTAGGGTAGGGTTAGAGTTAGGTTCAGGGTGAGGGTTAAGTTTAGGGTTAGGGTTAGGTTTATGGTTGGGGTCAGGGTTAGGGGGAGATTTAGTGTTATGTTTAGTTTTAGGGTTAGGGTTAGGGTGAAGTTTATTTAAGTGAGACGGTTAGGGTTAGGGGTTAGGTTTCAGGTTAGGGTCAGGGTTAAGTTTAGGGTTAGGTTTAGGGTTAGGGTTAGGTTTAGTGTTCGTTTGCTTAGGGTTAGGGTTTGAATGAAGTTAGGGTATGTTTAGGGTTATGGTCAGGGTGAAATTTTGGTTAAGGGTGAGGGTTCGTCTTAGGGTTAGGGTTGGCGTTAGTGTTTCAGTTAGGTTTAGGGTAGAGTTTTAGTTAGGGTTAAGATTCGGGTTAGGGTAAGAGTTAGAGTTACGTTTAGAGTTAAGGTGAGGGTTTTGGGTAAGTGTGACAGTTAGGCTTAGGGTTAGTGTTAGGGTTAGGTTTAATTTTATTGTAGGCTTAAAATTAGGGTTAAGGTTAGGTTAGGGTTAGGGTCAGGGTTAGGATTAGAATTAGGTTTAGGGAGAGGGTTAGTGTCAGAGTTATTGTCAGGGTTAGGTTTCGGGTTACAGGTGGGCCAAGGTTAAGTTTAGGGTTAGGCTTATGGGTAGGGTTTGGGTTAAAGTTAGGCTTAGCTTTAGGTTAGGGATAGGGTGAAGTTTAAGATAGGGTGACGGTTAGAGTTCTGGCTAAGGTTTGGGTTTGTTTTCAGGTTAGTGTTAAGGTTATGTTCAGGGTTAAGGTTAGGTTTAGGAGTTGTTTTTAGTTTTAGGGTTAGTGTTAGATTTTAGGTTAGGGTTAAGTTTAGTGTTACGGTTAGGTTTAGGGTTATGGTTGTGTTAGGCGTTGTGGTTGGGGTGCGGGTTAGATTTAGGGTTAGGTTTGGGTAGGCTTAGGATTATGGTTATGGTAAGGTGTGTTAGGGGTTAGAGCTGTAGTTTAGGGTTAGGGTTTGGGGGAGGGTTCCGGTTAGGCATTGTGGTTCTGGTCATGGGTAGGTTTGGTTTAGGGTTAGGGTTAGGTTTGTGATTAGGTTTCGGGTTAGAGTTAGAGATAGGGTTAAGGTTTGGGTTAGGCTTTGGTGTTGGGGTTAGGGTTTGGGTTAGGGTTAGGGTTATCGTTAGGGCTCAGGGATTTCAGGTTAGGGATAGCATTAGGTTTAGGTTTTGTGGGATACGGTGAGGGGTTAGGGTGAGGGTTATGGTTAGTTTTACAGTTAAGGTGAGGGTTTACGGTAAGTGTTACGATTAGGGTTAGAGTTAGAGTTAGGGTTAGGGTTAGGGTTAGGGTTAGTGTAGGGTAAGATTTAGGTTTAGGTCCAAGTTGAGGTTTAGAGTTAGTGTTCTATTTAGGGTCAAGGTTAGAGTTCGGGTTAGGGTTAGGATTAGGTCTAGGGTTAGGATTAAGTTTAGGGTTAGGTTCAGGACTATTGTAAGTGTTCCGTCTAGGCTTACAGATGGACTAGCATTGTTAGAATTAGGTTTAAGGTTAGCGTTTGGGTTAGGTTTAGGTTAAGGTTAGAGTTAGGGTTTGGATGAAGTTTAGGATAGGGTGAGGGTTATTTTTATGGATAAGGCTAGAGTTTGGGTTTGTGTTCAGGTTGGTGTTAAGGTTAGGTTTAGGGTTCGGGTTAGGGTTAGGGGTTATGTTTAGGGTTAGCGTTAGGTTAGGTTTAGGGTGAGTGTGAAGTCTAGGTTAAGGGTGAGGGTTATGATAAGGGTTAGGATTGTAGATGGTGTCAGACTTTAGGTTTAGGGTGTTAGGGTTAGTTTTATGGTTAGGGTAGGGTTACGTTTAGGGTTAACGTTAGGGTTAGGGTTAGATTAGGGTTACTGTTTGTATTAGGGTTAGGTAGGGATAAAGTTTGGCATAGCGTTAGGTTTAGGGTTGGGGATACGGTTAAGGGTTAGGGTGAGGGTTAGGCTTAGGTTTACAGTTAAGGTGAGGGTTTCGGGTAATTCTTATGGTTAGGGTTAGAGTTAGGGTTAGGGTTAGGGGAAGTTTCAGTTAATATTGAGGGTTACTGCTAAGTTTAGAGTTAGGGTAAGATTAGTGTTAGGGTTAGGGTTAGGGTCGGAGTCAGGTTAGGGTTAAGGCTAGGTTTACGGTAAAGGGTAGGGCTAGGTTGGGGTTAGGGTTAGGTTTAGAGTTAGAGTTAGTGGTGGGGTTTACTGTTAGGGTTAGGGTCAGGTTTAGAGTTATTGTTAGGGTTAGGGTTAGGGTAGAGTTAAGGTTAGGGTTAAGTTTCGGGTTAGGGTAAGGGTTAGGTTTAGGTCAGGGTTAGGGTTAGGATGAAGGATAGGGTTAAAGTTAGGGAAAGGGTTAGGGGTTCATGTGAGGGTTACTGTTAGGTTTACATTAAGCTGATGTTTTAGGGTGTTAGTGTTAGTTTTAGAGTTAGGGTTACGGTTAGGGCTAGGTTTAGGGTTAGGGCTAGAGTTAGGGGATAGTTAAGCGTGAGGTTTAGTTTTAGGGTTGCGGTTATGGTTAGGCTTAGGTTTAGGGTAAAGTTTAGGTTACGGATGAGGTTTAGGGTTAGGTGTTTGGGTTAAGGTTAGGGTTAGGTTTAGGGATAGACTTAGTGTTAGGTTTAGGGTTAGTTGTTTGGGTCAATGTAAGGGTCAGGTTTAGGGCTAGGCTTCAGTTTAGGGTTAGGGCTAGGGCTAGGGTGAAGTATAAGTTAAGGGTGAGGGTTGAGCTTAGGGTTAGCGTTAGGGGTTAGGGTTAGGGTTAAGAATAGGATTAAGTTGAGGGTTAAGCTTAGGTTTAAAGTTAGGATTAGGGTTAGTGTTAGGGTTAAGTCATGGTTAGGTTTAGGGCTAGGTTAAGGGTAGAGATAGGGTTAGGTGAAGGGTTGGGGTTAGGTTTAGATATTAATGTGAGGGTTAGTGCTAGGTTTCCATTTAAGCTGAGTGTGTAGGGTAAGTGTTAGGGTTAGGATTAGGGTAGGGTTAGAGTTAGGTTCAGGGTGAGGGTTAAGTTTAGGGTTAGGGTTAGGTTTATGGTTGGGGTCAGGGTTAGGGGGAGATTTAGTGTTATGTTTAGTTTTAGGGTTAGGGTTAGGGTGAAGTTTATTTAAGTGAGACGGTTAGGGTTAGGGGTTAGGTTTCAGGTTAGGGTCAGGGTTAAGTTTAGGGTTAGGTTTAGGGTTAGGGTTAGGTTTAGTGTTCGTTTGCTTAGGGTTAGGGTTTGAATGAAGTTAGGGTATGTTTAGGGTTATGGTCAGGGTGAAATTTTGGTTAAGGGTGAGGGTTCGTCTTAGGGTTAGGGTTGGCGTTAGTGTTTCAGTTAGGTTTAGGGTAGAGTTTTAGTTAGGGTTAAGATTCGGGTTAGGGTAAGAGTTAGAGTTACGTTTAGAGTTAAGGTGAGGGTTTTGGGTAAGTGTGACAGTTAGGCTTAGGGTTAGTGTTAGGGTTAGGTTTAATTTTATTGTAGGCTTAAAATTAGGGTTAAGGTTAGGTTAGGGTTAGGGTCAGGGTTAGGATTAGAATTAGGTTTAGGGAGAGGGTTAGTGTCAGAGTTATTGTCAGGGTTAGGTTTCGGGTTACAGGTGGGCCAAGGTTAAGTTTAGGGTTAGGTTTATGGGTAGGGTTTGGGTTAAAGTTAGGCTTAGCTTTAGGTTAGGGATAGGGTGAAGTTTAAGATAGGGTGACGGTTAGAGTTCTGGCTAAGGTTTGGGTTTGTTTTCAGGTTAGTGTTAAGGTTATGTTCAGGGTTAAGGTTAGGTTTAGGAGTTGTTTTTAGTTTTAGGGTTAGTGTTAGATTTTAGGTTAGGGTTAAGTTTAGTGTTACGGTTAGGTTTAGGGTTATGGTTGTGTTAGGCGTTGTGGTTGGGGTGCGGGTTAGATTTAGGGTTAGGTTTGGGTAGGCTTAGGATTATGGTTATGGTAAGGTGTGTTAGGGGTTAGAGCTGTAGTTTAGGGTTAGGGTTTGGGGGAGGGTTCCGGTTAGGCATTGTGGTTCTGGTCATGGGTAGGTTTGGTTTAGGGTTAGGGTTAGGTTTGTGATTAGGTTTCGGGTTAGAGTTAGAGATAGGGTTAAGGTTTGGGTTAGGCTTTGGTGTTGGGGTTAGGGTTTGGGTTAGGGTTAGGGTTATCGTTAGGGCTCAGGGATTTCAGGTTAGGGATAGCATTAGGTTTAGGTTTTGTGGGATACGGTGAGGGGTTAGGGTGAGGGTTATGGTTAGTTTTACAGTTAAGGTGAGGGTTTACGGTAAGTGTTACGATTAGGGTTAGAGTTAGAGTTAGGGTTAGGGTTAGGGTTAGGGTTAGTGTAGGGTAAGATTTAGGTTTAGGTCCAAGTTGAGGTTTAGAGTTAGTGTTCTATTTAGGGTCAAGGTTAGAGTTCGGGTTAGGGTTAGGATTAGGTCTAGGGTTAGGATTAAGTTTAGGGTTAGGTTCAGGACTATTGTAAGTGTTCCGTCTAGGCTTACAGATGGACTAGCATTGTTAGAATTAGGTTTAAGGTTAGCGTTTGGGTTAGGTTTAGGTTAAGGTTAGAGTTAGGGTTTGGATGAAGTTTAGGATAGGGTGAGGGTTATTTTTATGGATAAGGCTAGAGTTTGGGTTTGTGTTCAGGTTGGTGTTAAGGTTAGGTTTAGGGTTCGGGTTAGGGTTAGGGGTTATGTTTAGGGTTAGCGTTAGGTTAGGTTTAGGGTGAGTGTGAAGTCTAGGTTAAGGGTGAGGGTTATGATAAGGGTTAGGATTGTAGATGGTGTCAGACTTTAGGTTTAGGGTGTTAGGGTTAGTTTTATGGTTAGGGTAGGGTTACGTTTAGGGTTAACGTTAGGGTTAGGGTTAGATTAGGGTTACTGTTTGTATTAGGGTTAGGTAGGGATAAAGTTTGGCATAGCGTTAGGTTTAGGGTTGGGGATACGGTTAAGGGTTAGGGTGAGGGTTAGGCTTAGGTTTACAGTTAAGGTGAGGGTTTCGGGTAATTCTTATGGTTAGGGTTAGAGTTAGGGTTAGGGTTAGGGGAAGTTTCAGTTAATATTGAGGGTTACTGCTAAGTTTAGAGTTAGGGTAAGATTAGTGTTAGGGTTAGGGTTAGGGTCGGAGTCAGGTTAGGGTTAAGGCTAGGTTTACGGTAAAGGGTAGGGCTAGGTTGGGGTTAGGGTTAGGTTTAGAGTTAGAGTTAGTGGTGGGGTTTACTGTTAGGGTTAGGGTCAGGTTTAGAGTTATTGTTAGGGTTAGGGTTAGGGTAGAGTTAAGGTTAGGGTTAAGTTTCGGGTTAGGGTAAGGGTTAGGTTTAGGTCAGGGTTAGGGTTAGGATGAAGGATAGGGTTAAAGTTAGGGAAAGGGTTAGGGGTTCATGTGAGGGTTACTGTTAGGTTTACATTAAGCTGATGTTTTAGGGTGTTAGTGTTAGTTTTAGAGTTAGGGTTACGGTTAGGGCTAGGTTTAGGGTTAGGGCTAGAGTTAGGGGATAGTTAAGCGTGAGGTTTAGTTTTAGGGTTGCGGTTATGGTTAGGCTTAGGTTTAGGGTAAAGTTTAGGTTACGGATGAGGTTTAGGGTTAGGTGTTTGGGTTAAGGTTAGGGTTAGGTTTAGGGATAGACTTAGTGTTAGGTTTAGGGTTAGTTGTTTGGGTCAATGTAAGGGTCAGGTTTAGGGCTAGGCTTCAGTTTAGGGTTAGGGCTAGGGCTAGGGTGAAGTATAAGTTAAGGGTGAGGGTTGAGCTTAGGGTTAGCGTTAGGGGTTAGGGTTAGGGTTAAGAATAGGATTAAGTTGAGGGTTAAGCTTAGGTTTAAAGTTAGGATTAGGGTTAGTGTTAGGGTTAAGTCATGGTTAGGTTTAGGGCTAGGTTAAGGGTAGAGATAGGGTTAGGTGAAGGGTTGGGGTTAGGTTTAGATATTAATGTGAGGGTTAGTGCTAGGTTTCCATTTAAGCTGAGTGTGTAGGGTAAGTGTTAGGGTTAGGATTAGGGTAGGGTTAGAGTTAGGTTCAGGGTGAGGGTTAAGTTTAGGGTTAGGGTTAGGTTTATGGTTGGGGTCAGGGTTAGGGGGAGATTTAGTGTTATGTTTAGTTTTAGGGTTAGGGTTAGGGTGAAGTTTATTTAAGTGAGACGGTTAGGGTTAGGGGTTAGGTTTCAGGTTAGGGTCAGGGTTAAGTTTAGGGTTAGGTTTAGGGTTAGGGTTAGGTTTAGTGTTCGTTTGCTTAGGGTTAGGGTTTGAATGAAGTTAGGGTATGTTTAGGGTTATGGTCAGGGTGAAATTTTGGTTAAGGGTGAGGGTTCGTCTTAGGGTTAGGGTTGGCGTTAGTGTTTCAGTTAGGTTTAGGGTAGAGTTTTAGTTAGGGTTAAGATTCGGGTTAGGGTAAGAGTTAGAGTTACGTTTAGAGTTAAGGTGAGGGTTTTGGGTAAGTGTGACAGTTAGGCTTAGGGTTAGTGTTAGGGTTAGGTTTAATTTTATTGTAGGCTTAAAATTAGGGTTAAGGTTAGGTTAGGGTTAGGGTCAGGGTTAGGATTAGAATTAGGTTTAGGGAGAGGGTTAGTGTCAGAGTTATTGTCAGGGTTAGGTTTCGGGTTACAGGTGGGCCAAGGTTAAGTTTAGGGTTAGGTTTATGGGTAGGGTTTGGGTTAAAGTTAGGCTTAGCTTTAGGTTAGGGATAGGGTGAAGTTTAAGATAGGGTGACGGTTAGAGTTCTGGCTAAGGTTTGGGTTTGTTTTCAGGTTAGTGTTAAGGTTATGTTCAGGGTTAAGGTTAGGTTTAGGAGTTGTTTTTAGTTTTAGGGTTAGTGTTAGATTTTAGGTTAGGGTTAAGTTTAGTGTTACGGTTAGGTTTAGGGTTATGGTTGTGTTAGGCGTTGTGGTTGGGGTGCGGGTTAGATTTAGGGTTAGGTTTGGGTAGGCTTAGGATTATGGTTATGGTAAGGTGTGTTAGGGGTTAGAGCTGTAGTTTAGGGTTAGGGTTTGGGGGAGGGTTCCGGTTAGGCATTGTGGTTCTGGTCATGGGTAGGTTTGGTTTAGGGTTAGGGTTAGGTTTGTGATTAGGTTTCGGGTTAGAGTTAGAGATAGGGTTAAGGTTTGGGTTAGGCTTTGGTGTTGGGGTTAGGGTTTGGGTTAGGGTTAGGGTTATCGTTAGGGCTCAGGGATTTCAGGTTAGGGATAGCATTAGGTTTAGGTTTTGTGGGATACGGTGAGGGGTTAGGGTGAGGGTTATGGTTAGTTTTACAGTTAAGGTGAGGGTTTACGGTAAGTGTTACGATTAGGGTTAGAGTTAGAGTTCGGGTTAGGGTTAGGGTTAGGGTTAGTGTAGGGTAAGATTTAGGTTTAGGTCCAAGTTGAGGTTTAGAGTTAGTGTTCTATTTAGGGTCAAGGTTAGAGTTCGGGTTAGGGTTAGGATTAGGTCTAGGGTTAGGATTAGGATTAAGTTTAGGGTTAGGTTCAGGACTATTGTAAGTGTTCCGTCTAGGCTTACAGATGGACTAGCATTGTTAGAATTAGGTTTAAGGTTAGCGTTTGGGTTAGGTTTAGGTTAAGGTTAGAGTTAGGGTTTGGATGAAGTTTAGGATAGGGTGAGGGTTATTTTTATGGATAAGGCTAGAGTTTGGGTTTGTGTTCAGGTTGGTGTTAAGGTTAGGTTTAGGGTTCGGGTTAGGGTTAGGGGTTATGTTTAGGGTTAGCGTTAGGTTAGGTTTAGGGTGAGTGTGAAGTCTAGGTGAAGGGTGAGGGTTATGATAAGGGTTAGGATTGTAGATGGTGTCAGACATTAGGTTTAGGGTGTTAGGGTTAGTTTTATGGTTAGGGTAGGGTTACGTTTAGGGTTAACGTTAGGGTTAGGGTTAGATTAGGGTTACTGTTTGTATTAGGGTTAGGTAGGGATAAAGTTTGGCATAGCGTTAGGTTTAGGGTTGGGGATACGGTTAAGGGTTAGGGTGAGGGTTAGGTTTAGGTTTACAGTTAAGGTGAGGGTTTCGGGTAATTCTGATGGTTAGGGTTAGAGTTAGGGTTAGGGTTAGGGGAAGTTTCAGTTAATATTGAGGGTTACTGCTAAGTTTAGAGTTAGGGTAAGATTAGTGTTAGGGTTAGGGTTAGGGTCGGAGTCAGGTTAGGGTTAAGGCTAGGTTTACGGTAAAGGGTAGGGCTAGGTTGGGGTTAGGGTTAGGTTTAGAGTTAGAATTAGTGGTGGGGTTTACTGTTAGGGTTAGGGTCAGGTTTAGAGTTATTGTTAGGGTTAGGGTTAGGGTAGAGTTAAGGTTAGGGTTAAGTTTCGGGTTAGGGTAAGGGTTAGGTTTAGGTCAGGGTTAGGGTTAGGATGAAGGATAGGGTTAAAGTTAGGGAAAGGGTTAGGGGTTCATGTGAGGGTTAGTGTTAGGTTTACATTAAGCTGATGTTTTAGGGTGCTACTGTTAGTGTTAGTTTTAGAGTTAGGGTTACGGTTAGGGCTAGGTTTAGGGTTAGGGCTAGAGTTAGGGGATAGTTAAGCGTGAGGTTTAGTTTTAGGGTTGCGGTTATGGTTAGGCTTAGGTTTAGGGTAAAGTTTAGGTTACGGATGAGGTTTAGGGTTAGGTGTTTGGGTTAAGGTTAGGGTTAGGTTTAGGGATAGACTTAGTGTTAGGTTTAGGGTTAGTTGTTTGGGTCAATGTCAGGGTCAGGTTTAGGGCTAGGCTTCAGTTTAGGGTTAGGGCTAGGGCTAGGGTGAAGTATAAGTTAAGGGTGAGGGTTGAGCTTAGGGTTAGCGTTAGGGGTTAGGGTTAGGGTTAAGAATAGGATTAAGTTGAGGGTTAAGCTTAGGTTTAAAGTTAGGATTAGGGTTAGTGTTAGGGTTAAGTCATGGTTAGGTTTAGGGC
Source organism: Elephas maximus indicus (assembly GCF_024166365.1). Taxonomy (NCBI): domain Eukaryota; kingdom Metazoa; phylum Chordata; class Mammalia; order Proboscidea; family Elephantidae; genus Elephas; species Elephas maximus. The sequence goes on from NC_064819.1 coordinate 36,029,734, forward strand.
TAGGTTAAGGGTAGAGATAGGGTTAGGTGAAGGGTTGGGGTTAGGTTTAGATATTAATGTGAGGGTTAGTGCTAGGTTTCCATTTAAGCTGAGTGTGTAGGGTAAGTGTTAGGGTTAGGATTAGGGTAGGGTTAGAGTTAGGTTCAGGGTGAGGGTTAAGTTTAGGGTTAGGGTTAGGTTTATGGTTGGGGTCAGGGTTGGGCAGATTTAGTGTTATGTTTAGTTTTAGGGTTAGGGTTAGGGTGAAGTTTATTTAAGTGAGACGGTTAGGGTTAGGGGTTAGGTTTCAGGTTAGGGTCAGGGTTAAGTTTAGGGTTAGGTTTAGGGTTAGGGTTAGGTTTAGTGTTCGTTTGCTTAGGGTTAGGGTTTGAATGAAGTTAGGGTATGTTTAGGGTTATGGTCAGGGTGAAATTTTGGTTAAGGGTGAGGGTTCGTCTTAGGGTTAGGGTTGGGGTTAGTGTTTCAGTTAGGTTTAGGGTAGAGTTTTAGTTAGGGTTAAGATTCGGGTTAGGGTAAGAGTTAGAGTTACGTTTAGAGTTAAGGTGAGGGTTTTGGGTAAGTGTGACAGTTAGGCTTAGGGTTAGTGTTAGGGTTAGGTTTAATTTTATTGTAGGCTTAAAATTAGGGTTAAGGTTAGGTTAGGGTTAGGGTCAGGGTTAGGATTAGAATTAGGTTTAGGGAGAGGGTTAGTGTCAGAGTTATTGTCAGGGTTAGGTTTCGGGTTACAGGTGGGCCAAGGTTAAGTTTAGGGTTAGGTTTATGGGTAGGGTTTGGGTTAAAGTTAGGCTTAGCTTTAGGTTAGGGATAGGGTGAAGTTTAAGATAGGGTGACGGTTAGAGTTCTGGCTAAGGTTTGGGTTTGTTTTCAGGTTAGTGTTAAGGTTATGTTCAGGGTTAAGGTTAGGTTTAGGAGTTGTTTTTAGTTTTAGGGTTAGTGTTAGATTTTAGGTTAGGGTTAAGTTTAGTGTTACGGTTAGGTTTAGGGTTATGGTTGTGTTAGGCGTTGTGGTTGGGGTGAGGGTTAGATTTAGGGTTAGGTTTGGGTAGGCTTAGGATTATGGTTATGGTAAGGTGTGTTAGGGGTTAGAGCTGTAGTTTAGGGTTAGGGTTTGGGGGAGGGTTCTGGTTAGGCATTGTGGTTCTGGTCATGGGTAGGTTTGGTTTAGGGTTAGGGTTAGGTTTGTGATTAGGTTTCGGGTTAGAGTTAGAGATAGGGTTAAGGTTTGGGTTAGGCTTTGGTGTTGGGGTTAGGGTTTGGGTTAGGGTTAGGGTTATCGTTAGGGCTCAGGGATTTCAGGTTAGGGATAGCATTAGGTTTAGGTTTTGTGGGATACGGTGAGGGGTTAGGGTGAGGGTTATGGTTAGTTTTACAGTTAAGGTGAGGGTTTACGGTAAGTGTTACGATTAGGGTTAGAGTTAGAGTTAGGGTTAGGGTTAGGGTTAGGGTTAGTGTAGGGTAAGATTTAGGTTTAGGTCCAAGTTGAGGTTTAGAGTTAGTGTTCTATTTAGGGTCAAGGTTAGAGTTCGGGTTAGGGTTAGGATTAGGTCTAGGGTTAGGATTAGGATTAAGTTTAGGGTTAGGTTCAGGACTATTGTAAGTGTTCCGTCTAGGCTTACAGATGGACTAGCATTGTTAGAATTAGGTTTAAGGTTAGCGTTTGGGTTAGGTTTAGGTTAAGGTTAGAGTTAGGGTTTGGATGAAGTTTAGGATAGGGTGAGGGTTATTTTTATGGATAAGGCTAGAGTGTGGGTTTGTGTTCAGGTTGGTGTTAAGGTTAGGTTTAGGGTTCGGGTTAGGGTTAGGGGTTATGTTTAGGGTTAGCGTTAGGTTAGGTTTAGGGTGAGTGTGAAGTCTAGGTTAAGGGTGAGGGTTATGATAAGGGTTAGGATTGTAGATGGTGTCAGACTTTAGGTTTAGGGTGTTAGGGTTAGTTTTATGGTTAGGGTAGGGTTACGTTTAGGGTTAACGTTAGGGTTAGGGTTAGATTAGGGTTACTGTTTGTATTAGGGTTAGGTAGGGATAAAGTTTGGCATAGCGTTAGGTTTAGGGTTGGGGATACGGTTAAGGGTTAGGGTGAGGGTTAGGCTTAGGTTTACAGTTAAGGTGAGGGTTTCGGGTAATTCTTATGGTTAGGGTTAGAGTTAGGGTTAGGGTTAGGGGAAGTTTCAGTTAATATTGAGGGTTACTGCTAAGTTTAGAGTTAGGGTAAGATTAGTGTTAGGGTTAGGGTTAGGGTCGGAGTCAGGTTAGGGTTAAGGCTAGGTTTACGGTAAAGGGTAGGGCTAGGTTGGGGTTAGGGTTAGGTTTAGAGTTAGAGTTAGTGGTGGGGTTTACTGTTAGGGTTAGGGTCAGGTTTAGAGTTATTGTTAGGGTTAGGGTTAGGGTAGAGTTAAGGTTAGGGTTAAGTTTCGGGTTAGGGTAAGGGTTAGGTTTAGGTCAGGGTTAGGGTTAGGATGAAGGATAGGGTTAAAGTTAGGGAAAGGGTTAGGGGTTCATGTGAGGGTTACTGTTAGGTTTACATTAAGCTGATGTTTTAGGGTGTTAGTGTTAGTTTTAGAGTTAGGGTTACGGTTAGGGCTAGGTTTAGGGTTAGGGCTAGAGTTAGGGGATAGTTAAGCGTGAGGTTTAGTTTTAGGGTTGCGGTTATGGTTAGGCTTAGGTTTAGGGTAAAGTTTAGGTTACGGATGAGGTTTAGGGTTAGGTGTTTGGGTTAAGGTTAGGGTTAGGTTTAGGGATAGACTTAGTGTTAGGTTTAGGGTTAGTTGTTTGGGTCAATGTAAGGGTCAGGTTTAGGGCTAGGCTTCAGTTTAGGGTTAGGGCTAGGGCTAGGGTGAAGTATAAGTTAAGGGTGAGGGTTGAGCTTAGGGTTAGCGTTAGGGGTTAGGGTTAGGGTTAAGAATAGGATTAAGTTGAGGGTTAAGCTTAGGTTTAAAGTTAGGATTAGGGTTAGTGTTAGGGTTAAGTCATGGTTAGGTTTAGGGCTAGGTTAAGGGTAGAGATAGGGTTAGGTGAAGGGTTGGGGTTAGGTTTAGATATTAATGTGAGGGTTAGTGCTAGGTTTCCATTTAAGCTGAGTGTGTAGGGTAAGTGTTAGGGTTAGGATTAGGGTAGGGTTAGAGTTAGGTTCAGGGTGAGGGTTAAGTTTAGGGTTAGGGTTAGGTTTATGGTTGGGGTCAGGGTTAGGGGGAGATTTAGTGTTATGTTTAGTTTTAGGGTTAGGGTTAGGGTGAAGTTTATTTAAGTGAGACGGTTAGGGTTAGGGGTTAGGTTTCAGGTTAGGGTCAGGGTTAAGTTTAGGGTTAGGTTTAGGGTTAGGGTTAGGTTTAGTGTTCGTTTGCTTAGGGTTAGGGTTTGAATGAAGTTAGGGTATGTTTAGGGTTATGGTCAGGGTGAAATTTTGGTTAAGGGTGAGGGTTCGTCTTAGGGTTAGGGTTGGCGTTAGTGTTTCAGTTAGGTTTAGGGTAGAGTTTTAGTTAGGGTTAAGATTCGGGTTAGGGTAAGAGTTAGAGTTACGTTTAGAGTTAAGGTGAGGGTTTTGGGTAAGTGTTACAGTTAGGCTTAGGGTTAGTGTTAGGGTTAGGTTTAATTTTATTGTAGGCTTAAAATTAGGGTTAAGGTTAGGTTAGGGTTAGGGTCAGGGTTAGGATTAGAATTAGGTTTAGGGAGAGGGTTAGTGTCAGAGTTATTGTCAGGGTTAGGTTTCGGGTTACAGGTGGGCCAAGGTTAAGTTTAGGGTTAGGTTTATGGGTAGGGTTTGGGTTAAAGTTAGGCTTAGCTTTAGGTTAGGGATAGGGTGAAGTTTAAGATAGGGTGACGGTTAGAGTTCTGGCTAAGGTTTGGGTTTGTTTTCAGGTTAGTGTTAAGGTTATGTTCAGGGTTAAGGTTAGGTTTAGGAGTTGTTTTTAGTTTTAGGGTTAGTGTTAGATTTTAGGTTAGGGTTAAGTTTAGTGTTACGGTTAGGTTTAGGGTTATGGTTGTGTTAGGCGTTGTGGTTGGGGTGCGGGTTAGATTTAGGGTTAGGTTTGGGTAGGCTTAGGATTATGGTTATGGTAAGGTGTGTTAGGGGTTAGAGCTGTAGTTTAGGGTTAGGGTTTGGGGGAGGGTTCCGGTTAGGCATTGTGGTTCTGGTCATGGGTAGGTTTGGTTTAGGGTTAGGGTTAGGTTTGTGATTAGGTTTCGGGTTAGAGTTAGAGATAGGGTTAAGGTTTGGGTTAGGCTTTGGTGTTGGGGTTAGGGTTTGGGTTAGGGTTAGGGTTATCGTTAGGGCTCAGGGATTTCAGGTTAGGGATAGCATTAGGTTTAGGTTTTGTGGGATACGGTGAGGGGTTAGGGTGAGGGTTATGGTTAGTTTTACAGTTAAGGTGAGGGTTTACGGTAAGTGTTACGATTAGGGTTAGAGTTAGAGTTAGGGTTAGGGTTAGGGTTAGGGTTAGTGTAGGGTAAGATTTAGGTTTAGGTCCAAGTTGAGGTTTAGAGTTAGTGTTCTATTTAGGGTCAAGGTTAGAGTTCGGGTTAGGGTTAGGATTAGGTCTAGGGTTAGGATTAAGTTTAGGGTTAGGTTCAGGACTATTGTAAGTGTTCCGTCTAGGCTTACAGATGGACTAGCATTGTTAGAATTAGGTTTAAGGTTAGCGTTTGGGTTAGGTTTAGGTTAAGGTTAGAGTTAGGGTTTGGATGAAGTTTAGGATAGGGTGAGGGTTATTTTTATGGATAAGGCTAGAGTTTGGGTTTGTGTTCAGGTTGGTGTTAAGGTTAGGTTTAGGGTTCGGGTTAGGGTTAGGGGTTATGTTTAGGGTTAGCGTTAGGTTAGGTTTAGGGTGAGTGTGAAGTCTAGGTTAAGGGTGAGGGTTATGATAAGGGTTAGGATTGTAGATGCTGTCAGACATTAGGTTTAGGGTGTTAGGGTTAGTTTTATGGTTACGGTAGGGTTACGTTTAGGGTTAACGTTAGGGTTAGGGTTAGATTAGGGTTACTGTTTGTATTAGGGTTAGGTAGGGATAAAGTTTGGCATAGCGTTAGGTTTAGGGTTGGGGATACGGTTAAGGGTTAGGGTGAGGGTTAGGCTTAGGTTTACAGTTAAGGTGAGGGTTTCGGGTAATTCTTATGGTTAGGGTTAGAGTTAGGGTTAGGGTTAGGGGAAGTTTCAGTTAATATTGAGGGTTACTGCTAAGTTTAGAGTTAGGGTAAGATTAGTGTTAGGGTTAGGGTTAGGGTCGGAGTCAGGTTAGGGTTAAGGCTAGGTTTACGGTAAAGGGTAGGGCTAGGTTGGGGTTAGGGTTAGGTTTAGAGTTAGAATTAGTGGTGGGGTTTACTGTTAGGGTTAGGGTCAGGTTTAGAGTTATTGTTAGGGTTAGGGTTAGGGTAGAGTTAAGGTTAGGGTTAAGTTTCGGGTTAGGGTAAGGGTTAGGTTTAGGTCAGGGTTAGGGTTAGGATGAAGGATAGGGTTAAAGTTAGGGAAAGGGTTAGGGGTTCATGTGAGGGTTACTGTTAGGTTTCCATTAAGCTGATGTTTTAGGGTGTTAGTGTTAGTTTTAGAGTTAGGGTTACGGTTAGGGCTAGGTTTAGGGTTAGGGCTAGAGTTAGGGGATAGTTAAGCGTGAGGTTTAGTTTTAGGGTTGCGGTTATGGTTAGGCTTAGGTTTAGGGTAAAGTTTAGGTTACGGATGAGGTTTAGGGTTAGGTGTTTGGGTTAAGGTTAGGGTTAGGTTTAGGGATAGACTTAGTGTTAGGTTTAGGGTTAGTTGTTTGGGTCAATGTTAGGGTCAGGTTTAGGGCTAGGCTTCAGTTTAGGGTTAGGGCTAGGGCTAGGGTGAAGTATAAGTTAAGGGTGAGGGTTGAGCTTAGGGTTAGCGTTAGGGGTTAGGGTTAGGGTTAAGAATAGGATTAAGTTGAGGGTTAAGCTTAGGTTTAAAGTTAGGATTAGGGTTAGTGTTAGGGTTAAGTCATGGTTAGGTTTAGGGCTAGGTTAAGGGTAGAGATAGGGTTAGGTGAAGGGTTGGGGTTAGGTTTAGATATTAATGTGAGGGTTAGTGCTAGGTTTCCATTTAAGCTGAGTGTGTAGGGTAAGTGTTAGGGTTAGGATTAGGGTAGGGTTAGAGTTAGGTTCAGGGTGAGGGTTAAGTTTAGGGTTAGGGTTAGGTTTATGGTTGGGGTCAGGGTTGGGGGAGATTTAGTGTTATGTTTAGTTTTAGGGTTAGGGTTAGGGTGAAGTTTATTTAAGTGAGACGGTTAGGGTTAGGGGTTAGGTTTCCGGTTAGGGTCAGGGTTAAGTTTAGGGTTAGGTTTAGGGTTAGGGTTAGGTTTAGTGTTCGTTTGCTTAGGGTTAGGGTTTGAATGAAGTTAGGGTATGTTTAGGGTTATGGTCAGGGTGAAATTTTGGTTAAGGGTGAGGGTTCGTCTTAGGGTTAGGGTTGGGGTTAGTGTTTCAGTTAGGTTTAGGGTAGAGTTTTAGTTAGGGTTAAGATTCGGGTTAGGGTAAGAGTTAGAGTTACGTTTAGAGTTAAGGTGAGGGTTTTGGGTAAGTGTGACAGTTAGGCTTAGGGTTAGTGTTAGGGTTAGGTTTAATTTTATTGTAGGCTTAAAATTAGGGTTAAGGTTAGGTTAGGGTTAGGGTCAGGGTTAGGATTAGAATTAGGTTTAGGGAGAGGGTTAGTGTCAGAGTTATTGTCAGGGTTAGGTTTCGGGTTACAGGTGGGCCAAGGTTAAGTTTAGGGTTAGGTTTATGGGTAGGGTTTGGGTTAAAGTTAGGCTTAGCTTTAGGTTAGGGATAGGGTGAAGTTTAAGATAGGGTGACGGTTAGAGTTCTGGCTAAGGTTTGGGTTTGTTTTCAGGTTAGTGTTAAGGTTATGTTCAGGGTTAAGGTTAGGTTTAGGAGTTGTTTTTAGTTTTAGGGTTAGTGTTAGATTTTAGGTTAGGGTTAAGTTTAGTGTTACGGTTAGGTTTAGGGTTATGGTTGTGTTAGGCGTTGTGGTTGGGGTGAGGGTTAGATTTAGGGTTAGGTTTGGGTAGGCTTAGGATTATGGTTATGGTAAGGTGTGTTAGGGGTTAGAGCTGTAGTTTAGGGTTAGGGTTTGGGGGAGGGTTCCGGTTAGGCATTGTGGTTCTGGTCATGGGTAGGTTTGGTTTAGGGTTAGGGTTAGGTTTGTGATTAGGTTTCGGGTTAGAGTTAGAGATAGGGTTAAGGTTTGGGTTAGGCTTTGGTGTTGGGGTTAGGGTTTGGGTTAGGGTTAGGGTTATCGTTAGGGCTCAGGGATTTCAGGTTAGGGATAGCATTAGGTTTAGGTTTTGTGGGATACGGTGAGGGGTTAGGGTGAGGGTTATGGTTAGTTTTACAGTTAAGGTGAGGGTTTACGGTAAGTGTTACGATTAGGGTTAGAGTTAGAGTTCGGGTTAGGGTTAGGGTTAGGGTTAGTGTAGGGTAAGATTTAGGTTTAGGTCCAAGTTGAGGTTTAGAGTTAGTGTTCTATTTAGGGTCAAGGTTAGAGTTCGGGTTAGGGTTAGGATTAGGTCTAGGGTTAGGATTAGGATTAAGTTTAGGGTTAGGTTCAGGACTATTGTAAGTGTTCCGTCTAGGCTTACAGATGGACTAGCATTGTTAGAATTAGGTTTAAGGTTAGCGTTTGGGTTAGGTTTAGGTTAAGGTTAGAGTTAGGGTTTGGATGAAGTTTAGGATAGGGTGAGGGTTATTTTTATGGATAAGGCTAGAGTGTGGGTTTGTGTTCAGGTTGGTGTTAAGGTTAGGTTTAGGGTTCGGGTTAGGGTTAGGGGTTATGTTTAGGGTTAGCGTTAGGTTAGGTTTAGGGTGAGTGTGAAGTCTAGGTTAAGGGTGAGGGTTATGATAAGGGTTAGGATTGTAGATGGTGTCAGACTTTAGGTTTAGGGTGTTAGGGTTAGTTTTATGGTTAGGGTAGGGTTACGTTTAGGGTTAACGTTAGGGTTAGGGTTAGATTAGGGTTACTGTTTGTATTAGGGTTAGGTAGGGATAAAGTTTGGCATAGCGTTAGGTTTAGGGTTGGGGATACGGTTAAGGGTTAGGGTGAGGGTTAGGCTTAGGTTTACAGTTAAGGTGAGGGTTTCGGGTAATTCTTATGGTTAGGGTTAGAGTTAGGGTTAGGGTTAGGGTTAGGGGAAGTTTCAGTTAATATTGAGGGTTACTGCTAAGTTTAGAGTTAGGGTAAGATTAGTGTTAGGGTTAGGGTTAGGGTCGGAGTCAGGTTAGGGTTAAGGCTAGGTTTACGGTAAAGGGTAGGGCTAGGTTGGGGTTAGGGTTAGGTTTAGAGTTAGAGTTAGTGGTGGGGTTTACTGTTAGGGTTAGGGTCAGGTTTAGAGTTATTGTTAGGGTTAGGGTTAGGGTAGAGTTAAGGTTAGGGTTAAGTTTCGGGTTAGGGTAAGGGTTAGGTTTAGGTCAGGGTTAGGGTTAGGATGAAGGATAGGGTTAAAGTTAGGGAAAGGGTTAGGGGTTCATGTGAGGGTTACTGTTAGGTTTACATTAAGCTGATGTTTTAGGGTGTTAGTGTTAGTTTTAGAGTTAGGGTTACGGTTAGGGCTAGGTTTAGGGTTAGGGCTAGAGTTAGGGGATAGTTAAGCGTGAGGTTTAGTTTTAGGGTTGCGGTTATGGTTAGGCTTAGGTTTAGGGTAAAGTTTAGGTTACGGATGAGGTTTAGGGTTAGGTGTTTGGGTTAAGGTTAGGGTTAGGTTTAGGGATAGACTTAGTGTTAGGTTTAGGGTTAGTTGTTTGGGTCAATGTAAGGGTCAGGTTTAGGGCTAGGCTTCAGTTTAGGGTTAGGGCTAGGGCTAGGGTGAAGTATAAGTTAAGGGTGAGGGTTGAGCTTAGGGTTAGCGTTAGGGGTTAGGGTTAGGGTTAAGAATAGGATTAAGTTGAGGGTTAAGCTTAGGTTTAAAGTTAGGATTAGGGTTAGTGTTAGGGTTAAGTCATGGTTAGGTTTAGGGCTAGGTTAAGGGTAGAGATAGGGTTAGGTGAAGGGTTGGGGTTAGGTTTAGATATTAATGTGAGGGTTAGTGCTAGGTTTCCATTTAAGCTGAGTGTGTAGGGTAAGTGTTAGGGTTAGGATTAGGGTAGGGTTAGAGTTAGGTTCAGGGTGAGGGTTAAGTTTAGGGTTAGGGTTAGGTTTATGGTTGGGGTCAGGGTTAGGGGGAGATTTAGTGTTATGTTTAGTTTTAGGGTTAGGGTTAGGGTGAAGTTTATTTAAGTGAGACGGTTAGGGTTAGGGGTTAGGTTTCAGGTTAGGGTCAGGGTTAAGTTTAGGGTTAGGTTTAGGGTTAGGGTTAGGTTTAGTGTTCGTTTGCTTAGGGTTAGGGTTTGAATGAAGTTAGGGTATGTTTAGGGTTATGGTCAGGGTGAAATTTTGGTTAAGGGTGAGGGTTCGTCTTAGGGTTAGGGTTGCGGTTAGTGTTTGAGTTAGGTTTAGGGTAGAGTTTTAGTTAGGGTTAAGATTCGGGTTAGGGTAAGAGTTAGAGTTACGTTTAGAGTTAAGGTGAGGGTTTTGGGTAAGTGTGACAGTTAGGCTTAGGGTTAGTGTTAGGGTTAGGTTTAATTTTATTGTAGGCTTAAAATTAGGGTTAAGGTTAGGTTAGGGTTAGGGTCAGGGTTAGGATTAGAATTAGGTTTAGGGAGAGGGTTAGTGTCAGAGTTATTGTCAGGGTTAGGTTTCGGGTTACAGGTGGGCCAAGGTTAAGTTTAGGGTTAGGTTTATGGGTAGGGTTTGGGTTAAAGTTAGGCTTAGCTTTAGGTTAGGGATAGGGTGAAGTTTAAGATAGGGTGACGGTTAGAGTTCTGGCTAAGGTTTGGGTTTGTTTTCAGGTTAGTGTTAAGGTTATGTTCAGGGTTAAGGTTAGGTTTAGGAGTTGTTTTTAGTTTTAGGGTTAGTGTTAGATTTTAGGTTAGGGTTAAGTTTAGTGTTACGGTTAGGTTTAGGGTTATGGTTGTGTTAGGCGTTGTGGTTGGGGTGCGGGTTAGATTTAGGGTTAGGTTTGGGTAGGCTTAGGATTATGGTTATGGTAAGGTGTGTTAGGGGTTAGAGCTGTAGTTTAGGGTTAGGGTTTGGGGGAGGGTTCCGATTAGGCATTGTGGTTCTGGTCATGGGTAGGTTTGGTTTAGGGTTAGGGTTAGGTTTGTGATTAGGTTTCGGGTTAGAGTTAGAGATAGGGTTAAGGTTTGGGTTAGGCTTTGGTGTTGGGGTTAGGGTTTGGGTTAGGGTTAGGGTTATCGTTAGGGCTCAGGGATTTCAGGTTAGGGATAGCATTAGGTTTAGGTTTTGCGGGATACGTTGAGGGGTTAGGGTGAGGGTTATGGTTAGTTTTACAGTTAAGGTGAGGGTTTACGGTAAGTGTTACGATTAGGGTTAGAGTTAGAGTTAGGGTTAGGGTTAGGGTTAGGGTTAGTGTAGGGTAAGATTTAGGTTTAGGTCCAAGTTGAGGTTTAGAGTTAGTGTTCTATTTAGGGTCAAGGTTAGAGTTCGGGTTAGGGTTAGGATTAGGTCTAGGGTTAGGATTAGGATTAAGTTTAGGGTTAGGTTCAGGACTATTGTAAGTGTTCCGTCTAGGCTTACAGATGGACTAGCATTGTTAGAATTAGGTTTAAGGTTAGCGTTTGGGTTAGGTTTAGGTTAAGGTTAGAGTTAGGGTTTGGATGAAGTTTAGGATAGGGTGAGGGTTATTTTTATGGATAAGGCTAGAGTTTGGGTTTGTGTTCAGGTTGGTGTTAAGGTTAGGTTTAGGGTTCGGGTTAGGGTTAGGGGTTATGTTTAGGGTTAGCGTTAGGTTAGGTTTAGGGTGAGTGTGAAGTCTAGGTTAAGGGTGAGGGTTATGATAAGGGTTAGGATTGTAGATGGTGTCAGACATTAGGTTTAGGGTGTTAGGGTTAGTTTTATGGTTAGGGTAGGGTTACGTTTAGGGTTAACGTTAGGGTTAGGGTTAGATTAGGGTTACTGTTTGTATTAGGGTTAGGTAGGGATAAAGTTTGGCATAGCGTTAGGTTTAGGGTTGGGGATACGGTTAAGGGTTAGGGTGAGGGTTAGGCTTAGGTTTACAGTTAAGGTGAGGGTTTCGGGTAATTCTTATGGTTAGGGTTAGAGTTAGGGTTAGGGTTAGGGGAAGTTTCAGTTAATATTGAGGGTTACTGCTAAGTTTAGAGTTAGGGTAATATTAGTGTCAGGGTTAGGGTTAGGGTCGGAGTCAGGTTAGGGTTAAGGCTAGGTTTACGGTAAAGGGTAGAGCTAGGTTGGGGTTAGGGTTAGGTTTAGAGTTAGAGTTAGTGGTGGGGTTTACTGTTAGGGTTAGGGTCAGGTTTAGAGTTATTGTTAGGGTTAGGGTTAGGGTAGAGTTAAGGTTAGTGTTAAGTTTCGGGTTAGGGTAAGGGTTAGGTTTAGGTCAGGGTTAGGGTTAGGATGAAGGATAGGGTTAAAGTTAGGGAAAGGGTTAGGGGTTCATGTGAGGGTTAGTGTTAGGTTTACATTAAGCTGATGTTTTAGGGTGCTACTGTTAGTGTTAGTTTTAGAGTTAGGGTTACGGTTAGGGCTAGGTTTAGGGTTAGGGCTAGAGTTAGGGGATAGTTAAGCGTGAGGTTTAGTTTTAGGGTTGCGCTTATGGTTAGGCTTAGGTTTAGGGTAAAGTTTAGGTTACGGATGAGGTTTAGGGTTAGGTGTTTGGGTTAAGGTTAGGGTTAGGTTTAGGGATAGACTTAGTGTTAGGTTTAGGGTTAGTTGTTTGGGTCAATGTCAGGGTCAGGTTTAGGGCTAGGCTTCAGTTTAGGGTTAGGGCTAGGGCTAGGGTGAAGTATAAGTTAAGGGTGAGGGTTGAGCTTAGGGTTAGCGTTAGGGGTTAGGGTTAGGGTTAAGAATAGGATTAAGTTGAGGGTTAAGCTTAGGTTTAAAGTTAGGATTAGGGTTAGTGTTAGGGTTAAGTCATGGTTAGGTTTAGGGCTAGGTTAAGGGTAGAGATAGGGTTAGGTGAAGGGTTGGGGTTAGGTTTAGATATTAATGTGAGGGTTAGTGCTAGGTTTCCATTTAAGCTGAGTGTGTAGGGTAAGTGTTAGGGTTAGGATTAGGGTAGGGTTAGAGTTAGGTTCAGGGTGAGGGTTAAGTTTAGGGTTAGGGTTAGGTTTATGGTTGGGGTCAGGGTTGGGGGAGATTTAGTGTTATGTTTAGTTTTAGGGTTAGGGTTAGGGTGAAGTTTATTTAATTGAGACGGTTAGGGTTAGGGGTTAGGTTTCAGGTTAGGGTCAGGGTTAAGTTTAGGGTTAGGTTTAGGGTTAGGGTTAGGTTTAGTGTTCGTTTGCTTAGGGTTAGGGTTTGAATGAAGTTAGGGTATGTTTAGGGTTATGGTTAGGGTGAAATTTTGGTTAAGGGTGAGGGTTTGTCTTAGGGTTAGGGTTGGGGTTAGTGTTTCAGTTAGGTTTAGGGTAGAGTTTTAGTTAGGGTTAAGATTCGGGTTAGGGTAAGAGTTAGAGTTACGTTTAGAGTTAAGGTGAGGGTTTTGGGTAAGTGTGACAGTTAGGCTTAGGGTTAGTGTTAGGGTTAGGTTTAATTTTATTGTAGGCTTAAAATTAGGGTTAAGGTTAGGTTAGGGTTAGGGTCAGGGTTAGGATTAGAATTAGGTTTAGGGAGAGGGTTAGTGTCAGAGTTATTGTCAGGGTTAGGTTTCGGGTTACAGGTGGGCCAAGGTTAAGTTTAGGGTTAGGTTTATGGGTAGGGTTTGGGTTAAAGTTAGGCTTAGCTTTAGGTTAGGGATAGGGTGAAGTTTAAGATAGGGTGACGGTTAGAGTTCTGGCTAAGGTTTGGGTTTGTTTTCAGGTTAGTGTTAAGGTTATGTTCAGGGTTAAGGTTAGGTTTAGGAGTTGTTTTTAGTTTTAGGGTTAGTGTTAGATTTTAGGTTAGGGTTAAGTTTAGTGTTACGGTTAGGTTTAGGGTTATGGTTGTGTTAGGCGTTGTGGTTGGGGTGAGGGTTAGATTTAGGGTTAGGTTTGGGTAGGCTTAGGATTATGGTTATGGTAAGGTGTGTTAGGGGTTAGAGCTGTAGTTTAGGGTTAGGGTTTGGGGGAGGGTTCCGGTTAGGCATTGTGGTTCTGGTCATGGGTAGGTTTGGTTTAGGGTTAGGGTTAGGTTTGTGATTAGGTTTCGGGTTAGAGTTAGAGATAGGGTTAAGGTTTGGGTTAGGCTTTGGTGTTGGGGTTAGGGTTTGGGTTAGGGTTAGGGTTATCGTTAGGGCTCAGGGATTTCAGGTTAGGGATAGCATTAGGTTTAGGTTTTGTGGGATACGGTGAGGGGTTAGGGTGAGGGTTATGGTTAGTTTTACAGTTAAGGTGAGGGTTTACGGTAAGTGTTACGATTAGGGTTAGAGTTAGAGTTCGGGTTAGGGTTAGGGTTAGGGTTAGTGTAGGGTAAGATTTAGGTTTAGGTCCAAGTTGAGGTTTAGAGTTAGTGTTCTATTTAGGGTCAAGGTTAGAGTTCGGGTTAGGGTTAGGATTAGGTCTAGGGTTAGGATTAGGATTAAGTTTAGGGTTAGGTTCAGGACTATTGTAAGTGTTCCGTCTAGGCTTACAGATGGACTAGCATTGTTAGAATTAGGTTTAAGGTTAGCGTTTGGGTTAGGTTTAGGTTAAGGTTAGAGTTAGGGTTTGGATGAAGTTTAGGATAGGGTGAGGGTTATTTTTATGGATAAGGCTAGAGTTTGGGTTTGTGTTCAGGTTGGTGTTAAGGTTAGGTTTAGGGTTCGGGTTAGGGTTAGGGGTTATGTTTAGGGTTAGCGTTAGGTTAGGTTTAGGGTGAGTGTGAAGTCTAGGTGAAGGGTGAGGGTTATGATAAGGGTTAGGATTGTAGATGGTGTCAGACATTAGGTTTAGGGTGTTAGGGTTAGTTTTATGGTTAGGGTAGGGTTACGTTTAGGGTTAACGTTAGGGTTAGGGTTAGATTAGGGTTACTGTTTGTATTAGGGTTAGGTAGGGATAAAGTTTGGCATAGCGTTAGGTTTAGGGTTGGGGATACGGTTAAGGGTTAGGGTGAGGGTTAGGCTTAGGTTTACAGTTAAGGTGAGGGTTTCGGGTAATTCTTATGGTTAGGGTTAGAGTTAGGGTTAGGGTTAGGGGAAGTTTCAGTTAATATTGAGGGTTACTGCTAAGTTTAGAGTTAGGGTAAGATTAGTGTCAGGGTTAGGGTTAGGGTCGGAGTCAGGTTAGGGTTAAGGCTAGGTTTACGGTAAAGGGTAGAGCTAGGTTGGGGTTAGGGTTAGGTTTAGAGTTAGAGTTAGTGGTGGGGTTTACTGTTAGGGTTAGGGTCAGGTTTAGAGTTATTGTTAGGGTTAGGGTTAGGGTAGAGTTAAGGTTAGGGTTAAGTTTCGGGTTAGGGTAAGGGTTAGGTTTAGGTCAGGGTTAGGGTTAGGATGAAGGATAGGGTTAAAGTTAGGGAAAGGGTTAGGGGTTCATGTGAGGGTTAGTGTTAGGTTTACATTAAGCTGATGTTTTAGGGTGCTACTGTTAGTGTTAGTTTTAGAGTTAGGGTTACGGTTAGGGCTAGGTTTAGGGTTAGGGCTAGAGTTAGGGGATAGTTAAGCGTGAGGTTTAGTTTTAGGGTTGCGGTTATGGTTAGGCTTAGGTTTAGGGTAAAGTTTAGGTTACGGATGAGGTTTAGGGTTAGGTGTTTGGGTTAAGGTTAGGGTTAGGTTTAGGGATAGACTTAGTGTTAGGTTTAGGGTTAGTTGTTTGGGTCAATGTCAGGGTCAGGTTTAGGGCTAGGCTTCAGTTTAGGGTTAGGGCTAGGGCTAGGGTGAAGTATAAGTTAAGGGTGAGGGTTGAGCTTAGGGTTAGCGTTAGGGGTTAGGGTTAGGGTTAAGAATAGGATTAAGTTGAGGGTTAAGCTTAGGTTTAAAGTTAGGATTAGGGTTAGTGTTAGGGTTAAGTCATGGTTAGGTTTAGGGCTAGGTTAAGGGTAGAGATAGGGTTAGGTGAAGGGTTGGGGTTAGGTTTAGATATTAATGTGAGGGTTAGTGCTAGGTTTCCATTTAAGCTGAGTGTGTAGGGTAAGTGTTAGGGTTAGGATTAGGGTAGGGTTAGAGTTAGGTTCAGGGTGAGGGTTAAGTTTAGGGTTAGGGTTAGGTTTATGGTTGGGGTCAGGGTTGGGCAGATTTAGTGTTATGTTTAGTTTTAGGGTTAGGGTTAGGGTGAAGTTTATTTAAGTGAGACGGTTAGGGTTAGGGGTTAGGTTTCAGGTTAGGGTCAGGGTTAAGTTTAGGGTTAGGTTTAGGGTTAGGGTTAGGTTTAGTGTTCGTTTGCTTAGGGTTAGGGTTTGAATGAAGTTAGGGTATGTTTAGGGTTATGGTTAGGGTGAAATTTTGGTTAAGGGTGAGGGTTCGTCTTAGGGTTAGGGTTGGGGTTAGTGTTTCAGTTAGGTTTAGGGTAGAGTTTTAGTTAGGGTTAAGATTCGGGTTAGGGTAAGAGTTAGAGTTACGTTTAGAGTTAAGGTGAGGGTTTTGGGTAAGTGTGACAGTTAGGCTTAGGGTTAGTGTTAGGGTTAGGTTTAATTTTATTGTAGGCTTAAAATTAGGGTTAAGGTTAGGTTAGGGTTAGGGTCAGGGTTAGGATTAGAATTAGGTTTAGGGAGAGGGTTAGTGTCAGAGTTATTGTCAGGGTTAGGTTTCGGGTTACAGGTGGGCCAAGGTTAAGTTTAGGGTTAGGTTTATGGGTAGGGTTTGGGTTAAAGTTAGGCTTAGCTTTAGGTTAGGGATAGGGTGAAGTTTAAGATAGGGTGACGGTTAGAGTTCTGGCTAAGGTTTGGGTTTGTTTTCAGGTTAGTGTTAAGGTTATGTTCAGGGTTAAGGTTAGGTTTAGGAGTTGTTTTTAGTTTTAGGGTTAGTGTTAGATTTTAGATTAGGGTTAAGTTTAGTGTTACGGTTAGGTTTAGGGTTATGGTTGTGTTAGGCGTTGTGGTTGGGGTGAGGGTTAGATTTAGGGTTAGGTTTGGGTAGGCTTAGGATTATGGTTATGGTAAGGTGTGTTAGGGGTTAGAGCTGTAGTTTAGGGTTAGGGTTTGGGGGAGGGTTCCGGTTAGGCATTGTGGTTCTGGTCATGGGTAGGTTTGGTTTAGGGTTAGGGTTAGGTTTGTGATTAGGTTTCGGGTTAGAGTTAGAGATAGGGTTAAGGTTTGGGTTAGGCTTTGGTGTTGGGGTTAGGGTTTGGGTTAGGGTTAGGGTTATCGTTAGGGCTCAGGGATTTCAGGTTAGGGATAGCATTAGGTTTAGGTTTTGCGGGATACGTTGAGGGGTTAGGGTGAGGGTTATGGTTAGTTTTACAGTTAAGGTGAGGGTTTACGGTAAGTGTTACGATTAGGGTTAGAGTTAGAGTTAGGGTTAGGGTTAGGGTTAGGGTTAGTGTAGGGTAAGATTTAGGTTTAGGTCCAAGTTGAGGTTTAGAGTTAGTGTTCTATTTAGGGTCAAGGTTAGAGTTCGGGTTAGGGTTAGGATTAGGTCTAGGGTTAGGATTAGGATTAAGTTTAGGGTTAGGTTCAGGACTATTGTAAGTGTTCCGTCTAGGCTTACAGATGGACTAGCATTGTTAGAATTAGGTTTAAGGTTAGCGTTTGGGTTAGGTTTAGGTTAAGGTTAGAGTTAGGGTTTGGATGAAGTTTAGGATAGGGTGAGGGTTATTTTTATGGATAAGGCTAGAGTTTGGGTTTGTGTTCAGGTTGGTGTTAAGGTTAGGTTTAGGGTTCGGGTTAGGGTTAGGGGTTATGTTTAGGGTTAGCGTTAGGTTAGGTTTAGGGTGAGTGTGAAGTCTAGGTTAAGGGTGAGGGTTATGATAAGGGTTAGGATTGTAGATGGTGTCAGACATTAGGTTTAGGGTGTTAGGGTTAGTTTTATGGTTAGGGTAGGGTTACGTTTAGGGTTAACGTTAGGGTTAGGGTTAGATTAGGGTTACTGTTTGTATTAGGGTTAGGTAGGGATAAAGTTTGGCATAGCGTTAGGTTTAGGGTTGGGGATACGGTTAAGGGTTAGGGTGAGGGTTAGGCTTAGGTTTACAGTTAAGGTGAGGGTTTCGGGTAATTCTTATGGTTAGGGTTAGAGTTAGGGTTAGGGTTAGGGGAAGTTTCAGTTAATATTGAGGGTTACTGCTAAGTTTAGAGTTAGGGTAAGATTAGTGTCAGGGTTAGGGTTAGGGTCGGAGTCAGGTTAGGGTTAAGGCTAGGTTTACGGTAAAGGGTAGAGCTAGGTTGGGGTTAGGGTTAGGTTTAGAGTTAGAGTTAGTGGTGGGGTTTACTGTTAGGGTTAGGGTCAGGTTTAGAGTTATTGTTAGGGTTAGGGTTAGGGTAGAGTTAAGGTTAGTGTTAAGTTTCGGGTTAGGGTAAGGGTTAGGTTTAGGTCAGGGTTAGGGTTAGGATGAAGGATAGGGTTAAAGTTAGGGAAAGGGTTAGGGGTTCATGTGAGGGTTAGTGTTAGGTTTACATTAAGCTGATGTTTTAGGGTGCTACTGTTAGTGTTAGTTTTAGAGTTAGGGTTACGGTTAGGGCTAGGTTTAGGGTTAGGGCTAGAGTTAGGGGATAGTTAAGCGTGAGGTTTAGTTTTAGGGTTGCGGTTATGGTTAGGCTTAGGTTTAGGGTAAAGTTTAGGTTACGGATGAGGTTTAGGGTTAGGTGTTTGGGTTAAGGTTAGGGTTAGGTTTAGGGATAGACTTAGTGTTAGGTTTAGGGTTAGTTGTTTGGGTCAATGTTAGGGTCAGGTTTAGGGCTAGGCTTCAGTTTAGGGTTAGGGCTAGGGCTAGGGTGAAGTATAAGTTAAGGGTGAGGGTTGAGCTTAGGGTTAGCGTTAGGGGTTAGGGTTAGGGTTAAGAATAGGATTAAGTTGAGGGTTAAGCTTAGGTTTAAAGTTAGGATTAGGGTTAGTGTTAGGGTTAAGTCATGGTTAGGTTTAGGGCTAGGTTAAGGGTAGAGATAGGGTTAGGTGAAGGGTTGGGGTTAGGTTTAGATATTAATGTGAGGGTTAGTGCTAGGTTTCCATTTAAGCTGAGTGTGTAGGGTAAGTGTTAGGGTTAGGATTAGGGTAGGGTTAGAGTTAGGTTCAGGGTGAGGGTTAAGTTTAGGGTTAGGGTTAGGTTTATGGTTGGGGTCAGGGTTGGGGGAGATTTAGTGTTATGTTTAGTTTTAGGGTTAGGGTTAGGGTGAAGTTTATTTAATTGAGACGGTTAGGGTTAGGGGTTAGGTTTCAGGTTAGGGTCAGGGTTAAGTTTAGGGTTAGGTTTAGGGTTAGGGTTAGGTTTAGTGTTCGTTTGCTTAGGGTTAGGGTTTGAATGAAGTTAGGGTATGTTTAGGGTTATGGTTAGGGTGAAATTTTGGTTAAGGGTGAGGGTTCGTCTTAGGGTTAGGGTTGGGGTTAGTGTTTCAGTTAGGTTTAGGGTAGAGTTTTAGTTAGGGTTAAGATTCGGGTTAGGGTAAGAGTTAGAGTTACGTTTAGAGTTAAGGTGAGGGTTTTGGGTAAGTGTGACAGTTAGGCTTAGGGTTAGTGTTAGGGTTAGGTTTAATTTTATTGTAGGCTTAAAATTAGGGTTAAGGTTAGGTTAGGGTTAGGGTCAGGGTTAGGATTAGAATTAGGTTTAGGGAGAGGGTTAGTGTCAGAGTTATTGTCAGGGTTAGGTTTCGGGTTACAGGTGGGCCAAGGTTAAGTTTAGGGTTAGGTTTATGGGTAGGGTTTGGGTTAAAGTTAGGCTTAGCTTTAGGTTAGGGATAGGGTGAAGTTTAAGATAGGGTGACGGTTAGAGTTCTGGCTAAGGTTTGGGTTTGTTTTCAGGTTAGTGTTAAGGTTATGTTCAGGGTTAAGGTTAGGTTTAGGAGTTGTTTTTAGTTTTAGGGTTAGTGTTAGATTTTAGGTTAGGGTTAAGTTTAGTGTTACGGTTAGGTTTAGGGTTATGGTTGTGTTAGGCGTTGTGGTTGGGGTGCGGGTTAGATTTAGGGTTAGGTTTGGGTAGGCTTAGGATTATGGTTATGGTAAGGTGTGTTAGGGGTTAGAGCTGTAGTTTAGGGTTAGGGTTTGGGGGAGGGTTCCGGTTAGGCATTGTGGTTCTGGTCATGGGTAGGTTTGGTTTAGGGTTAGGGTTAGGTTTGTGATTAGGTTTCGGGTTAGAGTTAGAGATAGGGTTAAGGTTTGGGTTAGGCTTTGGTGTTGGGGTTAGGGTTTGGGTTAGGGTTAGGGTTATCGTTAGGGCTCAGGGATTTCAGGTTAGGGATAGCATTAGGTTTAGGTTTTGCGGGATACGTTGAGGGGTTAGGGTGAGGGTTATGGTTAGTTTTACAGTTAAGGTGAGGGTTTACGGTAAGTGTTACGATTAGGGTTAGAGTTAGAGTTAGGGTTAGGGTTAGGGTTAGGGTTAGTGTAGGGTAAGATTTAGGTTTAGGTCCAAGTTGAGGTTTAGAGTTAGTGTTCTATTTAGGGTCAAGGTTAGAGTTCGGGTTAGGGTTAGGATTAGGTCTAGGGTTAGGATTAGGATTAAGTTTAGGGTTAGGTTCAGGACTATTGTAAGTGTTCCGTCTAGGCTTACAGATGGACTAGCATTGTTAGAATTAGGTTTAAGGTTAGCGTTTGGGTTAGGTTTAGGTTAAGGTTAGAGTTAGGGTTTGGATGAAGTTTAGGATAGGGTGAGGGTTATTTTTATGGATAAGGCTAGAGTTTGGGTTTGTGTTCAGGTTGGTGTTAAGGTTAGGTTTAGGGTTCGGGTTAGGGTTAGGGGTTATGTTTAGGGTTAGCGTTAGGTTAGGTTTAGGGTGAGTGTGAAGTCTAGGTTAAGGGTGAGGGTTATGATAAGGGTTAGGATTGTAGATGGTGTCAGACATTAGGTTTAGGGTGTTAGGGTTAGTTTTATGGTTAGGGTAGGGTTACGTTTAGGGTTAACGTTAGGGTTAGGGTTAGATTAGGGTTACTGTTTGTATTAGGGTTAGGTAGGGATAAAGTTTGGCATAGCGTTAGGTTTAGGGTTGGGGATACGGTTAAGGGTTAGGGTGAGGGTTAGGCTTAGGTTTACAGTTAAGGTGAGGGTTTCGGGTAATTCTTATGGTTAGGGTTAGAGTTAGGGTTAGGGTTAGGGGAAGTTTCAGTTAATATTGAGGGTTACTGCTAAGTTTAGAGTTAGGGTAAGATTAGTGTCAGGGTTAGGGTTAGGGTCGGAGTCAGGTTAGGGTTAAGGCTAGGTTTACGGTAAAGGGTAGAGCTAGGTTGGGGTTAGGGTTAGGTTTAGAGTTAGAGTTAGTGGTGGGGTTTACTGTTAGGGTTAGGGTCAGGTTTAGAGTTATTGTTAGGGTTAGGGTTAGGGTAGAGTTAAGGTTAGGGTTAAGTTTCGGGTTAGGGTAAGGGTTAGGTTTAGGTCAGGGTTAGGGTTAGGATGAAGGATAGGGTTAAAGTTAGGGAAAGGGTTAGGGGTTCATGTGAGGGTTAGTGTTAGGTTTACATTAAGCTGATGTTTTAGGGTGCTACTGTTAGTGTTAGTTTTAGAGTTAGGGTTACGGTTAGGGCTAGGTTTAGGGTTAGGGCTAGAGTTAGGGGATAGTTAAGCGTGAGGTTTAGTTTTAGGGTTGCGCTTATGGTTAGGCTTAGGTTTAGGGTAAAGTTTAGGTTACGGATGAGGTTTAGGGTTAGGTGTTTGGGTTAAGGTTAGGGTTAGGTTTAGGGATAGACTTAGTGTTAGGTTTAGGGTTAGTTGTTTGGGTCAATGTCAGGGTCAGGTTTAGGGCTAGGCTTCAGTTTAGGGTTAGGGCTAGGGCTAGGGTGAAGTATAAGTTAAGGGTGAGGGTTGAGCTTAGGGTTAGCGTTAGGGGTTAGGGTTAGGGTTAAGAATAGGATTAAGTTGAGGGTTAAGCTTAGGTTTAAAGTTAGGATTAGGGTTAGTGTTAGGGTTAAGTCATGGTTAGGTTTAGGGCTAGGTTAAGGGTAGAGATAGGGTTAGGTGAAGGGTTGGGGTTAGGTTTAGATATTAATGTGAGGGTTAGTGCTAGGTTTCCATTTAAGCTGAGTGTGTAGGGTAAGTGTTAGGGTTAGGATTAGGGTAGGGTTAGAGTTAGGTTCAGGGTGAGGGTTAAGTTTAGGGTTAGGGTTAGGTTTATGGTTGGGGTCAGGGTTGGGGGAGATTTAGTGTTATGTTTAGTTTTAGGGTTAGGGTTAGGGTGAAGTTTATTTAATTGAGACGGTTAGGGTTAGGGGTTAGGTTTCAGGTTAGGGTCAGGGTTAAGTTTAGGGTTAGGTTTAGGGTTAGGGTTAGGTTTAGTGTTCGTTTGCTTAGGGTTAGGGTTTGAATGAAGTTAGGGTATGTTTAGGGTTATGGTTAGGGTGAAATTTTGGTTAAGGGTGAGGGTTCGTCTTAGGGTTAGGGTTGGGGTTAGTGTTTCAGTTAGGTTTAGGGTAGAGTTTTAGTTAGGGTTAAGATTCGGGTTAGGGTAAGAGTTAGAGTTACGTTTAGAGTTAAGGTGAGGGTTTTGGGTAAGTGTGACAGTTAGGCTTAGGGTTAGTGTTAGGGTTAGGTTTAATTTTATTGTAGGCTTAAAATTAGGGTTAAGGTTAGGTTAGGGTTAGGGTCAGGGTTAGGATTAGAATTAGGTTTAGGGAGAGGGTTAGTGTCAGAGTTATTGTCAGGGTTAGGTTTCGGGTTACAGGTGGGCCAAGGTTAAGTTTAGGGTTAGGTTTATGGGTAGGGTTTGGGTTAAAGTTAGGCTTAGCTTTAGGTTAGGGATAGGGTGAAGTTTAAGATAGGGTGACGGTTAGAGTTCTGGCTAAGGTTTGGGTTTGTTTTCAGGTTAGTGTTAAGGTTATGTTCAGGGTTAAGGTTAGGTTTAGGAGTTGTTTTTAGTTTTAGGGTTAGTGTTAGATTTTAGGTTAGGGTTAAGTTTAGTGTTACGGTTAGGTTTAGGGTTATGGTTGTGTTAGGCGTTGTGGTTGGGGTGAGGGTTAGATTTAGGGTTAGGTTTGGGTAGGCTTAGGATTATGGTTATGGTAAGGTGTGTTAGGGGTTAGAGCTGTAGTTTAGGGTTAGGGTTTGGGGGAGGGTTCCGGTTAGGCATTGTGGTTCTGGTCATGGGTAGGTTTGGTTTAGGGTTAGGGTTAGGTTTGTGATTAGGTTTCGGGTTAGAGTTAGAGATAGGGTTAAGGTTTGGGTTAGGCTTTGGTGTTGGGGTTAGGGTTTGGGTTAGGGTTAGGGTTATCGTTAGGGCTCAGGGATTTCAGGTTAGGGATAGCATTAGGTTTAGGTTTTGTGGGATACGGTGAGGGGTTAGGGTGAGGGTTATGGTTAGTTTTACAGTTAAGGTGAGGGTTTACGGTAAGTGTTACGATTAGGGTTAGAGTTAGAGTTCGGGTTAGGGTTAGGGTTAGGGTTAGTGTAGGGTAAGATTTAGGTTTAGGTCCAAGTTGAGGTTTAGAGTTAGTGTTCTATTTAGGGTCAAGGTTAGAGTTCGGGTTAGGGTTAGGATTAGGTCTAGGGTTAGGATTAGGATTAAGTTTAGGGTTAGGTTCAGGACTATTGTAAGTGTTCCGTCTAGGCTTACAGATGGACTAGCATTGTTAGAATTAGGTTTAAGGTTAGCGTTTGGGTTAGGTTTAGGTTAAGGTTAGAGTTAGGGTTTGGATGAAGTTTAGGATAGGGTGAGGGTTATTTTTATGGATAAGGCTAGAGTTTGGGTTTGTGTTCAGGTTGGTGTTAAGGTTAGGTTTAGGGTTCGGGTTAGGGTTAGGGGTTATGTTTAGGGTTAGCGTTAGGTTAGGTTTAGGGTGAGTGTGAAGTCTAGGTGAAGGGTGAGGGTTATGATAAGGGTTAGGATTGTAGATGGTGTCAGACATTAGGTTTAGGGTGTTAGGGTTAGTTTTATGGTTAGGGTAGGGTTACGTTTAGGGTTAACGTTAGGGTTAGGGTTAGATTAGGGTTACTGTTTGTATTAGGGTTAGGTAGGGATAAAGTTTGGCATAGCGTTAGGTTTAGGGTTGGGGATACGGTTAAGGGTTAGGGTGAGGGTTAGGCTTAGGTTTACAGTTAAGGTGAGGGTTTCGGGTAATTCTTATGGTTAGGGTTAGAGTTAGGGTTAGGGTTAGGGGAAGTTTCAGTTAATATTGAGGGTTACTGCTAAGTTTAGAGTTAGGGTAAGATTAGTGTCAGGGTTAGGGTTAGGGTCGGAGTCAGGTTAGGGTTAAGGCTAGGTTTACGGTAAAGGGTAGAGCTAGGTTGGGGTTAGGGTTAGGTTTAGAGTTAGAGTTAGTGGTGGGGTTTACTGTTAGGGTTAGGGTCAGGTTTAGAGTTATTGTTAGGGTTAGGGTTAGGGTAGAGTTAAGGTTAGGGTTAAGTTTCGGGTTAGGGTAAGGGTTAGGTTTAGGTCAGGGTTAGGGTTAGGATGAAGGATAGGGTTAAAGTTAGGGAAAGGGTTAGGGGTTCATGTGAGGGTTAGTGTTAGGTTTACATTAAGCTGATGTTTTAGGGTGCTACTGTTAGTGTTAGTTTTAGAGTTAGGGTTACGGTTAGGGCTAGGTTTAGGGTTAGGGCTAGAGTTAGGGGATAGTTAAGCGTGAGGTTTAGTTTTAGGGTTGCGGTTATGGTTAGGCTTAGGTTTAGGGTAAAGTTTAGGTTACGGATGAGGTTTAGGGTTAGGTGTTTGGGTTAAGGTTAGGGTTAGGTTTAGGGATAGACTTAGTGTTAGGTTTAGGGTTAGTTGTTTGGGTCAATGTCAGGGTCAGGTTTAGGGCTAGGCTTCAGTTTAGGGTTAGGGCTAGGGCTAGGGTGAAGTATAAGTTAAGGGTGAGGGTTGAGCTTAGGGTTAGCGTTAGGGGTTAGGGTTAGGGTTAAGAATAGGATTAAGTTGAGGGTTAAGCTTAGGTTTAAAGTTAGGATTAGGGTTAGTGTTAGGGTTAAGTCATGGTTAGGTTTAGGGCTAGGTTAAGGGTAGAGATAGGGTTAGGTGAAGGGTTGGGGTTAGGTTTAGATATTAATGTGAGGGTTAGTGCTAGGTTTCCATTTAAGCTGAGTGTGTAGGGTAAGTGTTAGGGTTAGGATTAGGGTAGGGTTAGAGTTAGGTTCAGGGTGAGGGTTAAGTTTAGGGTTAGGGTTAGGTTTATGGTTGGGGTCAGGGTTGGGGGAGATTTAGTGTTATGTTTAGTTTTAGGGTTAGGGTTAGGGTGAAGTTTATTTAATTGAGACGGTTAGGGTTAGGGGTTAGGTTTCAGGTTAGGGTCAGGGTTAAGTTTAGGGTTAGGTTTAGGGTTAGGGTTAGGTTTAGTGTTCGTTTGCTTAGGGTTAGGGTTTGAATGAAGTTAGGGTATGTTTAGGGTTATGGTTAGGGTGAAATTTTGGTTAAGGGTGAGGGTTCGTCTTAGGGTTAGGGTTGGGGTTAGTGTTTCAGTTAGGTTTAGGGTAGAGTTTTAGTTAGGGTTAAGATTCGGGTTAGGGTAAGAGTTAGAGTTACGTTTAGAGTTAAGGTGAGGGTTTTGGGTAAGTGTGACAGTTAGGCTTAGGGTTAGTGTTAGGGTTAGGTTTAATTTTATTGTAGGCTTAAAATTAGGGTTAAGGTTAGGTTAGGGTTAGGGTCAGGGTTAGGATTAGAATTAGGTTTAGGGAGAGGGTTAGTGTCAGAGTTATTGTCAGGGTTAGGTTTCGGGTTACAGGTGGGCCAAGGTTAAGTTTAGGGTTAGGTTTATGGGTAGGGTTTGGGTTAAAGTTAGGCTTAGCTTTAGGTTAGGGATAGGGTGAAGTTTAAGATAGGGTGACGGTTAGAGTTCTGGCTAAGGTTTGGGTTTGTTTTCAGGTTAGTGTTAAGGTTATGTTCAGGGTTAAGGTTAGGTTTAGGAGTTGTTTTTAGTTTTAGGGTTAGTGTTAGATTTTAGATTAGGGTTAAGTTTAGTGTTACGGTTAGGTTTAGGGTTATGGTTGTGTTAGGCGTTGTGGTTGGGGTGAGGGTTAGATTTAGGGTTAGGTTTGGGTAGGCTTAGGATTATGGTTATGGTAAGGTGTGTTAGGGGTTAGAGCTGTAGTTTAGGGTTAGGGTTTGGGGGAGGGTTCCGGTTAGGCATTGTGGTTCTGGTCATGGGTAGGTTTGGTTTAGGGTTAGGGTTAGGTTTGTGATTAGGTTTCGGGTTAGAGTTAGAGATAGGGTTAAGGTTTGGGTTAGGCTTTGGTGTTGGGGTTAGGGTTTGGGTTAGGGTTAGGGTTATCGTTAGGGCTCAGGGATTTCAGGTTAGGGATAGCATTAGGTTTAGGTTTTGCGGGATACGTTGAGGGGTTAGGGTGAGGGTTATGGTTAGTTTTACAGTTAAGGGGAGGGTTTACGGTAAGTGTTACGATTAGGGTTAGAGTTAGAGTTAGGGTTAGGGTTAGGGTTAGGGTTAGTGTAGGGTAAGATTTAGGTTTAGGTCCAAGTTGAGGTTTAGAGTTAGTGTTCTATTTAGGGTCAAGGTTAGAGTTCGGGTTAGGGTTAGGATTAGGTCTAGGGTTAGGATTAGGATTAAGTTTAGGGTTAGGTTCAGGACTATTGTAAGTGTTCCGTCTAGGCTTACAGATGGACTAGCATTGTTAGAATTAGGTTTAAGGTTAGCGTTTGGGTTAGGTTTAGGTTAAGGTTAGAGTTAGGGTTTGGATGAAGTTTAGGATAGGGTGAGGGTTATTTTTATGGATAAGGCTAGAGTTTGGGTTTGTGTTCAGGTTGGTGTTAAGGTTAGGTTTAGGGTTCGGGTTAGGGTTAGGGGTTATGTTTAGGGTTAGCGTTAGGTTAGGTTTAGGGTGAGTGTGAAGTCTAGGTTAAGGGTGAGGGTTATGATAAG
Organism: Elephas maximus indicus; assembly: GCF_024166365.1. Lineage (NCBI taxonomy): Eukaryota > Metazoa > Chordata > Mammalia > Proboscidea > Elephantidae > Elephas > Elephas maximus. The sequence goes on from NC_064819.1 coordinate 36,055,509, forward strand.
GGTTAGGATTGTAGATGGTGTCAGACATTAGGTTTAGGGTGTTAGGGTTAGTTTTATGGTTAGGGTAGGGTTACGTTTAGGGTTAACGTTAGGGTTAGGGTTAGATTAGGGTTACTGTTTGTATTAGGGTTAGGTAGGGATAAAGTTTGGCATAGCGTTAGGTTTAGGGTTGGGGATACGGTTAAGGGTTAGGGTGAGGGTTAGGCTTAGGTTTACAGTTAAGGTGAGGGTTTCGGGTAATTCTTATGGTTAGGGTTAGAGTTAGGGTTAGGGTTAGGGGAAGTTTCAGTTAATATTGAGGGTTACTGCTAAGTTTAGAGTTAGGGTAAGATTAGTGTTAGGGTTAGGGTTAGGGTCGGAGTCAGGTTAGGGTTAAGGCTAGGTTTACGGTAAAGGGTAGAGCTAGGTTGGGGTTAGGGTTAGGTTTAGAGTTAGAGTTAGTGGTGGGGTTTACTGTTAGGGTTAGGGTCAGGTTTAGAGTTATTGTTAGGGTTAGGGTTAGGGTAGAGTTAAGGTTAGTGTTAAGTTTCGGGTTAGGGTAAGGGTTAGGTTTAGGTCAGGGTTAGGGTTAGGATGAAGGATAGGGTTAAAGTTAGGGAAAGGGTTAGGGGTTCATGTGAGGGTTAGTGTTAGGTTTACATTAAGCTGATGTTTTAGGGTGCTACTGTTAGTGTTAGTTTTAGAGTTAGGGTTACGGTTAGGGCTAGGTTTAGGGTTAGGGCTAGAGTTAGGGGATAGTTAAGCGTGAGGTTTAGTTTTAGGGTTGCGGTTATGGTTAGGCTTAGGTTTAGGGTAAAGTTTAGGTTACGGATGAGGTTTAGGGTTAGGTGTTTGGGTTAAGGTTAGGGTTAGGTTTAGGGATAGACTTAGTGTTAGGTTTAGGGTTAGTTGTTTGGGTCAATGTTAGGGTCAGGTTTAGGGCTAGGCTTCAGTTTAGGGTTAGGGCTAGGGCTAGGGTGAAGTATAAGTTAAGGGTGAGGGTTGAGCTTAGGGTTAGCGTTAGGGGTTAGGGTTAGGGTTAAGAATAGGATTAAGTTGAGGGTTAAGCTTAGGTTTAAAGTTAGGATTAGGGTTAGTGTTAGGGTTAAGTCATGGTTAGGTTTAGGGCTAGGTTAAGGGTAGAGATAGGGTTAGGTGAAGGGTTGGGGTTAGGTTTAGATATTAATGTGAGGGTTAGTGCTAGGTTTCCATTTAAGCTGAGTGTGTAGGGTAAGTGTTAGGGTTAGGATTAGGGTAGGGTTAGAGTTAGGTTCAGGGTGAGGGTTAAGTTTAGGGTTAGGGTTAGGTTTATGGTTGGGGTCAGGGTTGGGGGAGATTTAGTGTTATGTTTAGTTTTAGGGTTAGGGTTAGGGTGAAGTTTATTTAATTGAGACGGTTAGGGTTAGGGGTTAGGTTTCAGGTTAGGGTCAGGGTTAAGTTTAGGGTTAGGTTTAGGGTTAGGGTTAGGTTTAGTGTTCGTTTGCTTAGGGTTAGGGTTTGAATGAAGTTAGGGTATGTTTAGGGTTATGGTTAGGGTGAAATTTTGGTTAAGGGTGAGGGTTCGTCTTAGGGTTAGGGTTGGGGTTAGTGTTTCAGTTAGGTTTAGGGTAGAGTTTTAGTTAGGGTTAAGATTCGGGTTAGGGTAAGAGTTAGAGTTACGTTTAGAGTTAAGGTGAGGGTTTTGGGTAAGTGTGACAGTTAGGCTTAGGGTTAGTGTTAGGGTTAGGTTTAATTTTATTGTAGGCTTAAAATTAGGGTTAAGGTTAGGTTAGGGTTAGGGTCAGGGTTAGGATTAGAATTAGGTTTAGGGAGAGGGTTAGTGTCAGAGTTATTGTCAGGGTTAGGTTTCGGGTTACAGGTGGGCCAAGGTTAAGTTTAGGGTTAGGTTTATGGGTAGGGTTTGGGTTAAAGTTAGGCTTAGCTTTAGGTTAGGGATAGGGTGAAGTTTAAGATAGGGTGACGGTTAGAGTTCTGGCTAAGGTTTGGGTTTGTTTTCAGGTTAGTGTTAAGGTTATGTTCAGGGTTAAGGTTAGGTTTAGGAGTTGTTTTTAGTTTTAGGGTTAGTGTTAGATTTTAGATTAGGGTTAAGTTTAGTGTTACGGTTAGGTTTAGGGTTATGGTTGTGTTAGGCGTTGTGGTTGGGGTGAGGGTTAGATTTAGGGTTAGGTTTGGGTAGGCTTAGGATTATGGTTATGGTAAGGTGTGTTAGGGGTTAGAGCTGTAGTTTAGGGTTAGGGTTTGGGGGAGGGTTCCGGTTAGGCATTGTGGTTCTGGTCATGGGTAGGTTTGGTTTAGGGTTAGGGTTAGGTTTGTGATTAGGTTTCGGGTTAGAGTTAGAGATAGGGTTAAGGTTTGGGTTAGGCTTTGGTGTTGGGGTTAGGGTTTGGGTTAGGGTTAGGGTTATCGTTAGGGCTCAGGGATTTCAGGTTAGGGATAGCATTAGGTTTAGGTTTTGCGGGATACGTTGAGGGGTTAGGGTGAGGGTTATGGTTAGTTTTACAGTTAAGGGGAGGGTTTACGGTAAGTGTTACGATTAGGGTTAGAGTTAGAGTTAGGGTTAGGGTTAGGGTTAGGGTTAGTGTAGGGTAAGATTTAGGTTTAGGTCCAAGTTGAGGTTTAGAGTTAGTGTTCTATTTAGGGTCAAGGTTAGAGTTCGGGTTAGGGTTAGGATTAGGTCTAGGGTTAGGATTAGGATTAAGTTTAGGGTTAGGTTCAGGACTATTGTAAGTGTTCCGTCTAGGCTTACAGATGGACTAGCATTGTTAGAATTAGGTTTAAGGTTAGCGTTTGGGTTAGGTTTAGGTTAAGGTTAGAGTTAGGGTTTGGATGAAGTTTAGGATAGGGTGAGGGTTATTTTTATGGATAAGGCTAGAGTTTGGGTTTGTGTTCAGGTTGGTGTTAAGGTTAGGTTTAGGGTTCGGGTTAGGGTTAGGGGTTATGTTTAGGGTTAGCGTTAGGTTAGGTTTAGGGTGAGTGTGAAGTCTAGGTTAAGGGTGAGGGTTATGATAAGGGTTAGGATTGTAGATGGTGTCAGACATTAGGTTTAGGGTGTTAGGGTTAGTTTTATGGTTAGGGTAGGGTTACGTTTAGGGTTAACGTTAGGGTTAGGGTTAGATTAGGGTTACTGTTTGTATTAGGGTTAGGTAGGGATAAAGTTTGGCATAGCGTTAGGTTTAGGGTTGGGGATACGGTTAAGGGTTAGGGTGAGGGTTAGGCTTAGGTTTACAGTTAAGGTGAGGGTTTCGGGTAATTCTTATGGTTAGGGTTAGAGTTAGGGTTAGGGTTAGGGGAAGTTTCAGTTAATATTGAGGGTTACTGCTAAGTTTAGAGTTAGGGTAAGATTAGTGTTAGGGTTAGGGTTAGGGTCGGAGTCAGGTTAGGGTTAAGGCTAGGTTTACGGTAAAGGGTAGAGCTAGGTTGGGGTTAGGGTTAGGTTTAGAGTTAGAGTTAGTGGTGGGGTTTACTGTTAGGGTTAGGGTCAGGTTTAGAGTTATTGTTAGGGTTAGGGTTAGGGTAGAGTTAAGGTTAGGGTTAAGTTTCGGGTTAGGGTAAGGGTTAGGTTTAGGTCAGGGTTAGGGTTAGGATGAAGGATAGGGTTAAAGTTAGGGAAAGGGTTAGGGGTTCATGTGAGGGTTAGTGTTAGGTTTACATTAAGCTGATGTTTTAGGGTGCTACTGTTAGTGTTAGTTTTAGAGTTAGGGTTACGGTTAGGGCTAGGTTTAGGGTTAGGGCTAGAGTTAGGGGATAGTTAAGCGTGAGGTTTAGTTTTAGGGTTGCGGTTATGGTTAGGCTTAGGTTTAGGGTAAAGTTTAGGTTACGGATGAGGTTTAGGGTTAGGTGTTTGGGTTAAGGTTAGGGTTAGGTTTAGGGATAGACTTAGTGTTAGGTTTAGGGTTAGTTGTTTGGGTCAATGTTAGGGTCAGGTTTAGGGCTAGGCTTCAGTTTAGGGTTAGGGCTAGGGCTAGGGTGAAGTATAAGTTAAGGGTGAGGGTTGAGCTTAGGGTTAGCGTTAGGGGTTAGGGTTAGGGTTAAGAATAGGATTAACTTGAGGGTTAAGCTTAGGTTTAAAGTTAGGATTAGGGTTAGTGTTAGGGTTAAGTCATGGTTAGGTTTAGGGCTAGGTTAAGGGTAGAGATAGGGTTAGGTGAAGGGTTGGGGTTAGGTTTAGATATTAATGTGAGGGTTAGTGCTAGGTTTCCATTTAAGCTGAGTGTGTAGGGTAAGTGTTAGGGTTAGGATTAGGGTAGGGTTAGAGTTAGGTTCAGGGTGAGGGTTAAGTTTAGGGTGAGGGTTAGGTTTATGGTTGGGGTCAGGGTTGGGGGAGATTTAGTGTTATGTTTAGTTTTAGGGTTAGGGTTAGGGTGAAGTTTATTTAATTGAGACGGTTAGGGTTAGGGGTTAGGTTTCAGGTTAGGGTCAGGGTTAAGTTTAGGGTTAGGTTTAGGGTTAGGGTTAGGTTTAGTGTTCGTTTGCTTAGGGTTAGGGTTTGAATGAAGTTAGGGTATGTTTAGGGTTATGGTTAGGGTGAAATTTTGGTTAAGGGTGAGGGTTCGTCTTAGGGTTAGGGTTGGGGTTAGTGTTTCAGTTAGGTTTAGGGTAGAGTTTTAGTTAGGGTTAAGATTCGGGTTAGGGTAAGAGTTAGAGTTACGTTTAGAGTTAAGGTGAGGGTTTTGGGTAAGTGTGACAGTTAGGCTTAGGGTTAGTGTTAGGGTTAGGTTTAATTTTATTGTAGGCTTAAAATTAGGGTTAAGGTTAGGTTAGGGTTAGGGTCAGGGTTAGGATTAGAATTAGGTTTAGGGAGAGGGTTAGTGTCAGAGTTATTGTCAGGGTTAGGTTTCGGGTTACAGGTGGGCCAAGGTTAAGTTTAGGGTTAGGTTTATGGGTAGGGTTTGGGTTAAAGTTAGGCTTAGCTTTAGGTTAGGGATAGGGTGAAGTTTAAGATAGGGTGACGGTTAGAGTTCTGGCTAAGGTTTGGGTTTGTTTTCAGGTTAGTGTTAAGGTTATGTTCAGGGTTAAGGTTAGGTTTAGGAGTTGTTTTTAGTTTTAGGGTTAGTGTTAGATTTTAGATTAGGGTTAAGTTTAGTGTTACGGTTAGGTTTAGGGTTATGGTTGTGTTAGGCGTTGTGGTTGGGGTGAGGGTTAGATTTAGGGTTAGGTTTGGGTAGGCTTAGGATTATGGTTATGGTAAGGTGTGTTAGGGGTTAGAGCTGTAGTTTAGGGTTAGGGTTTGGGGGAGGGTTCCGGTTAGGCATTGTGGTTCTGGTCATGGGTAGGTTTGGTTTAGGGTTAGGGTTAGGTTTGTGATTAGGTTTCGGGTTAGAGTTAGAGATAGGGCTAAGGTTTGGGTTAGGCTTTGGTGTTGGGGTTAGGGTTTGGGTTAGGGTTAGGGTTATCGTTAGGGCTCAGGGATTTCAGGTTAGGGATAGCATTAGGTTTAGGTTTTGCGGGATACGGTGAGGGGTTAGGGTGAGGGTTATGGTTAGTTTTACAGTTAAGGGGAGGGTTTACGGTAAGTGTTACGATTAGGGTTAGAGTTAGAGTTAGGGTTAGGGTTAGGGTTAGGGTTAGTGTAGGGTAAGATTTAGGTTTAGGTCCAAGTTGAGGTTTAGAGTTAGTGTTCTATTTAGGGTCAAGGTTAGAGTTCGGGTTAGGGTTAGGATTAGGTCTAGGGTTAGGATTAGGATTAAGTTTAGGGTTAGGTTCAGGACTATTGTAAGTGTTCCGTCTAGGCTTACAGATGGACTAGCATTGTTAGAATTAGGTTTAAGGTTAGCGTTTGGGTTAGGTTTAGGTTAAGGTTAGAGTTAGGGTTTGGATGAAGTTTAGGATAGGGTGAGGGTTATTTTTATGGATAAGGCTAGAGTTTGGGTTTGTGTTCAGGTTGGTGTTAAGGTTAGGTTTAGGGTTCGGGTTAGGGTTAGGGGTTATGTTTAGGGTTAGCGTTAGGTTAGGTTTAGGGTGAGTGTGAAGTCTAGGTTAAGGGTGAGGGTTATGATAAGGGTTAGGATTGTAGATGGTGTCAGACATTAGGTTTAGGGTGTTAGGGTTAGTTTTATGGTTAGGGTAGGGTTACGTTTAGGGTTAACGTTAGGGTTAGGGTTAGATTAGGGTTACTGTTTGTATTAGGGTTAGGTAGGGATAAAGTTTGGCATAGCGTTAGGTTTAGGGTTGGGGATACGGTTAAGGGTTAGGGTGAGGGTTAGGCTTAGGTTTACAGTTAAGGTGAGGGTTTCGGGTAATTCTTATGGTTAGGGTTAGAGTTAGGGTTAGGGTTAGGGGAAGTTTCAGTTAATATTGAGGGTTACTGCTAAGTTTAGAGTTAGGGTAAGATTAGTGTTAGGGTTAGGGTTAGGGTCGGAGTCAGGTTAGGGTTAAGGCTAGGTTTACGGTAAAGGGTAGAGCTAGGTTGGGGTTAGGGTTAGGTTTAGAGTTAGAGTTAGTGGTGGGGTTTACTGTTAGGGTTAGGGTCAGGTTTAGAGTTATTGTTAGGGTTAGGGTTAGGGTAGAGTTAAGGTTAGGGTTAAGTTTCGGGTTAGGGTAAGGGTTAGGTTTAGGTCAGGGTTAGGGTTAGGATGAAGGATAGGGTTAAAGTTAGGGAAAGGGTTAGGGGTTCATGTGAGGGTTAGTGTTAGGTTTACATTAAGCTGATGTTTTAGGGTGCTACTGTTAGTGTTAGTTTTAGAGTTAGGGTTACGGTTAGGGCTAGGTTTAGGGTTAGGGCTAGAGTTAGGGGATAGTTAAGCGTGAGGTTTAGTTTTAGGGTTGCGGTTATGGTTAGGCTTAGGTTTAGGGTAAAGTTTAGGTTACGGATGAGGTTTAGGGTTAGGTGTTTGGGTTAAGGTTAGGGTTAGGTTTAGGGATAGACTTAGTGTTAGGTTTAGGGTTAGTTGTTTGGGTCAATGTTAGGGTCAGGTTTAGGGCTAGGCTTCAGTTTAGGGTTAGGGCTAGGGCTAGGGTGAAGTATAAGTTAAGGGTGAGGGTTGAGCTTAGGGTTAGCGTTAGGGGTTAGGGTTAGGGTTAAGAATAGGATTAAGTTGAGGGTTAAGCTTAGGTTTAAAGTTAGGATTAGGGTTAGTGTTAGGGTTAAGTCATGGTTAGGTTTAGGGCTAGGTTAAGGGTAGAGATAGGGTTAGGTGAAGGGTTGGGGTTAGGTTTAGATATTAATGTGAGGGTTAGTGCTAGGTTTCCATTTAAGCTGAGTGTGTAGGGTAAGTGTTAGGGTTAGGATTAGGGTAGGGTTAGAGTTAGGTTCAGGGTGAGGGTTAAGTTTAGGGTGAGGGTTAGGTTTATGGTTGGGGTCAGGGTTGGGGGAGATTTAGTGTTATGTTTAGTTTTAGGGTTAGGGTTAGGGTGAAGTTTATTTAATTGAGACGGTTAGGGTTAGGGGTTAGGTTTCAGGTTAGGGTCAGGGTTAAGTTTAGGGTTAGGTTTAGGGTTAGGGTTAGGTTTAGTGTTCGTTTGCTTAGGGTTAGGGTTTGAATGAAGTTAGGGTATGTTTAGGGTTATGGTTAGGGTGAAATTTTGGTTAAGGGTGAGGGTTCGTCTTAGGGTTAGGGTTGGGGTTAGTGTTTCAGTTAGGTTTAGGGTAGAGTTTTAGTTAGGGTTAAGATTCGGGTTAGGGTAAGAGTTAGAGTTACGTTTAGAGTTAAGGTGAGGGTTTTGGGTAAGTGTGACAGTTAGGCTTAGGGTTAGTGTTAGGGTTAGGTTTAATTTTATTGTAGGCTTAAAATTAGGGTTAAGGTTAGGTTAGGGTTAGGGTCAGGGTTAGGATTAGAATTAGGTTTAGGGAGAGGGTTAGTGTCAGAGTTATTGTCAGGGTTAGGTTTCGGGTTACAGGTGGGCCAAGGTTAAGTTTAGGGTTAGGTTTATGGGTAGGGTTTGGGTTAAAGTTAGGCTTAGCTTTAGGTTAGGGATAGGGTGAAGTTTAAGATAGGGTGACGGTTAGAGTTCTGGCTAAGGTTTGGGTTTGTTTTCAGGTTAGTGTTAAGGTTATGTTCAGGGTTAAGGTTAGGTTTAGGAGTTGTTTTTAGTTTTAGGGTTAGTGTTAGATTTTAGATTAGGGTTAAGTTTGTGTTACGGTTAGGTTTAGGGTTATGGTTGTGTTAGGCGTTGTGGTTGGGGTGAGGGTTAGATTTAGGGTTAGGTTTGGGTAGGCTTAGGATTATGGTTATGGTAAGGTGTGTTAGGGGTTAGAGCTGTAGTTTAGGGTTAGGGTTTGGGGGAGGGTTCCGGTTAGGCATTGTGGTTCTGGTCATGGGTAGGTTTGGTTTAGGGTTAGGGTTAGGTTTGTGATTAGGTTTCGGGTTAGAGTTAGAGATAGGGTTAAGGTTTGGGTTAGGCTTTGGTGTTGGGGTTAGGGTTTGGGTTAGGGTTAGGGTTATCGTTAGGGCTCAGGGATTTCAGGTTAGGGATAGCATTAGGTTTAGGTTTTGCGGGATACGTTGAGGGGTTAGGGTGAGGGTTATGGTTAGTTTTACAGTTAAGGTGAGGGTTTACGGTAAGTGTTACGATTAGGGTTAGAGTTAGAGTTAGGGTTAGGGTTAGGGTTAGGGTTAGGGTTAGTGTAGGGTAAGATTTAGGTTTAGGTCCAAGTTAGTGTTCTATTTAGGGTCAAGGTTAGAGTTCGGGTTAGGGTTAGGATTAGGTCTAGGGTTAGGATTAGGATTAAGTTTAGGGTTAGGTTCAGGACTATTGTAAGTGTTCCGTCTAGGCTTACAGATGGACTAGCATTGTTAGAATTAGGTTTAAGGTTAGCGTTTGGGTTAGGTTTAGGTTAAGGTTAGAGTTAGGGTTTGGATGAAGTTTAGGATAGGGTGAGGGTTATTTTTATGGATAAGGCTAGAGTTTGGGTTTGTGTTCAGGTTGGTGTTAAGGTTAGGTTTAGGGTTCGGGTTAGGGTTAGGGGTTATGTTTAGGGTTAGCGTTAGGTTAGGTTTAGGGTGAGTGTGAAGTCTAGGTTAAGGGTGAGGGTTATGATAAGGGTTAGGATTGTAGATGGTGTCAGACATTAGGTTTAGGGTGTTAGGGTTAGTTTTATGGTTAGGGTAGGGTTACGTTTAGGGTTAACGTTAGGGTTAGGGTTAGATTAGGGTTACTGTTTGTATTAGGGTTAGGTAGGGATAAAGTTTGCCATAGCGTTAGGTTTAGGGTTGGGGATACGGTTAAGGGTTAGGGTGAGGGTTAGGCTTAGGTTTACAGTTAAGGTGAGGGTTTCGGGTAATTCTTATGGTTAGGGTTAGAGTTAGGGTTAGGGTTAGGGGAAGTTTCAGTTAATATTGAGGGTTACTGCTAAGTTTAGAGTTAGGGTAAGATTAGTGTTAGGGTTAGGGTTAGGGTCGGAGTCAGGTTAGGGTTAAGGCTAGGTTTACGGTAAAGGGTAGAGCTAGGTTGGGGTTAGGGTTAGGTTTAGAGTTAGAGTTAGTGGTGGGGTTTACTGTTAGGGTTAGGGTCAGGTTTAGAGTTATTGTTAGGGTTAGGGTTAGGGTAGAGTTAAGGTTAGGGTTAAGTTTCGGGTTAGGGTAAGGGTTAGGTTTAGGTCAGGGTTAGGGTTAGGATGAAGGATAGGGTTAAAGTTAGGGAAAGGGTTAGGGGTTCATGTGAGGGTTAGTGTTAGGTTTACATTAAGCTGATGTTTTAGGGTGCTACTGTTAGTGTTAGTTTTAGAGTTAGGGTTACGGTTAGGGCTAGGTTTAGGGTTAGGGCTAGAGTTAGGGGATAGTTAAGCGTGAGGTTTAGTTTTAGGGTTGCGGTTATGGTTAGGCTTAGGTTTAGGGTAAAGTTTAGGTTACGGATGAGGTTTAGGGTTAGGTGTTTGGGTTAAGGTTAGGGTTAGGTTTAGGGATAGACTTAGTGTTAGGTTTAGGGTTAGTTGTTTGGGTCAATGTTAGGGTCAGGTTTAGGGCTAGGCTTCAGTTTAGGGTTAGGGCTAGGGCTAGGGTGAAGTATAAGTTAAGGGTGAGGGTTGAGCTTAGGGTTACCGTTAGGGGTTAGGGTTAGGGTTAAGAATAGGATTAAGTTGAGGGTTAAGCTTAGGTTTAAAGTTAGGATTAGGGTTAGTGTTAGGGTTAAGTCATGGTTAGGTTTAGGGCTAGGTTAAGGGTAGAGATAGGGTTAGGTGAAGGGTTGGGGTTAGGTTTAGATATTAATGTGAGGGTTAGTGCTAGGTTTCCATTTAAGCTGAGTGTGTAGGGTAAGTGTTAGGGTTAGGATTAGGGTAGGGTTAGAGTTAGGTTCAGGGTGAGGGTTAAGTTTAGGGTTAGGGTTAGGTTTATGGTTGGGGTCAGGGTTGGGGGAGATTTAGTGTTATGTTTAGTTTTAGGGTTAGGGTTAGGGTGAAGTTTATTTAATTGAGACGGTTAGGGTTAGGGGTTAGGTTTCAGGTTAGGGTCAGGGTTAAGTTTAGGGTTAGGTTTAGGGTTAGGGTTAGGTTTAGTGTTCGTTTGCTTAGGGTTAGGGTTTGAATGAAGTTAGGGTATGTTTAGGGTTATGGTTAGGGTGAAATTTTGGTTAAGGGTGAGGGTTCGTCTTAGGGTTAGGGTTGGGGTTAGTGTTTCAGTTAGGTTTAGGGTAGAGTTTTAGTTAGGGTTAAGATTCGGGTTAGGGTAAGAGTTAGAGTTACGTTTAGAGTTAAGGTGAGGGTTTTGGGTAAGTGTTACAGTTAGGCTTAGGGTTAGTGTTAGGGTTAGGTTTAATTTTATTGTAGGCTTAAAATTAGGGTTAAGGTTAGGTTAGGTTTAGGGTCAGGGTTAGGATTAGAATTAGGTTTAGGGAGAGGGTTAGTGTCAGAGTTATTGTCAGGGTTAGGTTTCGGGTTACAGGTGGGCCAAGGTTAAGTTTAGGGTTAGGTTTATGGGTAGGGTTTGGGTTAAAGTTAGGCTTAGCTTTAGGTTAGGGATAGGGTGAAGTTTAAGATAGGGTGACGGTTAGAGTTCTGGCTAAGGTTTGGGTTTGTTTTCAGGTTAGTGTTAAGGTTATGTTCAGGGTTAAGGTTAGGTTTAGGAGTTGTTTTTAGTTTTAGGGTTAGTGTTAGATTTTAGGTTAGGGTTAAGTTTAGTGTTACGGTTAGGTTTAGGGTTATGGTTGTGTTAGGCGTTGTGGTTGGGGTGAGGGTTAGATTTAGGGTTAGGTTTGGGTAGGCTTAGGATTATGGTTATGGTAAGGTGTGTTAGGGGTTAGAGCTGTAGTTTAGGGTTAGGGTTTGGGGGAGGGTTCCGCTTAGGCATTGTGGTTCTGGTCATGGGTAGGTTTGGTTTAGGGTTAGGGTTAGGTTTGTGATTAGGTTTCGGGTTAGAGTTAGAGATAGGGTGAAGTTTTGGGTTAGGCTTTGGTGTTGGGGTTAGGGTTTGGGTTAGGGTTAGGGTTATCGTTAGGGCTCAGGGATTTCAGGTTAGGGATAGCATTAGGTTTAGGTTTTGCGGGATACGGTGAGGGGTTAGGGTGAGGGTTATGGTTAGTTTTACAGTTAAGGTGAGGGTTTACGGTAAGTGTTACGATTAGGGTTAGAGTTAGAGTTAGGGTTAGGGTTAGGGTTAGTGTAGGGTAAGATTTAGGTTTAGGTCCAAGTTGAGGTTTAGAGTTAGTGTTCTATTTAGGGTCAAGGTTAGAGTTCGGGTTAGGGTTAGGATTAGGTCTAGGGTTAGGATTAGGATTAAGTTTAGGGTTAGGTTCAGGACTATTGTAAGTGTTCGGTCTAGGCTTACAGATGGACTAGCATTGTTAGAATTAGGTTTAAGGTTAGCATTTGGGTTAGGTTTAGGTTTAGGTTAAGGTTAGAGTTAGGGTTTGGATGAAGTTTAGGATAGGGTGAGGGTTATTTTTATGGATAAGGCTAGAGTTTGGGTTTGTGTTCAGGTTGGTGTTAAGGTTAGGTTTAGGGTTCGGGTTAGGGTTAGGGGTTATGTTTAGGGTTAGCGTTAGGTTAGGTTTAGGGTGAGTGTGAAGTCTAGGTTAAGGGTGAGGGTTATGATAAGGGTTAGGATTGTAGATGGTGTCAGACATTAGGTTTAGGGTGTTAGGGTTAGTTTTATGGTTAGGGTAGGGTTACGTTTAGGGTTAACGTTAGGGTTAGGGTTAGATTAGGGTTACTGTTTGTATTAGGGTTAGGTAGGGATAAAGTTTGGCATAGCGTTAGGTTTAGGGTTGGGGATACGGTTAAGGGTTAGGGTGAGGGTTAGGCTTAGGTTTACAGTTAAGGTGAGGGTTTCGGGTAATTCTTATGGTTAGGGTTAGAGTTAGGGTTAGGGTTAGGGGAAGTTTCAGTTAATATTGAGGGTTACTGCTAAGTTTAGAGTTAGGGTAAGATTAGTGTTAGGGTTAGGGTTAGGGTCGGAGTCAGGTTAGGGTTAAGGCTAGGTTTACGGTAAAGGGTAGAGCTAGGTTGGGGTTAGGGTTAGGTTTAGAGTTAGAGTTAGTGGTAGGGTTTACTGTTAGGGTTAAGGTCAGGTTTAGAGTTATTGTTAGGGTTAGGGTTAGGGTAGAGTTAAGGTTAGGGTTAAGTTTCGGGTTAGGGTAAGGGTTAGGTTTAGGTCAGGGTTAGGGTTAGGATGAAGGATAGGGTTAAAGTTAGGGAAAGGGTTAGGGGTTCATGTGAGGGTTAGTGTTAGGTTTACATTAAGCTGATGTTTTAGGGTGCTACTGTTAGTGTTAGTTTTAGAGTTAGGGTTACGGTTAGGGCTAGAGTTAGGGGATAGTTAAGCGTGAGGTTTAGTTTTAGGGTTGCGGTTATGGTTAGGCTTAGGTTTAGGGTAAAGTTTCGGTTACGGATGAGGTTTAGGGTTAGGTGTTTGGGTTAAGGTTAGGGTTAGGTTTAGGGATAGACTTAGTGTTAGGTTTAGGGTTAGTTGTTTGGGTCAATGTTAGGGTCAGGTTTAGGGCTAGGCTTCAGTTTAGGGTTAGGGCTAGGGCTAGGGTGAAGTATAAGTTAAGGGTGAGGGTTGAGCTTAGGGTTAGCGTTAGGGGTTAGGGTTAGGGTTAAGAATAGGATTAAGTTGAGGGTTAAGCTTAGGTTTAAAGTTAGGATTAGGGTTAGTGTTAGGGTTAAGTCATGGTTAGGTTTAGGGCTAGGTTAAGGGTAGAGATAGGGTTAGGTGAAGGGTTGGGGTTAGGTTTAGATATTAATGTGAGGGTTAGTGCTAGGTTTCCATTTAAGCTGAGTGTGTAGGGTAAGTGTTAGGGTTAGGATTAGGGTAGGGTTAGAGTTAGGTTCAGGGTGAGGGTTAAGTTTAGGGTTAGGGTTAGGTTTATGGTTGGGGTCAGGGTTGGGGGAGATTTAGTGTTATGTTTAGTTTTAGGGTTAGGGTTAGGGTGAAGTTTATTTAATTGAGACGGTTAGGGTTAGGGGTTAGGTTTCAGGTTAGGGTCAGGGTTAAGTTTAGGGTTAGGTTCAGGGTTAGGGTTAGGTTTAGTGTTCGTTTGCTTAGGGTTAGGGTTTGAATGAAGTTAGGGTATGTTTAGGGTTATGGTTAGGGTGAAATTTTGGTTAAGGGTGAGGGTTCGTCTTAGGGTTAGGGTTGGGGTTAGTGTTTCAGTTAGGTTTAGGGTAGAGTTTTAGTTAGGGTTAAGATTCGGGTTAGGGTAAGAGTTAGAGTTACGTTTAGAGTTAAGGTGAGGGTTTTGGGTAAGTGTGACAGTTAGGCTTAGGGTTAGTGTTAGGGTTAGGTTTAATTTTATTGTAGGCTTAAAATTAGGGTTAAGGTTAGGTTAGGGTTAGGGTCAGGGTTAGGATTAGAATTAGGTTTAGGGAGAGGGTTAGTGTCAGAGTTATTGTCAGGGTTAGGTTTCGGGTTACAGGTGGGCCAAGGTTAAGTTTAGGGTTAGGTTTATGGGTAGGGTTTGGGTTAAAGTTAGGCTTAGCTTTAGGTTAGGGATAGGGTGAAGTTTAAGATAGGGTGACGGTTAGAGTTCTGGCTAAGGTTTGGGTTTGTTTTCAGGTTAGTGTTAAGGTTATGTTCAGGGTTAAGGTTAGGTTTAGGAGTTGTTTTTAGTTTTAGGGTTAGTGTTAGATTTTAGATTAGGGTTAAGTTTAGTGTTACGGTTAGGTTTAGGGTTATGGTTGTGTTAGGCGTTGTGGTTGGGGTGAGGGTTAGATTTAGGGTTAGGTTTGGGTAGGCTTAGGATTATGGTTATGGTAAGGTGTGTTAGGGGTTAGAGCTGTAGTTTAGGGTTAGGGTTTGGGGGAGGGTTCCGGTTAGGCATTGTGGTTCTGGTCATGGGTAGGTTTGGTTTAGGGTTAGGGTTAGGTTTGTGATTAGGTTTCGGGTTAGAGTTAGAGATAGGGCTAAGGTTTGGGTTAGGCTTTGGTGTTGGGGTTAGGGTTTGGGTTAGGGTTAGGGTTATCGTTAGGGCTCAGGGATTTCAGGTTAGGGATAGCATTAGGTTTAGGTTTTGCGGGATACGGTGAGGGGTTAGGGTGAGGGTTATGGTTAGTTTTACAGTTAAGGTGAGGGTTTACGGTAAGTGTTACGATTAGGGTTAGAGTTAGAGTTAGGGTTAGGGTTAGGGTTAGGGTTAGTGTAGGGTAAGATTTAGGTTTAGGTCCAAGTTGAGGTTTAGAGTTAGTGTTCTATTTAGGGTCAAGGTTAGAGTTCGGGTTAGGGTTAGGATTAGGTCTAGGGTTAGGATTAGGATTAAGTTTAGGGTTAGGTTCAGGACTATTGTAAGTGTTCCGTCTAGGCTTACAGATGGACTAGCATTGTTAGAATTAGGTTTAAGGTTAGCGTTTGGGTTAGGTTTAGGTTAAGGTTAGAGTTAGGGTTTGGATGAAGTTTAGGATAGGGTGAGGGTTATTTTTATGGATAAGGCTAGAGTTTGGGTTTGTGTTCAGGTTGGTGTTAAGGTTAGGTTTAGGGTTCGGGTTAGGGTTAGGGGTTATGTTTAGGGTTAGCGTTAGGTTAGGTTTAGGGTGAGTGTGAAGTCTAGGTTAAGGGTGAGGGTTATGATAAGGGTTAGGATTGTAGATGGTGTCAGACATTAGGTTTAGGGTGTTAGGGTTAGTTTTATGGTTAGGGTAGGGTTACGTTTAGGGTTAACGTTAGGGTTAGGGTTAGATTAGGGTTACTGTTTGTATTAGGGTTAGGTAGGGATAAAGTTTGGCATAGCGTTAGGTTTAGGGTTGGGGATACGGTTAAGGGTTAGGGTGAGGGTTAGGCTTAGGTTTACAGTTAAGGTGAGGGTTTCGGGTAATTCTTATGGTTAGGGTTAGAGTTAGGGTTAGGGTTAGGGGAAGTTTCAGTTAATATTGAGGGTTACTGCTAAGTTTAGAGTTAGGGTAAGATTAGTGTTAGGGTTAGGGTTAGGGTCGGAGTCAGGTTAGGGTTAAGGCTAGGTTTACGGTAAAGGGTAGAGCTAGGTTGGGGTTAGGGTTAGGTTTAGAGTTAGAGTTAGTGGTGGGGTTTACTGTTAGGGTTAGGGTCAGGTTTAGAGTTATTGTTAGGGTTAGGGTTAGGGTAGAGTTAAGGTTAGGGTTAAGTTTCGGGTTAGGGTAAGGGTTAGGTTTAGGTCAGGGTTAGGGTTAGGATGAAGGATAGGGTTAAAGTTAGGGAAAGGGTTAGGGGTTCATGTGAGGGTTAGTGTTAGGTTTACATTAAGCTGATGTTTTAGGGTGCTACTGTTAGTGTTAGTTTTAGAGTTAGGGTTACGGTTAGGGCTAGGTTTAGGGTTAGGGCTAGAGTTAGGGGATAGTTAAGCGTGAGGTTTAGTTTTAGGGTTGCGGTTATGGTTAGGCTTAGGTTTAGGGTAAAGTTTAGGTTACGGATGAGGTTTAGGGTTAGGTGTTTGGGTTAAGGTTAGGGTTAGGTTTAGGGATAGACTTAGTGTTAGGTTTAGGGTTAGTTGTTTGGGTCAATGTTAGGGTCAGGTTTAGGGCTAGGCTTCAGTTTAGGGTTAGGGCTAGGGCTAGGGTGAAGTATAAGTTAAGGGTGAGGGTTGAGCTTAGGGTTAGCGTTAGGGGTTAGGGTTAGGGTTAAGAATAGGATTAAGTTGAGGGTTAAGCTTAGGTTTAAAGTTAGGATTAGGGTTAGTGTTAGGGTTAAGTCATGGTTAGGTTTAGGGCTAGGTTAAGGGTAGAGATAGGGTTAGGTGAAGGGTTGGGGTTAGGTTTAGATATTAATGTGAGGGTTAGTGCTAGGTTTCCATTTAAGCTGAGTGTGTAGGGTAAGTGTTAGGGTTAGGATTAGGGTAGGGTTAGAGTTAGGTTCAGGGTGAGGGTTAAGTTTAGGGTGAGGGTTAGGTTTATGGTTGGGGTCAGGGTTGGGGGAGATTTAGTGTTATGTTTAGTTTTAGGGTTAGGGTTAGGGTGAAGTTTATTTAATTGAGACGGTTAGGGTTAGGGGTTAGGTTTCAGGTTAGGGTCAGGGTTAAGTTTAGGGTTAGGTTTAGGGTTAGGGTTAGGTTTAGTGTTCGTTTGCTTAGGGTTAGGGTTTGAATGAAGTTAGGGTATGTTTAGGGTTATGGTTAGGGTGAAATTTTGGTTAAGGGTGAGGGTTCGTCTTAGGGTTAGGGTTGGGGTTAGTGTTTCAGTTAGGTTTAGGGTAGAGTTTTAGTTAGGGTTAAGATTCGGGTTAGGGTAAGAGTTAGAGTTACGTTTAGAGTTAAGGTGAGGGTTTTGGGTAAGTGTGACAGTTAGGCTTAGGGTTAGTGTTAGGGTTAGGTTTAATTTTATTGTAGGCTTAAAATTAGGGTTAAGGTTAGGTTAGGGTTAGGGTCAGGGTTAGGATTAGAATTAGGTTTAGGGAGAGGGTTAGTGTCAGAGTTATTGTCAGGGTTAGGTTTCGGGTTACAGGTGGGCCAAGGTTAAGTTTAGGGTTAGGTTTATGGGTAGGGTTTGGGTTAAAGTTAGGCTTAGCTTTAGGTTAGGGATAGGGTGAAGTTTAAGATAGGGTGACGGTTAGAGTTCTGGCTAAGGTTTGGGTTTGTTTTCAGGTTAGTGTTAAGGTTATGTTCAGGGTTAAGGTTAGGTTTAGGAGTTGTTTTTAGTTTTAGGGTTAGTGTTAGATTTTAGATTAGGGTTAAGTTTAGTGTTACGGTTAGGTTTAGGGTTATGGTTGTGTTAGGCGTTGTGGTTGGGGTGAGGGTTAGATTTAGGGTTAGGTTTGGGTAGGCTTAGGATTATGGTTATGGTAAGGTGTGTTAGGGGTTAGAGCTGTAGTTTAGGGTTAGGGTTTGGGGGAGGGTTCCGGTTAGGCATTGTGGTTCTGGTCATGGGTAGGTTTGGTTTAGGGTTAGGGTTAGGTTTGTGATTAGGTTTCGGGTTAGAGTTAGAGATAGGGTTAAGGTTTGGGTTAGGCTTTGGTGTTGGGGTTAGGGTTTGGGTTAGGGTTAGGGTTATCGTTAGGGCTCAGGGATTTCAGGTTAGGGATAGCATTAGGTTTAGGTTTTGCGGGATACGTTGAGGGGTTAGGGTGAGGGTTATGGTTAGTTTTACAGTTAAGGTGAGGGTTTACGGTAAGTGTTACGATTAGGGTTAGAGTTAGAGTTAGGGTTAGGGTTAGGGTTAGGGCTAGTGTAGGGTAAGATTTAGGTTTAGGTCCAAGTTAGTGTTCTATTTAGGGTCAAGGTTAGAGTTCGGGTTAGGGTTAGGATTAGGTCTAGGGTTAGGATTAGGATTAAGTTTAGGGTTAGGTTCAGGACTATTGTAAGTGTTCCGTCTAGGCTTACAGATGGACTAGCATTGTTAGAATTAGGTTTAAGGTTAGCGTTTGGGTTAGGTTTAGGTTAAGGTTAGAGTTAGGGTTTGGATGAAGTTTAGGATAGGGTGAGGGTTATTTTTATGGATAAGGCTAGAGTTTGGGTTTGTGTTCAGGTTGGTGTTAAGGTTAGGTTTAGGGTTCGGGTTAGGGTTAGGGGTTATGTTTAGGGTTAGCGTTAGGTTAGGTTTAGGGTGAGTGTGAAGTCTTGGTTAAGGGTGAGGGTTATGATAAGGGTTAGGATTGTAGATGGTGTCAGACATTAGGTTTAGGGTGTTAGGGTTAGTTTTATGGTTAGGGTAGGGTTACGTTTAGGGTTAACGTTAGGGTTAGGGTTAGATTAGTGTTACTGTTTGTATTAGGGTTAGGTAGGGATAAAGTTTGGCATAGCGTTAGGTTTAGGGTTGGGGATACGGTTAAGGGTTAGGGTGAGGGTTAGGCTTAGGTTTACAGTTAAGGTGAGGGTTTCGGGTAATTCTTATGGTTAGGGTTAGAGTTAGGGTTAGGGTTAGGGGAAGTTTCAGTTAATATTGAGGGTTACTGCTAAGTTTAGAGTTAGGGTAAGATTAGTGTTAGGGTTAGGGTTAGGGTCGGAGTCAGGTTAGGGTTAAGGCTAGGTTTACGGTAAAGGGTAGAGCTAGGTTGGGGTTAGGGTTAGGTTTAGAGTTAGAGTTAGTGGTGGGGTTTACTGTTAGGGTTAGGGTCAGGTTTAGAGTTATTGTTAGGGTTAGGGTTAGGGTAGAGTTAAGGTTAGGGTTAAGTTTCGGGTTAGGGTAAGGGTTAGGTTTAGGTCAGGGTTAGGGTTAGGATGAAGGATAGGGTTAAAGTTAGGGAAAGGGTTAGGGGTTCATGTGAGGGTTAGTGTTAGGTTTACATTAAGCTGATGTTTTAGGGTGCTACTGTTAGTGTTAGTTTTAGAGTTAGGGTTACGGTTAGGGCTAGGTTTAGGGTTAGGGCTAGAGTTAGGGGATAGTTAAGCGTGAGGTTTAGTTTTAGGGTTGCGGTTATGGTTAGGCTTAGGTTTAGGGTAAAGTTTAGGTTACGGATGAGGTTTAGGGTTAGGTGTTTGGGTTAAGGTTAGGGTTAGGTTTAGGGATAGACTTAGTGTTAGGTTTAGGGTTAGTTGTTTGGGTCAATGTTAGGGTCAGGTTTAGGGCTAGGCTTCAGTTTAGGGTTAGGGCTAGGGCTAGGGTGAAGTATAAGTTAAGGGTGAGGGTTGAGCTTAGGGTTAGCGTTAGGGGTTAGGGTTAGGGTTAAGAATAGGATTAAGTTGAGGGTTAAGCTTAGGTTTAAAGTTAGGATTAGGGTTAGTGTTAGGGTTAAGTCATGGTTAGGTTTAGGGCTAGGTTAAGGGTAGAGATAGGGTTAGGTGAAGGGTTGGGGTTAGGTTTAGATATTAATGTGAGGGTTAGTGCTAGGTTTCCATTTAAGCTGAGTGTGTAGGGTAAGTGTTAGGGTTAGGATTAGGGTAGGGTTAGAGTTAGGTTCAGGGTGAGGGTTAAGTTTAGGGTTAGGGTTAGGTTTATGGTTGGGGTCAGGGTTGGGGGAGATTTAGTGTTATGTTTAGTTTTAGGGTTAGGGTTAGGGTGAAGTTTATTTAATTGAGACGGTTAGGGTTAGGGGTTAGGTTTCAGGTTAGGGTCAGGGTTAAGTTTAGGGTTAGGTTTAGGGTTAGGGTTAGGTTTAGTGTTCGTTGGCTTAGGGTTAGGGTTTGAATGAAGTTAGGGTATGTTTAGGGTTATGGTTAGGGTGAAATTTTGGTTAAGGGTGAGGGTTCGTCTTAGGGTTAGGGTTGGGGTTAGTGTTTCAGTTAGGTTTAGGGTAGAGTTTTAGTTAGGGTTAAGATTCGGGTTAGGGTAAGAGTTAGAGTTACGTTTAGAGTTAAGGTGAGGGTTTTGGGTAAGTGTTACAGTTAGGCTTAGGGTTAGTGTTAGGGTTAGGTTTAATTTTATTGTAGGCTTAAAATTAGGGTTAAGGTTAGGTTAGGTTTAGGGTCAGGGTTAGGATTAGAATTAGGTTTAGGGAGAGGGTTAGTGTCAGAGTTATTGTCAGGGTTAGGTTTCGGGTTACAGGTGGGCCAAGGTTAAGTTTAGGGTTAGGTTTATGGGTAGGGTTTGGGTTAAAGTTAGGCTTAGCTTTAGGTTAGGGATAGGGTGAAGTTTAAGATAGGGTGACGGTTAGAGTTCTGGCTAAGGTTTGGGTTTGTTTTCAGGTTAGTGTTAAGGTTATGTTCAGGGTTAAGGTTAGGTTTAGGAGTTGTTTTTAGTTTTAGGGTTAGTGTTAGATTTTAGGTTAGGGTTAAGTTTAGTGTTACGGTTAGGTTTAGGGTTATGGTTGTGTTAGGCGTTGTGGTTGGGGTGAGGGTTAGATTTAGGGTTAGGTTTGGGTAGGCTTAGGATTATGGTTATGGTAAGGTGTGTTAGGGGTTAGAGCTGTAGTTTAGGGTTAGGGTTTGGGGGAGGGTTCCGCTTAGGCATTGTGGTTCTGGTCATGGGTAGGTTTGGTTTAGGGTTAGGGTTAGGTTTGTGATTAGGTTTCGGGTTAGAGTTAGAGATAGGGTTAAGTTTTGGGTTAGGCTTTGGTGTTGGGGTTAGGGTTTGGGTTAGGGTTAGGGTTATCGTTAGGGCTCAGGGATTTCAGGTTAGGGATAGCATTAGGTTTAGGTTTTGCGGGATACGGTGAGGGGTTAGGGTGAGGGTTATGGTTAGTTTTACAGTTAAGGTGAGGGTTTACGGTAAGTGTTACGATTAGGGTTAGAGTTAGAGTTAGGGTTAGGGTTAGGGTTAGTGTAGGGTAAGATTTAGGTTTAGGTCCAAGTTGAGGTTTAGAGTTAGTGTTCTATTTAGGGTCAAGGTTAGAGTTCGGGTTAGGGTTAGGATTAGGTCTAGGGTTAGGATTAGGATTAAGTTTAGGGTTAGGTTCAGGACTATTGTAAGTGTTCGGTCTAGGCTTACAGATGGACTAGCATTGTTAGAATTAGGTTTAAGGTTAGCGTTTGGGTTAGGTTTAGGTTTAGGTTAAGGTTAGAGTTAGGGTTTGGATGAAGTTTAGGATAGGGTGAGGGTTATTTTTATGGATAAGGCTAGAGTTTGGGTTTGTGTTCAGGTTGGTGTTAAGGTTAGGTTTAGGGTTCGGGTTAGGGTTAGGGGTTATGTTTAGGGTTAGCGTTAGGTTAGGTTTAGGGTGAGTGTGAAGTCTAGGTTAAGGGTGAGGGTTATGATAAGGGTTAGGATTGTAGATGGTGTCAGACATTAGGTTTAGGGTGTTAGGGTTAGTTTTATGGTTAGGGTAGGGTTACGTTTAGGGTTAACGTTAGGGTTAGGGTTAGATTAGGGTTACTGTTTGTATTAGGGTTAGGTAGGGATAAAGTTTGGCATAGCGTTAGGTTTAGGGTTGGGGATACGGTTAAGGGTTAGGGTGAGGGTTAGGCTTAGGTTTACAGTTAAGGTGAGGGTTTCGGGTAATTCTTATGGTTAGGGTTAGAGTTAGGGTTAGGGTTAGGGGAAGTTTCAGTTAATATTGAGGGTTACTGCTAAGTTTAGAGTTAGGGTAAGATTAGTGTTAGGGTTAGGGTTAGGGTCGGAGTCAGGTTAGGGTTAAGGCTAGGTTTACGGTAAAGGGTAGAGCTAGGTTGGGGTTAGGGTTAGGTTTAGAGTTAGAGTTAGTGGTAGGGTTTACTGTTAGGGTTAAGGTCAGGTTTAGAGTTATTGTTAGGGTTAGGGTTAGGGTAGAGTTAAGGTTAGGGTTAAGTTTCGGGTTAGGGTAAGGGTTAGGTTTAGGTCAGGGTTAGGGTTAGGATGAAGGATAGGGTTAAAGTTAGGGAAAGGGTTAGGGGTTCATGTGAGGGTTAGTGTTAGGTTTACATTAAGCTGATGTTTTAGGGTGCTACTGTTAGTGTTAGTTTTAGAGTTAGGGTTACGGTTAGGGCTAGGTTTAGGGTTAGGGCTAGAGTTAGGGGATAGTTAAGCGTGAGGTTTAGTTTTAGGGTTGCGGTTATGGTTAGGCTTAGGTTTAGGGTAAAGTTTAGGTTACGGATGAGGTTTAGGGTTAGGTGTTTGGGTTAAGGTTAGGGTTAGGTTTAGGGATAGACTTAGTGTTAGGTTTAGGGTTAGTTGTTTGGGTCAATGTTAGGGTCAGGTTTAGGGCTAGGCTTCAGTTTAGGGTTAGGGCTAGGGCTAGGGTGAAGTATAAGTTAAGGGTGAGGGTTGAGCTTAGGGTTAGCGTTAGGGGTTAGGGTTAGGGTTAAGAATAGGATTAAGTTGAGGGTTAAGCTTAGGTTTAAAGTTAGGATTAGGGTTAGTGTTAGGGTTAAGTCATGGTTAGGTTTAGGGCTAGGTTAAGGGTAGAGATAGGGTTAGGTGAAGGGTTGGGGTTAGGTTTAGATATTAATGTGAGGGTTAGTGCTAGGTTTCCATTTAAGCTGAGTGTGTAGGGTAAGTGTTAGGGTTAGGATTAGGGTAGGGTTAGAGTTAGGTTCAGGGTGAGGGTTAAGTTTAGGGTTAGGGTTAGGTTTATGGTTGGGGTCAGGGTTGGGGGAGATTTAGTGTTATGTTTAGCTTTAGGGTTAGGGTTAGGGTGAAGTTTATTTAATTGAGACGGTTAGGGTTAGGGGTTAGGTTTCAGGTTAGGGTCAGGGTTAAGTTTAGGGTTAGGTTTAGGGTTAGGGTTAGGTTTAGTGTTCGTTGGCTTAGGGTTAGGGTTTGAATGAAGTTAGGGTATGTTTAGGGTTATGGTTAGGGTGAAATTTTGGTTAAGGGTGAGGGTTCGTCTTAGGGTTAGGGTTGGGGTTAGTGTTTCAGTTAGGTTTAGGGTAGAGTTTTAGTTAGGGTTAAGATTCGGGTTAGGGTAAGAGTTAGAGTTACGTTTAGAGTTAAGGTGAGGGTTTTGGGTAAGTGTGACAGTTAGGCTTAGGGTTAGTGTTAGGGTTAGGTTTAATTTTATTGTAGGCTTAAAATTAGGGTTAAGGTTAGGTTAGGGTTAGGGTCAGGGTTAGGATTAGAATTAGGTTTAGGGAGAGGGTTAGTGTCAGAGTTATTGTCAGGGTTAGGTTTCGGGTTACAGGTGGGCCAAGGTTAAGTTTAGGGTTAGGTTTATGGGTAGGGTTTGGGTTAAAGTTAGGCTTAGCTTTAGGTTAGGGATAGGGTGAAGTTTAAGATAGGGTGACGGTTAGAGTTCTGGCTAAGGTTTGGGTTTGTTTTCAGGTTAGTGTTAAGGTTATGTTCAGGGTTAAGGTTAGGTTTAGGAGTTGTTTTTAGTTTTAGGGTTAGTGTTAGATTTTAGGTTAGGGTTAAGTTTAGTGTTACGGTTAGGTTTAGGGTTATGGTTGTGTTAGGCGTTGTGGTTGGGGTGAGGGTTAGATTTAGGGTTAGGTTTGGGTAGGCTTAGGATTATGGTTATGGTAAGGTGTGTTAGGGGTTAGAGCTGTAGTTTAGGGTTAGGGTTTGGGGGAGGGTTCCGGTTAGGCATTGTGGTTCTGGTCATGGGTAGGTTTGGTTTAGGGTTAGGGTTAGGTTTGTGATTAGGTTTCGGGTTAGAGTTAGAGATAGGGTTAAGGTTTGGGTTAGGCTTTGGTGTTGGGGTTAGGGTTTGGGTTAGGGTTAGGGTTATCGTTAGGGCTCAGGGATTTCAGGTTAGGGATAGCATTAGGTTTAGGTTTTGCGGGATACGGTGAGGGGTTAGGGTGAGGGTTATGGTTAGTTTTACAGTTAAGGTGAGGGTTTACGGTAAGTGTTACGATTAGGGTTAGAGTTAGAGTTAGGGTTAGGGTTAGGGTTAGGGTTAGTGTAGGGTAAGATTTAGGTTTAGGTCCAAGTTGAGGTTTAGAGTTAGTGTTCTATTTAGGGTCAAGGTTAGAGTTCGGGTTAGGGTTAGGATTAGGTCTAGGGTTAGGATTAGGATTAAGTTTAGGGTTAGGTTCAGGACTATTGTAAGTGTTCGGTCTAGGCTTACAGATGGACTAGCATTGTTGGAATTAGGTTTAAGGTTAGCGTTTGGGTTAGGTTTAGGTTTAGGTTAAGGTTAGAGTTAGGGTTTGGATGAAGTTTAGGATAGGGTGAGGGTTATTTTTATGGATAAGGCTAGAGTTTGGGTTTGTGTTCAGGTTGGTGTTAAGGTTAGGTTTAGGGTTCGGGTTAGGGTTAGGGGTTATGTTTAGGGTTAGCGTTAGGTTAGGTTTAGGGTGAGTGTGAAGTCTAGGTTAAGGGTGAGGGTTATGATAAGGGTTAGGATTGTAGATGGTGTCGGACATTAGGTTTAGGGTGTTAGGGTTAGTTTTATGGTTAGGATAGGGTTACGTTTAAGGTTAACGTTAGGGTTAGGGTTAGATTAGGGTTACTGTTTGTATTAGGGTTAGGTAGGGATAAAGTTTGGCATAGCGTTAGGTTTAGGGTTGGGGATACGGTTAAGGGTTAGGGTGAGGGTTAGGCTTAGGTTTACAGTTAAGGTGAGGGTTTCGGGTAATTCTTATGGTTAGGGTTAGAGTTAGGGTTAGGGGAAGTTTCAGTTAATATTGAGGGTTACTGCTAAGTTTAGAGTTAGGGTAAGATTAGTGTTAGGGTTAGGGTTAGGGTCGGAGTCAGGTTAGGGTTAAGGCTAAGTTTACGGTAAAGGGTAGGGCTAGGTTGGGGTTAGGGTTAGGTTTAGAGTTAGAGTTAGTGGTAGGGTTTACTGTTAGGGTTAGGGTCAGGTTTAGAGTTATTGTTAGGGTTAGAGTAGAGTTAAGGTTAGGGTTAAGTTTCGGGTTAGGGTAAGGGTTAGGTTTAGGTCAGGGTTAGGGTTAGGATGAAGGATAGGGTTAAAGTTAGGGAAAGGGTTAGGGGTTCATGTGAGGGTTAGTGTTAGGTTTCCATTAAGCTGATGTTTTAGGGTGTTAGTGTTAGTTTTAGAGTTAGGGTTACGGTTAGGGCTAGGTTTAGGGTTAGGGCTAGAGTTAGGGGATAGTTAAGCGTGAGGTTTAGTTTTAGGGTTGCGGTTATGGTTAGGCTTAGGTTTAGGGTAAAGTTTAGGTTACGGATGAGGTTTAGGGTTAGGTGTTTGGGTTAAGGTTAGGGTTAGGTTTAGGGATAGACTTAGTGTTAGGTTTAGGGTTAGTTGTTTGGGTCAATGTTAGGGTCAGGTTTAGGGCTAGGCTTCAGTTTAGGGTTAGGGCTAGGGCTAGGGTGAAGTATAAGTTAAGGGTGAGGGTTGAGCTTAGGGTTAGCGTTAGGGGTTAGGGTTAGGGTTAAGAATAGGATTAAGTTGAGGGTTAAGCTTAGGTTTAAAGTTAGGATTAGGGTTAGTGTTAGGGTTAAGTCATGGTTAGGTTTAGGGCTAGGATAAGGGTAGAGATAGGGTTAGGTGAAGGGTTGGGGTTAGGTTTAGATATTAATGTGAGGGTTAGTGCTAGGTTTCCATTTAAGCTGAGTGTGTAGGGTAAGTGTTAGGGTTAGGATTAGGGTAGGGTTAGAGTTAGGTTCAGGGTGAGGGTTAAGTTTAGGGTTAGGGTTAGGTTTATGGTTGGGGTCAGGGTTAGGGGGAGATTTAGTGTTATGTTTAGTTTTAGGGTTAGGGTTAGGGTGAAGCTTATTTAAGTGAGACGGTTAGGGTTAGGGGTTAGGTTTCAGGTTAGGGTCAGGGTTAAGTCTAGGGTTAGGTTTAGGGTTAGGGTTAGGCTTAGTGTTCGTTTGCTTAGGGTTAGGGTTTGAATGAAGTTAGGGTATGTTTAGGGTTATGGTTAGGGTGAAATTTTGGTTAAGGGTGAGGGTTCGTCTTAGGGTTAGGGTTGGGGTTAGTGTTTCAGTTAGGTTTAGGGTAGAGTTTTAGTTAGGGTTAAGATTCGGGTTAGGGTGAGAGTTAGAGTTACGTTTAGAGTTAAGGTGAGGGTTCTGGGTAAGTGTTACAGTTAGGCTTAGGGTTAGTGTTAGGGTTAGGTTTAATTTTATTGTAGGCTTAAAATTAGGGTTAAGGTTCGGTTAGGGTTAGGGTCAGGGTTAGGATTAGAATTAGGTTTAGGGAGAGGGTTAGTGTCAGAGTTATTGTCAGGGTTAGGTTTCGGGTTGCAGGTGGGCCAAGGTTAAGTTTAGGATTAGGTTTATGAGTAGGGTTTGGGTTAAAGTTAGGCTTAGCTTTAGGTTAGGGATAGGGTGAAGTTTAAGATAGGGTGACGGTTAGGGTTATGGCTAAGGTTTGGGTTTGTTTTCAGGTTAGTGTTAAGGTTATGTTCAGGGTTAGGGTTAAGTTTAGGGGTTGTGTTTAGTGTAAGGTTAGTGTTAGATTTTAGGTTAGGGTTAAGTTTAGTGTTACGGTTAGGGTTAGGGTTATGGTTGTGTTAGGCGTTGTGGTTGGGGTGAGGGTTAGATTTAGGGTTAGGGTTGGGTAGGCTTAGGATTATGGTTATGGTAAGGTGTGTTAGGGGTTAGAGCTGTAGTTTAGGGTTAGGGTTTGTGGGAGGGTTCCGGTTAGGCATTGTGGTTCTGGTCATGGGTAGGTTTGGTTTAGGGTTAGGGTTAGGTTTGTGATTAGGTTTCGGGTTAGAGTTAGAGATAGGGTTAAGGTTTGGGTTAGGCTTTGGTGTTGGGGTTAGGGTTTGGGGTAAGGTTAGGGTTATCGTTAGGGCTCAGGGATTTCAGGTTAGGGATAGCATTAGGTTTAGGTTTTGTGGGATACGGTGAGGGGTTAGGGTGAGGGTTATGGTTAGTTTTACAGTTAAGGTGAGGGTTTACGGTAAGTGTTACGATTAGGGTTAGAGTTAGAGTTAGGGTTAGGGTTAGGGTTAGGGTTAGGGTTAGTGTAGGGTAAGATTTAGGTTTAGGTCCAAGTTGAGGTTTAGAGTTAGTGTTCTATTTAGGGTCAAGGTTAGAGTTCGGGTTAGGGTTAGGATTAGGTCTAGGGTTAGGATTAGGATTAAGTTTAGGGTTAGGTTCAGGACTATTGTAAGTCTTCGGTCTAGGCTTACAGATGGACTAGCATTGTTGGAATTAGGTTTAAGGTTAGCGTTTGGGTTAGGTTTAGGTTTAGGTTAAGGTTAGAGTTAGGGTTTGGATGAAGTTTAGGATAGGGTGAGGGTTATTTTTATGGATAAGGCTAGAGTTTGGGTTTGTGTTCAGGTTGGTGTTAAGGTTAGGTTTAGGGTTCGGGTTAGGGTTAGGGGTTATGTTTAGGGTTAGCGTTAGGTTAGGTTTAGGGTGAGTGTGAAGTCTAGGTTAAGGGTGAGGGTTATGATAAGGGTTAGGATTGTAGATGGTGTCAGACATTAGGTTTAGGGTGTTAGGGTTAGTTTTATGGTTAGGATAGGGTTACGTTTAAGGTTAACGTTAGGGTTAGGGTTAGATTAGGGTTACTGTTTGTATTAGGGTTAGGTAGGGATAAAGTTTGGCATAGCGTTAGGTTTAGGGTTGGGGATACGGTTAAGGGTTAGGGTGAGGGTTAGGCTTAGGTTTACAGTTAAGGTGAGGGTTTCGGGTAATTCTTATGGTTAGGGTTAGAGTTAGGGTTAGGGGAAGTTTCAGTTAATATTGAGGGTTACTGCTAAGTTTAGAGTTAGGGTAAGATTAGTGTTAGGGTTAGGGTTAGGGTCGGAGTCAGGTTAGGGTAAAGGCTAGGTTTACGGTAAAGGGTAGGGCTAGGTTGGGGTTAGGGTTAGGTTTAGAGTTAGAGTTAGTGGTAGGGTTTACTGTTAGGGTTAGGGTCAGGTTTAGAGTTATTGTTAGGGTTAGGGTAGAGTTAAGTTTAGGGTTAAGTTTCGGGTTAGGGTAAGGGTTAGGTTTAGGTCAGGGTTAGGGTTAGGATGAAGGATAGGGTTAAAGTTAGGGAAAGGGTTAGGGGTTCATGTGAGGGTTAGTGTTAGGTTTCCATTAAGCTGATGTTTTAGGGTGTTAGTGTTAGTTTTAGAGTTAGGGTTACGGTTAGGGCTAGGTTTAGGGTTAGGGCTAGAGTTAGGGGATAGTTAAGCGTGAGGTTTAGTTTTAGGGTTGCGGTTATGGTTAGGCTTAGGTTTAGGGTAAAGTTTAGGTTACGGATGAGGTTTAGGGTTAGGTGTTTGGGTTAAGGTTAGGGTTAGGTTTAGGGATAGACTTAGTGTTAGGTTTAGGGTTAGTTGTTTGGGTCAATGTTAGGGTCAGGTTTAGGGCTAGGCTTCAGTTTAGGGTTAGGGCTAGGGCTAGGGTGAAGTATAAGTTAAGGGTGAGGGTTGAGCTTAGGGTTAGCGTTAGGGGTTAGGGTTAGGGTTAAGAATAGGATTAAGTTGAGGGTTAAGCTTAGGTTTAAAGTTAGGATTAGGGTTAGTGTTAGGGTTAAGTCATGGTTAGGTTTAGGGCTAGGATAAGGGTAGAGATAGGGTTAGGTGAAGGGTTGGGGTTAGGTTTAGATATTAATGTGAGGGTTAGTGCTAGGTTTCCATTTAAGCTGAGTGTGTAGGGTAAGTGTTAGGGTTAGGATTAGGGTAGGGTTAGAGTTAGGTTCAGGGTGAGGGTTAAGTTTAGGGTTAGGGTTAGGTTTATGGTTGGGGTCAGGGTTAGGGGGAGATTTAGTGTTATGTTTAGTTTTAGGGTTAGGGTTAGGGTGAAGCTTATTTAAGTGAGACGGTTAGGGTTAGGGGTTAGGTTTCAGGTTAGGGTCAGGGTTAAGTCTAGGGTTAGGTTTAGGGTTAGGGTTAGGCTTAGTGTTCGTTTGCTTAGGGTTAGGGTTTGAATGAAGTTAGGGTATGTTTAGGGTTATGGTTAGGGTGAAATTTTGGTTAAGGGTGAGGGTTCGTCTTAGGGTTAGGGTTGGGGTTAGTGTTTCAGTTAGGTTTAGGGTAGAGTTTTAGTTAGGGTTAAGATTCGGGTTAGGGTGAGAGTTAGAGTTACGTTTAGAGTTAAGGTGAGGGTTCTGGGTAAGTGTTACAGTTAGGCTTAGGGTTAGTGTTAGGGTTAGGTTTAATTTTATTGTAGGCTTAAAATTAGGGTTAAGGTTAGGTTAGGGTTAGGGTCAGGGTTAGGATTAGAATTAGGTTTAGGGAGAGGGTTAGTGTCAGAGTTATTGTCAGGGTTAGGTTTCGGGTTACAGGTGGGCCAAGGTTAAGTTTAGGGTGAGGTTTATGGGTAGGGTTTGGGTTAAAGTCAGGCTTAGCTTTAGGTTAGGGATAGGGTGAAGTTTAAGATAGGGTGACGGTTAGGGTTATGGCTAAGGTTTGGGTTTGTTTTCAGGTTAGTGTTAAGGTTATGTTCAGGGTTAGGGTTAAGTTTAGGGGTTGTGTTTAGTTTAAGGTTAGCGTTAGATTTTAGGTTAGGGTTAAGTTTAGTGTTACGGTTAGGGTTAGGGTTATGGTTGTGTTAGGCGTTGTGGTTGGGGTGAGGGTTAGATTTAGGGTTAGGGTTGGGTAGGCTTAGGATTATGGTTATGGTAAGGTGTGTTAGGGGTTAGAGCTGTAGTTTAGGGTTAGGGTTTGGGGGAGGGTTCCGGTTAGGCATTGTGGTTCTGGTCATGGGTAGGTTTGGTTTAGGGTTAGGGTTAGGTTTGTGATTAGGTTTCGGGTTAGAGTTAGAGATAGGGTTAAGGTTTGGGTTAGGCTTTGGTGTTGGGGTTAGGGTTTGGGTTAGGGTTAGGGTTATCGTTAGGGCTCAGGGATTTCAGGTTAGGGATAGCATTAGGTTTAGGATTTGTGGGATACGGTGAGGGGTTAGGGTGAGGGTTATGGTTAGTTTTACAGTTAAGGTGAGGGTTTACGGTAAGTATTACGATTAGGGTTAGAGTTAGAGTTAGGGTTAGGGTTAGGGTTAGGGTTAGGGTTAGGGTTAGGGTTAGGGTTAGGGTTAGGGTTAGGGTTAGGGTTAGGGTCAGTGTAGGGTAAGATTTAGGTTTAGGTCCAAGTTGAGGTTTAGAGTTAGTGTTCTATTTAGGGTCAAGGTTAGAGTTCGGGTTAGGGTTAGGATTAGGTCTAGGGTTAGGATTAGGATTAAGTTTAGGGTTAGGTTCAGGACTATTGTAAGTGTTCGGTCTAGGCTTACAGATGGACTAGCATTGTTGGAATTAGGTTTAAGGTTAGCGTTTGGGTTAGGTTTATGTTTAGGTTAAGGTTAGAGTTAGGGTTTGGATGAAGTTTAGGATAGGGTGAGGGTTATTTTTATGGATAAGGCTAGAGTTTGGGTTTGTGTTCAGGTTGGTGTTAAGGTTAGGTTTAGGGTTCGGGTTAGGGTTAGGGGTTATGTTTAGGGTTAGCGTTAGGTTAGGTTTAGGGTGAGTGTGAAGTCTAGGTTAAGGGTGAGGGTTATGATAAGGGTTAGGATTGTAGATGGTGTCAGACATTAGGTTTAGGGTGTTAGGGTTAGTTTTATGGTTAGGGTAGGGTTACGTTTAGGGTTAACGTTAGGGTTAGGGTTAGATTAGGGTTACTGTTTGTATTAGGGTTAGGTAGGGATAAAGTTTGGCATAGCGTTAGGTTTAGGGTTGGGGATACGGTTAAGGGTTAGGGTGAGGGTTAGGCTTAGGTTTAGAGTTAAGGTGAGGGTTTCGGGTAATTCTTATGGTTAGGGTTAGAGTTAGGGTTAGGGGAAGTTTCAGTTAATATTGAGGGTTACTGCTAAGTTTAGAGTTAGGGTAAGATTAGTGTTAGGGTTAGGGTTAGGGTCGGAGTCAGGTTAGGGTTAAGGCTAGGTTTACGGTAAAGGGTAGGGCTAGGTTGGGGTTAGGGTTAGGTTTAGAGTTAGAGTTAGTGGTAGGGTTTACTGTTAGGGTTAGGGTCAGGTTTAGAGTTATTGTTAGGGTTAGAGTAGAGTTAAGGTTAGGGTTAAGTTTCGGGTTAGGGTAAGGGTTAGGTTTAGGTCAGGGTTAGGGTTAGGATGAAGGATAGGGTTAAAGTTAGGGAAAGGGTTAGGGGTTCATGTGAGGGTTAGTGTTAGGTTTCCATTAAGCTGATGTTTTAGGGTGTTAGTGTTAGTTTTAGAGTTAGGGTTACGGTTAGGGCTAGGTTTAGGGTTAGGGCTAGAGTTAGGGGATAGTTAAGCGTGAGGTTTAGTTTTAGGGTTGCGGTTATGGTTAGGCTTAGGTTTAGGGTAAAGTTTAGGTTACGGATGAGGTTTAGGGTTAGGTGTTTGGGTTAAGGTTAGGGTTAGGTTTAGGGATAGACTTAGTGTTAGGTTTAGGGTTAGTTGTTTGGGTCAATGTTAGGGTCAGGTTTAGGGCTAGGCTTCAGTTTAGGGTTAGGGCTAGGGCTAGGGTGAAGTATAAGTTAAGGGTGAGGGTTGAGCTTAGGGTTAGCGTTAGGGGTTAGGGTTAGGGTTAAGAATAGGATTAAGTTGAGGGTTAAGCGTAGGTTTAAAGTTAGGATTAGGGTTAGTGTTAGGGTTAAGTCATGGTTAGGTTTAGGGCTAGGTTAAGGGTAGAGATAGGGTTAGGTGAAGGGTTGGGGTTAGGTTTAGATATTAATGTGAGGGTTAGTGCTAGGTTTCCATTTAAGCTGAGTGTGTAGGGTAAGTGTTAGGGTTAGGATTAGGGTAGGGTTAGAGTTAGGTTCAGGGTGAGGGTTAAGTTTAGGGTTAGGGTTAGGTTTATGGTTGGGGTCAGGGTTGGGGGAGATTTAGTGTTATGTTTAGTTTTAGGGTTAGGGTTAGGGTGAAGTTTATTTAAGTGAGACGGTTAGGGTTAGGGGTTAGGTTTCAGGTTAGGGTCAGGGTTAAGTTTAGGGTTAGGTTTAGGGTTAGGGTTAGGTTTAGTGTTCGTTTGCTTAGGGTTAGGGTTTGAATGAAGTTAGGGTATGTTTAGGGTTATGGTTAGGGTGAAATTTTGGTTAAGGGTGAGGGTTCGTCTTAGGGTTAGGGTTGGGGTTAGTGTTTCAGTTAGGTTTAGGGTAGAGTTTTAGTTAGGGTTAAGATTCGGGTTAGGGTAAGAGTTAGAGTTACGTTTAGAGTTAAGGTGAGGGTTTTGGGTAAGTGTTACAGTTAGGCTTAGGGTTAGTGTTAGGGTTAGGTTTAATTTTCTTGTAGGCTTAAAATTAGGGTTAAGGTTAGGTTAGGGTTAGGGTCAGGGTTAGGATTAGAATTAGGTTTAGGGAGAGGGTTAGTGTCAGAGTTATTGTCAGGGTTAGGTTTCGGGTTACAGGTGGGCGAAGGTTAAGTTTAGTGTTAGGTTTATGGGTAGGGTTTGGGTTAAAGTCAGGCTTAGCTTTAGGTTAGGGATAGGGTGAAGTTTAAGATAGGGTGACGGTTAGAGTTCTGGCTAAGGTTTGGGTTTGTTTTCAGGTTAGTGTTAAGGTTATGTTCTGGGTTAAGGTTAGGTTTAGGAGTTGTTTTTAGTTTTAGGGTTAGTGTTAGATTTTAGGTTAGGGTTAAGTTTAGTGTTACGGTTAGGTTTAGGGTTATGGTTGTGTTAGGCGTTGTGGTTGGGGTGAGGGTTAGATTTAGGCTTAGGTTTGGGTACGCTTAGGATTATGGTTATGGTAAGGTGTGTTAGGGGTTAGAGCTGTAGTTTAGGGTTAGGGTTTGGGGGAGGGTTCCGGTTAGGCATTGTGGTTCTGGTCATGGGTAGGTTTGGTTTAGGGTTAGGGTTAGGTTTCTGATTAGGTTTCGGGTTAGAGTCAGAGATAGGGTTAAGGTCTGGGTTATGCTTCGGTGCTGGGGTTAGGGTTTGGGTTAGGGTTATCGTTAGGGCTCAGGGATTTCTGGTCAGGGATAGCATTTGGTTTAGGTTTTGTGGGATACGGTGAGGGGTTAGGGTGAGGGTTATGGTTAGTTTTACAGTTAAGGTGAGGGTTTATGGTAAGTGTTACGATTAGGGTTAGAGTTAGAGTTAGGGTTAGGGTTAGGGTTAGGGTTAGTGTAGGGTAAGATTTAGGTTTAGGTCCAAGTTGAGGTTTAGAGTTAGTGTTCTATTTAGGGTCAAGGTTAGAGTTCGGGTTAGGGTTAGGATTAGGTCTAGGGTTAGGATTAGGATTAAGTTTAGGGTTAGGTTCAGGACTATTGTAAGTGTTCGGTCTAGGCTTACAGATGGACTAGCATTGTTGGAATTAGGTTTAAGGTTAGCGTTTGGGTTAGGTTTAGGTTTAGGTTAAGGTTAGAGTTAGGGTTTGGATGAAGTTTAGGATAGGGTGAGGGTTATTTTTATGGATAAGGCTAGAGTTTGGGTTTGTGTTCAGGTTGGTGTTAAGGTTAGGTTTAGGGTTCGGGTTAGGGTTAGAGGTTATGTTTAGGGTTAGCGTTAGGTTAGGTTTAGGGTGAGTGTGAAGTCTAGGTTAAGGGTGAGGGTTATGATAAGGGTTAGGATTGTAGATGGTGTCGGACATTAGGTTTAGGGTGTTAGGGTTAGTTTTATGGTTAGGATAGGGTTACGTTTAGGGTTAACGTTAGGGTTAGGGTTAGATTAGGGTTACTGTTTGTATTAGGGTTAGGTAGGGATAAAGTTTGGCATAGCGTTAGGTTTAGGGTTGGGGATACGGTTAAGGGTTAGGGTGAGGGTTAGGCTTAGGTTTAGAGTTAAGGTGAGGGTTTCGGGTAATTCTTATGGTTAGGGTTAGAGTTAGGGTTAGGGTTAGGGGAAGTTTCAGTTAATATTGAGGGTTACTGCTAAGTTTAGAGTTAGGGTAAGATTAGTGTTAGGGTTAGGGTTAGGGTCGGAGTCAGGTTAGGGTTAAGGCTAGGTTTACGGTAAAGGGTAGGGCTAGGTTGGGGTTAGGGTTAGGTTTAGAGTTAGAGTTAGTGGTAGGGTTTACTGTTAGGGTTAGGGTCAGGTTTAGAGTTATTGTTAGGGTTAGAGTAGAGTTAAGGTTAGGGTTAAGTTTCGGGTTAGGGTAAGGGTTAGGTTTAGGTCAGGGTTAGGGTTAGGATGAAGGATAGGGTTAAAGTTAGGGAAAGGGTTAGGGGTTCATGTGAGGGTTAGTGTTAGGTTTCCATTAAGCTGATGTTTTAGGGTGTTAGTGTTAGTTTTAGAGTTAGGGTTACGGTTAGGGCTAGGTTTAGGGTTAGGGCTAGAGTTAGGGGATAGTTAAGCGTGAGGTTTAGTTTTAGGGTTGCGGTTATGGTTAGGCTTAGGTTTAGGGTAAAGTTTAGGTTACGGATGAGGTTTAGGGTTAGGTGTTTGGGTTAAGGTTAGGGTTAGGTTTAGGGATAGACTTAGTGTTAGGTTTAGGGTTAGTTGTTTGGGTCAATGTTAGGGTCAGGTTTAGGGCTAGGCTTCAGTTTAGGGTTAGGGCTAGGGCTAGGGTGAAGTATAAGTTAAGGGTGAGGGTTGAGCTTAGGGTTAGCGTTAGGGGTTAGGGTTAGGGTTAAGAATAGGATTAAGTTGAGGGTTAAGCGTAGGTTTAAAGTTAGGATTAGGGTTAGTGTTAGGGTTAAGTCATGGTTAGGTTTAGGGCTAGGTTAAGGGTAGAGATAGGGTTAGGTGAAGGGTTGGGGTTAGGTTTAGATATTAATGTGAGGGTTAGTGCTAGGTTTCCATTTAAGCTGAGTGTGTAGGGTAAGTGTTAGGGTTAGGATTAGGGTAGGGTTAGAGTTAGGTTCAGGGTGAGGGTTAAGTTTAGGGTTAGGGTTAGGTTTATGGTTGGGGTCAGGGTTGGGGGAGATTTAGTGTTATGCTTAGTTTTAGGGTTAGGGTTAGGGTGAAGCTTATTTAAGTGAGACGGTTAGGGTTAGGGGTTAGGTTTCAGGTTAGGGTCAGGGTTAAGTTTAGGGTTATGTTTAGGGTTAGGGTTAGGTTTAGTGTTCGTTTGCTTAGGGTTAGGGTTTGAATGAAGTTAGGGTATGTTTAGGGTTATGGTTAGGGTGAAATTTTGGTTAAGGGTGAGGGTTCGTCTTAGGGTTAGGGTTGGGGTTAGTGTTTCAGTTAGGTTTAGGGTAGAGTTTTAGTTAGGGTTAAGATTCGGGTTAGGGTAAGAGTTAGAGTTACGTTTAGAGTTAAGGTGAGGGTTTTGGGTAAGTGTTACAGTTAGGCTTAGGGTTAGTGTTAGGGTTAGGTTTAATTTTCTTGTAGGCTTAAAATTAGGGTTAAGGTTAGGTTAGGGTTAGGGTCAGGGTTAGGATTAGAATTAGGTTTAGGGAGAGGGTTAGTGTCAGAGTTATTGTCAGGGTTAGGTTTCGGGTTACAGGTGGGCGAAGGTTAAGTTTAGTGTTAGGTTTATGGGTAGGGTTTGGGTTAAAGTCAGGCTTAGCTTTAGGTTAGGGATAGGGTGAAGTTTAAGATAGGGTGACGGTTAGAGTTCTGGCTAAGGTTTGGGTTTGTTTTCAGGTTAGTGTTAAGGTTATGTTCTGGGTTAAGGTTAGGTTTAGGAGTTGTTTTTAGTTTTAGGGTTAGTGTTAGATTTTAGGTTAGGGTTAAGTTTAGTGTTACGGTTAGGTTTAGGGTTATGGTTGTGTTAGGCGTTGTGGTTGGGGTGAGGGTTAGATTTAGGCTTAGGTTTGGGTACGCTTAGGATTATGGTTATGGTAAGGTGTGTTAGGGGTTAGAGCTGTAGTTTAGGGTTAGGGTTTGGGGGAGGGTTCCGGTTAGGCATTGTGGTTCTGGTCATGGGTAGGTTTGGTTTAGGGTTAGGGTTAGGTTTCTGATTAGGTTTCGGGTTAGAGTCAGAGATAGGGTTAAGGTCTGGGTTATGCTTCGGTGCTGGGGTTAGGGTTTGGGTTAGGGTTATCGTTAGGGCTCAGGGATTTCTGGTCAGGGATAGCATTTGGTTTAGGTTTTGTGGGATACGGTGAGGGGTTAGGGTGAGGGTTATGGTTAGTTTTACAGTTAAGGTGAGGGTTTATGGTAAGTGTTACGATTAGGGTTAGAGTTAGAGTTAGGGTTAGGGTTAGGGTTAGGGTTAGGGTTAGGGTTAGTGTAGGGTAAGATTTAGGTTTAGGTCCAAGTTGAGGTTTAGAGTTAGTGTTCTATTTAGGGTCAAGGTTAGAGTTCGGGTTAGGGTTAGGATTAGGTCTAGGGTTAGGATTAGGATTAAGTTTAGGGTTAGGTTCAGGACTATTGTAAGTGTTCGGTCTAGGCTTACAGATGGACTAGCATTGTTGGAATTAGGTTTAAGGTTAGCGTTTGGGTTAGGTTTAGGTTTAGGTTAAGGTTAGAGTTAGGGTTTGGATGAAGTTTAGGATAGGGTGAGGGTTATTTTTATGGATAAGGCTAGAGTTTGGGTTTGTGTTCAGGTTGGTGTTAAGGTTAGGTTTAGGGTTCGGGTTAGGGTTAGAGGTTATGTTTAGGGTTAGCGTTAGGTTAGGTTTAGGGTGAGTGTGAAGTCTAGGTTAAGGGTGAGGGTTATGATAAGGGTTAGGATTGTAGATGGTGTCGGACATTAGGTTTAGGGTGTTAGGGTTAGTTTTATGGTTAGGATAGGGTTACGTTTAGGGTTAACGTTAGGGTTAGGGTTAGATTAGGGTTACTGTTTGTATTAGGGTTAGGTAGGGATAAAGTTTGGCATAGCGTTAGGTTTAGGGTTGGGGATACGGTTAAGGGTTAGGGTGAGGGTTAGGCTTAGGTTTACAGTTAAGGTGAGGGTTTCGGGTAATTCTTATGGTTAGGGTTAGAGTTAGGGTTAGGGTTAGGGGAAGTTTCAGTTAATATTGAGGGTTACTGCTAAGTTTAGAGTTAGGGTAAGATTAGTGTTAGGGTTAGGGTTAGGGTCGGAGTCAGGTTAGGGTTAAGGCTAGGTTTACGGTAAAGGGTAGGGCTAGGTTGGGGTTAGGGTTAGGTTTAGAGTTAGAGTTAGTGGTAGGGTTTACTGTTAGGGTTAGGGTCAGGTTTAGAGTTATTGTTAGGGTTAGGGTTAGGGTAGAGTTAAGGTTAGGGTTAAGTTTCGGGTTAGGGTAAGGGTTAGGTTTAGGTCAGGGTTAGGGTTAGGATGAAGGATAGGGTTAAAGTTAGGGAAAGGGTTAGGGGTTCATGTGAGGGTTAGTGTTAGGTTTACATTAAGCTGATGTTTTAGGGTGTTAGTGTTAGTTTTAGAGTTAGGGTTACGGTTAGGGCTAGGTTTAGGGTTAGGGCTAGAGTTAGGGGATAGTTAAGCGTGAGGTTTAGTTTTAGGGTTGCGGTTATGGTTAGGCTTAGGTTTAGGGTAAAGTTTAGGTTACGGATGAGGTTTAGGGTTAGGTGTTTGGGTTAAGGTTAGGGTTAGGTTTAGGGATAGACTTAGTGTTAGGTTTAGGGTTAGTTGTTTGGGTCAATGTTAGGGTCAGGTTTAGGGCTAGGCTTCAGTTTAGGGTTAGGGCTAGGGCTAGGGTGAAGTATAAGTTAAGGGTGAGGGTTGAGCTTAGGGTTAGCGTTAGGGGTTAGGGTTAGGGTTAAGAATAGGATTAAGTTGAGGGTTAAGCTTAGGTTTAAAGTTAGGATTAGGGTTAGTGTTAGGGTTAAGTCATGGTTAGGTTTAGGGCTAGGTTAAGGGTAGAGATAGGGTTAGGTGAAGGGTTGGGGTTAGGTTTAGATATTAATGTGAGGGTTAGTGCTAGGTTTCCATTTAAGCTGAGTGTGTAGGGTAAGTGTTAGGGTTAGGATTAGGGTAGGGTTAGAGTTAGGTTCAGGGTGAGGGTTAAGTTTAGGGTTAGGGTTAGGTTTATGGTTGGGGTCAGGGTTGGGGGAGATTTAGTGTTATGTTTAGTTTTAGGGTTAGGGTTAGGGTGAAGTTTATTTAAGTGCGACGGTTAGGGTTAGGGGTTAGGTTTCCGGTTAGGGTCAGGGTTAAGTTTAGGGTTAGGTTTAGGGTTAGGGTTAGGTTTAGTGTTCGTTTGCTTAGGGTTAGGGTTTGAATGAAGTTAGGGTATGTTTAGGGTTATGGTTAGGGTGAAATTTTGGTTAAGGGTGAGGGTTCGTCTTAGGGTTAGGGTTGGGGTTAGTGTTTCAGTTAGGTTTAGGGTAGAGTTTTAGTTAGGGTTAAGATTCGGGTTAGGGTAAGAGTTAGAGTTACGTTTAGAGTTAAGGTGAGGGTTTTGGGTAAGTGTTACAGTTAGGCTTAGGGTTAGTGTTAGGGTTAGGTTTAATTTTATTGTAGGCTTAAAATTAGGGTTAAGGTTAGGTTAGGGTTAGGGTCAGGGTTAGGATTAGAATTAGGTTTAGGGAGAGGGTTAGTGTCAGAGTTATTGTCAGGGTTAGGTTTCGGGTTACAGGTGGGCCAAGGTTAAGTTTAGGGTTAGGTTTATGGGTAGGGTTTGGGTTAAAGTCAGGCTTAGCTTTAGGTTAGGGATAGGGTGAAGTTTAAGATAGGGTGACGGTTAGAGTTCTGGCTAAGGTTTGGGTTTGTTTTCAGGTTAGTGTTAAGGTTATGTTCAGGGTTAAGGTTAGGTTTAGGAGTTGTTTTTAGTTTTAGGGTTAGTGTTAGATTTTAGGTTAGGGTTAAGTTTAGTGTTACGGTTAGGTTTAGGGTTATGGTTGTGTTAGGCGTTGTGGTTGGGGTGAGGGTTAGATTTAGGGTTAGGTTTGGGTAGGCTTAGGATTATGGTTATGGTAAGGTGTGTTAGGGGTTAGAGCTGTAGTTTAGGGTTAGGGTTTGGGGGAGGGTTCCGGTTAGGCATTGTGGTTCTGGTCATGGGTAGGTTTGGTTTAGGGTTAGGGTTAGGTTTGTGATTAGGTTTCGGGTTAGAGTTAGAGATAGGGTTAAGGTTTGGGTTACGCTTTGGTGTTGGGGTTAGGGTTTGGGTTAGGGTCAGGGTTATCGTTAGGGCTCAGGGATTTCTGGTTAGGGATAGCATTAGGTTTAGGTTTTGTGGGATACGGTGAGGGGTTAGGGTGAGGGTTATGGTTAGTTTTACAGTTAAGGTGAGGGTTTACGGTAAGTGTTACGATTAGGGTTAGAGTTAGAGTTAGGGTTAGGGTTAGGGTTAGTGTAGGGTAAGATTTAGGTTTAGGTCCAAGTTGAGGTTTAGAGTTAGTGTTCTATTTAGGGTCAAGGTTAGAGTTCGGGTTAGGGTTAGGATTAGGTCTAGGGTTAGGATTAGGATTAAGTTTAGGGTTAGGTTCAGGACTATTGTAAGTGTTCGGTCTAGGCTTACAGATGGACTAGCATTGTTGGAATTAGGTTTAAGGTTAGCGTTTGGGTTAGGTTTAGGTTTAGGTTAAGGTTAGAGTTAGGGTTTGGATGAAGTTTAGGATAGGGTGAGGGTTATTTTTATGGATAAGGCTAGAGTTTGGGTTTGTGTTCAGGTTGGTGTTAAGGTTAGGTTTAGGGTTCGGGTTAGGGTTAGGGGTTATGTTTAGGGTTAGCGTTAGGTTAGGTTTAGGGTGAGTGTGAAGTCTAGGTTAAGGGTGAGGGTTATGATAAGGGTTAGGTTTGTAGATGGTGTCGGACATTAGGTTTAGGGTGTTAGGGTTAGTTTTATGGTTAGGATAGGGTTACGTTTAGGGTTAACGTTAGGGTTAGGGTTAGATTAGGGTTACTGTTTGTATTAGGGTTAGGTAGGGATAAAGTTTGGCATAGCGTTAGGTTTAGGGTTGGGGATACGGTTAAGGGTTAGGGTGAGGGTTAGGCTTAGGTTTACAGTTAAGGTGAGGGTTTCGGGTAATTCTTATGGTTAGGGTTAGAGTTAGGGTTAGGTTAGGGGAAGTTTCAGTTAATATTGAGGGTTACTGCTAAGTTTAGATTTAGGGTAAGATTAGTGTTAGGGTTAGGGTTAGGGTCGGAGTCAGGTTAGGGTAAAGGCTAGGTTTACGGTAAAGGGTAGGGCTAGGTTGGGGTTAGGGTTAGGTTTAGAGTTAGAGTTAGTGGTAGGGTTTACTGTTAGGGTTAGGGTCAGGTTTAGAGTTATTGTTAGGGTTAGGGTTAGGGTAGAGTTAAGGTTAGGGTTAAGTTTCGGGTTAGGGTAAGGGTTAGGTTTAGGTCAGGGTTAGGGTTAGGATGAAGGATAGGGTTAAAGTTAGGGAAAGGGTTAGGGGTTCATGTGAGGGTTAGTGTTAGGTTTACATTAAGCTGATGTTTTAGGGTGTTAGTGTTAGTTTTAGAGTTAGGGTTACGGTTAGGGCTAGGTTTAGGGTTAGGGCTAGAGTTAGGGGATAGTTAAGCGTGAGGTTTAGTTTTAGGGTTGCGGTTATGGTTAGGCTTAGGTTTAGGGTAAAGTTTAGGTTACGGATGAGGTTTAGGGTTAGGTGTTTGGGTTAAGGTTAGGGTTAGGTTTAGGGATAGACTTAGTGTTAGGTTTAGGGTTAGTTGTTTGGGTCAATGTTAGGGTCAGGTTTAGGGCTAGGCTTCAGTTTAGGGTTAGGGCTAGGGCTAGGGTGAAGTATAAGTTAAGGGTGAGGGTTGAGCTTAGGGTTAGCGTTAGGGGTTAGGGTTAGGGTTAAGAATAGGATTAAGTTGAGGGTTAAGCTTAGGTTTAAAGTTAGGATTAGGGTTAGTGTTAGGGTTAAGTCATGGTTAGGTTTAGGGCTAGGTTAAGGGTAGAGATAGGGTTAGGTGAAGGGTTGGGGTTAGGTTTAGATATTAATGTGAGGGTTAGTGCTAGGTTTCCATTTAAGCTGAGTGTGTAGGGTAAGTGTTAGGGTTAGGATTAGGGTAG
This sequence comes from Elephas maximus indicus, assembly GCF_024166365.1. NCBI lineage: Eukaryota > Metazoa > Chordata > Mammalia > Proboscidea > Elephantidae > Elephas > Elephas maximus. Next base: position 36,095,575 of record NC_064819.1, read on the forward strand.
GGTTAGAGTTAGGTTCAGGGTGAGGGTTAAGTTTAGGGTTAGGGTTAGGTTTATGGTTGGGGTCAGGGTTGGGGGAGATTTAGTGTTATGTTTAGTTTTAGGGTTAGGGTTAGGGTGAAGTTTATTTAAGTGAGACGGTTAGGGTTAGGGGTTAGGTTTCCGGTTAGGGTCAGGGTTAAGTTTAGGGTTAGGTTTAGGGTTAGGGTTAGGTTTAGTGTTCGTTTGCTTAGGGTTAGGGTTTGAATGAAGTTAGGGTATGTTTAGGGTTATGGTTAGGGTGAAATTTTGGTTAAGGGTGAGGGTTCGTCTTAGGGTTAGGGTTGGGGTTAGTGTTTCAGTTAGGTTTAGGGTAGAGTTTTAGTTAGGGTTAAGATTCGGGTTAGGGTAAGAGTTAGAGTTACGTTTAGAGTTAAGGTGAGGGTTTTGGGTAAGTGTTACAGTTAGGCTTAGGGTTAGTGTTAGGGTTAGGTTTAATTTTCTTGTAGGCTTAAAATTAGGGTTAAGGTTAGGTTAGGGTTAGGGTCAGGGTTAGGATTAGAATTAGGTTTAGGGAGAGGGTTAGTGTCAGAGTTATTGTCAGGGTTAGGTTTCGGGTTACAGGTGGGCCAAGGTTAAGTTTAGGGTTAGGTTTATGGGTAGGGTTTGGGTTAAAGTCAGGCTTAGCTTTAGGTTAGGGATAGGGTGAAGTTTAAGATAGGGTGACGGTTAGAGTTCTGGCTAAGGTTTGGGTTTGTTTTCAGGTTAGTGTTAAGGTTATGTTCAGGGTTAAGGTTAGGTTTAGGAGTTGTTTTTAGTTTTAGGGTTAGTGTTAGATTTTAGGTTAGGGTTAAGTTTAGTGTTACGGTTAGGTTTAGGGTTATGGTTGTGTTAGGCGTTGTGGTTGGGGTGAGGGTTAGATTTAGGGTTAGGTTTGGGTAGGCTAAGGATTATGGTTATGGTAAGGTGTGTTAGGGGTTAGAGCTGTAGTTTAGGGTTAGGGTTTGGGGGAGGGTTCCGGTTAGGCATTGTGGTTCTGGTCATGGGTAGGTTTGGTTTAGGGTTAGGGTTAGGTTTGTGATTAGGTTTCGGGTTAGAGTTAGAGATAGGGTTAAGGTTTGGGTTACGCTTTGGTGTTGGGGTTAGGGTTTGGGTTAGGGTTAGGGTTATCGTTAGGGCTCAGGGATTTCTGGTTAGGGATAGCATTAGGTTTAGGTTTTGTGGGATACGGTGAGGGGTTAGGGTGAGGGTTATGGTTAGTTTTACAGTTAAGGTGAGGGTTTACGGTAAGTGTTACGATTAGGGTTAGAGTTAGAGTTAGGGTTAGGGTTAGGGTTAGTGTAGGGTAAGATTTAGGTTTAGGTCCAAGTTGAGGTTTAGAGTTAGTGTTCTATTTAGGGTCAAGGTTAGAGTTCGGGTTAGGGTTAGGATTAGGTCTAGGGTTAGGATTAGGATTAAGTTTAGGGTTAGGTTCAGGACTATTGTAAGTGTTCGGTCTAGGCTTACAGATGGACTAGCATTGTTGGAATTAGGTTTAAGGTTAGCGTTTGGGTTAGGTTTAGGTTTAGGTTAAGGTTAGAGTTAGGGTTTGGATGAAGTTTAGGATAGGGTGAGGGTTATTTTTATGGATAAGGCTAGAGTTTGGGTTTGTGTTCAGGTTGGTGTTAAGGTTAGGTTTAGGGTTCGGGTTAGGGTTAGGGGTTATGTTTAGGGTTAGCGTTAGGTTAGGTTTAGGGTGAGTGTGAAGTCTAGGTTAAGGGTGAGGGTTATGATAAGGGTTAGGTTTGTAGATGGTGTCGGACATTAGGTTTAGGGTGTTAGGGTTAGTTTTATGGTTAGGATAGGGTTACGTTTAGGGTTAACGTTAGGGTTAGGGTTAGATTAGGGTTACTGTTTGTATTAGGGTTAGGTAGGGATAAAGTTTGGCATAGCGTTAGGTTTAGGGTTGGGGATACGGTTAAGGGTTAGGGTGAGGGTTAGGCTTAGGTTTACAGTTAAGGTGAGGGTTTCGGGTAATTCTTATGGTTAGGGTTAGAGTTAGGGTTAGGGTTAGGGGAAGTTTCAGTTAATATTGAGGGTTACTGCTAAGTTTAGATTTAGGGTAAGATTAGTGTTAGGGTTAGGGTTAGGGTCGGAGTCAGGTTAGGGTAAAGGCTAGGTTTACGGTAAAGGGTAGGGCTAGGTTGGGGTTAGGGTTAGGTTTAGAGTTAGAGTTAGTGGTAGGGTTTACTGTTAGGGTTAGGGTCAGGTTTAGAGTTATTGTTAGGGTTAGGGTAGAGTTAAGGTTAGGGTTAAGTTTCGGGTTAGGGTAAGGGTTAGGTTTAGGTCAGGGTTAGGGTTAGGATGAAGGATAGGGTTAAAGTTAGGGAAAGGGTTAGGGGTTCATGTGAGGGTTAGTGTTAGGTTTCCATTAAGCTGATGTTTTAGGGTGTTAGTGTTAGTTTTAGAGTTAGGGTTACGGTTAGGGCTAGGTTTAGGGTTAGGGCTAGAGTTAGGGGATAGTTAAGCGTGAGGTTTAGTTTTAGGGTTGCGGTTATGGTTAGGCTTAGGTTTAGGGTAAAGTTTAGGTTATGGATGAGGTTTAGGGTTAGGTGTTTGGGTTAAGGTTAGGGTTAGGTTTAGGGATAGACTTAGTGTTAGGTTTAGGGTTAGTTGTTTGGGTCAATGTTAGGGTCAGGTTTAGGGCTAGGCTTCAGTTTAGGGTTAGGGCTAGGGCTAGGGTGAAGTATAAGTTAAGGGTGAGGGTTGAGCTTAGGGTTAGCGTTAGGGGTTAGGGTTAGGGTTAAGAATAGGATTAAGTTGAGGGTTAAGCTTAGGTTTAAAGTTAGGATTAGGGTTAGTGTTAGGGTTAAGTCATGGTTAGGTTTAGGGCTAGGTTAAGGGTAGAGATAGGGTTAGGTGAAGGGTTGGGGTTAGGTTTAGATATTAATGTGAGGGTTAGTGCTAGGTTTCCATTTAAGCTGAGTGTGTAGGGTAAGTGTTAGGGTTAGGATTAGGGTAGGGTTAGAGTTAGGTTCAGGGTGAGGGTTAAGTTTAGGGTTAGGGTTAGGTTTATGGTTGGGGTCAGGGTTGGGGGAGATTTAGTGTTATGTTTAGTTTTAGGGTTAGGGTTAGGGTGAAGTTTATTTAAGTGAGACGGTTAGGGTTAGGGGTTAGGTTTCAGGTTAGGGTCAGGGTTAAGTTTAGGGTTAGGTTTAGGGTTAGGGTTAGGTTTAGTGTTCGTTTGCTTAGGGTTAGGGTTTGAATGAAGTTAGGGTATGTTTAGGGTTATGGTTAGGGTGAAATTTTGGTTAAGGGTGAGGGTTCGTCTTAGGGTTAGGGTTGGGGTTAGTGTTTCAGTTAGGTTTAGGGTAGAGTTTTAGTTAGGGTTAAGATTCGGGTTAGGGTAAGAGTTAGAGTTACGTTTAGAGTTAAGGTGAGGGTTTTGGGTAAGTGTTACAGTTAGGCTTAGGGTTAGTGTTAGGGTTAGGTTTAATTTTATTGTAGGCTTAAAATTAGGGTTAAGGTTAGGTTAGGGTTAGGGTCAGGGTTAGGATTAGAATTAGGTTTAGGGAGAGGGTTAGTGTCAGAGTTATTGTCAGGGTTAGGTTTCGGGTTACAGGTGGGCCAAGGTTAAGTTTAGGGTTAGGTTTATGGGTAGGGTTTGGGTTAAAGTCAGGCTTAGCTTTAGGTTAGGGATAGGGTGAAGTTTAAGATAGGGTGACGGTTAGAGTTCTGGCTAAGGTTTGGGTTTGTTTTCAGGTTAGTGTTAAGGTTATGTTCAGGGTTAAGGTTAGGTTTAGGAGTTGTTTTTAGTTTTAGGGTTAGTGTTAGATTTTAGGTTAGGGTTAAGTTTAGTGTTACGGTTAGGTTTAGGGTTATGGTTGTGTTAGGCGTTGTGGTTGGGGTGAGGGTTAGATTTAGGGTTAGGTTTGGGTAGGCTAAGGATTATGGTTATGGTAAGGTGTGTTAGGGGTTAGAGCTGTAGTTTAGGGTTAGGGTTTGGGGGAGGGTTCCGGTTAGGCATTGTGGTTCTGGTCATGGGTAGGTTTGGTTTAGGGTTAGGGTTAGGTTTGTGATTAGGTTTCGGGTTAGAGTTAGAGATAGGGTTAAGGTTTGGGTTAGGCTTTGGTGTTGGGGTTAGGGTTTGGGTTAGGGTTAGCGTTATCGTTAGGGCTCAGGGATTTCAGGTTAGGGCTAGCATTAGGTTTAGGTTTTGTGGGATACGGTGAGGGGTTAGGGTGAGGGTTATGGTTAGTTTTACAGTTAAGGTGAGGGTTTACGGTAAGTGTTACGATTAGGGTTAGAGTTAGAGTTAGGGTTAGGGTTAGCGTAGGGTAAGATTTAGGTTTAGGTCCAAGTTGAGGTTTAGAGTTAGTGTTCTATTTAGGGTCAAGGTTAGAGTTCGGGTTAGGGTTAGGATTAGGTCTAGGGTTAGGATTAGGATTAAGTTTAGGGTTAGGTTCAGGACTATTGTAAGTGTTCGGTCTAGGCTTACAGATGGACTAGCATTGTTGGAATTAGGTTTAAGGTTAGCGTTTGGGTTAGGTTTAGGTTTAGGTTAAGGTTAGAGTTAGGGTTTGGATGAAGTTTAGGATAGGGTGAGGGTTATTTTTATGGATAAGGCTAGAGTTTGGGTTTGTGTTCAGGTTGGTGTTAAGGTTAGGTTTAGGGTTCGGGTTAGGGTTAGGGGTTATGTTTAGGGTTAGCGTTAGGTTAGGTTTAGGGTGAGTGTGAAGTCTAGGTTAAGGGTGAGGGTTATGATAAGGGTTAGGATTGTAGATGGTGTCAGACATTAGGTTTAGGGTGTTAGGGTTAGTTTTATGGTTAGGATAGGGTTACGTTTAAGGTTAACGTTAGGGTTAGGGTTAGATTAGGGTTACTGTTTGTATTAGGGTTAGGTAGGGATAAAGTTTGGCATAGCGTTAGGTTTAGGGTTGGGGATACGGTTAAGGGTTAGGGTGAGGGTTAGGCTTAGGTTTACAGTTAAGGTGAGGGTTTCGGGTAATTCTTATGGTTAGGGTTAGAGTTAGGGTTAGGGTTAGGGGAAGTTTCAGTTAATATTGAGGGTTACTGCTAAGTTTAGAGTTAGGGTAAGATTAGTGTTAGGGTTAGGGTTAGGGTCGGAGTCAGGTTAGGGTTAAGGCTAGGTTTACGGTAAAGGGTAGGGCTAGGTTGGGGTTAGGGTTAGGTTTAGAGTTAGAGTTAGTGGTAGGGTTTACTGTTAGGGTTAGGGTCAGGTTTAGAGTTATTGTTAGGGTTAGGGTTAGGGTAGAGTTAAGGTTAGGGTTAAGTTTCGGGTTAGGGTAAGGGTTAGGTTTAGGTCAGGGTTAGGGTTAGGATGAAGGATAGGGTTAAAGTTAGGGAAAGGGTTAGGGGTTCATGTGAGGGTTAGTGTTAGGTTTCCATTAAGCTGATGTTTTAGGGTGTTAGTGTTAGTTTTAGAGTTAGGGTTACGGTTAGGGCTAGGTTTAGGGTTAGGGCTAGAGTTAGGGGATAGTTAAGTGTGAGGTTTAGTTTTAGGGTTGCGGTTATGGTTAGGCTTAGGTTTAGGGTAAAGTTTAGGTTACGGATGAGGTTTAGGGTTAGGTGTTTGGGTTAAGGTTAGGGTTAGGTTTAGGGATAGACTTAGTGTTAGGTTTAGGGTTAGTTGTTTGGGTCAATGTTAGGGTCAGGTTTAGGGCTAGGCTTCAGTTTAGGGTTAGGGCTAGGGCTAGGGTGAAGTATAAGTTAAGGGTGAGGGTTGAGCTTAGCGTTAGCGTTAGGGGTTAGGGTTAGGGTTAAGAATAGGATTAAGTTGAGGGTTAAGCTTAGGTTTAAAGTTAGGATTAGGGTTAGTGTTAGGGTTAAGTCATGGTTAGGTTTAGGGCTAGGTTAAGGGTAGAGATAGGGTTAGGTGAAGGGTTGGGGTTAGGTTTAGATATTAATGTGAGGGTTAGTGCTAGGTTTCCATTTAAGCTGAGTGTGTAGGGTAAGTGTTAGGGTTAGGATTAGGGTAGGGTTAGAGTTAGGTTCAGGGTGAGGGTTAAGTTTAGGGTTAGGGTTAGGTTTATGGTTGGGGTCAGGGTTAGGGGGAGATTTAGTGTTATGTTTAGTTTTAGGGTTAGGGTTAGGGTGAAGTTTATTTAAGTGAGACGGTTAGGGTTAGGGGTTAGGTTTCCGGTTAGGGTCAGGGTTAAGTTTAGGGTTAGGTTTAGGGTTAGGGTTAGGTTTAGTGTTCGTTTGCTTAGGGTTAGGGTTTGAATGAAGTTAGGGTATGTTTAGGGTTATGGTTAGGGTGAAATTTTGGTTAAGGGTGAGGGTTCGTCTTAGGGTTAGGGTTGGGGTTAGTGTTTCAGTTAGGTTTAGGGTAGAGTTTTAGTTAGGGTTAAGATTCGGGTTAGGGTAAGAGTTAGAGTTACGTTTAGAGTTAAGGTGAGGGTTTTGGGTAAGTGTTACAGTTAGGCTTAGGGTTAGTGTTAGGGTTAGGTTTAATTTTATTGTAGGCTTAAAATTAGGGTTAAGGTTAGGTTAGGGTTAGGGTCAGGGTTAGGATTAGAATTGGTTTAGGGAGAGGGTTAGTGTCAGAGTTATTGTCAGGGTTAGGTTTCGGGTTACAGGTGGGCCAAGGTTAAGTTTAGGGTTAGGTTTATGGGTAGGGTTTGGGTTAAAGTCAGGCTTAGCTTTAGGTTAGGGATAGGGTGAAGTTTAAGATAGGGTGACGGTTAGAGTTCTGGCTAAGGTTTGGGTTTGTTTTCAGGTTAGTGTTAAGGTTATGTTCTGGGTTAAGGTTAGGTTTAGGAGTTGTTTTTAGTTTTAGGGTTAGTGTTAGATTTTAGGTTAGGGTTAAGTTTAGTGTTACGGTTAGGTTTAGGGTTATGGTTGTGTTAGGCGTTGTGGTTGGGGTGAGGGTTAGATTTAGGGTTAGGTTTGGGTAGGCTAAGGATTATGGTTATGGTAAGGTGTGTTAGGGGTTAGAGCTGTAGTTTAGGGTTAGGGTTTGGGGGAGGGTTCCGGTTAGGCATTGTGGTTCTGGTCATGGGTAGGTTTGGTTTAGGGTTAGGGTTAGGTTTGTGATTAGGTTTCGGGTTAGAGTTAGAGATAGGGTTAAGGTTTGGGTTAGGCTTTGGTGTTGGGGTTAGGGTTTGGGTTAGGGTTAGCGTTATCGTTAGGGCTCAGGGATTTCAGGTTAGGGCTAGCATTAGGTTTAGGTTTTGTGGGATACGGTGAGGGGTTAGGGTGAGGGTTATGGTTAGTTTTACAGTTAAGGTGAGGGTTTACGGTAAGTGTTACGATTAGGGTTAGAGTTAGAGTTAGGGTTAGGGTTAGGGTTAGTGTAGGGTAAGATTTAGGTTTAGGTCAAAGTTGAGGTTTAGAGTTAGTGTTCTATTTAGGGTCAAGGTTAGAGTTCGGGTTAGGGTTAGGATTAGGTCTAGGGTTAGGATTAGGATTAAGTTTAGGGTTAGGTTCAGGACTATTGTAAGTGTTCGGTCTAGGCTTACAGATGGACTAGCATTGTTGGAATTAGGTTTAAGGTTAGCGTTTGGGTTAGGTTTAGGTTTAGGTTAAGGTTAGAGTTAGGGTTTGGATGAAGTTTAGGATAGGGTGAGGGTTATTTTTATGGATAAGGCTAGAGTTTGGGTTTGTGTTCAGGTTGGTGTTAAGGTTAGGTTTAGGGTTCGGGTTAGGGTTAGGGGTTATGTTTAGGGTTAGCGTTAGGTTAGGTTTAGGGTGAGTGTGAAGTCTAGGTTAAGGGTGAGGGTTATGATAAGGGTTAGGTTTGTAGATGGTGTCGGACATTAGGTTTAGGGTGTTAGGGTTAGTTTTATGGTTAGGATAGGGTTACGTTTAGGGTTAACGTTAGGGTTAGGGTTAGATTAGGGTTACTGTTTGTATTAGGGTTAGGTAGGGATAAAGTTTGGCATAGCGTTAGGTTTAGGGTTGGGGATACGGTTAAGGGTTAGGGTGAGGGTTAGGCTTAGGTTTACAGTTAAGGTGAGGGTTTCGGGTAATTCTTATGGTTAGGGTTAGAGTTAGGGTTAGGGTTAGGGGAAGTTTCAGTTAATATTGAGGGTTACTGCTAAGTTTAGATTTAGGGTAAGATTAGTGTTAGGGTTAGGGTTAGGGTCGGAGTCAGGTTAGGGTAAAGGCTAGGTTTACGGTAAAGGGTAGGGCTAGGTTGGGGTTAGGGTTAGGTTTAGAGTTAGAGTTAGTGGTAGGGTTTACTGTTAGGGTTAGGGTCAGGTTTAGAGTTATTGTTAGGGTTAGGGTAGAGTTAAGGTTAGGGTTAAGTTTCGGGTTAGGGTAAGGGTTAGGTTTAGGTCAGGGTTAGGGTTAGGATGAAGGATAGGGTTAAAGTTAGGGAAAGGGTTAGGGGTTCATGTGAGGGTTAGTGTTAGGTTTCCATTAAGCTGATGTTTTAGGGTGTTAGTGTTAGTTTTAGAGTTAGGGTTACGGTTAGGGCTAGGTTTAGGGTTAGGGCTAGAGTTAGGGGATAGTTAAGCGTGAGGTTTAGTTTTAGGGTTGCGGTTATGGTTAGGCTTAGGTTTAGGGTAAAGTTTAGGTTATGGATGAGGTTTAGGGTTAGGTGTTTGGGTTAAGGTTAGGGTTAGGTTTAGGGATAGACTTAGTGTTAGGTTTAGGGTTAGTTGTTTGGGTCAATGTTAGGGTCAGGTTTAGGGCTAGGCTTCAGTTTAGGGTTAGGGCTAGGGCTAGGGTGAAGTATAAGTTAAGGGTGAGGGTTGAGCTTAGCGTTAGCGTTAGGGGTTAGGGTTAGGGTTAAGAATAGGATTAAGTTGAGGGTTAAGCTTAGGTTTAAAGTTAGGATTAGGGTTAGTGTTAGGGTTAAGTCATGGTTAGGTTTAGGGCTAGGTTAAGGGTAGAGATAGGGTTAGGTGAAGGGTTGGGGTTAGGTTTAGATATTAATGTGAGGGTTAGTGCTAGGTTTCCATTTAAGCTGAGTGTGTAGGGTAAGTGTTAGGGTTAGGATTAGGGTAGGGTTAGAGTTAGGTTCAGGGTGAGGGTTAAGTTTAGGGTTAGGGTTAGGTTTATGGTTGGGGTCAGGGTTGGGGGAGATTTAGTGTTATGTTTAGTTTTAGGGTTAGGGTTAGGGTGAAGTTTATTTAAGTGAGACGGTTAGGGTTAGGGGTTAGGTTTCAGGTTAGGGTCAGGGTTAAGTTTAGGGTTAGGTTTAGGGTTAGGGTTAGGTTTAGTGTTCGTTTGCTTAGGGTTAGGGTTTGAATGAAGTTAGGGTATGTTTAGGGTTATGGTTAGGGTGAAATTTTGGTTAAGGGTGAGGGTTCGTCTTAGGGTTAGGGTTGGGGTTAGTGTTTCAGTTAGGTTTAGGGTAGAGTTTTAGTTAGGGTTAAGATTCGGGTTAGGGTAAGAGTTAGAGTTACGTTTAGAGTTAAGGTGAGGGTTTTGGGTAAGTGTTACAGTTAGGCTTAGGGTTAGTGTTAGGGTTAGGTTTAATTTTATTGTAGGCTTAAAATTAGGGTTAAGGTTAGGTTAGGGTTAGGGTCAGGGTTAGGATTAGAATTAGGTTTAGGGAGAGGGTTAGTGTCAGAGTTATTGTCAGGGTTAGGTTTCGGGTTACAGGTGGGCCAAGGTTAAGTTTAGGGTTAGGTTTATGGGTAGGGTTTGGGTTAAAGTCAGGCTTAGCTTTAGGTTAGGGATAGGGTGAAGTTTAAGATAGGGTGACGGTTAGAGTTCTGGCTAAGGTTTGGGTTTGTTTTCAGGTTAGTGTTAAGGTTATGTTCAGGGTTAAGGTTAGGTTTAGGAGTTGTTTTTAGTTTTAGGGTTAGTGTTAGATTTTAGGTTAGGGTTAAGTTTAGTGTTACGGTTAGGTTTAGGGTTATGGTTGTGTTAGGCGTTGTGGTTGGGGTGAGGGTTAGATTTAGGGTTAGGTTTGGGTAGGCTAAGGATTATGGTTATGGTAAGGTGTGTTAGGGGTTAGAGCTGTAGTTTAGGGTTAGGGTTTGGGGGAGGGTTCCGGTTAGGCATTGTGGTTCTGGTCATGGGTAGGTTTGGTTTAGGGTTAGGGTTAGGTTTGTGATTAGGTTTCGGGTTAGAGTTAGAGATAGGGTTAAGGTTTGGGTTAGGCTTTGGTGTTGGGGTTAGGGTTTGGGTTAGGGTTAGCGTTATCATTAGGGCTCAGGGATTTCAGGTTAGGGCTAGCATTAGGTTTAGGTTTTGTGGGATACGGTGAGGGGTTAGGGTGAGGGTTATGGTTAGTTTTACAGTTAAGGTGAGGGTTTACGGTAAGTGTTACGATTAGGGTTAGAGTTAGAGTTAGGGTTAGGGTTAGCGTAGGGTAAGATTTAGGTTTAGGTCCAAGTTGAGGTTTAGAGTTAGTGTTCTATTTAGGGTCAAGGTTAGAGTTCGGGTTAGGGTTAGGATTAGGTCTAGGGTTAGGATTAGGATTAAGTTTAGGGTTAGGTTCAGGACTATTGTAAGTGTTCGGTCTAGGCTTACAGATGGACTAGCATTGTTGGAATTAGGTTTAAGGTTAGCGTTTGGGTTAGGTTTAGGTTTAGGTTAAGGTTAGAGTTAGGGTTTGGATGAAGTTTAGGATAGGGTGAGGGTTATTTTTATGGATAAGGCTAGAGTTTGGGTTTGTGTTCAGGTTGGTGTTAAGGTTAGGTTTAGGGTTCGGGTTAGGGTTAGGGGTTATGTTTAGGGTTAGCGTTAGGTTAGGTTTAGGGTGAGTGTGAAGTCTAGGTTAAGGGTGAGGGTTATGATAAGGGTTAGGTTTGTAGATGGTGTCGGACATTAGGTTTAGGGTGTTAGGGTTAGTTTTATGGTTAGGGTAGGGTTACGTTTAGGGTTAACGTTAGGGTTAGGGTTAGATTAGGGTTACTGTTTGTATTAGGGTTAGGTAGGGATAAAGTTTGGCATAGCGTTAGGTTTAGGGTTGGGGATACGGTTAAGGGTTAGGGTGAGGGTTAGGCTTAGGTTTACAGTTAAGGTGAGGGTTTCGGGTAATTCTTATGGTTAGGGTTAGAGTTAGGGTTAGGGTTAGGGGAAGTTTCAGTTAATATTGAGGGTTACTGCTAAGTTTAGATTTAGGGTAAGATTAGTGTTAGGGTTAGGGTTAGGGTCGGAGTCAGGTTAGGGTAAAGGCTAGGTTTACGGTAAAGGGTAGGGCTAGGTTGGGGTTAGGGTTAGGTTTAGAGTTAGAGTTAGTGGTAGGGTTTACTGTTAGGGTTAGGGTCAGGTTTAGAGTTATTGTTAGGGTTAGGGTAGAGTTAAGGTTAGGGTTAAGTTTCGGGTTAGGGTAAGGGTTAGGTTTAGGTCAGGGTTAGGGTTAGGATGAAGGATAGGGTTAAAGTTAGGGAAAGGGTTAGGGGTTCATGTGAGGGTTAGTGTTAGGTTTCCATTAAGCTGATGTTTTAGGGTGTTAGTGTTAGTTTTAGAGTTAGGGTTACGGTTAGGGCTAGGTTTAGGGTTAGGGCTAGAGTTAGGGGATAGTTAAGCGTGAGGTTTAGTTTTAGGGTTGCGGTTATGGTTAGGCTTAGGTTTAGGGTAAAGTTTAGGTTATGGATGAGGTTTAGGGTTAGGTGTTTGGGTTAAGGTTAGGGTTAGGTTTAGGGATAGACTTAGTGTTAGGTTTAGGGTTAGTTGTTTGGGTCAATGTTAGGGTCAGGTTTAGGGCTAGGCTTCAGTTTAGGGTTAGGGCTAGGGCTAGGGTGAAGTATAAGTTAAGGGTGAGGGTTGAGCTTAGGGTTAGCGTTAGGGGTTAGGGTTAGGGTTAAGAATAGGATTAAGTTGAGGGTTAAGCTTAGGTTTAAAGTTAGGATTAGGGTTAGTGTTAGGGTTAAGTCATGGTTAGGTTTAGGGCTAGGTTAAGGGTAGAGATAGGGTTAGGTGAAGGGTTGGGGTTAGGTTTAGATATTAATGTGAGGGTTAGTGCTAGGTTTCCATTTAAGCTGAGTGTGTAGGGTAAGTGTTAGGGTTAGGATTAGGGTAGGGTTAGAGTTAGGTTCAGGGTGAGGGTTAAGTTTAGGGTTAGGGTTAGGTTTATGGTTGGGGTCAGGGTTGGGGGAGATTTAGTGTTATGTTTAGTTTTAGGGTTAGGGTTAGGGTGAAGTTTATTTAAGTGAGACGGTTAGGGTTAGGGGTTAGGTTTCAGGTTAGGGTCAGGGTTAAGTTTAGGGTTAGGTTTAGGGTTAGGGTTAGGTTTAGTGTTCGTTTGCTTAGGGTTAGGGTTTGAATGAAGTTAGGGTATGTTTAGGGTTATGGTTAGGGTGAAATTTTGGTTAAGGGTGAGGGTTCGTCTTAGGGTTAGGGTTGGGGTTAGTGTTTCAGTTAGGTTTAGGGTAGAGTTTTAGTTAGGGTTAAGATTCGGGTTAGGGTAAGAGTTAGAGTTACGTTTAGAGTTAAGGTGAGGGTTTTGGGTAAGTGTTACAGTTAGGCTTAGGGTTAGTGTTAGGGTTAGGTTTAATTTTATTGTAGGCTTAAAATTAGGGTTAAGGTTAGGTTAGGGTTAGGGTCAGGGTTAGGATTAGAATTAGGTTTAGGGAGAGGGTTAGTGTCAGAGTTATTGTCAGGGTTAGGTTTCGGGTTACAGGTGGGCCAAGGTTAAGTTTAGGGTTAGGTTTATGGGTAGGGTTTGGGTTAAAGTCAGGCTTAGCTTTAGGTTAGGGATAGGGTGAAGTTTAAGATAGGGTGACGGTTAGAGTTCTGGCTAAGGTTTGGGTTTGTTTTCAGGTTAGTGTTAAGGTTATGTTCAGGGTTAAGGTTAGGTTTAGGAGTTGTTTTTAGTTTTAGGGTTAGTGTTAGATTTTAGGTTAGGGTTAAGTTTAGTGTTACGGTTAGGTTTAGGGTTATGGTTGTGTTAGGCGTTGTGGTTGGGGTGAGGGTTAGATTTAGGGTTAGGTTTGGGTAGGCTAAGGATTATGGTTATGGTAAGGTGTGTTAGGGGTTAGAGCTGTAGTTTAGGGTTAGGGTTTGGGGGAGGGTTCCGGTTAGGCATTGTGGTTCTGGTCATGGGTAGGTTTGGTTTAGGGTTAGGGTTAGGTTTGTGATTAGGTTTCGGGTTAGAGTTAGAGATAGGGTTAAGGTTTGGGTTAGGCTTTGGTGTTGGGGTTAGGGTTTGGGTTAGGGTTAGCGTTATCATTAGGGCTCAGGGATTTCAGGTTAGGGCTAGCATTAGGTTTAGGTTTTGTGGGATACGGTGAGGGGTTAGGGTGAGGGTTATGGTTAGTTTTACAGTTAAGGTGAGGGTTTACGGTAAGTGTTACGATTAGGGTTAGAGTTAGAGTTAGGGTTAGGGTTAGCGTAGGGTAAGATTTAGGTTTAGGTCCAAGTTGAGGTTTAGAGTTAGTGTTCTATTTAGGGTCAAGGTTAGAGTTCGGGTTAGGGTTAGGATTAGGTCTAGGGTTAGGATTAGGATTAAGTTTAGGGTTAGGTTCAGGACTATTGTAAGTGTTCGGTCTAGGCTTACAGATGGACTAGCATTGTTGGAATTAGGTTTAAGGTTAGCGTTTGGGTTAGGTTTAGGTTTAGGTTAAGGTTAGAGTTAGGGTTTGGATGAAGTTTAGGATAGGGTGAGGGTTATTTTTATGGATAAGGCTAGAGTTTGGGTTTGTGTTCAGGTTGGTGTTAAGGTTAGGTTTAGGGTTCGGGTTAGGGTTAGGGGTTATGTTTAGGGTTAGCGTTAGGTTAGGTTTAGGGTGAGTGTGAAGTCTAGGTTAAGGGTGAGGGTTATGATAAGGGTTAGGTTTGTAGATGGTGTCGGACATTAGGTTTAGGGTGTTAGGGTTAGTTTTATGGTTAGGATAGGGTTATGTTTAGGGTTAACGTTAGGGTTAGGGTTAGATTAGGGTTACTGTTTGTATTAGGGTTAGGTAGGGATAAAGTTTGGCATAGCGTTAGGTTTAGGGTTGGGGATACGGTTAAGGGTTAGGGTGAGGGTTAGGCTTAGGTTTACAGTTAAGGTGAGGGTTTCGGGTAATTCTTATGGTTAGGGTTAGAGTTAGGGTTAGGGTTAGGGGAAGTTTCAGTTAATATTGAGGGTTACTGCTAAGTTTAGATTTAGGGTAAGATTAGTGTTAGGGTTAGGGTTAGGGTCGGAGTCAGGTTAGGGTAAAGGCTAGGTTTACGGTAAAGGGTAGGGCTAGGTTGGGGTTAGGGTTAGGTTTAGAGTTAGAGTTAGTGGTAGGGTTTACTGTTAGGGTTAGGGTCAGGTTTAGAGTTATTGTTAGGGTTAGGGTAGAGTTAAGGTTAGGGTTAAGTTTCGGGTTAGGGTAAGGGTTAGGTTTAGGTCAGGGTTAGGGTTAGGATGAAGGATAGGGTTAAAGTTAGGGAAAGGGTTAGGGGTTCATGTGAGGGTTAGTGTTAGGTTTCCATTAAGCTGATGTTTTAGGGTGTTAGTGTTAGTTTTAGAGTTAGGGTTACGGTTAGGGCTAGGTTTAGGGTTAGGGCTAGAGTTAGGGGATAGTTAAGCGTGAGGTTTAGTTTTAGGGTTGCGGTTATGGTTAGGCTTAGGTTTAGGGTAAAGTTTAGGTTACGGATGAGGTTTAGGGTTAGGTGTTTGGGTTAAGGTTAGGGTTAGGTTTAGGGATAGACTTAGTGTTAGGTTTAGGGTTAGTTGTTTGGGTCAATGTTAGGGTCAGGTTTAGGGCTAGGCTTCAGTTTAGGGTTAGGGCTAGCGCTAGGGTGAAGTATAAGTTAAGGGTGAGGGTTGAGCTTAGCGTTAGCGTTAGGGGTTAGGGTTAGGGTTAAGAATAGGATTAAGTTGAGGGTTAAGCTTAGGTTTAAAGTTAGGATTAGGGTTAGTGTTAGGGTTAAGTCATGGTTAGGTTTAGGGCTAGGTTAAGGGTAGAGATAGGGTTAGGTGAAGGGTTGGGGTTAGGTTTAGATATTAATGTGAAGGTTAGTGCTAGGTTTCCATTTAAGCTGAGTGTGTAGGGTAAGTGTTAGGGTTAGGATTAGGGTAGGGTTAGAGTTAGGTTCAGGGTGAGGGTTAAGTTTAGGGTTAGGGTTAGGTTTATGGTTGGGGTCAGGGTTAGGGGGAGATTTAGTGTTATGTTTAGTTTTAGGGTTAGGGTTAGGGTGAAGTTTATTTAAGTGAGACGGTTAGGGTTAGGGGTTAGGTTTCAGGTTAGGGTCAGGGTTAAGTTTAGGGTTAGGTTTAGGGTTAGGGTTAGGTTTAGTGTTCGTTTGCTTAGGGTTAGGGTTTGAATGAAGTTAGGGTATGTTTAGGGTTATGGTTAGGGTGAAATTTTGGTTAAGGGTGAGGGTTCCTCTTAGGGTTAGGGTTGGGGTTAGTGTTTCAGTTAGGTTTAGGGTAGAGTTTTAGTTAGGGTTAAGATTCGGGTTAGGGTGAGAGTTAGAGTTACGTTTAGAGTTAAGGTGAGGGTTTTGGGTAAGTGTTACAGTTAGGCTTAGGGTTAGTGTTAGGGTTAGGTTTAATTTTATTGTAGGCTTAAAATTAGGGTTAAGGTTCGGTTAGGGTTAGGGTCAGGGTTAGGATTAGAATTAGGTTTAGGGAGAGGGTTAGTGTCAGAGTTATTGTCAGGGTTAGGTTTCGGGTTACAGGTGGGCCAAGGTTAAGTTTAGGGTTAGGTTTATGGGTAGGGTTTGGGTTAAAGTCAGGCTTAGCTTTAGGTTAGGGATAGGGTGAAGTTTAAGATAGGGTGACGGTTAGAGTTCTGGCTAAGGTTTGGGTTTGTTTTCAGGTTAGTGTTAAGGTTATGTTCAGGGTTAAGGTTAGGTTTAGGAGTTGTTTTTAGTTTTAGGGTTAGTGTTAGATTTTAGGTTAGGGTTAAGTTTAGTGTTACGGTTAGGTTTAGGGTTATGGTTGTGTTAGGCGTTGTGGTTGGGGTGAGGGTTAGATTTAGGGTTAGGTTTGGGTAGGCTAAGGATTATGGTTATGGTAAGGTGTGTTAGGGGTTAGAGCTGTAGTTTAGGGTTAGGGTTTGGGGGAGGGTTCCGGTTAGGCATTGTGGTTCTGGTCATGGGTAGGTTTGGTTTAGGGTTAGGGTTAGGTTTGTGATTAGGTTTCGGGTTAGAGTTAGAGATAGAGTTAAGGTTTGGGTTAGGCTTTGGTGTTGGGGTTAGGGTTTGGGTTAGGGTTAGCGTTATCGTTAGGGCTCAGGGATTTCAGGTTAGGGCTAGCATTAGGTTTAGGTTTTGTGGGATACGGTGAGGGGTTAGGGTGAGGGTTATGGTTAGTTTTACAGTTAAGGTGAGGGTTTACGGTAAGTGTTACGATTAGGGTTAGAGTTAGAGTTAGGGTTAGGGTTAGCGTAGGGTAAGATTTAGGTTTAGGTCCAAGTTGAGGTTTAGAGTTAGTGTTCTATTTAGGGTCAAGGTTAGAGTTCGGGTTAGGGTTAGGATTAGGTCTAGGGTTAGGATTAGGATTAAGTTTAGGGTTAGGTTCAGGACTATTGTAAGTGTTCGGTCTAGGCTTACAGATGGACTAGCATTGTTGGAATTAGGTTTAAGGTTAGCGTTTGGGTTAGGTTTAGGTTTAGGTTAAGGTTAGAGTTAGGGTTTGGATGAAGTTTAGGATAGGGTGAGGGTTATTTTTATGGATAAGGCTAGAGTTTGGGTTTGTGTTCAGGTTGGTGTTAAGGTTAGGTTTAGGGTTCGGGTTAGGGTTAGGGGTTATGTTTAGGGTTAGCGTTAGGTTAGGTTTAGGGTGAGTGTGAAGTCTAGGTTAAGGGTGAGGGTTATGATAAGGGTTAGGATTGTAGATGGTGTCAGACATTAGGTTTAGGGTGTTAGGGTTAGTTTTATGGTTAGGATAGGGTTACGTTTAAGGTTAACGTTAGGGTTAGGGTTAGATTAGGGTTACTGTTTGTATTAGGGTTAGGTAGGGATAAAGTTTGGCATAGCGTTAGGTTTAGGGTTGGGGATACGGTTAAGGGTTAGGGTGAGGGTTAGGCTTAGGTTTACAGTTAAGGTGAGGGTTTCGGGTAATTCTTATGGTTAGGGTTAGAGTTAGGGTTAGGGTTAGGGGAAGTTTCAGTTAATATTGAGGGTTACTGCTAAGTTTAGAGTTAGGGTAAGATTAGTGTTAGGGTTAGGGTTAGGGTCGGAGTCAGGTTAGGGTAAAGGCTAGGTTTACGGTAAAGGGTAGGGCTAGGTTGGGGTTAGGGTTAGGTTTAGAGTTAGAGTTAGTGGTAGGGTTTACTGTTAGGGTTAGGGTCAGGTTTAGAGTTATTGTTAGGGTTAGGGTAGAGTTAAGGTTAGGGTTAAGTTTCGGGTTAGGGTAAGGGTTAGGTTTAGGTCAGGGTTAGGGTTAGGATGAAGGATAGGGTTAAAGTTAGGGAAAGGGTTAGGGGTTCATGTGAGGGTTAGTGTTAGGTTTCCATTAAGCTGATGTTTTAGGGTGTTAGTGTTAGTTTTAGAGTTAGGGTTACGGTTAGGGCTAGGTTTAGGGTTAGGGCTAGAGTTAGGGGATAGTTAAGCGTGAGGTTTAGTTTTAGGGTTGCGGTTATGGTTAGGCTTAGGTTTAGGGTAAAGTTTAGGTTACGGATGAGGTTTAGGGTTAGGTGTTTGGGTTAAGGTTAGGGTTAGGTTTAGGGATAGACTTAGTGTTAGGTTTAGGGTTAGTTGTTTGGGTCAATGTTAGGGTCAGGTTTAGGGCTAGGCTTCAGTTTAGGGTTAGGGCTAGGGCTAGGGTGAAGTATAAGTTAAGGGTGAGGGTTGAGCTTAGGGTTAGCGTTAGGGGTTAGGGTTAGGGTTAAGAATAGGATTAAGTTGAGGGTTAAGCTTAGGTTTAAAGTTAGGATTAGGGTTAGTGTTAGGGTTAAGTCATGGTTAGGTTTAGGGCTAGGTTAAGGGTAGAGATAGGGTTAGGTGAAGGGTTGGGGTTAGGTTTAGATATTAATGTGAGGGTTAGTGCTAGGTTTCCATTTAAGCTGAGTGTGTAGGGTAAGTGTTAGGGTTAGGATTAGGGTAGGGTTAGAGTTAGGTTCAGGGTGAGGGTTAAGTTTAGGGTTAGGGTTAGGTTTATGGTTGGGGTCAGGGTTGGGGGAGATTTAGTGTTATGTTTAGTTTTAGGGTTAGGGTTAGGGTGAAGTTTATTTAAGTGAGACGGTTAGGGTTAGGGGTTAGGTTTCAGGTTAGGGTCAGGGTTAAGTTTAGGGTTAGGTTTAGGGTTAGGGTTAGGTTTAGTGTTCGTTTGCTTAGGGTTAGGGTTTGAATGAAGTTAGGGTATGTTTAGGGTTATGGTTAGGGTGAAATTTTGGTTAAGGGTGAAGGTTCGTCTTAGGGTTAGGGTTGGGGTTAGTGTTTCAGTTAGGTTTAGGGTAGAGTTTTAGTTAGGGTTAAGATTCGGGTTAGGGTAAGAGTTAGAGTTACGTTTAGAGTTAAGGTGAGGGTTTTGGGTAAGTGTTACAGTTAGGCTTAGGGTTAGTGTTAGGGTTAGGTTTAATTTTATTGTAGGCTTAAAATTAGGGTTAAGGTTAGGTTAGGGTTAGGGTCAGGGTTAGGATTAGAATTAGGTTTAGGGAGAGGGTTAGTGTCAGAGTTATTGTCAGGGTTAGGTTTCGGGTTACAGGTGGGCCAAGGTTAAGTTTAGGGTTAGGTTTATGGGTAGGGTTTGGGTTAAAGTCAGGCTTAGCTTTAGGTTAGGGATAGGGTGAAGTTTAAGATAGGGTGACGGTTAGAGTTCTGGCTAAGGTTTGGGTTTGTTTTCAGGTTAGTGTTAAGGTTATGTTCAGGGTTAAGGTTAGGTTTAGGAGTTGTTTTTAGTTTTAGGGTTAGTGTTAGATTTTAGGTTAGGGTTAAGTTTAGTGTTACGGTTAGGTTTAGGGTTATGGTTGTGTTAGGCGTTGTGGTTGGGGTGAGGGTTAGATTTAGGGTTAGGTTTGGGTAGGCTAAGGATTATGGTTATGGTAAGGTGTGTTAGGGGTTAGAGCTGTAGTTTAGGGTTAGGGTTTGGGGGAGGGTTCCGGTTAGGCATTGTGGTTCTGGTCATGGGTAGGTTTGGTTTAGGGTTAGGGTTAGGTTTGTGATTAGGTTTCGGGTTAGAGTTAGAGATAGGGTTAAGGTTTGGGTTAGGCTTTGGTGTTGGGGTTAGGGTTTGGGTTAGGGTTAGCGTTATCGTTAGGGCTCAGGGATTTCAGGTTAGGGCTAGCATTAGGTTTAGGTTTTGTGGGATACGGTGAGGGGTTAGGGTGAGGGTTAGGGTTAGTTTTACAGTTAAGGTGAGGGTTTACGGTAAGTGTTACGATTAGGGTTAGAGTTAGAGTTAGGGTTAGGGTTAGCGTAGGGTAAGATTTAGGTTTAGGTCCAAGTTGAGGTTTAGAGTTAGTGTTCTATTTAGGGTCAAGGTTAGAGTTCGGGTTAGGGTTAGGATTAGGTCTAGGGTTAGGATTAGGATTAAGTTTAGGGTTAGGTTCAGGACTATTGTAAGTGTTCGGTCTAGGCTTACAGATGGACTAGCATTGTTGGAATTAGGTTTAAGGTTAGCGTTTGGGTTAGGTTTAGGTTTAGGTTAAGGTTAGAGTTAGGGTTTGGATGAAGTTTAGGATAGGGTGAGGGTTATTTTTATGGATAAGGCTAGAGTTTGGGTTTGTGTTCAGGTTGGTGTTAAGGTTAGGTTTAGGGTTCGGGTTAGGGTTAGGGGTTATGTTTAGGGTTAGCGTTAGGTTAGGTTTAGGGTGAGTGTGAAGTCTAGGTTAAGGGTGAGGGTTATGATAAGGGTTAGGATTGTAGATGGTGTCAGACATTAGGTTTAGGGTGTTAGGGTTAGTTTTATGGTTAGGATAGGGTTACGTTTAAGGTTAACGTTAGGGTTAGGGTTAGATTAGGGTTACTGTTTGTATTAGGGTTAGGTAGGGATAAAGTTTGGCATAGCGTTAGGTTTAGGGTTGGGGATACGGTTAAGGGTTAGGGTGAGGGTTAGGCTTAGGTTTACAGTTAAGGTGAGGGTTTCGGGTAATTCTTATGGTTAGGGTTAGAGTTAGGGTTAGGGTTAGGGGAAGTTTCAGTTAATATTGAGGGTTACTGCTAAGTTTAGAGTTAGGGTAAGATTAGTGTTAGGGTTAGGGTTAGGGTCGGAGTCAGGTTAGGGTTAAGGCTAGGTTTACGGTAAAGGGTAGGGCTAGGTTGGGGTTAGGGTTAGGTTTAGAGTTAGAGTTAGTGGTAGGGTTTACTGTTAGGGTTAGGGTCAGGTTTAGAGTTATTGTTAGGGTTAGGGTTAGGGTAGAGTTAAGGTTAGGGTTAAGTTTCGGGTTAGGGTAAGGGTTAGGTTTAGGTCAGGGTTAGGGTTAGGATGAAGGATAGGGTTAAAGTTAGGGAAAGGGTTAGGGGTTCATGTGAGGGTTAGTGTTAGGTTTCCATTAAGCTGATGTTTTAGGGTGTTAGTGTTAGTTTTAGAGTTAGGGTTACGGTTAGGGCTAGGTTTAGGGTTAGGGCTAGAGTTAGGGGATAGTTAAGCGTGAGGTTTAGTTTTAGGGTTGCGGTTATGGTTAGGCTTAGGTTTAGGGTAAAGTTTAGGTTACGGATGAGGTTTAGGGTTAGGTGTTTGGGTTAAGGTTAGGGTTAGGTTTAGGGATAGACTTAGTGTTAGGTTTAGGGTTAGTTGTTTGGGTCAATGTTAGGGTCAGGTTTAGGGCTAGGCTTCAGTTTAGGGTTAGGGCTAGGGCTAGGGTGAAGTATAAGTTAAGGGTGAGGGTTGAGCTTAGCGTTAGCGTTAGGGGTTAGGGTTAGGGTTAAGAATAGGATTAAGTTGAGGGTTAAGCTTAGGTTTAAAGTTAGGATTAGGGTTAGTGTTAGGGTTAAGTCATGGTTAGGTTTAGGGCTAGGTTAAGGGTAGAGATAGGGTTAGGTGAAGGGTTGGGGTTAGGTTTAGATATTAATGTGAAGGTTAGTGCTAGGTTTCCATTTAAGCTGAGTGTGTAGGGTAAGTGTTAGGGTTAGGATTAGGGTAGGGTTAGAGTTAGGTTCAGGGTGAGGGTTAAGTTTAGGGTTAGGGTTAGGTTTATGGTTGGGGTCAGGGTTAGGGGGAGATTTAGTGTTATGTTTAGTTTTAGGGTTAGGGTTAGGGTGAAGTTTATTTAAGTGAGACGGTTAGGGTTAGGGGTTAGGTTTCAGGTTAGGGTCGGGGTTAAGTTTAGGGTTAGGTTTAGGGTTAGGGTTAGGTTTAGTGTTCGTTTGCTTAGGGTTAGGGTTTGAATGAAGTTAGGGTATGTTTAGGGTTATGGTTAGGGTGAAATTTTGGTTAAGGGTGAGGGTTCGTCTTAGGGTTAGGGTTGGGGTTAGTGTTTCAGTTAGGTTTAGGGTAGAGTTTTAGTTAGGGTTAAGATTCGGGTTAGGGTGAGAGTTAGAGTTACGTTTAGAGTTAAGGTGAGGGTTTTGGGTAAGTGTTACAGTTAGGCTTAGGGTTAGTGTTAGGGTTAGGTTTAATTTTATTGTAGGCTTAAAATTAGGGTTAAGGTTCGGTTAGGGTTAGGGTCAGGGTTAGGATTAGAATTAGGTTTAGGGAGAGGGTTAGTGTCAGAGTTATTGTCAGGGTTAGGTTTCGGGTTACAGGTGGGCCAAGGTTAAGTTTAGGGTTAGGTTTATGGGTAGGGTTTGGGTTAAAGTCAGGCTTAGCTTTAGGTTAGGGATAGGGTGAAGTTTAAGATAGGGTGACGGTTAGAGTTCTGGCTAAGGTTTGGGTTTGTTTTCAGGTTAGTGTTAAGGTTATGTTCAGGGTTAAGGTTAGGTTTAGGAGTTGTTTTTAGTTTTAGGGTTAGTGTTAGATTTTAGGTTAGGGTTAAGTTTAGTGTTACGGTTAGGTTTAGGGTTATGGTTGTGTTAGGCGTTGTGGTTGGGGTGAGGGTTAGATTTAGGGTTAGGTTTGGGTAGGCTAAGGATTATGGTTATGGTAAGGTGTGTTAGGGGTTAGAGCTGTAGTTTAGGGTTAGGGTTTGGGGGAGGGTTCCGGTTAGGCATTGTGGTTCTGGTCATGGGTAGGTTTGGTTTAGGGTTAGGGTTAGGTTTGTGATTAGGTTTCGGGTTAGAGTTAGAGATAGAGTTAAGGTTTGGGTTAGGCTTTGGTGTTGGGGTTAGGGTTTGGGTTAGGGTTAGCGTTATCGTTAGGGCTCAGGGATTTCAGGTTAGGGCTAGCATTAGGTTTAGGTTTTGTGGGATACGGTGAGGGGTTAGGGTGAGGGTTATGGTTAGTTTTACAGTTAAGGTGAGGGTTTACGGTAAGTGTTACGATTAGGGTTAGAGTTAGAGTTAGGGTTAGGGTTAGCGTAGGGTAAGATTTAGGTTTAGGTCCAAGTTGAGGTTTAGAGTTAGTGTTCTATTTAGGGTCAAGGTTAGAGTTCGGGTTAGGGTTAGGATTAGGTCTAGGGTTAGGATTAGGATTAAGTTTAGGGTTAGGTTCAGGACTATTGTAAGTGTTCGGTCTAGGCTTACAGATGGACTAGCATTGTTGGAATTAGGTTTAAGGTTAGCGTTTGGGTTAGGTTTAGGTTTAGGTTAAGGTTAGAGTTAGGGTTTGGATGAAGTTTAGGATAGGGTGAGGGTTATTTTTATGGATAAGGCTAGAGTTTGGGTTTGTGTTCAGGTTGGTGTTAAGGTTAGGTTTAGGGTTCGGGTTAGGGTTAGGGGTTATGTTTAGGGTTAGCGTTAGGTTAGGTTTAGGGTGAGTGTGAAGTCTAGGTTAAGGGTGAGGGTTATGATAAGGGTTAGGATTGTAGATGGTGTCAGACATTAGGTTTAGGGTGTTAGGGTTAGTTTTATGGTTAGGATAGGGTTACGTTTAAGGTTAACGTTAGGGTTAGGGTTAGATTAGGGTTACTGTTTGTATTAGGGTTAGGTAGGGATAAAGTTTGGCATAGCGTTAGGTTTAGGGTTGGGGATACGGTTAAGGGTTAGGGTGAGGGTTAGGCTTAGGTTTACAGTTAAGGTGAGGGTTTCGGGTAATTCTTATGGTTAGGGTTAGAGTTAGGGTTAGGGTTAGGGGAAGTTTCAGTTAATATTGAGGGTTACTGCTAAGTTTAGAGTTAGGGTAAGATTAGTGTTAGGGTTAGGGTTAGGGTCGGAGTCAGGTTAGGGTTAAGGCTAGGTTTACGGTAAAGGGTAGGGCTAGGTTGGGGTTAGGGTTAGGTTTAGAGTTAGAGTTAGTGGTAGGGTTTACTGTTAGGGTTAGGGTCAGGTTTAGAGTTATTGTTAGGGTTAGGGTAGAGTTAAGGTTAGGGTTAAGTTTCGGGTTAGGGTAAGGGTTAGGTTTAGGTCAGGGTTAGGGTTAGGATGAAGGATAGGGTTAAAGTTAGGGAAAGGGTTAGGGGTTCATGTGAGGGTTAGTGTTAGGTTTCCATTAAGCTGATGTTTTAGGGTGTTAGTGTTAGTTTTAGAGTTAGGGTTACGGTTAGGGCTAGGTTTAGGGTTAGGGCTAGAGTTAGGGGATAGTTAAGCGTGAGGTTTAGTTTTAGGGTTGCGGTTATGGTTAGGCTTAGGTTTAGGGTAAAGTTTAGGTTACGGATGAGGTTTAGGGTTAGGTGTTTGGGTTAAGGTTAGGGTTAGGTTTAGGGATAGACTTAGTGTTAGGTTTAGGGTTAGTTGTTTGGGTCAATGTTAGGGTCAGGTTTAGGGCTAGGCTTCAGTTTAGGGTTAGGGCTAGGGCTAGGGTGAAGTATAAGTTAAGGGTGAGGGTTGAGCTTAGGGTTAGCGTTAGGGGTTAGGGTTAGGGTTAAGAATAGGATTAAGTTGAGGGTTAAGCTTAGGTTTAAAGTTAGGATTAGGGTTAGTGTTAGGGTTAAGTCATGGTTAGGTTTAGGGCTAGGTTAAGGGTAGAGATAGGGTTAGGTGAAGGGTTGGGGTTAGGTTTAGATATTAATGTGAGGGTTAGTGCTAGGTTTCCATTTAAGCTGAGTGTGTAGGGTAAGTGTTAGGGTTAGGATTAGGGTAGGGTTAGAGTTAGGTTCAGGGTGAGGGTTAAGTTTAGGGTTAGGGTTAGGTTTATGGTTGGGGTCAGGGTTGGGGGAGATTTAGTGTTATGTTTAGTTTTAGGGTTAGGGTTAGGGTGAAGTTTATTTAAGTGTGACGGTTAGGGTTAGGGGTTAGGTTTCAGGTTAGGGTCAGGGTTAAGTTTAGGGTTAGGTTTAGGGTTAGGGTTAGGTTTAGTGTTCGTTTGCTTAGGGTTAGGGTTTGAATGAAGTTAGGGTATGTTTAGGGTTATGGTTAGGGTGAAATTTTGGTTAAGGGTGAAGGTTCGTCTTAGGGTTAGGGTTGGGGTTAGTGTTTCAGTTAGGTTTAGGGTAGAGTTTTAGTTAGGGTTAAGATTCGGGTTAGGGTAAGAGTTAGAGTTACGTTTAGAGTTAAGGTGAGGGTTTTGGGTAAGTGTTACAGTTAGGCTTAGGGTTAGTGTTAGGGTTAGGTTTAATTTTATTGTAGGCTTAAAATTAGGGTTAAGGTTAGGTTAGGGTTAGGGTCAGGGTTAGGATTAGAATTAGGTTTAGGGAGAGGGTTAGTGTCAGAGTTATTGTCAGGGTTAGGTTTCGGGTTACAGGTGGGCCAAGGTTAAGTTTAGGGTTAGGTTTATGGGTAGGGTTTGGGTTAAAGTCAGGCTTAGCTTTAGGTTAGGGATAGGGTGAAGTTTAAGATAGGGTGACGGTTAGAGTTCTGGCTAAGGTTTGGGTTTGTTTTCAGGTTAGTGTTAAGGTTATGTTCAGGGTTAAGGTTAGGTTTAGGAGTTGTTTTTAGTTTTAGGGTTAGTGTTAGATTTTAGGTTAGGGTTAAGTTTAGTGTTACGGTTAGGTTTAGGGTTATGGTTGTGTTAGGCGTTGTGGTTGGGGTGAGGGTTAGATTTAGGGTTAGGTTTGGGTAGGCTAAGGATTATGGTTATGGTAAGGTGTGTTAGGGGTTAGAGCTGTAGTTTAGGGTTAGGGTTTGGGGGAGGGTTCCGGTTAGGCATTGTGGTTCTGGTCATGGGTAGGTTTGGTTTAGGGTTAGGGTTAGGTTTGTGATTAGGTTTCGGGTTAGAGTTAGAGATAGAGTTAAGGTTTGGGTTAGGCTTTGGTGTTGGGGTTAGGGTTTGGGTTAGGGTTAGCGTTATCGTTAGGGCTCAGGGATTTCAGGTTAGGGCTAGCATTAGGTTTAGGTTTTGTGGGATACGGTGAGGGGTTAGGGTGAGGGTTATGGTTAGTTTTACAGTTAAGGTGAGGGTTTACGGTAAGTGTTACGATTAGGGTTAGAGTTAGAGTTAGGGTTAGGGTTAGCGTAGGGTAAGATTTAGGTTTAGGTCCAAGTTGAGGTTTAGAGTTAGTGTTCTATTTAGGGTCAAGGTTAGAGTTCGGGTTAGGGTTAGGATTAGGTCTAGGGTTAGGATTAGGATTAAGTTTAGGGTTAGGTTCAGGACTATTGTAAGTGTTCGGTCTAGGCTTACAGATGGACTAGCATTGTTGGAATTAGGTTTAAGGTTAGCGTTTGGGTTAGGTTTAGGTTTAGGTTAAGGTTAGAGTTAGGGTTTGGATGAAGTTTAGGATAGGGTGAGGGTTATTTTTATGGATAAGGCTAGAGTTTGGGTTTGTGTTCAGGTTGGTGTTAAGGTTAGGTTTAGGGTTCGGGTTAGGGTTAGGGGTTATGTTTAGGGTTAGCGTTAGGTTAGGTTTAGGGTGAGTGTGAAGTCTAGGTTAAGGGTGAGGGTTATGATAAGGGTTAGGATTGTAGATGGTGTCAGACATTAGGTTTAGGGTGTTAGGGTTAGTTTTATGGTTAGGATAGGGTTACGTTTAAGGTTAACGTTAGGGTTAGGGTTAGATTAGGGTTACTGTTTGTATTAGGGTTAGGTAGGGATAAAGTTTGGCATAGCGTTAGGTTTAGGGTTGGGGATACGGTTAAGGGTTAGGGTGAGGGTTAGGCTTAGGTTTACAGTTAAGGTGAGGGTTTCGGGTAATTCTTATGGTTAGGGTTAGAGTTAGGGTTAGGGTTAGGGGAAGTTTCAGTTAATATTGAGGGTTACTGCTAAGTTTAGAGTTAGGGTAAGATTAGTGTTAGGGTTAGGGTTAGGGTCGGAGTCAGGTTAGGGTTAAGGCTAGGTTTACGGTAAAGGGTAGGGCTAGGTTGGGGTTAGGGTTAGGTTTAGAGTTAGAGTTAGTGGTAGGGTTTACTGTTAGGGTTAGGGTCAGGTTTAGAGTTATTGTTAGGGTTAGGGTAGAGTTAAGGTTAGGGTTAAGTTTCGGGTTAGGGTAAGGGTTAGGTTTAGGTCAGGGTTAGGGTTAGGATGAAGGATAGGGTTAAAGTTAGGGAAAGGGTTAGGGGTTCATGTGAGGGTTAGTGTTAGGTTTCCATTAAGCTGATGTTTTAGGGTGTTAGTGTTAGTTTTAGAGTTAGGGTTACGGTTAGGGCTAGGTTTAGGGTTAGGGCTAGAGTTAGGGGATAGTTAAGCGTGAGGTTTAGTTTTAGGGTTGCGGTTATGGTTAGGCTTAGGTTTAGGGTAAAGTTTAGGTTACGGATGAGGTTTAGGGTTAGGTGTTTGGGTTAAGGTTAGGGTTAGGTTTAGGGATAGACTTAGTGTTAGGTTTAGGGTTAGTTGTTTGGGTCAATGTTAGGGTCAGGTTTAGGGCTAGGCTTCAGTTTAGGGTTAGGGCTAGGGCTAGGGTGAAGTATAAGTTAAGGGTGAGGGTTGAGCTTAGGGTTAGCGTTAGGGGTTAGGGTTAGGGTTAAGAATAGGATTAAGTTGAGGGTTAAGCTTAGGTTTAAAGTTAGGATTAGGGTTAGTGTTAGGGTTAAGTCATGGTTAGGTTTAGGGCTAGGTTAAGGGTAGAGATAGGGTTAGGTGAAGGGTTGGGGTTAGGTTTAGATATTAATGTGAGGGTTAGTGCTAGGTTTCCATTTAAGCTGAGTGTGTAGGGTAAGTGTTAGGGTTAGGATTAGGGTAGGGTTAGAGTTAGGTTCAGGGTGAGGGTTAAGTTTAGGGTTAGGGTTAGGTTTATGGTTGGGGTCAGGGTTGGGGGAGATTTAGTGTTATGTTTAGTTTTAGGGTTAGGGTTAGGGTGAAGTTTATTTAAGTGTGACGGTTAGGGTTAGGGGTTAGGTTTCAGGTTAGGGTCAGGGTTAAGTTTAGGGTTAGGTTTAGGGTTAGGGTTAGGTTTAGTGTTCGTTTGCTTAGGGTTAGGGTTTGAATGAAGTTAGGGTATGTTTAGGGTTATGGTTAGGGTGAAATTTTGGTTAAGGGTGAAGGTTCGTCTTAGGGTTAGGGTTGGGGTTAGTGTTTCAGTTAGGTTTAGGGTAGAGTTTTAGTTAGGGTTAAGATTCGGGTTAGGGTAAGAGTTAGAGTTACGTTTAGAGTTAAGGTGAGGGTTTTGGGTAAGTGTTACAGTTAGGCTTAGGGTTAGTGTTAGGGTTAGGTTTAATTTTATTGTAGGCTTAAAATTAGGGTTAAGGTTAGGTTAGGGTTAGGGTCAGGGTTAGGATTAGAATTAGGTTTAGGGAGAGGGTTAGTGTCAGAGTTATTGTCAGGGTTAGGTTTCGGGTTACAGGTGGGCCAAGGTTAAGTTTAGGGTTAGGTTTATGGGTAGGGTTTGGGTTAAAGTCAGGCTTAGCTTTAGGTTAGGGATAGGGTGAAGTTTAAGATAGGGTGACGGTTAGAGTTCTGGCTAAGGTTTGGGTTTGTTTTCAGGTTAGTGTTAAGGTTATGTTCAGGGTTAAGGTTAGGTTTAGGAGTTGTTTTTAGTTTTAGGGTTAGTGTTAGATTTTAGGTTAGGGTTAAGTTTAGTGTTACGGTTAGGTTTAGGGTTATGGTTGTGTTAGGCGTTGTGGTTGGGGTGAGGGTTAGATTTAGGGTTAGGTTTGGGTAGGCTAAGGATTATGGTTATGGTAAGGTGTGTTAGGGGTTAGAGCTGTAGTTTAGGGTTAGGGTTTGGGGGAGGGTTCCGGTTAGGCATTGTGGTTCTGGTCATGGGTAGGTTTGGTTTAGGGTTAGGGTTAGGTTTGTGATTAGGTTTCGGGTTAGAGTTAGAGATAGGGTTAAGGTTTGGGTTAGGCTTTGGTGTTGGGGTTAGGGTTTGGGTTAGGGTTAGCGTTATCGTTAGGGCTCAGGGATTTCAGGTTAGGGCTAGCATTAGGTTTAGGTTTTGTGGGATACGGTGAGGGGTTAGGGTGAGGGTTAGGGTTAGTTTTACAGTTAAGGTGAGGGTTTACGGTAAGTGTTACGATTAGGGTTAGAGTTAGAGTTAGGGTTAGGGTTAGCGTAGGGTAAGATTTAGGTTTAGGTCCAAGTTGAGGTTTAGAGTTAGTGTTCTATTTAGGGTCAAGGTTAGAGTTCGGGTTAGGGTTAGGATTAGGTCTAGGGTTAGGATTAGGATTAAGTTTAGGGTTAGGTTCAGGACTATTGTAAGTGTTCGGTCTAGGCTTACAGATGGACTAGCATTGTTGGAATTAGGTTTAAGGTTAGCGTTTGGGTTAGGTTTAGGTTTAGGTTAAGGTTAGAGTTAGGGTTTGGATGAAGTTTAGGATAGGGTGAGGGTTATTTTTATGGATAAGGCTAGAGTTTGGGTTTGTGTTCAGGTTGGTGTTAAGGTTAGGTTTAGGGTTCGGGTTAGGGTTAGGGGTTATGTTTAGGGTTAGCGTTAGGTTAGGTTTAGGGTGAGTGTGAAGTCTAGGTTAAGGGTGAGGGTTATGATAAGGGTTAGGATTGTAGATGGTGTCAGACATTAGGTTTAGGGTGTTAGGGTTAGTTTTATGGTTAGGATAGGGTTACGTTTAAGGTTAACGTTAGGGTTAGGGTTAGATTAGGGTTACTGTTTGTATTAGGGTTAGGTAGGGATAAAGTTTGGCATAGCGTTAGGTTTAGGGTTGGGGATACGGTTAAGGGTTAGGGTGAGGGTTAGGCTTAGGTTTACAGTTAAGGTGAGGGTTTCGGGTAATTCTTATGGTTAGGGTTAGAGTTAGGGTTAGGGTTAGGGGAAGTTTCAGTTAATATTGAGGGTTACTGCTAAGTTTAGAGTTAGGGTAAGATTAGTGTTAGGGTTAGGGTTAGGGTCGGAGTCAGGTTAGGGTTAAGGCTAGGTTTACGGTAAAGGGTAGGGCTAGGTTGGGGTTAGGGTTAGGTTTAGAGTTAGAGTTAGTGGTAGGGTTTACTGTTAGGGTTAGGGTCAGGTTTAGAGTTATTGTTAGGGTTAGGGTTAGGGTAGAGTTAAGGTTAGGGTTAAGTTTCGGGTTAGGGTAAGGGTTAGGTTTAGGTCAGGGTTAGGGTTAGGATGAAGGATAGGGTTAAAGTTAGGGAAAGGGTTAGGGGTTCATGTGAGGGTTAGTGTTAGGTTTCCATTAAGCTGATGTTTTAGGGTGTTAGTGTTAGTTTTAGAGTTAGGGTTACGGTTAGGGCTAGGTTTAGGGTTAGGGCTAGAGTTAGGGGATAGTTAAGCGTGAGGTTTAGTTTTAGGGTTGCGGTTATGGTTAGGCTTAGGTTTAGGGTAAAGTTTAGGTTACGGATGAGGTTTAGGGTTAGGTGTTTGGGTTAAGGTTAGGGTTAGGTTTAGGGATAGACTTAGTGTTAGGTTTAGGGTTAGTTGTTTGGGTCAATGTTAGGGTCAGGTTTAGGGCTAGGCTTCAGTTTAGGGTTAGGGCTAGGGCTAGGGTGAAGTATAAGTTAAGGGTGAGGGTTGAGCTTAGCGTTAGCGTTAGGGGTTAGGGTTAGGGTTAAGAATAGGATTAAGTTGAGGGTTAAGCTTAGGTTTAAAGTTAGGATTAGGGTTAGTGTTAGGGTTAAGTCATGGTTAGGTTTAGGGCTAGGTTAAGGGTAGAGATAGGGTTAGGTGAAGGGTTGGGGTTAGGTTTAGATATTAATGTGAAGGTTAGTGCTAGGTTTCCATTTAAGCTGAGTGTGTAGGGTAAGTGTTAGGGTTAGGATTAGGGTAGGGTTAGAGTTAGGTTCAGGGTGAGGGTTAAGTTTAGGGTTAGGGTTAGGTTTATGGTTGGGGTCAGGGTTAGGGGGAGATTTAGTGTTATGTTTAGTTTTAGGGTTAGGGTTAGGGTGAAGTTTATTTAAGTGAGACGGTTAGGGTTAGGGGTTAGGTTTCAGGTTAGGGTCGGGGTTAAGTTTAGGGTTAGGTTTAGGGTTAGGGTTAGGTTTAGTGTTCGTTTGCTTAGGGTTAGGGTTTGAATGAAGTTAGGGTATGTTTAGGGTTATGGTTAGGGTGAAATTTTGGTTAAGGGTGAGGGTTCGTCTTAGGGTTAGGGTTGGGGTTAGTGTTTCAGTTAGGTTTAGGGTAGAGTTTTAGTTAGGGTTAAGATTCGGGTTAGGGTGAGAGTTAGAGTTACGTTTAGAGTTAAGGTGAGGGTTTTGGGTAAGTGTTACAGTTAGGCTTAGGGTTAGTGTTAGGGTTAGGTTTAATTTTATTGTAGGCTTAAAATTAGGGTTAAGGTTCGGTTAGGGTTAGGGTCAGGGTTAGGATTAGAATTAGGTTTAGGGAGAGGGTTAGTGTCAGAGTTATTGTCAGGGTTAGGTTTCGGGTTACAGGTGGGCCAAGGTTAAGTTTAGGGTTAGGTTTATGGGTAGGGTTTGGGTTAAAGTCAGGCTTAGCTTTAGGTTAGGGATAGGGTGAAGTTTAAGATAGGGTGACGGTTAGAGTTCTGGCTAAGGTTTGGGTTTGTTTTCAGGTTAGTGTTAAGGTTATGTTCAGGGTTAAGGTTAGGTTTAGGAGTTGTTTTTAGTTTTAGGGTTAGTGTTAGATTTTAGGTTAGGGTTAAGTTTAGTGTTACGGTTAGGTTTAGGGTTATGGTTGTGTTAGGCGTTGTGGTTGGGGTGAGGGTTAGATTTAGGGTTAGGTTTGGGTAGGCTAAGGATTATGGTTATGGTAAGGTGTGTTAGGGGTTAGAGCTGTAGTTTAGGGTTAGGGTTTGGGGGAGGGTTCCGGTTAGGCATTGTGGTTCTGGTCATGGGTAGGTTTGGTTTAGGGTTAGGGTTAGGTTTGTGATTAGGTTTCGGGTTAGAGTTAGAGATAGAGTTAAGGTTTGGGTTAGGCTTTGGTGTTGGGGTTAGGGTTTGGGTTAGGGTTAGCGTTATCGTTAGGGCTCAGGGATTTCAGGTTAGGGCTAGCATTAGGTTTAGGTTTTGTGGGATACGGTGAGGGGTTAGGGTGAGGGTTATGGTTAGTTTTACAGTTAAGGTGAGGGTTTACGGTAAGTGTTACGATTAGGGTTAGAGTTAGAGTTAGGGTTAGGGTTAGCGTAGGGTAAGATTTAGGTTTAGGTCCAAGTTGAGGTTTAGAGTTAGTGTTCTATTTAGGGTCAAGGTTAGAGTTCGGGTTAGGGTTAGGATTAGGTCTAGGGTTAGGATTAGGATTAAGTTTAGGGTTAGGTTCAGGACTATTGTAAGTGTTCGGTCTAGGCTTACAGATGGACTAGCATTGTTGGAATTAGGTTTAAGGTTAGCGTTTGGGTTAGGTTTAGGTTTAGGTTAAGGTTAGAGTTAGGGTTTGGATGAAGTTTAGGATAGGGTGAGGGTTATTTTTATGGATAAGGCTAGAGTTTGGGTTTGTGTTCAGGTTGGTGTTAAGGTTAGGTTTAGGGTTCGGGTTAGGGTTAGGGGTTATGTTTAGGGTTAGCGTTAGGTTAGGTTTAGGGTGAGTGTGAAGTCTAGGTTAAGGGTGAGGGTTATGATAAGGGTTAGGATTGTAGATGGTGTCAGACATTAGGTTTAGGGTGTTAGGGTTAGTTTTATGGTTAGGATAGGGTTACGTTTAAGGTTAACGTTAGGGTTAGGGTTAGATTAGGGTTACTGTTTGTATTAGGGTTAGGTAGGGATAAAGTTTGGCATAGCGTTAGGTTTAGGGTTGGGGATACGGTTAAGGGTTAGGGTGAGGGTTAGGCTTAGGTTTACAGTTAAGGTGAGGGTTTCGGGTAATTCTTATGGTTAGGGTTAGAGTTAGGGTTAGGGTTAGGGGAAGTTTCAGTTAATATTGAGGGTTACTGCTAAGTTTAGAGTTAGGGTAAGATTAGTGTTAGGGTTAGGGTTAGGGTCGGAGTCAGGTTAGGGTTAAGGCTAGGTTTACGGTAAAGGGTAGGGCTAGGTTGGGGTTAGGGTTAGGTTTAGAGTTAGAGTTAGTGGTAGGGTTTACTGTTAGGGTTAGGGTCAGGTTTAGAGTTATTGTTAGGGTTAGGGTAGAGTTAAGGTTAGGGTTAAGTTTCGGGTTAGGGTAAGGGTTAGGTTTAGGTCAGGGTTAGGGTTAGGATGAAGGATAGGGTTAAAGTTAGGGAAAGGGTTAGGGGTTCATGTGAGGGTTAGTGTTAGGTTTCCATTAAGCTGATGTTTTAGGGTGTTAGTGTTAGTTTTAGAGTTAGGGTTACGGTTAGGGCTAGGTTTAGGGTTAGGGCTAGAGTTAGGGGATAGTTAAGCGTGAGGTTTAGTTTTAGGGTTGCGGTTATGGTTAGGCTTAGGTTTAGGGTAAAGTTTAGGTTATGGATGAGGTTTAGGGTTAGGTGTTTGGGTTAAGGTTAGGGTTAGGTTTAGGGATAGACTTAGTGTTAGGTTTAGGGTTAGTTGTTTGGGTCAATGTTAGGGTCAGGTTTAGGGCTAGGCTTCAGTTTAGGGTTAGGGCTAGGGCTAGGGTGAAGTATAAGTTAAGGGTGAGGGTTGAGCTTAGGGTTAGCGTTAGGGGTTAGGGTTAGGGTTAAGAATAGGATTAAGTTGAGGGTTAAGCTTAGGTTTAAAGTTAGGATTAGGGTTAGTGTTAGGGTTAAGTCATGGTTAGGTTTAGGGCTAGGTTAAGGGTAGAGATAGGGTTAGGTGAAGGGTTGGGGTTAGGTTTAGATATTAATGTGAGGGTTAGTGCTAGGTTTCCATTTAAGCTGAGTGTGTAGGGTAAGTGTTAGGGTTAGGATTAGGGTAGGGTTAGAGTTAGGTTCAGGGTGAGGGTTAAGTTTAGGGTTAGGGTTAGGTTTATGGTTGGGGTCAGGGTTGGGGGAGATTTAGTGTTATGTTTAGTTTTAGGGTTAGGGTTAGGGTGAAGTTTATTTAAGTGAGACGGTTAGGGTTAGGGGTTAGGTTTCAGGTTAGGGTCAGGGTTAAGTTTAGGGTTAGGTTTAGGGTTAGGGTTAGGTTTAGTGTTCGTTTGCTTAGGGTTAGGGTTTGAATGAAGTTAGGGTATGTTTAGGGTTATGGTTAGGGTGAAATTTTGGTTAAGGGTGAAGGTTCGTCTTAGGGTTAGGGTTGGGGTTAGTGTTTCAGTTAGGTTTAGGGTAGAGTTTTAGTTAGGGTTAAGATTCGGGTTAGGGTAAGAGTTAGAGTTACGTTTAGAGTTAAGGTGAGGGTTTTGGGTAAGTGTTACAGTTAGGCTTAGGGTTAGTGTTAGGGTTAGGTTTAATTTTATTGTAGGCTTAAAATTAGGGTTAAGGTTCGGTTAGGGTTAGGGTCAGGGTTAGGATTAGAATTAGGTTTAGGGAGAGGGTTAGTGTCAGAGTTATTGTCAGGGTTAGGTTTCGGGTTACAGGTGGGCCAAGGTTAAGTTTAGGGTTAGGTTTACGGGTAGGGTTTGGGTTAAAGTCAGGCTTAGCTTTAGGTTAGGGATAGGGTGAAGTTTAAGATAGGGTGACGGTTAGAGTTCTGGCTAAGGTTTGGGTTTGTTTTCAGGTTAGTGTTAAGGTTATGTTCAGGGTTAAGGTTAGGTTTAGGAGTTGTTTTTAGTTTTAGGGTTAGTGTTAGATTTTAGGTTAGGGTTAAGTTTAGTGTTACGGTTAGGTTTAGGGTTATGGTTGTGTTAGGCGTTGTGGTTGGGGTGAGGGTTAGATTTAGGGTTAGGTTTGGGTAGGCTAAGGATTATGGTTATGGTAAGGTGTGTTAGGGGTTAGAGCTGTAGTTTAGGGTTAGGGTTTGGGGGAGGGTTCCGGTTAGGCATTGTGGTTCTGGTCATGGGTAGGTTTGGTTTAGGGTTAGGGTTAGGTTTGTGATTAGGTTTCGGGTTAGAGTTAGAGATAGGGTTAAGGTTTGGGTTAGGCTTTGGTGTTGGGGTTAGGGTTTGGGTTAGGGTTAGCGTTATCGTTAGGGCTCAGGGATTTCAGGTTAGGGCTAGCATTAGGTTTAGGTTTTGTGGGATACGGTGAGGGGTTAGGGTGAGGGTTAGGGTTAGTTTTACAGTTAAGGTGAGGGTTTACGGTAAGTGTTACGATTAGGGTTAGAGTTAGAGTTAGGGTTAGGGTTAGCGTAGGGTAAGATTTAGGTTTAGGTCCAAGTTGAGGTTTAGAGTTAGTGTTCTATTTAGGGTCAAGGTTAGAGTTCGGGTTAGGGTTAGGATTAGGTCTAGGGTTAGGATTAGGATTAAGTTTAGGGTTAGGTTCAGGACTATTGTAAGTGTTCGGTCTAGGCTTACAGATGGACTAGCATTGTTGGAATTAGGTTTAAGGTTAGCGTTTGGGTTAGGTTTAGGTTTAGGTTAAGGTTAGAGTTAGGGTTTGGATGAAGTTTAGGATAGGGTGAGGGTTATTTTTATGGATAAGGCTAGAGTTTGGGTTTGTGTTCAGGTTGGTGTTAAGGTTAGGTTTAGGGTTCGGGTTAGGGTTAGGGGTTATGTTTAGGGTTAGCGTTAGGTTAGGTTTAGGGTGAGTGTGAAGTCTAGGTTAAGGGTGAGGGTTATGATAAGGGTTAGGATTGTAGATGGTGTCAGACATTAGGTTTAGGGTGTTAGGGTTAGTTTTATGGTTAGGATAGGGTTACGTTTAAGGTTAACGTTAGGGTTAGGGTTAGATTAGGGTTACTGTTTGTATTAGGGTTAGGTAGGGATAAAGTTTGGCATAGCGTTAGGTTTAGGGTTGGGGATACGGTTAAGGGTTAGGGTGAGGGTTAGGCTTAGGTTTACAGTTAAGGTGAGGGTTTCGGGTAATTCTTATGGTTAGGGTTAGAGTTAGGGTTAGGGTTAGGGGAAGTTTCAGTTAATATTGAGGGTTACTGCTAAGTTTAGAGTTAGGGTAAGATTAGTGTTAGGGTTAGGGTTAGGGTCGGAGTCAGGTTAGGGTTAAGGCTAGGTTTACGGTAAAGGGTAGGGCTAGGTTGGGGTTAGGGTTAGGTTTAGAGTTAGAGTTAGTGGTAGGGTTTACTGTTAGGGTTAGGGTCAGGTTTAGAGTTATTGTTAGGGTTAGGGTTAGGGTAGAGTTAAGGTTAGGGTTAAGTTTCGGGTTAGGGTAAGGGTTAGGTTTAGGTCAGGGTTAGGGTTAGGATGAAGGATAGGGTTAAAGTTAGGGAAAGGGTTAGGGGTTCATGTGAGGGTTAGTGTTAGGTTTCCATTAAGCTGATGTTTTAGGGTGTTAGTGTTAGTTTTAGAGTTAGGGTTACGGTTAGGGCTAGGTTTAGGGTTAGGGCTAGAGTTAGGGGATAGTTAAGCGTGAGGTTTAGTTTTAGGGTTGCGGTTATGGTTAGGCTTAGGTTTAGGGTAAAGTTTAGGTTACGGATGAGGTTTAGGGTTAGGTGTTTGGGTTAAGGTTAGGGTTAGGTTTAGGGATAGACTTAGTGTTAGGTTTAGGGTTAGTTGTTTGGGTCAATGTTAGGGTCAGGTTTAGGGCTAGGCTTCAGTTTAGGGTTAGGGCTAGGGCTAGGGTGAAGTATAAGTTAAGGGTGAGGGTTGAGCTTAGCGTTAGCGTTAGGGGTTAGGGTTAGGGTTAAGAATAGGATTAAGTTGAGGGTTAAGCTTAGGTTTAAAGTTAGGATTAGGGTTAGTGTTAGGGTTAAGTCATGGTTAGGTTTAGGGCTAGGTTAAGGGTAGAGATAGGGTTAGGTGAAGGGTTGGGGTTAGGTTTAGATATTAATGTGAAGGTTAGTGCTAGGTTTCCATTTAAGCTGAGTGTGTAGGGTAAGTGTTAGGGTTAGGATTAGGGTAGGGTTAGAGTTAGGTTCAGGGTGAGGGTTAAGTTTAGGGTTAGGGTTAGGTTTATGGTTGGGGTCAGGGTTAGGGGGAGATTTAGTGTTATGTTTAGTTTTAGGGTTAGGGTTAGGGTGAAGTTTATTTAAGTGAGACGGTTAGGGTTAGGGGTTAGGTTTCAGGTTAGGGTCGGGGTTAAGTTTAGGGTTAGGTTTAGGGTTAGGGTTAGGTTTAGTGTTCGTTTGCTTAGGGTTAGGGTTTGAATGAAGTTAGGGTATGTTTAGGGTTATGGTTAGGGTGAAATTTTGGTTAAGGGTGAGGGTTCGTCTTAGGGTTAGGGTTGGGGTTAGTGTTTCAGTTAGGTTTAGGGTAGAGTTTTAGTTAGGGTTAAGATTCGGGTTAGGGTGAGAGTTAGAGTTACGTTTAGAGTTAAGGTGAGGGTTTTGGGTAAGTGTTACAGTTAGGCTTAGGGTTAGTGTTAGGGTTAGGTTTAATTTTATTGTAGGCTTAAAATTAGGGTTAAGGTTCGGTTAGGGTTAGGGTCAGGGTTAGGATTAGAATTAGGTTTAGGGAGAGGGTTAGTGTCAGAGTTATTGTCAGGGTTAGGTTTCGGGTTACAGGTGGGCCAAGGTTAAGTTTAGGGTTAGGTTTATGGGTAGGGTTTGGGTTAAAGTCAGGCTTAGCTTTAGGTTAGGGATAGGGTGAAGTTTAAGATAGGGTGACGGTTAGAGTTCTGGCTAAGGTTTGGGTTTGTTTTCAGGTTAGTGTTAAGGTTATGTTCAGGGTTAAGGTTAGGTTTAGGAGTTGTTTTTAGTTTTAGGGTTAGTGTTAGATTTTAGGTTAGGGTTAAGTTTAGTGTTACGGTTAGGTTTAGGGTTATGGTTGTGTTAGGCGTTGTGGTTGGGGTGAGGGTTAGATTTAGGATTAGGTTTGGGTAGGCTAAGGATTATGGTTATGGTAAGGTGTGTTAGGGGTTAGAGCTGTAGTTTAGGGTTAGGGTTTGGGGGAGGGTTCCGGTTAGGCATTGTGGTTCTGGTCATGGGTAGGTTTGGTTTAGGGTTAGGGTTAGGTTTGTGATTAGGTTTCGGGTTAGAGTTAGAGATAGGGTTAAGGTTTGGGTTAGGCTTTGGTGTTGGGGTTAGGGTTTGGGTTAGGGTTAGCGTTATCGTTAGGGCTCAGGGATTTCAGGTTAGGGCTAGCATTAGGTTTAGGTTTTGTGGGATACGGTGAGGGGTTAGGGTGAGGGTTATGGTTAGTTTTACAGTTAAGGTGAGGGTTTACGGTAAGTGTTACGATTAGGGTTAGAGTTAGAGTTAGGGTTAGGGTTAGCGTAGGGTAAGATTTAGGTTTAGGTCCAAGTTGAGGTTTAGAGTTAGTGTTCTATTTAGGGTCAAGGTTAGAGTTCGGGTTAGGGTTAGGATTAGGTCTAGGGTTAGGATTAGGATTAAGTTTAGGGTTAGGTTCAGGACTATTGTAAGTGTTCGGTCTAGGCTTACAGATGGACTAGCATTGTTGGAATTAGGTTTAAGGTTAGCGTTTGGGTTAGGTTTAGGTTTAGGTTAAGGTTAGAGTTAGGGTTTGGATGAAGTTTAGGATAGGGTGAGGGTTATTTTTATGGATAAGGCTAGAGTTTGGGTTTGTGTTCAGGTTGGTGTTAAGGTTAGGTTTAGGGTTCGGGTTAGGGTTAGGGGTTATGTTTAGGGTTAGCGTTAGGTTAGGTTTAGGGTGAGTGTGAAGTCTAGGTTAAGGGTGAGGGTTATGATAAGGGTTAGGATTGTAGATGGTGTCAGACATTAGGTTTAGGGTGTTAGGGTTAGTTTTATGGTTAGGATAGGGTTACGTTTAAGGTTAACGTTAGGGTTAGGGTTAGATTAGGGTTACTGTTTGTATTAGGGTTAGGTAGGGATAAAGTTTGGCATAGCGTTAGGTTTAGGGTTGGGGATACGGTTAAGGGTTAGGGTGAGGGTTAGGCTTAGGTTTACAGTTAAGGTGAGGGTTTCGGGTAATTCTTATGGTTAGGGTTAGAGTTAGGGTTAGGGTTAGGGGAAGTTTCAGTTAATATTGAGGGTTACTGCTAAGTTTAGAGTTAGGGTAAGATTAGTGTTAGGGTTAGGGTTAGGGTCGGAGTCAGGTTAGGGTTAAGGCTAGGTTTACGGTAAAGGGTAGGGCTAGGTTGGGGTTAGGGTTAGGTTTAGAGTTAGAGTTAGTGGTAGGGTTTACTGTTAGGGTTAGGGTCAGGTTTAGAGTTATTGTTAGGGTTAGGGTTAGGGTAGAGTTAAGGTTAGGGTTAAGTTTCGGGTTAGGGTAAGGGTTAGGTTTAGGTCAGGGTTAGGGTTAGGATGAAGGATAGGGTTAAAGTTAGGGAAAGGGTTAGGGGTTCATGTGAGGGTTAGTGTTAGGTTTCCATTAAGCTGATGTTTTAGGGTGTTAGTGTTAGTTTTAGAGTTAGGGTTACGGTTAGGGCTAGGTTTAGGGTTAGGGCTAGAGTTAGGGGATAGTTAAGCGTGAGGTTTAGTTTTAGGGTTGCGGTTATGGTTAGGCTTAGGTTTAGGGTAAAGTTTAGGTTACGGATGAGGTTTAGGGTTAGGTGTTTGGGTTAAGGTTAGGGTTAGGTTTAGGGATAGACTTAGTGTTAGGTTTAGGGTTAGTTGTTTGGGTCAATGTTAGGGTCAGGTTTAGGGCTAGGCTTCAGTTTAGGGTTAGGGCTAGGGCTAGGGTGAAGTATAAGTTAAGGGTGAGGGTTGAGCTTAGCGTTAGCGTTAGGGGTTAGGGTTAGGGTTAAGAATAGGATTAAGTTGAGGGTTAAGCTTAGGTTTAAAGTTAGGATTAGGGTTAGTGTTAGGGTTAAGTCATGGTTAGGTTTAGGGCTAGGTTAAGGGTAGAGATAGGGTTAGGTGAAGGGTTGGGGTTAGGTTTAGATATTAATGTGAGGGTTAGTGCTAGGTTTCCATTTAAGCTGAGTGTGTAGGGTAAGTGTTAGGGTTAGGATTAGGGTAGGGTTAGAGTTAGGTTCAGGGTGAGGGTTAAGTTTAGGGTTAGGGTTAGGTTTATGGTTGGGGTCAGGGTTAGGGGGAGATTTAGTGTTATGTTTAGTTTTAGGGTTAGGGTTAGGGTGAAGTTTATTTAAGTGAGACGGTTAGGGTTAGGGGTTAGGTTTCAGGTTAGGGTCAGGGTTAAGTTTAGGGTTAGGTTTAGGGTTAGGGTTAGGTTTAGTGTTCGTTTGCTTAGGGTTAGGGTTTGAATGAAGTTAGGGTATGTTTAGGGTTATGGTTAGGGTGAAATTTTGGTTAAGGGTGAGGGTTCGTCTTAGGGTTAGGGTTGGGGTTAGTGTTTCAGTTAGGTTTAGGGTAGAGTTTTAGTTAGGGTTAAGATTCGGGTTAGGGTGAGAGTTAGAGTTACGTTTAGAGTTAAGGTGAGGGTTTTGGGTAAGTGTTACAGTTAGGCTTAGGGTTAGTGTTAGGGTTAGGTTTAATTTTATTGTAGGCTTAAAATTAGGGTTAAGGTTCGGTTAGGGTTAGGGTCAGGGTTAGGATTAGAATTAGGTTTAGGGAGAGGGTTAGTGTCAGAGTTATTGTCAGGGTTAGGTTTCGGGTTACAGGTGGGCCAAGGTTAAGTTTAGGGTTAGGTTTATGGGTAGGGTTTGGGTTAAAGTCAGGCTTAGCTTTAGGTTAGGGATAGGGTGAAGTTTAAGATAGGGTGACGGTTAGAGTTCTGGCTAAGGTTTGGGTTTGTTTTCAGGTTAGTGTTAAGGTTATGTTCAGGGTTAAGGTTAGGTTTAGGAGTTGTTTTTAGTTTTAGGGTTAGTGTTAGATTTTAGGTTAGGGTTAAGTTTAGTGTTACGGTTAGGTTTAGGGTTATGGTTGTGTTAGGCGTTGTGGTTGGGGTGAGGGTTAGATTTAGGGTTAGGTTTGGGTAGGCTAAGGATTATGGTTATGGTAAGGTGTGTTAGGGGTTAGAGCTGTAGTTTAGGGTTAGGGTTTGGGGGAGGGTTCCGGTTAGGCATTGTGGTTCTGGTCATGGGTAGGTTTGGTTTAGGGTTAGGGTTAGGTTTGTGATTAGGTTTCGGGTTAGAGTTAGAGATAGGGTTAAGGTTTGGGTTAGGCTTTGGTGTTGGGGTTAGGGTTTGGGTTAGGGTTAGCGTTATCGTTAGGGCTCAGGGATTTCAGGTTAGGGCTAGCATTAGGTTTAGGTTTTGTGGGATACGGTGAGGGGTTAGGGTGAGGGTTAGGGTTAGTTTTACAGTTAAGGTGAGGGTTTACGGTAAGTGTTACGATTAGGGTTAGAGTTAGAGTTAGGGTTAGGGTTAGCGTAGGGTAAGATTTAGGTTTAGGTCCAAGTTGAGGTTTAGAGTTAGTGTTCTATTTAGGGTCAAGGTTAGAGTTCGGGTTAGGGTTAGGATTAGGTCTAGGGTTAGGATTAGGATTAAGTTTAGGGTTAGGTTCAGGACTATTGTAAGTGTTCGGTCTAGGCTTACAGATGGACTAGCATTGTTGGAATTAGGTTTAAGGTTAGCGTTTGGGTTAGGTTTAGGTTTAGGTTAAGGTTAGAGTTAGGGTTTGGATGAAGTTTAGGATAGGGTGAGGGTTATTTTTATGGATAAGGCTAGAGTTTGGGTTTGTGTTCAGGTTGGTGTTAAGGTTAGGTTTAGGGTTCGGGTTAGGGTTAGGGGTTATGTTTAGGGTTAGCGTTAGGTTAGGTTTAGGGTGAGTGTGAAGTCTAGGTTAAGGGTGAGGGTTATGATAAGGGTTAGGATTGTAGATGGTGTCAGACATTAGGTTTAGGGTGTTAGGGTTAGTTTTATGGTTAGGATAGGGTTACGTTTAAGGTTAACGTTAGGGTTAGGGTTAGATTAGGGTTACTGTTTGTATTAGGGTTAGGTAGGGATAAAGTTTGGCATAGCGTTAGGTTTAGGGTTGGGGATACGGTTAAGGGTTAGGGTGAGGGTTAGGCTTAGGTTTACAGTTAAGGTGAGGGTTTCGGGTAATTCTTATGGTTAGGGTTAGAGTTAGGGTTAGGGTTAGGGGAAGTTTCAGTTAATATTGAGGGTTACTGCTAAGTTTAGAGTTAGGGTAAGATTAGTGTTAGGGTTAGGGTTAGGGTCGGAGTCAGGTTAGGGTTAAGGCTAGGTTTACGGTAAAGGGTAGGGCTAGGTTGGGGTTAGGGTTAGGTTTAGAGTTAGAGTTAGTGGTAGGGTTTACTGTTAGGGTTAGGGTCAGGTTTAGAGTTATTGTTAGGGTTAGGGTTAGGGTAG
The DNA here is from genome assembly GCF_024166365.1 of Elephas maximus indicus. Lineage (NCBI taxonomy): Eukaryota > Metazoa > Chordata > Mammalia > Proboscidea > Elephantidae > Elephas > Elephas maximus. Next base: position 36,136,498 of record NC_064819.1, read on the forward strand.
AGTTAAGGTTAGGGTTAAGTTTCGGGTTAGGGTAAGGGTTAGGTTTAGGTCAGGGTTAGGGTTAGGATGAAGGATAGGGTTAAAGTTAGGGAAAGGGTTAGGGGTTCATGTGAGGGTTAGTGTTAGGTTTCCATTAAGCTGATGTTTTAGGGTGTTAGTGTTAGTTTTAGAGTTAGGGTTACGGTTAGGGCTAGGTTTAGGGTTAGGGCTAGAGTTAGGGGATAGTTAAGCGTGAGGTTTAGTTTTAGGGTTGCGGTTATGGTTAGGCTTAGGTTTAGGGTAAAGTTTAGGTTACGGATGAGGTTTAGGGTTAGGTGTTTGGGTTAAGGTTAGGGTTAGGTTTAGGGATAGACTTAGTGTTAGGTTTAGGGTTAGTTGTTTGGGTCAATGTTAGGGTCAGGTTTAGGGCTAGGCTTCAGTTTAGGGTTAGGGCTAGGGCTAGGGTGAAGTATAAGTTAAGGGTGAGGGTTGAGCTTAGCGTTAGCGTTAGGGGTTAGGGTTAGGGTTAAGAATAGGATTAAGTTGAGGGTTAAGCTTAGGTTTAAAGTTAGGATTAGGGTTAGTGTTAGGGTTAAGTCATGGTTAGGTTTAGGGCTAGGTTAAGGGTAGAGATAGGGTTAGGTGAAGGGTTGGGGTTAGGTTTAGATATTAATGTGAGGGTTAGTGCTAGGTTTCCATTTAAGCTGAGTGTGTAGGGTAAGTGTTAGGGTTAGGATTAGGGTAGGGTTAGAGTTAGGTTCAGGGTGAGGGTTAAGTTTAGGGTTAGGGTTAGGTTTATGGTTGGGGTCAGGGTTAGGGGGAGATTTAGTGTTATGTTTAGTTTTAGGGTTAGGGTTAGGGTGAAGTTTATTTAAGTGAGACGGTTAGGGTTAGGGGTTAGGTTTCAGGTTAGGGTCAGGGTTAAGTTTAGGGTTAGGTTTAGGGTTAGGGTTAGGTTTAGTGTTCGTTTGCTTAGGGTTAGGGTTTGAATGAAGTTAGGGTATGTTTAGGGTTATGGTTAGGGTGAAATTTTGGTTAAGGGTGAGGGTTCGTCTTAGGGTTAGGGTTGGGGTTAGTGTTTCAGTTAGGTTTAGGGTAGAGTTTTAGTTAGGGTTAAGATTCGGGTTAGGGTGAGAGTTAGAGTTACGTTTAGAGTTAAGGTGAGGGTTTTGGGTAAGTGTTACAGTTAGGCTTAGGGTTAGTGTTAGGGTTAGGTTTAATTTTATTGTAGGCTTAAAATTAGGGTTAAGGTTCGGTTAGGGTTAGGGTCAGGGTTAGGATTAGAATTAGGTTTAGGGAGAGGGTTAGTGTCAGAGTTATTGTCAGGGTTAGGTTTCGGGTTACAGGTGGGCCAAGGTTAAGTTTAGGGTTAGGTTTATGGGTAGGGTTTGGGTTAAAGTCAGGCTTAGCTTTAGGTTAGGGATAGGGTGAAGTTTAAGATAGGGTGACGGTTAGAGTTCTGGCTAAGGTTTGGGTTTGTTTTCAGGTTAGTGTTAAGGTTATGTTCAGGGTTAAGGTTAGGTTTAGGAGTTGTTTTTAGTTTTAGGGTTAGTGTTAGATTTTAGGTTAGGGTTAAGTTTAGTGTTACGGTTAGGTTTAGGGTTATGGTTGTGTTAGGCGTTGTGGTTGGGGTGAGGGTTAGATTTAGGGTTAGGTTTGGGTAGGCTAAGGATTATGGTTATGGTAAGGTGTGTTAGGGGTTAGAGCTGTAGTTTAGGGTTAGGGTTTGGGGGAGGGTTCCGGTTAGGCATTGTGGTTCTGGTCATGGGTAGGTTTGGTTTAGGGTTAGGGTTAGGTTTGTGATTAGGTTTCGGGTTAGAGTTAGAGATAGGGTTAAGGTTTGGGTTAGGCTTTGGTGTTGGGGTTAGGGTTTGGGTTAGGGTTAGCATTATCGTTAGGGCTCAGGGATTTCAGGTTAGGGCTAGCATTAGGTTTAGGTTTTGTGGGATACGGTGAGGGGTTAGGGTGAGGGTTAGGGTTAGTTTTACAGTTAAGGTGAGGGTTTACGGTAAGTGTTACGATTAGGGTTAGAGTTAGAGTTAGGGTTAGGGTTAGCGTAGGGTAAGATTTAGGTTTAGGTCCAAGTTGAGGTTTAGAGTTAGTGTTCTATTTAGGGTCAAGGTTAGAGTTCGGGTTAGGGTTAGGATTAGGTCTAGGGTTAGGATTAGGATTAAGTTTAGGGTTAGGTTCAGGACTATTGTAAGTGTTCGGTCTAGGCTTACAGATGGACTAGCATTGTTGGAATTAGGTTTAAGGTTAGCGTTTGGGTTAGGTTTAGGTTTAGGTTAAGGTTAGAGTTAGGGTTTGGATGAAGTTTAGGATAGGGTGAGGGTTATTTTTATGGATAAGGCTAGAGTTTGGGTTTGTGTTCAGGTTGGTGTTAAGGTTAGGTTTAGGGTTCGGGTTAGGGTTAGGGGTTATGTTTAGGGTTAGCGTTAGGTTAGGTTTAGGGTGAGTGTGAAGTCTAGGTTAAGGGTGAGGGTTATGATAAGGGTTAGGATTGTAGATGGTGTCAGACATTAGGTTTAGGGTGTTAGGGTTAGTTTTATGGTTAGGATAGGGTTACGTTTAAGGTTAACGTTAGGGTTAGGGTTAGATTATGGTTACTGTTTGTATTAGGGTTAGGTAGGGATAAAGTTTGGCATAGCGTTAGGTTTAGGGTTGGGGATACGGTTAAGGGTTAGGGTGAGGGTTAGGCTTAGGTTTACAGTTAAGGTGAGGGTTTCGGGTAATTCTTATGGTTAGGGTTAGAGTTAGGGTTAGGGTTAGGGGAAGTTTCAGTTAATATTGAGGGTTACTGCTAAGTTTAGAGTTAGGGTAAGATTAGTGTTAGGGTTAGGGTTAGGGTCGGAGTCAGGTTAGGGTTAAGGCTAGGTTTACGGTAAAGGGTAGGGCTAGGTTGGGGTTAGGGTTAGGTTTAGAGTTAGAGTTAGTGGTAGGGTTTACTGTTAGGGTTAGGGTCAGGTTTAGAGTTATTGTTAGGGTTAGGGTTAGGGTAGAGTTAAGGTTAGGGTTAAGTTTCGGGTTAGGGTAAGGGTTAGGTTTAGGTCAGGGTTAGGGTTAGGATGAAGGATAGGGTTAAAGTTAGGGAAAGGGTTAGGGGTTCATGTGAGGGTTAGTGTTAGGTTTCCATTAAGCTGATGTTTTAGGGTGTTAGTGTTAGTTTTAGAGTTAGGGTTACGGTTAGGGCTAGGTTTAGGGTTAGGGCTAGAGTTAGGGGATAGTTAAGCGTGAGGTTTAGTTTTAGGGTTGCGGTTATGGTTAGGCTTAGGTTTAGGGTAAAGTTTAGGTTACGGATGAGGTTTAGGGTTAGGTGTTTGGGTTAAGGTTAGGGTTAGGTTTAGGGATAGACTTAGTGTTAGGTTTAGGGTTAGTTGTTTGGGTCAATGTTAGGGTCAGGTTTAGGGCTAGGCTTCAGTTTAGGGTTAGGGCTAGGGCTAGGGTGAAGTATAAGTTAAGGGTGAGGGTTGAGCTTAGCGTTAGCGTTAGGGGTTAGGGTTAGGGTTAAGAATAGGATTAAGTTGAGGGTTAAGCTTAGGTTTAAAGTTAGGATTAGGGTTAGTGTTAGGGTTAAGTCATGGTTAGGTTTAGGGCTAGGTTAAGGGTAGAGATAGGGTTAGGTGAAGGGTTGGGGTTAGGTTTAGATATTAATGTGAGGGTTAGTGCTAGGTTTCCATTTAAGCTGAGTGTGTAGGGTAAGTGTTAGGGTTAGGATTAGGGTACGGTTAGAGTTAGGTTCAGGGTGAGGGTTAAGTTTAGGGTTAGGGTTAGGTTTATGGTTGGGGTCAGGGTTAGGGGGAGATTTAGTGTTATGTTTAGTTTTAGGGTTAGGGTTAGGGTGAAGTTTATTTAAGTGAGACGGTTAGGGTTAGGGGTTAGGTTTCAGGTTAGGGTCAGGGTTAAGTTTAGGGTTAGGTTTAGGGTTAGGGTTAGGTTTAGTGTTCGTTTGCTTAGGGTTAGGGTTTGAATGAAGTTAGGGTATGTTTAGGGTTATGGTTAGGGTGAAATTTTGGTTAAGGGTGAGGGTTCGTCTTAGGGTTAGGGTTGGGGTTAGTGTTTCAGTTAGGTTTAGGGTAGAGTTTTAGTTAGGGTTAAGATTCGGGTTAGGGTGAGAGTTAGAGTTACGTTTAGAGTTAAGGTGAGGGTTTTGGGTAAGTGTTACAGTTAGGCTTAGGGTTAGTGTTAGGGTTAGGTTTAATTTTATTGTAGGCTTAAAATTAGGGTTAAGGTTCGGTTAGGGTTAGGGTCAGGGTTAGGATTAGAATTAGGTTTAGGGAGAGGGTTAGTGTCAGAGTTATTGTCAGGGTTAGGTTTCGGGTTACAGGTGGGCCAAGGTTAAGTTTAGGGTTAGGTTTATGGGTAGGGTTTGGGTTAAAGTCAGGCTTAGCTTTAGGTTAGGGATAGGGTGAAGTTTAAGATAGGGTGACGGTTAGAGTTCTGGCTAAGGTTTGGGTTTGTTTTCAGGTTAGTGTTAAGGTTATGTTCAGGGTTAAGGTTAGGTTTAGGAGTTGTTTTTAGTTTTAGGGTTAGTGTTAGATTTTAGGTTAGGGTTAAGTTTAGTGTTACGGTTAGGTTTAGGGTTATGGTTGTGTTAGGCGTTGTGGTTGGGGTGAGGGTTAGATTTAGGGTTAGGTTTGGGTAGGCTAAGGATTATGGTTATGGTAAGGTGTGTTAGGGGTTAGAGCTGTAGTTTAGGGTTAGGGTTTGGGGGAGGGTTCCGGTTAGGCATTGTGGTTCTGGTCATGGGTAGGTTTGGTTTAGGGTTAGGGTTAGGTTTGTGATTAGGTTTCGGGTTAGAGTTAGAGATAGGGTTAAGGTTTGGGTTAGGCTTTGGTGTTGGGGTTAGGGTTTGGGTTAGGGTTAGCGTTATCGTTAGGGCTCAGGGATTTCAGGTTAGGGCTAGCATTAGGTTTAGGTTTTGTGGGATACGGTGAGGGGTTAGGGTGAGGGTTAGGGTTAGTTTTACAGTTAAGGTGAGGGTTTACGGTAAGTGTTACGATTAGGGTTAGAGTTAGAGTTAGGGTTAGGGTTAGCGTAGGGTAAGATTTAGGTTTAGGTCCAAGTTGAGGTTTAGAGTTAGTGTTCTATTTAGGGTCAAGGTTAGAGTTCGGGTTAGGGTTAGGATTAGGTCTAGGGTTAGGATTAGGATTAAGTTTAGGGTTAGGTTCAGGACTATTGTAAGTGTTCGGTCTAGGCTTACAGATGGACTAGCATTGTTGGAATTAGGTTTAAGGTTAGCGTTTGGGTTAGGTTTAGGTTTAGGTTAAGGTTAGAGTTAGGGTTTGGATGAAGTTTAGGATAGGGTGAGGGTTATTTTTATGGATAAGGCTAGAGTTTGGGTTTGTGTTCAGGTTGGTGTTAAGGTTAGGTTTAGGGTTCGGGTTAGGGTTAGGGGTTATGTTTAGGGTTAGCGTTAGGTTAGGTTTAGGGTGAGTGTGAAGTCTAGGTTAAGGGTGAGGGTTATGATAAGGGTTAGGATTGTAGATGGTGTCAGACATTAGGTTTAGGGTGTTAGGGTTAGTTTTATGGTTAGGATAGGGTTACGTTTAAGGTTAACGTTAGGGTTAGGGTTAGATTAGGGTTACTGTTTGTATTAGGGTTAGGTAGGGATAAAGTTTGGCATAGCGTTAGGTTTAGGGTTGGGGATACGGTTAAGGGTTAGGGTGAGGGTTAGGCTTAGGTTTACAGTTAAGGTGAGGGTTTCGGGTAATTCTTATGGTTAGGGTTAGAGTTAGGGTTAGGGTTAGGGGAAGTTTCAGTTAATATTGAGGGTTACTGCTAAGTTTAGAGTTAGGGTAAGATTAGTGTTAGGGTTAGGGTTAGGGTCGGAGTCAGGTTAGGGTTAAGGCTAGGTTTACGGTAAAGGGTAGGGCTAGGTTGGGGTTAGGGTTAGGTTTAGAGTTAGAGTTAGTGGTAGGGTTTACTGTTAGGGTTAGGGTCAGGTTTAGAGTTATTGTTAGGGTTAGGGTTAGGGTAGAGTTAAGGTTAGGGTTAAGTTTCGGGTTAGGGTAAGGGTTAGGTTTAGGTCAGGGTTAGGGTTAGGATGAAGGATAGGGTTAAAGTTAGGGAAAGGGTTAGGGGTTCATGTGAGGGTTAGTGTTAGGTTTCCATTAAGCTGATGTTTTAGGGTGTTAGTGTTAGTTTTAGAGTTAGGGTTACGGTTAGGGCTAGGTTTAGGGTTAGGGCTAGAGTTAGGGGATAGTTAAGCGTGAGGTTTAGTTTTAGGGTTGCGGTTATGGTTAGGCTTAGGTTTAGGGTAAAGTTTAGGTTACGGATGAGGTTTAGGGTTAGGTGTTTGGGTTAAGGTTAGGGTTAGGTTTAGGGATAGACTTAGTGTTAGGTTTAGGGTTAGTTGTTTGGGTCAATGTTAGGGTCAGGTTTAGGGCTAGGCTTCAGTTTAGGGTTAGGGCTAGGGCTAGGGTGAAGTATAAGTTAAGGGTGAGGGTTGAGCTTAGCGTTAGCGTTAGGGGTTAGGGTTAGGGTTAAGAATAGGATTAAGTTGAGGGTTAAGCTTAGGTTTAAAGTTAGGATTAGGGTTAGTGTTAGGGTTAAGTCATGGTTAGGTTTAGGGCTAGGTTAAGGGTAGAGATAGGGTTAGGTGAAGGGTTGGGGTTAGGTTTAGATATTAATGTGAGGGTTAGTGCTAGGTTTCCATTTAAGCTGAGTGTGTAGGGTAAGTGTTAGGGTTAGGATTAGGGTAGGGTTAGAGTTAGGTTCAGGGTGAGGGTTAAGTTTAGGGTTAGGGTTAGGTTTATGGTTGGGGTCAGGGTTAGGGGGAGATTTAGTGTTATGTTTAGTTTTAGGGTTAGGGTTAGGGTGAAGTTTATTTAAGTGAGACGGTTAGGGTTAGGGGTTAGGTTTCAGGTTAGGGTCAGGGTTAAGTTTAGGGTTAGGTTTAGGGTTAGGGTTAGGTTTAGTGTTCGTTTGCTTAGGGTTAGGGTTTGAATGAAGTTAGGGTATGTTTAGGGTTATGGTTAGGGTGAAATTTTGGTTAAGGGTGAGGGTTCGTCTTAGGGTTAGGGTTGGGGTTAGTGTTTCAGTTAGGTTTAGGGTAGAGTTTTAGTTAGGGTTAAGATTCGGGTTAGGGTGAGAGTTAGAGTTACGTTTAGAGTTAAGGTGAGGGTTTTGGGTAAGTGTTACAGTTAGGCTTAGGGTTAGTGTTAGGGTTAGGTTTAATTTTATTGTAGGCTTAAAATTAGGGTTAAGGTTCGGTTAGGGTTAGGGTCAGGGTTAGGATTAGAATTAGGTTTAGGGAGAGGGTTAGTGTCAGAGTTATTGTCAGGGTTAGGTTTCGGGTTACAGGTGGGCCAAGGTTAAGTTTAGGGTTAGGTTTATGGGTAGGGTTTGGGTTAAAGTCAGGCTTAGCTTTAGGTTAGGGATAGGGTGAAGTTTAAGATAGGGTGACGGTTAGAGTTCTGGCTAAGGTTTGGGTTTGTTTTCAGGTTAGTGTTAAGGTTATGTTCAGGGTTAAGGTTAGGTTTAGGAGTTGTTTTTAGTTTTAGGGTTAGTGTTAGATTTTAGGTTAGGGTTAAGTTTAGTGTTACGGTTAGGTTTAGGGTTATGGTTGTGTTAGGCGTTGTGGTTGGGGTGAGGGTTAGATTTAGGGTTAGGTTTGGGTAGGCTAAGGATTATGGTTATGGTAAGGTGTGTTAGGGGTTAGAGCTGTAGTTTAGGGTTAGGGTTTGGGGGAGGGTTCCGGTTAGGCATTGTGGTTCTGGTCATGGGTAGGTTTGGTTTAGGGTTAGGGTTAGGTTTGTGATTAGGTTTCGGGTTAGAGTTAGAGATAGGGTTAAGGTTTGGGTTAGGCTTTGGTGTTGGGGTTAGGGTTTGGGTTAGGGTTAGCGTTATCGTTAGGGCTCAGGGATTTCAGGTTAGGGCTAGCATTAGGTTTAGGTTTTGTGGGATACGGTGAGGGGTTAGGGTGAGGGTTAGGGTTAGTTTTACAGTTAAGGTGAGGGTTTACGGTAAGTGTTACGATTAGGGTTAGAGTTAGAGTTAGGGTTAGGGTTAGCGTAGGGTAAGATTTAGGTTTAGGTCCAAGTTGAGGTTTAGAGTTAGTGTTCTATTTAGGGTCAAGGTTAGAGTTCGGGTTAGGGTTAGGATTAGGTCTAGGGTTAGGATTAGGATTAAGTTTAGGGTTAGGTTCAGGACTATTGTAAGTGTTCGGTCTAGGCTTACAGATGGACTAGCATTGTTGGAATTAGGTTTAAGGTTAGCGTTTGGGTTAGGTTTAGGTTTAGGTTAAGGTTAGAGTTAGGGTTTGGATGAAGTTTAGGATAGGGTGAGGGTTATTTTTATGGATAAGGCTAGAGTTTGGGTTTGTGTTCAGGTTGGTGTTAAGGTTAGGTTTAGGGTTCGGGTTAGGGTTAGGGGTTATGTTTAGGGTTAGCGTTAGGTTAGGTTTAGGGTGAGTGTGAAGTCTAGGTTAAGGGTGAGGGTTATGATAAGGGTTAGGATTGTAGATGGTGTCAGACATTAGGTTTAGGGTGTTAGGGTTAGTTTTATGGTTAGGATAGGGTTACGTTTAAGGTTAACGTTAGGGTTAGGGTTAGATTAGGGTTACTGTTTGTATTAGGGTTAGGTAGGGATAAAGTTTGGCATAGCGTTAGGTTTAGGGTTGGGGATACGGTTAAGGGTTAGGGTGAGGGTTAGGCTTAGGTTTACAGTTAAGGTGAGGGTTTCGGGTAATTCTTATGGTTAGGGTTAGAGTTAGGGTTAGGGTTAGGGGAAGTTTCAGTTAATATTGAGGGTTACTGCTAAGTTTAGAGTTAGGGTAAGATTAGTGTTAGGGTTAGGGTTAGGGTCGGAGTCAGGTTAGGGTTAAGGCTAGGTTTACGGTAAAGGGTAGGGCTAGGTTGGGGTTAGGGTTAGGTTTAGAGTTAGAGTTAGTGGTAGGGTTTACTGTTAGGGTTAGGGTCAGGTTTAGAGTTATTGTTAGGGTTAGGGTTAGGGTAGAGTTAAGGTTAGGGTTAAGTTTCGGGTTAGGGTAAGGGTTAGGTTTAGGTCAGGGTTAGGGTTAGGATGAAGGATAGGGTTAAAGTTAGGGAAAGGGTTAGGGGTTCATGTGAGGGTTAGTGTTAGGTTTCCATTAAGCTGATGTTTTAGGGTGTTAGTGTTAGTTTTAGAGTTAGGGTTACGGTTAGGGCTAGGTTTAGGGTTAGGGCTAGAGTTAGGGGATAGTTAAGCGTGAGGTTTAGTTTTAGGGTTGCGGTTATGGTTAGGCTTAGGTTTAGGGTAAAGTTTAGGTTACGGATGAGGTTTAGGGTTAGGTGTTTGGGTTAAGGTTAGGGTTAGGTTTAGGGATAGACTTAGTGTTAGGTTTAGGGTTAGTTGTTTGGGTCAATGTTAGGGTCAGGTTTAGGGCTAGGCTTCAGTTTAGGGTTAGGGCTAGGGCTAGGGTGAAGTATAAGTTAAGGGTGAGGGTTGAGCTTAGCGTTAGCGTTAGGGGTTAGGGTTAGGGTTAAGAATAGGATTAAGTTGAGGGTTAAGCTTAGGTTTAAAGTTAGGATTAGGGTTAGTGTTAGGGTTAAGTCATGGTTAGGTTTAGGGCTAGGTTAAGGGTAGAGATAGGGTTAGGTGAAGGGTTGGGGTTAGGTTTAGATATTAATGTGAGGGTTAGTGCTAGGTTTCCATTTAAGCTGAGTGTGTAGGGTAAGTGTTAGGGTTAGGATTAGGGTAGGGTTAGAGTTAGGTTCAGGGTGAGGGTTAAGTTTAGGGTTAGGGTTAGGTTTATGGTTGGGGTCAGGGTTAGGGGGAGATTTAGTGTTATGTTTAGTTTTAGGGTTAGGGTTAGGGTGAAGTTTATTTAAGTGAGACGGTTAGGGTTAGGGGTTAGGTTTCAGGTTAGGGTCAGGGTTAAGTTTAGGGTTAGGTTTAGGGTTAGGGTTAGGTTTAGTGTTCGTTTGCTTAGGGTTAGGGTTTGAATGAAGTTAGGGTATGTTTAGGGTTATGGTTAGGGTGAAATTTTGGTTAAGGGTGAGGGTTCGTCTTAGGGTTAGGGTTGGGGTTAGTGTTTCAGTTAGGTTTAGGGTAGAGTTTTAGTTAGGGTTAAGATTCGGGTTAGGGTGAGAGTTAGAGTTACGTTTAGAGTTAAGGTGAGGGTTTTGGGTAAGTGTTACAGTTAGGCTTAGGGTTAGTGTTAGGGTTAGGTTTAATTTTATTGTAGGCTTAAAATTAGGGTTAAGGTTCGGTTAGGGTTAGGGTCAGGGTTAGGATTAGAATTAGGTTTAGGGAGAGGGTTAGTGTCAGAGTTATTGTCAGGGTTAGGTTTCGGGTTACAGGTGGGCCAAGGTTAAGTTTAGGGTTAGGTTTATGGGTAGGGTTTGGGTTAAAGTCAGGCTTAGCTTTAGGTTAGGGATAGGGTGAAGTTTAAGATAGGGTGACGGTTAGAGTTCTGGCTAAGGTTTGGGTTTGTTTTCAGGTTAGTGTTAAGGTTATGTTCAGGGTTAAGGTTAGGTTTAGGAGTTGTTTTTAGTTTTAGGGTTAGTGTTAGATTTTAGGTTAGGGTTAAGTTTAGTGTTACGGTTAGGTTTAGGGTTATGGTTGTGTTAGGCGTTGTGGTTGGGGTGAGGGTTAGATTTAGGGTTAGGTTTGGGTAGGCTAAGGATTATGGTTATGGTAAGGTGTGTTAGGGGTTAGAGCTGTAGTTTAGGGTTAGGGTTTGGGGGAGGGTTCCGGTTAGGCATTGTGGTTCTGGTCATGGGTAGGTTTGGTTTAGGGTTAGGGTTAGGTTTGTGATTAGGTTTCGGGTTAGAGTTAGAGATAGGGTTAAGGTTTGGGTTAGGCTTTGGTGTTGGGGTTAGGGTTTGGGTTAGGGTTAGCGTTATCGTTAGGGCTCAGGGATTTCAGGTTAGGGCTAGCATTAGGTTTAGGTTTTGTGGGATACGGTGAGGGGTTAGGGTGAGGGTTAGGGTTAGTTTTACAGTTAAGGTGAGGGTTTACGGTAAGTGTTACGATTAGGGTTAGAGTTAGAGTTAGGGTTAGGGTTAGCGTAGGGTAAGATTTAGGTTTAGGTCCAAGTTGAGGTTTAGAGTTAGTGTTCTATTTAGGGTCAAGGTTAGAGTTCGGGTTAGGGTTAGGATTAGGTCTAGGGTTAGGATTAGGATTAAGTTTAGGGTTAGGTTCAGGACTATTGTAAGTGTTCGGTCTAGGCTTACAGATGGACTAGCATTGTTGGAATTAGGTTTAAGGTTAGCGTTTGGGTTAGGTTTAGGTTTAGGTTAAGGTTAGAGTTAGGGTTTGGATGAAGTTTAGGATAGGGTGAGGGTTATTTTTATGGATAAGGCTAGAGTTTGGGTTTGTGTTCAGGTTGGTGTTAAGGTTAGGTTTAGGGTTCGGGTTAGGGTTAGGGGTTATGTTTAGGGTTAGCGTTAGGTTAGGTTTAGGGTGAGTGTGAAGTCTAGGTTAAGGGTGAGGGTTATGATAAGGGTTAGGATTGTAGATGGTGTCAGACATTAGGTTTAGGGTGTTAGGGTTAGTTTTATGGTTAGGATAGGGTTACGTTTAAGGTTAACGTTAGGGTTAGGGTTAGATTAGGGTTACTGTTTGTATTAGGGTTAGGTAGGGATAAAGTTTGGCATAGCGTTAGGTTTAGGGTTGGGGATACGGTTAAGGGTTAGGGTGAGGGTTAGGCTTAGGTTTACAGTTAAGGTGAGGGTTTCGGGTAATTCTTATGGTTAGGGTTAGAGTTAGGGTTAGGGTTAGGGGAAGTTTCAGTTAATATTGAGGGTTACTGCTAAGTTTAGAGTTAGGGTAAGATTAGTGTTAGGGTTAGGGTTAGGGTCGGAGTCAGGTTAGGGTTAAGGCTAGGTTTACGGTAAAGGGTAGGGCTAGGTTGGGGTTAGGGTTAGGTTTAGAGTTAGAGTTAGTGGTAGGGTTTACTGTTAGGGTTAGGGTCAGGTTTAGAGTTATTGTTAGGGTTAGGGTTAGGGTAGAGTTAAGGTTAGGGTTAAGTTTCGGGTTAGGGTAAGGGTTAGGTTTAGGTCAGGGTTAGGGTTAGGATGAAGGATAGGGTTAAAGTTAGGGAAAGGGTTAGGGGTTCATGTGAGGGTTAGTGTTAGGTTTCCATTAAGCTGATGTTTTAGGGTGTTAGTGTTAGTTTTAGAGTTAGGGTTACGGTTAGGGCTAGGTTTAGGGTTAGGGCTAGAGTTAGGGGATAGTTAAGCGTGAGGTTTAGTTTTAGGGTTGCGGTTATGGTTAGGCTTAGGTTTAGGGTAAAGTTTAGGTTACGGATGAGGTTTAGGGTTAGGTGTTTGGGTTAAGGTTAGGGTTAGGTTTAGGGATAGACTTAGTGTTAGGTTTAGGGTTAGTTGTTTGGGTCAATGTTAGGGTCAGGTTTAGGGCTAGGCTTCAGTTTAGGGTTAGGGCTAGGGCTAGGGTGAAGTATAAGTTAAGGGTGAGGGTTGAGCTTAGGGTTAGCGTTAGGGGTTAGGGTTAGGGTTAAGAATAGGATTAAGTTGAGGGTTAAGCTTAGGTTTAAAGTTAGGATTAGGGTTAGTGTTAGGGTTAAGTCATGGTTAGGTTTAGGGCTAGGTTAAGGGTAGAGATAGGGTTAGGTGAAGGGTTGGGGTTAGGTTTAGATATTAATGTGAGGGTTAGTGCTAGGTTTCCATTTAAGCTGAGTGTGTAGGGTAAGTGTTAGGGTTAGGATTAGGGTAGGGTTAGAGTTAGGTTCAGGGTGAGGGTTAAGTTTAGGGTTAGGGTTAGGTTTATGGTTGGGGTCAGGGTTAGGGGGAGATTTAGTGTTATGTTTAGTTTTAGGGTTAGGGTTAGGGTGAAGTTTATTTAAGTGAGACGGTTAGGGTTAGGGGTTAGGTTTCAGGTTAGGGTCAGGGTTAAGTTTAGGGTTAGGTTTAGGGTTAGGGTTAGGTTTAGTGTTCGTTTGCTTAGGGTTAGGGTTTGAATGAAGTTAGGGTATGTTTAGGGTTATGGTTAGGGTGAAATTTTGGTTAAGGGTGAGGGTTCGTCTTAGGGTTAGGGTTGGGGTTAGTGTTTCAGTTAGGTTTAGGGTAGAGTTTTAGTTAGGGTTAAGATTCGGGTTAGGGTGAGAGTTAGAGTTACGTTTAGAGTTAAGGTGAGGGTTTTGGGTAAGTGTTACAGTTAGGCTTAGGGTTAGTGTTAGGGTTAGGTTTAATTTTATTGTAGGCTTAAAATTAGGGTTAAGGTTCGGTTAGGGTTAGGGTCAGGGTTAGGATTAGAATTAGGTTTAGGGAGAGGGTTAGTGTCAGAGTTATTGTCAGGGTTAGGTTTCGGGTTACAGGTGGGCCAAGGTTAAGTTTAGGGTTAGGTTTATGGGTAGGGTTTGGGTTAAAGTTAGGCTTAGCTTTAGGTTAGGGATAGGGTGAAGTTTAAGATAAGGTGACGGTTAGAGTTCTGGCTAAGGTTTGGGTTTGTTTTCAGGTTAGTGTTAAGGTTATGTTCAGGGTTAAGGTTAGGTTTAGGAGTTGTTTTTAGTTTTAGGGTTAGTGTTAGATTTTAGGTTAGGGTTAAGTTTAGTGTTACGGTTAGGTTTAGGGTTATGGTTGTGTTAGGCGTTGTGGTTGGGGTGAGGGTTAGATTTAGGGTTAGGGTTGGGTAGGCTTAGGATTATGGTTATGGTAAGGTGTGTTAGGGGTTAGAGCTGTAGTTTAGGGTTAGGGTTTGGGGGAGGGTTCCGGTTAGGCATTGTGGTTCTGGTCATGGGTAGGTTTGGTTTAGGGTTAGGGTTAGGTTTGTGATTAGGTTTCAGGTTAGAATTAGAGATAGGGTTAAGGTTTGGGTTAGGCTTTGGTGTTGGGATTAGGGTTTGGGTTAGGGTTATCGTTAGGGCTCAGGGATTTCAGGTTAGGGATAGCATTAGGTTTAGGTTTTGTGGGATACGGTGAGGGGTTAGGGTGAGGGTTATGGTTAGTTTTACAGTTAAGGTGAGGGTTTACGGTAAGTGTTACGATTAGGGTTAGAGTTAGAGTTAGGGTTAGGGTTAGCGTAGGGTAAGATTTAGGTTTAGGTCCAAGTTGAGGTTTAGAGTTAGTGTTCTATTTAGGGTCAAGGTTAGAGTTCGGGTTAGGGTTAGGATTAGGTCTAGGGTTAGGATTAGGATTAAGTTTAGGGTTAGGTTCAGGACTATTGTAAGTGTTCGGTCTAGGCTTACAGATGGACTAGCATTGTTAGAATTAGGTTTAAGGTTAGCGTTTGGGTTAGGTTTAGGTTTAGGTTAAGGTTAGAGTTAGGGTTTGGATGAAGTTTAGGATAGGGTGAGGGTTATTTTTATGGATAAGGCTAGAGTTTGGGTTTGTGTTCAGGTTGGTGTTAAGGTTAGCTTTAGTTTTCGGCTTAGGGTTAGGGTTAGGGGATAGTGTTTCAGTTAGGTTTAGGGTAGAGTTTTAATTAGGGTTAAGTTTCCGGTTAGGGTAGGAGTTAGAGTCACATTTAGAGTTAAGGTGAGGGTTGTGGGTAAGTGTTACGGTTAGGGTTAGGGTTAGTGTTAGGATTAGGTTTAATTTTACTGTAGGCTTCAAATTAGGGTTGAGGTTAGGTTAGGGTTAGGGTCAGGGTTAGGATTAGAATTAGGTTTAGGGCGAGGGTTAGGGTCAGAGTTATTGTCAGGGTTAAGTTTCGGGTTACAGGTGGGCCAAGGTTAAGTTTAGGGTTAGGTTTATGGGTCGGGTTTGGGTTAAAGTGAGGCTTAGCTTTAGGTTAGGGATAGGGTGAAGTTTAAGATAGGTTGACGGTTAGGGTTACGGTTATGGCTAAGGTTTAGGTTTGTTTTCAGGTTAGTGTTAAGGTTATGTTCAGGGTTAGGGTTAAGTTTAGGGTTTATGTTTAGTTTTAGGGTTAGTGTTAGATTTTAGGTTAGGGTTAAGTTTAGTGTTATGGTTAGGGTTAGGGTTAGGGTTGTGTTAGGTGTTGTGGTTGGGGTGAGGGTTAGGTTTAGGGTTAGGTTGGGTAGGGTTAGGATTATGGTTATGGTAAGGTGTGTTAGGGGTTAGAGCTGTAGTTTCGGGTTAGGGTTTGCGGGAGGGTTCCGGTTAGGCATTGTGGTTCTGGTCATGGTTAGGTTTGGTTTAGGGTTAGGGTTAGGTTTGTGATTAGGTTTCGGGTTAGAGTTAGAGATAGGGTTAAGGTTTGGGTTAGGCTTTGGTGTTGGGGTTAGGGTTTGGGTTAGGGTTAGGGTTATCGTTAGGGCTCAGGGATTTCAGGTTAGGGCTAGCATTAGGTTTAGGTTTTGTGGGATACGGTGAGGGGTTAGGGTGAGGGTTAGGGTTAGTTTTACAGTTAAGGTGAGGGTTTACGGTAAGTGTTACGATTAGGGTTAGAGTTAGAGTTAGGGTTAGGGTTAGCGTAGGGTAAGATTTAGGTTTAGGTCCAAGTTGAGGTTTAGAGTTAGTGTTCTATTTAGGGTCAAGGTTAGAGTTCGGGTTAGGGTTAGGATTAGGTCTAGGGTTAGGATTAGGATTAAGTTTAGGGTTAGGTTCAGGACTATTGTAAGTGTTCGGTCTAGGCTTACAGATGGACTAGCATTGTTGGAATTAGGTTTAAGGTTAGCGTTTGGGTTAGGTTTAGGTTTAGGTTAAGGTTAGAGTTAGGGTTTGGATGAAGTTTAGGATAGGGTGAGGGTTATTTTTATGGATAAGGCTAGAGTTTGGGTTTGTGTTCAGGTTGGTGTTAAGGTTAGGTTTAGGGTTCGGGTTAGGGTTAGGGGTTATGTTTAGGGTTAGCGTTAGGTTAGGTTTAGGGTGAGTGTGAAGTCTAGGTTAAGGGTGAGGGTTATGATAAGGGTTAGGATTGTAGATGGTGTCAGACATTAGGTTTAGGGTGTTAGGGTTAGTTTTATGGTTAGGATAGGGTTACGTTTAAGGTTAACGTTAGGGTTAGGGTTAGATTAGGGTTACTGTTTGTATTAGGGTTAGGTAGGGATAAAGTTTGGCATAGCGTTAGGTTTAGGGTTGGGGATACGGTTAAGGGTTAGGGTGAGGGTTAGGCTTAGGTTTACAGTTAAGGTGAGGGTTTCGGGTAATTCTTATGGTTAGGGTTAGAGTTAGGGTTAGGGTTAGGGGAAGTTTCAGTTAATATTGAGGGTTACTGCTAAGTTTAGAGTTAGGGTAAGATTAGTGTTAGGGTTAGGGTTAGGGTCGGAGTCAGGTTAGGGTTAAGGCTAGGTTTACGGTAAAGGGTAGGGCTAGGTTGGGGTTAGGGTTAGGTTTAGAGTTAGAGTTAGTGGTAGGGTTTACTGTTAGGGTTAGGGTCAGGTTTAGAGTTATTGTTAGGGTTAGGGTTAGGGTAGAGTTAAGGTTAGGGTTAAGTTTCGGGTTAGGGTAAGGGTTAGGTTTAGGTCAGGGTTAGGGTTAGGATGAAGGATAGGGTTAAAGTTAGGGAAAGGGTTAGGGGTTCATGTGAGGGTTAGTGTTAGGTTTCCATTAAGCTGATGTTTTAGGGTGTTAGTGTTAGTTTTAGAGTTAGGGTTACGGTTAGGGCTAGGTTTAGGGTTAGGGCTAGAGTTAGGGGATAGTTAAGCGTGAGGTTTAGTTTTAGGGTTGCGGTTATGGTTAGGCTTAGGTTTAGGGTAAAGTTTAGGTTACGGATGAGGTTTAGGGTTAGGTGTTTGGGTTAAGGTTAGGGTTAGGTTTAGGGATAGACTTAGTGTTAGGTTTAGGGTTAGTTGTTTGGGTCAATGTTAGGGTCAGGTTTAGGGCTAGGCTTCAGTTTAGGGTTAGGGCTAGGGCTAGGGTGAAGTATAAGTTAAGGGTGAGGGTTGAGCTTAGCGTTAGCGTTAGGGGTTAGGGTTAGGGTTAAGAATAGGATTAAGTTGAGGGTTAAGCTTAGGTTTAAAGTTAGGATTAGGGTTAGTGTTAGGGTTAAGTCATGGTTAGGTTTAGGGCTAGGTTAAGGGTAGAGATAGGGTTAGGTGAAGGGTTGGGGTTAGGTTTAGATATTAATGTGAGGGTTAGTGCTAGGTTTCCATTTAAGCTGAGTGTGTAGGGTAAGTGTTAGGGTTAGGATTAGGGTAGGGTTAGAGTTAGGTTCAGGGTGAGGGTTAAGTTTAGGGTTAGGGTTAGGTTTATGGTTGGGGTCAGGGTTAGGGGGAGATTTAGTGTTATGTTTAGTTTTAGGGTTAGGGTTAGGGTGAAGTTTATTTAAGTGAGACGGTTAGGGTTAGGGGTTAGGTTTCAGGTTAGGGTCAGGGTTAAGTTTAGGGTTAGGTTTAGGGTTAGGGTTAGGTTTAGTGTTCGTTTGCTTAGGGTTAGGGTTTGAATGAAGTTAGGGTATGTTTAGGGTTATGGTTAGGGTGAAATTTTGGTTAAGGGTGAGGGTTCGTCTTAGGGTTAGGGTTGGGGTTAGTGTTTCAGTTAGGTTTAGGGTAGAGTTTTAGTTAGGGTTAAGATTCGGGTTAGGGTGAGAGTTAGAGTTACGTTTAGAGTTAAGGTGAGGGTTTTGGGTAAGTGTTACAGTTAGGCTTAGGGTTAGTGTTAGGGTTAGGTTTAATTTTATTGTAGGCTTAAAATTAGGGTTAAGGTTCGGTTAGGGTTAGGGTCAGGGTTAGGATTAGAATTAGGTTTAGGGAGAGGGTTAGTGTCAGAGTTATTGTCAGGGTTAGGTTTCGGGTTACAGGTGGGCCAAGGTTAAGTTTAGGGTTAGGTTTATGGGTAGGGTTTGGGTTAAAGTCAGGCTTAGCTTTAGGTTAGGGATAGGGTGAAGTTTAAGATAGGGTGACGGTTAGAGTTCTGGCTAAGGTTTGGGTTTGTTTTCAGGTTAGTGTTAAGGTTATGTTCAGGGTTAAGGTTAGGTTTAGGAGTTGTTTTTAGTTTTAGGGTTAGTGTTAGATTTTAGGTTAGGGTTAAGTTTAGTGTTACGGTTAGGTTTAGGGTTATGGTTGTGTTAGGCGTTGTGGTTGGGGTGAGGGTTAGATTTAGGGTTAGGTTTGGGTAGGCTAAGGATTATGGTTATGGTAAGGTGTGTTAGGGGTTAGAGCTGTAGTTTAGGGTTAGGGTTTGGGGGAGGGTTCCGGTTAGGCATTGTGGTTCTGGTCATGGGTAGGTTTGGTTTAGGGTTAGGGTTAGGTTTGTGATTAGGTTTCGGGTTAGAGTTAGAGATAGGGTTAAGGTTTGGGTTAGGCTTTGGTGTTGGGGTTAGGGTTTGGGTTAGGGTTAGCGTTATCGTTAGGGCTCAGGGATTTCAGGTTAGGGCTAGCATTAGGTTTAGGTTTTGTGGGATACGGTGAGGGGTTAGGGTGAGGGTTAGGGTTAGTTTTACAGTTAAGGTGAGGGTTTACGGTAAGTGTTACGATTAGGGTTAGAGTTAGAGTTAGGGTTAGGGTTAGCGTAGGGTAAGATTTAGGTTTAGGTCCAAGTTGAGGTTTAGAGTTAGTGTTCTATTTAGGGTCAAGGTTAGAGTTCGGGTTAGGGTTAGGATTAGGTCTAGGGTTAGGATTAGGATTAAGTTTAGGGTTAGGTTCAGGACTATTGTAAGTGTTCGGTCTAGGCTTACAGATGGACTAGCATTGTTGGAATTAGGTTTAAGGTTAGCGTTTGGGTTAGGTTTAGGTTTAGGTTAAGGTTAGAGTTAGGGTTTGGATGAAGTTTAGGATAGGGTGAGGGTTATTTTTATGGATAAGGCTAGAGTTTGGGTTTGTGTTCAGGTTGGTGTTAAGGTTAGGTTTAGGGTTCGGGTTAGGGTTAGGGGTTATGTTTAGGGTTAGCGTTAGGTTAGGTTTAGGGTGAGTGTGAAGTCTAGGTTAAGGGTGAGGGTTATGATAAGGGTTAGGATTGTAGATGGTGTCAGACATTAGGTTTAGGGTGTTAGGGTTAGTTTTATGGTTAGGATAGGGTTACGTTTAAGGTTAACGTTAGGGTTAGGGTTAGATTAGGGTTACTGTTTGTATTAGGGTTAGGTAGGGATAAAGTTTGGCATAGCGTTAGGTTTAGGGTTGGGGATACGGTTAAGGGTTAGGGTGAGGGTTAGGCTTAGGTTTACAGTTAAGGTGAGGGTTTCGGGTAATTCTTATGGTTAGGGTTAGAGTTAGGGTTAGGGTTAGGGGAAGTTTCAGTTAATATTGAGGGTTACTGCTAAGTTTAGAGTTAGGGTAAGATTAGTGTTAGGGTTAGGGTTAGGGTCGGAGTCAGGTTAGGGTTAAGGCTAGGTTTACGGTAAAGGGTAGGGCTAGGTTGGGGTTAGGGTTAGGTTTAGAGTTAGAGTTAGTGGTAGGGTTTACTGTTAGGGTTAGGGTCAGGTTTAGAGTTATTGTTAGGGTTAGGGTTAGGGTAGAGTTAAGGTTAGGGTTAAGTTTCGGGTTAGGGTAAGGGTTAGGTTTAGGTCAGGGTTAGGGTTAGGATGAAGGATAGGGTTAAAGTTAGGGAAAGGGTTAGGGGTTCATGTGAGGGTTAGTGTTAGGTTTCCATTAAGCTGATGTTTTAGGGTGTTAGTGTTAGTTTTAGAGTTAGGGTTACGGTTAGGGCTAGGTTTAGGGTTAGGGCTAGAGTTAGGGGATAGTTAAGCGTGAGGTTTAGTTTTAGGGTTGCGGTTATGGTTAGGCTTAGGTTTAGGGTAAAGTTTAGGTTACGGATGAGGTTTAGGGTTAGGTGTTTGGGTTAAGGTTAGGGTTAGGTTTAGGGATAGACTTAGTGTTAGGTTTAGGGTTAGTTGTTTGGGTCAATGTTAGGGTCAGGTTTAGGGCTAGGCTTCAGTTTAGGGTTAGGGCTAGGGCTAGGGTGAAGTATAAGTTAAGGGTGAGGGTTGAGCTTAGGGTTAGCGTTAGGGGTTAGGGTTAGGGTTAAGAATAGGATTAAGTTGAGGGTTAAGCTTAGGTTTAAAGTTAGGATTAGGGTTAGTGTTAGGGTTAAGTCATGGTTAGGTTTAGGGCTAGGTTAAGGGTAGAGATAGGGTTAGGTGAAGGGTTGGGGTTAGGTTTAGATATTAATGTGAGGGTTAGTGCTAGGTTTCCATTTAAGCTGAGTGTGTAGGGTAAGTGTTAGGGTTAGGATTAGGGTAGGGTTAGAGTTAGGTTCAGGGTGAGGGTTAAGTTTAGGGTTAGGGTTAGGTTTATGGTTGGGGTCAGGGTTAGGGGGAGATTTAGTGTTATGTTTAGTTTTAGGGTTAGGGTTAGGGTGAAGTTTATTTAAGTGAGACGGTTAGGGTTAGGGGTTAGGTTTCAGGTTAGGGTCAGGGTTAAGTTTAGGGTTAGGTTTAGGGTTAGGGTTAGGTTTAGTGTTCGTTTGCTTAGGGTTAGGGTTTGAATGAAGTTAGGGTATGTTTAGGGTTATGGTTAGGGTGAAATTTTGGTTAAGGGTGAGGGTTCGTCTTAGGGTTAGGGTTGGGGTTAGTGTTTCAGTTAGGTTTAGGGTAGAGTTTTAGTTAGGGTTAAGATTCGGGTTAGGGTGAGAGTTAGAGTTACGTTTAGAGTTAAGGTGAGGGTTTTGGGTAAGTGTTACAGTTAGGCTTAGGGTTAGTGTTAGGGTTAGGTTTAATTTTATTGTAGGCTTAAAATTAGGGTTAAGGTTCGGTTAGGGTTAGGGTCAGGGTTAGGATTAGAATTAGGTTTAGGGAGAGGGTTAGTGTCAGAGTTATTGTCAGGGTTAGGTTTCGGGTTACAGGTGGGCCAAGGTTAAGTTTAGGGTTAGGTTTATGGGTAGGGTTTGGGTTAAAGTTAGGCTTAGCTTTAGGTTAGGGATAGGGTGAAGTTTAAGATAAGGTGACGGTTAGAGTTCTGGCTAAGGTTTGGGTTTGTTTTCAGGTTAGTGTTAAGGTTATGTTCAGGGTTAAGGTTAGGTTTAGGAGTTGTTTTTAGTTTTAGGGTTAGTGTTAGATTTTAGGTTAGGGTTAAGTTTAGTGTTACGGTTAGGTTTAGGGTTATGGTTGTGTTAGGCGTTGTGGTTGGGGTGAGGGTTAGATTTAGGGTTAGGGTTGGGTAGGCTTAGGATTATGGTTATGGTAAGGTGTGTTAGGGGTTAGAGCTGTAGTTTAGGGTTAGGGTTTGGGGGAGGGTTCCGGTTAGGCATTGTGGTTCTGGTCATGGGTAGGTTTGGTTTAGGGTTAGGGTTAGGTTTGTGATTAGGTTTCAGGTTAGAATTAGAGATAGGGTTAAGGTTTGGGTTAGGCTTTGGTGTTGGGATTAGGGTTTGGGTTAGGGTTATCGTTAGGGCTCAGGGATTTCAGGTTAGGGATAGCATTAGGTTTAGGTTTTGTGGGATACGGTGAGGGGTTAGGGTGAGGGTTATGGTTAGTTTTACAGTTAAGGTGAGGGTTTACGGTAAGTGTTACGATTAGGGTTAGAGTTAGAGTTAGGGTTAGGGTTAGCGTAGGGTAAGATTTAGGTTTAGGTCCAAGTTGAGGTTTAGAGTTAGTGTTCTATTTAGGGTCAAGGTTAGAGTTCGGGTTAGGGTTAGGATTAGGTCTAGGGTTAGGATTAGGATTAAGTTTAGGGTTAGGTTCAGGACTATTGTAAGTGTTCGGTCTAGGCTTACAGATGGACTAGCATTGTTAGAATTAGGTTTAAGGTTAGCGTTTGGGTTAGGTTTAGGTTTAGGTTAAGGTTAGAGTTAGGGTTTGGATGAAGTTTAGGATAGGGTGAGGGTTATTTTTATGGATAAGGCTAGAGTTTGGGTTTGTGTTCAGGTTGGTGTTAAGGTTAGCTTTAGTTTTCGGCTTAGGGTTAGGGTTAGGGGATAGTGTTTCAGTTAGGTTTAGGGTAGAGTTTTAATTAGGGTTAAGTTTCCGGTTAGGGTAGGAGTTAGAGTCACATTTAGAGTTAAGGTGAGGGTTGTGGGTAAGTGTTACGGTTAGGGTTAGGGTTAGTGTTAGGATTAGGTTTAATTTTACTGTAGGCTTCAAATTAGGGTTGAGGTTAGGTTAGGGTTAGGGTCAGGGTTAGGATTAGAATTAGGTTTAGGGCGAGGGTTAGGGTCAGAGTTATTGTCAGGGTTAAGTTTCGGGTTACAGGTGGGCCAAGGTTAAGTTTAGGGTTAGGTTTATGGGTCGGGTTTGGGTTAAAGTGAGGCTTAGCTTTAGGTTAGGGATAGGGTGAAGTTTAAGATAGGTTGACGGTTAGGGTTACGGTTATGGCTAAGGTTTAGGTTTGTTTTCAGGTTAGTGTTAAGGTTATGTTCAGGGTTAGGGTTAAGTTTAGGGTTTATGTTTAGTTTTAGGGTTAGTGTTAGATTTTAGGTTAGGGTTAAGTTTAGTGTTATGGTTAGGGTTAGGGTTAGGGTTGTGTTAGGTGTTGTGGTTGGGGTGAGGGTTAGGTTTAGGGTTAGGTTGGGTAGGGTTAGGATTATGGTTATGGTAAGGTGTGTTAGGGGTTAGAGCTGTAGTTTCGGGTTAGGGTTTGCGGGAGGGTTCCGGTTAGGCATTGTGGTTCTGGTCATGGTTAGGTTTGGTTTAGGGTTAGGGTTAGGTTTGTGATTAGGTTTCGGGTTAGAGTTAGAGATAGGGTTAAGGTTTGGGTTAGGCTTTGGTGTTGGGGTTAGGGTTTGGGTTAGGGTTAGGGTTATCGTTAGGGCTCAGGGATTTCAGGTTAGGGATAGCATTAGGTTTAGGTTTTGTGGGATACGGTGAGGGGTTAGGGTGAGGGTTATGGTTAGTTTTACACTTAAGGTGAAGGTTTAGGGTAATTGTTACGGTTACGGCTAGAGTTAGAATTAGGCTTAGGGTGAAGTTTCAGTTAATAGTCAGGGATAGGGTGAATATTAGAGTAGGGTTAAGGTTAGTGTTAGAGTTAGGTATAGCGTTAGGGTTCGGGTAGGGGTAAGGCTAGGTTTAAGGCTAGGTTTACGGTAAAGGGTAGGGCTAGGTTAGGGTTACGTTTAGAGTTGGAGTTAGTGCTAGGGTTTAGGGTTAGGGTTCGGGTCAGGTTTAGAGTTAGTGTTAGGGTTAGGGTTATGGTAGAGTTAAGGTTAGGGTTTAGATTAGGGTTAGAGTAAGGGTTAGGTTTAGGTCAGGGTTCGGGCTAGGATGAGGGATAGGTTTAGGCTTAGGGAAAGGGTTAGGGGTTCGTGTGAGGGTTAGTGTTAGGTTTACAGTTAAGCTGATGTTTTAGGGTATTACGGTTAGGTTCAGGGTTAGAGTTAGGGTTAGGCTAGAGTTAGGGGATAGATTAGGGTTAGGTTTAGTTTTAGGGTTAGGGTCAGGCTTAGGTCTAGGGTGAAGTTCAGGTTAAGGATGAGGGTTAAGGTTAGGCTTAGTGTTAGAGTTAGGTGTTTGGGTGAATGGTAGGATCAGTTTTAGGTTTAGGGTTAGGGTTAGTGTTCGGTTTAGGGTTAGGGTTAAGGTGAAGTTTAAGTTAAGCGTGAGGGTTGAGCTTAGGGTTAGCGTTAGGGGTTGGGGTTAGGGTTAAGGTTAGGATTAAGTTTAGTGTTAAGGGTTAGGTTTAGAGTTAGGATTAAGGTTAGTGTTAGGGTTAAGTCATGGTTAGGTTTAGGGCTAGGTTAAGGTTAGATATAGGGTTAGGTTAAGGGTTGGAGTTAGGTTTAGATGTCGGGGTGAGGGTTAGTGCTAGGTTTCCATTTAAGCTCAGTGTGTAGGGTCAGTTTTAGAGTTGGAGTTGTTGTTAGGGTCAGGGTTAGGGTAAAGTTTCGGGTTAGGGTTAGGGATAGCTTTAGGTTTAGGGTTGGGGATACGGTTCAGGGTTAGGGTGAGGGTTGGGGTTAGGGTGAGGGTTAGGTTTACAGTTAAGGTGAGGGTTTAGCGTAATTGTTATGCTTAGTGTTAGAGTTAGGGTTAGGGTTAGGGGAAGTTTCAGTTAATAGTGAGGGTTAGGGCTAAGTTTAGAGTTAGGGTAAGTTTAGTGTTAGGGTTAGGGTTAGGATCGAGGTCAGGTTAGAGTTAAGGCTAGGTTTACGGTAAAGGGTAGGGCTAGGTTGGGGTTAGGGTTAGGTTTAGAGTTAGAGTTAGTGCTAGGGTTTACTGTTAGAGTTAGGGTTAGGTTTAGAGTTATTGTTAGGGTTAGGGTTAGGGTAGAGTTAAGGTTAAGGTTAAGTTTCCAGTTAGGGTAAGGGTTAGGTTTAGGTCAGGGTTAGGGTAAGGATGAGGGGTAGGGTTAAAGTTAGGGAAAGGGTTAGGGGTTCATGTGAGGGTTAGTGTTAGGTTTACATTAAGCTGATGTTTTAGGGTGTTACTGTTAGTGTTAGTTTTAGAGTCAGGGGTACGGTTATGGCTAGGTTTAGGGTTAGGGCTAGAGTTAGGGGATAGTTAAGCGTGAGGTTTAGATTTAGGGTTGCGGTTATGGTTAGGCTTAGGTTTAGGGTAAAGTTTAGGTTAAGGATGAGGGTTAGGGTTAGGTGTTTGGGTTAAGGTTAGGGTTAGGTTTAGGGTTAGACTTAGTGTTAGGTTTAGGGTTAGTTGTTTGGGTCAATGTTAGGGTCAGGTTTAGGGTTAGGTTTAGGGTTAGGGTTCGGTTTAGGGCTAGGGCTAGAGTGAAGTTTAAGTTAAGGGTGAGGGTTGAGCTTAGGGTTAGCGTTAGTGGTTAGGGTTAGGGTTAAGGATAGGATTAAGTTGAGGGTTAAGCTTAGGTTTAAAGTTAGGATTAGGGTTAGTGTTAGGGTTAAGTCATGGTTAGGTTTAGGGCTAGGTTAAGGTTAGAGATGGGGTTAGGTTAAGGGTTGGGGTTAAGTTTAGATGTTAGTGTGAGGGTTAGCGATAGGTTTCCATTTAAACTGAGTGTGTAGGGTAAGTTTTAGGGTTAGGATTAGGGTAGGGTTAGAGTTAGGTTCAGGATGAGGGTTAAGTTTAGGGTTAGGGTTAGGTTTATGGTTGGGGTCAGGGTTAGGGGGAGATTTAGTGTTATGTTTAGTTTTAGGGTTAGGGTTCGGGTGAAGTTTATTTAAGCGAGACGGTTAGGGTTAGGGGTTAGGTTTCAGCTTAGGGTCAGGGTTAAGTTTAGGGTTAGGTTTAGGGTTAGTGTTAGTTTGCTTAGGGTTAGGTTTTGAATGAAGTTAGGGTAGGTTTAGGGTTATGGTTCAGGAGAAATTTTGGTTAAGGGTGAGGGTTCGGCTTAGGGTTAGGGTTAGGGGATAGTGTTTCAGTTAGGTTTAGGGTAGAGTTTTAATTAGGGTTAAGTTTCTGGTTAGGGTAGGAGTTAGAGTCACATTTAGAGTTAAGGTGAGGGTTGTGGGTAAGTGTTACGGTTAGTGTTAGGGTTAGTGTTAGGATTAGGTTTAATTTTACTGTAGGCTTCAAATTAGGGTTGAGGTTAGGTTAGGCTTAGGGTCAGGGTTAGGATTAGAATTAGGTTTAGGGCGAGGGTTAGGGTCAGAGTTATTGTCAGGGTTAGGTTTCGGGTTACAGGTGGGCCAAGGTTAAGTTTAGGGTTAGGTTTACGGGTAGGGTTTGGGTTAAAGTGAGGCTTAGCTTTAGGTTAGGAATAGGGTGAAGTTTAAGATAGGGTGACGGTTAGGGTTACGGTTATGGCTAAGGTTTGGGTTTGTTTTCAGGTTAGTGTTAAGGTTATGTTCAGGGTTAGGGTTAAGTTTAGGGGTTATGTTTAGTTTTAGGGTTAGTGTTAGATTTTAGGTTAGGGTTAAGTTTAGTGTTATGGTTAGGGTTAGGGTTGTGTTAGGTGTTGTGGTTGGGGTGAGGGTTAGGTTTAGGGTTAGGTTGGGTAGGGTTAGGATTATGGTTATGGTAAGGTGTGTTAGGGGTTAGAGCTGTAGTTTCGGGTTAGGGTTTGCGGGAGGGTTCCGGTTAGGCATTGTGGTTCTGGTCATGGTTAGGTTTGGTTTAGGGTTAGGGTTAGGTTTGTGATTAGGTTTCGGGTTAGAGTTAGAGATAGGGTTAAGGTTTGGGTTAGGCTTTGGTGTTGGGGTTAGGTTTAGGGTTAGGGTTATCGTTAGGGCTCAGGGATTTCAGGTTAGGAATAACATTAGGTTTAGGTTTTGTGGGATACGGTGAGGGGTTAGGGTGAGGGTTATGGTTAGTTTTACACTTAAGGTGAGGGTTTAGGGTAATTGTTACGGTTACGGCTAGAGTTAGAATTAGGCTTAGGGTGAAGTTTCAGTTAATAGTCAGGGATAGGGTGAATATTAGAGTAGGGTTAAGGTTAGTGTTAGGGTTAGGTATAGCGTTAGGGTTCGGGTAGGGGTAAGGCCAGGTTTAAGGCTAGGTTTACGGTAAAGGGTAGGGCTAGGTTAGGGTTACGTTTAGAGTTGGAGTTAGTGCTAGGGTTTAGGGTTAGGGTTAGGGTCAGGTTTAGAGTTAGTGTTAGGGTTAGGGTTATGGTAGAGTTAAGGTTAGGGTTTAGATTAGGGTTAGAGTAAGGGTTAGGTTTAGGTCAGGGTTCGGGCTAGGATGAGGGATAGGTTTAGGCTTAGGGAAAGGGTTAGGGGTTCGTGTGAGGGTTAGTGTTAGGTTTACAGTTAAGCTGATGTTTTAGGGTGTTATGGTTAGGTTAAGGGTTAGCGTTAGGGTTAGGCTAGAGTTAGGGGATAGATTAGGGTTAGGTTTAGTTTTAGGGTTAGGGTCAGGCTTAGGTTTAGGGTGAAGTTCAGGTTAAGGATGAGGGTTAAGGTTTGGGTTAGGGTTAGGCTTAGTGTTAGAGTTAGGTGTTTGGGTGAATGTTAGGATCAGTTTTAGGTTTAGGGTTAGGGTTAGTGTTCGGTTTAGGGTTAGGGTTAAGGTGAAGTTTAAGTTAAGCGTGAGGGTTGAGCTTAGGGTTAGCGTTAGGGGTTGGGGTTAGGGTTAAGGTTAGGATTAAGTTTAGGGTTAAGGGTTAGGTTTAGAGTTAGGATTAGGGTTAGTGTTAGGGTTAATTTATGGTGAGGTTTAGGGCTAGGTTAAGGTTAGATATAGGGTTAGGTTAAGGGTTAGGGTTAGGTTTAGATGTTAGGGTGAGGGTTGGTGCCGGGTTTCCATTTAATCTGAGTGTGTAGGGTAACTTTTAGGGTTAGGATTGGGGTTAAAGTTAGAGGTACGGTCAGGAATAGGTTAATTTTAGGGTTAGGGTTAGGTTTATGGTTAGGTTTAGGGTTAGGGTCAGTGTTTGGGGAGATTTAGTATTGTGTTTAGCTTTAGGGTTAGGGTTAGTGGGAGACCGCGTTTTGCTTTATGTTAGGATTAGGGTTTTGGTGAAGTTTATGTTAAGCGTGATTGTTAGGGGTAAAGGTTAAGGTTCATATTAGGGTCAGGGTAAGGGTTAGGTTTAGGGTTATGTTTTGGTAGGCTTGGAATTATGGTTAATGGTAAGGTGTCCGGGGTTAGAGGTGTTGTTTACGGTTAGCATTTGGGTGAGGATTCCGGTTAGTTATTGTGGTACTGGTCACTGTTATGTTTGGTATTGGGTTAGGGTTAGGTGCTTTCCCAATCTCTTAAAGCTAAGACTATGTACTTGCTCCTCTGGAAGGATAAAACCACTGTGATGAAGTTTTTCAGATGAAGCCTTGCGTTTGCAAGAGGCAATGAGGAAGTACAAGAAGATTCTATCCTTATGCCTGCTTTCCTCAGAGGAGTGGATGAAGTCAGGGACTTCTCCCTTTCACTGAGAAACATGCAGGCCGCTGTTCCCTGTGCGCTCTCTTATTTGTTAAAGCAACTGCAGTTACACACTTTGAACTGTGGAAAGGCACCGGAGTTTGTTAGGATTTCCCCAGGCGCATTCTTTTCCCTGGGCCAAAGGAGCCTTCACAATAGCTTAACGCTAACACTGCATACTCCTTCCACTTCCAGACCACGGCTACCGCAAGACAGTTCTCCGCGGGAAAACTTCCTTTCGCGAAGGGCAGATTGGCCGAGCTCATTGCAGGAAAGCGAAACCAAATGACGCTTTTCTCATTCTAACTGCTTTCGTCCGAGGAATGGATGATGTCCGAGTGTTCTTTTTCTCACTGAGATACAAAAAATCTGATGTTGCCTCTGAGCTCTGTTCTTGACAAATACGTGAAACTGACGTACATTCATGTGGGGAAAGACATGGCTTTGCTAGGATTGCTCTTAGCACTGGGTTTTCTCTGGGCCTCACGTCATGGCAACACTGCATAGGATTTAATCTGTCTGGAGAAGGTTTCGTGCTTTGTAGTTTGGGCTAGAAACACTTGCTTTTGCAAGTGCCAATTGACCAGATTCAGGTAGAAAAGAGAATACAAAAAGGCCTTTTCTCCCTGGGTTCTTTCACAATCTCTAAAAGCTAAAACCCTATAGTTGCTCCTCTGGAAGGATAAATGCACTGCAATGTAGTTTTTCAGAAGAAGCCTTGAGTTTGCGAGAGCATAGGAGGAATTCATTGCAGGAAAGAGGAAGGCCAAAAAGGTTCTCTCCTTATGCCTGCCTTGCTCAGAGGAGTGGATGAAGTCAGGGACTTCTCCCTTTCCCTGAGAAACATGCAGGCCGCTGTTCCCTGTGCGCTCTCTTATTTGTTAAAGCGACTGCAGTTACACACTTTGAAATGTGGAAAGTCACCGGAGTTTGTTGGGATTTCCCCAGGCGCTTTGTTTTCCCTGGGCCAAAAGGAGCCTTCACAATAGCTTAACGCTAACACTGCATACTCCTTCCACTTCCAGACCACGGCTACCGCAAGGCAGGTCTCCGCGGGAAAACTTCCCTTCGCGAAGGGCAGATTGGCCGAGCTCATTGCAGGAAAGCGAAACCAAATGACGCTTTTCTCATTCTAACTGCTTTCGTCCGAGGAATGGATGAAGTCCGAGTGTTCTTTTTCTCACTGAGATAAACAAAATCTGATGTTGCCTCTGAGCTCTCTTTTTGGCAAATACGTGAAACTGACATACATTCATGGGGGGAAACACATGGCTTTGCTACGATTTCTCTTAGCACTGGGTTTTCTCTGGGCCTCACGTCAGGGCAACACTGCATAGGATTTACTCTGTCTGGAGAGAGTTTCCTGCTTTGTAGTTTGTGCTAGAAAACCCTGCTTTAGCAAGTGCCAATTGACCAGATTCAGGTAGAAAAAAGAATACAAAAAGGCCTTTTCTCCCTGTGTCCTTTCACAATCTCTAAAAGCTAAAAGTCTATAGTTGCTCCTCTGGAAGGATAAATGCACTGCAATGTAGTTTTTCAGAAGAAGCCTTGAGTTTGCGAGAACATAGGAGGAATTCATTGCAGGAAAGGGGAAGGCCAAAAAGTTTCTCTCCTTATACCTGCCTTGCTCAGAGGAGTGGATGAAGTCAGGGACTTCTCCCTTTCCCTGAGAAACATGCAGGCCGCTGTTCCCTGTGCGCTCTCTTATTTGTTAAAGCGACTGCAGTTACACACTTTGAACTGTGGAAAGGCACCGGAGTTTCTTAGGATTTCCCCAGGCGCTTTGTTTTCCCTGGGCCAAAAGGAGCCTTCACAATAACAACGCTAACACTGCATACTCCTTCCACTTCCGGACCACGGCTACCGCAAGGCAGGTCTCCGCGGGAAAACTTCCCTTCGCGAAGGGCAGATTGGCCGAGCTCATTGCAGGAAAGCGAAACCAAATGACGCTTTTCTCATTCTAACTGCTTTCGTGCGAGGAATGGATGATGTCCGAGTGTTCTTTTTCTCACTGAGATAAACAATATCTGAAGTTGCCTCTGAGCTGTGTTCTTGGCAAATACGTGAAACTGACATACATTCATGTGGGGAAACACATGGCTTAGCTATGATTTCTCTTAGCACTGGGTTTTCTCTGGGCCTCACGTCAGGGCAACACTGCATAGGATTTACTCTGTCTGGAGAGAGTTTCCTGCATTGTAGTTTGTGCTAGAAAACCCTGCTTTTGCAAGTGCCAATTGACCAGATTCAGGTAGAAAAAAGAATACAAAAAGGCCTTTTCTCCCTGTGTCCTTTCACAATCTCTAAAAGCTAAAAGTCTATAGTTGCTCCTCTGGAAGGATAAATGCACTGCAATGTAGTTTTTCAGAAGAAGCCTTGAGTTTGCGAGAGCATAGGAGGAATTCATTGCAGGAAAGAGGAAGGCCAAAAAGTTTCTCTCCTTATGCCTGCCTTGCTCAGAGGAGTGGATGAAGTCAGGGACTTCTCCCTTTCACTGAGAAACATGCAGGCCGCTGTTCCCTGTGCGCTCTCTTATTTGTTAAAGCGACTGCAGTTACACACTTTGAACTGTGGAAAGGCACCGGAGTTTCTTAGGATTTCCCCAGGCGCTTTGTTTTCCCTGGGCCAAAAGGAGCCTTCACAATAGCTTAACGCTAACAGTGCATACTCCTTCCACTTCCAGACCATGGCTACCGCAAGGCAGGTCTCCGCGGGAAAACTTCCCTTCGCGAAGGGCAGATTGGCCAAGCTCATTGCAGGAAAGCGAAACCAAATGACGCTTTTCTCATTCTAACTGCTTTCGTCCAAGGAATGGTTGAAGTCCGAGTGTTCTTTTTCTCACTGAGATAAACAAAATCTGAAGTTGCCTCTGAGCTCTGTTCTTGGCAAATACGTGAATCTGACATACATTCATGTGGGGAAAGACATGGCTTTGCTAGGATTTCTCTTAGCACTGGGTTTTCTCTGGGCCTCACGTCAGGGCAACACTGCATAGGATTTACTCTGTCTGGAGAGAGTTTCCTGCATTGTAATTTGTGCTAGAAAACCCTGCTTTTGCAAGTGCCAATTGACCAGATTCAGGCAGAAAAAAGAATACAAAAAGGCCTTTTCTCCGTGTGTCGTTTCACAATCTCTAAAAGCTAAAAGTCTATAGTTGCTCCTCTGGAAGGATAAATGCACTGCAATGTAGTTTTTCAGAAGAAGCCTTGAGTTTGCAAGAGCATAGGAGGAATTCATTGCAGGAAAGAGGAAGGCCAAAATGTTTCTCTCCTTATGCCTGCCTTGCTCAGAGGAGTGGATGAAGTCAGGGACTTCTCCCTTTCCCTGAGAAACATGCAGGCCGCTGTTCCCTGTGCGCTCTCTTATTTGTTAAAGCGACTGCAGTTACACACTTTGAACTGTGGAAAGGCACCGGAGTTTGTTGGGATTTCCCCAGGCGCTTTGTTTTCCCTGGGCCAAAAGGAGCCTTCACAATAACAACGCTAACACTGCATACTCCTTCCACTTCCAGACCACGGCTACCGCAAGGCAGGTCTCCGCGGGAAAACTTCCCTTCGCGAAGGGCAGATTGGCCGAGCTCATTGCAGGAAAGCGAAACCAAATGACGCTTTTCTCATTCTAACTGCTTTCGTCCGAGGAATGGATGATGTCCGAGTGTTCTTTTTCTCACTGAGATAAACAATATCTGAAGTTGCCTCTGAGCTCTGTTCTTGGCAAATACGTGAAACTGACATACATTCATGTGGGGAAACACATGGCTTAGCTACTATTTCTCTTAGCACTGGGTTTTCTCTGGGCCTCACGTCAGGACAACACTGCATAGGATTTACTCTGTCTGGAGAGAGTTTCCTGCATTGTAGTTTGTGCTAGAAAACCCTGCTTTTGCAAGTGCCAATTGACCAGATTCAGGTAGAAAAAAGAATACAAAAAGGCCTTTTCTCCCTGTGTCGTTTCACAATCTCTAAAAGCTAAAAGTCTATAGTTGCTCCTCTGGAAGGATAAATGCACTGCAATGTAGTTTTTCAGAAGAAGCCTTGAGTTTGCGAGAGCATAGGAGGAATTCATTGCAGGAAAGGGGAAGGCCAAAAAGTTTCTCTCCTTATGCCTGCCTTGCTCAGAGGAGTGGATGAAGTCAGGGACTTCTCCCTTTCCCTGAGAAACATGCAGGCCGCTGTTCCCTGTGCGCTCTCTTATTTGTTAAAGCGACTGCAGTTACACACTTTGAACTGTGGAAAGGCACCGGAGTTTGTTAGGATTTCCCCAGGCGCTTTGTTTTCCCTGGGCCAAAAGGAGCCTTCACAATAGCTTAACGCTAACACTGCATACTCCTTCCACTTCCAGACCACGGCTACCGCAAGGCAGGTCTCCGCGGGAAAACTTCCCTTCGCGAGGGGCAGATTGGCCGAGCTCATTGCAGGAAAGCGAAACCAAATGACGCTTTTCTCATTCTAACTGCTTTCGTCCGAGGAATGGATGAATTCCGAGTGTTCTTTTTCTCACTGAGATAAACAAAATCTGAAGTTGCCTCTGAGCTGTGTTCTTGGCAAATACGTGAAACTGACATACATTCATGTGGGGAAACACATGGCTTAGCTACGATTTCTCTTAGCACTGGGTTTTCTCTGGGCCTCACGTCAGGGCAACACTGCATAGGATTTACTCTGTCTGGAGAGAGTTTCCTGCATTGTAGTTTGTGCTAGAAAACCCTGCTTTTGCAAGTGCCAATTGACCAGATTCAGGTAGAAAAAAGAATACAAAAAGGCCTTTTCTCCCTGTGTCGTTTCACAATCTCTAAAAGCTAAAAGTCTATAGTTGCTCCTCTGGAAGGATAAATGCACTGCAATGTAGTTTTTCAGAAGAAGCCTTGAGTTTGCGAGAGCATTGGAGGAATTCATTGCAGGAAAGAGGAAGGCCAAAAAGGTTCTCTCCTTATGCCTGCCTTGCTCAGAGGAGTGGATGAAGTCAGGGACTTCTCCCTTTCACTGAGAAACATGCAGGCCACTGTTCCCTGTGCGCTCTCTTATTTGTTAAAGCGACTGCAGTTACACACTTTGAACTGTGGAAAGGCACCGGAGTTTCTTAGGATTTCCCCAGGCGCTTTGTTTTCCCTGGGTCAAAAGGAGCCTTCACAATAGCTTAACGCTAACACTGCATACTCCTTCCACTTCCAGACCACGGCTACCGCAAGGCAGGTCTCCGCGGGAAAACTTCCCTTCCCGAAGGGCAGATTGGCCGAGCTCATTGCAGGAAAGCGAAACCAAATGACGCTTTTCTCATTCTAACTGCTTTCGTCCGAGGAATGGATGAAGTCCGAGTGTTCTTTTTCTCACTGAGATACACAAAATCTGATGTTGCCTCTCAGCTCTCTTCTTGGCAAATACGTGAAACTGACATACATTCATGTGGGGAAAGACATGGCTTTGCTAGGATTTCTCTTAGCAGTGGGTTTTCTCTGGGCCTCACGTCATGGCAACACTGCATAGGATTTACTCTGCCTGGAGAGAGTTTCCTGCTTTGCAGTTTGGGCTAGAAAACCTTGCTTTTGCAAGTGCCAATTGACCAGATTCAGGTAGAAAAGAGAATACAAAAAGGCCTTTTCTCCCTGGGTTCTTTCACAATCTCTAAAAGCTAAAACTGTATAGTTGCTCCTCTGGAAGGATAAATGCACTGCAATATAGTTTTTCAGAAGAAGCCTTGAGTTTGCGAGAGCATAGGAGGAATTCATTGCAGGAAAGAGGAAGGCCAAAAAGGTTCTCTCCTTATGCCTGCCTTGCTCAGAGGAGTGGATGAAGTCAGGGACTTCTCCCTTTCCCTGAGAAACATGCAGGCCGCTGTTCCCTGTGCGCTCTCTTATTTGTTAAAGTGACTTCAGTTACACACTTTGAACTGTGGAAAGGCACCGGAGTTTGTTGGGATTTCCCCAGGCGCTTTGTTTTCCCTGGGCTAAAAGGAGCCTTCACAATAGCTTAAGGCTAACACTGCATACTCCTTGCACTTCCAGACCACAGGTACCGCAAGGCAGTTCTCCGCGGGAAAACTTTCCTTCGCGAGGGGCAGATTGGCCAAGCTCATTGCAGGAAAGCGAAACCAAATGACGCTTTTCTCATTCTAACTGCTTTCGTCCGAGGAATGGATGAATTCCGAGTGTTCTTTTTCTCACTGAGATAAACAAAATCTGAAGTTGCCTCTGAGCTGTGTTCTTGGCAAATACGTGAAACTGACATACATTCATGTGGGGAAACACATGGCTTAGCTACGATTTCTCTTAGCACTGGGTTTTCTCTGGGCCTCACGTCAGGGCAACACTGCATAGGATTTACTCTGTCTGGAGAGAGTTTCCTGCATTGTAGTTTGTGCTAGAAAACCCTGCTTTTGCAAGTGCCAATTGACCAGATTCAGGTAGAAAAAAGAATACAAAAAGGCCTTTTCTCCCTGTGTCGTTTCACAATCTCTAAAAGCTAAAAGTCTATAGTTGCTCCTCTGGAAGGATAAATGCACTGCAATGTAGTTTTTCAGAAGAAGCCTTGAGTTTGCGAGAGCATTGGAGGAATTCATTGCAGGAAAGAGGAAGGCCAAAAAGGTTCTCTCCTTATGCCTGCCTTGCTCAGCGGAGTGGATGAAGTCAGGGACTTCTCCCTTTCACTGAGAAACATGCAGGCCACTGTTCCCTGTGCGCTCTCTTATTTGTTAAAGCGACTGCAGTTACACACTTTGAACTGTGGAAAGGCACCGGAGTTTCTTAGCATTTCCCCAGGCGCTTTGTTTTCCCTGGGTCAAAAGGAGCCTTCACAATAGCTTAACGCTAACACTGCATACTCCTTCCACTTCCAGACCACGGCTACCGCAAGGCAGGTCTCCGCGGGAAAACTTCCCTTCCCGAAGGGCAGATTGGCCGAGCTCATTGCAGGAAAGCGAAACCAAAGGACGCTTTTCTCATTCTAACTGCTTTCGTCCGAGGAATGGATGAAGTCCGAGTGTTCTTTTTCTCACTGAGATACACAAAATCTGATGTTGCCTCTCAGCTCTCTTCTTGGCAAATACGTGAAACTGACATACATTCATGTGGGGAAAGACATGGCTTTGCTAGGATTTCTCTTAGCAGTGGGTTTTCTCTGGGCCTCACGTCATGGCAACACTGCATAGGATTTACTCTGCCTGGAGAGAGTTTCCTGCTTTGCAGTTTGGGCTAGAAAACCTTGCTTTTGCAAGTGCCAATTGACCAGATTCAGGTAGAAAAGAGAATACAAAAAGGCCTTTTCTCCCTGGGTTCTTTCACAATCTCTAAAAGCTAAAACTGTATAGTTGCTCCTCTGGAAGGATAAATGCACTGCAATGTAGTTTTTCAGAAGAAGCCTTGAGTTTGCGAGAGCATAGGAGGAATTCATTGCAGGAAAGAGGAAGGCCAAAAAGGTTCTCTCCTTATGCCTGCCTTGCTCAGAGGAGTGGATGAAGTCAGGGACTTCTCCATTTCCCTGAGAAACATGCAGGCCGCTGTTCCCTGTGCGCTCTCTTATTTGTTAAAGCGACTGCAGTTACACACTTTGAACTGTGGAAAGGCACCGGAGTTTGTTGGGATTTCCCCAGGCGCTTTGTTTTCCCTGGGCTAAAAGGAGCCTTCACAATAGCTTAAGGCTAACACTGCATACTCCTTGCACTTCCAGACCACAGGTACCGCAAGGCAGTTCTCCGCGGGAAAACTTTCCTTCGCGAGGGGCAGAGTGGCCAAGCTCATTGCAGGAAAGCGAAACCAAATGACGCTTTTCTCATTCTAACTGCTTTCGTCCGAGGAATGGATGAATTCCGAGTGTTCTTTTTCTCACTGAGATACACAAAATCTGATGTTGTCTCTGAGCTCTCTTCTTGGCAAATACGTGAAAC
Source organism: Elephas maximus indicus (assembly GCF_024166365.1). NCBI lineage: Eukaryota > Metazoa > Chordata > Mammalia > Proboscidea > Elephantidae > Elephas > Elephas maximus. The sequence goes on from NC_064819.1 coordinate 36,171,784, forward strand.
TGACATACATTCATGTGGGGAAAGACATGGCTTTGCTAGGATTTCTCTTAGCACTGGGGTTTCTCTGGGCCTCACGTCAGGGCAACACTGCATAGGATTTACTCTGTCTGGAGAGAGTTTCCTGCTTTGTAGTTTCTGCTAGAAAACCCTGCTTTTGCAAGTGCCAATTGACCAGATTCAGGTAGAAAAGAGAATACAAAAAGGCCTTTTCTCCCTGGGTTCTTTCACAATCTCTAAAAGCTAAAACCCTATAGTTGCTCCTCTGGAAGGATAAATGCACTGCAATGTAGTTTTTCAGAAGAAGCCTTGAGTTTGCGAGAGCATAGGAGGAATTCATTGCAGGAAAGAGGAGGGCCAAAAAGGTTCTCTCCTTATGCCTGCCTTGCTCAGAGGAGTGGATGAAGTCAGGGACTTCTCCCTTTCCCTGAGAAACATGCAGGCCGCTGTTCCCTGTGCGCTCTCTTATTTGTTAAAGCGACTGCAGTTACACACTTTGAACTGTGGAAAGGCACCGGAGTTTCTTAGGATTTCCCCAGGCGCTTTGTTTTCCCTGGGTCAAAAGGAGCCTTCACAGTAGCTTAACGCTAACACTGCATACTCCTTGCACTTCCAGACCACGGCTACCGCAAGGCAGTTCTCCGCGGGAAAACTTCCCTTCGCGAAGGGCAGATTGGCCGAGCTCATTGCAGGAAAGTGAAACCAAATGACGCTTTTCTCATTCTAAATGCTTTCGTCCGAGGAATGGATAAAGTCCGAGTGTTCTTTTTCTCACTGAGATAGACAAAATCTGATGTTGCCTCTGAGCTCTGTGCTTGGCAAATACGTGAAACTGACATACATTCATGTGGGGAAAGACATGGCTTTGCTAGGATTTCTCTTAGCACTGGGTTTTCTCTGGGCCTCACGTCATGGCAACACTGCATAGGATTTACTCTGCCTGGAGAGAGTTTCCTGCTTTGTAGTTTGGGCTAGAAAACCTTGCTTTTGCAAGTGCCAATTGACCAGATTCAGGTAGAAAAGAGAATACAAAAAGGCCTTTTCTCCCTGGGTTCTTTCACAATCTCTAAAAGCTAAAAGTCTATAGTTGCTCCTCTGGAAGGATAAATGCACTGCAATATAGTTTTTCAGAAGAAGCCTTGAGTTTGCGAGAGCATAGGAGGAATTCATTGCAGGAAAGAGGAAGGCCAAAAAGGTTCTCTCCTTATGCCTGCCTTGCTCAGAGGAGTGGATGAAGTCAGGGACTTCTCCCTTTCCCTGAGAAACATGCAGGCCGCTGTTCCCTGTGCGCTCTCTTATTTGTTAAAGCGACTGCAGTTACACACTTTGAACTGTGGAAAGGCACCGGAGTTTGTTGGGATTTCCCCAGGCGCTTTGTTTTCCCTGGGCCAAAAGGAGCCTTCACAATAACTTAACGCTAACACTGCATACTCCTTCCACTTCCAGACCACGGCTACCGCAAGGCAGGTCTCCGCGGGAAAACTTCCCTTCGCGAAGGGCAGATTGGCCGAGCTCATTGCAGGAAAGCGAAACCAAATGACGCTTTTCTCATTCTAACTGCTTTCGTCCGAGGAATGGATGATGTCCGAGTGTTCTTTTTCTCACTGAGATAAACAAAATCTGAAGTTGCCTCTGAGCTCTGTTCTTGGCAAATACGTGAAACTGACATACATTCATGCGGGGGTTTAAACACATGGCTTAGCTACGATTTCTCTTAACACTGGGTTTTCTCTGAGCCTCACGTCAGGGCAACACTGCATAGGATTTACTCTGTCTGGAGAGGGTTTCCTGCTTTGTAGTTCGTGCTAGAAAACCCTGCTTTTGCAAGTGCCAATTGACCAGATTCAGGTAGAAAAAAGAATACAAAAAGGCCTTTTCTCCCTGTGTCCTTTCACAATCTCTAAAAGCTAAAAGTCTGTAGTTGCTCCTCTGGAAGGATAAATGCACTGCAATGTAGTTTTTCAGAAGAAGCCTTGAGTTTGCGAGAGCATAGGAGGAATTCATTGCAGGAAAGAGGAAGGCCAAAAAGTTTCTCTCCTTATGCCTGCCTTGCTCAGAGGAGTGGATGAAGTCAGGGACTTCTCCCTTTCCCTGAGAAACATGCAGGCCGCTGTTCCCTGTGCGCTCTCTTATTTGTTAAAGCGACTGCAGTTACACACTTTGAACTGTGGAAAGGTACCGGAGTTTGTTAGGATTTCCCCAGGCGCATTGTTTTCCCTGGGCCAAAAGGAGCCTTCACAGTAGCTTAACGCTAACACTGCATACTCCTTGCACTTCCAGACCACGGCTACCGCAAGGCAGTTCTCCGCGGGAAAACTTCCCTTCGCGAGGGGCAGATTGGCCGAGCTCATTCCAGGAAAGTGAAACCAAATGACGCTTTTCTCATTCTAACTGCTTTCGTCCGAGGAATGGATGAAGTCCGAGTGTTCTTTTCTCACTGAGATATACAAAATCTGATGTTGCCTCTGAGCTCTGTTCTTGGCAAATACGTGAAACTGACATACATTCATGTGGGGAAGCACATGGCTTTGCTACGATTTCTCTTAGCACTGGGTTTTCTCTGGGCCTCACGTCATGGCAACACTGCATATGATTTACTCTGTCTGGAGAGAGTTTCCTGCTTTGTAGTTTCTGCTACAAAACCCTGCTTTTGCAAGTGCCAATTGACCAGATTCAGGTAGAAAAGAGAATACAAAAAGGCCTTTTCTCCCTGGGTTCTTTCACAATCTCTAAAAGCTAAAAGTCTATAGTTGCTCCTCTGGAAGGATAAATGCACTGCAATGTAGTTTTTCAGAAGAAGCCTTGAGTTTGCGAGAGCATAGGAGGAATTCATTGCAGGAAAGAGGAAGGCCAAAAAGTTTCTCTCCTTATGCCTGCCTTGCTCAGAGGAGTGGATGAAGTCAGGGACTTCTCCCTTTCCCTGAGAAACATGCAGGCCGCTGTTCCCTGTGCGCTCTCTTATTTGTTAAAGCGACTGCAGTTACACACTTTGAACTGTGGAAAGGCACCGGAGTTTCTTAGGATTTCCCCAGGCGCTTTGTTTTCCCTGGGCCAAAAGGAGCCTTCACAATAGCTTAACGCTAACACTGCATACTCCTTCCACTTCCAGACCACGGCTACCGCAAGACAGTTCTCCGCGGGAAAACTTCCCTTCGCGAAGGGCAGATTGGCCGAGCTCATTGCAGGAAAGCGAAACCAAATGACGCTTTTCTCATTCTAACTGCTTTCGTGCGAGGAATGGATGAAGTCCGAGTGTTCTTTTTCTCACTGAGATACAAAAAATCTGATGTTGCCTCTGAGCTCTGTTCTTGGCAAATACGTGAAGCTGACGTACATTCATGTGGGGAAACACATGGCTTTGCTAGGATTTCTCTTAGCACTGGGTTTTCTCTGGGCCTCACGTCATGGCAACACTGCATAGGATTTACTCTGCCTGGAGAGAGTTTCCTGCTTTGCAGTTTGGGCTAGAAAACCTTGCTTTTGCAAGTGCCAATTGACCAGATTCAGGTAGAAAAGAGAATACAAAAAGGCCTTTTCTCCCTGGGTTCTTTCACAATCTCTAAAAGCTAAAACTGTATAGTTGCTCCTCTGGAAGGATAAATGCACTGCAATATAGTTTTTCAGAAGAAGCCTTGAGTTTGCGAGAGCATAGGAGGAATTCATTGCAGGAAAGAGGAAGGCCAAAAAGGTTCTCTCCTTATGCCTGCCTTGCTCAGAGGAGTGGATGAAGTCAGGGACTTCTCCCTTTCCCTGAGAAACATGCAGGCCGCTGTTCCCTGTGCGCTCTCTTATTTGTTAAAGCGACTGCAGTTACACACTTTGAACTGTGGAAAGGCACCGGAGTTTGTTGGGATTTCCCCAGGCGCTTTGTTTTCCCTGGGCTAAAAGGAGCCTTCACAATAGCTTAAGGCTAACACTGCATACTCCTTGCACTTCCAGACCACAGGTACCGCAAGGCAGTTCTCCGCGGGAAAACTTTCCTTCGCGAGGGGCAGATTGGCCAAGCTCATTGCAGGAAAGCGAAACCAAATGACGCTTTTCTCATTCTAACTGCTTTCGTCCGAGGAATGGATGAAGTCCGAGTGTTCTTTTTCTCACTGAGATACACAAAATCTGATGTTGTCTCTGAGCTCTCTTCTTGGCAAATACGTGAAACTGACATACATTCATGCGGGGGTTTAAACACATGGCTTAGCTACGATTTCTCTTAGCACTGGGTTTTCTCTGGGCCTCACGTCAGGGCAACACTGCATAGGATTTACTCTGTCTGGAGAGGGTTTCCTGCTTTGTAGTTCGTGCTAGAAAACCCTGCTTTTGCAAGTGCCAATTGACCAGATTCAGGTAGAAAAAAGAATACAAAAAGGCCTTTTCTCCCTGTGTCCTTTCACAATCTCTAAAAGCTAAAAGTCTATAGTTGCTCCTCTGGAAGGATAAATGCACTGCAATGTAGTTTTTCAGAAGAAGCCTTGAGTTTGCGAGAGCATAGGAGGAATTCATTGCAGGAAAGAGGAAGGCCAAAATGTTTCTCTCCTTATGCCTGCCTTGCTCAGAGGAGTGGATGAAGTCAGGGACTTCTCCCTTTCCCTGAGAAACATGCAGGCCGCTGTTCCCTGTGCGCTCTCTTATTTGTTAAAGCGACTGCAGTTACACACTTTGAACTGTGGAAAGGCACCGGAGTTTCTTAGGATTTCCCCAGGCGCTTTGTTTTCCCTGGGCCAAAAGGAGCCTTCACAGTAGCTTAACGCTAACACTGCATACTCCTTGCACTTCCAGACCACGGCTACCGCAAGGCAGTTCTCCGCGGGAAAACTTCCCTTCGCGAAGGGCAGATTGGCCGAGCTCATTGCAGGAAAGTGAAACCAAATGACGCTTTTCTCATTCTAAATGCTTTCGTCCGAGGAATGGATAAAGTCCGAGTGTTCTTTTTCTCACTGAGATAGACAAAATCTGATGTTGCCTCTGAGCTCTGTGCTTGGCAAATACGTGAAACTGACATACATTCATGTGGGGAAAGACATGGCTTTGCTAGGATTTCTCTTAGCACTGGGTTTTCTCTGGGCCTCACGTCATGGCAACACTGCATAGGATTTACTCTGCCTGGAGAGAGTTTCCTGCTTTGTAGTTTGGGCTAGAAAACCTTGCTTTTGCAAGTGCCAATTGACCAGATTCAGGTAGAAAAGAGAATACAAAAAGGCCTTTTCTCCCTGGGTTCTTTCACAATCTCTAAAAGCTAAAAGTCTATAGTTGCTCCTCTGGAAGGATAAATGCACTGCAATATAGTTTTTCAGAAGAAGCCTTGAGTTTGCGAGAGCATAGGAGGAATTCATTGCAGGAAAGAGGAAGGCCAAAAAGGTTCTCTCCTTATGCCTGCCTTGCTCAGAGGAGTGGATGAAGTCAGGGACTTCTCCCTTTCCCTGAGAAACATGCAGGCCGCTGTTCCCTGTGCGCTCTCTTATTTGTTAAAGCGACTGCAGTTACACACTTTGAACTGTGGAAAGGCACCGGAGTTTGTTGGGATTTCCCCAGGCGCTTTGTTTTCCCTGGGCCAAAAGGAGCCTTCACAATAACTTAACGCTAACACTGCATACTCCTTCCACTTCCAGACCACGGCTACCGCAAGGCAGGTCTCCGCGGGAAAACTTCCCTTCGCGAAGGGCAGATTGGCCGAGCTCATTGCAGGAAAGCGAAACCAAATGACGCTTTTCTCATTCTAACTGCTTTCGTCCGAGGAATGGATGATGTCCGAGTGTTCTTTTTCTCACTGAGATAAACAAAATCTGAAGTTGCCTCTGAGCTCTGTTCTTGGCAAATACGTGAAACTGACATACATTCATGCGGGGGTTTAAACACATGGCTTAGCTACGATTTCTCTTAACACTGGGTTTTCTCTGAGCCTCACGTCAGGGCAACACTGCATAGGATTTACTCTGTCTGGAGAGGGTTTCCTGCTTTGTAGTTCGTGCTAGAAAACCCTGCTTTTGCAAGTGCCAATTGACCAGATTCAGGTAGAAAAAAGAATACAAAAAGGCCTTTTCTCCCTGTGTCCTTTCACAATCTCTAAAAGCTAAAAGTCTGTAGTTGCTCCTCTGGAAGGATAAATGCACTGCAATGTAGTTTTTCAGAAGAAGCCTTGAGTTTGCGAGAGCATAGGAGGAATTCATTGCAGGAAAGAGGAAGGCCAAAATGTTTCTCTCCTTATGCCTGCCTTGCTCAGAGGAGTGGATGAAGTCAGGGACTTCTCCCTTTCCCTGAGAAACATGCAGGCCGCTGTTCCCTGTGCGCTCTCTTATTTGTTAAAGCGACTGCAGTTACACACTTTGAACTGTGGAAAGGTACCGGAGTTTGTTAGGATTTCCCCAGGCGCATTGTTTTCCCTGGGCCAAAAGGAGCCTTCACAGTAGCTTAACGCTAACACTGCATACTCCTTGCACTTCCAGACCACGGGTACCGCAAGGCAGTTCTCCGCGGGAAAACTTCCCTTCGCGAGGGGCAGATTGGCCGAGCTCATTGCAGGAAAGTGAAACCAAATGACGCTTTTCTCATTCTAACTGCTTTCGTCCGAGGAATGGATGAAGTCCGAGTGTTCTTTTTCTCACTGAGATACACAAAATCTGATGTTGCCTCTGAGCTCTGTTCTTGGCAAATAGGTGAAACTGACATACATTCATGTGGGGAAACACATGGCTTTGCTAGGATTTCTCTTAGCACTGGGTTTTCTCTGGGCCTCACGTCATGGCAACACTGCATAGGATTTACTCTGCCTGGAGAGAGTTTCCTGCTTTGTAGTTTGGGCTACAAAACCTTGCTTTTGCAAGTGCCAATGGACCATATTCAGGTAGAAAAGAGAATACAAAAAGGCCTTTTCTCCCTGGGTTCTTTCACAATCTCTAAAAGCTAAAAGTGTATAGTTGCTCCTCTGGAAGGATAAATGCACTGCAATGTAGTTTTTCAGAAGAAGCCTTGAGTTTGCGAGAGCATAGGAGGAATTCATTGCAGGAAAGAGGAAGGCCAAAAAGTTTCTCTCCTTATGCCTGCCTTGCTCAGAGGAGTGGATGAAGTCAGGGACTTCTCCCTTTCCCTGAGAAACATGCAGGCCGCTGTTCCCTGTGCGCTCTCTTATTTGTTAAAGCGACTGCAGTTACACACTTTGAACTGTGGAAAGGCACCGGAGTTTCTTAGGATTTTCCCAGGCGCTTTGTTTTCCCTAGGCCAAAAGGAGCCTTCACAATAGCTTAAGGCTAACACTGCATACTGCTTCCACTTCCAGACCACGGCTACCGCAAGGCAGTTCTCCACGGGAAAACTTCCCTTCGCGAAGGGCAGATTGGCCGAGCTCATTCCAGGAAAGCTAAACCAAATGACGCTTTTCTCATTCTAACTGCTTTCGTCCGAGGAATGGATGAAGTCCGAGTGTTCTTTTCTCACTGAGATATACAAAATCTGATGTTGCCTCTGAGCTCTGTTCTTGGCAAATACGTGAAACTGACATACATTCATGTGGGGAAGCACATGGCTTTGCTACGATTTCTCTTAGCACTGGGTTTTCTCTGGGCCTCACGTCATGGCAACACTGCATATGATTTACTCTGTCTGGAGAGAGTTTCCTGCTTTGTAGTTTCTGCTACAAAACCCTGCTTTTGCAAGTGCCAATTGACCAGATTCAGGTAGAAAAGAGAATACAAAAAGGCCTTTTCTCCCTGGGTTCTTTCACAATCTCTAAAAGCTAAAAGTCTATAGTTGCTCCTCTGGAAGGATAAATGCACTGCAATGTAGTTTTTCAGAAGAAGCCTTGAGTTTGCGAGAGCATAGGAGGAATTCATTGCAGGAAAGAGGAAGGCCAAAAAGTTTCTCTCCTTATGCCTGCCTTGCTCAGAGGAGTGGATGAAGTCAGGGACTTCTCCCTTTCCCTGAGAAACATGCAGGCCGCTGTTCCCTGTGCGCTCTCTTATTTGTTAAAGCGACTGCAGTTACACACTTTGAACTGTGGAAAGGCACCGGAGTTTCTTAGGATTTCCCCAGGCGCTTTGTTTTCCCTGGGCCAAAAGGAGCCTTCACAATAGCTTAACGCTAACACTGCATACTCCTTCCACTTCCAGACCATGGCTACCGCAAGGCAGGTCTCCGCGGGAAAACTTCCCTTCGCGAAGGGCAGATTGCCTGAGCTCATTGCAGGAAAGCGAAACCAAATGACGCTTTTCTCATTCTAACTGCTTTCGTCCGAGGAATGGATGAAGTCCGAGTGTTCTTTTTCTCACTGAGATACACAAAATCTGATGTTGCCTCTGAGCTCTGTTCTTGGCAAATAGGTGAAACTGACATACATTCATGTGGAGAAACACATGGCTTTGCTAGGATTTCTCTTAGCACTGGGTTTTCTCTGGGCCTCACGTCATGGCAACACTGCATAGGATTTACTCTGCCTGGAGAGAGTTTCCTGCTTTGTAGTTTGGGCTAGAAAACCTTGCTTTTGCAAGTGCCAATGGACCATATTCAGGTAGAAAAGAGAATACAAAAAGGCCTTTTCTCCCTGGGTTCTTTCACAATCTCTAAAAGCTAAAAGTCTATAGTTGCTCCTCTGGAAGGATAAATGCACTGCAATGTAGTTTTTCAGAAGAAGCCTTGAGTTTGCGAGAGCATAGGAGGAATTCATTGCAGGAAAGAGGAAGGCCAAAAAGTTTCTCTCCTTATACCTGCCTTGCTCAGAGGAGTGGATGAAGTCAGGGACTTCTCCCTTTCCCTGAGAAACATGCAGGCCGCTGTTCCCTGTGCGCTCTCTTATTTGTTAAAGCGACTGCAGTTACACACTTTGAACTGTGGAAAGGCACCGGAGTTTCTTAGGATTTCCCCAGGCGTTTTGTTTTCCCTGGGCTAAAAGGAGCCTTCACAATAGCTTAAGGCTAACACTGCATACTCCTTGCACTTCCAGACCACAGGTACCGCAAGGCAGTTCTCCGCGGGAAAACTTTCCTTCGCGAGGGGCAGATTGGCCAAGCTCATTGCAGGAAAGCGAAACCAAATGACGCTTTTCTCATTCTAACTGCTTTCGTCCGAGGAATGGATGATGTCCGAGTGTTCTTTTTCTCACTGAGATAAACAAAATCTGAAGTTGCCTCTGAGCTGTGTTCTTGGCAAATACGTGAAACTGACATACATTCATGCGGGGGTTTAAACACATGGCTTAGCTACGATTTCTCTTAACACTGGGTTTTCTCTGAGCCTCACGTCAGGGCAACACTGCATAGGATTTACTCTGTCTGGAGAGGGTTTCCTGCTTTGTAGTTCGTGCTAGAAAACCCTGCTTTTGCAAGTGCCAATTGACCAGATTCAGGTAGAAAAAAGAATACAAAAAGGCCTTTTCTCCCTGTGTCCTTTCACAATCTCTAAAAGCTAAAAGTCTGTAGTTGCTCCTCTGGAAGGATAAATGCACTGCAATGTAGTTTTTCAGAAGAAGCCTTGAGTTTGCGAGAGCATAGGAGGAATTCATTGCAGGAAAGAGGAAGGCCAAAAAGTTTCTCTCCTTATGCCTGCCTTGCTCAGAGGAGTGGATGAAGTCAGGGACTTCTCCCTTTCCCTGAGAAACATGCAGGCCGCTGTTCCCTGTGCGCTCTCTTATTTGTTAAAGCGACTGCAGTTACACACTTTGAACTGTGGAAAGGTACCGGAGTTTGTTAGGATTTCCCCAGGCGCATTGTTTTCCCTGGGCCAAAAGGAGCCTTCACAGTAGCTTAACGCTAACACTGCATACTCCTTGCACTTCCAGACCACGGCTACCGCAAGGCAGTTCTCCGCGGGAAAACTTCCCTTCGCGAGGGGCAGATTGGCCGAGCTCATTCCAGGAAAGTGAAACCAAATGACGCTTTTCTCATTCTAACTGCTTTCGTCCGAGGAATGGATGAAGTCCGAGTGTTCTTTTCTCACTGAGATATACAAAATCTGATGTTGCCTCTGAGCTCTGTTCTTGGCAAATACGTGAAACTGACATACATTCATGTGGGGAAGCACATGGCTTTGCTACGATTTCTCTTAGCACTGGGTTTTCTCTGGGCCTCACGTCATGGCAACACTGCATATGATTTACTCTGTCTGGAGAGAGTTTCCTGCTTTGTAGTTTCTGCTACAAAACCCTGCTTTTGCAAGTGCCAATTGACCAGATTCAGGTAGAAAAGAGAATACAAAAAGGCCTTTTCTCCCTGGGTTCTTTCACAATCTCTAAAAGCTAAAAGTCTATAGTTGCTCCTCTGGAAGGATAAATGCACTGCAATGTAGTTTTTCAGAAGAAGCCTTGAGTTTGCGAGAGCATAGGAGGAATTCATTGCAGGAAAGAGGAAGGCCAAAAAGTTTCTCTCCTTATGCCTGCCTTGCTCAGAGGAGTGGATGAAGTCAGGGACTTCTCCCTTTCCCTGAGAAACATGCAGGCCGCTGTTCCCTGTGCGCTCTCTTATTTGTTAAAGCGACTGCAGTTACACACTTTGAACTGTGGAAAGGCACCGGAGTTTCTTAGGATTTCCCCAGGCGCTTTGTTTTCCCTGGGCCAAAAGGAGCCTTCACAGTAGCTTAACGCTAACACTGCATACTCCTTGCACTTCCAGACCACGGCTACCGCAAGGCAGTTCTCCGCGGGAAAACTTCCCTTCGCGAAGGGCAGATTGGCCGAGCTCATTGCAGGAAAGTGAAACCAAATGACGCTTTTCTCATTCTAAATGCTTTCGTCCGAGGAATGGATAAAGTCCGAGTGTTCTTTTTCTCACTGAGATAGACAAAATCTGATGTTGCCTCTGAGCTCTGTGCTTGGCAAATACGTGAAACTGACATACATTCATGTGGGGAAAGACATGGCTTTGCTAGGATTTCTCTTAGCACTGGGTTTTCTCTGGGCCTCACGTCATGGCAACACTGCATAGGATTTACTCTGCCTGGAGAGAGTTTCCTGCTTTGTAGTTTGGGCTAGAAAACCTTGCTTTTGCAAGTGCCAATTGACCAGATTCAGGTAGAAAAGAGAATACAAAAAGGCCTTTTCTCCCTGGGTTCTTTCACAATCTCTAAAAGCTAAAAGTCTATAGTTGCTCCTCTGGAAGGATAAATGCACTGCAATATAGTTTTTCAGAAGAAGCCTTGAGTTTGCGAGAGCATAGGAGGAATTCATTGCAGGAAAGAGGAAGGCCAAAAAGGTTCTCTCCTTATGCCTGCCTTGCTCAGAGGAGTGGATGAAGTCAGGGACTTCTCCCTTTCCCTGAGAAACATGCAGGCCGCTGTTCCCTGTGCGCTCTCTTATTTGTTAAAGCGACTGCAGTTACACACTTTGAACTGTGGAAAGGCACCGGAGTTTGTTGGGATTTCCCCAGGCGCTTTGTTTTCCCTGGGCCAAAAGGAGCCTTCACAATAACTTAACGCTAACACTGCATACTCCTTCCACTTCCAGACCACGGCTACCGCAAGGCAGGTCTCCGCGGGAAAACTTCCCTTCGCGAAGGGCAGATTGGCCGAGCTCATTGCAGGAAAGCGAAACCAAATGACGCTTTTCTCATTCTAACTGCTTTCGTCCGAGGAATGGATGATGTCCGAGTGTTCTTTTTCTCACTGAGATAAACAAAATCTGAAGTTGCCTCTGAGCTGTGTTCTTGGCAAATACGTGAAACTGACATACATTCATGCGGGGGTTTAAACACATGGCTTAGCTACGATTTCTCTTAACACTGGGTTTTCTCTGAGCCTCACGTCAGGGCAACACTGCATAGGATTTACTCTGTCTGGAGAGGGTTTCCTGCTTTGTAGTTCGTGCTAGAAAACCCTGCTTTTGCAAGTGCCAATTGACCAGATTCAGGTAGAAAAAAGAATACAAAAAGGCCTTTTCTCCCTGTGTCCTTTCACAATCTCTAAAAGCTAAAAGTCTGTAGTTGCTCCTCTGGAAGGATAAATGCACTGCAATGTAGTTTTTCAGAAGAAGCCTTGAGTTTGCGAGAGCATAGGAGGAATTCATTGCAGGAAAGAGGAAGGCCAAAAAGTTTCTCTCCTTATGCCTGCCTTGCTCAGAGGAGTGGATGAAGTCAGGGACTTCTCCCTTTCCCTGAGAAACATGCAGGCCGCTGTTCCCTGTGCGCTCTCTTATTTGTTAAAGCGACTGCAGTTACACACTTTGAACTGTGGAAAGGTACCGGAGTTTGTTAGGATTTCCCCAGGCGCATTGTTTTCCCTGGGCCAAAAGGAGCCTTCACAGTAGCTTAACGCTAACACTGCATACTCCTTGCACTTCCAGACCACGGCTACCGCAAGGCAGTTCTCCGCGGGAAAACTTCCCTTCGCGAGGGGCAGATTGGCCGAGCTCATTCCAGGAAAGTGAAACCAAATGACGCTTTTCTCATTCTAACTGCTTTCGTCCGAGGAATGGATGAAGTCCGAGTGTTCTTTTCTCACTGAGATATACAAAATCTGATGTTGCCTCTGAGCTCTGTTCTTGGCAAATACGTGAAACTGACATACATTCATGTGGGGAAGCACATGGCTTTGCTACGATTTCTCTTAGCACTGGGTTTTCTCTGGGCCTCACGTCATGGCAACACTGCATATGATTTACTCTGTCTGGAGAGAGTTTCCTGCTTTGTAGTTTCTGCTACAAAACCCTGCTTTTGCAAGTGCCAATTGACCAGATTCAGGTAGAAAAGAGAATACAAAAAGGCCTTTTCTCCCTGGGTTCTTTCACAATCTCTAAAAGCTAAAAGTCTATAGTTGCTCCTCTGGAAGGATAAATGCACTGCAATGTAGTTTTTCAGAAGAAGCCTTGAGTTTGCGAGAGCATAGGAGGAATTCATTGCAGGAAAGAGGAAGGCCAAAAAGTTTCTCTCCTTATGCCTGCCTTGCTCAGAGGAGTGGATGAAGTCAGGGACTTCTCCCTTTCCCTGAGAAACATGCAGGCCGCTGTTCCCTGTGCGCTCTCTTATTTGTTAAAGCGACTGCAGTTACACACTTTGAACTGTGGAAAGGCACCGGAGTTTCTTAGGATTTCCCCAGGCGCTTTGTTTTCCCTGGGCCAAAAGGAGCCTTCACAATAGCTTAACGCTAACACTGCATACTCCTTCCACTTCCAGACCACGGCTACCGCAAGACAGTTCTCCGCGGGAAAACTTCCCTTCGCGAAGGGCAGATTGGCCGAGCTCATTGCAGGAAAGCGAAACCAAATGACGCTTTTCTCATTCTAACTGCTTTCGTGCGAGGAATGGATGAAGTCCGAGTGTTCTTTTTCTCACTGAGATACAAAAAATCTGATGTTGCCTCTGAGCTCTGTTCTTGGCAAATACGTGAAGCTGACGTACATTCATGTGGGGAAACACATGGCTTTGCTAGGATTTCTCTTAGCACTGGGTTTTCTCTGGGCCTCACGTCATGGCAACACTGCATAGGATTTACTCTGCCTGGAGAGAGTTTCCTGCTTTGCAGTTTGGGCTAGAAAACCTTGCTTTTGCAAGTGCCAATTGACCAGATTCAGGTAGAAAAGAGAATACAAAAAGGCCTTTTCTCCCTGGGTTCTTTCACAATCTCTAAAAGCTAAAACTGTATAGTTGCTCCTCTGGAAGGATAAATGCACTGCAATATAGTTTTTCAGAAGAAGCCTTGAGTTTGCGAGAGCATAGGAGGAATTCATTGCAGGAAAGAGGAAGGCCAAAAAGGTTCTCTCCTTATGCCTGCCTTGCTCAGAGGAGTGGATGAAGTCAGGGACTTCTCCCTTTCCCTGAGAAACATGCAGGCCGCTGTTCCCTGTGCGCTCTCTTATTTGTTAAAGCGACTGCAGTTACACACTTTGAACTGTGGAAAGGCACCGGAGTTTGTTGGGATTTCCCCAGGCGCTTTGTTTTCCCTGGGCTAAAAGGAGCCTTCACAATAGCTTAAGGCTAACACTGCATACTCCTTGCACTTCCAGACCACAGGTACCGCAAGGCAGTTCTCCGCGGGAAAACTTTCCTTCGCGAGGGGCAGATTGGCCAAGCTCATTGCAGGAAAGCGAAACCAAATGACGCTTTTCTCATTCTAACTGCTTTCGTCCGAGGAATGGATGAAGTCCGAGTGTTCTTTTTCTCACTGAGATACACAAAATCTGATGTTGTCTCTGAGCTCTCTTCTTGGCAAATACGTGAAACTGACATACATTCATGCGGGGGTTTAAACACATGGCTTAGCTACGATTTCTCTTAGCACTGGGTTTTCTCTGGGCCTCACGTCAGGGCAACACTGCATAGGATTTACTCTGTCTGGAGAGGGTTTCCTGCTTTGTAGTTCGTGCTAGAAAACCCTGCTTTTGCAAGTGCCAATTGACCAGATTCAGGTAGAAAAAAGAATACAAAAAGGCCTTTTCTCCCTGTGTCCTTTCACAATCTCTAAAAGCTAAAAGTCTATAGTTGCTCCTCTGGAAGGATAAATGCACTGCAATGTAGTTTTTCAGAAGAAGCCTTGAGTTTGCGAGAGCATAGGAGGAATTCATTGCAGGAAAGAGGAAGGCCAAAATGTTTCTCTCCTTATGCCTGCCTTGCTCAGAGGAGTGGATGAAGTCAGGGACTTCTCCCTTTCCCTGAGAAACATGCAGGCCGCTGTTCCCTGTGCGCTCTCTTATTTGTTAAAGCGACTGCAGTTACACACTTTGAACTGTGGAAAGGCACCGGAGTTTCTTAGGATTTCCCCAGGCGCTTTGTTTTCCCTGGGCCAAAAGGAGCCTTCACAGTAGCTTAACGCTAACACTGCATACTCCTTGCACTTCCAGACCACGGCTACCGCAAGGCAGTTCTCCGCGGGAAAACTTCCCTTCGCGAAGGGCAGATTGGCCGAGCTCATTGCAGGAAAGTGAAACCAAATGACGCTTTTCTCATTCTAAATGCTTTCGTCCGAGGAATGGATAAAGTCCGAGTGTTCTTTTTCTCACTGAGATAGACAAAATCTGATGTTGCCTCTGAGCTCTGTGCTTGGCAAATACGTGAAACTGACATACATTCATGTGGGGAAAGACATGGCTTTGCTAGGATTTCTCTTAGCACTGGGTTTTCTCTGGGCCTCACGTCATGGCAACACTGCATAGGATTTACTCTGCCTGGAGAGAGTTTCCTGCTTTGTAGTTTGGGCTAGAAAACCTTGCTTTTGCAAGTGCCAATTGACCAGATTCAGGTAGAAAAGAGAATACAAAAAGGCCTTTTCTCCCTGGGTTCTTTCACAATCTCTAAAAGCTAAAAGTCTATAGTTGCTCCTCTGGAAGGATAAATGCACTGCAATATAGTTTTTCAGAAGAAGCCTTGAGTTTGCGAGAGCATAGGAGGAATTCATTGCAGGAAAGAGGAAGGCCAAAAAGGTTCTCTCCTTATGCCTGCCTTGCTCAGAGGAGTGGATGAAGTCAGGGACTTCTCCCTTTCCCTGAGAAACATGCAGGCCGCTGTTCCCTGTGCGCTCTCTTATTTGTTAAAGCGACTGCAGTTACACACTTTGAACTGTGGAAAGGCACCGGAGTTTGTTGGGATTTCCCCAGGCGCTTTGTTTTCCCTGGGCCAAAAGGAGCCTTCACAATAACTTAACGCTAACACTGCATACTCCTTCCACTTCCAGACCACGGCTACCGCAAGGCAGGTCTCCGCGGGAAAACTTCCCTTCGCGAAGGGCAGATTGGCCGAGCTCATTGCAGGAAAGCGAAACCAAATGACGCTTTTCTCATTCTAACTGCTTTCGTCCGAGGAATGGATGATGTCCGAGTGTTCTTTTTCTCACTGAGATAAACAAAATCTGAAGTTGCCTCTGAGCTCTGTTCTTGGCAAATACGTGAAACTGACATACATTCATGCGGGGGTTTAAACACATGGCTTAGCTACGATTTCTCTTAACACTGGGTTTTCTCTGAGCCTCACGTCAGGGCAACACTGCATAGGATTTACTCTGTCTGGAGAGGGTTTCCTGCTTTGTAGTTCGTGCTAGAAAACCCTGCTTTTGCAAGTGCCAATTGACCAGATTCAGGTAGAAAAAAGAATACAAAAAGGCCTTTTCTCCCTGTGTCCTTTCACAATCTCTAAAAGCTAAAAGTCTGTAGTTGCTCCTCTGGAAGGATAAATGCACTGCAATGTAGTTTTTCAGAAGAAGCCTTGAGTTTGCGAGAGCATAGGAGGAATTCATTGCAGGAAAGAGGAAGGCCAAAATGTTTCTCTCCTTATGCCTGCCTTGCTCAGAGGAGTGGATGAAGTCAGGGACTTCTCCCTTTCCCTGAGAAACATGCAGGCCGCTGTTCCCTGTGCGCTCTCTTATTTGTTAAAGCGACTGCAGTTACACACTTTGAACTGTGGAAAGGTACCGGAGTTTGTTAGGATTTCCCCAGGCGCATTGTTTTCCCTGGGCCAAAAGGAGCCTTCACAGTAGCTTAACGCTAACACTGCATACTCCTTGCACTTCCAGACCACGGGTACCGCAAGGCAGTTCTCCGCGGGAAAACTTCCCTTCGCGAGGGGCAGATTGGCCGAGCTCATTGCAGGAAAGTGAAACCAAATGACGCTTTTCTCATTCTAACTGCTTTCGTCCGAGGAATGGATGAAGTCCGAGTGTTCTTTTTCTCACTGAGATACACAAAATCTGATGTTGCCTCTGAGCTCTGTTCTTGGCAAATAGGTGAAACTGACATACATTCATGTGGGGAAACACATGGCTTTGCTAGGATTTCTCTTAGCACTGGGTTTTCTCTGGGCCTCACGTCATGGCAACACTGCATAGGATTTACTCTGCCTGGAGAGAGTTTCCTGCTTTGTAGTTTGGGCTACAAAACCTTGCTTTTGCAAGTGCCAATGGACCATATTCAGGTAGAAAAGAGAATACAAAAAGGCCTTTTCTCCCTGGGTTCTTTCACAATCTCTAAAAGCTAAAAGTGTATAGTTGCTCCTCTGGAAGGATAAATGCACTGCAATGTAGTTTTTCAGAAGAAGCCTTGAGTTTGCGAGAGCATAGGAGGAATTCATTGCAGGAAAGAGGAAGGCCAAAAAGTTTCTCTCCTTATGCCTGCCTTGCTCAGAGGAGTGGATGAAGTCAGGGACTTCTCCCTTTCCCTGAGAAACATGCAGGCCGCTGTTCCCTGTGCGCTCTCTTATTTGTTAAAGCGACTGCAGTTACACACTTTGAACTGTGGAAAGGCACCGGAGTTTCTTAGGATTTTCCCAGGCGCTTTGTTTTCCCTAGGCCAAAAGGAGCCTTCACAATAGCTTAAGGCTAACACTGCATACTGCTTCCACTTCCAGACCACGGCTACCGCAAGGCAGTTCTCCACGGGAAAACTTCCCTTCGCGAAGGGCAGATTGGCCGAGCTCATTCCAGGAAAGCTAAACCAAATGACGCTTTTCTCATTCTAACTGCTTTCGTCCGAGGAATGGATGAAGTCCGAGTGTTCTTTTCTCACTGAGATATACAAAATCTGATGTTGCCTCTGAGCTCTGTTCTTGGCAAATACGTGAAACTGTGAAACTGACATACATTCATGTGGGGAAAGACATGGCTTTGCTAGGATTTCTCTTAGCACTGGGTTTTCTCTGGGCCTCACGTCATGGCAACACTGCATAGGATTTACTCTGCCTGGAGAGAGTTTCCTGCTTTGTAGTTTGGGCTAGAAAACCTTGCTTTTGCAAGTGCCAATTGACCAGATTCAGGTAGAAAAGAGAATACAAAAAGGCCTTTTCTCCCTGGGTTCTTTCACAATCTCTAAAAGCTAAAACTCTATAGTTGTTCCTCTGGAAGGATAAATGCACTGCAATGTAGTTTTTCAGAAGAAGCCTTGAGTTTGCGAGAGCATAGGAGGAATTCATTGCAGGAAAGAGGAAGGCCAAAAAGTTTCTCTCCTTATGCCTGCCTTGCTCAGAGGAGTGGATGAAGTCAGGGACTTCTCCCTTTCACTGAGAAACATGCAGGCCGCTGTTCCCTGTGCGCTCTCTTATTTGTTAAAGCGACTGCAGTTACACACTTTGAACTGTGGAAAGGCACCGGAGTTTCTTAGGATTTCCCCAGGCGCTTTGTTTTCCCTGGGCCAAATGAAGCCTTCACAATAGCTTAACGCTAACACTGCATACTCCTTGCACTTCCAGACCACGGCTACCGCAAGGCAGGTCTCTGCCGGAAAACTTCCCTTCGCGAAGGGCAGCTTGGCCCAGCTCATTGCAGGAAAGCGAAACCAAATGACGCTTTTCTCATTCTAACTGCTTTCGTCCGAGGAATGGATGATGTCCGAGTGTTCTTTTTCTCACTGAGATAAACAAAATCTGAAGTTGCCTCTGAGCTCTGTTCTTGGCAAATACGTGAAACTGACATACATTCATGTGGGTAAACACATGGCTTTGCTACGATTTCTCTTAGCACTGGGTTTTCTCTGGGCCTCACGTCAGGGCAACACTGCATAGGATTTACTCTGTCTGGAGAGAGTTTCCTGCTTTGTAGTTTGTGCTAGAAAACCCTGCTTTAGCAAGTGCCAATTGACCAGATTCAGGTAGAAAAAAGAATACAAAAAGGCCTTTTCTCCCTGTGTCCTTTCACAATCTCTAAAAGCTAAAAGTCTATAGTTGCTCCTCTGGAAGGATAAATGCACTGCAATGTAGTTTTTCAGAAGAAGCCTTGAGTTTGCGAGAGCATAGGAGGAATTCATTGCAGGAAAGAGGAAGGCCAAAAAGGTTCTCTCCTTATGCCTGCCTTGCTCAGAGGAGTGGATGAAGTCAGGGACTTCTCCCTTTCCCTGAGAAACATGCAGGCCGCTGTTCCCTGTGCGCTCTCTTATTTGTTAAAGCGACTGCAGTTACACACTTTGAACTGTGGAAAAGCACCAGAGTTTGTTGGGATTTCCCCAGGCGCTTTGTTTTCCCTGGGCCAAAAGGAGCCTTCACAATAACTTAACGCTAACACTGCATACTCCTTCCACTTCCAGACCACGGCTACTGCAAGGCATGTCTCCGCGGGAAAACTTCCCTTCGCGAAGGGCAGATTGGCCCAGCTCATTGAAGGAAAGTGAAACCAAATGACGCTTTTCTCATTCTAACTGCTTTCGTCCGAGGAATGGATGAAGTCCGAGTGTTCTTTTTCTCACTGAGATACACAAAATCTGATGTTGCCTCTGAGCTCTGTTCTTGGCAAATACGTGAAACTGACATACATTCATGTGGGGAAAGACATGGCTTTGCTACGATTTCTCTTAGCCCTGGGTTTTCTCTGGGCCTCACGTCAGGGCAACACTGCATAGGATATACTCTGTCTGGAGAGAGTTTCCTGCTTTGTAGTTTGGGGTAGAAAACCCTGATTTTGCAAGTGCCAATTCACCTGATTCAGATAGAAAAGAGAATAGAAAAAGGCCTTTTCTCCCTGGGTCCTTTCACAATCTCTAAAAGCTAAAACTCTATAGTTGCTCCTCTGGAAGGATAAATGCACTGCAAGGTAGTTTTTCAGAAGAAGCCTTGAGTTTGCGAGAGCATAGGAGGAATTCATTGCAGGAAAGAGGAAGGCCAAAAAGATTCTCTCCTTATGCCTGCCTTGCTCAGAGGAGTGGATGAAGTCAGGGACTTCTCCCTTTCCCTGAGAAACATGCAGGCCGCTGTTCCCTGTGCGCTCTCTTATTTGTTAAAGCGACTGCAGTTACACACTTTGAACTGTGGAAAGGCACCGGAGTTTCTTAGGATTTCCCCAGGCGCTTTGTTTTCCCTGGGCCAAAAGGAGCCTTCACAATAGCTTAACGCTAACACTGCATACTCCTTCCACTTCCAGACCACGGCTACCGCAAGGCAGGTCTCCGCGGGAAAACTTCCCTTCGCGAAGGGCAGATTGGCCGAGCTCATTGCAGGAAAGCGAAACCAAATGACGTTTTCTCATTCTAACTGCTTTCGTGCGAGGAATGGATGAAGTCCGAGTGTTCTTTTTCTCACTGAGATACAAAAAATCTGATGTTGCCTCTGAGCTCTGTTCTTGGCAAATACGTGAAGCTGACGTACATTCATGTGGGGAAACACATGGCTTTGCTAGGATTTCTCTTAGCACTGGGTTTTCTCTGGGCCTCACGTCATGGCAACACTGCATAGGATTTACTCTGTCTGGAGAAGGTTTCGTGCTTTGTAGTCTGGGCTAGAAACACTTGCTTTTGCAAGTGCCAATTGACCAGATTCAGGTAGAAAAGAGAATACAAAAAGGCCTTTTCTCCCTGGGTTCTTTCACAATCTCTAAAAGCTAAAACTCTATAGTTGTTCCTCTGGAAGGATAAATGCACTGCAATGTAGTTTTTCAGAAGAAGCCTTGAGTTTGCGAGAGCATAGGAGGAATTCATTGCAGGAAAGAGGAAGGCCAAAGAGTTTCTCTCCTTATGCCTGCCTTGCTCAGAGGAGTGGATGAAGTCAGGGACTTCTCCCTTTCACTGAGAAACATGCAGGCCGCTGTTCCCTGTGCGCTCTCTTATTTGTTAAAGCGACTGCAGTTACACACTTTGAACTCTGGAAAGGCACCGGAGTTTCTTAGGATTTCCCCAGGCGCTTTGTTTTCCCTGGGCCAAAAGAAGCCTTCACAATAGGTTAACGCTAACACTGCATACTCCTTCCACTTCCAGACCACGGCTACCGCAAGGCAGGTCTCTGCCGGAAAACTTCCCTTCGCGAAGGGCAGCTTGGCCGAGCTCATTGCAGGAAAGCGAAACCAAATGACGCTTTTCTCATTCAAACTGCTTTCGTCCGAGGAATGGATAATGTCCGAGTGTTCTTTTTCTCACTGAGATAAACAAAATCTGAAGTTGCCTCTGAGCTCTGTTCTTGGCAAATACGTGAAACTGACATACATTCATGTGGGTAAACACATGGCTTTGCTACGATTTCTCTTAGCACTGGGTTTTCTCTGGGCCTCACGTCAGGGCAACGCTGCATAGGATTTACTCTGTCTGGAGAGAGTTTCCTGCTTTGAAGTTTGTGCTAGAAAACCCTGCTTTAGCAAGTGCCAATTGACCAGATTCAGGTAGAAAAAAGAATACAAAAAGGCCTTTTCTCCCTGTGTCCTTTCACAATCTCTAAAAGCTAAAAGTCTATAGTTGCTCCTCTGGAAGAATAAATGCACTGCAATATAGTTTTTCAGAAGAAGCCTTGAGTTTGCGAGAGCATAGGAGGAATTCATTGCAGGAAAGAGGAAGGCCAAAAAGTTTCTCTCCTTATGCCTGCCTTGCTCAGAGGAGTGGATGAAGTCATGGACTTCTCCCTTTCCCTGAGAAACATGCAGGCCGCTGTTCCCTGTGCGCTCTCTTATTTGTTAAAGCGACTGCAGTTACGCACTTTGAACTGTGGAAAGGCACCGGAGTTTGTTAGGATTTCCCCAGGCGCTTTGTTTTCCCTGGGCCAAAAGGAGCCTTCACAATAACTTAACGCTAACACTGCATACTCCTTCCACTTCCAGACCACGGCTACCGCAAGGCAGGTCTCCGCGGGAAAACTTCCCTTCGCGAAGGGCAGATTGGCCGAGCTCATTGCAGGAAAGCGAAACCAAATGACGCTTTTCTCATTCTAACTGCTTTCGTCCGAGGAATGGATGATGTCCGAGTGTTCTTTTTCTCACTGAGATAAACAAAATCTGAAGTTGCCTCTGAGTTCTGTTCTTGGCAAATACGTGAAACTGACATACATTCATGTGGGGAAACACATGGCTTTGCTAGGATTTCTCTTAGCACTGGGTTTTCTCTGGGCCTCACGTCATGGCAACACTGCCTAGGATTTACTCTGTCTGGAGAAGGTTTCCTGCTTTGTAGTTTGTGCTAGAAAACCTTGCTTTTGCAAGTGCCAATTGACCAGATTCAGGTAGAAAAGAGAATACAAAAAGGCCTTTTCTCCCTGGGTCCTTTCACAATCTCTAAAAGCTAAAAGTCTATAGTTGCTCCTCTGGAAGGATAAATGCACTGCAATGTAGTTTTTCAGAAGAAGCCTTGAGTTTGCGAGAGCATAGGAGGAATTCATTGCAGGAAAGAGGAAGGCCAAAAAGTTTCTCTCCTTATGCCTGCCTTGCTCAGAGGAGTGGATGAAGTCAGGGACTTCTCCCTTTCCTTGAGAAACATGCAGGCCGCTGTTCCCTGTGCGCTCTCTTATTTGTTAAAGCGACTGCAGTTACACACTTTGAACTGTGGAAAGGCACCGGAGTTTGTTAGGATTTCCCCAGGCGCTTTGTTTTCCCTGGGCCAAAAGGAGCCTTCACAGTAGCTTAACGCTAACACTGCATACTCCTTGCACTTCCAGACCACGGCTACCGCAAGGCAGGTCTCCGCGGGAAAACTTCCCTTCGCGAAGGGCAGATTGGCCGAGCTCATTGCAGGAAAGTGAAACCAAATGACGCTTTTCTCATTCTAAATGCTTTCGTCCGAGGAATGGATAAAGTCCGAGTGTTCTTTTTCTCACTGAGATAGACAAAATCTGATGTTGCCTCTGAGCTCTGTGCTTGGCAAATACGTGAAACTGACATACATTCATGTGGGGAAAGACATGGCTTTGCTAGGATTTCTCTTAGCACTGGGTTTTCTCTGGGCCTCACGTCATGGCAACACTGCATAGGATTTACTCTGCCTGGAGAGAGTTTCCTGCTTTGTAGTTTGGGCTAGAAAACCTTGCTTTTGCAAGTGCCAATTGACCAGATTCAGGTAGAAAAGAGAATACAAAAAGGCCTTTTCTCCCTGGGTTCTTTCACAATCTCTAAAAGCTAAAAGTCTATAGTTGCTCCTCTGGAAGGATAAATGCACTGCAATATAGTTTTTCAGAAGAAGCCTTGAGTTTGCGAGAGCATAGGAGGAATTCATTGCAGGAAAGAGGAAGGCCAAAAAGGTTCTCTCCTTATGCCTGCCTTGCTCAGAGGAGTGGATGAAGTCAGGGACTTCTCCCTTTCCCTGAGAAACATGCAGGCCGCTGTTCCCTGTGCGCTCTCTTATTTGTTAAAGCGACTGCAGTTACACACTTTGAACTGTGGAAAGGCCCCGGAGTTTGTTGGGATTTCCCCAGGCGCTTTGTTTTCCCTGGGCCAAAAGGAGCCTTCACAATAACTTAACGCTAACACTGCATACTCCTTCCACTTCCAGACCACGGCTACCGCAAGGCAGGTCTCCGCGGGAAAACTTCCCTTCGCGAAGGGCAGATTGGCCGAGCTCATTGCAGGAAAGCGAAACCAAATGACGCTTTTCTCATTCTAACTGCTTTCGTCCGAGGAATGGATGATGTCCGAGTGTTCTTTTTCTCACTGAGATAAACAAAATCTGAAGTTGCCTCTGAGCTCTGTTCTTGGCAAATACGTGAAACTGACATACATTCATGCGGGGGTTTAAACACATGGCTTAGCTACGATTTCTCTTAACACTGGGTTTTCTCTGAGCCTCACGTCAGGGCAACACTGCATAGGATTTACTCTGTCTGGAGAGGGTTTCCTGCTTTGTAGTTCGTGCTAGAAAACCCTGCTTTTGCAAGTGCCAATTGACCAGATTCAGGTAGAAAAAAGAATACAAAAAGGCCTTTTCTCCCTGTGTCCTTTCACAATCTCTAAAAGCTAAAAGTCTGTAGTTGCTCCTCTGGAAGGATAAATGCACTGCAATGTAGTTTTTCAGAAGAAGCCTTGAGTTTGCGAGAGCATAGGAGGAATTCATTGCAGGAAAGAGGAAGGCCAAAATGTTTCTCTCCTTATGCCTGCCTTGCTCAGAGGAGTGGATGAAGTCAGGGACTTCTCCCTTTCCCTGAGAAACATGCAGGCCGCTGTTCCCTGTGCGCTCTCTTATTTGTTAAAGCGACTGCAGTTACACACTTTGAACTGTGGAAAGGTACCGGAGTTTGTTAGGATTTCCCCAGGCGCATTGTTTTCCCTGGGCCAAAAGGAGCCTTCACAGTAGCTTAACGCTAACACTGCATACTCCTTGCACTTCCAGACCACGGGTACCGCAAGGCAGTTCTCCGCGGGAAAACTTCCCTTCGCGAGGGGCAGATTGGCCGAGCTCATTCCAGGAAAGTGAAACCAAATGACGCTTTTCTCATTCTAACTGCTTTCGTCCGAGGAATGGATGAAGTCCGAGTGTTCTTTTTCTCACTGAGATACACAAAATCTGATGTTGCCTCTGAGCTCTGTTCTTGGCAATTAGGTGAAACTGACATACATTCATGTGGGGAAACACATGGCTTTGCTAGGATTTCTCTTAGCACTGGGTTTTCTCTGGGCCTCACGTCATGGCAACACTGCATAGGATTTACTCTGCCTGGAGAGAGTTTCCTGCTTTGTAGTTTGGGCTAGAAAACCTTGCTTTTGCAAGTGCCAATGGACCATATTCAGGTAGAAAAGAGAATACAAAAAGGCCTTTTCTCCCTGGGTTCTTTCACAATCTCTAAAAGCTAAAAGTGTATAGTTGCTCCTCTGGAAGGATAAATGCACTGCAATGTAGTTTTTCAGAAGAAGCCTTGAGTTTGCGAGAGCATAGGAGGAATTCATTGCAGGAAAGAGGAAGGCCAAAAAGTTTCTCTCCTTATGCCTGCCTTGCTCAGAGGAGTGGATGAAGTCAGGGACTTCTCCCTTTCCCTGAGAAACATGCAGGCCGCTGTTCCCTGTGCGCTCTCTTATTTGTTAAAGCGACTGCAGTTACACACTTTGAACTGTGGAAAGGCACCGGAGTTTCTTAGGATTTTCCCAGGCGCTTTGTTTTCCCTAGGCCAAAAGGAGCCTTCACAATAGCTTAAGGCTAACACTGCATACTGCTTCCACTTCCAGACCACGGCTACCGCAAGGCAGTTCTCCACGGGAAAACTTCCCTTCGCGAAGGGCAGATTGGCCGAGCTCATTCCAGGAAAGCTAAACCAAATGACGCTTTTCTCATTCTAACTGCTTTCGTCCGAGGAATGGATGAAGTCCGAGTGTTCTTTTCTCACTGAGATATACAAAATCTGATGTTGCCTCTGAGCTCTGTTCTTGGCAAATACGTGAAACTGACATACATTCATGTGGGGAAGCACATGGCTTTGCTACGATTTCTCTTAGCACTGGGTTTTCTCTGGGCCTCACGTCATGGCAACACTGCATATGATTTACTCTGTCTGGAGAGAGTTTCCTGCTTTGTAGTTTCTGCTACAAAACCCTGCTTTTGCAAGTGCCAATTGACCAGATTCAGGTAGAAAAGAGAATACAAAAAGGCCTTTTCTCCCTGGGTCCTTTCACAATCTCTAAAAGCTAAAAGTCTATAGTTGCTCCTCTGGAAGGATAAATGCACTGCAATGTAGTTTTTCAGAAGAAGCCTTGAGTTTGCGAGAGCATAGGAGGAATTCATTGCAGGAAAGAGGAAGGCCAAAAAGTTTCTCTCCTTATGCCTGCCTTGCTCAGAGGAGTGGATGAAGTCAGGGACTTCTCCCTTTCCCTGAGAAACATGCAGGCCGCTGTTCCCTGTGCGCTCTCTTATTTGTTAAAGCGACTGCAGTTACACACTTTGAACTGTGGAAAGGCACCGGAGTTTCTTAGGATTTCCCCAGGCGCTTTGTTTTCCCTGGGCCAAAAGGAGCCTTCACAATAGCTTAACGCTAACACTGCATACTCCTTCCACTTCCAGACCATGGCTACCGCAAGGCAGGTCTCCGCGGGAAAACTTCCCTTCGCGAAGGGCAGATTGCCTGAGCTCATTGCAGGAAAGCGAAACCAAATGACGCTTTTCTCATTCTAACTGCTTTCGTCCGAGGAATGGATGAAGTCCGAGTGTTCTTTTTCTCACTGAGATACACAAAATCTGATGTTGCCTCTGAGCTCTGTTCTTGGCAAATACGTGAAACTGACATACATTCATGTGGGGAAACACATGGCTTTGCTACGATTTCTCTTAGCACTGGGTTTTCTCTGGGCCTCACGTCATGGCAACACTGCATAGGATTTACTCTGCCTGGAGAGAGTTTCCTGCTTTGTAGTTTGGGCTAGAAAACCTTGCTTTTGCAAGTGCCAATGGACCATATTCAGGTAGAAAAGAGAATACAAAAAGGCCTTTTCTCCCTGGGTTCTTTCACAATCTCTAAAAGCTAAAAGTCTATAGTTGCTCCTCTGGAAGGATAAATGCACTGCAATGTAGTTTTTCAGAAGAAGCCTTGAGTTTGCGAGAGCATAGGAGGAATTCATTGCAGGAAAGAGGAAGGCCAAAAAGTTTCTCTCCTTATACCTGCCTTGCTCAGAGGAGTGGATGAAGTCAGGGACTTCTCCCTTTCCCTGAGAAACATGCAGGCCGCTGTTCCCTGTGCGCTCTCTTATTTGTTAAAGCGACTGCAGTTACAAACTTTGAACTGTGGAAAGGCACCGGAGTTTCTTAGGATTTTCCCAGGCGTTTTGTTTTCCCTAGGCCAAAAGGAGCCTTCACAATAGCTTAAGGCTAACACTGCATATTCCTTGCACTTCCAGACCACGGGTACCGCAAGGCAGTTCTCCGCGGGAAAACTTCCCTTCGCGAGGGGCAGATTGGCCGAGCTCATTCCAGGAAAGCGAAACCAAATGACGCTTTTCTCATTCTAACTGCTTTCGTGCGAGGAATGGATGAAGTCCGAGTGTTCTTTTTCTCACTGAGATGCACGAAATCTGATGTTGCCTCTGAGCTCTGTTCTTGGCAAATACGTGAAACTGACATACATTCATGTGGGGAAACACATGGCTTTGCTAGGATTTCCCTTAGCACTGGGTTTTCTCTGGGCCTCACGTCATGGCAACACTGCATAGGATTTACTCTGTCTGGAGAGAGTTTCCTGCTTTGTAGTTTGGGCTAGAAAACCTTGCTTTTGCAAGTGCCAATTGACCAGATTCAGGTAGAAAAGAGAATACAAAAAGGCCTTTTCTCCCTGGGTTCTTTCACAATCTCTAAAAGCTAAAAGTCTATAGTTGCTCCTCTGGAAGGATAAATGCACTGCAATGTAGTTTTTCAGAAGAAGCCTTGAGTTTGCGAGAGCATAGGAGGAATTCATTGCAGGAAAGAGGAAGGCCAAAAAGTTTCTCTCCTTATGCCTGCCTTGCTCAGAGGAGTGGATGAAGTCAGGGACTTCTCCCTTTCCCTGAGAAACATGCAGGCCGCTGTTCCCTGTGCGCTCTCTTATTTGTTAAAGCGACTGCAGTTACACACTTTGAACTGTGGAAAGGCACCGGAGTTTCTTAGGATTTCCCCAGGCGCTTTGTTTTCCCTGGGCCAAAAGGAGCCTTCACAATAGCTTAACGCTAACACTGCATACTCCTTCCACTTCCAGACCACGGCTACCGCAAGACAGTTCTCCGCGGGAAAACTTCCCTTCGCGAAGGGCAGATTGGCCGAGCTCATTGCAGGAAAGCGAGACCAAATGACGCTTTTCTCATTCTAACTGCTTTCGTGCGAGGAATGGATGAAGTCCGAGTGTTCTTTTTCTCACTGAGATACAAAAAATCTGATGTTGCCTCTGAGCTCTGTTCTTGGCAAATACGTGAAGCTGACGTACATTCATGTGGGGAAACACATGGCTTTGCTAGGATTTCTCTTAGCACTGGGTTTTCTCTGGGCCTCACGTCATGGCAACACTGCATAGGATTTACTCTGTCTGGAGAAGGTTTCGTGCTTTGTAGTTTGGGCTAGAAACACTTGCTTTTGCAAGTGCCAATTGACCAGATTCAGGTAGAAAAGAGAATACAAAAAGGCCTTTTCTCCCTGTGTCGTTTCACAATCTCTAAAAGCTAAAAGTCTATAGTTGCTCCTCTGGAAGGATAAATGCACTGCAATGTAGTTTTTCAGAAGAAGCCTTGAGTTTGCGAGAGCATAGGAGGAATTCATTGCAGGAAAGAGGAAGGCCAAAAAGGTTCTCTCCTTATGCCTGCCTTGCTCAGAGGAGTTGATGAAGTCAGGGACTTCTCCCTTTCCCTGAGAAACATGCAGGCCGCTGTTCCCTGTGCGCTCTCTTATTTGTTAAAGCGACTGCAGTTACACACTTTGAACTGTGGAAAGGCACCAGAGTTTGTTGGGATTTCCCCAGGCGCTTTGTTTTCCCTGGGCCAAAAGGAGCCTTCACAATAACTTAACGCTAACACTGCATACTCCTTCCACTTCCAGACCACGGCTACTGCAAGGCAGGTCTCCGCGGGAAAACTTCCCTTCGCGAAGGGCAGATTGGCCGAGCTCATTGCAGGAAAGTGAAACCAAATGACGCTTTTCTCATTCTAACTGCTTTCGTCCGAGGAATGGATGAAGTCCGAGTGTTCTTTTTCTCACTGAGATACACAAAATCTGATGTTGCCTCTGAGCTCTGTTCTTGGCAAATACGTGAAACTGACATACATTCATGTGGGGAAAGACATGGCTTTGCTACGATTTCTCTTAGCCCTGGGTTTTCTCTGGGCCTCACGTCAGGGCAACACTGCATAGGATATACTCTGTCTGGAGAGAGTTTCCTGCTTTGTAGTTTGGGGTAGAAAACCCTGATTTTGCAAGTGCCAATTCACCTGATTCAGATAGAAAAGAGAATAGAAAAAGGCCTTTTCACCCTGGGTCCTTTCACAATCTCTAAAAGCTAAAACTCTATAGTTGCTCCTCTGGAAGGATAAATGCACAGCAAGGTAGTTTTTCAGAAGAAGCCTTGAGTTTGTGAGAGCATAGGAGGAATTCATTGCAGGAAAGAGGAAGGCCAAAAAGTTTCTCTCCTTATGCCTGCCTTGCTCAGAGGAGTGGATGAAGTCAGGGACTTCTCCCTTTCCCTGAGAAACATGCAGGCCGCTGTTCCCTGTGCGCTCTCTTATTTGTTAAAGCGACTGCAGTTACACACTTTGAACTGTGGAAAGGCACCGGAGTTTCTTAGGATTTCCCCAGGCGCTTTGTTTTCCCTGGGCCAAAAGGAGCCTTCACAATAGCTTAACGCTAACACTGCATACTCCTTCCACTTCCGGACCACGGCTACCGCAAGGCAGGTCTCCGCGGGAAAACTTCCCTTCGCGAAGGGCAGATTGGCCGAGCTCATTGCAGGAAAGCGAAACCAAATGACGCTTTTCTCATTCTAACTGCTTTCGTCCGAGGAATGGATGATGTCCGAGTGTTCTTTTTCTCACTGAGATAAACAAAATCTGAAGTTGCCTCTGAGCTCTGTTCTTGGCAAATACGTGAAACTGACATACATTCATGTGGGGAAACACATGGCTTTGCTACGATTTCTCTTAGCACTGGGTTTTCTCTGGGCCTCTCGTCCGGGCAACACTGCATAGGATTTACTCTGTCTGGAGAGAGTTTCCTGCTTTGTAGTTTGTGCTAGAAAACCCTGCTTTAGCAAGTGCCAATTGACCAGATTCAGGTAGAAAAAAGAATACAAAAAGGCCTTTTCTCCCTGTGTCCTTTCACAATCTCTAAAAGCTAAAAGTCTATTGTTGCTCCTCTGGAAGGATAAATGCACTGCAATGTAGTTTTTCAGAAGAAGCCTTGAGTTTGCGAGAGCATAGGAGGAATTCATTGCAGGAAAGGGGAAGGCCAAAAAGTTTCTCTCCTTATACCTGCCTTGCTCAGAGGAGTGGATGAAGTCAGGGACTTCTCCCTTTCACTGAGAAACATGCAGGCCGCTGTTCCCTGTGCGCTCTCTTATTTGTTAAAGCGACTGCAGTTACACACTTTGAACTGTGGAAAGGCACCGGAGTTTCTTAGGATTTCCCCAGGCGCTTTGTTTTCCCTGGGCCAAAAGGAGCCTTCCCAATAGCTTAACGCTAACACTGCATACTCCTTCCACTTCCAGACCACGGCTACCGCAAGACAGTTCGCCGCGGGAAAACTTCCCTTCGCGAAGGGCAGATTGGCCGAGCTCATTGCAGGAAAGCGAAACCAAATGACGCTTTTCTCATTCTAACTGCTTTCGTGCGAGGAATGGATGAAGTCCGAGTGTTCTTTTTCTCACTGAGATACACAAAATCTGATGTTGCCTCTGAGCTCTGTGCTTGGCAAATACGTGAAACTGACATACATTCATGCGGGGGTTTAAACACATGGCTTAGCTACGATTTCTCTTAGCACTGGGTTTTCTCTGGGCCTCACGTCAGGGCAACACTGCATAGGATTTACTCTGTCTGGAGAGGGTTTCCTGCTTTGTAGTTTGTGCTAGAAAACCCTACTTTTGCAAGTGCCAATTGACCAGATTCAGGTAGAAAAAAGAATACAAAAAGGCCTTTTCTCCCTGGGTCCTTTCACAATCTCTAAAAGCTAAAAGTCTATAGTTGCTCCTCTGGAAGGATAAATGCACTGCAATGTAGTTTTTCAGAAGAAGCCTTGAGTTTGCGAGAGCATAGGAGGAATTCATTGCAGGAAAGAGGAAGGCCAAAAAGTTTCTCTCCTTATGCCTGCCTTCCTCAGAGGAGTGGATGAAGTCAGGGACTTCTCCCTTTCCCTGAGAAACATGCAGGCCGCTGTTCCCTGTGCGCTCTCTTATTTGTTAAAGCGACTGCAGTTACACACTTTGAACTGTGGAAAGGCACCGGAGTTTGTTGGGATTTCCCCAGGCGCTTTGTTTTCCCTGGGCCAAAAGGAGCCTTCACAATAGCTTAACGCTAACACTGCATAGTCCTTCCACTTCCAGACCACGGCTACCGCAAGGCAGGTCTCTGCGGGAAAACTTCCCTTCGCGAAGGGCAGATTGGCCGAGCTCATTGCAGGAAAGCGAAACCAAATGACGCTTTTCTCATTCTAACTGCTTTCGTCCGAGGAAAGGATGATGTCCGAGTGTTCTTTTTCTCACTGAGATACACAAAATCTGATGTTGCCTCTGAGCTCTGTGCTTGGCAAATACGTGAAACTGACATACATTCATGTGGGGAAAGACATGGCTTTGCTAGGATTTCTCTTAGCACTGGGTTTTCTCTGGGCCTCACGTCATGGCAACACTGCATAGGATTTACTCTGCCTGGAGAGAGTTTCCTGCTTTGTAGTTTGGGCTAGAAAACCTTGCTTTTGCAAGTGCCAATTGACCAGATTCAGGTAGAAAAGAGAATACAAAAAGGCCTTTTCTCCCTGGGTTCTTTCACAATCTCTAAAAGCTAAAACTCTATAGTTGTTCCTCTGGAAGGATAAATGCACTGCAATGTAGTTTTTCAGAAGAAGCCTTGAGTTTGCGAGAGCATAGGAGGAATTCATTGCAGGAAAGAGGAAGGCCAAAAAGTTTCTCTCCTTATGCCTGCCTTGCTCAGAGGAGTGGATGAAGTCAGGGACTTCTCCCTTTCACTGAGAAACATGCAGGCCGCTGTTCCCTGTGCGCTCTCTTATTTGTTAAAGCGACTGCAGTTACACACTTTGAACTCTGGAAAGGCACCGGAGTTTCTTAGGATTTCCCCAGGCGCTTTGTTTTCCCTGGGCCAAAAGAAGCCTTCACAATAGCTTAACGCTAACACTGCATACTCCTTGCACTTCCAGACCACGGCTACCGCAAGGCAGGTCTCTGCCGGAAAACTTCCCTTCGCGAAGGGCAGCTTGGCCCAGCTCATTGCAGGAAAGCGAAACCAAATGACGCTTTTCTCATTCTAACTGCTTTCGTCCGAGGAATGGATGATGTCCGAGTGTTCTTTTTCTCACTGAGATAAACAAAATCTGAAGTTGCCTCTGAGCTCTGTTCTTGGCAAATACGTGAAACTGACATACATTCATGTGGGTAAACACATGGCTTTGCTACGATTTCTCTTAGCACTGGGTTTTCTCTGGGCCTCACGTCAGGGCAACACTGCATAGGATTTACTCTGTCTGGAGAGAGTTTCCTGCTTTGTAGTTTGTGCTAGAAAACCCTGCTTTAGCAAGTGCCAATTGACCAGATTCAGGTAGAAAAAAGAATACAAAAAGGCCTTTTCTCCCTGTGTCCTTTCACAATCTCTAAAAGCTAAAAGTCTATAGTTGCTCCTCTGGAAGGATAAATGCACTGCAATGTAGTTTTTCAGAAGAAGCCTTGAGTTTGCGAGAGCATAGGAGGAATTCATTGCAGGAAAGGGGAAGGCCAAAAAGTTTCTCTCCTTATACCTGCCTTGCTCAGAGGAGTGGATGAAGTCAGGGACTTCTCCCTTTCCCTGAGAAACATGCAGGCCGCTGTTCCCTGTGCGCTCTCTTATTTGTTAAAGCGACTGCAGTTACACACTTTGAACTGTGGAAAGGCACCGGAGTTTCTTAGGATTTCCCCAGGCGCTTTGTTTTCCCTGGGCCAAAAGGAGCCTTCACAATAGCTTAACGCTAACACTGCATCCTCCTTCCACTTCCGGACCACGGCTACCGCAAGGCAGGTCTCCGCGGGAAAACTTCCCTTCGCGAAGGGCAGATTGGCCGAGCTCATTGCAGGAAAGCGAAACCAAATGACGCTTTTCTCATTCTAACTGCTTTCGTCCGAGGAATGGATGATGTCCGAGTGTTCTTTTTCTCACTGAGATAAACAAAATCTGAAGTTGCCTCTGAGCTCTGTTCTTGGCAAATACGTGAAACTGACATACATTCATGTGGGGAAACACATGGCTTTGCTACGATTTCTCTTAGCACTGGGTTTTCTCTGGGCCTCTCGTCCGGGCAACACTGCATAGGATTTACTCTGTCTGGAGAGAGTTTCCTGCTTTGTAGTTTGTGCTAGAAAACCCTGCTTTAGCAAGTGCCAATTGACCAGATTCAGGTAGAAAAAAGAATACAAAAAGGCCTTTTCTCCCTGTGTCCTTTCACAATCTCTAAAAGCTAAAAGTCTATAGTTGCTCCTCTGGAAGGATAAATGCACTGCAATGTAGTTTTTCAGAAGAAGCCTTGAGTTTGCGAGAGCATAGGAGGAATTCATTGCAGGAAAGGGGAAGGCCAAAAAGTTTCTCTCCTTATACCTGCCTTGCTCAGAGGAGTGGATGAAGTCAGGGACTTCTCCCTTTCACTGAGAAACATGCAGGCCGCTGTTCCCTGTGCGCTCTCTTATTTGTTAAAGCGACTGCAGTTACACACTTTGAACTGTGGAAAGGCACCGGAGTTTCTTAGGATTTCCCCAGGCGCTTTGTTTTCCCTGGGCCAAAAGGAGCCTTCACAATAGCTTAACGCTAACACTGCATACTCCTTCCACTTCCAGACCACGGCTACCGCAAGACAGTTCTCCGCGGGAAAACTTCCCTTCGCGAAGGGCAGATTGGCCGAGCTCATTGCAGGAAAGCGAAACCAAATGACGCTTTTCTCATTCTAACTGCTTTCGTGCGAGGAATGGATGAAGTCCGAGTGTTCTTTTTCTCACTGAGATACAAAAAATCTGATGTTGCCTCTGAGCTCTGTTCTTGGCAAATACGTGAAGCTGACGTACATTCATGTGGGGAAACACATGGCTTTGCTAGGATTTCTCTTAGCACTGGGTTTTCTCTGGGCCTCACGTCATGGCAACACTGCATAGGATTTACTCTGTCTGGAGAAGGTTTCGTGCTTTGTAGTCTGGGCTAGAAACACTTGCTTTTGCAAGTGCCAATTGACCAGATTCAGGTAGAAAAGAGAATACAAAAAGGCCTTTTCTCCCTGGGTTCTTTCACAATCTCTAAAAGCTAAAACTCTATAGTTGTTCCTCTGGAAGGATAAATGCACTGCAATGTAGTTTTTCAGAAGAAGCCTTGAGTTTGCGAGAGCATAGGAGGAATTCATTGCAGGAAAGAGGAAGGCCAAAGAGTTTCTCTCCTTATGCCTGCCTTGCTCAGAGGAGTGGATGAAGTCAGGGACTTCTCCCTTTCACTGAGAAACATGCAGGCCGCTGTTCCCTGTGCGCTCTCTTATTTGTTAAAGCGACTGCAGTTACACACTTTGAACTCTGGAAAGGCACCGGAGTTTCTTAGGATTTCCCCAGGCGCTTTGTTTTCCCTGGGCCAAAAGAAGCCTTCACAATAGGTTAACGCTAACACTGCATACTCCTTCCACTTCCAGACCACGGCTACCGCAAGGCAGGTCTCTGCCGGAAAACTTCCCTTCGCGAAGGGCAGCTTGGCCGAGCTCATTGCAGGAAAGCGAAACCAAATGACGCTTTTCTCATTCAAACTGCTTTCGTCCGAGGAATGGATGATGTCCGAGTGTTCTTTTTCTCACTGAGATAAACAAAATCTGAAGTTGCCTCTGAGCTCTGTTCTTGGCAAATACGTGAAACTGACATACATTCATGTGGGGAAACACATGGCTTTGCTACGATTTCTCTTAGCACTGGGTTTTCTCTGGGCCTCACGTCAGGGCAACACTGCATAGGATTTACTCTGTCTGGAGAGAGTTTCCTGCTTTGTAGTTTCTGCTAGAAAACCCTGCTTTTGCAAGTGCCAATTGACCAGATTCAGGTAGAAAAGAGAATACAAAAAGGCCTTTTCTCCCTGGGTTCTTTCACAATCTCTAAAAGCTAAAAGTCTATAGTTGCTCCTCTGGAAGGATAAATGCACTGCAATGTAGTTTTTCAGAAGAAGCCTTGAGTTTGCGAGAGCATAGGAGGAATTCATTGCAGGAAAGAGGAAGGCCAAAAAGGTTCTCTCCTTATGCCTGCCTTGCTCAGAGGAGTGGATGAAGTCAGGGACTTCTCCCTTTCCCTGAAAAACATGCAGGCCGCTGTTCCCTGTGCGCTCTCTTATTTGTTAAAGCGACTGCAGTTACACACTTTGAACTGTGGAAAGGCACCGGAGTTTGTTAGGATTTCCCCCAGGCGCTTTGTTTTCCCTGGGCCAAAAGGAGCCTTCACAATAACTTAACGCTAACACTGCATACTCCTTCCACTTCCAGACCACGGCTACCGCAAGGCAGGTCTCCGCGGGAAAACTTCCCTTCGCGAAGGGCAGATTGGCCGAGCTCATTGCAGGAAAGTGAAACCAAATGACGCTTTTCTCATTCTAACTGCTTTCGTGCGAGGAATGGATGAAGTCCGAGTGTTCTTTTTCTCACTGAGATAAACAAAATCTGATGTTGCCTCTGAGCTCTGTGCTTGGCAAATACGTGAAACTGACATACATTCATGTGGGGAAACACATGGCTTTGCTAGGATTTCTCTTAGCACTGGGTTTTCTCTGGGCCTCACGTCAGGGCAACCCTGCATAGGATTTACTCTGTCTGGAGAAGGTTTCGTGCTTTGTAGTTTGGGCTAGAAACACTTGCTTTTGCAAGTGCCAATTGACCAGATTCAGGTAGAAAAGAGAATACAAAAAGGCCTTTTCTCCCTGTGTCGTTTCACAATCTCTAAAAGCTAAAAGTCTATAGTTGCTCCTCTGGAAGGATAAATGCACTGCAATGTAGTTTTTCAGAAGAAGCCTTGAGTTTGCGAGAGCATAGGAGGAATTCATTGCAGGAAAGAGGAAGGCCAAAAAGGTTCTCTCCTTATGCCTGCCTTGCTCAGAGGAGTGGATGAAGTCAGGGACTTCTCCCTTTCCCTGAGAAACATGCAGGCCGCTGTTCCCTGTGCGCTCTCTTATTTGTTAAAGCGACTGCAGTTACACACTTTGAACTGTGGAAAGGCACCAGAGTTTGTTGGGATTTCCCCAGGCGCTTTGTTTTCCCTGGGCCAAAAGGAGCCTTCACAATAGCTTAACGCTAACACTGCATACTCCTTCCACTTCCATACCACGGCTACCGCAAGGCAGGTCTCCGCGGGAAAACTTCCCTTCGCGAAGGGCAGATTGGCCGAGCTCATTGCAGGAAAGTGAAACCAAATGACGCTTTTCTCATTCTAAATGCTTTCGTCCGAGGAATGGATAAAGTCCGAGTGTTCTTTTTCTCACTGAGATACACAAAATCTGATGTTGCCTCTGAGCTCTGTGCTTGGCAAATACGTGAAACTGACATACATTCATGTGGGGAAAGACATGGCTTTGCTGGGATTTCTCTTAGCACTGGGTTTTCTCTGGGCCTCACGTCATGGCAACACTGCATAGGATTTACTCTGCCTGGAGAGAGTTTCCTGCTTTGTAGTTTGGGCTAGAAAACCTTGCTTTTGCAAGTGCCAATGGACCAGATTCAGGTAGAAAAGAGAATACAAAAAGGCCTTTTCTCCCTGGGTTCTTTCACAATCTCTAAAAGCTAAAAGTCTATAGTTGCTCCTCTGGAAGGATAAATGCACTGCAATGTAGTTTTTCAGAAGAAGCCTTGAGTTTGCGAGAGCATAGGAGGAATTCATTGCAGGAAAGGGGAAGGCCTAAAAGTTTCTCTCCTTATACCTGCCTTGCTCAGAGGAGTGGATGAAGTCAGGGACTTCTCCCTTTCCCTGAGAAACATGCAGGCCGCTGTTCCCTGTGCGCTCTCTTATTTGTTAAAGCGACTGCAGTTACACACTTTGAACTGTGGAAAGGCACCGGAGTTTCTTAGGATTTCCCCAGGCGCTTTGTTTTCCCTGGGCCAAAAGGAGCCTTCACAATAGCTTAACGCTAACACTGCATACTCCTTCCACTTCCGGACCACGGCTACCGCAAGGCAGGTCTCCGCGGGAAAACTTCCCTTCGCGAAGGGCAGATTGGCCGAGCTCATTGCAGGAAAGCGAAACCAAATGACGCTTTTCTCATTCTAACTGCTTTCGTCCGAGGAATGGATGATGTCCGAGTGTTCTTTTTCTCACTGAGATAAACAAAATCTGAAGTTGCCTCTGAGCTCTGTTCTTGGCAAATACGTGAAACTGACATACATTCATGTGGGGAAACACATGGCTTTGCTACGATTTCTCTTAGCACTGGGTTTTCTCTGGGCCTCTCGTCCGGGCAACACTGCATAGGATTTACTCTGTCTGGAGAGAGTTTCCTGCTTTGTAGTTTGTGCTAGAAAACCCTGCTTTAGCAAGTGCCAATTGACCAGATTCAGGTAGAAAAAAGAATACAAAAAGGCCTTTTCTCCCTGTGTCCTTTCACAATCTCTAAAAGCTAAAAGTCTATAGTTGCTCCTCTGGAAGGATAAATGCACTGCAATGTAGTTTTTCAGAAGAAGCCTTGAGTTTGCGAGAGCATAGGAGGAATTCATTGCAGGAAAGGGGAAGGCCAAAAAGTTTCTCTCCTTATACCTGCCTTGCTCAGAGGAGTGGATGAAGTCAGGGACTTCTCCCTTTCACTGAGAAACATGCAGGCCGCTGTTCCCTGTGCGCTCTCTTATTTGTTAAAGCGACTGCAGTTACACACTTTGAACTGTGGAAAGGCACCGGAGTTTCTTAGGATTTCCCCAGGCGCTTTGTTTTCCCTGGGCCAAAAGGAGCCTTCACAATAGCTTAACGCTAACACTGCATACTCCTTCCACTTCCAGACCACGGCTACCGCAAGACAGTTCTCCGCGGGAAAACTTCCCTTCGCGAAGGGCAGATTGGCCGAGCTCATTGCAGGAAAGCGAAACCAAATGACGCTTTTCTCATTCTAACTGCTTTCGTGCGAGGAATGGATGAAGTCCGAGTGTTCTTTTTCTCACTGAGATACAAAAAATCTGATGTTGCCTCTGAGCTCTGTTCTTGGCAAATACGTGAAGCTGACGTACATTCATGTGGGGAAACACATGGCTTTGCTAGGATTTCTCTTAGCACTGGGTTTTCTCTGGGCCTCACGTCATGGCAACACTGCATAGGATTTACTCTGTCTGGAGAAGGTTTCGTGCTTTGTAGTCTGGGCTAGAAACACTTGCTTTTGCAAGTGCCAATTGACCAGATTCAGGTAGAAAAGAGAATACAAAAAGGCCTTTTCTCCCTGGGTTCTTTCACAATCTCTAAAAGCTAAAACTCTATAGTTGTTCCTCTGGAAGGATAAATGCACTGCAATGTAGTTTTTCAGAAGAAGCCTTGAGTTTGCGAGAGCATAGGAGGAATTCATTGCAGGAAAGAGGAAGGCCAAAGAGTTTCTCTCCTTATGCCTGCCTTGCTCAGAGGAGTGGATGAAGTCAGGGACTTCTCCCTTTCACTGAGAAACATGCAGGCCGCTGTTCCCTGTGCGCTCTCTTATTTGTTAAAGCGACTGCAGTTACACACTTTGAACTGTGGAAAGGCACCGGAGTTTCTTAGGATTTCCCCAGGCGCTTTGTTTTCCCTGGGCCAAAAGAAGCCTTCACAATAGGTTAACGCTAACACTGCATACTCCTTCCACTTCCAGACCACGGCTACCGCAAGGCAGGTCTCTGCCGGAAAACTTCCCTTCGCGAAGGGCAGCTTGGCCGAGCTCATTGCAGGAAAGCGAAACCAAATGACGCTTTTCTCATTCAAACTGCTTTCGTCCGAGGAATGGATGATGTCCGAGTGTTCTTTTTCTCACTGAGATAAACAAAATCTGAAGTTGCCTCTGAGCTCTGTTCTTGGCAAATACGTGAAACTGACATACATTCATGTGGGGAAACACATGGCTTTGCTACGATTTCTCTTAGCACTGGGTTTTCTCTGGGCCTCACGTCAGGGCAACACTGCATAGGATTTACTCTGTCTGGAGAGAGTTTCCTGCTTTGTAGTTTGTGCTAGAAAACCCTGCTTTAGCAAGTGCCAATTGACCAGATTCAGGTAGAAAAAAGAATACAAAAAGGCCTTTTCTCCCTGGGTCCTTTCACAATCTCTAAAAGCTAAAAGTCTATAGTTGCTCCTCTGGAAGAATAAATGCACTGCAATATAGTTTTTCAGAAGAAGCCTTGAGTTTGCGAGAGCATAGGAGGAATTCATTGCAGGAAAGAGGAAGGCCAAAAAGGTTCTCTCCTTATGCCTGCCTTGCTCAGAGGAGTGGATGAAGTCATGGACTTCTCCCTTTCCCTGAGAAACATGCAGGCCGCTGTTCCCTGTGCGCTCTCTTATTTGTTAAAGCGACTGCAGTTACGCACTTTGAACTGTGGAAAGGCACCGGAGTTTGTTAGGATTTCCCCAGGCGCTTTGTTTTCCCTGGGCCAAAAGGAGCCTTCACAATAACTTAACGCTAACACTGCATACTCCTTCCACTTCCAGACCACGGCTACCGCAAGGCAGGTCTCCGCGGGAAAACTTCCCTTCGCGAAGGGCAGATTGGCCGAGCTCATTGCAGGAAAGCGAAACCAAATGACGCTTTTCTCATTCTAACTGCTTTCGTCCGAGGAATGGATGATGTCCGAGTGTTCTTTTTCTCACTGAGATAAACAAAATCTGAAGTTGCCTCTGAGTTCTGTTCTTGGCAAATACGTGAAACTGACATACATTCATGCGGGGGTTTAAACACATGGCTTAGCTACGATTTCTCTTAGCACTGGGTTTTCTCTGGCCCTCACGTCAGGGCAACACTGCATAGGATTTACTCTGTCTGGAGAGGGTTTCCTGCTTTGTAGTTTGTGCTAGAAAACCCTGCTTTTGCAAGTGCCAATTGACCAGATTCAGGTAGAAAAAAGAATACAAAAAGGCCTTTTCTCCCTGGGTCCTTTCACAATCTCTAAAAGCTAAAAGTCTATAGTTGCTCCTCTGGAAGGATAAATGCACTGCAATGTAGTTTTTCAGAAGAAGCCTTGAGTTCGCGAGAGCATAGGAGGAATTCATTGAAGGAAAGAGGAAGGCCAAAAAGTTTCTCTCCTTATGCCTGCCTTGCTCAGAGGAGTGGATGAAGTCAGGGACTTCTCCCTTTCACTGAGAAACATGCAGGCCGCTGTTCCCTGTGCGCTCTCTTATTTGTTAAAGCGACTGCAGTTACACACTTTGAACTGTGGAAAGGCACCGGAGTTTGTTAGGATTTCTCCAGGCGCTTTGTTTTCCCTGGGCCAAAAGGAGCCTTCACAGTAGCTTAACGCTAACACTGCATACTCCTTGCCCTTCCAGACCACGGGTACCGCAAGGCAGTTCTCCGCGGGAAAACTTCCCTTCGCGTGGGGCAGATTGGCCGAGCTCATTCCAGGAAAGCGAAACCAAATGACGCTTTTCTCATTCTAACTGCTTTCGTCCAAGGAATGGATGAAGTCCGAGTGTTCTTTTCTCACTGAGATATACAAAATCTGATGTTGCCTCTGAGCTCTGTTCTTGGCAAATACGTGAAACTGACATACATTCATGTGGGGAAACACATGGCTTTGCTACGATTTCTCTTAGCACTGGGTTTTCTCTGGGCCTCACGTCATGGCAACACTGCATAGGATTTACTCTGTCTGGAGAGAGTTTCCTGCTTTGTAGTTTCTGCTAGAAAACCCTGCTTTTGCAAGTGCCAATTGACCAGATTCAGGTAGAAAAGAGAATACAAAAAGGCCTTTTCTCCCTGGGTTCTTTCACAATCTCTAAAAGCTAAAAGTCTATAGTTGCTCCTCTGGAAGGATAAATGCACTGCAATGTAGTTTTTCAGAAGAAGCCTTGAGTTTGCGAGAGCATAGGAGGAATTCATTGCAGGAAAGAGGAAGGCCAAAAAGGTTCTCTCCTTATGCCTGCCTTGCTCAGAGGAGTGGATGAAGTCAGGGACTTCTCCCTTTCCCTGAAAAACATGCAGGCCGCTGTTCCCTGTGCGCTCTCTTATTTGTTAAAGCGACTGCAGTTACACACTTTGAACTGTGGAAAGGCACCGGAGTTTGTTAGGATTTCCCCAGGCGCTTTGTTTTCCCTGGGCCAAAAGGAGCCTTCACAATAACTTAACGCTAACACTGCATACTCCTTCCACTTCCAGACCACGGCTACCGCAAGGCAGGTCTCCGCGGGAAAACTTCCCTTCGCGAAGGGCAGATTGGCCGAGCTCATTGCAGGAAAGTGAAACCAAATGACGCTTTTCTCATTCTAACTGCTTTCGTGCGAGGAATGGATGAAGTCCGAGTGTTCTTTTTCTCACTGAGATAAACAAAATCTGATGTTGCCTCTGAGCTCTGTGCTTGGCAAATACGTGAAACTGACTTACATTCATGTGGGGAAACACATGGCTTTGCTAGGATTTCTCTTAGCACTGGGTTTTCTCTGGGCCTCACGTCAGGGCAACCCTGCATAGGATTTACTCTGTCTGGAGAAGGTTTCGTGCTTTGTAGTTTGGGCTAGAAACACTTGCTTTTGCAAGTGCCAATTGACCAGATTCAGGTAGAAAAGAGAATACAAAAAGGCCTTTTCTCCCTGTGTCGTTTCACAATCTCTAAAAGCTAAAAGTCTATAGTTGCTCCTCTGGAAGGATAAATGCACTGCAATGTAGTTTTTCAGAAGAAGCCTTGAGTTTGCGAGAGCATAGGAGGAATTCATTGCAGGAAAGAGGAAGGCCAAAAAGGTTCTCTCCTTATGCCTGCCTTGCTCAGAGGAGTTGATGAAGTCAGGGACTTCTCCCTTTCCCTGAGAAACATGCAGGCCGCTGTTCCCTGTGCGCTCTCTTATTTGTTAAAGCGACTGCAGTTACACACTTTGAACTGTGGAAAGGCACCGGAGTTTGTTAGGATTTCCCCAGGCGCTTTGTTTTCCCTGGGCCAAAAGGAGCCTTCACAATAGCTTAACGCTAACACTGCATACTCCTTGCACTTCCAGACCACGGGTAACGCAAGGCAGGTCTCCGCGGGAAAACTTCCCTTCGCGAGGGGCAGATTGGCCGAGCTCATTCCAGGAAAGCGAAACCAAATGACGCTTTTCTCATTCTAACTGCTTTCATCCGAGGAATGGATGAAGTCCGAGTGTTCTTTTTCTCACTGAGATACACAAAATCTGAAGTTGCCTCTGAGCTCTGTTCTTGGCAAATACGTGAAACTGACATACATTCATGTGGGGAAACACATGGCTTTGCTAGGATTTCTCTTAGCACTGGGTTTTCTCTGGGCCTCACGTCATGGCAACACTGCCTAGGATTTACTCTGTCTGGAGAAGGTTTCCTGCTTTGTAGTTTGTGCTAGAAAACCTTGCTTTTGCAAGTGCCAATTGACCAGATTCAGGTAGAAAAGAGAATACAAAAAGGCCTTTTCTCCCTGGGTCCTTTCACAATCTCTAAAAGCTAAAAGTCTATAGTTGCTCCTCTGGAAGGATAAATGCACTGCAATGTAGTTTTTCAGAAGAAGCCTTGAGTTTGCGAGAGCATAGGAGGAATTCATTGCAGGAAAGAGGAAGGCCAAAAAGTTTCTCTCCTTATGCCTGCCTTGCTCAGAGGAGTGGATGAAGTCAGGGACTTCTCCCTTTCCTTGAGAAACATGCAGGCCGCTGTTCCCTGTGCGCTCTCTTATTTGTTAAAGCGACTGCAGTTACACACTTTGAACTGTGGAAAGGCACCGGAGTTTGTTAGGATTTCCCCAGGCGCTTTGTTTTCCCTGGGCCAAAAGGAGCCTTCACAATAACTTAACGCTAACACTGCATACTCCTTCCACTTCCAGACCACGGCTACCGCAAGGCAGGTCTCCGCGGGAAAACTTCCCTTCGCGAAGGGCAGATTGGCCGAGCTCATTGCAGGAAAGCGAAACCAAATGACGCTTTTCTCATTCTAACTGCTTTCGTGCGAGGAATGGATGAAGTCCGAGTGTTCTTTTTCTCACTGAGATACAAAAAATCTGATGTTGCCTCTGAGCTCTGTTCTTGGCAAATACGTGAAGCTGACGTACATTCATGTGGGGAAACACATGGCTTTGCTAGGATTTCTCTTAGCACTGGGTTTTCTCTGGGCCTCACGTCATGGCAACACTGCATAGGATTTACTCTGTCTGGAGAAGGTTTCGTGCTTTGTAGTTTGGGCTAGAAACACTTGCTTTTGCAAGTGCCAATTGACCAGATTCAGGTAGAAAAGAGAATACAAAAAGGCCTTTTCTCCCTGTGTCGTTTCACAATCTCTAAAAGCTAAAAGTCTATAGTTGCTCCTCTGGAAGGATAAATGCACTGCAATGTAGTTTTTCAGAAGAAGCCTTGAGTTTGCGAGAGCATAGGAGGAATTCATTGCAGGAAAGAGGAAGGCCAAAAAGGTTCTCTCCTTATGCCTGCCTTGCTCAGAGGAGTTGATGAAGTCAGGGACTTCTCCCTTTCCCTGAGAAACATGCAGGCCGCTGTTCCCTGTGCGCTCTCTTATTTGTTAAAGCGACTGCAGTTACACACTTTGAACTGTGGAAAGGCACCGGAGTTTGTTGGGATTTCCCCAGGCGCTTTGTTTTCCCTGGGCCAAAAGGAGCCTTCACAATAACTTAACGCTAACACTGCATACTCCTTCCACTTCCAGACCACGGCTACTGCAAGGCAGGTCTCCGCGGGAAAACTTCCCTTCGCGAAGGGCAGATTGGCCGAGCTCATTGCAGGAAAGTGAAACCAAATGACGCTTTTCTCATTCTAACTGCTTTCGTCCGAGGAATGGATGAAGTCCGAGTGTTCTTTTTCTCACTGAGATACACAAAATCTGATGTTGCCTCTGAGCTCTGTTCTTGGCAAATACGTGAAACTGACATACATTCATGTGGGGAAAGACATGGCTTTGCTACGATTTCTCTTAGCCCTGGGTTTTCTCTGGGCCTCACGTCAGGGCAACACTGCATAGGATATACTCTGTCTGGAGAGAGTTTCCTGCTTTGTAGTTTGGGGTAGAAAACCCTGATTTTGCAAGTGCCAATTCACCTGATTCAGATAGAAAAGAGAATAGAAAAAGGCCTTTTCACCCTGGGTCCTTTCACAATCTCTAAAAGCTAAAACTCTATAGTTGCTCCTCTGGAAGGATAAATGCACAGCAAGGTAGTTTTTCAGAAGAAGCCTTGAGTTTGCGAGAGCATAGGAGGAATTCATTGCAGGAAAGAGGAAGGCCAAAAAGTTTCTCTCCTTATGCCTGCCTTGCTCAGAGGAGTGGATGAAGTCAGGGACTTCTCCCTTTCCCTGAGAAACATGCAGGCCGCTGTTCCCTGTGCGCTCTCTTATTTGTTAAAGCGACTGCAGTTACACACTTTGAACTGTGGAAAGGCACCGGAGTTTCTTAGGATTTCCCCAGGCGCTTTGTTTTCCCTGGGCCAAAAGGAGCCTTCACAATAGCTTAACGCTAACACTGCATACTCCTTCCACTTCCGGACCACGGCTACCGCAAGGCAGGTCTCCGCGGGAAAACTTCCCTTCGCGAAGGGCAGATTGGCCGAGCTCATTGCAGGAAAGCGAAACCAAATGACGCTTTTCTCATTCTAACTGCTTTCGTCCGAGGAATGGATGATGTCCGAGTGTTCTTTTTCTCACTGAGATAAACAAAATCTGAAGTTGCCTCTGAGCTCTGTTCTTGGCAAATACGTGAAACTGACATA
The DNA here is from genome assembly GCF_024166365.1 of Elephas maximus indicus. Classification (NCBI taxonomy): domain Eukaryota; kingdom Metazoa; phylum Chordata; class Mammalia; order Proboscidea; family Elephantidae; genus Elephas; species Elephas maximus. The sequence goes on from NC_064819.1 coordinate 36,215,822, forward strand.
CATTCATGTGGGGAAACACATGGCTTTGCTACGATTTCTCTTAGCACTGGGTTTTCTCTGGGCCTCTCGTCCGGGCAACACTGCATAGGATTTACTCTGTCTGGAGAGAGTTTCCTGCTTTGTAGTTTGTGCTAGAAAACCCTGCTTTAGCAAGTGCCAATTGACCAGATTCAGGTAGAAAAAAGAATACAAAAAGGCCTTTTCTCCCTGTGTCCTTTCACAATCTCTAAAAGCTAAAAGTCTATAGTTGCTCCTCTGGAAGGATAAATGCACTGCAATGTAGTTTTTCAGAAGAAGCCTTGAGTTTGCGAGAGCATAGGAGGAATTCATTGCAGGAAAGGGGAAGGCCAAAAAGTTTCTCTCCTTATACCTGCCTTGCTCAGAGGAGTGGATGAAGTCAGGGACTTCTCCCTTTCACTGAGAAACATGCAGGCCGCTGTTCCCTGTGCGCTCTCTTATTTGTTAAAGCGACTGCAGTTACACACTTTGAACTGTGGAAAGGCACCGGAGTTTCTTAGGATTTCCCCAGGCGCTTTGTTTTCCCTGGGCCAAAAGGAGCCTTCACAATAGCTTAACGCTAACACTGCATACTCCTTCCACTTCCAGACCACGGCTACCGCAAGACAGTTCTCCGCGGGAAAACTTCCCTTCGCGAAGGGCAGATTGGCCGAGCTCATTGCAGGAAAGCGAAACCAAATGACGCTTTTCTCATTCTAACTGCTTTCGTGCGAGGAATGGATGAAGTCCGAGTGTTCTTTTTCTCACTGAGATACAAAAAATCTGATGTTGCCTCTGAGCTCTGTTCTTGGCAAATACGTGAAGCTGACGTACATTCATGTGGGGAAACACATGGCTTTGCTAGGATTTCTCTTAGCACTGGGTTTTCTCTGGGCCTCACGTCATGGCAACACTGCATAGGATTTACTCTGTCTGGAGAAGGTTTCGTGCTTTGTAGTCTGGGCTAGAAACACTTGCTTTTGCAAGTGCCAATTGACCAGATTCAGGTAGAAAAGAGAATACAAAAAGGCCTTTTCTCCCTGGGTTCTTTCACAATCTCTAAAAGCTAAAACTCTATAGTTGTTCCTCTGGAAGGATAAATGCACTGCAATGTAGTTTTTCAGAAGAAGCCTTGAGTTTGCGAGAGCATAGGAGGAATTCATTGCAGGAAAGAGGAAGGCCAAAGAGTTTCTCTCCTTATGCCTGCCTTGCTCAGAGGAGTGGATGAAGTCAGGGACTTCTCCCTTTCCCTGAGAAACATGCAGGCCGCTGTTCCCTGTGCGCTCTCTTATTTGTTAAAGCGACTGCAGTTACACACTTTGAACTCTGGAAAGGCACCGGAGTTTCTTAGGATTTCCCCAGGCGCTTTGTTTTCCCTGGGCCAAAAGAAGCCTTCACAATAGGTTAACGCTAACACTGCATACTCCTTCCACTTCCAGACCACGGCTACCGCAAGGCAGGTCTCTGCCGGAAAACTTCCCTTCGCGAAGGGCAGCTTGGCCGAGCTCATTGCAGGAAAGCGAAACCAAATGACGCTTTTCTCATTCAAACTGCTTTCGTCCGAGGAATGGATGATGTCCGAGTGTTCTTTTTCTCACTGAGATAAACAAAATCTGAAGTTGCCTCTGAGCTCTGTTCTTGGCAAATACGTGAAACTGACATACATTCATGTGGGGAAACACATGGCTTTGCTACGATTTCTCTTAGCACTGGGTTTTCTCTGGGCCTCACGTCAGGGCAACACTGCATAGGATTTACTCTGTCTGGAGAGAGTTTCCTGCTTTGTAGTTTCTGCTAGAAAACCCTGCTTTTGCAAGTGCCAATTGACCAGATTCAGGTAGAAAAGAGAATACAAAAAGGCCTTTTCTCCCTGGGTTCTTTCACAATCTCTAAAAGCTAAAAGTCTATAGTTGCTCCTCTGGAAGGATAAATGCACTGCAATGTAGTTTTTCAGAAGAAGCCTTGAGTTTGCGAGAGCATAGGAGGAATTCATTGCAGGAAAGAGGAAGGCCAAAAAGGTTCTCTCCTTATGCCTGCCTTGCTCAGAGGAGTGGATGAAGTCAGGGACTTCTCCCTTTCCCTGAAAAACATGCAGGCCGCTGTTCCCTGTGCGCTCTCTTATTTGTTAAAGCGACTGCAGTTACACACTTTGAACTGTGGAAAGGCACCGGAGTTTGTTAGGATTTCCCCAGGCGCTTTGTTTTCCCTGGGCCAAAAGGAGCCTTCACAATAACTTAACGCTAACACTGCATACTCCTTCCACTTCCAGACCACGGCTACCGCAAGGCAGGTCTCCGCGGGAAAACTTCCCTTCGCGAAGGGCAGATTGGCCGAGCTCATTGCAGGAAAGTGAAACCAAATGACGCTTTTCTCATTCTAACTGCTTTCGTGCGAGGAATGGATGAAGTCCGAGTGTTCTTTTTCTCACTGAGATAAACAAAATCTGATGTTGCCTCTGAGCTCTGTGCTTGGCAAATACGTGAAACTGACTTACATTCATGTGGGGAAACACATGGCTTTGCTAGGATTTCTCTTAGCACTGGGTTTTCTCTGGGCCTCACGTCAGGGCAACCCTGCATAGGATTTACTCTGTCTGGAGAAGGTTTCGTGCTTTGTAGTTTGGGCTAGAAACACTTGCTTTTGCAAGTGCCAATTGACCAGATTCAGGTAGAAAAGAGAATACAAAAAGGCCTTTTCTCCCTGTGTCGTTTCACAATCTCTAAAAGCTAAAAGTCTATAGTTGCTCCTCTGGAAGGATAAATGCACTGCAATGTAGTTTTTCAGAAGAAGCCTTGAGTTTGCGAGAGCATAGGAGGAATTCATTGCAGGAAAGAGGAAGGCCAAAAAGGTTCTCTCCTTATGCCTGCCTTGCTCAGAGGAGTTGATGAAGTCAGGGACTTCTCCCTTTCCCTGAGAAACATGCAGGCCGCTGTTCCCTGTGCGCTCTCTTATTTGTTAAAGCGACTGCAGTTACACACTTTGAACTGTGGAAAGGCACCGGAGTTTGTTAGGATTTCCCCAGGCGCTTTGTTTTCCCTGGGCCAAAAGGAGCCTTCACAATAGCTTAACGCTAACACTGCATACTCCTTGCACTTCCAGACCACGGGTAACGCAAGGCAGGTCTCCGCGGGAAAACTTCCCTTCGCGAGGGGCAGATTGGCCGAGCTCATTCCAGGAAAGCGAAACCAAATGACGCTTTTCTCATTCTAACTGCTTTCATCCGAGGAATGGATGAAGTCCGAGTGTTCTTTTTCTCACTGAGATACACAAAATCTGAAGTTGCCTCTGAGCTCTGTTCTTGGCAAATACGTGAAACTGACATACATTCATGTGGGGAAACACATGGCTTTGCTAGGATTTCTCTTAGCACTGGGTTTTCTCTGGGCCTCACGTCATGGCAACACTGCCTAGGATTTACTCTGTCTGGAGAAGGTTTCCTGCTTTGTAGTTTGTGCTAGAAAACCTTGCTTTTGCAAGTGCCAATTGACCAGATTCAGGTAGAAAAGAGAATACAAAAAGGCCTTTTCTCCCTGGGTCCTTTCACAATCTCTAAAAGCTAAAAGTCTATAGTTGCTCCTCTGGAAGGATAAATGCACTGCAATGTAGTTTTTCAGAAGAAGCCTTGAGTTTGCGAGAGCATAGGAGGAATTCATTGCAGGAAAGAGGAAGGCCAAAAAGTTTCTCTCCTTATGCCTGCCTTGCTCAGAGGAGTGGATGAAGTCAGGGACTTCTCCCTTTCCTTGAGAAACATGCAGGCCGCTGTTCCCTGTGCGCTCTCTTATTTGTTAAAGCGACTGCAGTTACACACTTTGAACTGTGGAAAGGCACCGGAGTTTGTTAGGATTTCCCCAGGCGCTTTGTTTTCCCTGGGCCAAAAGGAGCCTTCACAATAACTTAACGCTAACACTGCATACTCCTTCCACTTCCAGACCACGGCTACCGCAAGGCAGGTCTCCGCGGGAAAACTTCCCTTCGCGAAGGGCAGATTGGCCGAGCTCATTGCAGGAAAGCGAAACCAAATGACGCTTTTCTCATTCTAACTGCTTTCGTGCGAGGAATGGATGAAGTCCGAGTGTTCTTTTTCTCACTGAGATACAAAAAATCTGATGTTGCCTCTGAGCTCTGTTCTTGGCAAATACGTGAAGCTGACGTACATTCATGTGGGGAAACACATGGCTTTGCTAGGATTTCTCTTAGCACTGGGTTTTCTCTGGGCCTCACGTCATGGCAACACTGCATAGGATTTACTCTGTCTGGAGAAGGTTTCGTGCTTTGTAGTTTGGGCTAGAAACACTTGCTTTTGCAAGTGCCAATTGACCAGATTCAGGTAGAAAAGAGAATACAAAAAGGCCTTTTCTCCCTGTGTCGTTTCACAATCTCTAAAAGCTAAAAGTCTATAGTTGCTCCTCTGGAAGGATAAATGCACTGCAATGTAGTTTTTCAGAAGAAGCCTTGAGTTTGCGAGAGCATAGGAGGAATTCATTGCAGGAAAGAGGAAGGCCAAAAAGGTTCTCTCCTTATGCCTGCCTTGCTCAGAGGAGTTGATGAAGTCAGGGACTTCTCCCTTTCCCTGAGAAACATGCAGGCCGCTGTTCCCTGTGCGCTCTCTTATTTGTTAAAGCGACTGCAGTTACACACTTTGAACTGTGGAAAGGCACCGGAGTTTGTTGGGATTTCCCCAGGCGCTTTGTTTTCCCTGGGCCAAAAGGAGCCTTCACAATAACTTAACGCTAACACTGCATACTCCTTCCACTTCCAGACCACGGCTACTGCAAGGCAGGTCTCCGCGGGAAAACTTCCCTTCGCGAAGGGCAGATTGGCCGAGCTCATTGCAGGAAAGTGAAACCAAATGACGCTTTTCTCATTCTAACTGCTTTCGTCCGAGGAATGGATGAAGTCCGAGTGTTCTTTTTCTCACTGAGATACACAAAATCTGATGTTGCCTCTGAGCTCTGTTCTTGGCAAATACGTGAAACTGACATACATTCATGTGGGGAAAGACATGGCTTTGCTACGATTTCTCTTAGCCCTGGGTTTTCTCTGGGCCTCACGTCAGGGCAACACTGCATAGGATATACTCTGTCTGGAGAGAGTTTCCTGCTTTGTAGTTTGGGGTAGAAAACCCTGATTTTGCAAGTGCCAATTCACCTGATTCAGATAGAAAAGAGAATAGAAAAAGGCCTTTTCACCCTGGGTCCTTTCACAATCTCTAAAAGCTAAAACTCTATAGTTGCTCCTCTGGAAGGATAAATGCACAGCAAGGTAGTTTTTCAGAAGAAGCCTTGAGTTTGCGAGAGCATAGGAGGAATTCATTGCAGGAAAGAGGAAGGCCAAAAAGTTTCTCTCCTTATGCCTGCCTTGCTCAGAGGAGTGGATGAAGTCAGGGACTTCTCCCTTTCCCTGAGAAACATGCAGGCCGCTGTTCCCTGTGCGCTCTCTTATTTGTTAAAGCGACTGCAGTTACACACTTTGAACTGTGGAAAGGCACCGGAGTTTCTTAGGATTTCCCCAGGCGCTTTGTTTTCCCTGGGCCAAAAGGAGCCTTCACAATAGCTTAACGCTAACACTGCATACTCCTTCCACTTCCGGACCACGGCTACCGCAAGGCAGGTCTCCGCGGGAAAACTTCCCTTCGCGAAGGGCAGATTGGCCGAGCTCATTGCAGGAAAGCGAAACCAAATGACGCTTTTCTCATTCTAACTGCTTTCGTCCGAGGAATGGATGATGTCCGAGTGTTCTTTTTCTCACTGAGATAAACAAAATCTGAAGTTGCCTCTGAGCTCTGTTCTTGGCAAATACGTGAAACTGACATACATTCATGTGGGGAAACACATGGCTTTGCTACGATTTCTCTTAGCACTGGGTTTTCTCTGGGCCTCTCGTCCGGGCAACACTGCATAGGATTTACTCTGTCTGGAGAGAGTTTCCTGCTTTGTAGTTTGTGCTAGAAAACCCTGCTTTAGCAAGTGCCAATTGACCAGATTCAGGTAGAAAAAAGAATACAAAAAGGCCTTTTCTCCCTGTGTCCTTTCACAATCTCTAAAAGCTAAAAGTCTATAGTTGCTCCTCTGGAAGGATAAATGCACTGCAATGTAGTTTTTCAGAAGAAGCCTTGAGTTTGCGAGAGCATAGGAGGAATTCATTGCAGGAAAGGGGAAGGCCAAAAAGTTTCTCTCCTTATACCTGCCTTGCTCAGAGGAGTGGATGAAGTCAGGGACTTCTCCCTTTCACTGAGAAACATGCAGGCCGCTGTTCCCTGTGCGCTCTCTTATTTGTTAAAGCGACTGCAGTTACACACTTTGAACTGTGGAAAGGCACCGGAGTTTCTTAGGATTTCCCCAGGCGCTTTGTTTTCCCTGGGCCAAAAGGAGCCTTCACAATAGCTTAACGCTAACACTGCATACTCCTTCCACTTCCAGACCACGGCTACCGCAAGACAGTTCTCCGCGGGAAAACTTCCCTTCGCGAAGGGCAGATTGGCCGAGCTCATTGCAGGAAAGCGAAACCAAATGACGCTTTTCTCATTCTAACTGCTTTCGTGCGAGGAATGGATGAAGTCCGAGTGTTCTTTTTCTCACTGAGATACAAAAAATCTGATGTTGCCTCTGAGCTCTGTTCTTGGCAAATACGTGAAGCTGACGTACATTCATGTGGGGAAACACATGGCTTTGCTAGGATTTCTCTTAGCACTGGGTTTTCTCTGGGCCTCACGTCATGGCAACACTGCATAGGATTTACTCTGTCTGGAGAAGGTTTCGTGCTTTGTAGTCTGGGCTAGAAACACTTGCTTTTGCAAGTGCCAATTGACCAGATTCAGGTAGAAAAGAGAATACAAAAAGGCCTTTTCTCCCTGGGTTCTTTCACAATCTCTAAAAGCTAAAACTCTATAGTTGTTCCTCTGGAAGGATAAATGCACTGCAATGTAGTTTTTCAGAAGAAGCCTTGAGTTTGCGAGAGCATAGGAGGAATTCATTGCAGGAAAGAGGAAGGCCAAAGAGTTTCTCTCCTTATGCCTGCCTTGCTCAGAGGAGTGGATGAAGTCAGGGACTTCTCCCTTTCCCTGAGAAACATGCAGGCCGCTGTTCCCTGTGCGCTCTCTTATTTGTTAAAGCGACTGCAGTTACACACTTTGAACTCTGGAAAGGCACCGGAGTTTCTTAGGATTTCCCCAGGCGCTTTGTTTTCCCTGGGCCAAAAGAAGCCTTCACAATAGGTTAACGCTAACACTGCATACTCCTTCCACTTCCAGACCACGGCTACCGCAAGGCAGGTCTCTGCCGGAAAACTTCCCTTCGCGAAGGGCAGCTTGGCCGAGCTCATTGCAGGAAAGCGAAACCAAATGACGCTTTTCTCATTCAAACTGCTTTCGTCCGAGGAATGGATGATGTCCGAGTGTTCTTTTTCTCACTGAGATAAACAAAATCTGAAGTTGCCTCTGAGCTCTGTTCTTGGCAAATACGTGAAACTGACATACATTCATGTGGGGAAACACATGGCTTTGCTACGATTTCTCTTAGCACTGGGTTTTCTCTGGGCCTCACGTCAGGGCAACACTGCATAGGATTTACTCTGTCTGGAGAGAGTTTCCTGCTTTGTAGTTTCTGCTAGAAAACCCTGCTTTTGCAAGTGCCAATTGACCAGATTCAGGTAGAAAAGAGAATACAAAAAGGCCTTTTCTCCCTGGGTTCTTTCACAATCTCTAAAAGCTAAAAGTCTATAGTTGCTCCTCTGGAAGGATAAATGCACTGCAATGTAGTTTTTCAGAAGAAGCCTTGAGTTTGCGAGAGCATAGGAGGAATTCATTGCAGGAAAGAGGAAGGCCAAAAAGGTTCTCTCCTTATGCCTGCCTTGCTCAGAGGAGTGGATGAAGTCAGGGACTTCTCCCTTTCCCTGAAAAACATGCAGGCCGCTGTTCCCTGTGCGCTCTCTTATTTGTTAAAGCGACTGCAGTTACACACTTTGAACTGTGGAAAGGCACCGGAGTTTGTTAGGATTTCCCCCAGGCGCTTTGTTTTCCCTGGGCCAAAAGGAGCCTTCACAATAACTTAACGCTAACACTGCATACTCCTTCCACTTCCAGACCACGGCTACCGCAAGGCAGGTCTCCGCGGGAAAACTTCCCTTCGCGAAGGGCAGATTGGCCGAGCTCATTGCAGGAAAGTGAAACCAAATGACGCTTTTCTCATTCTAACTGCTTTCGTGCGAGGAATGGATGAAGTCCGAGTGTTCTTTTTCTCACTGAGATAAACAAAATCTGATGTTGCCTCTGAGCTCTGTGCTTGGCAAATACGTGAAACTGACATACATTCATGTGGGGAAACACATGGCTTTGCTAGGATTTCTCTTAGCACTGGGTTTTCTCTGGGCCTCACGTCAGGGCAACCCTGCATAGGATTTACTCTGTCTGGAGAAGGTTTCGTGCTTTGTAGTTTGGGCTAGAAACACTTGCTTTTGCAAGTGCCAATTGACCAGATTCAGGTAGAAAAGAGAATACAAAAAGGCCTTTTCTCCCTGTGTCGTTTCACAATCTCTAAAAGCTAAAAGTCTATAGTTGCTCCTCTGGAAGGATAAATGCACTGCAATGTAGTTTTTCAGAAGAAGCCTTGAGTTTGCGAGAGCATAGGAGGAATTCATTGCAGGAAAGAGGAAGGCCAAAAAGGTTCTCTCCTTATGCCTGCCTTGCTCAGAGGAGTTGATGAAGTCAGGGACTTCTCCCTTTCCCTGAGAAACATGCAGGCCGCTGTTCCCTGTGCGCTCTCTTATTTGTTAAAGCGACTGCAGTTACACACTTTGAACTGTGGAAAGGCACCGGAGTTTGTTAGGATTTCCCCAGGCGCTTTGTTTTCCCTGGGCCAAAAGGAGCCTTCACAATAGCTTAACGCTAACACTGCATACTCCTTGCACTTCCAGACCACGGGTAACGCAAGGCAGGTCTCCGCGGGAAAACTTCCCTTCGCGAGGGGCAGATTGGCCGAGCTCATTCCAGGAAAGCGAAACCAAATGACGCTTTTCTCATTCTAACTGCTTTCATCCGAGGAATGGATGAAGTCCGAGTGTTCTTTTTCTCACTGAGATACACAAAATCTGAAGTTGCCTCTGAGCTCTGTTCTTGGCAAATACGTGAAACTGACATACATTCATGTGGGGAAACACATGGCTTTGCTAGGATTTCTCTTAGCACTGGGTTTTCTCTGGGCCTCACGTCATGGCAACACTGCCTAGGATTTACTCTGTCTGGAGAAGGTTTCCTGCTTTGTAGTTTGTGCTAGAAAACCTTGCTTTTGCAAGTGCCAATTGACCAGATTCAGGTAGAAAAGAGAATACAAAAAGGCCTTTTCTCCCTGGGTCCTTTCACAATCTCTAAAAGCTAAAAGTCTATAGTTGCTCCTCTGGAAGGATAAATGCACTGCAATGTAGTTTTTCAGAAGAAGCCTTGAGTTTGCGAGAGCATAGGAGGAATTCATTGCAGGAAAGAGGAAGGCCAAAAAGTTTCTCTCCTTATGCCTGCCTTGCTCAGAGGAGTGGATGAAGTCAGGGACTTCTCCCTTTCCTTGAGAAACATGCAGGCCGCTGTTCCCTGTGCGCTCTCTTATTTGTTAAAGCGACTGCAGTTACACACTTTGAACTGTGGAAAGGCACCGGAGTTTGTTAGGATTTCCCCAGGCGCTTTGTTTTCCCTGGGCCAAAAGGAGCCTTCACAATAACTTAACGCTAACACTGCATACTCCTTCCACTTCCAGACCACGGCTACCGCAGGGCAGGTCTCCGCGGGAAAACTTCCCTTCGCGAAGGGCAGATTGGCCGAGCTCATTGCAGGAAAGCGAAACCAAATGACGCTTTTCTCATTCTAACTGCTTTCGTCCGAGGAATGGATGATGTCCGAGTGTTCTTTTTCTCACTGAGATACACAAAATCTGATGTTGCCTCTGAGCTCTGTGCTTGGCAAATACGTGAAACTGACATACATTCATGTGGGGAAAGACATGGCTTTGCTAGGATTTCTCTTAGCACTGGGTTTTCTCTGGGCCTCACGTCATGGCAACACTGCATAGGATTTACTCTGCCTGGAGAGAGTTTCCTGCTTTGTAGTTTGGGCTAGAAAACCTTGCTTTTGCAAGTGCCAATTGACCAGATTCAGGTAGAAAAAAGAATACAAAAAGGCCTTTTCTCCCTGTGTCCTTTCACAATCTCTAAAAGCTAAAAGTCTATAGTTGCTCCTCTGGAAGGATAAATGCACTGCAATGTAGTTTTTCAGAAGAAGCCTTGAGTTTGCGAGAGCATAGGAGGAATTCATTGCAGGAAAGGGGAAGGCCTAAAAGTTTCTCTCCTTATACCTGCCTTGCTCAGAGGAGTGGATGAAGTCAGGGACTTCTCCCTTTCCCTGAGAAACATGCAGGCCGCTGTTCCCTGTGCGCTCTCTTATTTGTTAAAGCGACTGCAGTTACACACTTTGAACTGTGGAAAGGCACCGGAGTTTCTTAGGATTTCCCCAGGCGCTTTGTTTTCCCTGGGCCAAAAGGAGCCTTCACAATAGCTTAACGCTAACACTGCATACTCCTTCCACTTCCGGACCACGGCTACCGCAAGGCAGGTCTCCGCGGGAAAACTTCCCTTCGCGAAGGGCAGATTGGCCGAGCTCATTGCAGGAAAGCGAAACCAAATGACGCTTTTCTCATTCTAACTGCTTTCGTCCGAGGAATGGATGATGTCCGAGTGTTCTTTTTCTCACTGAGATAAACAAAATCTGAAGTTGCCTCTGAGCTCTGTTCTTGGCAAATACGTGAAACTGACATACATTCATGTGGGGAAACACATGGCTTTGCTACGATTTCTCTTAGCACTGGGTTTTCTCTGGGCCTCTCGTCCGGGCAACACTGCATAGGATTTACTCTGTCTGGAGAGAGTTTCCTGCTTTGTAGTTTGTGCTAGAAAACCCTGCTTTAGCAAGTGCCAATTGACCAGATTCAGGTAGAAAAAAGAATACAAAAAGGCCTTTTCTCCCTGTGTCCTTTCACAATCTCTAAAAGCTAAAAGTCTATAGTTGCTCCTCTGGAAGGATAAATGCACTGCAATGTAGTTTTTCAGAAGAAGCCTTGAGTTTGCGAGAGCATAGGAGGAATTCATTGCAGGAAAGGGGAAGGCCAAAAAGTTTCTCTCCTTATACCTGCCTTGCTCAGAGGAGTGGATGAAGTCAGGGACTTCTCCCTTTCACTGAGAAACATGCAGGCCGCTGTTCCCTGTGCGCTCTCTTATTTGTTAAAGCGACTGCAGTTACACACTTTGAACTGTGGAAAGGCACCGGAGTTTCTTAGGATTTCCCCAGGCGCTTTGTTTTCCCTGGGCCAAAAGGAGCCTTCACAATAGCTTAACGCTAACACTGCATACTCCTTCCACTTCCAGACCACGGCTACCGCAAGACAGTTCTCCGCGGGAAAACTTCCCTTCGCGAAGGGCAGATTGGCCGAGCTCATTGCAGGAAAGCGAAACCAAATGACGCTTTTCTCATTCTAACTGCTTTCGTGCGAGGAATGGATGAAGTCCGAGTGTTCTTTTTCTCACTGAGATACAAAAAATCTGATGTTGCCTCTGAGCTCTGTTCTTGGCAAATACGTGAAGCTGACGTACATTCATGTGGGGAAACACATGGCTTTGCTAGGATTTCTCTTAGCACTGGGTTTTCTCTGGGCCTCACGTCATGGCAACACTGCATAGGATTTACTCTGTCTGGAGAAGGTTTCGTGCTTTGTAGTCTGGGCTAGAAACACTTGCTTTTGCAAGTGCCAATTGACCAGATTCAGGTAGAAAAGAGAATACAAAAAGGCCTTTTCTCCCTGGGTTCTTTCACAATCTCTAAAAGCTAAAACTCTATAGTTGTTCCTCTGGAAGGATAAATGCACTGCAATGTAGTTTTTCAGAAGAAGCCTTGAGTTTGCGAGAGCATAGGAGGAATTCATTGCAGGAAAGAGGAAGGCCAAAGAGTTTCTCTCCTTATGCCTGCCTTGCTCAGAGGAGTGGATGAAGTCAGGGACTTCTCCCTTTCACTGAGAAACATGCAGGCCGCTGTTCCCTGTGCGCTCTCTTATTTGTTAAAGCGACTGCAGTTACACACTTTGAACTGTGGAAAGGCACCGGAGTTTCTTAGGATTTCCCCAGGCGCTTTGTTTTCCCTGGGCCAAAAGAAGCCTTCACAATAGGTTAACGCTAACACTGCATACTCCTTCCACTTCCAGACCACGGCTACCGCAAGGCAGGTCTCTGCCGGAAAACTTCCCTTCGCGAAGGGCAGCTTGGCCGAGCTCATTGCAGGAAAGCGAAACCAAATGACGCTTTTCTCATTCAAACTGCTTTCGTCCGAGGAATGGATGATGTCCGAGTGTTCTTTTTCTCACTGAGATAAACAAAATCTGAAGTTGCCTCTGAGCTCTGTTCTTGGCAAATACGTGAAACTGACATACATTCATGTGGGGAAACACATGGCTTTGCTACGATTTCTCTTAGCACTGGGTTTTCTCTGGGCCTCACGTCAGGGCAACACTGCATAGGATTTACTCTGTCTGGAGAGAGTTTCCTGCTTTGTAGTTTGTGCTAGAAAACCCTGCTTTAGCAAGTGCCAATTGACCAGATTCAGGTAGAAAAAAGAATACAAAAAGGCCTTTTCTCCCTGGGTCCTTTCACAATCTCTAAAAGCTAAAAGTCTATAGTTGCTCCTCTGGAAGAATAAATGCACTGCAATATAGTTTTTCAGAAGAAGCCTTGAGTTTGCGAGAGCATAGGAGGAATTCATTGCAGGAAAGAGGAAGGCCAAAAAGGTTCTCTCCTTATGCCTGCCTTGCTCAGAGGAGTGGATGAAGTCATGGACTTCTCCCTTTCCCTGAGAAACATGCAGGCCGCTGTTCCCTGTGCGCTCTCTTATTTGTTAAAGCGACTGCAGTTACGCACTTTGAACTGTGGAAAGGCACCGGAGTTTGTTAGGATTTCCCCAGGCGCTTTGTTTTCCCTGGGCCAAAAGGAGCCTTCACAATAACTTAACGCTAACACTGCATACTCCTTCCACTTCCAGACCACGGCTACCGCAAGGCAGGTCTCCGCGGGAAAACTTCCCTTCGCGAAGGGCAGATTGGCCGAGCTCATTGCAGGAAAGCGAAACCAAATGACGCTTTTCTCATTCTAACTGCTTTCGTCCGAGGAATGGATGATGTCCGAGTGTTCTTTTTCTCACTGAGATAAACAAAATCTGAAGTTGCCTCTGAGTTCTGTTCTTGGCAAATACGTGAAACTGACATACATTCATGCGGGGGTTTAAACACATGGCTTAGCTACGATTTCTCTTAGCACTGGGTTTTCTCTGGCCCTCACGTCAGGGCAACACTGCATAGGATTTACTCTGTCTGGAGAGGGTTTCCTGCTTTGTAGTTTGTGCTAGAAAACCCTGCTTTTGCAAGTGCCAATTGACCAGATTCAGGTAGAAAAAAGAATACAAAAAGGCCTTTTCTCCCTGGGTCCTTTCACAATCTCTAAAAGCTAAAAGTCTATAGTTGCTCCTCTGGAAGGATAAATGCACTGCAATGTAGTTTTTCAGAAGAAGCCTTGAGTTTGCGAGAGCATAGGAGGAATTCATTGAAGGAAAGAGGAAGGCCAAAAAGTTTCTCTCCTTATGCCTGCCTTGCTCAGAGGAGTGGATGAAGTCAGGGACTTCTCCCTTTCACTGAGAAACATGCAGGCCGCTGTTCCCTGTGCGCTCTCTTATTTGTTAAAGCGACTGCAGTTACACACTTTGAACTGTGGAAAGGCACCGGAGTTTGTTAGGATTTCTCCAGGCGCTTTGTTTTCCCTGGGCCAAAAGGAGCCTTCACAGTAGCTTAACGCTAACACTGCATACTCCTTGCCCTTCCAGACCACGGGTACCGCAAGGCAGTTCTCCGCGGGAAAACTTCCCTTCGCGAGGGGCAGATTGGCCGAGCTCATTCCAGGAAAGCGAAACCAAATGACGCTTTTCTCATTCTAACTGCTTTCATCCGAGGAATGGATGAAGTCCGAGTGTTCTTTTTCTCACTGAGATACACAAAATCTGAAGTTGCCTCTGAGCTCTGTTCTTGGCAAATACGTGAAACTGACATACATTCATGTGGGGAAACACATGGCTTTGCTAGGATTTCTCTTAGCACTGGGTTTTCTCTGGGCCTCACGTCATGGCAACACTGCCTAGGATTTACTCTGTCTGGAGAAGGTTTCCTGCTTTGTAGTTTGTGCTAGAAAACCTTGCTTTTGCAAGTGCCAATTGACCAGATTCAGGTAGAAAAGAGAATACAAAAAGGCCTTTTCTCCCTGGGTCCTTTCACAATCTCTAAAAGCTAAAAGTCTATAGTTGCTCCTCTGGAAGGATAAATGCACTGCAATGTAGTTTTTCAGAAGAAGCCTTGAGTTTGCGAGAGCATAGGAGGAATTCATTGCAGGAAAGAGGAAGGCCAAAAAGTTTCTCTCCTTATGCCTGCCTTGCTCAGAGGAGTGGATGAAGTCAGGGACTTCTCCCTTTCCTTGAGAAACATGCAGGCCGCTGTTCCCTGTGCGCTCTCTTATTTGTTAAAGCGACTGCAGTTACACACTTTGAACTGTGGAAAGGCACCGGAGTTTGTTAGGATTTCCCCAGGCGCTTTGTTTTCCCTGGGCCAAAAGGAGCCTTCACAATAACTTAACGCTAACACTGCATACTCCTTCCACTTCCAGACCACGGCTACCGCAAGGCAGGTCTCCGCGGGAAAACTTCCCTTCGCGAAGGGCAGATTGGCCGAGCTCATTGCAGGAAAGCGAAACCAAATGACGCTTTTCTCATTCTAACTGCTTTCGTCCGAGGAATGGATGATGTCCGAGTGTTCTTTTTCTCACTGAGATACACAAAATCTGATGTTGCCTCTGAGCTCTGTGCTTGGCAAATACGTGAAACTGACATACATTCATGTGGGGAAAGACATGGCTTTGCTAGGATTTCTCTTAGCACTGGGTTTTCTCTGGGCCTCACGTCATGGCAACACTGCATAGGATTTACTCTGCCTGGAGAGAGTTTCCTGCTTTGTAGTTTGGGCTAGAAAACCTTGCTTTTGCAAGTGCCAATTGACCAGATTCAGGTAGAAAAGAGAATACAAAAAGGCCTTTTCTCCCTGGGTTCTTTCACAATCTCTAAAAGCTAAAACTCTATAGTTGTTCCTCTGGAAGGATAAATGCACTGCAATGTAGTTTTTCAGAAGAAGCCTTGAGTTTGCGAGAGCATAGGAGGAATTCATTGCAGGAAAGAGGAAGACCAAAAAGTTTCTCTCCTTATGCCTGCCTTGCTCAGAGGAGTGGATGAAGTCAGGGACTTCTCCCTTTCACTGAGAAACATGCAGGCCGCTGTTCCCTGTGCGCTCTCTTATTTGTTAAAGCGACTGCAGTTACACACTTTGAACTCTGGAAAGGCACCGGAGTTTCTTAGGATTTCCCCAGGCGCTTTGTTTTCCCTGGGCCAAAAGAAGCCTTCACAATAGCTTAACGCTAACACTGCATACTCCTTGCACTTCCAGACCACGGCTACCGCAAGGCAGGTCTCTGCCGGAAAACTTCCCTTCGCGAAGGGCAGCTTGGCCCAGCTCATTGCAGGAAAGCGAAACCAAATGACGCTTTTCTCATTCTAACTGCTTTCGTCCGAGGAATGGATGATGTCCGAGTGTTCTTTTTCTCACTGAGATAAACAAAATCTGAAGTTGCCTCTGAGCTCTGTTCTTGGCAAATACGTGAAACTGACATACATTCATGTGGGGAAACACATGGCTTTGCTACGATTTCTCTTAGCACTGGGTTTTCTCTGGGCCTCACGTCAGGGCAACACTGCATAGGATTTACTCTGTCTGGAGAGAGTTTCCTGCTTTGTAGTTTGTGCTAGAAAACCCTGCTTTAGCAAGTGCCAATTGACCAGATTCAGGTAGAAAAAAGAATACAAAAAGGCCTTTTCTCCCTGTGTCCTTTCACAATCTCTAAAAGCTAAAAGTCTATAGTTGCTCCTCTGGAAGGATAAATGCACTGCAATGTAGTTTTTCAGAAGAAGCCTTGAGTTTGCGAGAGCATAGGAGGAATTCATTGCAGGAAAGGGGAAGGCCAAAAAGTTTCTCTCCTTATACCTGCCTTGCTCAGAGGAGTGGATGAAGTCAGGGACTTCTCCCTTTCCCTGAGAAACATGCAGGCCGCTGTTCCCTGTGCGCTCTCTTATTTGTTAAAGCGACTGCAGTTACACACTTTGAACTGTGGAAAGGCACCGGAGTTTCTTAGGATTTCCCCAGGCGCTTTGTTTTCCCTGGGCCAAAAGGAGCCTTCACAATAGCTTAACGCTAACACTGCATACTCCTTCCACTTCCAGACCACGGCTACCGCAAGACAGTTCTCCGCGGGAAAACTTCCCTTCGCGAAGGGCAGATTGGCCGAGCTCATTGCAGGAAAGCGAAACCAAATGACGCTTTTCTCATTCTAACTGCTTTCGTGCGAGGAATGGATGAAGTCCGAGTGTTCTTTTTCTCACTGAGATACAAAAAATCTGATGTTGCCTCTGAGCTCTGTTCTTGGCAAATACGTGAAGCTGACGTACATTCATGTGGGGAAACACATGGCTTTGCTAGGATTTCTCTTAGCACTGGGTTTTCTCTGGGCCTCACGTCATGGCAACACTGCATAGGATTTACTCTGTCTGGAGAAGGTTTCGTGCTTTGTAGTTTGGGCTAGAAACACTTGCTTTTGCAAGTGCCAATTGACCAGATTCAGGTAGAAAAGAGAATACAAAAAGGCCTTTTCTCCCTGTGTCGTTTCACAATCTCTAAAAGCTAAAAGTCTATAGTTGCTCCTCTGGAAGGATAAATGCACTGCAATGTAGTTTTTCAGAAGAAGCCTTGAGTTTGCGAGAGCATAGGAGGAATTCATTGCAGGAAAGAGGAAGGCCAAAAAGGTTCTCTCCTTATGCCTGCCTTGCTCAGAGGAGTTGATGAAGTCAGGGACTTCTCCCTTTCCCTGAGAAACATGCAGGCCGCTGTTCCCTGTGCGCTCTCTTATTTGTTAAAGCGACTGCAGTTTCACACTTTGAACTGTGGAAAGGCACCAGAGTTTGTTGGGATTTCCCCAGGCGCTTTGTTTTCCCTGGGCCAAAAGGAGCCTTCACAATAACTTAACGCTAACACTGCATACTCCTTCCACTTCCAGACCACGGCTACTGCAAGGCAGGTCTCCGCGGGAAAACTTCCCTTCGCGAAGGGCAGATTGGCCGAGCTCATTGCAGGAAAGTGAAACCAAATGACGCTTTTCTCATTCTAACTGCTTTCGTCCGAGGAATGGATGAAGTCCGAGTGTTCTTTTTCTCACTGAGATACACAAAATCTGATGTTGCCTCTGAGCTCTGTTCTTGGCAAATACGTGAAACTGACATACATTCATGTGGGGAAAGACATGGCTTTGCTACTATTTCTCTTAGCCCTGGGTTTTCTCTGGGCCTCACGTCAGGGCAACACTGCATAGGATATACTCTGTCTGGAGAGAGTTTCCTGCTTTGTAGTTTGGGGTAGAAAACCCTGATTTTGCAAGTGCCAATTCACCTGATTCAGATAGAAAAGAGAATAGAAAAAGGCCTTTTCCCCCTGTGTCCTTTCACAATCTCTAAAAGCTAAAAGTCTATAGTTGCTCCTCTGGAAGGATAAATGCACAGCAAGGTAGTTTTTCAGAAGAAGCCTTGAGTTTGCGAGAGCATAGGAGGAATTCATTGCAGGAAAGAGGAAGGCCAAAAAGATTCTCTCCTTATGCCTGCCTTGCTCAGAGGAGTGGATGAAGTCAGGGACTTCTCCCTTTCCCTGAGAAACATGCAGGCCGCTGTTCCCTGTGCGCTCTCTTATTTGTTAAAGCGACTGCAGTTACACACTTTGAACTGTGGAAAGGCACCGGAGTTTCTTAGGATTTCCCCAGGCGCTTTGTTTTCCCTGGGCCAAAAGGAGCCTTCACAATAGCTTAACGCTAACACTGCATACTCCTTCCACTTCCGGACCACGGCTACCGCAAGGCAGGTCTCCGCGGGAAAACTTCCCTTCGCGAAGGGCAGATTGGCCGAGCTCATTGCAGGAAAGCGAAACCAAATGACGCTTTTCTCATTCTAACTGCTTTCGTCCGAGGAATGGATGATGTCCGAGTGTTCTTTTTCTCACTGAGATAAACAAAATCTGAAGTTGCCTCTGAGCTCTGTTCTTGGCAAATACGTGAAACTGACATACATTCATGTGGGGAAACACATGGCTTTGCTACGATTTCTCTTAGCACTGGGTTTTCTCTGGGCCTCTCGTCCGGGCAACACTGCATAGGATTTACTCTGTCTGGAGAGAGTTTCCTGCTTTGTAGTTTGTGCTAGAAAACCCTGCTTTAGCAAGTGCCAATTGACCAGATTCAGGTAGAAAAAAGAATACAAAAAGGCCTTTTCCCCCTGTGTCCTTTCACAATCTCTAAAAGCTAAAAGTCTATAGTTGCTCCTCTGGAAGGATAAATGCACTGCAATGTAGTTTTTCAGAAGAAGCCTTGAGTTTGCGAGAGCATAGGAGGAATTCATTGCAGGAAAGGGGAAGGCCAAAAAGTTTCTCTCCTTATACCTGCCTTGCTCAGAGGAGTGGATGAAGTCAGGGACTTCTCCCTTTCACTGAGAAACATGCAGGCCGCTGTTCCCTGTGCGCTCTCTTATTTGTTAAAGCGACTGCAGTTACACACTTTGAACTGTGGAAAGGCACCGGAGTTTCTTAGGATTTCCCCAGGCGCTTTGTTTTCCCTGGGCCAAAAGGAGCCTTCACAATAGCTTAACGCTAACACTGCATACTCCTTCCACTTCCAGACCACGGCTACCGCAAGACAGTTCTCCGCGGGAAAACTTCCCTTCGCGAAGGGCAGATTGGCCGAGCTCATTGCAGGAAAGCGAAACCAAATGACGCTTTTCTCATTCTAACTGCTTTCGTGCGAGGAATGGATGAAGTCCGAGGGTTCTTTTTCTCACTGAGATACAAAAAATCTGATGTTGCCTCTGAGCTCTGTTCTTGGCAAATACGTGAAGCTGACGTACATTCATGTGGGGAAACACATGGCTTTGCTAGGATTTCTCTTAGCACTGGGTTTTCTCTGGGCCTCACGTCATGGCAACACTGCATAGGATTTACTCTGTCTGGAGAAGGTTTCGTGCTTTGTAGTCTGGGCTAGAAACACTTGCTTTTGCAAGTGCCAATTGACCAGATTCAGGTAGAAAAGAGAATACAAAAAGGCCTTTTCTCCCTGGGTTCTTTCACAATCTCTAAAAGCTAAAACTCTATAGTTGTTCCTCTGGAAGGATAAATGCACTGCAATGTAGTTTTTCAGAAGAAGCCTTGAGTTTGCGAGAGCATAGGAGGAATTCATTGCAGGAAAGAGGAAGGCCAAAGAGTTTCTCTCCTTATGCCTGCCTTGCTCAGAGGAGTGGATGAAGTCAGGGACTTCTCCCTTTCACTGAGAAACATGCAGGCCGCTGTTCCCTGTGCGCTCTCTTATTTGTTAAAGCGACTGCAGTTACACACTTTGAACTCTGGAAAGGCACCGGAGTTTCTTAGGATTTCCCCAGGCGCTTTGTTTTCCCTGGGCCAAAAGAAGCCTTCACAATAGGTTAACGCTAACACTGCATACTCCTTCCACTTCCAGACCACGGCTACCGCAAGGCAGGTCTCTGCCGGAAAACTTCCCTTCGCGAAGGGCAGCTTGGCCGAGCTCATTGCAGGAAAGCGAAACCAAATGACGCTTTTCTCATTCAAACTGCTTTCGTCCGAGGAATGGATGATGTCCGAGTGTTCTTTTTCTCACTGAGATAAACAAAATCTGAAGTTGCCTCTGAGCTCTGTTCTTGGCAAATACGTGAAACTGACATACATTCATGTGGGGAAACACATGGCTTTGCTACGATTTCTCTTAGCACTGGGTTTTCTCTGGGCCTCACGTCAGGGCAACACTGCATAGGATTTACTCTGTCTGGAGAGAGTTTCCTGCTTTGTAGTTTGTGCTAGAAAACCCTGCTTTAGCAAGTGCCAATTGACCAGATTCAGGTAGAAAAAAGAATACAAAAAGGCCTTTTCTCCCTGTGTCCTTTCACAATCTCTAAAAGCTAAAAGTCTATAGTTGCTCCTCTGGAAGAATAAATGCACTGCAATATAGTTTTTCAGAAGAAGCCTTGAGTTTGCGAGAGCATAGGAGGAATTCATTGCAGGAAAGAGGAAGGCCAAAAAGGTTCTCTCCTTATGCCTGCCTTGCTCAGAGGAGTGGATGAAGTCATGGACTTCTCCCTTTCCCTGAGAAACATGCAGGCCGCTGTTCCCTGTGCGCTCTCTTATTTGTTAAAGCGACTGCAGTTACGCACTTTGAACTGTGGAAAGGCACCGGAGTTTGTTAGGATTTCCCCAGGCGCTTTGTTTTCCCTGGGCCAAAAGGAGCCTTCACAATAACTTAACGCTAACACTGCATACTCCTTCCACTTCCAGACCACGGCTACCGCAAGGCAGGTCTCCGCGGGAAAACTTCCCTTCGCGAAGGGCAGATTGGCCGAGCTCATTGCAGGAAAGCGAAACCAAATGAAGCTTTTCTCATTCTAACTGCTTTCGTCCGAGGAATGGATGATGTCCGAGTGTTCTTTTTCTCACTGAGATAAACAAAATCTGAAGTTGCCTCTGAGTTCTGTTCTTGGCAAATACGTGAAACTGACATACATTCATGCGGGGGTTTAAACACATGGCTTAGCTACGATTTCTCTTAGCACTGGGTTTTCTCTGGCCCTCACGTCAGGGCAACACTGCATAGGATTTACTCTGTCTGGAGAGGGTCTCCTGCTTTGTAGTTTGTGCTAGAAAACCCTGCTTTTGCAAGTGCCAATTGACCAGATTCAGGTAGAAAAAAGAATACAAAAAGGCCTTTTCTCCCTGGGTCCTTTCACAATCTCTAAAAGCTAAAAGTCTATAGTTGCTCCTCTGGAAGGATAAATGCACTGCAATGTAGTTTTTCAGAAGAAGCCTTGAGTTTGCGAGAGCATAGGAGGAATTCATTGAAGGAAAGAGGAAGGCCAAAAAGTTTCTCTCCTTATGCCTGCCTTGCTCAGAGGAGTGGATGAAGTCAGGGACTTCTCCCTTTCACTGAGAAACATGCAGGCCGCTGTTCCCTGTGCGCTCTCTTATTTGTTAAAGCGACTGCAGTTACGCACTTTGAACTGTGGAAAGGCACCGGAGTTTGTTAGGATTTCTCCAGGCGCTTTGTTTTCCCTGGGCCAAAAGGAGCCTTCACAGTAGCTTAACGCTAACACTGCATACTCCTTCCACTTCCAGACCACGGGTACCGCAAGGCAGTTCTCCGCGGGAAAACTTCCCTTCGCGAGGGGCAGATTGGCCGAGCTCATTCCAGGAAAGCGAAACCAAATGACGCTTTTCTCATTCTAACTGCTTTCGTCCAAGGAATGGATGAAGTCCGAGTGTTCTTTTCTCACTGAGATATACAAAATCTGATGTTGCCTCTGAGCTCTGTTCTTGGCAAATACGTGAAACTGACATACATTCATGTGGGGAAAGACATGGCTTTGCTACGATTTCTC
Source organism: Elephas maximus indicus (assembly GCF_024166365.1). NCBI lineage: Eukaryota > Metazoa > Chordata > Mammalia > Proboscidea > Elephantidae > Elephas > Elephas maximus. Next base: position 36,237,450 of record NC_064819.1, read on the forward strand.
TTAGCACTGGGTTTTCTCTGGGCCTCACGTCATGGCAACACTGCATAGGATTTACTCTGTCTGGAGAGAGTTTCCTGCTTTGTAGATTGGGCTAGAAACACTTGCTTTTGCAAGTGCCAATTGACCAGATTCAGGTAGAAAAGAGAATACAAAAAGGCCTTTTCTCCCTGTGTCGTTTCACAATCTCTAAAAGCTAAAAGTCTATAGTTGCTCCTCTGGAAGGATAAATGCACTGCAATGTAGTTTTTCAGAAGAAGCCTTGAGTTTGCGAGAGCATAGGAGGAATTCATTGAAGGAAAGAGGAAGGCCAAAAAGTTTCTCTCCTTATGCCTGCCTTGCTCAGAGGAGTGGATGAAGTCAGGGACTTCTCCCTTTCACTGAGAAACATGCAGGCCGCTGTTCCCTGTGCGCTCTCTTATTTGTTAAAGCGACTGCAGTTACGCACTTTGAACTGTGGAAAGGCACCGGAGTTTGTTAGGATTTCTCCAGGCGCTTTGTTTTCCCTGGGCCAAAAGGAGCCTTCACAGTAGCTTAACGCTAACACTGCATACTCCTTCCACTTCCAGACCACGGGTACCGCAAGGCAGTTCTCCGCGGGAAAACTTCCCTTCGCGAGGGGCAGATTGGCCGAGCTCATTCCAGGAAAGCGAAACCAAATGACGCTTTTCTCATTCTAACTGCTTTCGTCCAAGGAATGGATGAAGTCCGAGTGTTCTTTTCTCACTGAGATATACAAAATCTGATGTTGCCTCTGAGCTCTGTTCTTGGCAAATACGTGAAACTGACATACATTCATGTGGGGAAACACATGGCTTTGCTACGATTTCTCTTAGCACTGGGTTTTCTCTGGGCCTCACGTCATGGCAACACTGCATAGGATTTACTCTGTCTGGAGAGAGTTTCCTGCTTTGTAGTTTGTGCTAGAAAACCCTGCTTTAGCAAGTGCCAATTGACCAGATTCAGGTAGAAAAAAGAATACAAAAAGGCCTTTTCTCCCTGTGTCCTTTCACAATCTCTAAAAGCTAAAAGTCTATAGTTGCTCCTCTGGAAGAATAAATGCACTGCAATATAGTTTTTCAGAAGAAGCCTTGAGTTTGCGAGAGCATAGGAGGAATTCATTGCAGGAAAGAGGAAGGCCAAAAAGGTTCTCTCCTTATGCCTGCCTTGCTCAGAGGAGTGGATGAAGTCATGGACTTCTCCCTTTCCCTGAGAAACATGCAGGCCGCTGTTCCCTGTGCGCTCTCTTATTTGTTAAAGCGACTGCAGTTACGCACTTTGAACTGTGGAAAGGCACCGGAGTTTGTTAGGATTTCCCCAGGCGCTTTGTTTTCCCTGGGCCAAAAGGAGCCTTCACAATAACTTAACGCTAACACTGCATACTCCTTCCACTTCCAGACCACGGCTACCGCAAGGCAGGTCTCCGCGGGAAAACTTCCCTTCGCGAAGGGCAGATTGGCCGAGCTCATTGCAGGAAAGCGAAACCAAATGAAGCTTTTCTCATTCTAACTGCTTTCGTCCGAGGAATGGATGATGTCCGAGTGTTCTTTTTCTCACTGAGATAAACAAAATCTGAAGTTGCCTCTGAGTTCTGTTCTTGGCAAATACGTGAAACTGACATACATTCATGCGGGGGTTTAAACACATGGCTTAGCTACGATTTCTCTTAGCACTGGGTTTTCTCTGGCCCTCACGTCAGGGCAACACTGCATAGGATTTACTCTGTCTGGAGAGGGTCTCCTGCTTTGTAGTTTGTGCTAGAAAACCCTGCTTTTGCAAGTGCCAATTGACCAGATTCAGGTAGAAAAAAGAATACAAAAAGGCCTTTTCTCCCTGGGTCCTTTCACAATCTCTAAAAGCTAAAAGTCTATAGTTGCTCCTCTGGAAGGATAAATGCACTGCAATGTAGTTTTTCAGAAGAAGCCTTGAGTTTGCGAGAGCATAGGAGGAATTCATTGAAGGAAAGAGGAAGGCCAAAAAGTTTCTCTCCTTATGCCTGCCTTGCTCAGAGGAGTGGATGAAGTCAGGGACTTCTCCCTTTCACTGAGAAACATGCAGGCCGCTGTTCCCTGTGCGCTCTCTTATTTGTTAAAGCGACTGCAGTTACGCACTTTGAACTGTGGAAAGGCACCGGAGTTTGTTAGGATTTCTCCAGGCGCTTTGTTTTCCCTGGGCCAAAAGGAGCCTTCACAGTAGCTTAACGCTAACACTGCATACTCCTTCCACTTCCAGACCACGGGTACCGCAAGGCAGTTCTCCGCGGGAAAACTTCCCTTCGCGAGGGGCAGATTGGCCGAGCTCATTCCAGGAAAGCGAAACCAAATGACGCTTTTCTCATTCTAACTGCTTTCGTCCAAGGAATGGATGAAGTCCGAGTGTTCTTTTCTCACTGAGATATACAAAATCTGATGTTGCCTCTGAGCTCTGTTCTTGGCAAATACGTGAAACTGACATACATTCATGTGGGGAAAGACATGGCTTTGCTACGATTTCTCTTAGCACTGGGTTTTCTCTGGGCCTCACGTCATGGCAACACTGCATAGGATTTACTCTGTCTGGAGAGAGTTTCCTGCTTTGTAGTTTGGGCTAGAAACACTTGCTTTTGCAAGTGCCAATTGACCAGATTCAGGTAGAAAAGAGAATACAAAAAGGCCTTTTCTCCCTGTGTCGTTTCACAATCTCTAAAAGCTAAAAGTCTATAGTTGCTCCTCTGGAAGGATAAATGCACTGCAATGTAGTTTTTCAGAAGAAGCCTTGAGTTTGCGAGAGCATAGGAGGAATTCATTGAAGGAAAGAGGAAGGCCAAAAAGTTTCTCTCCTTATGCCTGCCTTGCTCAGAGGAGTGGATGAAGTCAGGGACTTCTCCCTTTCACTGAGAAACATGCAGGCCGCTGTTCCCTGTGCGCTCTCTTATTTGTTAAAGCGACTGCAGTTACGCACTTTGAACTGTGGAAAGGCACCGGAGTTTGTTAGGATTTCTCCAGGCGCTTTGTTTTCCCTGGGCCAAAAGGAGCCTTCACAGTAGCTTAACGCTAACACTGCATACTCCTTCCACTTCCAGACCACGGGTACCGCAAGGCAGTTCTCCGCGGGAAAACTTCCCTTCGCGAGGGGCAGATTGGCCGAGCTCATTCCAGGAAAGCGAAACCAAATGACGCTTTTCTCATTCTAACTGCTTTCGTCCAAGGAATGGATGAAGTCCGAGTGTTCTTTTCTCACTGAGATATACAAAATCTGATGTTGCCTCTGAGCTCTGTTCTTGGCAAATACGTGAAACTGACATACATTCATGTGGGGAAAGACATGGCTTTGCTACGATTTCTCTTAGCCCTGGGTTTTCTCTGGGCCTCACGTCAGGGCAACACTGCATAGGATATACTCTGTCTGGAGAGAGTTTCCTGCTTTGTAGTTTGGGGTAGAAAACCCTGATTTTGCAAGTGCCAATTCACCTGATTCAGATAGAAAAGAGAATAGAAAAAGGCCTTTTCCCCCTGTGTCCTTTCACAATCTCTAAAAGCTAAAAGTCTATAGTTGCTCCTCTGGAAGGATAAATGCACAGCAAGGTAGTTTTTCAGAAGAAGCCTTGAGTTTGCGAGAGCATAGGAGGAATTCATTGCAGGAAAGAGGAAGGCCAAAAAGGTTCTCTCCTTATGCCTGCCTTGCTCAGAGGAGTGGATGAAGTCAGGGACTTCTCCCTTTCCCTGAGAAACATGCAGGCCGCTGTTCCCTGTGCGCTCTCTTATTTGTTAAAGCGACTGCAGTTACACACTTTGAACTGTGGAAAGGCACCGGAGTTTCTTAGGATTTCCCCAGGCGCTTTGTTTTCCCTGGGCCAAAAGGAGCCTTCACAATAGCTTAACGCTAACACTGCATACTCCTTCCACTTCCGGACCACGGCTACCGCAAGGCAGGTCTCCGCGGGAAAACTTCCCTTCGCGAAGGGCAGATTGGCCGAGCTCATTGCAGGAAAGCGAAACCAAATGACGCTTTTCTCATTCTAACTGCTTTCGTCCGAGGAATGGATGATGTCCGAGTGTTCTTTTTCTCACTGAGATAAACAAAATCTGAAGTTGCCTCTGAGCTCTGTTCTTGGCAAATACGTGAAACTGACATACATTCATGTGGGGAAACACATGGCTTTGCTACGATTTCTCTTAGCACTGGGTTTTCTCTGGGCCTCTCGTCCGGGCAACACTGCATAGGATTTACTCTGTCTGGAGAGAGTTTCCTGCTTTGTAGTTTGTGCTAGAAAACCCTGCTTTAGCAAGTGCCAATTGACCAGATTCAGGTAGAAAAAAGAATACAAAAAGGCCTTTTCCCCCTGTGTCCTTTCACAATCTCTAAAAGCTAAAAGTCTATAGTTGCTCCTCTGGAAGGATAAATGCACTGCAATGTAGTTTTTCAGAAGAAGCCTTGAGTTTGCGAGAGCATAGGAGGAATTCATTGCAGGAAAGGGGAAGGCCAAAAAGTTTCTCTCCTTATACCTGCCTTGCTCAGAGGAGTGGATGAAGTCAGGGACTTCTCCCTTTCACTGAGAAACATGCAGGCCGCTGTTCCCTGTGCGCTCTCTTATTTGTTAAAGCGACTGCAGTTACACACTTTGAACTGTGGAAAGGCACCGGAGTTTCTTAGGATTTCCCCAGGCGCTTTGTTTTCCCTGGGCCAAAAGGAGCCTTCACAATAGCTTAACGCTAACACTGCATACTCCTTCCACTTCCAGACCACGGCTACCGCAAGACAGTTCTCCGCGGGAAAACTTCCCTTCGCGAAGGGCAGATTGGCCGAGCTCATTGCAGGAAAGCGAAACCAAATGACGCTTTTCTCATTCTAACTGCTTTCGTGCGAGGAATGGATGAAGTCCGAGGGTTCTTTTTCTCACTGAGATACAAAAAATCTGATGTTGCCTCTGAGCTCTGTTCTTGGCAAATACGTGAAGCTGACGTACATTCATGTGGGGAAACACATGGCTTTGCTAGGATTTCTCTTAGCACTGGGTTTTCTCTGGGCCTCACGTCATGGCAACACTGCATAGGATTTACTCTGTCTGGAGAAGGTTTCGTGCTTTGTAGTCTGGGCTAGAAACACTTGCTTTTGCAAGTGCCAATTGACCAGATTCAGGTAGAAAAGAGAATACAAAAAGGCCTTTTCTCCCTGGGTTCTTTCACAATCTCTAAAAGCTAAAACTCTATAGTTGTTCCTCTGGAAGGATAAATGCACTGCAATGTAGTTTTTCAGAAGAAGCCTTGAGTTTGCGAGAGCATAGGAGGAATTCATTGCAGGAAAGAGGAAGGCCAAAGAGTTTCTCTCCTTATGCCTGCCTTGCTCAGAGGAGTGGATGAAGTCAGGGACTTCTCCCTTTCACTGAGAAACATGCAGGCCGCTGTTCCCTGTGCGCTCTCTTATTTGTTAAAGCGACTGCAGTTACACACTTTGAACTCTGGAAAGGCACCGGAGTTTCTTAGGATTTCCCCAGGCGCTTTGTTTTCCCTGGGCCAAAAGAAGCCTTCACAATAGGTTAACGCTAACACTGCATACTCCTTCCACTTCCAGACCACGGCTACCGCAAGGCAGGTCTCTGCCGGAAAACTTCCCTTCGCGAAGGGCAGCTTGGCCGAGCTCATTGCAGGAAAGCGAAACCAAATGACGCTTTTCTCATTCAAACTGCTTTCGTCCGAGGAATGGATGATGTCCGAGTGTTCTTTTTCTCACTGAGATAAACAAAATCTGAAGTTGCCTCTGAGCTCTGTTCTTGGCAAATACGTGAAACTGACATACATTCATGTGGGGAAACACATGGCTTTGCTACGATTTCTCTTAGCACTGGGTTTTCTCTGGGCCTCACGTCAGGGCAACACTGCATAGGATTTACTCTGTCTGGAGAGAGTTTCCTGCTTTGTAGTTTGTGCTAGAAAACCCTGCTTTAGCAAGTGCCAATTGACCAGATTCAGGTAGAAAAAAGAATACAAAAAGGCCTTTTCTCCCTGTGTCCTTTCACAATCTCTAAAAGCTAAAAGTCTATAGTTGCTCCTCTGGAAGAATAAATGCACTGCAATATAGTTTTTCAGAAGAAGCCTTGAGTTTGCGAGAGCATAGGAGGAATTCATTGCAGGAAAGAGGAAGGCCAAAAAGGTTCTCTCCTTATGCCTGCCTTGCTCAGAGGAGTGGATGAAGTCATGGACTTCTCCCTTTCCCTGAGAAACATGCAGGCCGCTGTTCCCTGTGCGCTCTCTTATTTGTTAAAGCGACTGCAGTTACGCACTTTGAACTGTGGAAAGGCACCGGAGTTTGTTAGGATTTCCCCAGGCGCTTTGTTTTCCCTGGGCCAAAAGGAGCCTTCACAATAACTTAACGCTAACACTGCATACTCCTTCCACTTCCAGACCACGGCTACCGCAAGGCAGGTCTCCGCGGGAAAACTTCCCTTCGCGAAGGGCAGATTGGCCGAGCTCATTGCAGGAAAGCGAAACCAAATGAAGCTTTTCTCATTCTAACTGCTTTCGTCCGAGGAATGGATGATGTCCGAGTGTTCTTTTTCTCACTGAGATAAACAAAATCTGAAGTTGCCTCTGAGTTCTGTTCTTGGCAAATACGTGAAACTGACATACATTCATGCGGGGGTTTAAACACATGGCTTAGCTACGATTTCTCTTAGCACTGGGTTTTCTCTGGCCCTCACGTCAGGGCAACACTGCATAGGATTTACTCTGTCTGGAGAGGGTCTCCTGCTTTGTAGTTTGTGCTAGAAAACCCTGCTTTTGCAAGTGCCAATTGACCAGATTCAGGTAGAAAAAAGAATACAAAAAGGCCTTTTCTCCCTGGGTCCTTTCACAATCTCTAAAAGCTAAAAGTCTATAGTTGCTCCTCTGGAAGGATAAATGCACTGCAATGTAGTTTTTCAGAAGAAGCCTTGAGTTTGCGAGAGCATAGGAGGAATTCATTGAAGGAAAGAGGAAGGCCAAAAAGTTTCTCTCCTTATGCCTGCCTTGCTCAGAGGAGTGGATGAAGTCAGGGACTTCTCCCTTTCACTGAGAAACATGCAGGCCGCTGTTCCCTGTGCGCTCTCTTATTTGTTAAAGCGACTGCAGTTACGCACTTTGAACTGTGGAAAGGCACCGGAGTTTGTTAGGATTTCTCCAGGCGCTTTGTTTTCCCTGGGCCAAAAGGAGCCTTCACAGTAGCTTAACGCTAACACTGCATACTCCTTCCACTTCCAGACCACGGGTACCGCAAGGCAGTTCTCCGCGGGAAAACTTCCCTTCGCGAGGGGCAGATTGGCCGAGCTCATTCCAGGAAAGCGAAACCAAATGACGCTTTTCTCATTCTAACTGCTTTCGTCCAAGGAATGGATGAAGTCCGAGTGTTCTTTTCTCACTGAGATATACAAAATCTGATGTTGCCTCTGAGCTCTGTTCTTGGCAAATACGTGAAACTGACATACATTCATGTGGGGAAAGACATGGCTTTGCTACGATTTCTCTTAGCACTGGGTTTTCTCTGGGCCTCACGTCATGGCAACACTGCATAGGATTTACTCTGTCTGGAGAGAGTTTCCTGCTTTGTAGTTTCTGCTAGAAAACCCTGCTTTAGCAAGTGCCAATTGACCAGATTCAGGTAGAAAAAAGAATACAAAAAGGCCTTTTCTCCCTGTGTCCTTTCACAATCTCTAAAAGCTAAAAGTCTATAGTTGCTCCTCTGGAAGGATAAATGCACTGCAATGTAGTTTTTCAGAAGAAGCCTTGAGTTTGCGAGAGCATAGGAGGAATTCATTGCAGGAAAGGGGAAGGCCAAAAAGTTTCTCTCCTTATACCTGCCTTGCTCAGAGGAGTGGATGAAGTCAGGGACTTCTCCCTTTCCCTGAGAAACATGCAGGCCGCTGTTCCCTGTGCGCTCTCTTATTTGTTAAAGCGACTGCAGTTACACACTTTGAACTGTGGAAAGGCACCGGAGTTTCTTAGGATTTCCCCAGGCGCTTTGTTTTCCCTGGGCCAAAAGGAGCCTTCACAATAGCTTAACGCTAACACTGCATACTCCTTCCACTTCCAGACCACGGCTACCGCAAGACAGTTCTCCGCGGGAAAACTTCCCTTCGCGAAGGGCAGATTGGCCGAGCTCATTGCAGGAAAGCGAAACCAAATGACGCTTTTCTCATTCTAACTGCTTTCGTGCGAGGAATGGATGAAGTCCGAGTGTTCTTTTTCTCACTGAGATACAAAAAATCTGATGTTGCCTCTGAGCTCTGTTCTTGGCAAATACGTGAAGCTGACGTACATTCATGTGGGGAAACACATGGCTTTGCTAGGATTTCTCTTAGCACTGGGTTTTCTCTGGGCCTCACGTCATGGCAACACTGCATAGGATTTACTCTGTCTGGAGAAGGTTTCGTGCTTTGTAGTTTGGGCTAGAAACACTTGCTTTTGCAAGTGCCAATTGACCAGATTCAGGTAGAAAAGAGAATACAAAAAGGCCTTTTCTCCCTGTGTCGTTTCACAATCTCTAAAAGCTAAAAGTCTATAGTTGCTCCTCTGGAAGGATAAATGCACTGCAATGTAGTTTTTCAGAAGAAGCCTTGAGTTTGCGAGAGCATAGGAGGAATTCATTGCAGGAAAGAGGAAGGCCAAAAAGGTTCTCTCCTTATGCCTGCCTTGCTCAGAGGAGTTGATGAAGTCAGGGACTTCTCCCTTTCCCTGAGAAACATGCAGGCCGCTGTTCCCTGTGCGCTCTCTTATTTGTTAAAGCGACTGCAGTTTCACACTTTGAACTGTGGAAAGGCACCAGAGTTTGTTGGGATTTCCCCAGGCGCTTTGTTTTCCCTGGGCCAAAAGGAGCCTTCACAATAACTTAACGCTAACACTGCATACTCCTTCCACTTCCAGACCACGGCTACTGCAAGGCAGGTCTCCGCGGGAAAACTTCCCTTCGCGAAGGGCAGATTGGCCGAGCTCATTGCAGGAAAGTGAAACCAAATGACGCTTTTCTCATTCTAACTGCTTTCGTCCGAGGAATGGATGAAGTCCGAGTGTTCTTTTTCTCACTGAGATACACAAAATCTGATGTTGCCTCTGAGCTCTGTTCTTGGCAAATACGTGAAACTGACATACATTCATGTGGGGAAAGACATGGCTTTGCTACGATTTCTCTTAGCCCTGGGTTTTCTCTGGGCCTCACGTCAGGGCAACACTGCATAGGATATACTCTGTCTGGAGAGAGTTTCCTGCTTTGTAGTTTGGGGTAGAAAACCCTGATTTTGCAAGTGCCAATTCACCTGATTCAGATAGAAAAGAGAATAGAAAAAGGCCTTTTCCCCCTGTGTCCTTTCACAATCTCTAAAAGCTAAAAGTCTATAGTTGCTCCTCTGGAAGGATAAATGCACAGCAAGGTAGTTTTTCAGAAGAAGCCTTGAGTTTGCGAGAGCATAGGAGGAATTCATTGCAGGAAAGAGGAAGGCCAAAAAGATTCTCTCCTTATGCCTGCCTTGCTCAGAGGAGTGGATGAAGTCAGGGACTTCTCCCTTTCCCTGAGAAACATGCAGGCCGCTGTTCCCTGTGCGCTCTCTTATTTGTTAAAGCGACTGCAGTTACACACTTTGAACTGTGGAAAGGCACCGGAGTTTCTTAGGATTTCCCCAGGCGCTTTGTTTTCCCTGGGCCAAAAGGAGCCTTCACAATAGCTTAACGCTAACACTGCATACTCCTTCCACTTCCGGACCACGGCTACCGCAAGGCAGGTCTCCGCGGGAAAACTTCCCTTCGCGAAGGGCAGATTGGCCGAGCTCATTGCAGGAAAGCGAAACCAAATGACGCTTTTCTCATTCTAACTGCTTTCGTCCGAGGAATGGATGATGTCCGAGTGTTCTTTTTCTCACTGAGATAAACAAAATCTGAAGTTGCCTCTGAGCTCTGTTCTTGGCAAATACGTGAAACTGACATACATTCATGTGGGGAAACACATGGCTTTGCTACGATTTCTCTTAGCACTGGGTTTTCTCTGGGCCTCTCGTCCGGGCAACACTGCATAGGATTTACTCTGTCTGGAGAGAGTTTCCTGCTTTGTAGTTTGTGCTAGAAAACCCTGCTTTAGCAAGTGCCAATTGACCAGATTCAGGTAGAAAAAAGAATACAAAAAGGCCTTTTCCCCCTGTGTCCTTTCACAATCTCTAAAAGCTAAAAGTCTATAGTTGCTCCTCTGGAAGGATAAATGCACTGCAATGTAGTTTTTCAGAAGAAGCCTTGAGTTTGCGAGAGCATAGGAGGAATTCATTGCAGGAAAGGGGAAGGCCAAAAAGTTTCTCTCCTTATACCTGCCTTGCTCAGAGGAGTGGATGAAGTCAGGGACTTCTCCCTTTCACTGAGAAACATGCAGGCCGCTGTTCCCTGTGCGCTCTCTTATTTGTTAAAGCGACTGCAGTTACACACTTTGAACTGTGGAAAGGCACCGGAGTTTCTTAGGATTTCCCCAGGCGCTTTGTTTTCCCTGGGCCAAAAGGAGCCTTCACAATAGCTTAACGCTAACACTGCATACTCCTTCCACTTCCAGACCACGGCTACCGCAAGACAGTTCTCCGCGGGAAAACTTCCCTTCGCGAAGGGCAGATTGGCCGAGCTCATTGCAGGAAAGCGAAACCAAATGACGCTTTTCTCATTCTAACTGCTTTCGTGCGAGGAATGGATGAAGTCCGAGGGTTCTTTTTCTCACTGAGATACAAAAAATCTGATGTTGCCTCTGAGCTCTGTTCTTGGCAAATACGTGAAGCTGACGTACATTCATGTGGGGAAACACATGGCTTTGCTAGGATTTCTCTTAGCACTGGGTTTTCTCTGGGCCTCACGTCATGGCAACACTGCATAGGATTTACTCTGTCTGGAGAAGGTTTCGTGCTTTGTAGTCTGGGCTAGAAACACTTGCTTTTGCAAGTGCCAATTGACCAGATTCAGGTAGAAAAGAGAATACAAAAAGGCCTTTTCTCCCTGGGTTCTTTCACAATCTCTAAAAGCTAAAACTCTATAGTTGTTCCTCTGGAAGGATAAATGCACTGCAATGTAGTTTTTCAGAAGAAGCCTTGAGTTTGCGAGAGCATAGGAGGAATTCATTGCAGGAAAGAGGAAGGCCAAAGAGTTTCTCTCCTTATGCCTGCCTTGCTCAGAGGAGTGGATGAAGTCAGGGACTTCTCCCTTTCACTGAGAAACATGCAGGCCGCTGTTCCCTGTGCGCTCTCTTATTTGTTAAAGCGACTGCAGTTACACACTTTGAACTCTGGAAAGGCACCGGAGTTTCTTAGGATTTCCCCAGGCGCTTTGTTTTCCCTGGGCCAAAAGAAGCCTTCACAATAGGTTAACGCTAACACTGCATACTCCTTCCACTTCCAGACCACGGCTACCGCAAGGCAGGTCTCTGCCGGAAAACTTCCCTTCGCGAAGGGCAGCTTGGCCGAGCTCATTGCAGGAAAGCGAAACCAAATGACGCTTTTCTCATTCAAACTGCTTTCGTCCGAGGAATGGATGATGTCCGAGTGTTCTTTTTCTCACTGAGATAAACAAAATCTGAAGTTGCCTCTGAGCTCTGTTCTTGGCAAATACGTGAAACTGACATACATTCATGTGGGGAAACACATGGCTTTGCTACGATTTCTCTTAGCACTGGGTTTTCTCTGGGCCTCACGTCAGGGCAACACTGCATAGGATTTACTCTGTCTGGAGAGAGTTTCCTGCTTTGTAGTTTGTGCTAGAAAACCCTGCTTTAGCAAGTGCCAATTGACCAGATTCAGGTAGAAAAAAGAATACAAAAAGGCCTTTTCTCCCTGTGTCCTTTCACAATCTCTAAAAGCTAAAAGTCTATAGTTGCTCCTCTGGAAGAATAAATGCACTGCAATATAGTTTTTCAGAAGAAGCCTTGAGTTTGCGAGAGCATAGGAGGAATTCATTGCAGGAAAGAGGAAGGCCAAAAAGGTTCTCTCCTTATGCCTGCCTTGCTCAGAGGAGTGGATGAAGTCATGGACTTCTCCCTTTCCCTGAGAAACATGCAGGCCGCTGTTCCCTGTGCGCTCTCTTATTTGTTAAAGCGACTGCAGTTACGCACTTTGAACTGTGGAAAGGCACCGGAGTTTGTTAGGATTTCCCCAGGCGCTTTGTTTTCCCTGGGCCAAAAGGAGCCTTCACAATAACTTAACGCTAACACTGCATACTCCTTCCACTTCCAGACCACGGCTACCGCAAGGCAGGTCTCCGCGGGAAAACTTCCCTTCGCGAAGGGCAGATTGGCCGAGCTCATTGCAGGAAAGCGAAACCAAATGAAGCTTTTCTCATTCTAACTGCTTTCGTCCGAGGAATGGATGATGTCCGAGTGTTCTTTTTCTCACTGAGATAAACAAAATCTGAAGTTGCCTCTGAGTTCTGTTCTTGGCAAATACGTGAAACTGACATACATTCATGCGGGGGTTTAAACACATGGCTTAGCTACGATTTCTCTTAGCACTGGGTTTTCTCTGGCCCTCACGTCAGGGCAACACTGCATAGGATTTACTCTGTCTGGAGAGGGTCTCCTGCTTTGTAGTTTGTGCTAGAAAACCCTGCTTTTGCAAGTGCCAATTGACCAGATTCAGGTAGAAAAAAGAATACAAAAAGGCCTTTTCTCCCTGGGTCCTTTCACAATCTCTAAAAGCTAAAAGTCTATAGTTGCTCCTCTGGAAGGATAAATGCACTGCAATGTAGTTTTTCAGAAGAAGCCTTGAGTTTGCGAGAGCATAGGAGGAATTCATTGAAGGAAAGAGGAAGGCCAAAAAGTTTCTCTCCTTATGCCTGCCTTGCTCAGAGGAGTGGATGAAGTCAGGGACTTCTCCCTTTCACTGAGAAACATGCAGGCCGCTGTTCCCTGTGCGCTCTCTTATTTGTTAAAGCGACTGCAGTTACGCACTTTGAACTGTGGAAAGGCACCGGAGTTTGTTAGGATTTCTCCAGGCGCTTTGTTTTCCCTGGGCCAAAAGGAGCCTTCACAGTAGCTTAACGCTAACACTGCATACTCCTTCCACTTCCAGACCACGGGTACCGCAAGGCAGTTCTCCGCGGGAAAACTTCCCTTCGCGAGGGGCAGATTGGCCGAGCTCATTCCAGGAAAGCGAAACCAAATGACGCTTTTCTCATTCTAACTGCTTTCGTCCAAGGAATGGATGAAGTCCGAGTGTTCTTTTCTCACTGAGATATACAAAATCTGATGTTGCCTCTGAGCTCTGTTCTTGGCAAATACGTGAAACTGACATACATTCATGTGGGGAAAGACATGGCTTTGCTACGATTTCTCTTAGCACTGGGTTTTCTCTGGGCCTCACGTCATGGCAACACTGCATAGGATTTACTCTGTCTGGAGAGAGTTTCCTGCTTTGTAGTTTCTGCTAGAAAACCCTGCTTTAGCAAGTGCCAATTGACCAGATTCAGGTAGAAAAAAGAATACAAAAAGGCCTTTTCTCCCTGTGTCCTTTCACAATCTCTAAAAGCTAAAAGTCTATAGTTGCTCCTCTGGAAGGATAAATGCACTGCAATGTAGTTTTTCAGAAGAAGCCTTGAGTTTGCGAGAGCATAGGAGGAATTCATTGCAGGAAAGGGGAAGGCCAAAAAGTTTCTCTCCTTATACCTGCCTTGCTCAGAGGAGTGGATGAAGTCAGGGACTTCTCCCTTTCCCTGAGAAACATGCAGGCCGCTGTTCCCTGTGCGCTCTCTTATTTGTTAAAGCGACTGCAGTTACACACTTTGAACTGTGGAAAGGCACCGGAGTTTCTTAGGATTTCCCCAGGCGCTTTGTTTTCCCTGGGCCAAAAGGAGCCTTCACAATAGCTTAACGCTAACACTGCATACTCCTTCCACTTCCAGACCACGGCTACCGCAAGACAGTTCTCCGCGGGAAAACTTCCCTTCGCGAAGGGCAGATTGGCCGAGCTCATTGCAGGAAAGCGAAACCAAATGACGCTTTTCTCATTCTAACTGCTTTCGTGCGAGGAATGGATGAAGTCCGAGTGTTCTTTTTCTCACTGAGATACAAAAAATCTGATGTTGCCTCTGAGCTCTGTTCTTGGCAAATACGTGAAGCTGACGTACATTCATGTGGGGAAACACATGGCTTTGCTAGGATTTCTCTTAGCACTGGGTTTTCTCTGGGCCTCACGTCATGGCAACACTGCATAGGATTTACTCTGTCTGGAGAAGGTTTCGTGCTTTGTAGTTTGGGCTAGAAACACTTGCTTTTGCAAGTGCCAATTGACCAGATTCAGGTAGAAAAGAGAATACAAAAAGGCCTTTTCTCCCTGTGTCGTTTCACAATCTCTAAAAGCTAAAAGTCTATAGTTGCTCCTCTGGAAGGATAAATGCACTGCAATGTAGTTTTTCAGAAGAAGCCTTGAGTTTGCGAGAGCATAGGAGGAATTCATTGCAGGAAAGAGGAAGGCCAAAAAGGTTCTCTCCTTATGCCTGCCTTGCTCAGAGGAGTTGATGAAGTCAGGGACTTCTCCCTTTCCCTGAGAAACATGCAGGCCGCTGTTCCCTGTGCGCTCTCTTATTTGTTAAAGCGACTGCAGTTTCACACTTTGAACTGTGGAAAGGCACCAGAGTTTGTTGGGATTTCCCCAGGCGCTTTGTTTTCCCTGGGCCAAAAGGAGCCTTCACAATAACTTAACGCTAACACTGCATACTCCTTCCACTTCCAGACCACGGCTACTGCAAGGCAGGTCTCCGCGGGAAAACTTCCCTTCGCGAAGGGCAGATTGGCCGAGCTCATTGCAGGAAAGTGAAACCAAATGACGCTTTTCTCATTCTAACTGCTTTCGTCCGAGGAATGGATGAAGTCCGAGTGTTCTTTTTCTCACTGAGATACACAAAATCTGATGTTGCCTCTGAGCTCTGTTCTTGGCAAATACGTGAAACTGACATACATTCATGTGGGGAAAGACATGGCTTTGCTACGATTTCTCTTAGCCCTGGGTTTTCTCTGGGCCTCACGTCAGGGCAACACTGCATAGGATATACTCTGTCTGGAGAGAGTTTCCTGCTTTGTAGTTTGGGGTAGAAAACCCTGATTTTGCAAGTGCCAATTCACCTGATTCAGATAGAAAAGAGAATAGAAAAAGGCCTTTTCCCCCTGTGTCCTTTCACAATCTCTAAAAGCTAAAAGTCTATAGTTGCTCCTCTGGAAGGATAAATGCACAGCAAGGTAGTTTTTCAGAAGAAGCCTTGAGTTTGCGAGAGCATAGGAGGAATTCATTGCAGGAAAGAGGAAGGCCAAAAAGATTCTCTCCTTATGCCTGCCTTGCTCAGAGGAGTGGATGAAGTCAGGGACTTCTCCCTTTCCCTGAGAAACATGCAGGCCGCTGTTCCCTGTGCGCTCTCTTATTTGTTAAAGCGACTGCAGTTACACACTTTGAACTGTGGAAAGGCACCGGAGTTTCTTAGGATTTCCCCAGGCGCTTTGTTTTCCCTGGGCCAAAAGGAGCCTTCACAATAGCTTAACGCTAACACTGCATACTCCTTCCACTTCCGGACCACGGCTACCGCAAGGCAGGTCTCCGCGGGAAAACTTCCCTTCGCGAAGGGCAGATTGGCCGAGCTCATTGCAGGAAAGCGAAACCAAATGACGCTTTTCTCATTCTAACTGCTTTCGTCCGAGGAATGGATGATGTCCGAGTGTTCTTTTTCTCACTGAGATAAACAAAATCTGAAGTTGCCTCTGAGCTCTGTTCTTGGCAAATACGTGAAACTGACATACATTCATGTGGGGAAACACATGGCTTTGCTACGATTTCTCTTAGCACTGGGTTTTCTCTGGGCCTCTCGTCCGGGCAACACTGCATAGGATTTACTCTGTCTGGAGAGAGTTTCCTGCTTTGTAGTTTGTGCTAGAAAACCCTGCTTTAGCAAGTGCCAATTGACCAGATTCAGGTAGAAAAAAGAATACAAAAAGGCCTTTTCCCCCTGTGTCCTTTCACAATCTCTAAAAGCTAAAAGTCTATAGTTGCTCCTCTGGAAGGATAAATGCACTGCAATGTAGTTTTTCAGAAGAAGCCTTGAGTTTGCGAGAGCATAGGAGGAATTCATTGCAGGAAAGGGGAAGGCCAAAAAGTTTCTCTCCTTATACCTGCCTTGCTCAGAGGAGTGGATGAAGTCAGGGACTTCTCCCTTTCACTGAGAAACATGCAGGCCGCTGTTCCCTGTGCGCTCTCTTATTTGTTAAAGCGACTGCAGTTACACACTTTGAACTGTGGAAAGGCACCGGAGTTTCTTAGGATTTCCCCAGGCGCTTTGTTTTCCCTGGGCCAAAAGGAGCCTTCACAATAGCTTAACGCTAACACTGCATACTCCTTCCACTTCCAGACCACGGCTACCGCAAGACAGTTCTCCGCGGGAAAACTTCCCTTCGCGAAGGGCAGATTGGCCGAGCTCATTGCAGGAAAGCGAAACCAAATGACGCTTTTCTCATTCTAACTGCTTTCGTGCGAGGAATGGATGAAGTCCGAGGGTTCTTTTTCTCACTGAGATACAAAAAATCTGATGTTGCCTCTGAGCTCTGTTCTTGGCAAATACGTGAAGCTGACGTACATTCATGTGGGGAAACACATGGCTTTGCTAGGATTTCTCTTAGCACTGGGTTTTCTCTGGGCCTCACGTCATGGCAACACTGCATAGGATTTACTCTGTCTGGAGAAGGTTTCGTGCTTTGTAGTCTGGGCTAGAAACACTTGCTTTTGCAAGTGCCAATTGACCAGATTCAGGTAGAAAAGAGAATACAAAAAGGCCTTTTCTCCCTGGGTTCTTTCACAATCTCTAAAAGCTAAAACTCTATAGTTGTTCCTCTGGAAGGATAAATGCACTGCAATGTAGTTTTTCAGAAGAAGCCTTGAGTTTGCGAGAGCATAGGAGGAATTCATTGCAGGAAAGAGGAAGGCCAAAGAGTTTCTCTCCTTATGCCTGCCTTGCTCAGAGGAGTGGATGAAGTCAGGGACTTCTCCCTTTCACTGAGAAACATGCAGGCCGCTGTTCCCTGTGCGCTCTCTTATTTGTTAAAGCGACTGCAGTTACACACTTTGAACTCTGGAAAGGCACCGGAGTTTCTTAGGATTTCCCCAGGCGCTTTGTTTTCCCTGGGCCAAAAGAAGCCTTCACAATAGGTTAACGCTAACACTGCATACTCCTTCCACTTCCAGACCACGGCTACCGCAAGGCAGGTCTCTGCCGGAAAACTTCCCTTCGCGAAGGGCAGCTTGGCCGAGCTCATTGCAGGAAAGCGAAACCAAATGACGCTTTTCTCATTCAAACTGCTTTCGTCCGAGGAATGGATGATGTCCGAGTGTTCTTTTTCTCACTGAGATAAACAAAATCTGAAGTTGCCTCTGAGCTCTGTTCTTGGCAAATACGTGAAACTGACATACATTCATGTGGGGAAACACATGGCTTTGCTACGATTTCTCTTAGCACTGGGTTTTCTCTGGGCCTCACGTCAGGGCAACACTGCATAGGATTTACTCTGTCTGGAGAGAGTTTCCTGCTTTGTAGTTTGTGCTAGAAAACCCTGCTTTAGCAAGTGCCAATTGACCAGATTCAGGTAGAAAAAAGAATACAAAAAGGCCTTTTCTCCCTGTGTCCTTTCACAATCTCTAAAAGCTAAAAGTCTATAGTTGCTCCTCTGGAAGAATAAATGCACTGCAATATAGTTTTTCAGAAGAAGCCTTGAGTTTGCGAGAGCATAGGAGGAATTCATTGCAGGAAAGAGGAAGGCCAAAAAGGTTCTCTCCTTATGCCTGCCTTGCTCAGAGGAGTGGATGAAGTCATGGACTTCTCCCTTTCCCTGAGAAACATGCAGGCCGCTGTTCCCTGTGCGCTCTCTTATTTGTTAAAGCGACTGCAGTTACGCACTTTGAACTGTGGAAAGGCACCGGAGTTTGTTAGGATTTCCCCAGGCGCTTTGTTTTCCCTGGGCCAAAAGGAGCCTTCACAATAACTTAACGCTAACACTGCATACTCCTTCCACTTCCAGACCACGGCTACCGCAAGGCAGGTCTCCGCGGGAAAACTTCCCTTCGCGAAGGGCAGATTGGCCGAGCTCATTGCAGGAAAGCGAAACCAAATGAAGCTTTTCTCATTCTAACTGCTTTCGTCCGAGGAATGGATGATGTCCGAGTGTTCTTTTTCTCACTGAGATAAACAAAATCTGAAGTTGCCTCTGAGTTCTGTTCTTGGCAAATACGTGAAACTGACATACATTCATGCGGGGGTTTAAACACATGGCTTAGCTACGATTTCTCTTAGCACTGGGTTTTCTCTGGCCCTCACGTCAGGGCAACACTGCATAGGATTTACTCTGTCTGGAGAGGGTCTCCTGCTTTGTAGTTTGTGCTAGAAAACCCTGCTTTTGCAAGTGCCAATTGACCAGATTCAGGTAGAAAAAAGAATACAAAAAGGCCTTTTCTCCCTGGGTCCTTTCACAATCTCTAAAAGCTAAAAGTCTATAGTTGCTCCTCTGGAAGGATAAATGCACTGCAATGTAGTTTTTCAGAAGAAGCCTTGAGTTTGCGAGAGCATAGGAGGAATTCATTGAAGGAAAGAGGAAGGCCAA
This sequence comes from Elephas maximus indicus, assembly GCF_024166365.1. Classification (NCBI taxonomy): domain Eukaryota; kingdom Metazoa; phylum Chordata; class Mammalia; order Proboscidea; family Elephantidae; genus Elephas; species Elephas maximus. Next base: position 36,256,032 of record NC_064819.1, read on the forward strand.
AAAGTTTCTCTCCTTATGCCTGCCTTGCTCAGAGGAGTGGATGAAGTCAGGGACTTCTCCCTTTCACTGAGAAACATGCAGGCCGCTGTTCCCTGTGCGCTCTCTTATTTGTTAAAGCGACTGCAGTTACGCACTTTGAACTGTGGAAAGGCACCGGAGTTTGTTAGGATTTCTCCAGGCGCTTTGTTTTCCCTGGGCCAAAAGGAGCCTTCACAGTAGCTTAACGCTAACACTGCATACTCCTTCCACTTCCAGACCACGGGTACCGCAAGGCAGTTCTCCGCGGGAAAACTTCCCTTCGCGAGGGGCAGATTGGCCGAGCTCATTCCAGGAAAGCGAAACCAAATGACGCTTTTCTCATTCTAACTGCTTTCGTCCAAGGAATGGATGAAGTCCGAGTGTTCTTTTCTCACTGAGATATACAAAATCTGATGTTGCCTCTGAGCTCTGTTCTTGGCAAATACGTGAAACTGACATACATTCATGTGGGGAAAGACATGGCTTTGCTACGATTTCTCTTAGCACTGGGTTTTCTCTGGGCCTCACGTCATGGCAACACTGCATAGGATTTACTCTGTCTGGAGAGAGTTTCCTGCTTTGTAGTTTGGGCTAGAAACACTTGCTTTTGCAAGTGCCAATTGACCAGATTCAGGTAGAAAAGAGAATACAAAAAGGCCTTTTCTCCCTGTGTCGTTTCACAATCTCTAAAAGCTAAAAGTCTATAGTTGCTCCTCTGGAAGGATAAATGCACTGCAATGTAGTTTTTCAGAAGAAGCCTTGAGTTTGCGAGAGCATAGGAGGAATTCATTGAAGGAAAGAGGAAGGCCAAAAAGTTTCTCTCCTTATGCCTGCCTTGCTCAGAGGAGTGGATGAAGTCAGGGACTTCTCCCTTTCACTGAGAAACATGCAGGCCGCTGTTCCCTGTGCGCTCTCTTATTTGTTAAAGCGACTGCAGTTACGCACTTTGAACTGTGGAAAGGCACCGGAGTTTGTTAGGATTTCTCCAGGCGCTTTGTTTTCCCTGGGCCAAAAGGAGCCTTCACAGTAGCTTAACGCTAACACTGCATACTCCTTCCACTTCCAGACCACGGGTACCGCAAGGCAGTTCTCCGCGGGAAAACTTCCCTTCGCGAGGGGCAGATTGGCCGAGCTCATTCCAGGAAAGCGAAACCAAATGACGCTTTTCTCATTCTAACTGCTTTCGTCCAAGGAATGGATGAAGTCCGAGTGTTCTTTTCTCACTGAGATATACAAAATCTGATGTTGCCTCTGAGCTCTGTTCTTGGCAAATACGTGAAACTGACATACATTCATGTGGGGAAACACATGGCTTTGCTACGATTTCTCTTAGCACTGGGTTTTCTCTGGGCCTCACGTCATGGCAACACTGCATAGGATTTACTCTGTCTGGAGAGAGTTTCCTGCTTTGTAGTTTGTGCTAGAAAACCCTGCTTTAGCAAGTGCCAATTGACCAGATTCAGGTAGAAAAAAGAATACAAAAAGGCCTTTTCTCCCTGTGTCCTTTCACAATCTCTAAAAGCTAAAAGTCTATAGTTGCTCCTCTGGAAGAATAAATGCACTGCAATATAGTTTTTCAGAAGAAGCCTTGAGTTTGCGAGAGCATAGGAGGAATTCATTGCAGGAAAGAGGAAGGCCAAAAAGGTTCTCTCCTTATGCCTGCCTTGCTCAGAGGAGTGGATGAAGTCATGGACTTCTCCCTTTCCCTGAGAAACATGCAGGCCGCTGTTCCCTGTGCGCTCTCTTATTTGTTAAAGCGACTGCAGTTACGCACTTTGAACTGTGGAAAGGCACCGGAGTTTGTTAGGATTTCCCCAGGCGCTTTGTTTTCCCTGGGCCAAAAGGAGCCTTCACAATAACTTAACGCTAACACTGCATACTCCTTCCACTTCCAGACCACGGCTACCGCAAGGCAGGTCTCCGCGGGAAAACTTCCCTTCGCGAAGGGCAGATTGGCCGAGCTCATTGCAGGAAAGCGAAACCAAATGAAGCTTTTCTCATTCTAACTGCTTTCGTCCGAGGAATGGATGATGTCCGAGTGTTCTTTTTCTCACTGAGATAAACAAAATCTGAAGTTGCCTCTGAGTTCTGTTCTTGGCAAATACGTGAAACTGACATACATTCATGCGGGGGTTTAAACACATGGCTTAGCTACGATTTCTCTTAGCACTGGGTTTTCTCTGGCCCTCACGTCAGGGCAACACTGCATAGGATTTACTCTGTCTGGAGAGGGTCTCCTGCTTTGTAGTTTGTGCTAGAAAACCCTGCTTTTGCAAGTGCCAATTGACCAGATTCAGGTAGAAAAAAGAATACAAAAAGGCCTTTTCTCCCTGGGTCCTTTCACAATCTCTAAAAGCTAAAAGTCTATAGTTGCTCCTCTGGAAGGATAAATGCACTGCAATGTAGTTTTTCAGAAGAAGCCTTGAGTTTGCGAGAGCATAGGAGGAATTCATTGAAGGAAAGAGGAAGGCCAAAAAGTTTCTCTCCTTATGCCTGCCTTGCTCAGAGGAGTGGATGAAGTCAGGGACTTCTCCCTTTCACTGAGAAACATGCAGGCCGCTGTTCCCTGTGCGCTCTCTTATTTGTTAAAGCGACTGCAGTTACGCACTTTGAACTGTGGAAAGGCACCGGAGTTTGTTAGGATTTCTCCAGGCGCTTTGTTTTCCCTGGGCCAAAAGGAGCCTTCACAGTAGCTTAACGCTAACACTGCATACTCCTTCCACTTCCAGACCACGGGTACCGCAAGGCAGTTCTCCGCGGGAAAACTTCCCTTCGCGAGGGGCAGATTGGCCGAGCTCATTCCAGGAAAGCGAAACCAAATGACGCTTTTCTCATTCTAACTGCTTTCGTCCAAGGAATGGATGAAGTCCGAGTGTTCTTTTCTCACTGAGATATACAAAATCTGATGTTGCCTCTGAGCTCTGTTCTTGGCAAATACGTGAAACTGACATACATTCATGTGGGGAAAGACATGGCTTTGCTACGATTTCTCTTAGCACTGGGTTTTCTCTGGGCCTCACGTCATGGCAACACTGCATAGGATTTACTCTGTCTGGAGAGAGTTTCCTGCTTTGTAGTTTGGGCTAGAAACACTTGCTTTTGCAAGTGCCAATTGACCAGATTCAGGTAGAAAAGAGAATACAAAAAGGCCTTTTCTCCCTGTGTCGTTTCACAATCTCTAAAAGCTAAAAGTCTATAGTTGCTCCTCTGGAAGGATAAATGCACTGCAATGTAGTTTTTCAGAAGAAGCCTTGAGTTTGCGAGAGCATAGGAGGAATTCATTGAAGGAAAGAGGAAGGCCAAAAAGTTTCTCTCCTTATGCCTGCCTTGCTCAGAGGAGTGGATGAAGTCAGGGACTTCTCCCTTTCACTGAGAAACATGCAGGCCGCTGTTCCCTGTGCGCTCTCTTATTTGTTAAAGCGACTGCAGTTACGCACTTTGAACTGTGGAAAGGCACCGGAGTTTGTTAGGATTTCTCCAGGCGCTTTGTTTTCCCTGGGCCAAAAGGAGCCTTCACAGTAGCTTAACGCTAACACTGCATACTCCTTCCACTTCCAGACCACGGGTACCGCAAGGCAGTTCTCCGCGGGAAAACTTCCCTTCGCGAGGGGCAGATTGGCCGAGCTCATTCCAGGAAAGCGAAACCAAATGACGCTTTTCTCATTCTAACTGCTTTCGTCCAAGGAATGGATGAAGTCCGAGTGTTCTTTTCTCACTGAGATATACAAAATCTGATGTTGCCTCTGAGCTCTGTTCTTGGCAAATACGTGAAACTGACATACATTCATGTGGGGAAAGACATGGCTTTGCTACGATTTCTCTTAGCCCTGGGTTTTCTCTGGGCCTCACGTCAGGGCAACACTGCATAGGATATACTCTGTCTGGAGAGAGTTTCCTGCTTTGTAGTTTGGGGTAGAAAACCCTGATTTTGCAAGTGCCAATTCACCTGATTCAGATAGAAAAGAGAATAGAAAAAGGCCTTTTCCCCCTGTGTCCTTTCACAATCTCTAAAAGCTAAAAGTCTATAGTTGCTCCTCTGGAAGGATAAATGCACAGCAAGGTAGTTTTTCAGAAGAAGCCTTGAGTTTGCGAGAGCATAGGAGGAATTCATTGCAGGAAAGAGGAAGGCCAAAAAGGTTCTCTCCTTATGCCTGCCTTGCTCAGAGGAGTGGATGAAGTCAGGGACTTCTCCCTTTCCCTGAGAAACATGCAGGCCGCTGTTCCCTGTGCGCTCTCTTATTTGTTAAAGCGACTGCAGTTACACACTTTGAACTGTGGAAAGGCACCGGAGTTTCTTAGGATTTCCCCAGGCGCTTTGTTTTCCCTGGGCCAAAAGGAGCCTTCACAATAGCTTAACGCTAACACTGCATACTCCTTCCACTTCCGGACCACGGCTACCGCAAGGCAGGTCTCCGCGGGAAAACTTCCCTTCGCGAAGGGCAGATTGGCCGAGCTCATTGCAGGAAAGCGAAACCAAATGACGCTTTTCTCATTCTAACTGCTTTCGTCCGAGGAATGGATGATGTCCGAGTGTTCTTTTTCTCACTGAGATAAACAAAATCTGAAGTTGCCTCTGAGCTCTGTTCTTGGCAAATACGTGAAACTGACATACATTCATGTGGGGAAACACATGGCTTTGCTACGATTTCTCTTAGCACTGGGTTTTCTCTGGGCCTCTCGTCCGGGCAACACTGCATAGGATTTACTCTGTCTGGAGAGAGTTTCCTGCTTTGTAGTTTGTGCTAGAAAACCCTGCTTTAGCAAGTGCCAATTGACCAGATTCAGGTAGAAAAAAGAATACAAAAAGGCCTTTTCCCCCTGTGTCCTTTCACAATCTCTAAAAGCTAAAAGTCTATAGTTGCTCCTCTGGAAGGATAAATGCACTGCAATGTAGTTTTTCAGAAGAAGCCTTGAGTTTGCGAGAGCATAGGAGGAATTCATTGCAGGAAAGGGGAAGGCCAAAAAGTTTCTCTCCTTATACCTGCCTTGCTCAGAGGAGTGGATGAAGTCAGGGACTTCTCCCTTTCACTGAGAAACATGCAGGCCGCTGTTCCCTGTGCGCTCTCTTATTTGTTAAAGCGACTGCAGTTACACACTTTGAACTGTGGAAAGGCACCGGAGTTTCTTAGGATTTCCCCAGGCGCTTTGTTTTCCCTGGGCCAAAAGGAGCCTTCACAATAGCTTAACGCTAACACTGCATACTCCTTCCACTTCCAGACCACGGCTACCGCAAGACAGTTCTCCGCGGGAAAACTTCCCTTCGCGAAGGGCAGATTGGCCGAGCTCATTGCAGGAAAGCGAAACCAAATGACGCTTTTCTCATTCTAACTGCTTTCGTGCGAGGAATGGATGAAGTCCGAGGGTTCTTTTTCTCACTGAGATACAAAAAATCTGATGTTGCCTCTGAGCTCTGTTCTTGGCAAATACGTGAAGCTGACGTACATTCATGTGGGGAAACACATGGCTTTGCTAGGATTTCTCTTAGCACTGGGTTTTCTCTGGGCCTCACGTCATGGCAACACTGCATAGGATTTACTCTGTCTGGAGAAGGTTTCGTGCTTTGTAGTCTGGGCTAGAAACACTTGCTTTTGCAAGTGCCAATTGACCAGATTCAGGTAGAAAAGAGAATACAAAAAGGCCTTTTCTCCCTGGGTTCTTTCACAATCTCTAAAAGCTAAAACTCTATAGTTGTTCCTCTGGAAGGATAAATGCACTGCAATGTAGTTTTTCAGAAGAAGCCTTGAGTTTGCGAGAGCATAGGAGGAATTCATTGCAGGAAAGAGGAAGGCCAAAGAGTTTCTCTCCTTATGCCTGCCTTGCTCAGAGGAGTGGATGAAGTCAGGGACTTCTCCCTTTCACTGAGAAACATGCAGGCCGCTGTTCCCTGTGCGCTCTCTTATTTGTTAAAGCGACTGCAGTTACACACTTTGAACTCTGGAAAGGCACCGGAGTTTCTTAGGATTTCCCCAGGCGCTTTGTTTTCCCTGGGCCAAAAGAAGCCTTCACAATAGGTTAACGCTAACACTGCATACTCCTTCCACTTCCAGACCACGGCTACCGCAAGGCAGGTCTCTGCCGGAAAACTTCCCTTCGCGAAGGGCAGCTTGGCCGAGCTCATTGCAGGAAAGCGAAACCAAATGACGCTTTTCTCATTCAAACTGCTTTCGTCCGAGGAATGGATGATGTCCGAGTGTTCTTTTTCTCACTGAGATAAACAAAATCTGAAGTTGCCTCTGAGCTCTGTTCTTGGCAAATACGTGAAACTGACATACATTCATGTGGGGAAACACATGGCTTTGCTACGATTTCTCTTAGCACTGGGTTTTCTCTGGGCCTCACGTCAGGGCAACACTGCATAGGATTTACTCTGTCTGGAGAGAGTTTCCTGCTTTGTAGTTTGTGCTAGAAAACCCTGCTTTAGCAAGTGCCAATTGACCAGATTCAGGTAGAAAAAAGAATACAAAAAGGCCTTTTCTCCCTGTGTCCTTTCACAATCTCTAAAAGCTAAAAGTCTATAGTTGCTCCTCTGGAAGGATAAATGCACAGCAAGGTAGTTTTTCAGAAGAAGCCTTGAGTTTGCGAGAGCATAGGAGGAATTCATTGCAGGAAAGAGGAAGGCCAAAAAGGTTCTCTCCTTATGCCTGCCTTGCTCAGAGGAGTGGATGAAGTCAGGGACTTCTCCCTTTCCCTGAGAAACATGCAGGCCGCTGTTCCCTGTGCGCTCTCTTATTTGTTAAAGCGACTGCAGTTACACACTTTGAACTGTGGAAAGGCACCGGAGTTTCTTAGGATTTCCCCAGGCGCTTTGTTTTCCCTGGGCCAAAAGGAGCCTTCACAATAGCTTAACGCTAACACTGCATACTCCTTCCACTTCCGGACCACGGCTACCGCAAGGCAGGTCTCCGCGGGAAAACTTCCCTTCGCGAAGGGCAGATTGGCCGAGCTCATTGCAGGAAAGCGAAACCAAATGACGCTTTTCTCATTCTAACTGCTTTCGTCCGAGGAATGGATGATGTCCGAGTGTTCTTTTTCTCACTGAGATAAACAAAATCTGAAGTTGCCTCTGAGCTCTGTTCTTGGCAAATACGTGAAACTGACATACATTCATGTGGGGAAACACATGGCTTTGCTACGATTTCTCTTAGCACTGGGTTTTCTCTGGGCCTCTCGTCCGGGCAACACTGCATAGGATTTACTCTGTCTGGAGAGAGTTTCCTGCTTTGTAGTTTGTGCTAGAAAACCCTGCTTTAGCAAGTGCCAATTGACCAGATTCAGGTAGAAAAAAGAATACAAAAAGGCCTTTTCCCCCTGTGTCCTTTCACAATCTCTAAAAGCTAAAAGTCTATAGTTGCTCCTCTGGAAGGATAAATGCACTGCAATGTAGTTTTTCAGAAGAAGCCTTGAGTTTGCGAGAGCATAGGAGGAATTCATTGCAGGAAAGGGGAAGGCCAAAAAGTTTCTCTCCTTATACCTGCCTTGCTCAGAGGAGTGGATGAAGTCAGGGACTTCTCCCTTTCACTGAGAAACATGCAGGCCGCTGTTCCCTGTGCGCTCTCTTATTTGTTAAAGCGACTGCAGTTACACACTTTGAACTGTGGAAAGGCACCGGAGTTTCTTAGGATTTCCCCAGGCGCTTTGTTTTCCCTGGGCCAAAAGGAGCCTTCACAATAGCTTAACGCTAACACTGCATACTCCTTCCACTTCCAGACCACGGCTACCGCAAGACAGTTCTCCGCGGGAAAACTTCCCTTCGCGAAGGGCAGATTGGCCGAGCTCATTGCAGGAAAGCGAAACCAAATGACGCTTTTCTCATTCTAACTGCTTTCGTGCGAGGAATGGATGAAGTCCGAGGGTTCTTTTTCTCACTGAGATACAAAAAATCTGATGTTGCCTCTGAGCTCTGTTCTTGGCAAATACGTGAAGCTGACGTACATTCATGTGGGGAAACACATGGCTTTGCTAGGATTTCTCTTAGCACTGGGTTTTCTCTGGGCCTCACGTCATGGCAACACTGCATAGGATTTACTCTGTCTGGAGAAGGTTTCGTGCTTTGTAGTCTGGGCTAGAAACACTTGCTTTTGCAAGTGCCAATTGACCAGATTCAGGTAGAAAAGAGAATACAAAAAGGCCTTTTCTCCCTGGGTTCTTTCACAATCTCTAAAAGCTAAAACTCTATAGTTGTTCCTCTGGAAGGATAAATGCACTGCAATGTAGTTTTTCAGAAGAAGCCTTGAGTTTGCGAGAGCATAGGAGGAATTCATTGCAGGAAAGAGGAAGGCCAAAGAGTTTCTCTCCTTATGCCTGCCTTGCTCAGAGGAGTGGATGAAGTCAGGGACTTCTCCCTTTCACTGAGAAACATGCAGGCCGCTGTTCCCTGTGCGCTCTCTTATTTGTTAAAGCGACTGCAGTTACACACTTTGAACTCTGGAAAGGCACCGGAGTTTCTTAGGATTTCCCCAGGCGCTTTGTTTTCCCTGGGCCAAAAGAAGCCTTCACAATAGGTTAACGCTAACACTGCATACTCCTTCCACTTCCAGACCACGGCTACCGCAAGGCAGGTCTCTGCCGGAAAACTTCCCTTCGCGAAGGGCAGCTTGGCCGAGCTCATTGCAGGAAAGCGAAACCAAATGACGCTTTTCTCATTCAAACTGCTTTCGTCCGAGGAATGGATGATGTCCGAGTGTTCTTTTTCTCACTGAGATAAACAAAATCTGAAGTTGCCTCTGAGCTCTGTTCTTGGCAAATACGTGAAACTGACATACATTCATGTGGGGAAACACATGGCTTTGCTACGATTTCTCTTAGCACTGGGTTTTCTCTGGGCCTCACGTCAGGGCAACACTGCATAGGATTTACTCTGTCTGGAGAGAGTTTCCTGCTTTGTAGTTTGTGCTAGAAAACCCTGCTTTAGCAAGTGCCAATTGACCAGATTCAGGTAGAAAAAAGAATACAAAAAGGCCTTTTCTCCCTGTGTCCTTTCACAATCTCTAAAAGCTAAAAGTCTATAGTTGCTCCTCTGGAAGAATAAATGCACTGCAATATAGTTTTTCAGAAGAAGCCTTGAGTTTGCGAGAGCATAGGAGGAATTCATTGCAGGAAAGAGGAAGGCCAAAAAGGTTCTCTCCTTATGCCTGCCTTGCTCAGAGGAGTGGATGAAGTCATGGACTTCTCCCTTTCCCTGAGAAACATGCAGGCCGCTGTTCCCTGTGCGCTCTCTTATTTGTTAAAGCGACTGCAGTTACGCACTTTGAACTGTGGAAAGGCACCGGAGTTTGTTAGGATTTCCCCAGGCGCTTTGTTTTCCCTGGGCCAAAAGGAGCCTTCACAATAACTTAACGCTAACACTGCATACTCCTTCCACTTCCAGACCACGGCTACCGCAAGGCAGGTCTCCGCGGGAAAACTTCCCTTCGCGAAGGGCAGATTGGCCGAGCTCATTGCAGGAAAGCGAAACCAAATGAAGCTTTTCTCATTCTAACTGCTTTCGTCCGAGGAATGGATGATGTCCGAGTGTTCTTTTTCTCACTGAGATAAACAAAATCTGAAGTTGCCTCTGAGTTCTGTTCTTGGCAAATACGTGAAACTGACATACATTCATGCGGGGGTTTAAACACATGGCTTAGCTACGATTTCTCTTAGCACTGGGTTTTCTCTGGCCCTCACGTCAGGGCAACACTGCATAGGATTTACTCTGTCTGGAGAGGGTCTCCTGCTTTGTAGTTTGTGCTAGAAAACCCTGCTTTTGCAAGTGCCAATTGACCAGATTCAGGTAGAAAAAAGAATACAAAAAGGCCTTTTCTCCCTGGGTCCTTTCACAATCTCTAAAAGCTAAAAGTCTATAGTTGCTCCTCTGGAAGGATAAATGCACTGCAATGTAGTTTTTCAGAAGAAGCCTTGAGTTTGCGAGAGCATAGGAGGAATTCATTGAAGGAAAGAGGAAGGCCAAAAAGTTTCTCTCCTTATGCCTGCCTTGCTCAGAGGAGTGGATGAAGTCAGGGACTTCTCCCTTTCACTGAGAAACATGCAGGCCGCTGTTCCCTGTGCGCTCTCTTATTTGTTAAAGCGACTGCAGTTACGCACTTTGAACTGTGGAAAGGCACCGGAGTTTGTTAGGATTTCTCCAGGCGCTTTGTTTTCCCTGGGCCAAAAGGAGCCTTCACAGTAGCTTAACGCTAACACTGCATACTCCTTCCACTTCCAGACCACGGGTACCGCAAGGCAGTTCTCCGCGGGAAAACTTCCCTTCGCGAGGGGCAGATTGGCCGAGCTCATTCCAGGAAAGCGAAACCAAATGACGCTTTTCTCATTCTAACTGCTTTCGTCCAAGGAATGGATGAAGTCCGAGTGTTCTTTTCTCACTGAGATATACAAAATCTGATGTTGCCTCTGAGCTCTGTTCTTGGCAAATACGTGAAACTGACATACATTCATGTGGGGAAAGACATGGCTTTGCTACGATTTCTCTTAGCACTGGGTTTTCTCTGGGCCTCACGTCATGGCAACACTGCATAGGATTTACTCTGTCTGGAGAGAGTTTCCTGCTTTGTAGTTTCTGCTAGAAAACCCTGCTTTTGCAAGTGCCAATTGACCAGATTCAGGTAGAAAAGAGAATACAAAAAGGCCTTTTCTCCCTGGGTTCTTTCACAATCTCTAAAAGCTAAAAGTCTATAGTTGCTCCTCTGGAAGGATAAATGCACTGCAATGTAGTTTTTCAGAAGAAGCCTTGAGTTTGCGAGAGCATAGGAGGAATTCATTGCAGGAAAGAGGAAGGCCAAAAAGGTTCTCTCCTTATGCCTGCCTTGCTCAGAGGAGTGGATGAAGTCAGGGACTTCTCCCTTTCCCTGAAAAACATGCAGGCCGCTGTTCCCTGTGCGCTCTCTTATTTGTTAAAGCGACTGCAGTTACACACTTTGAACTGTGGAAAGGCACCGGAGTTTGTTAGGATTTCCCCAGGCGCTTTGTTTTCCCTGGGCCAAAAGGAGCCTTCACAATAACTTAACGCTAACACTGCATACTCCTTCCACTTCCAGACCACGGCTACCGCAAGGCAGGTCTCCGCGGGAAAACTTCCCTTCGCGAAGGGCAGATTGGCCGAGCTCATTGCAGGAAAGTGAAACCAAATGACGCTTTTCTCATTCTAACTGCTTTCGTGCGAGGAATGGATGAAGTCCGAGTGTTCTTTTTCTCACTGAGATAAACAAAATCTGATGTTGCCTCTGAGCTCTGTGCTTGGCAAATACGTGAAACTGACATACATTCATGTGGGGAAACACATGGCTTTGCTAGGATTTCTCTTAGCACTGGGTTTTCTCTGGGCCTCACGTCAGGGCAACCCTGCATAGGATTTACTCTGTCTGGAGAAGGTTTCGTGCTTTGTAGTTTGGGCTAGAAACACTTGCTTTTGCAAGTGCCAATTGACCAGATTCAGGTAGAAAAGAGAATACAAAAAGGCCTTTTCTCCCTGTGTCGTTTCACAATCTCTAAAAGCTAAAAGTCTATAGTTGCTCCTCTGGAAGGATAAATGCACTGCAATGTAGTTTTTCAGAAGAAGCCTTGAGTTTGCGAGAGCATAGGAGGAATTCATTGCAGGAAAGAGGAAGGCCAAAAAGGTTCTCTCCTTATGCCTGCCTTGCTCAGAGGAGTTGATGAAGTCAGGGACTTCTCCCTTTCCCTGAGAAACATGCAGGCCGCTGTTCCCTGTGCGCTCTCTTATTTGTTAAAGCGACTGCAGTTACACACTTTGAACTGTGGAAAGGCACCGGAGTTTGTTAGGATTTCCCCAGGCGCTTTGTTTTCCCTGGGCCAAAAGGAGCCTTCACAATAGCTTAACGCTAACACTGCATACTCCTTGCACTTCCAGACCACGGGTAACGCAAGGCAGGTCTCCGCGGGAAAACTTCCCTTCGCGAGGGGCAGATTGGCCGAGCTCATTCCAGGAAAGCGAAACCAAATGACGCTTTTCTCATTCTAACTGCTTTCATCCGAGGAATGGATGAAGTCCGAGTGTTCTTTTTCTCACTGAGATACACAAAATCTGAAGTTGCCTCTGAGCTCTGTTCTTGGCAAATACGTGAAACTGACATACATTCATGTGGGGAAACACATGGCTTTGCTAGGATTTCTCTTAGCACTGGGTTTTCTCTGGGCCTCACGTCATGGCAACACTGCCTAGGATTTACTCTGTCTGGAGAAGGTTTCCTGCTTTGTAGTTTGTGCTAGAAAACCTTGCTTTTGCAAGTGCCAATTGACCAGATTCAGGTAGAAAAGAGAATACAAAAAGGCCTTTTCTCCCTGGGTCCTTTCACAATCTCTAAAAGCTAAAAGTCTATAGTTGCTCCTCTGGAAGGATAAATGCACTGCAATGTAGTTTTTCAGAAGAAGCCTTGAGTTTGCGAGAGCATAGGAGGAATTCATTGCAGGAAAGAGGAAGGCCAAAAAGTTTCTCTCCTTATGCCTGCCTTGCTCAGAGGAGTGGATGAAGTCAGGGACTTCTCCCTTTCCTTGAGAAACATGCAGGCCGCTGTTCCCTGTGCGCTCTCTTATTTGTTAAAGCGACTGCAGTTACACACTTTGAACTGTGGAAAGGCACCGGAGTTTGTTAGGATTTCCCCAGGCGCTTTGTTTTCCCTGGGCCAAAAGGAGCCTTCACAATAACTTAACGCTAACACTGCATACTCCTTCCACTTCCAGACCACGGCTACCGCAAGGCAGGTCTCCGCGGGAAAACTTCCCTTCGCGAAGGGCAGATTGGCCGAGCTCATTGCAGGAAAGCGAAACCAAATGAAGCTTTTCTCATTCTAACTGCTTTCGTCCGAGGAATGGATGATGTCCGAGTGTTCTTTTTCTCACTGAGATAAACAAAATCTGAAGTTGCCTCTGAGTTCTGTTCTTGGCAAATACGTGAAACTGACATACATTCATGCGGGGGTTTAAACACATGGCTTAGCTACGATTTCTCTTAGCACTGGGTTTTCTCTGGCCCTCACGTCAGGGCAACACTGCATAGGATTTACTCTGTCTGGAGAGGGTCTCCTGCTTTGTAGTTTGTGCTAGAAAACCCTGCTTTTGCAAGTGCCAATTGACCAGATTCAGGTAGAAAAAAGAATACAAAAAGGCCTTTTCTCCCTGGGTCCTTTCACAATCTCTAAAAGCTAAAAGTCTATAGTTGCTCCTCTGGAAGGATAAATGCACTGCAATGTAGTTTTTCAGAAGAAGCCTTGAGTTTGCGAGAGCATAGGAGGAATTCATTGAAGGAAAGAGGAAGGCCAAAAAGTTTCTCTCCTTATGCCTGCCTTGCTCAGAGGAGTGGATGAAGTCAGGGACTTCTCCCTTTCACTGAGAAACATGCAGGCCGCTGTTCCCTGTGCGCTCTCTTATTTGTTAAAGCGACTGCAGTTACGCACTTTGAACTGTGGAAAGGCACCGGAGTTTGTTAGGATTTCTCCAGGCGCTTTGTTTTCCCTGGGCCAAAAGGAGCCTTCACAGTAGCTTAACGCTAACACTGCATACTCCTTCCACTTCCAGACCACGGGTACCGCAAGGCAGTTCTCCGCGGGAAAACTTCCCTTCGCGAGGGGCAGATTGGCCGAGCTCATTCCAGGAAAGCGAAACCAAATGACGCTTTTCTCATTCTAACTGCTTTCGTCCAAGGAATGGATGAAGTCCGAGTGTTCTTTTCTCACTGAGATATACAAAATCTGATGTTGCCTCTGAGCTCTGTTCTTGGCAAATACGTGAAACTGACATACATTCATGTGGGGAAAGACATGGCTTTGCTACGATTTCTCTTAGCACTGGGTTTTCTCTGGGCCTCACGTCATGGCAACACTGCATAGGATTTACTCTGTCTGGAGAGAGTTTCCTGCTTTGTAGTTTCTGCTAGAAAACCCTGCTTTTGCAAGTGCCAATTGACCAGATTCAGGTAGAAAAGAGAATACAAAAAGGCCTTTTCTCCCTGGGTTCTTTCACAATCTCTAAAAGCTAAAAGTCTATAGTTGCTCCTCTGGAAGGATAAATGCACTGCAATGTAGTTTTTCAGAAGAAGCCTTGAGTTTGCGAGAGCATAGGAGGAATTCATTGCAGGAAAGAGGAAGGCCAAAAAGGTTCTCTCCTTATGCCTGCCTTGCTCAGAGGAGTGGATGAAGTCAGGGACTTCTCCCTTTCCCTGAAAAACATGCAGGCCGCTGTTCCCTGTGCGCTCTCTTATTTGTTAAAGCGACTGCAGTTACACACTTTGAACTGTGGAAAGGCACCGGAGTTTGTTAGGATTTCCCCAGGCGCTTTGTTTTCCCTGGGCCAAAAGGAGCCTTCACAATAACTTAACGCTAACACTGCATACTCCTTCCACTTCCAGACCACGGCTACCGCAAGGCAGGTCTCCGCGGGAAAACTTCCCTTCGCGAAGGGCAGATTGGCCGAGCTCATTGCAGGAAAGTGAAACCAAATGACGCTTTTCTCATTCTAACTGCTTTCGTGCGAGGAATGGATGAAGTCCGAGTGTTCTTTTTCTCACTGAGATAAACAAAATCTGATGTTGCCTCTGAGCTCTGTGCTTGGCAAATACGTGAAACTGACATACATTCATGTGGGGAAACACATGGCTTTGCTAGGATTTCTCTTAGCACTGGGTTTTCTCTGGGCCTCACGTCAGGGCAACCCTGCATAGGATTTACTCTGTCTGGAGAAGGTTTCGTGCTTTGTAGTTTGGGCTAGAAACACTTGCTTTTGCAAGTGCCAATTGACCAGATTCAGGTAGAAAAGAGAATACAAAAAGGCCTTTTCTCCCTGTGTCGTTTCACAATCTCTAAAAGCTAAAAGTCTATAGTTGCTCCTCTGGAAGGATAAATGCACTGCAATGTAGTTTTTCAGAAGAAGCCTTGAGTTTGCGAGAGCATAGGAGGAATTCATTGCAGGAAAGAGGAAGGCCAAAAAGGTTCTCTCCTTATGCCTGCCTTGCTCAGAGGAGTTGATGAAGTCAGGGACTTCTCCCTTTCCCTGAGAAACATGCAGGCCGCTGTTCCCTGTGCGCTCTCTTATTTGTTAAAGCGACTGCAGTTACACACTTTGAACTGTGGAAAGGCACCGGAGTTTGTTAGGATTTCCCCAGGCGCTTTGTTTTCCCTGGGCCAAAAGGAGCCTTCACAATAGCTTAACGCTAACACTGCATACTCCTTGCACTTCCAGACCACGGGTAACGCAAGGCAGGTCTCCGCGGGAAAACTTCCCTTCGCGAGGGGCAGATTGGCCGAGCTCATTCCAGGAAAGCGAAACCAAATGACGCTTTTCTCATTCTAACTGCTTTCATCCGAGGAATGGATGAAGTCCGAGTGTTCTTTTTCTCACTGAGATACACAAAATCTGAAGTTGCCTCTGAGCTCTGTTCTTGGCAAATACGTGAAACTGACATACATTCATGTGGGGAAACACATGGCTTTGCTAGGATTTCTCTTAGCACTGGGTTTTCTCTGGGCCTCACGTCATGGCAACACTGCCTAGGATTTACTCTGTCTGGAGAAGGTTTCCTGCTTTGTAGTTTGTGCTAGAAAACCTTGCTTTTGCAAGTGCCAATTGACCAGATTCAGGTAGAAAAGAGAATACAAAAAGGCCTTTTCTCCCTGGGTCCTTTCACAATCTCTAAAAGCTAAAAGTCTATAGTTGCTCCTCTGGAAGGATAAATGCACTGCAATGTAGTTTTTCAGAAGAAGCCTTGAGTTTGCGAGAGCATAGGAGGAATTCATTGCAGGAAAGAGGAAGGCCAAAAAGTTTCTCTCCTTATGCCTGCCTTGCTCAGAGGAGTGGATGAAGTCAGGGACTTCTCCCTTTCCTTGAGAAACATGCAGGCCGCTGTTCCCTGTGCGCTCTCTTATTTGTTAAAGCGACTGCAGTTACACACTTTGAACTGTGGAAAGGCACCGGAGTTTGTTAGGATTTCCCCAGGCGCTTTGTTTTCCCTGGGCCAAAAGGAGCCTTCACAATAACTTAACGCTAACACTGCATACTCCTTCCACTTCCAGACCACGGCTACCGCAAGGCAGGTCTCCGCGGGAAAACTTCCCTTCGCGAAGGGCAGATTGGCCGAGCTCATTGCAGGAAAGTGAAACCAAATGACGCTTTTCTCATTCTAACTGCTTTCGTCCGAGGAATGGATGAAGTCCGAGTGTTCTTTTTCTCACTGAGATACACAAAATCTGATGTTGCCTCTGAGCTCTGTGCTTGGCAAATACGTGAAACTGACATACATTCATGTGGGGAAAGACATGGCTTTGCTAGGATTTCTCTTAGCACTGGGTTTTCTCTGGGCCTCACGTCATGGCAACACTGCATAGGATTTACTCTGCCTGGAGAGAGTTTCCTGCTTTGTAGTTTGGGCTAGAAAACCTTGCTTTTGCAAGTGCCAATGGACTATATTCAGGTAGAAAAGAGAATACAAAAAGGCCTTTTCTCCCTGGGTTCTTTCACAATCTCTAAAAGCTAAAAGTCTATAGTTGCTCCTCTGGAAGGATAAATGCACTGCAATATAGTTTTTCAGAAGAAGCCTTGAGTTTGCGAGAGCATAGGAGGAATTCATTGCAGGAAAGAGGAAGGCCAAAAAGGTTCTCTCCTTATGCCTGCCTTGCTCAGAGGAGTGGATGAAGTCAGGGACTTCTCCCTTTCCCTGAGATACATGGAGGCCGCTGTTCCCTGTGCGCTCTCTTATTTGTTAAAGCGACTGCAGTTACACACTTTGAACTGTGGAAAGGCACCGGAGTTTCGTAGGATTTCCCCAGGCGCTTTGTTTTCCCTGGGCCAAAAGGAGCCTTCACAATAACTTAACGCTAACACTGCATACTCCTTCCACTTCCAGACCACGGCTACCGCAAGGCAGGTCTCCGCGAGAAAACTTCCCTTCGCGAAGGGCAGATTGGCCGAGCTCATTGCAGGAAAGCGAAACCAAATGACGCTTTTCTCATTCTAACTGCTTTCGTCCGAGGAATGGATGATGTCCGAGTGTTCTTTTTCTCACTGAGATAAACAAAATCTGAAGTTGCCTCTGAGCTCTGTTCTTGGCAAATACGTGAAACTGACATACATTCATGCGGGGGTTTAAACACATGGCTTAGCTACGATTTCTCTTGGCACTGGGTTTTCTCTGGGCCTCACGTCAGGGCAACACTGCATAGGATTTACTCTGTCTGGAGAGGGTTTCCTGCTTTGTAGTTTGTGCTAGAAAACCCTGCTTTTGCAAGTGCCAATTGACCAGATTCAGGTAGAAAAAAGCATACAAAAAGGCCTTTTCTCCCTGTGTCGTTTCACAATCTCTAAAAGCTAAAAGTCTATAGTTGCTCCTCTGGAAGGATAAATGCACTGCAATGTAGTTTTTCAGAAGAAGCCTTGAGTTTGCGAGAGCATAGGAGGAATTCATTGCAGGAAAGAGGAAGGCCAAAAAGTTTCTCTCCTTATGCCTGCCTTGCTCAGAGGAGTGGATGAAGTCAGGGACTTCTCCCTTTCCCTGAAAAACATGCAGGCCGCTGTTCCCTGTGCGCTCTCTTATTTGTTAAAGCGACTGCAGTTACACACTTTGAACTGTGGAAAGGCACCGGAGGTTGTTAGGATTTCCCCAGGCGCTTTGTTTTCCCTGGGCCAAAAGGAGCCTTCACAGTAGCTTAACGCTAACACTGCATACTCCTTCCACTTCCAGACCACGGGTACCGCAAGGCAGTTCTCCGCGGGAAAACTTCCCTTCGCGAAGGGCAGATTGGCCGAGCTCATTGCAGGAAAGCGAAACCAAATGACGCTTTTCTCATTCTAACTGCTTTCGTGCGAGGAATGGATGAAGTCCGAGTGTTCTTTTTCTCACTGAGATACAAAAAATCTGATGTTGCCTCTGAGCTCTGTTCTTGGCAAATACGTGAAGCTGACGTACATTCATGTGGGGAAACACATGGCTTTGCTAGGATTTCTCTTAGCACTGGGTTTTCTCTGGGCCTCACGTCATGGCAACACTGCATAGGATTTACTCTGTCTGGAGAAGGTTTCGTGCTTTGTAGTCTGGGCTAGAAACACTTGCTTTTGCAAGTGCCAATTGACCAGATTCAGGTAGAAAAGAGAATACAAAAAGGCCTTTTCTCCCTGGGTTCTTTCACAATCTCTAAAAGCTAAAACTCTATAGTTGTTCCTCTGGAAGGATAAATGCACTGCAATGTAGTTTTTCAGAAGAAGCCTTGAGTTTGCGAGAGCATAGGAGGAATTCATTGCAGGAAAGAGGAAGGCCAAAGAGTTTCTCTCCTTATGCCTGCCTTGCTCAGAGGAGTGGATGAAGTCAGGGACTTCTCCCTTTCACTGAGAAACATGCAGGCCGCTGTTCCCTGTGCGCTCTCTTATTTGTTAAAGCGACTGCAGTTACACACTTTGAACTCTGGAAAGGCACCGGAGTTTCTTAGGATTTCCCCAGGCGCTTTGTTTTCCCTGGGCCAAAAGGAGCCTTCACAATAGCTTAACGCTAACACTGCATACTCCTTCCACTTCCAGACCACGGCTACCGCAAGACAGTTCTCCGCGGGAAAACTTCCCTTCGCGAAGGGCAGATTGGCCGAGCTCATTGCAGGAAAGCGAAACCAAATGACGCTTTTCTCATTCTAACTGCTTTCGTGCGAGGAATGGATGAAGTCCGAGTGTTCTTTTTCTCACTGAGATACAAAAAATCTGATGTTGCCTCTGAGCTCTGTTCTTGGCAAATACGTGAAGCTGACGTACATTCATGTGGGGAAACACATGGCTTTGCTAGGATTTCTCTTAGCACTGGGTTTTCTCTGGGCCTCACGTCATGGCAACACTGCATAGGATTTACTCTGTCTGGAGAAGGTTTCGTGCTTTGTAGTCTGGGCTAGAAACACTTGCTTTTGCAAGTGCCAATTGACCAGATTCAGGTAGAAAAGAGAATACAAAAAGGCCTTTTCTCCCTGGGTTCTTTCACAATCTCTAAAAGCTAAAACTCTATAGTTGTTCCTCTGGAAGGATAAATGCACTGCAATGTAGTTTTTCAGAAGAAGCCTTGAGTTTGCGAGAGCATAGGAGGAATTCATTGCAGGAAAGAGGAAGGCCAAAGAGTTTCTCTCCTTATGCCTGCCTTGCTCAGAGGAGTGGATGAAGTCAGGGACTTCTCCCTTTCCTTGAGAAACATGCAGGCCGCTGTTCCCTGTGCGCTCTCTTATTTGTTAAAGCGACTGCAGTTACACACTTTGAACTCTGGAAAGGCACCGGAGTTTCTTAGGATTTCCCCAGGCGCTTTGTTTTCCCTGGGCCAAAAGAAGCCTTCACAATAGGTTAACGCTAACACTGCATACTCCTTCCACTTCCAGACCACGGCTACCGCAAGGCAGGTCTCTGCCGGAAAACTTCCCTTCGCGAAGGGCAGCTTGGCCGAGCTCATTGCAGGAAAGCGAAACCAAATGACGCTTTTCTCATTCAAACTGCTTTCGTCCGAGGAATGGATGATGTCCGAGTGTTCTTTTTCTCACTGAGATAAACAAAATCTGAAGTTGCCTCTGAGCTCTGTTCTTGGCAAATACGTGAAACTGACATACATTCATGTGGGTAAACACATGGCTTTGCTACGATTTCTCTTAGCACTGGGTTTTCTCTGGGCCTCACGTCAGGGCAACACTGCATAGGATTTACTCTGTCTGGAGAGAGTTTCCTGCTTTGTAGTTTGTGCTAGAAAACCCTGCTTTAGCAAGTGCCAATTGACCAGATTCAGGTAGAAAAAAGAATACAAAAAGGCCTTTACTCCCTGTGTCCTTTCACAATCTCTAAAAGCTAAAAGTCTATAGTTGCTCCTCTGGAAGAATAAATGCACTGCAATATAGTTTTTCAGAAGAAGCCTTGAGTTTGCGAGAGCATAGGAGGAATTCATTGCAGGAAAGAGGAAGGCCAAAAAGGTTCTCTCCTTATGCCTGCCTTGCTCAGAGGAGTGGATGAAGTCATGGACTTCTCCCTTTCCCTGAGAAACATGCAGGCCGCTGTTCCCTGTGCGCTCTCTTATTTGTTAAAGCGACTGCAGTTACGCACTTTGAACTGTGGAAAGGCACCGGAGTTTGTTAGGATTTCCCCAGGCGCTTTATTTCCCTGGGCCAAAAGGAGCCTTCACAATAACTTAACGCTAACACTGCATACTCCTTCCACTTCCAGACCACGGCTACCGCAAGGCAGGTCTCCGCGGGAAAACTTCCCTTCGCGAAGGGCAGATTGGCCGAGCTCATTGCAGGAAAGCGAAACCAAATGAAGCTTTTCTCATTCTAACTGCTTTCGTCCGAGGAATGGATGATGTCCGAGTGTTCTTTTTCTCACTGAGATAAACAAAATCTGAAGTTGCCTCTGAGTTCTGTTCTTGGCAAATACGTGAAACTGACATACATTCATGCGGGGGTTTAAACACATGGCTTAGCTACGATTTCTCTTAGCACTGGGTTTTCTCTGGCCCTCACGTCAGGGCAACACTGCATAGGATTTACACTGTCTGGAGAGGGTTTCCTGCTTTGTAGTTTGTGCTAGAAAACCCTGCTTTAGCAAGTGCCAATTGACCAGATTCAGGTAGAAAAAAGAATACAAAAAGGCCTTTTCTCCCTGGGTCCTTTCACAATCTCTAAAAGCTAAAAGTCTATAGTTGCTCCTCTGGAAGGATAAATGCACTGCAATGTAGTTTTTCAGAAGAAGCCTTGAGTTTGCGAGAGCATAGGAGGAATTCATTGAAGGAAAGAGGAAGGCCAAAAAGTTTCTCTCCTTATGCCTGCCTTGCTCAGAGGAGTGGATGAAGTCAGGGACTTCTCCCTTTCACTGAGAAACATGCAGGCCGCTGTTCCCTGTGCGCTCTCTTATTTGTTAAAGCGACTGCAGTTACACACTTTGAACTGTGGAAAGGCACCGGAGTTTCTTAGGATTTCCCCAGGCGCTTTGTTTTCCCTGGGCCAAAAGGAGCCTTCACAGTAGCTTAACGCTAACACTGCATACTCCTTGCCCTTCCAGACCACGGGTACCGCAAGGCAGTTCTCCGCGGGAAAACTTCCCTTCGCGAGGGGCAGATTGGCCGAGCTCATTCCAGGAAAGCGAAACCAAATGACGCTTTTCTCATTCTAACTGCTTTCGTCCAAGGAATGGATGAAGTCCGAGTGTTCTTTTCTCACTGAGATATACAAAATCTGATGTTGCCTCTGAGCTCTGTTCTTGGCAAATACGTGAAACTGACATACATTCATGTGGGGAAAGACATGGCTTTGCTACGATTTCTCTTAGCACTGGGTTTTCTCTGGGCCTCACGTCATGGCAACACTGCATAGGATTTACTCTGTCTGGAGAGAGTTTCCTGCTTTGTAGTTTCTGCTAGAAAACCCTGCTTTTGCAAGTGCCAATTGACCAGATTCAGGTAGAAAAGAGAATACAAAAAGGCCTTTTCTCCCTGGGTTCTTTCACAATCTCTAAAAGCTAAAAGTCTATAGTTGCTCCTCTGGAAGGATAAATGCACTGCAATGTAGTTTTTCAGAAGAAGCCTTGAGTTTGCGAGAGCATAGGAGGAATTCATTGCAGGAAAGAGGAAGGCCAAAAAGGTTCTCTCCTTATGCCTGCCTTGCTCAGAGGAGTGGATGAAGTCAGGGACTTCTCCCTTTCCCTGAAAAACATGCAGGCCGCTGTTCCCTGTGCGCTCTCTTATTTGTTAAAGCGACTGCAGTTACACAGTTTGAACTGTGGAAAGGCACCGGAGTTTGTTAGGATTTCCCCAGGCGCTTTGTTTTCCCTGGGCCAAAAGGAGCCTTCACAATAACTTAACGCTAACACTGCATACTCCTTCCACTTCCAGACCACGGCTACCGCAAGGCAGGTCTCCGCGGGAAAACTTCCCTTCGCGAAGGGCAGATTGGCCGAGCTCATTGCAGGAAAGTGAAACCAAATGACGCTTTTCTCATTCTAACTGCTTTCGTGCGAGGAATGGATGAAGTCCGAGTGTTCTTTTTCTCACTGAGATAAACAAAATCTGATGTTGCCTCTGAGCTCTGTGCTTGGCAAATACGTGAAACTGACATACATTCATGTGGGGAAAGACATGGCTTTGCTAGGATTTCTCTTAGCACTGGGTTTTCTCTGGGCCTCACGTCATGGCAACACTGCATAGGATTTACTCTGCCTGGAGAGAGTTTCCTGCTTTGTAGTTTGGGCTAGAAAACCTTGCTTTTGCAAGTGCCAATGGACCATATTCAGGTAGAAAAGAGAATACAAAAAGGCCTTTTCTCCCTGGGTTCTTTCACAATCTCTAAAAGCTAAAAGTCTATAGTTGCTCCTCTGGAAGGATAAATGCACTGCAATATAGTTTTTCAGAAGAAGCCTTGAGTTTGCGAGAGCATAGGAGGAATTCATTGCAGGAAAGAGGAAGGCCAAAAAGGTTCTCTCCTTATGCCTGCCTTGCTCAGAGGAGTGGATGAAGTCAGGGACTTCTCCCTTTCCCTGAGATACATGCAGGCCGCTGTTCCCTGTGCGCTCTCTTATTTGTTAAAGCGACTGCAGTTACACACTTTGAACTGTGGAAAGGCACCGGAGTTTCGTAGGATTTCCCCAGGCGCTTTGTTTTCCCTGGGCCAAAAGGAGCCTTCACAATAACTTAACGCTAACACTGCATACTCCTTCCACTTCCAGACCACGGCTACCGCAAGGCAGGTCTCCGCGAGAAAACTTCCCTTCGCGAAGGGCAGATTGGCCGAGCTCATTGCAGGAAAGCGAAACCAAATGACGCTTTTCTCATTCTAACTGCTTTCGTCCGAGGAATGGATGATGTCCGAGTGTTCTTTTTCTCACTGAGATAAACAAAATCTGAAGTTGCCTCTGAGCTCTGTTCTTGGCAAATACGTGAAACTGACATACATTCATGCGGGGGTTTAAACACATGGCTTAGCTACGATTTCTCTTGGCACTGGGTTTTCTCTGGGCCTCACGTCAGGGCAACACTGCATAGGATTTACTCTGTCTGGAGAGGGTTTCCTGCTTTGTAGTTTGTGCTAGAAAACCCTGCTTTTGCAAGTGCCAATTGACCAGATTCAGGTAGAAAAAAGCATACAAAAAGGCCTTTTCTCCCTGTGTCGTTTCACAATCTCTAAAAGCTAAAAGTCTATAGTTGCTCCTCTGGAAGGATAAATGCACTGCAATGTAGTTTTTCAGAAGAAGCCTTGAGTTTGCGAGAGCATAGGAGGAATTCATTGCAGGAAAGAGGAAGGCCAAAAAGGTTCTCTCCTTATGCCTGCCTTGCTCAGAGGAGTGGATGAAGTCAGGGACTTCTCCCTTTCCCTGAGAAACATGCAGGCCGCTGTTCCCTGTGCGCTCTCTTATTTGTTAAAGCGACTGCAGTTACACACTTTGAACTGTGGAAAGGCACCGGAGTTTGTTAGGATTTCCCCAGGCGCTTTGTTTTCCCTGGGCCAAAAGGAGCCTTCACAATAGCTTAACGCTAACACTGCATACTCCTTGCACTTCCAGACCACGGGTAACGCAAGGCAGGTCTCCGCGGGAAAACTTCCCTTCGCGAGGGGCAGATTGGCCGAGCTCATTCCAGGAAAGCGAAACCAAATGACGCTTTTCTCATTCTAACTGCTTTCATCCGAGGAATGGATGAAGTCCGAGTGTTCTTTTTCTCACTGAGATACACAAAATCTGAAGTTGCCTCTGAGCTCTGTTCTTGGCAAATACGTGAAACTGACATACATTCATGTGGGGAAACACATGGCTTTGCTAGGATTTCTCTTAGCACTGGGTTTTCTCTGGGCCTCACGTCATGGCAACACTGCCTAGGATTTACTCTGTCTGGAGAAGGTTTCCTGCTTTGTAGTTTGTGCTAGAAAACCTTGCTTTTGCAAGTGCCAATTGACCAGATTCAGGTAGAAAAGAGAATACAAAAAGGCCTTTTCTCCCTGGGTCCTTTCACAATCTCTAAAAGCTAAAAGTCTATAGTTGCTCCTCTGGAAGGATAAATGCACTGCAATGTAGTTTTTCAGAAGAAGCCTTGAGTTTGCGAGAGCATAGGAGGAATTCATTGCAGGAAAGAGGAAGGCCAAAAAGTTTCTCTCCTTATGCCTGCCTTGCTCAGAGGAGTGGATGAAGTCAGGGACTTCTCCCTTTCCTTGAGAAACATGCAGGCCGCTGTTCCCTGTGCGCTCTCTTATTTGTTAAAGCGACTGCAGTTACACACTTTGAACTGTGGAAAGGCACCGGAGTTTGTTAGGATTTCCCCAGGCGCTTTGTTTTCCCTGGGCCAAAAGGAGCCTTCACAATAACTTAACGCTAACACTGCATACTCCTTCCACTTCCAGACCACGGCTACCGCAAGGCAGGTCTCCGCGGGAAAACTTCCCTTCGCGAAGGGCAGATTGGCCGAGCTCATTGCAGGAAAGCGAAACCAAATGACGCTTTTCTCATTCTAACTGCTTTCGTCCGAGGAATGGATGAAGTCCGAGTGTTCTTTTTCTCACTGAGATACACAAAATCTGATGTTGCCTCTGAGCTCTGTGCTTGGCAAATACGTGAAACTGACATACATTCATGTGGGGAAAGACATGGCTTTGCTAGGATTTCTCTTAGCACTGGGTTTTCTCTGGGCCTCACGTCATGGCAACACTGCATAGGATTTACTCTGCCTGGAGAGAGTTTCCTGCTTTGTAGTTTGGGCTAGAAAACCTTGCTTTTGCAAGTGCCAATGGACCATATTCAGGTAGAAAAGAGAATACAAAAAGGCCTTTTCTCCCTGGGTTCTTTCACAATCTCTAAAAGCTAAAAGTCTATAGTTGCTCCTCTGGAAGGATAAATGCACTGCAATATAGTTTTTCAGAAGAAGCCTTGAGTTTGCGAGAGCATAGGAGGAATTCATTGCAGGAAAGAGGAAGGCCAAAAAGATTCTCTCCTTATGCCTGCCTTGCTCAGAGGAGTGGATGAAGTCAGGGACTTCTCCCTTTCCCTGAGAAACATGCAGGCCGCTGTTCCCTGTGCGCTCTCTTATTTGTTAAAGCGACTGCAGTTACACACTTTGAACTGTGGAAAGGCACCGGAGTTTCGTAGGATTTCCCCAGGCGCTTTGTTTTCCCTGGGCCAAAAGGAGCCTTCACAATAGCTTAACGCTAACACTGCATACTCCTTCCACTTCCAGACCACGGCTACCGCAAGGCAGGTCTCCGCGGGAAAACTTCCCTTCGCGAAGGGCAGATTGGCCGAGCTCATTGCAGGAAAGCGAAACCAAATGACGCTTTTCTCATTCTAACTGCTTTCGTCCGAGGAATGGATGATGTCCGAGTGTTCTTTTTCTCACTGAGATAAACAAAATCTGAAGTTGCCTCTGAGCTCTGTTCTTGGCAAATACGTGAAACTGACATACATTCATGCGGGGGTTTAAACACATGGCTTAGCTACGATTTCTCTTAGCACTGGGTTTTCTCTGGGCCTCACGTCAGGGCAACACTGCATAGGATTTACTCTGTCTGGAGAGGGTTTCCTGCTTTGTAGTTTGTGCTAGAAAACCCTGCTTTTGCAAGTGCCAATTGACCAGATTCAGGTAGAAAAAAGAATACAAAAAGGCCTTTTCTCCCTGTGTCGTTTCACAATCTCTAAAAGCTAAAAGTCTATAGTTGCTCCTCTGGAAGGATAAATGCACTGCAATGTAGTTTTTCAGAAGAAGCCTTGAGTTTGCGAGAGCATAGGAGGAATTCATTGCAGGAAAGAGGAAGGCCAAAAAGTTTCTCTCCTTATGCCTGCCTTGCTCAGAGGAGTGGATGAAGTCAGGGACTTCTCCCTTTCCCTGAAAAACATGCAGGCCGCTGTTCCCTGTGCGCTCTCTTATTTGTTAAAGCGACTGCAGTTACACACTTTGAACTGTGGAAAGGCACCGGAGGTTGTTAGGATTTCCCCAGGCGCTTTGTTTTCCCTGGGCCAAAAGGAGCCTTCACAGTAGCTTAACGCTAACACTGCATACTCCTTCCACTTCCAGACCACGGGTACCGCAAGGCAGTTCTCCGCGGGAAAACTTCCCTTCGCGAGGGGCAGAATGGCCGAGCTCATTCCAGGAAAGCGAAACCAAATGACGCTTTTCTCATTCTAACTGCTTTCGTCCGAGGAATGGATGAAGTCCGAGTGTTCTTTTCTCACTGAGATATACAAAATCTGATGTTGCCTCTGAGCTCTGTTCTTGGCAAATACGTGAAACTGACATACATTCATGTGGGGAAAGACATGGCTTTGCTACGATTTCTCTTAGCCCTGGGTTTTCTCTGGGCCTCACGTCAGGGCAACACTGCATAGGATATACTCTGTCTGGAGAGAGTTTCCTGCTTTGTAGTTTGGGGTAGAAAACCCTGATTTTGCAAGTGCCAATTCACCTGATTCAGATAGAAAAGAGAATAGAAAAAGGCCTTTTCTCCCTGGGTCCTTTCACAATCTCTAAAAGCTAAAACTCTATAGTTGCTCCTCTGGAAGGATAAATGCACTGCAAGGTAGTTTTTCAGAAGAAGCCTTGAGTTTGCGAGAGCATAGGAGGAATTCATTGCAGGAAAGAGGAAGGCCAAAAAGATTCTCTCCTTATGCCTGCCTTGCTCAGAGGAGTGGATGAAGTCAGGGACTTCTCCCTTTCCCTGAGAAACATGCAGGCCGCTGTTCCCTGTGCGCTCTCTTATTTGTTAAAGCGACTGCAGTTACACACTTTGAACTGTGGAAAGGCACCGGAGTTTCTTAGGATTTCCCCAGGCGCTTTGTTTTCCCTGGGCCAAAAGGAGCCTTCACAATAGCTTAACGCTAACACTGCATACTCCTTCCACTTCCAGACCACGGCTACCGCAAGGCAGGTCTCCGCGGGAAAACTTCCCTTCGCGAAGGGCAGATTGGCCGAGCTCATTGCAGGAAAGCGAAACCAAATGACGCTTTTCTCATTCTAACTGCTTTCGTCCGAGGAATGGATGATGTCCGAGTGTTCTTTTTCTCACTGAGATAAACAAAATCTGAAGTTGCCTCTGAGCTCTGTTCTTGGCAAATACGTGAAACTGACATACATTCATGCGGGGGTTTAAACACATGGCTTAGCTACGATTTCTCTTAGCACTGGGTTTTCTCTGGGCCTCACGTCAGGGCAACACTGCATAGGATTTACTCTGTCTGGAGAGAGTTTCCTGCTTTGTAGTTTGTGCTAGAAAACCCTGCTTTAGCAAGTGCCAATTGACCAGATTCAGGTAGAAAAAAGAATACAAAAAGGCCTTTTCTCCCTGTGTCCTTTCACAATCTCTAAAAGCTAAAAGTCTATAGTTGCTCCTCTGGAAGAATAAATGCACTGCAATATAGTTTTTCAGAAGAAGCCTTGAGTTTGCGAGAGCATAGGAGGAATTCATTGCAGGAAAGAGGAAGGCCAAAAAGGTTCTCTCCTTATGCCTGCCTTGCTCAGAGGAGTGGATGAAGTCATGGACTTCTCCCTTTCCCTGAGAAACATGCAGGCCGCTGTTCCCTGTGCGCTCTCTTATTTGTTAAAGCGACTGCAGTTACGCACTTTGAACTGTGGAAAGGCACCGGAGTTTGTTAGGATTTCCCCAGGCGCTTTGTTTTCCCTGGGCCAAAAGGAGCCTTCACAATAACTTAACGCTAACACTGCATACTCCTTCCACTTCCAGACCACGGCTACCGCAAGGCAGGTCTCCGCGGGAAAACTTCCCTTCGCGAAGGGCAGATTGGCCGAGCTCATTGCAGGAAAGTGAAACCAAATGACGCTTTTCTCATTCTAACTGCTTTCGTGCGAGGAATGGATGAAGTCCGAGTGTTCTTTTTCTCACTGAGATAAACAAAATCTGATGTTGCCTCTGAGCTCTGTGCTTGGCAAATACGTGAAACTGACATACATTCATGTGGGGAAAGACATGGCTTTGCTAGGATTTCTCTTAGCACTGGGTTTTCTCTGGGCCTCACGTCATGGCAACACTGCATAGGATTTACTCTGCCTGGAGAGAGTTTCCTGCTTTGTAGTTTGGGCTAGAAAACCTTGCTTTTGCAAGTGCCAATGGACCATATTCAGGTAGAAAAGAGAATACAAAAAGGCCTTTTCTCCCTGGGTTCTTTCACAATCTCTAAAAGCTAAAAGTCTATAGTTGCTCCTCTGGAAGGATAAATGCACTGCAATATAGTTTTTCAGAAGAAGCCTTGAGTTTGCGAGAGCATAGGAGGAATTCATTGCAGGAAAGAGGAAGGCCAAAAAGGTTCTCTCCTTATGCCTGCCTTGCTCAGAGGAGTGGATGAAGTCAGGGACTTCTCCCTTTCCCTGAGATACATGCAGGCCGCTGTTCCCTGTGCGCTCTCTTATTTGTTAAAGCGACTGCAGTTACACACTTTGAACTGTGGAAAGGCACCGGAGTTTCGTAGGATTTCCCCAGGCGCTTTGTTTTCCCTGGGCCAAAAGGAGCCTTCACAATAACTTAACGCTAACACTGCATACTCCTTCCACTTCCAGACCACGGCTACCGCAAGGCAGGTCTCCGCGAGAAAACTTCCCTTCGCGAAGGGCAGATTGGCCGAGCTCATTGCAGGAAAGCGAAACCAAATGACGCTTTTCTCATTCTAACTGCTTTCGTCCGAGGAATGGATGATGTCCGAGTGTTCTTTTTCTCACTGAGATAAACAAAATCTGAAGTTGCCTCTGAGCTCTGTTCTTGGCAAATACGTGAAACTGACATACATTCATGCGGGGGTTTAAACACATGGCTTAGCTACGATTTCTCTTGGCACTGGGTTTTCTCTGGGCCTCACGTCAGGGCAACACTGCATAGGATTTACTCTGTCTGGAGAGGGTTTCCTGCTTTGTAGTTTGTGCTAGAAAACCCTGCTTTTGCAAGTGCCAATTGACCAGATTCAGGTAGAAAAAAGCATACAAAAAGGCCTTTTCTCCCTGTGTCGTTTCACAATCTCTAAAAGCTAAAAGTCTATAGTTGCTCCTCTGGAAGGATAAATGCACTGCAATGTAGTTTTTCAGAAGAAGCCTTGAGTTTGCGAGAGCATAGGAGGAATTCATTGCAGGAAAGAGGAAGGCCAAAAAGGTTCTCTCCTTATGCCTGCCTTGCTCAGAGGAGTGGATGAAGTCAGGGACTTCTCCCTTTCCCTGAGAAACATGCAGGCCGCTGTTCCCTGTGCGCTCTCTTATTTGTTAAAGCGACTGCAGTTACACACTTTGAACTGTGGAAAGGCACCGGAGTTTGTTAGGATTTCCCCAGGCGCTTTGTTTTCCCTGGGCCAAAAGGAGCCTTCACAATAGCTTAACGCTAACACTGCATACTCCTTGCACTTCCAGACCACGGGTAACGCAAGGCAGGTCTCCGCGGGAAAACTTCCCTTCGCGAGGGGCAGATTGGCCGAGCTCATTCCAGGAAAGCGAAACCAAATGACGCTTTTCTCATTCTAACTGCTTTCATCCGAGGAATGGATGAAGTCCGAGTGTTCTTTTTCTCACTGAGATACACAAAATCTGAAGTTGCCTCTGAGCTCTGTTCTTGGCAAATACGTGAAACTGACATACATTCATGTGGGGAAACACATGGCTTTGCTAGGATTTCTCTTAGCACTGGGTTTTCTCTGGGCCTCACGTCATGGCAACACTGCCTAGGATTTACTCTGTCTGGAGAAGGTTTCCTGCTTTGTAGTTTGTGCTAGAAAACCTTGCTTTTGCAAGTGCCAATTGACCAGATTCAGGTAGAAAAGAGAATACAAAAAGGCCTTTTCTCCCTGGGTCCTTTCACAATCTCTAAAAGCTAAAAGTCTATAGTTGCTCCTCTGGAAGGATAAATGCACTGCAATGTAGTTTTTCAGAAGAAGCCTTGAGTTTGCGAGAGCATAGGAGGAATTCATTGCAGGAAAGAGGAAGGCCAAAAAGTTTCTCTCCTTATGCCTGCCTTGCTCAGAGGAGTGGATGAAGTCAGGGACTTCTCCCTTTCCTTGAGAAACATGCAGGCCGCTGTTCCCTGTGCGCTCTCTTATTTGTTAAAGCGACTGCAGTTACACACTTTGAACTGTGGAAAGGCACCGGAGTTTGTTAGGATTTCCCCAGGCGCTTTGTTTTCCCTGGGCCAAAAGGAGCCTTCACAATAACTTAACGCTAACACTGCATACTCCTTCCACTTCCAGACCACGGCTACCGCAAGGCAGGTCTCCGCGGGAAAACTTCCCTTCGCGAAGGGCAGATTGGCCGAGCTCATTGCAGGAAAGCGAAACCAAATGACGCTTTTCTCATTCTAACTGCTTTCGTCCGAGGAATGGATGAAGTCCGAGTGTTCTTTTTCTCACTGAGATACACAAAATCTGATGTTGCCTCTGAGCTCTGTGCTTGGCAAATACGTGAAACTGACATACATTCATGTGGGGAAAGACATGGCTTTGCTAGGATTTCTCTTAGCACTGGGTTTTCTCTGGGCCTCACGTCATGGCAACACTGCATAGGATTTACTCTGCCTGGAGAGAGTTTCCTGCTTTGTAGTTTGGGCTAGAAAACCTTGCTTTTGCAAGTGCCAATGGACCATATTCAGGTAGAAAAGAGAATACAAAAAGGCCTTTTCTCCCTGGGTTCTTTCACAATCTCTAAAAGCTAAAAGTCTATAGTTGCTCCTCTGGAAGGATAAATGCACTGCAATATAGTTTTTCAGAAGAAGCCTTGAGTTTGCGAGAGCATAGGAGGAATTCATTGCAGGAAAGAGGAAGGCCAAAAAGATTCTCTCCTTATGCCTGCCTTGCTCAGAGGAGTGGATGAAGTCAGGGACTTCTCCCTTTCCCTGAGAAACATGCAGGCCGCTGTTCCCTGTGCGCTCTCTTATTTGTTAAAGCGACTGCAGTTACACACTTTGAACTGTGGAAAGGCACCGGAGTTTCTTAGGATTTCCCCAGGCGCTTTGTTTTCCCTGGGCCAAAAGGAGCCTTCACAATAGCTTAACGCTAACACTGCATACTCCTTCCACTTCCAGACCACGGCTACCGCAAGGCAGGTCTCCGCGGGAAAACTTCCCTTCGCGAAGGGCAGATTGGCCGAGCTCATTGCAGGAAAGCGAAACCAAATGACGCTTTTCTCATTCTAACTGCTTTCGTCCGAGGAATGGATGATGTCCGAGTGTTCTTTTTCTCACTGAGATAAACAAAATCTGAAGTTGCCTCTGAGCTCTGTTCTTGGCAAATACGTGAAACTGACATACATTCATGCGGGGGTTTAAACACATGGCTTAGCTACGATTTCTCTTAGCACTGGGTTTTCTCTGGGCCTCACGTCAGGGCAACACTGCATAGGATTTACTCTGTCTGGAGAGGGTTTCCTGCTTTGTAGTTTGTGCTAGAAAACCCTGCTTTTGCAAGTGCCAATTGACCAGATTCAGGTAGAAAAAAGAATACAAAAAGGCCTTTTCTCCCTGTGTCGTTTCACAATCTCTAAAAGCTAAAAGTCTATAGTTGCTCCTCTGGAAGGATAAATGCACTGCAATGTAGTTTTTCAGAAGAAGCCTTGAGTTTGCGAGAGCATAGGAGGAATTCATTGCAGGAAAGAGGAAGGCCAAAAAGTTTCTCTCCTTATGCCTGCCTTGCTCAGAGGAGTGGATGAAGTCAGGGACTTCTCCCTTTCCCTGAAAAACATGCAGGCCGCTGTTCCCTGTGCGCTCTCTTATTTGTTAAAGCGACTGCAGTTACACACTTTGAACTGTGGAAAGGCACCGGAGGTTGTTAGGATTTCCCCAGGCGCTTTGTTTTCCCTGGGCCAAAAGGAGCCTTCACAGTAGCTTAACGCTAACACTGCATACTCCTTCCACTTCCAGACCACGGGTACCGCAAGGCAGTTCTCCGCGGGAAAACTTCCCTTCGCGAGGGGCAGAATGGCCGAGCTCATTCCAGGAAAGCGAAACCAAATGACGCTTTTCTCATTCTAACTGCTTTCGTCCGAGGAATGGATGAAGTCCGAGTGTTCTTTTCTCACTGAGATATACAAAATCTGATGTTGCCTCTGAGCTCTGTTCTTGGCAAATACGTGAAACTGACATACATTCATGTGGGGAAAGACATGGCTTTGCTACGATTTCTCTTAGCCCTGGGTTTTCTCTGGGCCTCACGTCAGGGCAACACTGCATAGGATATACTCTGTCTGGAGAGAGTTTCCTGCTTTGTAGTTTGGGGTAGAAAACCCTGATTTTGCAAGTGCCAATTCACCTGATTCAGATAGAAAAGAGAATAGAAAAAGGCCTTTTCTCCCTGGGTCCTTTCACAATCTCTAAAAGCTAAAACTCTATAGTTGCTCCTCTGGAAGGATAAATGCACTGCAAGGTAGTTTTTCAGAAGAAGCCTTGAGTTTGCGAGAGCATAGGAGGAATTCATTGCAGGAAAGAGGAAGGCCAAAAAGATTCTCTCCTTATGCCTGCCTTGCTCAGAGGAGTGGATGAAGTCAGGGACTTCTCCCTTTCCCTGAGAAACATGCAGGCCGCTGTTCCCTGTGCGCTCTCTTATTTGTTAAAGCGACTGCAGTTACACACTTTGAACTGTGGAAAGGCACCGGAGTTTCTTAGGATTTCCCCAGGCGCTTTGTTTTCCCTGGGCCAAAAGGAGCCTTCACAATAGCTTAACGCTAACACTGCATACTCCTTCCACTTCCAGACCACGGCTACCGCAAGGCAGGTCTCCGCGGGAAAACTTCCCTTCGCGAAGGGCAGATTGGCCGAGCTCATTGCAGGAAAGCGAAACCAAATGACGCTTTTCTCATTCTAACTGCTTTCGTCCGAGGAATGGATGATGTCCGAGTGTTCTTTTTCTCACTGAGATAAACAAAATCTGAAGTTGCCTCTGAGCTCTGTTCTTGGCAAATACGTGAAACTGACATACATTCATGTGGGGAAACACATGGCTTTGCTAGGATTTCTCTTAGCACTGGGTTTTCTCTGGGCCTCACGTCATGGCAACACTGCATAGGATTTACTCTGCCTGGAGAGAGTTTCCTGCTTTGTAGTTTGGGCTAGAAAACCTTGCTTTAGCAAGTGCCAATTGACCAGATTCAGGTAGAAAAGAGAATACAAAAAGGCCTTTTCTCCCTGTGTCCTTTCACAATCTCTAAAAGCTAAAACTCTATAGTTGTTCCTCTGGAAGGATAAATGCACTGCAATGTAGTTTTTCAGAAGAAGCCTTGAGTTTGCGAGAGCATAGGAGGAATTCATTGCAGGAAAGAGGAAGGCCAAAAAGTTTCTCTCCTTATGCCTGCCTTGCTCAGAGGAGTGGATGAAGTCAGGGACTTCTCCCTTTCCCTGAGAAACATGCAGGCCGCTGTTCCCTGTGCGCTCTCTTATTTGTTAAAGCGACTGCAGTTACACACTTTGAACTGTGGAAAGGCACCGGAGTTTCTTAGGATTTCCCCAGGCGCTTTGTTTTCCCTGGGCCAAATGAAGCCTTCACAATAGCTTAACGCTAACACTGCATACTCCTTGCACTTCCAGACCACGGCTACCGCAAGGCAGGTCTCTGCCGGAAAACTTCCCTTCGCGAAGGGCAGCTTGGCCCAGCTCATTGCAGGAAAGCGAAACCAAATGACGCTTTTCTCATTCTAACTGCTTTCGTCCGAGGAATGGATGATGTCCGAGTGTTCTTTTTCTCACTGAGATAAACAAAATCTGAAGTTGCCTCTGAGCTCTGTTCTTGGCAAATACGTGAAACTGACATACATTCATGTGGGTAAACACATGGCTTTGCTACGATTTCTCTTAGCACTGGGTTTTCTCTGGGCCTCACGTCAGGGCAACACTGCGTAGGATTTACTCTGTCTGGAGAGAGTTTCCTGCTTTGTAGTTTGTGCTAGAAAACCCTGCTTTAGCAAGTGCCAATTGACCAGATTCAGGTAGAAAAAAGAATACAAAAAGGCCTTTTCTCCCTGTGTCCTTTCACAATCTCTAAAAGCTAAAAGTCTATAGTTGCTCCTCTGGAAGGATAAATGCACTGCAATGTAGTTTTTCAGAAGAAGCCTTGAGTTTGCGAGAGCATAGGAGGAATTCATTGCAGGAAAGGGGAAGGCCAAAAAGTTTCTCTCCTTATACCTGCCTTGCTCAGAGGAGTGGATGAAGTCAGGGACTTCTCCCTTTCCCTGAGAAACATGCAGGCCGCTGTTCCCTGTGCGCTCTCTTATTTGTTAAAGCGACTGCAGTTACACACTTTGAACTGTGGAAAGGCACCGGAGTTTCTTAGGATTTCCCCAGGCGCTTTGTTTTCCCTGGGCCAAAAGGAGCCTTCACAATAGCTTAACGCTAACACTGCATACTCCTTCCACTTCCAGACCACGGCTACCGCAAGACAGTTCTCCGCGGGAAAACTTCCCTTCGCGAAGGGCAGATTGGCCGAGCTCATTGCAGGAAAGCGAAACCAAATGACGCTTTTCTCATTCTAACTGCTTTCGTGCGAGGAATGGATGAAGTCCGAGTGTTCTTTTTCTCACTGAGATACAAAAAATCTGATGTTGCCTCTGAGCTCTGTTCTTGGCAAATACGTGAAGCTGACGTACATTCATGTGGGGAAACACATGGCTTTGCTAGGATTTCTCTTAGCACTGGGTTTTCTCTGGGCCTCACGTCATGGCAACACTGCATAGGATTTACTCTGTCTGGAGAAGGTTTCGTGCTTTGTAGTTTGGGCTAGAAACACTTGCTTTTGCAAGTGCCAATTGACCAGATTCAGGTAGAAAAGAGAATACAAAAAGGCCTTTTCTCCCTGTGTCGTTTCACAGTCTCTAAAAGCTAAAAGTCTATAGTTGCTCCTCTGGAAGGATAAATGCACTGCAATGTAGTTTTTCAGAAGAAGCCTTGAGTTTGCGAGAGCATAGGAGGAATTCATTGCAGGAAAGAGGAAGGCCAAAAAGGTTCTCTCCTTATGCCTGCCTTGCTCAGAGGAGTTGATGAAGTCAGGGACTTCTCCCTTTCCCTGAGAAACATGCAGGCCGCTGTTCCCTGTGCGCTCTCTTATTTGTTAAAGCGACTGCAGTTACACACTTTGAACTGTGGAAAGGCACCAGAGTTTGTTGGGATTTCCCCAGGCGCTTTGTTTTCCCTGGGCCAAAAGGAGCCTTCACAATAACTTAACGCTAACACTGCATACTCCTTCCACTTCCAGACCACGGCTACTGCAAGGCATGTCTCCGCGGGAAAACTTCCCTTCGCGAAGGGCAGATTGGCCGAGCTCATTGCAGGAAAGTGAAACCAAATGACGCTTTTCTCATTCTAACTGCTTTCGTCCGAGGAATGGATGAAGTCCGAGTGTTCTTTTTCTCACTGAGATACACAAAATCTGATGTTGCCTCTGAGCTCTGTTCTTGGCAAATACGTGAAACTGACATACATTCATGTGGGGAAAGACATGGCTTTGCTACGATTTCTCTTAGCCCTGGGTTTTCTCTGGGCCTCACGTCAGGGCAACACTGCATAGGATATACTCTGTCTGGAGAGAGTTTCCTGCTTTGTAGTTTGGGGTAGAAAACCCTGATTTTGCAAGTGCCAATTCACCTGATTCAGATAGAAAAGAGAATAGAAAAAGGCCTTTTCACCCTGGGTCCTTTCACAATCTCTAAAAGCTAAAACTCTATAGTTGCTCCTCTGGAAGGATAAATGCACAGCAAGGTAGTTTTTCAGAAGAAGCCTTGAGTTTGCGAGAGCATAGGAGGAATTCATTGCAGGAAAGAGGAAGGCCAAAAAGTTTCTCTCCTTATGCCTGCCTTGCTCAGAGGAGTGGATGAAGTCAGGGACTTCTCCCTTTCCCTGAGAAACATGCAGGCCGCTGTTCCCTGTGCGCTCTCTTATTTGTTAAAGCGACTGCAGTTACACACTTTGAACTGTGGAAAGGCACCGGAGCTTCTTAGGATTTCCCCAGGCGCTTTGTTTTCCCTGGGCCAAAAGGAGCCTTCACAATAGCTTAACGCTAACACTGCATACTCCTTCCACTTCCGGACCACGGCTACCGCAAGGCAGGTCTCCGCGGGAAAACTTCCCTTCGCGAAGGGCAGATTGGCCGAGCTCATTGCAGGAAAGCGAAACCAAATGACGCTTTTCTCATTCTAACTGCTTTCGTCCGAGGAATGGATGATGTCCGAGTGTTCTTTTTCTCACTGAGATAAACAAAATCTGAAGTTGCCTCTGAGCTCTGTTCTTGGCAAATACGTGAAACTGACATACATTCATGTGGGGAAACACATGGCTTTGCTACGATTTCTCTTAGCACTGGGTTTTCTCTGGGCCTCTCGTCCGGGCAACACTGCATAGGATTTACTCTGTCTGGAGAGAGTTTCCTGCTTTGTAGTTTGTGCTAGAAAACCCTGCTTTAGCAAGTGCCAATTGACCAGATTCAGGTAGAAAAGAGAATACAAAAAGGCCTTTTCTCCCTGTGTCCTTTCACAATCTCTAAAAGCTAAAAGTCTATAGTTGCTCCTCTGGAAGGATAAATGCACTGCAATGTAGTTTTTCAGAAGAAGCCTTGAGTTTGCGAGAGCATAGGAGGAATTCATTGCAGGAAAGGGGAAGGCCAAAAAGTTTCTCTCCTTATACCTGCCTTGCTCAGAGGAGTGGATGAAGTCAGGGACTTCTCCCTTTCACTGAGAAACATGCAGGCCGCTGTTCCCTGTGCGCTCTCTTATTTGTTAAAGCGACTGCAGTTACACACTTTGAACTGTGGAAAGGCACCGGAGTTTCTTAGGATTTCCCCAGGCGCTTTGTTTTCCCTGGGCCAAAAGGAGCCTTCACAATAGCTTAACGCTAACACTGCATACTCCTTCCACTTCCAGACCACGGCTACCGCAAGGCATGTCTCCGCGGGAAAACTTCCCTTCGCGAAGGGCAGATTGGCCGAGCTCATTGCAGGAAAGTGAAACCAAATGACGCTTTTCTCATTCTAACTGCTTTCGTGCGAGGAATGGATGAAGTCCGAGTGTTCTTTTTCTCACTGAGATACAAAAAATCTGATGTTGCCTCTGAGCTCTGTTCTTGGCAAATACGTGAAACTGACATACATTCATGTGGGGAAAGACATGGCTTTGCTACGATTTCTCTTAGCCCTGGGTTTTCTCTGGGCCTCACGTCAGGGCAACACTGCATAGGATATACTCTGTCTGGAGAGAGTTTCCTGCTTTGTAGTCTGGGGTAGAAAACCCTGATTTTGCAAGTGCCAATTCACCTGATTCAGATAGAAAAGAGAATAGAAAAAGGCCTTTTCACCCTGGGTCCTTTCACAATCTCTAAAAGCTAAAACTCTATAGTTGCTCCTCTGGAAGGATAAATGCACAGCAAGGTAGTTTTTCAGAAGAAGCCTTGAGTTTGCGAGAGCATAGGAGGAATTCATTGCAGGAAAGAGGAAGGCCAAAAAGTTTCTCTCCTTATGCCTGCCTTGCTCAGAGGAGTGGATGAAGTCAGGGACTTCTCCCTTTCCCTGAGAAACATGCAGGCCGCTGTTCCCTGTGCGCTCTCTTATTTGTTAAAGCGACTGCAGTTACACACTTTGAACTGTGGAAAGGCACCGGAGCTTCTTAGGATTTCCCCAGGCGCTTTGTTTTCCCTGGGCCAAAAGGAGCCTTCACAATAGCTTAACGCTAACACTGCATACTCCTTCCACTTCCGGACCACGGCTACCGCAAGGCAGGTCTCCGCGGGAAAACTTCCCTTCGCGAAGGGCAGATTGGCCGAGCTCATTGCAGGAAAGCGAAACCAAATGACGCTTTTCTCATTCTAACTGCTTTCGTCCGAGGAATGGATGATGTCCGAGTGTTCTTTTTCTCACTGAGATAAACAAAATCTGAAGTTGCCTCTGAGCTCTGTTCTTGGCAAATACGTGAAACTGACATACATTCATGTGGGGAAACACATGGCTTTGCTACGATTTCTCTTAGCACTGGGTTTTCTCTGGGCCTCTCGTCCGGGCAACACTGCATAGGATTTACTCTGTCTGGAGAGAGTTTCCTGCTTTGTAGTTTGTGCTAGAAAACCCTGCTTTAGCAAGTGCCAATTGACCAGATTCAGGTAGAAAAAAGAATACAAAAAGGCCTTTTCTCCCTGTGTCCTTTCACAATCTCTAAAAGCTAAAAGTCTATAGTTGCTCCTCTGGAAGGATAAATGCACTGCAATGTAGTTTTTCAGAAGAAGCCTTGAGTTTGCGAGAGCATAGGAGGAATTCATTGCAGGAAAGGGGAAGGCCAAAAAGTTTCTCTCCTTATACCTGCCTTGCTCAGAGGAGTGGATGAAGTCAGGGACTTCTCCCTTTCACTGAGAAACATGCAGGCCGCTGTTCCCTGTGCGCTCTCTTATTTGTTAAAGCGACTGCAGTTACACACTTTGAACTGTGGAAAGGCACCGGAGTTTCTTAGGATTTCCCCAGGCGCTTTGTTTTCCCTGGGCCAAAAGGAGCCTTCACAATAGCTTAACGCTAACACTGCATACTCCTTCCACTTCCAGACCACGGCTACCGCAAGACAGTTCTCCGCGGGAAAACTTCCCTTCGCGAAGGGCAGATTGGCCGAGCTCATTGCAGGAAAGCGAAACCAAATGACGTTTTCTCATTCTAACTGCTTTCGTGCGAGGAATGGATGAAGTCCGAGTGTTCTTTTTCTCACTGAGATACAAAAAATCTGATGTTGCCTCTCAGCTCTGTTCTTGGCAAATACGTGAAGCTGACGTACATTCATGTGGGGAAACACATGGCTTTGCTAGGATTTCTCTTAGCACTGGGTTTTCTCTGGGCCTCACGTCATGGCAACACTGCATAGGATTTACTCTGTCTGGAGAAGGTTTCGTGCTTTGTAGTCTGGGCTAGAAACACTTGCTTTTGCAAGTGCCAATTGACCAGATTCAGGTAGAAAAGAGAATACAAAAAGGCCTTTTCTCCCTGGGTTCTTTCACAATCTCTAAAAGCTAAAACTCTATAGTTGTTCCTCTGGAAGGATAAATGCACTGCAATGTAGTTTTTCAGAAGAAGCCTTGAGTTTGCGAGAGCATAGGAGGAATTCATTGCAGGAAAGAGGAAGGCCAAAGAGTTTCTCTCCTTATGCCTGCCTTGCTCAGAGGAGTGGATGAAGTCAGGGACTTCTCCCTTTCACTGAGAAACATGCAGGCCGCTGTTCCCTGTGCGCTCTCTTATTTGTTAAAGCGACTGCAGTTACACACTTTGAACTCTGGAAAGGCACCGGAGTTTCTTAGGATTTCCCCAGGCGCTTTGTTTTCCCTGGGCCAAAAGAAGCCTTCACAATAGGTTAACGCTAACACTGCATACTCCTTCCACTTCCAGACCACGGCTACCGCAAGGCAGGTCTCTGCCGGAAAACTTCCCTTCGCGAAGGGCAGCTTGGCCGAGCTCATTGCAGGAAAGCGAAACCAAATGACGCTTTTCTCATTCAAACTGCTTTCGTCCGAGGAATGGATAATGTCCGAGTGTTCTTTTTCTCACTGAGATAAACAAAATCTGAAGTTGCCTCTGAGCTCTGTTCTTGGCAAATACGTGAAACTGACATACATTCATGTGGGTAAACACATGGCTTTGCTACGATTTCTCTTAGCACTGGGTTTTCTCTGGGCCTCACGTCAGGGCAACACTGCATAGGATTTACTCTGTCTGGAGAAGGTTTCCTGCTTTGTAGTTTGTGCTAGAAAACCCTGCTTTAGCAAGTGCCAATTGACCAGATTCAGGGAGAAAAAAGAATACAAAAAGGCCTTTTCTCCCTGTGTCCTTTCACAATCTCTAAAAGCTAAAAGTCTATAGTTGCTCCTCTGGAAGAATAAATGCACTGCAATATAGTTTTTCAGAAGAAGCCTTGAGTTTGCGAGAGCATAGGAGGAATTCATTGCAGGAAAGAGGAAGGCCAAAAAGGTTCTCTCCTTATGCCTGCCTTGCTCAGAGGAGTGGATGAAGTCATGGACTTCTCCCTTTCCCTGAGAAACATGCAGGCCGCTGTTCCCTGTGCGCTCTCTTATTTGTTAAAGCGACTGCAGTTACGCACTTTGAACTGTGGAAAGGCACCGGAGTTTGTTAGGATTTCCCCAGGCGCTTTGTTTTCACTGGGCCAAAAGGAGCCTTCACAATAACTTAACGCTAACACTGCATACTCCTTCCACTTCCAGACCACGGCTACCGCAAGGCAGGTCTCCGCGGGAAAACTTCCCTTCGCGAAGGGCAGATTGGCCGAGCTCATTGCAGGAAAGCGAAACCAAATGACGCTTTTCTCATTCTAACTGCTTTCGTCCGAGGAATGGATGATGTCCGAGTGTTCTTTTTCTCACTGAGATAAACAAAATCTGAAGTTGCCTCTGAGTTCTGTTCTTGGCAAATACGTGAAACTGACATACATTCATGCGGGGGTTTAAACACATGGCTTAGCTACGATTTCTCTTAGCACTGGGTTTTCTCTGGCCCTCACGTCAGGGC
This sequence comes from Elephas maximus indicus, assembly GCF_024166365.1. Lineage (NCBI taxonomy): Eukaryota > Metazoa > Chordata > Mammalia > Proboscidea > Elephantidae > Elephas > Elephas maximus. The sequence continues at coordinate 36,296,460 of NC_064819.1, forward strand.
AACACTGCATAGGATTTACTCTGTCTGGAGAGGGTTTCCTGCTTTGTAGTTTGTGCTAGAAAACCCTGCTTTTGCAAGTGCCAATTGACCAGATTCAGGTAGAAAAAAGAATACAAAAAGGCCTTTTCTCCCTGGGTCCTTTCACAATCTCTAAAAGCTAAAAGTCTATAGTTGCTCCTCTGGAAGGATAAATGCACTGCAATGTAGTTTTTCAGAAGAAGCCTTGAGTTTGCGAGAGCATAGGAGGAATTCATTGCAGGAAAGAGGAAGGCCAAAAAGTTTCTCTCCTTATGCCTGCCTTGCTCAGAGGAGTGGATGAAGTCAGGGACTTCTCCCTTTCACTGAGAAACATGCAGGCCGCTGTTCCCTGTGCGCTCTCTTATTTGTTAAAGCGACTGCAGTTACACACTTTGAACTGTGGAAAGGCACCGGAGTTTGTTAGGATTTCCCCAGGCGCTTTGTTTTCCCTGGGCCAAAAGGAGCCTTCACAGTAGCTTAACGCTAACACTGCATACTCCTTGCCCTTCCAGACCACGGGTACCGCAAGGCAGTTCTCCGCGGGAAAACTTCCCTTCGCGAGGGGCAGATTGGCCGAGCTCATTCCAGGAAAGCGAAACCAAATGACGCTTTTCTCATTCTAACTGCTTTCGTCCAAGGAATGGATGAAGTCCGAGTGTTCTTTTCTCACTGAGATATACAAAATCTGATGTTGCCTCTGAGCTCTGTTCTTGGCAAATACGTGAAACTGACATACATTCATGTGGGGAAAGACATGGCTTTGCTACGATTTCTCTTAGCACTGGGTTTTCTCTGGGCCTCACGTCATGGCAACACTGCATAGGATTTACTCTGTCTGGAGAGAGTTTCCTGCTTTGTAGTTTCTGCTAGAAAACCCTGCTTTTGCAAGTGCCAATTGACCAGATTCAGGTAGAAAAGAGAATACAAAAAGGCCTTTTCTCCCTGGGTTCTTTCACAATCTCTAAAAGCTAAAAGTCTATAGTTGCTCCTCTGGAAGGATAAATGCACTGCAATGTAGTTTTTCAGAAGAAGCCTTGAGTTTGCGAGAGCATAGGAGGAATTCATTGCAGGAAAGAGGAAGGCCAAAAAGTTTCTCTCCTTATGCCTGCCTTGCTCAGAGGAGTGGATGAAGTCAGGGACTTCTCCCTTTCCCTGAGAAACATGCAGGCCGCTGTTCCCTGTGCGCTCTCTTATTTGTTAAAGCGACTGCAGTTACACACTTTGAACTGTGGAAAGGCACCGGAGTTTCTTAGGATTTCCCCAGGCGCTTTGTTTTCCCTGGGCCAAATGAAGCCTTCACAATAGCTTAACGCTAACACTGCATACTCCTTGCACTTCCAGACCACGGCTACCGCAAGGCAGGTCTCTGCCGGAAAACTTCCCTTCGCGAAGGGCAGCTTGGCCCAGCTCATTGCAGGAAAGCGAAACCAAATGACGCTTTTCTCATTCTAACTGCTTTCGTCCGAGGAATGGATGATGTCCGAGTGTTCTTTTTCTCACTGAGATAAACAAAATCTGAAGTTGCCTCTGAGCTCTGTTCTTGGCAAATACGTGAAACTGACATACATTCATGTGGGTAAACACATGGCTTTGCTACGATTTCTCTTAGCACTGGGTTTTCTCTGGGCCTCACGTCAGGGCAACACTGCGTAGGATTTACTCTGTCTGGAGAGAGTTTCCTGCTTTGTAGTTTGTGCTAGAAAACCCTGCTTTAGCAAGTGCCAATTGACCAGATTCAGGTAGAAAAAAGAATACAAAAAGGCCTTTTCTCCCTGTGTCCTTTCACAATCTCTAAAAGCTAAAAGTCTATAGTTGCTCCTCTGGAAGGATAAATGCACTGCAATGTAGTTTTTCAGAAGAAGCCTTGAGTTTGCGAGAGCATAGGAGGAATTCATTGCAGGAAAGGGGAAGGCCAAAAAGTTTCTCTCCTTATGCCTGCCTTGCTCAGAGGAGTGGATGAAGTCAGGGACTTCTCCCTTTCCCTGAGAAACATGCAGGCCGCTGTTCCCTGTGCGCTCTCTTATTTGTTAAAGCGACTGCAGTTACACACTTTGAACTGTGGAAAGGCACCGGAGTTTCTTAGGATTTCCCCAGGCGCTTTGTTTTCCCTGGGCCAAAAGGAGCCTTCACAATAGCTTAACGCTAACACTGCATACTCCTTCCACTTCCAGACCACGGCTACCGCAAGACAGTTCTCCGCGGGAAAACTTCCCTTCGCGAAGGGCAGATTGGCCGAGCTCATTGCAGGAAAGCGAAACCAAATGACGCTTTTCTCATTCTAACTGCTTTCGTGCGAGGAATGGATGAAGTCCGAGTGTTCTTTTTCTCACTGAGATACAAAAAATCTGATGTTGCCTCTGAGCTCTGTTCTTGGCAAATACGTGAAGCTGACGTACATTCATGTGGGGAAACACATGGCTTTGCTAGGATTTCTCTTAGCACTGGGTTTTCTCTGGGCCTCACGTCATGGCAACACTGCATAGGATTTACTCTGTCTGGAGAAGGTTTCGTGCTTTGTAGTTTCGGCTAGAAACACTTGCTTTTGCAAGTGCCAATTGACCAGATTCAGGTAGAAAAGAGAATACAAAAAGGCCTTTTCTCCCTGTGTCGTTTCACAGTCTCTAAAAGCTAAAAGTCTATAGTTGCTCCTCTGGAAGGATAAATGCACTGCAATGTAGTTTTTCAGAAGAAGCCTTGAGTTTGCGAGAGCATAGGAGGAATTCATTGCAGGAAAGAGGAAGGCCAAAAAGGTTCTCTCCTTATGCCTGCCTTGCTCAGAGGAGTTGATGAAGTCAGGGACTTCTCCCTTTCCCTGAGAAACATGCAGGCCGCTGTTCCCTGTGCGCTCTCTTATTTGTTAAAGCGACTGCAGTTACACACTTTGAACTGTGGAAAGGCACCGGAGTTTGTTGGGATTTCCCCAGGCGCTTTGTTTTCCCTGGGCCAAAAGGAGCCTTCACAATAACTTAACGCTAACACTGCATACTCCTTCCACTTCCAGACCACGGCTACTGCAAGGCATGTCTCCGCGGGAAAACTTCCCTTCGCGAAGGGCAGATTGGCCGAGCTCATTGCAGGAAAGTGAAACCAAATGACGCTTTTCTCATTCTAACTGCTTTCGTCCGAGGAATGGATGAAGTCCGAGTGTTCTTTTTCTCACTGAGATACACAAAATCTGATGTTGCCTCTGAGCTCTGTTCTTGGCAAATACGTGAAACTGACATACATTCATGTGGGGAAAGACATGGCTTTGCTACGATTTCTCTTAGCCCTGGGTTTTCTCTGGGCCTCACGTCAGGGCAACACTGCATAGGATATACTCTGTCTGGAGAGAGTTTCCTGCTTTGTAGTTTGGGGTAGAAAACCCTGATTTTGCAAGTGCCAATTCACCTGATTCAGATAGAAAAGAGAATAGAAAAAGGCCTTTTCACCCTGGGTCCTTTCACAATCTCTAAAAGCTAAAACTCTATAGTTGCTCCTCTGGAAGGATAAATGCACAGCAAGGTAGTTTTTCAGAAGAAGCCTTGAGTTTGCGAGAGCATAGGAGGAATTCATTGCAGGAAAGAGGAAGGCCAAAAAGTTTCTCTCCTTATGCCTGCCTTGCTCAGAGGAGTGGATGAAGTCAGGGACTTCTCCCTTTCCCTGAGAAACATGCAGGCCGCTGTTCCCTGTGCGCTCTCTTATTTGTTAAAGCGACTGCAGTTACACACTTTGAACTGTGGAAAGGCACCGGAGCTTCTTAGGATTTCCCCAGGCGCTTTGTTTTCCCTGGGCCAAAAGGAGCCTTCACAATAGCTTAACGCTAACACTGCATACTCCTTCCACTTCCGGACCACGGCTACCGCAAGGCAGGTCTCCGCGGGAAAACTTCCCTTCGCGAAGGGCAGATTGGCCGAGCTCATTGCAGGAAAGCGAAACCAAATGACGCTTTTCTCATTCTAACTGCTTTCGTCCGAGGAATGGATGATGTCCGAGTGTTCTTTTTCTCACTGAGATAAACAAAATCTGAAGTTGCCTCTGAGCTCTGTTCTTGGCAAATACGTGAAACTGACATACATTCATGTGGGGAAACACATGGCTTTGCTACGATTTCTCTTAGCACTGGGTTTTCTCTGGGCCTCTCGTCCGGGCAACACTGCATAGGATTTACTCTGTCTGGAGAGAGTTTCCTGCTTTGTAGTTTGTGCTAGAAAACCCTGCTTTAGCAAGTGCCAATTGACCAGATTCAGGTAGAAAAGAGAATACAAAAAGGCCTTTTCTCCCTGTGTCCTTTCACAATCTCTAAAAGCTAAAAGTCTATAGTTGCTCCTCTGGAAGGATAAATGCACTGCAATGTAGTTTTTCAGAAGAAGCCTTGAGTTTGCGAGAGCATAGGAGGAATTCATTGCAGGAAAGGGGAAGGCCAAAAAGTTTCTCTCCTTATACCTGCCTTGCTCAGAGGAGTGGATGAAGTCAGGGACTTCTCCCTTTCACTGAGAAACATGCAGGCCGCTGTTCCCTGTGCGCTCTCTTATTTGTTAAAGCGACTGCAGTTACACACTTTGAACTGTGGAAAGGCACCGGAGTTTCTTAGGATTTCCCCAGGCGCTTTGTTTTCCCTGGGCCAAAAGGAGCCTTCACAATAGCTTAACGCTAACACTGCATACTCCTTCCACTTCCAGACCACGGCTACCGCAAGGCATGTCTCCGCGGGAAAACTTCCCTTCGCGAAGGGCAGATTGGCCGAGCTCATTGCAGGAAAGTGAAACCAAATGACGCTTTTCTCATTCTAACTGCTTTCGTGCGAGGAATGGATGAAGTCCGAGTGTTCTTTTTCTCACTGAGATACAAAAAATCTGATGTTGCCTCTGAGCTCTGTTCTTGGCAAATACGTGAAACTGACATACATTCATGTGGGGAAAGACATGGCTTTGCTACGATTTCTCTTAGCCCTGGGTTTTCTCTGGGCCTCACGTCAGGGCAACACTGCATAGGATATACTCTGTCTGGAGAGAGTTTCCTGCTTTGTAGTCTGGGGTAGAAAACCCTGATTTTGCAAGTGCCAATTCACCTGATTCAGATAGAAAAGAGAATAGAAAAAGGCCTTTTCACCCTGGGTCCTTTCACAATCTCTAAAAGCTAAAACTCTATAGTTGCTCCTCTGGAAGGATAAATGCACAGCAAGGTAGTTTTTCAGAAGAAGCCTTGAGTTTGCGAGAGCATAGGAGGAATTCATTGCAGGAAAGAGGAAGGCCAAAAAGTTTCTCTCCTTATGCCTGCCTTGCTCAGAGGAGTGGATGAAGTCAGGGACTTCTCCCTTTCCCTGAGAAACATGCAGGCCGCTGTTCCCTGTGCGCTCTCTTATTTGTTAAAGCGACTGCAGTTACACACTTTGAACTGTGGAAAGGCACCGGAGCTTCTTAGGATTTCCCCAGGCGCTTTGTTTTCCCTGGGCCAAAAGGAGCCTTCACAATAGCTTAACGCTAACACTGCATACTCCTTCCACTTCCGGACCACGGCTACCGCAAGGCAGGTCTCCGCGGGAAAACTTCCCTTCGCGAAGGGCAGATTGGCCGAGCTCATTGCAGGAAAGCGAAACCAAATGACGCTTTTCTCATTCTAACTGCTTTCGTCCGAGGAATGGATGATGTCCGAGTGTTCTTTTTCTCACTGAGATAAACAAAATCTGAAGTTGCCTCTGAGCTCTGTTCTTGGCAAATACGTGAAACTGACATACATTCATGTGGGGAAACACATGGCTTTGCTACGATTTCTCTTAGCACTGGGTTTTCTCTGGGCCTCTCGTCCGGGCAACACTGCATAGGATTTACTCTGTCTGGAGAGAGTTTCCTGCTTTGTAGTTTGTGCTAGAAAACCCTGCTTTAGCAAGTGCCAATTGACCAGATTCAGGTAGAAAAAAGAATACAAAAAGGCCTTTTCTCCCTGTGTCCTTTCACAATCTCTAAAAGCTAAAAGTCTATAGTTGCTCCTCTGGAAGGATAAATGCACTGCAATGTAGTTTTTCAGAAGAAGCCTTGAGTTTGCGAGAGCATAGGAGGAATTCATTGCAGGAAAGGGGAAGGCCAAAAAGTTTCTCTCCTTATACCTGCCTTGCTCAGAGGAGTGGATGAAGTCAGGGACTTCTCCCTTTCACTGAGAAACATGCAGGCCGCTGTTCCCTGTGCGCTCTCTTATTTGTTAAAGCGACTGCAGTTACACACTTTGAACTGTGGAAAGGCACCGGAGTTTCTTAGGATTTCCCCAGGCGCTTTGTTTTCCCTGGGCCAAAAGGAGCCTTCACAATAGCTTAACGCTAACACTGCATACTCCTTCCACTTCCAGACCACGGCTACCGCAAGACAGTTCTCCGCGGGAAAACTTCCCTTCGCGAAGGGCAGATTGGCCGAGCTCATTGCAGGAAAGCGAAACCAAATGACGTTTTCTCATTCTAACTGCTTTCGTGCGAGGAATGGATGAAGTCCGAGTGTTCTTTTTCTCACTGAGATACAAAAAATCTGATGTTGCCTCTCAGCTCTGTTCTTGGCAAATACGTGAAGCTGACGTACATTCATGTGGGGAAACACATGGCTTTGCTAGGATTTCTCTTAGCACTGGGTTTTCTCTGGGCCTCACGTCATGGCAACACTGCATAGGATTTACTCTGTCTGGAGAAGGTTTCGTGCTTTGTAGTCTGGGCTAGAAACACTTGCTTTTGCAAGTGCCAATTGACCAGATTCAGGTAGAAAAGAGAATACAAAAAGGCCTTTTCTCCCTGGGTTCTTTCACAATCTCTAAAAGCTAAAACTCTATAGTTGTTCCTCTGGAAGGATAAATGCACTGCAATGTAGTTTTTCAGAAGAAGCCTTGAGTTTGCGAGAGCATAGGAGGAATTCATTGCAGGAAAGAGGAAGGCCAAAGAGTTTCTCTCCTTATGCCTGCCTTGCTCAGAGGAGTGGATGAAGTCAGGGACTTCTCCCTTTCACTGAGAAACATGCAGGCCGCTGTTCCCTGTGCGCTCTCTTATTTGTTAAAGCGACTGCAGTTACACACTTTGAACTCTGGAAAGGCACCGGAGTTTCTTAGGATTTCCCCAGGCGCTTTGTTTTCCCTGGGCCAAAAGAAGCCTTCACAATAGGTTAACGCTAACACTGCATACTCCTTCCACTTCCAGACCACGGCTACCGCAAGGCAGGTCTCTGCCGGAAAACTTCCCTTCGCGAAGGGCAGCTTGGCCGAGCTCATTGCAGGAAAGCGAAACCAAATGACGCTTTTCTCATTCAAACTGCTTTCGTCCGAGGAATGGATAATGTCCGAGTGTTCTTTTTCTCACTGAGATAAACAAAATCTGAAGTTGCCTCTGAGCTCTGTTCTTGGCAAATACGTGAAACTGACATACATTCATGTGGGTAAACACATGGCTTTGCTACGATTTCTCTTAGCACTGGGTTTTCTCTGGGCCTCACGTCAGGGCAACACTGCATAGGATTTACTCTGTCTGGAGAAGGTTTCCTGCTTTGTAGTTTGTGCTAGAAAACCCTGCTTTAGCAAGTGCCAATTGACCAGATTCAGGGAGAAAAAAGAATACAAAAAGGCCTTTTCTCCCTGTGTCCTTTCACAATCTCTAAAAGCTAAAAGTCTATAGTTGCTCCTCTGGAAGAATAAATGCACTGCAATATAGTTTTTCAGAAGAAGCCTTGAGTTTGCGAGAGCATAGGAGGAATTCATTGCAGGAAAGAGGAAGGCCAAAAAGGTTCTCTCCTTATGCCTGCCTTGCTCAGAGGAGTGGATGAAGTCATGGACTTCTCCCTTTCCCTGAGAAACATGCAGGCCGCTGTTCCCTGTGCGCTCTCTTATTTGTTAAAGCGACTGCAGTTACGCACTTTGAACTGTGGAAAGGCACCGGAGTTTGTTAGGATTTCCCCAGGCGCTTTGTTTTCACTGGGCCAAAAGGAGCCTTCACAATAACTTAACGCTAACACTGCATACTCCTTCCACTTCCAGACCACGGCTACCGCAAGGCAGGTCTCCGCGGGAAAACTTCCCTTCGCGAAGGGCAGATTGGCCGAGCTCATTGCAGGAAAGCGAAACCAAATGACGCTTTTCTCATTCTAACTGCTTTCGTCCGAGGAATGGATGATGTCCGAGTGTTCTTTTTCTCACTGAGATAAACAAAATCTGAAGTTGCCTCTGAGTTCTGTTCTTGGCAAATACGTGAAACTGACATACATTCATGCGGGGGTTTAAACACATGGCTTAGCTACGATTTCTCTTAGCACTGGGTTTTCTCTGGCCCTCACGTCAGGGCAACACTGCATAGGATTTACTCTGTCTGGAGAGGGTTTCCTGCTTTGTAGTTTGTGCTAGAAAACCCTGCTTTTGCAAGTGCCAATTGACCAGATTCAGGTAGAAAAAAGAATACAAAAAGGCCTTTTCTCCCTGGGTCCTTTCACAATCTCTAAAAGCTAAAAGTCTATAGTTGCTCCTCTGGAAGGATAAATGCACTGCAATGTAGTTTTTCAGAAGAAGCCTTGAGTTTGCGAGAGCATAGGAGGAATTCATTGCAGGAAAGAGGAAGGCCAAAAAGTTTCTCTCCTTATGCCTGCCTTGCTCAGAGGAGTGGATGAAGTCAGGGACTTCTCCCTTTCACTGAGAAACATGCAGGCCGCTGTTCCCTGTGCGCTCTCTTATTTGTTAAAGCGACTGCAGTTACACACTTTGAACTGTGGAAAGGCACCGGAGTTTGTTAGGATTTCCCCAGGCGCTTTGTTTTCCCTGGGCCAAAAGGAGCCTTCACAGTAGCTTAACGCTAACACTGCATACTCCTTGCCCTTCCAGACCACGGGTACCGCAAGGCAGTTCTCCGCGGGAAAACTTCCCTTCGCGAGGGGCAGATTGGCCGAGCTCATTCCAGGAAAGCGAAACCAAATGACGCTTTTCTCATTCTAACTGCTTTCGTCCAAGGAATGGATGAAGTCCGAGTGTTCTTTTCTCACTGAGATATACAAAATCTGATGTTGCCTCTGAGCTCTGTTCTTGGCAAATACGTGAAACTGACATACATTCATGTGGGGAAAGACATGGCTTTGCTACGATTTCTCTTAGCACTGGGTTTTCTCTGGGCCTCACGTCATGGCAACACTGCATAGGATTTACTCTGTCTGGAGAGAGTTTCCTGCTTTGTAGTTTCTGCTAGAAAACCCTGCTTTTGCAAGTGCCAATTGACCAGATTCAGGTAGAAAAGAGAATACAAAAAGGCCTTTTCTCCCTGGGTTCTTTCACAATCTCTAAAAGCTAAAAGTCTATAGTTGCTCCTCTGGAAGGATAAATGCACTGCAATGTAGTTTTTCAGAAGAAGCCTTGAGTTTGCGAGAGCATAGGAGGAATTCATTGCAGGAAAGAGGAAGGCCAAAAAGTTTCTCTCCTTATGCCTGCCTTGCTCAGAGGAGTGGATGAAGTCAGGGACTTCTCCCTTTCCCTGAGAAACATGCAGGCCGCTGTTCCCTGTGCGCTCTCTTATTTGTTAAAGCGACTGCAGTTACACACTTTGAACTGTGGAAAGGCACCGGAGCTTCTTAGGATTTCCCCAGGCGCTTTGTTTTCCCTGGGCCAAAAGGAGCCTTCACAATAGCTTAACGCTAACACTGCATACTCCTTCCACTTCCGGACCACGGCTACCGCAAGGCAGGTCTCCGCGGGAAAACTTCCCTTCGCGAAGGGCAGATTGGCCGAGCTCATTGCAGGAAAGCGAAACCAAATGACGCTTTTCTCATTCTAACTGCTTTCGTCCGAGGAATGGATGATGTCCGAGTGTTCTTTTTCTCACTGAGATAAACAAAATCTGAAGTTGCCTCTGAGCTCTGTTCTTGGCAAATACGTGAAACTGACATACATTCATGTGGGGAAACACATGGCTTTGCTACGATTTCTCTTAGCACTGGGTTTTCTCTGGGCCTCTCGTCCGGGCAACACTGCATAGGATTTACTCTGTCTGGAGAGAGTTTCCTGCTTTGTAGTTTGTGCTAGAAAACCCTGCTTTAGCAAGTGCCAATTGACCAGATTCAGGTAGAAAAGAGAATACAAAAAGGCCTTTTCTCCCTGTGTCCTTTCACAATCTCTAAAAGCTAAAAGTCTATAGTTGCTCCTCTGGAAGGATAAATGCACTGCAATGTAGTTTTTCAGAAGAAGCCTTGAGTTTGCGAGAGCATAGGAGGAATTCATTGCAGGAAAGGGGAAGGCCAAAAAGTTTCTCTCCTTATACCTGCCTTGCTCAGAGGAGTGGATGAAGTCAGGGACTTCTCCCTTTCACTGAGAAACATGCAGGCCGCTGTTCCCTGTGCGCTCTCTTATTTGTTAAAGCGACTGCAGTTACACACTTTGAACTGTGGAAAGGCACCGGAGTTTCTTAGGATTTCCCCAGGCGCTTTGTTTTCCCTGGGCCAAAAGGAGCCTTCACAATAGCTTAACGCTAACACTGCATACTCCTTCCACTTCCAGACCACGGCTACCGCAAGGCATGTCTCCGCGGGAAAACTTCCCTTCGCGAAGGGCAGATTGGCCGAGCTCATTGCAGGAAAGTGAAACCAAATGACGCTTTTCTCATTCTAACTGCTTTCGTGCGAGGAATGGATGAAGTCCGAGTGTTCTTTTTCTCACTGAGATACAAAAAATCTGATGTTGCCTCTGAGCTCTGTTCTTGGCAAATACGTGAAACTGACATACATTCATGTGGGGAAAGACATGGCTTTGCTACGATTTCTCTTAGCCCTGGGTTTTCTCTGGGCCTCACGTCAGGGCAACACTGCATAGGATATACTCTGTCTGGAGAGAGTTTCCTGCTTTGTAGTCTGGGGTAGAAAACCCTGATTTTGCAAGTGCCAATTCACCTGATTCAGATAGAAAAGAGAATAGAAAAAGGCCTTTTCACCCTGGGTCCTTTCACAATCTCTAAAAGCTAAAACTCTATAGTTGCTCCTCTGGAAGGATAAATGCACAGCAAGGTAGTTTTTCAGAAGAAGCCTTGAGTTTGCGAGAGCATAGGAGGAATTCATTGCAGGAAAGAGGAAGGCCAAAAAGTTTCTCTCCTTATGCCTGCCTTGCTCAGAGGAGTGGATGAAGTCAGGGACTTCTCCCTTTCCCTGAGAAACATGCAGGCCGCTGTTCCCTGTGCGCTCTCTTATTTGTTAAAGCGACTGCAGTTACACACTTTGAACTGTGGAAAGGCACCGGAGCTTCTTAGGATTTCCCCAGGCGCTTTGTTTTCCCTGGGCCAAAAGGAGCCTTCACAATAGCTTAACGCTAACACTGCATACTCCTTCCACTTCCGGACCACGACTACCGCAAGGCAGGTCTCCGCGGGAAAACTTCCCTTCGCGAAGGGCAGATTGGCCGAGCTCATTGCAGGAAAGCGAAACCAAATGACGCTTTTCTCATTCTAACTGCTTTCGTCCGAGGAATGGATGATGTCCGAGTGTTCTTTTTCTCACTGAGATAAACAAAATCTGAAGTTGCCTCTGAGCTCTGTTCTTGGCAAATACGTGAAACTGACATACATTCATGTGGGGAAACACATGGCTTTGCTACGATTTCTCTTAGCACTGGGTTTTCTCTGGGCCTCTCGTCCGGGCAACACTGCATAGGATTTACTCTGTCTGGAGAGAGTTTCCTGCTTTGTAGTTTGTGCTAGAAAACCCTGCTTTAGCAAGTGCCAATTGACCAGATTCAGGTAGAAAAAAGAATACAAAAAGGCCTTTTCTCCCTGTGTCCTTTCACAATCTCTAAAAGCTAAAAGTCTATAGTTGCTCCTCTGGAAGGATAAATGCACTGCAATGTAGTTTTTCAGAAGAAGCCTTGAGTTTGCGAGAGCATAGGAGGAATTCATTGCAGGAAAGGGGAAGGCCAAAAAGTTTCTCTCCTTATACCTGCCTTGCTCAGAGGAGTGGATGAAGTCAGGGACTTCTCCCTTTCACTGAGAAACATGCAGGCCGCTGTTCCCTGTGCGCTCTCTTATTTGTTAAAGCGACTGCAGTTACACACTTTGAACTGTGGAAAGGCACCGGAGTTTCTTAGGATTTCCCCAGGCGCTTTGTTTTCCCTGGGCCAAAAGGAGCCTTCACAATAGCTTAACGCTAACACTGCATACTCCTTCCACTTCCAGACCACGGCTACCGCAAGACAGTTCTCCGCGGGAAAACTTCCCTTCGCGAAGGGCAGATTGGCCGAGCTCATTGCAGGAAAGCGAAACCAAATGACGTTTTCTCATTCTAACTGCTTTCGTGCGAGGAATGGATGAAGTCCGAGTGTTCTTTTTCTCACTGAGATACAAAAAATCTGATGTTGCCTCTCAGCTCTGTTCTTGGCAAATACGTGAAGCTGACGTACATTCATGTGGGGAAACACATGGCTTTGCTAGGATTTCTCTTAGCACTGGGTTTTCTCTGGGTCTCACGTCATGGCAACACTGCATAGGATTTACTCTGTCTGGAGAAGGTTTCGTGCTTTGTAGTCTGGGCTAGAAACACTTGCTTTTGCAAGTGCCAATTGACCAGATTCAGGTAGAAAAGAGAATACAAAAAGGCCTTTTCTCCCTGGGTTCTTTCACAATCTCTAAAAGCTAAAACTCTATAGTTGTTCCTCTGGAAGGATAAATGCACTGCAATGTAGTTTTTCAGAAGAAGCCTTGAGTTTGCGAGAGCATAGGAGGAATTCATTGCAGGAAAGAGGAAGGCCAAAGAGTTTCTCTCCTTATGCCTGCCTTGCTCAGAGGAGTGGATGAAGTCAGGGACTTCTCCCTTTCACTGAGAAACATGCAGGCCGCTGTTCCCTGTGCGCTCTCTTATTTGTTAAAGCGACTGCAGTTACACACTTTGAACTCTGGAAAGGCACCGGAGTTTCTTAGGATTTCCCCAGGCGCTTTGTTTTCCCTGGGCCAAAAGAAGCCTTCACAATAGGTTAACGCTAACACTGCATACTCCTTCCACTTCCAGACCACGGCTACCGCAAGGCAGGTCTCTGCCGGAAAACTTCCCTTCGCGAAGGGCAGCTTGGCCGAGCTCATTGCAGGAAAGCGAAACCAAATGACGCTTTTCTCATTCAAACTGCTTTCGTCCGAGGAATGGATAATGTCCGAGTGTTCTTTTTCTCACTGAGATAAACAAAATCTGAAGTTGCCTCTGAGCTCTGTTCTTGGCAAATACGTGAAACTGACATACATTCATGTGGGTAAACACATGGCTTTGCTACGATTTCTCTTAGCACTGGGTTTTCTCTGGGCCTCACGTCAGGGCAACACTGCATAGGATTTACTCTGTCTGGAGAAGGTTTCCTGCTTTGTAGTTTGTGCTAGAAAACCCTGCTTTAGCAAGTGCCAATTGACCAGATTCAGGTAGAAAAAAGAATACAAAAAGGCCTTTTCTCCCTGTGTCCTTTCACAATCTCTAAAAGCTAAAAGTCTATAGTTGCTCCTCTGGAAGAATAAATGCACTGCAATATAGTTTTTCAGAAGAAGCCTTGAGTTTGCGAGAGCATAGGAGGAATTCATTGCAGGAAAGAGGAAGGCCAAAAAGGTTCTCTCCTTATGCCTGCCTTGCTCAGAGGAGTGGATGAAGTCATGGACTTCTCCCTTTCCCTGAGAAACATGCAGGCCGCTGTTCCCTGTGCGCTCTCTTATTTGTTAAAGCGACTGCAGTTACGCACTTTGAACTGTGGAAAGGCACCGGAGTTTGTTAGGATTTCCCCAGGCGCTTTGTTTTCCCTGGGCCAAAAGGAGCCTTCACAATAACTTAACGCTAACACTGCATACTCCTTCCACTTCCAGACCACGGCTACCGCAAGGCAGGTCTCCGCGGGAAAACTTCCCTTCGCGAAGGGCAGATTGGCCGAGCTCATTGCAGGAAAGCGAAACCAAATGACGCTTTTCTCATTCTAACTGCTTTCGTCCGAGGAATGGATGATGTCCGAGTGTTCTTTTTCTCACTGAGATAAACAAAATCTGAAGTTGCCTCTGAGTTCTGTTCTTGGCAAATACGTGAAACTGACATACATTCATGCGGGGGTTTAAACACATGGCTTAGCTACGATTTCTCTTAGCACTGGGTTTTCTCTGGCCCTCACGTCAGGGCAACACTGCATAGGATTTACTCTGTCTGGAGAGGGTTTCCTGCTTTGTAGTTTGTGCTAGAAAACCCTGCTTTTGCAAGTGCCAATTGACCAGATTCAGGTAGAAAAAAGAATACAAAAAGGCCTTTTCTCCCTGGGTCCTTTCACAATCTCTAAAAGCTAAAAGTCTATAGTTGCTCCTCTGGAAGGATAAATGCACTGCAATGTAGTTTTTCAGAAGAAGCCTTGAGTTTGCGAGAGCATAGGAGGAATTCATTGCAGGAAAGAGGAAGGCCAAAAAGTTTCTCTCCTTATGCCTGCCTTGCTCAGAGGAGTGGATGAAGTCAGGGACTTCTCCCTTTCACTGAGAAACATGCAGGCCGCTGTTCCCTGTGCGCTCTCTTATTTGTTAAAGCGACTGCAGTTACACACTTTGAACTGTGGAAAGGCACCGGAGTTTGTTAGGATTTCCCCAGGCGCTTTGTTTTCCCTGGGCCAAAAGGAGCCTTCACAGTAGCTTAACGCTAACACTGCATACTCCTTGCCCTTCCAGACCACGGGTACCGCAAGGCAGTTCTCCGCGGGAAAACTTCCCTTCGCGAGGGGCAGATTGGCCGAGCTCATTCCAGGAAAGCGAAACCAAATGACGCTTTTCTCATTCTAACTGCTTTCGTCCAAGGAATGGATGAAGTCCGAGTGTTCTTTTCTCACTGAGATATACAAAATCTGATGTTGCCTCTGAGCTCTGTTCTTGGCAAATACGTGAAACTGACATACATTCATGTGGGGAAAGACATGGCTTTGCTACGATTTCTCTTAGCACTGGGTTTTCTCTGGGCCTCACGTCATGGCAACACTGCATAGGATTTACTCTGTCTGGAGAGAGTTTCCTGCTTTGTAGTTTGTGCTAGAAAACCTTGCTTTTGCAAGTGCCAATTGACCAGATTCAGGTAGAAAAGAGAATACAAAAAGGCCTTTTCTCCCTGGGTTCTTTCACAATCTCTAAAAGCTAAAAGTCTATAGTTGCTCCTCTGGAAGGATAAATGCACTGCAATGTAGTTTTTCAGAAGAAGCCTTGAGTTTGCGAGAGCATAGGAGGAATTCATTGCAGGAAAGGGGAAGGCCAAAAAGGTTCTCTCCTTATGCCTGCCTTGCTCAGAGGAGTGGATGAAGTCAGGGACTTCTCCCTTTCCCTGAAAAACATGCAGGCCGCTGTTCCCTGTGCGCTCTCTTATTTGTTAAAGCGACTGCAGTTACACACTTTGAACTGTGGAAAGGCACCGGAGTTTGTTAGGATTTCCCCAGGCGCTTTGTTTTCCCTGGGCCAAAAGGAGCCTTCACAATAACTTAACGCTAACACTGCATACTCCTTCCACTTCCAGACCACGGCTACCGCAAGGCAGGTCTCCGCGGGAAAACTTCCCTTCGCGAAGGGCAGATTGGCCGAGCTCATTGCAGGAAAGTGAAACCAAATGACGCTTTTCTCATTCTAACTGCTTTCATCCGAGGAATGGATGAAGTCCGAGTGTTCTTTTTCTCACTGAGATACACAAAATCTGAAGTTGCCTCTGAGCTCTGTTCTTGGCAAATACGTGAAACTGACATACATTCATGTGGGGAAACACATGGCTTTGCTAGGATTTCTCTTAGCACTGGGTTTTCTCTGGGCCTCACGTCATGGCAACACTGCCTAGGATTTACTCTGTCTGGAGAAGGTTTCCTGCTTTGTAGTTTGTGCTAGAAAACCTTGCTTTTGCAAGTGCCAATTGACCAGATTCAGGTAGAAAAGAGAATACAAAAAGGCCTTTTCTCCCTGGGTCCTTTCACAATCTCTAAAAGCTAAAAGTCTATAGTTGCTCCTCTGGAAGGATAAATGCACTGCAATGTAGTTTTTCAGAAGAAGCCTTGAGTTTGCGAGAGCATAGGAGGAATTCATTGCAGGAAAGAGGAAGGCCAAAAAGTTTCTCTCCTTATGCCTTCCTTGCTCAGAGGAGTGGATGAAGTCAGGGACTTCTCCCTTTCCTTGAGAAACATGCAGGCCGCTGTTCCCTGTGCGCTCTCTTATTTGTTAAAGCGACTGCAGTTACACACTTTGAACTGTGGAAAGGCACCGGAGTTTGTTAGGATTTCCCCAGGCGCTTTGTTTTCCCTGGGCCAAAAGGAGCCTTCACAATAACTTAACGCTAACACTGCATACTCCTTCCACTTCCAGACCACGGCTACCGCAAGGCAGGTCTCCGCGGGAAAACTTCCCTTCGCGAAGGGCAGATTGGCCGAGCTCATTGCAGGAAAGCGAAACCAAATGACGCTTTTCTCATTCTAACTGCTTTCGTCCGAGGAATGGATGAAGTCCGAGTGTTCTTTTTCTCACTGAGATACACAAAATCTGATGTTGCCTCTGAGCTCTGTGCTTGGCAAATACGTGAAACTGACATACATTCATGTGGGGAAAGACATGGCTTTGCTAGGATTTCTCTTAGCACTGGGTTTTCTCTGGGCCTCACGTCATGGCAACACTGCATAGGATTTACTCTGCCTGGAGAGAGTTTCCTGCTTTGTAGTTTGGGCTAGAAAACCTTGCTTTTGCAAGTGCAAATGGACCATATTCAGGTAGAAAAGAGAATACAAAAAGGCCTTTTCTCCCTGGGTTCTTTCACAATCTCTAAAAGCTAAAAGTCTATAGTTGCTCCTCTGGAAGGATAAATGCACTGCAATGTAGTTTTTCAGAAGAAGCCTTGAGTTTGCGAGAGCATAGGAGGAATTCATTGCAGGAAAGAGGAAGGCCAAAAAGTTTCTCTCCTTATGCCTGCCTTGCTCAGAGGAGTGGATGAAGTCAGGGACTTCTCCGTTTCCCTGAAAAACATGCAGGCCGCTGTTCCCTGTGCGCTCTCTTATTTGTTAAAGCGACTGCAGTTACACACTTTGAACTGTGGAAAGGCACCGGAGGTTGTTAGGATTTCCCCAGGCGCTTTGTTTTC
This sequence comes from Elephas maximus indicus, assembly GCF_024166365.1. NCBI lineage: Eukaryota > Metazoa > Chordata > Mammalia > Proboscidea > Elephantidae > Elephas > Elephas maximus. The sequence goes on from NC_064819.1 coordinate 36,313,529, forward strand.
CCTGGGCCAAAAGGAGCCTTCACAGTAGCTTAACGCTAACACTGCATACTCCTTCCACTTCCAGACCACGGGTACCGCAAGGCAGTTCTCCGCGGGAAAACTTCCCTTCGCGAGGGGCAGAATGGCCGAGCTCATTCCAGGAAAGCGAAACCAAATGACGCTTTTCTCATTCTAACTGCTTTCGTCCGAGGAATGGATGAAGTCCGAGTGTTCTTTTCTCACTGAGATATACAAAATCTGATGTTGCCTCTGAGCTCTGTTCTTGGCAAATACGTGAAACTGACATACATTCATGTGGGGAAAGACATGGCTTTGCTACGATTTCTCTTAGCCCTGGGTTTTCTCTGGGCCTCACGTCAGGGCAACACTGCATAGGATATACTCTGTCTGGAGAGAGTTTCCTGCTTTGTAGTTTGGGGTAGAAAACCCTGATTTTGCAAGTGCCAATTCACCTGATTCAGATAGAAAAGAGAATAGAAAAAGGCCTTTTCTCCCTGGGTCCTTTCACAATCTCTAAAAGCTAAAACTCTATAGTTGCTCCTCTGGAAGGATAAATGCACTGCAAGGTAGTTTTTCAGAAGAAGCCTTGAGTTTGCGAGAGCATAGGAGGAATTCATTGCAGGAAAGAGGAAGGCCAAAAAGTTTCTCTCCTTATGCCTGCCTTGCTCAGAGGAGTGGATGAAGTCAGGGACTTCTCCCTTTCCCTGAGAAACATGCAGGCCGCTGTTCCCTGTGCGCTCTCTTATTTGTTAAAGCGACTGCAGTTACACACTTTGAACTGTGGAAAGGCACCGGAGTTTCTTAGGATTTCCCCAGGCGCTTTGTTTTCCCTGGGCCAAAAGGAGCCTTCACAATAGCTTAACGCTAACACTGCATACTCCTTCCACTTCCAGACCACGGCTACCGCAAGGCAGGTCTCCGCGGGAAAACTTCCCTTCGCGAAGGGCAGATTGGCCGAGCTCATTGCAGGAAAGCGAAACCAAATGACGCTTTTCTCATTCTAACTGCTTTCGTCCGAGGAATGGATGATGTCCGAGTGTTCTTTTTCTCACTGAGATAAACAAAATCTGAAGTTGCCTCTGAGCTCTGTTCTTGGCAAATACGTGAAACTGACATACATTCATGCGGGGGTTTAAACACATGGCTTAGCTACGATTTCTCTTAGCACTGGGTTTTCTCTGGGCCTCACGTCAGGGCAACACTGCATAGGATTTACTCTGTCTGGAGAGGGTTTCCTGCTTTGTAGTTTGTGCTAGAAAACCCTGCTTTTGCAAGTGCCAATTGACCAGATTCAGGTAGAAAAAAGAATACAAAAAGGCCTTTTCTCCCTGTGTCGTTTCACAATCTCTAAAAGCTAAAAGTCTATAGTTGCTCCTCTGGAAGGATAAATGCACTGCAATGTAGTTTTTCAGAAGAAGCCTTGAGTTTGCGAGAGCATAGGAGGAATTCATTGCAGGAAAGAGGAAGGCCAAAAAGTTTCTCTCCTTATGCCTGCCTTGCTCAGAGGAGTGGATGAAGTCAGGGACTTCTCCCTTTCCCTGAAAAACATGCAGGCCGCTGTTCCCTGTGCGCTCTCTTATTTGTTAAAGCGACTGCAGTTACACACTTTGAACTGTGGAAAGGCACCGGAGGTTGTTAGGATTTCCCCAGGCGCTTTGTTTTCCCTGGGCCAAAAGGAGCCTTCACAGTAGCTTAACGCTAACACTGCATACTCCTTCCACTTCCAGACCACGGGTACCGCAAGGCAGTTCTCCGCGGGAAAACTTCCCTTCGCGAGGGGCAGAATGGCCGAGCTCATTCCAGGAAAGCGAAACCAAATGACGCTTTTCTCATTCTAACTGCTTTCGTCCGAGGAATGGATGAAGTCCGAGTGTTCTTTTCTCACTGAGATATACAAAATCTGATGTTGCCTCTGAGCTCTGTTCTTGGCAAATACGTGAAACTGACATACATTCATGTGGGGAAAGACATGGCTTTGCTACGATTTCTCTTAGCCCTGGGTTTTCTCTGGGCCTCACGTCAGGGCAACACTGCATAGGATATACTCTGTCTGGAGAGAGTTTCCTGCTTTGTAGTTTGGGGTAGAAAACCCTGATTTTGCAAGTGCCAATTCACCTGATTCAGATAGAAAAGAGAATAGAAAAAGGCCTTTTCTCCCTGGGTCCTTTCACAATCTCTAAAAGCTAAAACTCTATAGTTGCTCCTCTGGAAGGATAAATGCACTGCAAGGTAGTTTTTCAGAAGAAGCCTTGAGTTTGCGAGAGCATAGGAGGAATTCATTGCAGGAAAGAGGAAGGCCAAAAAGATTCTCTCCTTATGCCTGCCTTGCTCAGAGGAGTGGATGAAGTCAGGGACTTCTCCCTTTCCCTGAGAAACATGCAGGCCGCTGTTCCCTGTGCGCTCTCTTATTTGTTAAAGCGACTGCAGTTACACACTTTGAACTGTGGAAAGGCACCGGAGTTTCTTAGGATTTCCCCAGGCGCTTTGTTTTCCCTGGGCCAAAAGGAGCCTTCACAATAGCTTAACGCTAACACTGCATACTCCTTCCACTTCCAGACCACGGCTACCGCAAGGCAGGTCTCCGCGGGAAAACTTCCCTTCGCGAAGGGCAGATTGGCCGAGCTCATTGCAGGAAAGCGAAACCAAATGACGTTTTCTCATTCTAACTGCTTTCGTGCGAGGAATGGATGAAGTCCGAGTGTTCTTTTTCTCACTGAGATACAAAAAATCTGATGTTGCCTCTCAGCTCTGTTCTTGGCAAATACGTGAAGCTGACGTACATTCATGTGGGGAAACACATGGCTTTGCTAGGATTTCTCTTAGCACTGGGTTTTCTCTGGGCCTCACGTCATGGCAACACTGCATAGGATTTACTCTGTCTGGAGAAGGTTTCGTGCTTTGTAGTCTGGGCTAGAAACACTTGCTTTTGCAAGTGCCAATTGACCAGATTCAGGTAGAAAAGAGAATACAAAAAGGCCTTTTCTCCCTGGGTTCTTTCACAATCTCTAAAAGCTAAAACTCTATAGTTGTTCCTCTGGAAGGATAAATGCACTGCAATGTAGTTTTTCAGAAGAAGCCTTGAGTTTGCGAGAGCATAGGAGGAATTCATTGCAGGAAAGAGGAAGGCCAAAGAGTTTCTCTCCTTATGCCTGCCTTGCTCAGAGGAGTGGATGAAGTCAGGGACTTCTCCCTTTCACTGAGAAACATGCAGGCCGCTGTTCCCTGTGCGCTCTCTTATTTGTTAAAGCGACTGCAGTTACACACTTTGAACTGTGGAAAGGCACCGGAGTTTCTTAGGATTTCCCCAGGCGCTTTGTTTTCCCTGGGCCAAAAGAAGCCTTCACAATAGGTTAACGCTAACACTGCATACTCCTTCCACTTCCAGACCACGGCTACCGCAAGGCAGGTCTCTGCCGGAAAACTTCCCTTCGCGAAGGGCAGCTTGGCCGAGCTCATTGCAGGAAAGCGAAACCAAATGACGCTTTTCTCATTCAAACTGCTTTCGTCCGAGGAATGGATAATGTCCGAGTGTTCTTTTTCTCACTGAGATAAACAAAATCTGAAGTTGCCTCTGAGCTCTGTTCTTGGCAAATACGTGAAACTGACATACATTCATGTGGGTAAACACATGGCTTTGCTACGATTTCTCTTAGCACTGGGTTTTCTCTGGGCCTCACGTCAGGGCAACACTGCATAGGATTTACTCTGTCTGGAGAGAGTTTCCTGCTTTGTAGTTTGTGCTAGAAAACCCTGCTTTAGCAAGTGCCAATTGACCAGATTCAGGTAGAAAAAAGAATACAAAAAGGCCTTTTCTCCCTGTGTCCTTTAACAATCTCTAAAAGCTAAAAGTCTATAGTTGCTCCTCTGGAAGAATAAATGCACTGCAATATAGTTTTTCAGAAGAAGCCTTGAGTTTGCGAGAGCATAGGAGGAATTCATTGCAGGAAAGAGGAAGGCCAAAAAGTTTCTCTCCTTATGCCTGCCTTGCTCAGAGGAGTGGATGAAGTCATGGACTTCTCCCTTTCCCTGAGAAACATGCAGGCCGCTGTTCCCTGTGCGCTCTCTTATTTGTTAAAGCGACTGCAGTTACGCACTTTGAACTGTGGAAAGGCACCGGAGTTTGTTAGGATTTCCCCAGGCGCTTTGTTTTCCCTGGGCCAAAAGGAGCCTTCACAATAACTTAACGCTAACACTGCATACTCCTTCCACTTCCAGACCACGGCTACCGCAAGGCAGGTCTCCGCGGGAAAACTTCCCTTCGCGAAGGGCAGATTGGCCGAGCTCATTGCAGGAAAGCGAAACCAAATGACGCTTTTCTCATTCTAACTGCTTTCGTCCGAGGAATGGATGATGTCCGAGTGTTCTTTTTCTCACTGAGATAAACAAAATCTGAAGTTGCCTCTGAGTTCTGTTCTTGGCAAATACGTGAAACTGACATACATTCATGCGGGGGTTTAAACACATGGCTTAGCTACGATTTCTCTTAGCACTGGGTTTTCTCTGGACCTCACGTCAGGGCAACACTGCATAGGATTTACTCTGCCTGGAGAGAGTTTCCTGCTTTGTACTTTGGGCTAGAAAACCTTGCTTTTGCAAGTGCAAATGGACCATATTCAGGTAGAAAAGAGAATACAAAAAGGCCTTTTCTCCCTGGGTTCTTTCACAATCTCTAAAAGCTAAAAGTCTATAGTTGCTCCTCTGGAAGGATAAATGCACTGCAATGTAGTTTTTCAGAAGAAGCCTTGAGTTTGCGAGAGCATAGGAGGAATTCATTGCAGGAAAGAGGAAGGCCAAAAAGTTTCTCTCCTTATGCCTGCCTTGCTCAGAGGAGTGGATGAAGTCAGGGACTTCTCCCTTTCCCTGAGAAACATGCAGGCCGCTGTTCCCTGTGCGCTCTCTTATTTGTTAAAGCGACTGCAGTTACACACTTTGAACTGTGGAAAGGCACCGGAGGTTGTTAGGATTTCCCCAGGCGCTTTGTTTTCCCTGGGCCAAAAGGAGCCTTCACAGTAGCTTAACGCTAACACTGCATACTCCTTCCACTTCCAGACCACGGCTACCGCAAGGCAGGTCTCCGCGGGAAAACTTCCCTTCGCGAAGGGCAGATTGGCCGAGCTCATTGCAGGAAAGCGAAACCAAATGACGTTTTCTCATTCTAACTGCTTTCGTGCGAGGAATGGATGAAGTCCGAGTGTTCTTTTTCTCACTGAGATACAAAAAATCTGATGTTGCCTCTCAGCTCTGTTCTTGGCAAATACGTGAAGCTGACGTACATTCATGTGGGGAAACACATGGCTTTGCTAGGATTTCTCTTAGCACTGGGTTTTCTCTGGGCCTCACGTCATGGCAACACTGCATAGGATTTACTCTGTCTGGAGAAGGTTTCGTGCTTTGTAGTCTGGGCTAGAAACACTTGCTTTTGCAAGTGCCAATTGACCAGATTCAGGTAGAAAAGAGAATACAAAAAGGCCTTTTCTCCCTGGGTTCTTTCACAATCTCTAAAAGCTAAAACTCTATAGTTGTTCCTCTGGAAGGATAAATGCACTGCAATGTAGTTTTTCAGAAGAAGCCTTGAGTTTGCGAGAGCATAGGAGGAATTCATTGCAGGAAAGAGGAAGGCCAAAGAGTTTCTCTCCTTATGCCTGCCTTGCTCAGAGGAGTGGATGAAGTCAGGGACTTCTCCCTTTCACTGAGAAACATGCAGGCCGCTGTTCCCTGTGCGCTCTCTTATTTGTTAAAGCGACTGCAGTTACACACTTTGAACTGTGGAAAGGCACCGGAGTTTCTTAGGATTTCCCCAGGCGCTTTGTTTTCCCTGGGCCAAAAGAAGCCTTCACAATAGGTTAACGCTAACACTGCATACTCCTTCCACTTCCAGACCACGGCTACCGCAAGGCAGGTCTCTGCCGGAAAACTTCCCTTCGCGAAGGGCAGCTTGGCCGAGCTCATTGCAGGAAAGCGAAACCAAATGACGCTTTTCTCATTCAAACTGCTTTCGTCCGAGGAATGGATAATGTCCGAGTGTTCTTTTTCTCACTGAGATAAACAAAATCTGAAGTTGCCTCTGAGCTCTGTTCTTGGCAAATACGTGAAACTGACATACATTCATGTGGGTAAACACATGGCTTTGCTACGATTTCTCTTAGCACTGGGTTTTCTCTGGGCCTCACGTCAGGGCAACACTGCATAGGATTTACTCTGTCTGGAGAGGGTTTCCTGCTTTGTAGTTTGTGCTAGAAAACCCTGCTTTAGCAAGTGCCAATTGACCAGATTCAGGTAGAAAAAAGAATACAAAAAGGCCTTTTCTCCCTGTGTCCTTTAACAATCTCTAAAAGCTAAAAGTCTATAGTTGCTCCTCTGGAAGAATAAATGCACTGCAATATAGTTTTTCAGAAGAAGCCTTGAGTTTGCGAGAGCATAGGAGGAATTCATTGCAGGAAAGAGGAAGGCCAAAAAGGTTCTCTCCTTATGCCTGCCTTGCTCAGAGGAGTGGATGAAGTCATGGACTTCTCCCTTTCCCTGAGAAACATGCAGGCCGCTGTTCCCTGTGCGCTCTCTTATTTGTTAAAGCGACTGCAGTTACGCACTTTGAACTGTGGAAAGGCACCGGAGTTTGTTAGGATTTCCCCAGGCGCTTTGTTTTCCCTGGGCCAAAAGGAGCCTTCACAATAACTTAACGCTAACACTGCATACTCCTTCCACTTCCAGACCACGGCTACCGCAAGGCAGGTCTCCGCGGGAAAACTTCCCTTCGCGAAGGGCAGATTGGCCGAGCTCATTGCAGGAAAGCGAAACCAAATGACGCTTTTCTCATTCTAACTGCTTTCGTCCGAGGAATGGATGATGTCCGAGTGTTCTTTTTCTCACTGAGATAAACAAAATCTGAAGTTGCCTCTGAGTTCTGTTCTTGGCAAATACGTGAAACTGACATACATTCATGCGGGGGTTTAAACACATGGCTTAGCTACGATTTCTCTTAGCACTGGGTTTTCTCTGGCCCTCACGTCAGGGCAACACTGCATAGGATTTACTCTGCCTGGAGAGAGTTTCCTGCTTTGTAGTTTGGGCTAGAAAACCTTGCTTTTGCAAGTGCAAATGGACCATATTCAGGTAGAAAAGAGAATACAAAAAGGCCTTTTCTCCCTGGGTTCTTTCACAATCTCTAAAAGCTAAAAGTCTATAGTTGCTCCTCTGGAAGGATAAATGCACTGCAATGTAGTTTTTCAGAAGAAGCCTTGAGTTTGCGAGAGCATAGGAGGAATTCATTGCAGGAAAGAGGAAGGCCAAAAAGTTTCTCTCCTTATGCCTGCCTTGCTCAGAGGAGTGGATGAAGTCAGGGACTTCTCCGTTTCCCTGAAAAACATGCAGGCCGCTGTTCCCTGTGCGCTCTCTTATTTGTTAAAGCGACTGCAGTTACACACTTTGAACTGTGGAAAGGCACCGGAGGTTGTTAGGATTTCCCCAGGCGCTTTGTTTTCCCTGGGCCAAAAGGAGCCTTCACAGTAGCTTAACGCTAACACTGCATACTCCTTCCACTTCCAGACCACGGGTACCGCAAGGCAGTTCTCCGCGGGAAAACTTCCCTTCGCGAGGGGCAGAATGGCCGAGCTCATTCCAGGAAAGCGAAACCAAATGACGCTTTTCTCATTCTAACTGCTTTCGTCCGAGGAATGGATGAAGTCCGAGTGTTCTTTTCTCACTGAGATATACAAAATCTGATGTTGCCTCTGAGCTCTGTTCTTGGCAAATACGTGAAACTGACATACATTCATGTGGGGAAAGACATGGCTTTGCTACGATTTCTCTTAGCCCTGGGTTTTCTCTGGGCCTCACGTCAGGGCAACACTGCATAGGATATACTCTGTCTGGAGAGAGTTTCCTGCTTTGTAGTTTGGGGTAGAAAACCCTGATTTTGCAAGTGCCAATTCACCTGATTCAGATAGAAAAGAGAATAGAAAAAGGCCTTTTCTCCCTGGGTCCTTTCACAATCTCTAAAAGCTAAAACTCTATAGTTGCTCCTCTGGAAGGATAAATGCACTGCAAGGTAGTTTTTCAGAAGAAGCCTTGAGTTTGCGAGAGCATAGGAGGAATTCATTGCAGGAAAGAGGAAGGCCAAAAAGATTCTCTCCTTATGCCTGCCTTGCTCAGAGGAGTGGATGAAGTCAGGGACTTCTCCCTTTCCCTGAGAAACATGCAGGCCGCTGTTCCCTGTGCGCTCTCTTATTTGTTAAAGCGACTGCAGTTACACACTTTGAACTGTGGAAAGGCACCGGAGTTTCTTAGGATTTCCCCAGGCGCTTTGTTTTCCCTGGGCCAAAAGGAGCCTTCACAATAGCTTAACGCTAACACTGCATACTCCTTCCACTTCCAGACCACGGCTACCGCAAGGCAGGTCTCCGCGGGAAAACTTCCCTTCGCGAAGGGCAGATTGGCCGAGCTCATTGCAGGAAAGCGAAACCAAATGACGCTTTTCTCATTCTAACTGCTTTCGTCCGAGGAATGGATGATGTCCGAGTGTTCTTTTTCTCACTGAGATAAACAAAATCTGAAGTTGCCTCTGAGCTCTGTTCTTGGCAAATACGTGAAACTGACATACATTCATGCGGGGGTTTAAACACATGGCTTAGCTACGATTTCTCTTAGCACTGGGTTTTCTCTGGGCCTCACGTCAGGGCAACACTGCATAGGATTTACTCTGTCTGGAGAGGGTTTCCTGCTTTGTAGTTTGTGCTAGAAAACCCTGCTTTTGCAAGTGCCAATTGACCAGATTCAGGTAGAAAAAAGAATACAAAAAGGCCTTTTCTCCCTGTGTCGTTTCACAATCTCTAAAAGCTAAAAGTCTATAGTTGCTCCTCTGGAAGGATAAATGCACTGCAATGTAGTTTTTCAGAAGAAGCCTTGAGTTTGCGAGAGCATAGGAGGAATTCATTGCAGGAAAGAGGAAGGCCAAAAAGTTTCTCTCCTTATGCCTGCCTTGCTCAGAGGAGTGGATGAAGTCAGGGACTTCTCCCTTTCCCTGAAAAACATGCAGGCCGCTGTTCCCTGTGCGCTCTCTTATTTGTTAAAGCGACTGCAGTTACACACTTTGAACTGTGGAAAGGCACCGGAGGTTGTTAGGATTTCCCCAGGCGCTTTGTTTTCCCTGGGCCAAAAGGAGCCTTCACAGTAGCTTAACGCTAACACTGCATACTCCTTCCACTTCCAGACCACGGGTACCGCAAGGCAGTTCTCCGCGGGAAAACTTCCCTTCGCGAGGGGCAGAATGGCCGAGCTCATTCCAGGAAAGCGAAACCAAATGACGCTTTTCTCATTCTAACTGCTTTCGTCCGAGGAATGGATGAAGTCCGAGTGTTCTTTTCTCACTGAGATATACAAAATCTGATGTTGCCTCTGAGCTCTGTTCTTGGCAAATACGTGAAACTGACATACATTCATGTGGGGAAAGACATGGCTTTGCTACGATTTCTCTTAGCCCTGGGTTTTCTCTGGGCCTCACGTCAGGGCAACACTGCATAGGATATACTCTGTCTGGAGAGAGTTTCCTGCTTTGTAGTTTGGGGTAGAAAACCCTGATTTTGCAAGTGCCAATTCACCTGATTCAGATAGAAAAGAGAATAGAAAAAGGCCTTTTCTCCCTGGGTCCTTTCACAATCTCTAAAAGCTAAAACTCTATAGTTGCTCCTCTGGAAGGATAAATGCACTGCAAGGTAGTTTTTCAGAAGAAGCCTTGAGTTTGCGAGAGCATAGGAGGAATTCATTGCAGGAAAGAGGAAGGCCAAAAAGATTCTCTCCTTATGCCTGCCTTGCTCAGAGGAGTGGATGAAGTCAGGGACTTCTCCCTTTCCCTGAGAAACATGCAGGCCGCTGTTCCCTGTGCGCTCTCTTATTTGTTAAAGCGACTGCAGTTACACACTTTGAACTGTGGAAAGGCACCGGAGTTTCTTAGGATTTCCCCAGGCGCTTTGTTTTCCCTGGGCCAAAAGGAGCCTTCACAATAGCTTAACGCTAACACTGCATACTCCTTCCACTTCCAGACCACGGCTACCGCAAGGCAGGTCTCCGCGGGAAAACTTCCCTTCGCGAAGGGCAGATTGGCCGAGCTCATTGCAGGAAAGCGAAACCAAATGACGTTTTCTCATTCTAACTGCTTTCGTGCGAGGAATGGATGAAGTCCGAGTGTTCTTTTTCTCACTGAGATACAAAAAATCTGATGTTGCCTCTCAGCTCTGTTCTTGGCAAATACGTGAAGCTGACGTACATTCATGTGGGGAAACACATGGCTTTGCTAGGATTTCTCTTAGCACTGGGTTTTCTCTGGGCCTCACGTCATGGCAACACTGCATAGGATTTACTCTGTCTGGAGAAGGTTTCGTGCTTTGTAGTCTGGGCTAGAAACACTTGCTTTTGCAAGTGCCAATTGACCAGATTCAGGTAGAAAAGAGAATACAAAAAGGCCTTTTCTCCCTGGGTTCTTTCACAATCTCTAAAAGCTAAAACTCTATAGTTGTTCCTCTGGAAGGATAAATGCACTGCAATGTAGTTTTTCAGAAGAAGCCTTGAGTTTGCGAGAGCATAGGAGGAATTCATTGCAGGAAAGAGGAAGGCCAAAGAGTTTCTCTCCTTATGCCTGCCTTGCTCAGAGGAGTGGATGAAGTCAGGGACTTCTCCCTTTCACTGAGAAACATGCAGGCCGCTGTTCCCTGTGCGCTCTCTTATTTGTTAAAGCGACTGCAGTTACACACTTTGAACTGTGGAAAGGCACCGGAGTTTCTTAGGATTTCCCCAGGCGCTTTGTTTTCCCTGGGCCAAAAGAAGCCTTCACAATAGGTTAACGCTAACACTGCATACTCCTTCCACTTCCAGACCACGGCTACCGCAAGGCAGGTCTCTGCCGGAAAACTTCCCTTCGCGAAGGGCAGCTTGGCCGAGCTCATTGCAGGAAAGCGAAACCAAATGACGCTTTTCTCATTCAAACTGCTTTCGTCCGAGGAATGGATAATGTCCGAGTGTTCTTTTTCTCACTGAGATAAACAAAATCTGAAGTTGCCTCTGAGCTCTGTTCTTGGCAAATACGTGAAACTGACATACATTCATGTGGGTAAACACATGGCTTTGCTACGATTTCTCTTAGCACTGGGTTTTCTCTGGGCCTCACGTCAGGGCAACACTGCATAGGATTTACTCTGTCTGGAGAGAGTTTCCTGCTTTGTAGTTTGTGCTAGAAAACCCTGCTTTAGCAAGTGCCAATTGACCAGATTCAGGTAGAAAAAAGAATACAAAAAGGCCTTTTCTCCCTGTGTCCTTTAACAATCTCTAAAAGCTAAAAGTCTATAGTTGCTCCTCTGGAAGAATAAATGCACTGCAATATAGTTTTTCAGAAGAAGCCTTGAGTTTGCGAGAGCATAGGAGGAATTCATTGCAGGAAAGAGGAAGGCCAAAAAGTTTCTCTCCTTATGCCTGCCTTGCTCAGAGGAGTGGATGAAGTCATGGACTTCTCCCTTTCCCTGAGAAACATGCAGGCCGCTGTTCCCTGTGCGCTCTCTTATTTGTTAAAGCGACTGCAGTTACGCACTTTGAACTGTGGAAAGGCACCGGAGTTTGTTAGGATTTCCCCAGGCGCTTTGTTTTCCCTGGGCCAAAAGGAGCCTTCACAATAACTTAACGCTAACACTGCATACTCCTTCCACTTCCAGACCACGGCTACCGCAAGGCAGGTCTCCGCGGGAAAACTTCCCTTCGCGAAGGGCAGATTGGCCGAGCTCATTGCAGGAAAGCGAAACCAAATGACGCTTTTCTCATTCTAACTGCTTTCGTCCGAGGAATGGATGATGTCCGAGTGTTCTTTTTCTCACTGAGATAAACAAAATCTGAAGTTGCCTCTGAGTTCTGTTCTTGGCAAATACGTGAAACTGACATACATTCATGCGGGGGTTTAAACACATGGCTTAGCTACGATTTCTCTTAGCACTGGGTTTTCTCTGGCCCTCACGTCAGGGCAACACTGCATAGGATTTACTCTGCCTGGAGAGAGTTTCCTGCTTTGTAGTTTGGGCTAGAAAACCTTGCTTTTGCAAGTGCAAATGGACCATATTCAGGTAGAAAAGAGAATACAAAAAGGCCTTTTCTCCCTGGGTTCTTTCACAATCTCTAAAAGCTAAAAGTCTATAGTTGCTCCTCTGGAAGGATAAATGCACTGCAATGTAGTTTTTCAGAAGAAGCCTTGAGTTTGCGAGAGCATAGGAGGAATTCATTGCAGGAAAGAGGAAGGCCAAAAAGTTTCTCTCCTTATGCCTGCCTTGCTCAGAGGAGTGGATGAAGTCAGGGACTTCTCCCTTTCCCTGAGAAACATGCAGGCCGCTGTTCCCTGTGCGCTCTCTTATTTGTTAAAGCGACTGCAGTTACACACTTTGAACTGTGGAAAGGCACCAGAGGTTGTTAGGATTTCCCCAGGCGCTTTGTTTTCCCTGGGCCAAAAGGAGCCTTCACAGTAGCTTAACGCTAACACTGCATACTCCTTCCACTTCCAGACCACGGCTACCGCAAGGCAGGTCTCCGCGGGAAAACTTCCCTTCGCGAAGGGCAGATTGGCCGAGCTCATTGCAGGAAAGCGAAACCAAATGACGTTTTCTCATTCTAACTGCTTTCGTGCGAGGAATGGATGAAGTCCGAGTGTTCTTTTTCTCACTGAGATACAAAAAATCTGATGTTGCCTCTCAGCTCTGTTCTTGGCAAATACGTGAAGCTGACGTACATTCATGTGGGGAAACACATGGCTTTGCTAGGATTTCTCTTAGCACTGGGTTTTCTCTGGGCCTCACGTCATGGCAACACTGCATAGGATTTACTCTGTCTGGAGAAGGTTTCGTGCTTTGTAGTCTGGGCTAGAAACACTTGCTTTTGCAAGTGCCAATTGACCAGATTCAGGTAGAAAAGAGAATACAAAAAGGCCTTTTCTCCCTGGGTTCTTTCACAATCTCTAAAAGCTAAAACTCTATAGTTGTTCCTCTGGAAGGATAAATGCACTGCAATGTAGTTTTTCAGAAGAAGCCTTGAGTTTGCGAGAGCATAGGAGGAATTCATTGCAGGAAAGAGGAAGGCCAAAGAGTTTCTCTCCTTATGCCTGCCTTGCTCAGAGGAGTGGATGAAGTCAGGGACTTCTCCCTTTCCCTGAGAAACATGCAGGCCGCTGTTCCCTGTGCGCTCTCTTATTTGTTAAAGCGACTGCAGTTACACACTTTGAACTGTGGAAAGGCACCGGAGTTTCTTAGGATTTCCCCAGGCGCTTTGTTTTCCCTGGGCCAAAAGAAGCCTTCACAATAGGTTAACGCTAACACTGCATACTCCTTCCACTTCCAGACCACGGCTACCGCAAGGCAGGTCTCTGCCGGAAAACTTCCCTTCGCGAAGGGCAGCTTGGCCGAGCTCATTGCAGGAAAGCGAAACCAAATGACGCTTTTCTCATTCAAACTGCTTTCGTCCGAGGAATGGATAATGTCCGAGTGTTCTTTTTCTCACTGAGATAAACAAAATCTGAAGTTGCCTCTGAGCTCTGTTCTTGGCAAATACGTGAAACTGACATACATTCATGTGGGTAAACACATGGCTTTGCTACGATTTCTCTTAGCACTGGGTTTTCTCTGGGCCTCACGTCAGGGCAACACTGCATAGGATTTACTCTGTCTGGAGAGAGTTTCCTGCTTTGTAGTTTGTGCTAGAAAACCCTGCTTTAGCAAGTGCCAATTGACCAGATTCAGGTAGAAAAAAGAATACAAAAAGGCCTTTTCTCCCTGTGTCCTTTAACAATCTCTAAAAGCTAAAAGTCTATAGTTGCTCCTCTGGAAGAATAAATGCACTGCAATATAGTTTTTCAGAAGAAGCCTTGAGTTTGCGAGAGCATAGGAGGAATTCATTGCAGGAAAGAGGAAGGCCAAAAAGGTTCTCTCCTTATGCCTGCCTTGCTCAGAGGAGTGGATGAAGTCATGGACTTCTCCCTTTCCCTGAGAAACATGCAGGCCGCTGTTCCCTGTGCGCTCTCTTATTTGTTAAAGCGACTGCAGTTACGCACTTTGAACTGTGGAAAGGCACCGGAGTTTGTTAGGATTTCCCCAGGCGCTTTGTTTTCCCTGGGCCAAAAGGAGCCTTCACAATAACTTAACGCTAACACTGCATACTCCTTCCACTTCCAGACCACGGCTACCGCAAGGCAGGTCTCCGCGGGAAAACTTCCCTTCGCGAAGGGCAGATTGGCCGAGCTCATTGCAGGAAAGCGAAACCAAATGACGCTTTTCTCATTCTAACTGCTTTCGTCCGAGGAATGGATGATGTCCGAGTGTTCTTTTTCTCACTGAGATAAACAAAATCTGAAGTTGCCTCTGAGTTCTGTTCTTGGCAAATACGTGAAACTGACATACATTCATGCGGGGGTTTAAACACATGGCTTAGCTACGATTTCTCTTAGCACTGGGTTTTCTCTGGCCCTCACGTCAGGGCAACACTGCATAGGATTTACTCTGCCTGGAGAGAGTTTCCTGCTTTGTAGTTTGGGCTAGAAAACCTTGCTTTTGCAAGTGCAAATGGACCATATTCAGGTAGAAAAGAGAATACAAAAAGGCCTTTTCTCCCTGGGTTCTTTCACAATCTCTAAAAGCTAAAAGTCTATAGTTGCTCCTCTGGAAGGATAAATGCACTGCAATGTAGTTTTTCAGAAGAAGCCTTGAGTTTGCGAGAGCATAGGAGGAATTCATTGCAGGAAAGAGGAAGGCCAAAAAGTTTCTCTCCTTATGCCTGCCTTGCTCAGAGGAGTGGATGAAGTCAGGGACTTCTCCGTTTCCCTGAAAAACATGCAGGCCGCTGTTCCCTGTGCGCTCTCTTATTTGTTAAAGCGACTGCAGTTACACACTTTGAACTGTGGAAAGGCACCGGAGGTTGTTAGGATTTCCCCAGGCGCTTTGTTTTCCCTGGGCCAAAAGGAGCCTTCACAGTAGCTTAACGCTAACACTGCATACTCCTTCCACTTCCAGACCACGGGTACCGCAAGGCAGTTCTCCGCGGGAAAACTTCCCTTCGCGAGGGGCAGAATGGCCGAGCTCATTCCAGGAAAGCGAAACCAAATGACGCTTTTCTCATTCTAACTGCTTTCGTCCGAGGAATGGATGAAGTCCGAGTGTTCTTTTCTCACTGAGATATACAAAATCTGATGTTGCCTCTGAGCTCTGTTCTTGGCAAATACGTGAAACTGACATACATTCATGTGGGGAAAGACATGGCTTTGCTACGATTTCTCTTAGCCCTGGGTTTTCTCTGGGCCTCACGTCAGGGCAACACTGCATAGGATATACTCTGTCTGGAGAGAGTTTCCTGCTTTGTAGTTTGGGGTAGAAAACCCTGATTTTGCAAGTGCCAATTCACCTGATTCAGATAGAAAAGAGAATAGAAAAAGGCCTTTTCTCCCTGGGTCCTTTCACAATCTCTAAAAGCTAAAACTCTATAGTTGCTCCTCTGGAAGGATAAATGCACTGCAAGGTAGTTTTTCAGAAGAAGCCTTGAGTTTGCGAGAGCATAGGAGGAATTCATTGCAGGAAAGAGGAAGGCCAAAAAGATTCTCTCCTTATGCCTGCCTTGCTCAGAGGAGTGGATGAAGTCAGGGACTTCTCCCTTTCCCTGAGAAACATGCAGGCCGCTGTTCCCTGTGCGCTCTCTTATTTGTTAAAGCGACTGCAGTTACACACTTTGAACTGTGGAAAGGCACCGGAGTTTCTTAGGATTTCCCCAGGCGCTTTGTTTTCCCTGGGCCAAAAGGAGCCTTCACAATAGCTTAACGCTAACACTGCATACTCCTTCCACTTCCAGACCACGGCTACCGCAAGGCAGGTCTCCGCGGGAAAACTTCCCTTCGCGAAGGGCAGATTGGCCGAGCTCATTGCAGGAAAGCGAAACCAAATGACGCTTTTCTCATTCTAACTGCTTTCGTCCGAGGAATGGATGATGTCCGAGTGTTCTTTTTCTCACTGAGATAAACAAAATCTGAAGTTGCCTCTGAGCTCTGTTCTTGGCAAATACGTGAAACTGACATACATTCATGCGGGGGTTTAAACACATGGCTTAGCTACGATTTCTCTTAGCACTGGGTTTTCTCTGGGCCTCACGTCAGGGCAACACTGCATAGGATTTACTCTGTCTGGAGAGGGTTTCCTGCTTTGTAGTTTGTGCTAGAAAACCCTGCTTTTGCAAGTGCCAATTGACCAGATTCAGGTAGAAAAAAGAATACAAAAAGGCCTTTTCTCCCTGTGTCGTTTCACAATCTCTAAAAGCTAAAAGTCTATAGTTGCTCCTCTGGAAGGATAAATGCACTGCAATGTAGTTTTTCAGAAGAAGCCTTGACTTTGCGAGAGCATAGGAGGAATTCATTGCAGGAAAGAGGAAGGCCAAAAAGTTTCTCTCCTTATGCCTGCCTTGCTCAGAGGAGTGGATGAAGTCAGGGACTTCTCCCTTTCCCTGAAAAACATGCAGGCCGCTGTTCCCTGTGCGCTCTCTTATTTGTTAAAGCGACTGCAGTTACACACTTTGAACTGTGGAAAGGCACCGGAGGTTGTTAGGATTTCCCCAGGCGCTTTGTTTTCCCTGGGCCAAAAGGAGCCTTCACAGTAGCTTAACGCTAACACTGCATACTCCTTCCACTTCCAGACCACGGGTACCGCAAGGCAGTTCTCCGCGGGAAAACTTCCCTTCGCGAGGGGCAGAATGGCCGAGCTCATTCCAGGAAAGCGAAACCAAATGACGCTTTTCTCATTCTAACTGCTTTCGTCCGAGGAATGGATGAAGTCCGAGTGTTCTTTTCTCACTGAGATATACAAAATCTGATGTTGCCTCTGAGCTCTGTTCTTGGCAAATACGTGAAACTGACATACATTCATGTGGGGAAACACATGGCTTTGCTACGATTTCTCTTAGCCCTGGGTTTTCTCTGGGCCTCACGTCAGGGCAACACTGCATAGGATATACTCTGTCTGGAGAGAGTTTCCTGCTTTGTAGTTTGGGGTAGAAAACCCTGATTTTGCAAGTGCCAATTCACCTGATTCAGATAGAAAAGAGAATAGAAAAAGGCCTTTTCTCCCTGGGTCCTTTCACAATCTCTAAAAGCTAAAACTCTATAGTTGCTCCTCTGGAAGGATAAATGCACTGCAAGGTAGTTTTTCAGAAGAAGCCTTGAGTTTGCGAGAGCATAGGAGGAATTCATTGCAGGAAAGAGGAAGGCCAAAAAGATTCTCTCCTTATGCCTGCCTTGCTCAGAGGAGTGGATGAAGTCAGGGACTTCTCCCTTTCCCTGAGAAACATGCAGGCCGCTGTTCCCTGTGCGCTCTCTTATTTGTTAAAGCGACTGCAGTTACACACTTTGAACTGTGGAAAGGCACCGGAGTTTCTTAGGATTTCCCCAGGCGCTTTGTTTTCCCTGGGCCAAAAGGAGCCTTCACAATAGCTTAACGCTAACACTGCATACTCCTTCCACTTCCAGACCACGGCTACCGCAAGGCAGGTCTCCGCGGGAAAACTTCCCTTCGCGAAGGGCAGATTGGCCGAGCTCATTGCAGGAAAGCGAAACCAAATGACGTTTTCTCATTCTAACTGCTTTCGTGCGAGGAATGGATGAAGTCCGAGTGTTCTTTTTCTCACTGAGATACAAAAAATCTGATGTTGCCTCTCAGCTCTGTTCTTGGCAAATACGTGAAGCTGACGTACATTCATGTGGGGAAACACATGGCTTTGCTAGGATTTCTCTTAGCACTGGGTTTTCTCTGGGCCTCACGTCATGGCAACACTGCATAGGATTTACTCTGTCTGGAGAAGGTTTCGTGCTTTGTAGTCTGGGCTAGAAACACTTGCTTTTGCAAGTGCCAATTGACCAGATTCAGGTAGAAAAGAGAATACAAAAAGGCCTTTTCTCCCTGGGTTCTTTCACAATCTCTAAAAGCTAAAACTCTATAGTTGTTCCTCTGGAAGGATAAATGCACTGCAATGTAGTTTTTCAGAAGAAGCCTTGAGTTTGCGAGAGCATAGGAGGAATTCATTGCAGGAAAGAGGAAGGCCAAAGAGTTTCTCTCCTTATGCCTGCCTTGCTCAGAGGAGTGGATGAAGTCAGGGACTTCTCCCTTTCACTGAGAAACATGCAGGCCGCTGTTCCCTGTGCGCTCTCTTATTTGTTAAAGCGACTGCAGTTACACACTTTGAACTCTGGAAAGGCACCGGAGTTTCTTAGGATTTCCCCAGGCGCTTTGTTTTCCCTGGGCCAAAAGAAGCCTTCACAATAGGTTAACGCTAACACTGCATACTCCTTCCACTTCCAGACCACGGCTACCGCAAGGCAGGTCTCTGCCGGAAAACTTCCCTTCGCGAAGGGCAGCTTGGCCGAGCTCATTGCAGGAAAGCGAAACCAAATGACGCTTTTCTCATTCAAACTGCTTTCGTCCGAGGAATGGATAATGTCCGAGTGTTCTTTTTCTCACTGAGATAAACAAAATCTGAAGTTGCCTCTGAGCTCTGTTCTTGGCAAATACGTGAAACTGACATACATTCATGTGGGTAAACACATGGCTTTGCTACGATTTCTCTTAGCACTGGGTTTTCTCTGGGCCTCACGTCAGGGCAACACTGCATAGGATTTACTCTGTCTGGAGAGAGTTTCCTGCTTTGTAGTTTGTGCTAGAAAACCCTGCTTTAGCAAGTGCCAATTGACCAGATTCAGGTAGAAAAAAGAATACAAAAAGGCCTTTTCTCCCTGTGTCCTTTCACAATCTCTAAAAGCTAAAAGTCTATAGTTGCTCCTCTGGAAGAATAAATGCACTGCAATATAGTTTTTCAGAAGAAGCCTTGAGTTTGCGAGAGCATAGGAGGAATTCATTGCAGGAAAGAGGAAGGCCAAAAAGGTTCTCTCCTTATGCCTGCCTTGCTCAGAGGAGTGGATGAAGTCATGGACTTCTCCCTTTCCCTGAGAAACATGCAGGCCGCTGTTCCCTGTGCGCTCTCTTATTTGTTAAAGCGACTGCAGTTACGCACTTTGAACTGTGGAAAGGCACCGGAGTTTGTTAGGATTTCCCCAGGCGCTTTGTTTTCCCTGGGCCAAAAGGAGCCTTCACAATAACTTAACGCTAACACTGCATACTCCTTCCACTTCCAGACCACGGCTACCGCAAGGCAGGTCTCCGCGGGAAAACTTCCCTTCGCGAAGGGCAGATTGGCCGAGCTCATTGCAGGAAAGCGAAACCAAATGACGCTTTTCTCATTCTAACTGCTTTCGTCCGAGGAATGGATGATGTCCGAGTGTTCTTTTTCTCACTGAGATAAACAAAATCTGAAGTTGCCTCTGAGTTCTGTTCTTGGCAAATACGTGAAACTGACATACATTCATGCGGGGGTTTAAACACATGGCTTAGCTACGATTTCTCTTAGCACTGGGTTTTCTCTGGCCCTCACGTCAGGGCAACACTGCATAGGATTTACTCTGCCTGGAGAGAGTTTCCTGCTTTGTAGTTTGGGCTAGAAAACCTTGCTTTTGCAAGTGCAAATGGACCATATTCAGGTAGAAAAGAGAATACAAAAAGGCCTTTTCTCCCTGGGTTCTTTCACAATCTCTAAAAGCTAAAAGTCTATAGTTGCTCCTCTGGAAGGATAAATGCACTGCAATGTAGTTTTTCAGAAGAAGCCTTGAGTTTGCGAGAGCATAGGAGGAATTCATTGCAGGAAAGAGGAAGGCCAAAAAGTTTCTCTCCTTATGCCTGCCTTGCTCAGAGGAGTGGATGAAGTCAGGGACTTCTCCCTTTCCCTGAAAAACATGCAGGCCGCTGTTCCCTGTGCGCTCTCTTATTTGTTAAAGCGACTGCAGTTACACACTTTGAACTGTGGAAAGGCACCGGAGGTTGTTAGGATTTCCCCAGGCGCTTTGTTTTCCCTGGGCCAAAAGGAGCCTTCACAGTAGCTTAACGCTAACACTGCATACTCCTTCCACTTCCAGACCACGGGTACCGCAAGGCAGTTCTCCGCGGGAAAACTTCCCTTCGCGAGGGGCAGAATGGCCGAGCTCATTCCAGGAAAGCGAAACCAAATGACGCTTTTCTCATTCTAACTGCTTTCGTCCGAGGAATGGATGAAGTCCGAGTGTTCTTTTCTCACTGAGATATACAAAATCTGATGTTGCCTCTGAGCTCTGTTCTTGGC
Source organism: Elephas maximus indicus (assembly GCF_024166365.1). Taxonomy (NCBI): domain Eukaryota; kingdom Metazoa; phylum Chordata; class Mammalia; order Proboscidea; family Elephantidae; genus Elephas; species Elephas maximus. The sequence goes on from NC_064819.1 coordinate 36,333,737, forward strand.
AAATACGTGAAACTGACATACATTCATGTGGGGAAAGACATGGCTTTGCTACGATTTCTCTTAGCCCTGGGTTTTCTCTGGGCCTCACGTCAGGGCAACACTGCATAGGATATACTCTGTCTGGAGAGAGTTTCCTGCTTTGTAGTTTGGGGTAGAAAACCCTGATTTTGCAAGTGCCAATTCACCTGATTCAGATAGAAAAGAGAATAGAAAAAGGCCTTTTCTCCCTGGGTCCTTTCACAATCTCTAAAAGCTAAAACTCTATAGTTGCTCCTCTGGAAGGATAAATGCACTGCAAGGTAGTTTTTCAGAAGAAGCCTTGAGTTTGCGAGAGCATAGGAGGAATTCATTGCAGGAAAGAGGAAGGCCAAAAAGATTCTCTCCTTATGCCTGCCTTGCTCAGAGGAGTGGATGAAGTCAGGGACTTCTCCCTTTCCCTGAGAAACATGCAGGCCGCTGTTCCCTGTGCGCTCTCTTATTTGTTAAAGCGACTGCAGTTACACACTTTGAACTGTGGAAAGGCACCGGAGTTTCTTAGGATTTCCCCAGGCGCTTTGTTTTCCCTGGGCCAAAAGGAGCCTTCACAATAGCTTAACGCTAACACTGCATACTCCTTCCACTTCCAGACCACGGCTACCGCAAGGCAGGTCTCCGCGGGAAAACTTCCCTTCGCGAAGGGCAGATTGGCCGAGCTCATTGCAGGAAAGCGAAACCAAATGACGCTTTTCTCATTCTAACTGCTTTCGTCCGAGGAATGGATGATGTCCGAGTGTTCTTTTTCTCACTGAGATAAACAAAATCTGAAGTTGCCTCTGAGCTCTGTTCTTGGCAAATACGTGAAACTGACATACATTCATGCGGGGGTTTAAACACATGGCTTAGCTACGATTTCTCTTAGCACTGGGTTTTCTCTGGGCCTCACGTCAGGGCAACACTGCATAGGATTTACTCTGTCTGGAGAGGGTTTCCTGCTTTGTAGTTTGTGCTAGAAAACCCTGCTTTTGCAAGTGCCAATTGACCAGATTCAGGTAGAAAAAAGAATACAAAAAGGCCTTTTCTCCCTGTGTCGTTTCACAATCTCTAAAAGCTAAAAGTCTATAGTTGCTCCTCTGGAAGGATAAATGCACTGCAATGTAGTTTTTCAGAAGAAGCCTTGAGTTTGCGAGAGCATAGGAGGAATTCATTGCAGGAAAGAGGAAGGCCAAAAAGTTTCTCTCCTTATGCCTGCCTTGCTCAGAGGAGTGGATGAAGTCAGGGACTTCTCCCTTTCCCTGAAAAACATGCAGGCCGCTGTTCCCTGTGCGCTCTCTTATTTGTTAAAGCGACTGCAGTTACACACTTTGAACTGTGGAAAGGCACCGGAGGTTGTTAGGATTTCCCCAGGCGCTTTGTTTTCCCTGGGCCAAAAGGAGCCTTCACAGTAGCTTAACGCTAACACTGCATACTCCTTCCACTTCCAGACCACGGGTACCGCAAGGCAGTTCTCCGCGGGAAAACTTCCCTTCGCGAGGGGCAGAATGGCCGAGCTCATTCCAGGAAAGCGAAACCAAATGACGCTTTTCTCATTCTAACTGCTTTCGTCCGAGGAATGGATGAAGTCCGAGTGTTCTTTTCTCACTGAGATATACAAAATCTGATGTTGCCTCTGAGCTCTGTTCTTGGCAAATACGTGAAACTGACATACATTCATGTGGGGAAACACATGGCTTTGCTACGATTTCTCTTAGCCCTGGGTTTTCTCTGGGCCTCACGTCAGGGCAACACTGCATAGGATATACTCTGTCTGGAGAGAGTTTCCTGCTTTGTAGTTTGGGGTAGAAAACCCTGATTTTGCAAGTGCCAATTCACCTGATTCAGATAGAAAAGAGAATAGAAAAAGGCCTTTTCTCCCTGGGTCCTTTCACAATCTCTAAAAGCTAAAACTCTATAGTTGCTCCTCTGGAAGGATAAATGCACTGCAAGGTAGTTTTTCAGAAGAAGCCTTGAGTTTGCGAGAGCATAGGAGGAATTCATTGCAGGAAAGAGGAAGGCCAAAAAGATTCTCTCCTTATGCCTGCCTTGCTCAGAGGAGTGGATGAAGTCAGGGACTTCTCCCTTTCCCTGAGAAACATGCAGGCCGCTGTTCCCTGTGCGCTCTCTTATTTGTTAAAGCGACTGCAGTTACACACTTTGAACTGTGGAAAGGCACCGGAGTTTCTTAGGATTTCCCCAGGCGCTTTGTTTTCCCTGGGCCAAAAGGAGCCTTCACAATAGCTTAACGCTAACACTGCATACTCCTTCCACTTCCAGACCACGGCTACCGCAAGGCAGGTCTCCGCGGGAAAACTTCCCTTCGCGAAGGGCAGATTGGCCGAGCTCATTGCAGGAAAGCGAAACCAAATGACGTTTTCTCATTCTAACTGCTTTCGTGCGAGGAATGGATGAAGTCCGAGTGTTCTTTTTCTCACTGAGATACAAAAAATCTGATGTTGCCTCTCAGCTCTGTTCTTGGCAAATACGTGAAGCTGACGTACATTCATGTGGGGAAACACATGGCTTTGCTAGGATTTCTCTTAGCACTGGGTTTTCTCTGGGCCTCACGTCATGGCAACACTGCATAGGATTTACTCTGTCTGGAGAAGGTTTCGTGCTTTGTAGTCTGGGCTAGAAACACTTGCTTTTGCAAGTGCCAATTGACCAGATTCAGGTAGAAAAGAGAATACAAAAAGGCCTTTTCTCCCTGGGTTCTTTCACAATCTCTAAAAGCTAAAACTCTATAGTTGTTCCTCTGGAAGGATAAATGCACTGCAATGTAGTTTTTCAGAAGAAGCCTTGAGTTTGCGAGAGCATAGGAGGAATTCATTGCAGGAAAGAGGAAGGCCAAAGAGTTTCTCTCCTTATGCCTGCCTTGCTCAGAGGAGTGGATGAAGTCAGGGACTTCTCCCTTTCACTGAGAAACATGCAGGCCGCTGTTCCCTGTGCGCTCTCTTATTTGTTAAAGCGACTGCAGTTACACACTTTGAACTCTGGAAAGGCACCGGAGTTTCTTAGGATTTCCCCAGGCGCTTTGTTTTCCCTGGGCCAAAAGAAGCCTTCACAATAGGTTAACGCTAACACTGCATACTCCTTCCACTTCCAGACCACGGCTACCGCAAGGCAGGTCTCTGCCGGAAAACTTCCCTTCGCGAAGGGCAGCTTGGCCGAGCTCATTGCAGGAAAGCGAAACCAAATGACGCTTTTCTCATTCAAACTGCTTTCGTCCGAGGAATGGATAATGTCCGAGTGTTCTTTTTCTCACTGAGATAAACAAAATCTGAAGTTGCCTCTGAGCTCTGTTCTTGGCAAATACGTGAAACTGACATACATTCATGTGGGTAAACACATGGCTTTGCTACGATTTCTCTTAGCACTGGGTTTTCTCTGGGCCTCACGTCAGGGCAACACTGCATAGGATTTACTCTGTCTGGAGAGAGTTTCCTGCTTTGTAGTTTGTGCTAGAAAACCCTGCTTTAGCAAGTGCCAATTGACCAGATTCAGGTAGAAAAAAGAATACAAAAAGGCCTTTTCTCCCTGTGTCCTTTCACAATCTCTAAAAGCTAAAAGTCTATAGTTGCTCCTCTGGAAGAATAAATGCACTGCAATATAGTTTTTCAGAAGAAGCCTTGAGTTTGCGAGAGCATAGGAGGAATTCATTGCAGGAAAGAGGAAGGCCAAAAAGGTTCTCTCCTTATGCCTGCCTTGCTCAGAGGAGTGGATGAAGTCATGGACTTCTCCCTTTCCCTGAGAAACATGCAGGCCGCTGTTCCCTGTGCGCTCTCTTATTTGTTAAAGCGACTGCAGTTACGCACTTTGAACTGTGGAAAGGCACCGGAGTTTGTTAGGATTTCCCCAGGCGCTTTGTTTTCCCTGGGCCAAAAGGAGCCTTCACAATAACTTAACGCTAACACTGCATACTCCTTCCACTTCCAGACCACGGCTACCGCAAGGCAGGTCTCCGCGGGAAAACTTCCCTTCGCGAAGGGCAGATTGGCCGAGCTCATTGCAGGAAAGCGAAACCAAATGACGCTTTTCTCATTCTAACTGCTTTCGTCCGAGGAATGGATGATGTCCGAGTGTTCTTTTTCTCACTGAGATAAACAAAATCTGAAGTTGCCTCTGAGTTCTGTTCTTGGCAAATACGTGAAACTGACATACATTCATGCGGGGGTTTAAACACATGGCTTAGCTACGATTTCTCTTAGCACTGGGTTTTCTCTGGCCCTCACGTCAGGGCAACACTGCATAGGATTTACTCTGCCTGGAGAGAGTTTCCTGCTTTGTAGTTTGGGCTAGAAAACCTTGCTTTTGCAAGTGCAAATGGACCATATTCAGGTAGAAAAGAGAATACAAAAAGGCCTTTTCTCCCTGGGTTCTTTCACAATCTCTAAAAGCTAAAAGTCTATAGTTGCTCCTCTGGAAGGATAAATGCACTGCAATGTAGTTTTTCAGAAGAAGCCTTGAGTTTGCGAGAGCATAGGAGGAATTCATTGCAGGAAAGAGGAAGGCCAAAAAGTTTCTCTCCTTATGCCTGCCTTGCTCAGAGGAGTGGATGAAGTCAGGGACTTCTCCCTTTCCCTGAAAAACATGCAGGCCGCTGTTCCCTGTGCGCTCTCTTATTTGTTAAAGCGACTGCAGTTACACACTTTGAACTGTGGAAAGGCACCGGAGGTTGTTAGGATTTCCCCAGGCGCTTTGTTTTCCCTGGGCCAAAAGGAGCCTTCACAGTAGCTTAACGCTAACACTGCATACTCCTTCCACTTCCAGACCACGGGTACCGCAAGGCAGTTCTCCGCGGGAAAACTTCCCTTCGCGAGGGGCAGAATGGCCGAGCTCATTCCAGGAAAGCGAAACCAAATGACGCTTTTCTCATTCTAACTGCTTTCGTCCGAGGAATGGATGAAGTCCGAGTGTTCTTTTCTCACTGAGATATACAAAATCTGATGTTGCCTCTGAGCTCTGTTCTTGGCAAATACGTGAAACTGACATACATTCATGTGGGGAAAGACATGGCTTTGCTACGATTTCTCTTAGCCCTGGGTTTTCTCTGGGCCTCACGTCAGGGCAACACTGCATAGGATATACTCTGTCTGGAGAGAGTTTCCTGCTTTGTAGTTTGGGGTAGAAAACCCTGATTTTGCAAGTGCCAATTCACCTGATTCAGATAGAAAAGAGAATAGAAAAAGGCCTTTTCTCCCTGGGTCCTTTCACAATCTCTAAAAGCTAAAACTCTATAGTTGCTCCTCTGGAAGGATAAATGCACTGCAAGGTAGTTTTTCAGAAGAAGCCTTGAGTTTGCGAGAGCATAGGAGGAATTCATTGCAGGAAAGAGGAAGGCCAAAAAGATTCTCTCCTTATGCCTGCCTTGCTCAGAGGAGTGGATGAAGTCAGGGACTTCTCCCTTTCCCTGAGAAACATGCAGGCCGCTGTTCCCTGTGCGCTCTCTTATTTGTTAAAGCGACTGCAGTTACACACTTTGAACTGTGGAAAGGCACCGGAGTTTCTTAGGATTTCCCCAGGCGCTTTGTTTTCCCTGGGCCAAAAGGAGCCTTCACAATAGCTTAACGCTAACACTGCATACTCCTTCCACTTCCAGACCACGGCTACCGCAAGGCAGGTCTCCGCGGGAAAACTTCCCTTCGCGAAGGGCAGATTGGCCGAGCTCATTGCAGGAAAGCGAAACCAAATGACGCTTTTCTCATTCTAACTGCTTTCGTCCGAGGAATGGATGATGTCCGAGTGTTCTTTTTCTCACTGAGATAAACAAAATCTGAAGTTGCCTCTGAGCTCTGTTCTTGGCAAATACGTGAAACTGACATACATTCATGCGGGGGTTTAAACACATGGCTTAGCTACGATTTCTCTTAGCACTGGGTTTTCTCTGGGCCTCACGTCAGGGCAACACTGCATAGGATTTACTCTGTCTGGAGAGAGTTTCCTGCTTTGTAGTTTGTGCTAGAAAACCCTGCTTTAGCAAGTGCCAATTGACCAGATTCAGGTAGAAAAAAGAATACAAAAAGGCCTTTTCTCCCTGTGTCCTTTCACAATCTCTAAAAGCTAAAAGTCTATAGTTGCTCCTCTGGAAGAATAAATGCACTGCAATATAGTTTTTCAGAAGAAGCCTTGAGTTTGCGAGAGCATAGGAGGAATTCATTGCAGGAAAGAGGAAGGCCAAAAAGGTTCTCTCCTTATGCCTGCCTTGCTCAGAGGAGTGGATGAAGTCATGGACTTCTCCCTTTCCCTGAGAAACATGCAGGCCGCTGTTCCCTGTGCGCTCTCTTATTTGTTAAAGCGACTGCAGTTACGCACTTTGAACTGTGGAAAGGCACCGGAGTTTGTTAGGATTTCCCCAGGCGCTTTGTTTTCCCTGGGCCAAAAGGAGCCTTCACAATAACTTAACGCTAACACTGCATACTCCTTCCACTTCCAGACCACGGCTACCGCAAGGCAGGTCTCCGCGGGAAAACTTCCCTTCGCGAAGGGCAGATTGGCCGAGCTCATTGCAGGAAAGCGAAACCAAATGACGCTTTTCTCATTCTAACTGCTTTCGTCCGAGGAATGGATGATGTCCGAGTGTTCTTTTTCTCACTGAGATAAACAAAATCTGAAGTTGCCTCTGAGTTCTGTTCTTGGCAAATACGTGAAACTGACATACATTCATGCGGGGGTTTAAACACATGGCTTAGCTACGATTTCTCTTAGCACTGGGTTTTCTCTGGCCCTCACGTCAGGGCAACACTGCATAGGATTTACTCTGCCTGGAGAGAGTTTCCTGCTTTGTAGTTTGGGCTAGAAAACCTTGCTTTTGCAAGTGCAAATGGACCATATTCAGGTAGAAAAGAGAATACAAAAAGGCCTTTTCTCCCTGGGTTCTTTCACAATCTCTAAAAGCTAAAAGTCTATAGTTGCTCCTCTGGAAGGATAAATGCACTGCAATGTAGTTTTTCAGAAGAAGCCTTGAGTTTGCGAGAGCATAGGAGGAATTCATTGCAGGAAAGAGGAAGGCCAAAAAGTTTCTCTCCTTATGCCTGCCTTGCTCAGAGGAGTGGATGAAGTCAGGGACTTCTCCCTTTCCCTGAAAAACATGCAGGCCGCTGTTCCCTGTGCGCTCTCTTATTTGTTAAAGCGACTGCAGTTACACACTTTGAACTGTGGAAAGGCACCGGAGGTTGTTAGGATTTCCCCAGGCGCTTTGTTTTCCCTGGGCCAAAAGGAGCCTTCACAGTAGCTTAACGCTAACACTGCATACTCCTTCCACTTCCAGACCACGGGTACCGCAAGGCAGTTCTCCGCGGGAAAACTTCCCTTCGCGAGGGGCAGAATGGCCGAGCTCATTCCAGGAAAGCGAAACCAAATGACGCTTTTCTCATTCTAACTGCTTTCGTCCGAGGAATGGATGAAGTCCGAGTGTTCTTTTCTCACTGAGATATACAAAATCTGATGTTGCCTCTGAGCTCTGTTCTTGGCAAATACGTGAAACTGACATACATTCATGTGGGGAAAGACATGGCTTTGCTACGATTTCTCTTAGCCCTGGGTTTTCTCTGGGCCTCACGTCAGGGCAACACTGCATAGGATATACTCTGTCTGGAGAGAGTTTCCTGCTTTGTAGTTTGGGGTAGAAAACCCTGATTTTGCAAGTGCCAATTCACCTGATTCAGATAGAAAAGAGAATAGAAAAAGGCCTTTTCTCCCTGGGTCCTTTCACAATCTCTAAAAGCTAAAACTCTATAGTTGCTCCTCTGGAAGGATAAATGCACTGCAAGGTAGTTTTTCAGAAGAAGCCTTGAGTTTGCGAGAGCATAGGAGGAATTCATTGCAGGAAAGAGGAAGGCCAAAAAGATTCTCTCCTTATGCCTGCCTTGCTCAGAGGAGTGGATGAAGTCAGGGACTTCTCCCTTTCCCTGAGAAACATGCAGGCCGCTGTTCCCTGTGCGCTCTCTTATTTGTTAAAGCGACTGCAGTTACACACTTTGAACTGTGGAAAGGCACCGGAGTTTCTTAGGATTTCCCCAGGCGCTTTGTTTTCCCTGGGCCAAAAGGAGCCTTCACAATAGCTTAACGCTAACACTGCATACTCCTTCCACTTCCAGACCACGGCTACCGCAAGGCAGGTCTCCGCGGGAAAACTTCCCTTCGCGAAGGGCAGATTGGCCGAGCTCATTGCAGGAAAGCGAAACCAAATGACGCTTTTCTCATTCTAACTGCTTTCGTCCGAGGAATGGATGATGTCCGAGTGTTCTTTTTCTCACTGAGATAAACAAAATCTGAAGTTGCCTCTGAGCTCTGTTCTTGGCAAATACGTGAAACTGACATACATTCATGCGGGGGTTTAAACACATGGCTTAGCTACGATTTCTCTTAGCACTGGGTTTTCTCTGGGCCTCACGTCAGGGCAACACTGCATAGGATTTACTCTGTCTGGAGAGGGTTTCCTGCTTTGTAGTTTGTGCTAGAAAACCCTGCTTTTGCAAGTGCCAATTGACCAGATTCAGGTAGAAAAAAGAATACAAAAAGGCCTTTTCTCCCTGTGTCGTTTCACAATCTCTAAAAGCTAAAAGTCTATAGTTGCTCCTCTGGAAGGATAAATGCACTGCAATGTAGTTTTTCAGAAGAAGCCTTGACTTTGCGAGAGCATAGGAGGAATTCATTGCAGGAAAGAGGAAGGCCAAAAAGTTTCTCTCCTTATGCCTGCCTTGCTCAGAGGAGTGGATGAAGTCAGGGACTTCTCCCTTTCCCTGAAAAACATGCAGGCCGCTGTTCCCTGTGCGCTCTCTTATTTGTTAAAGCGACTGCAGTTACACACTTTGAACTGTGGAAAGGCACCGGAGGTTGTTAGGATTTCCCCAGGCGCTTTGTTTTCCCTGGGCCAAAAGGAGCCTTCACAGTAGCTTAACGCTAACACTGCATACTCCTTCCACTTCCAGACCACGGGTACCGCAAGGCAGTTCTCCGCGGGAAAACTTCCCTTCGCGAGGGGCAGAATGGCCGAGCTCATTCCAGGAAAGCGAAACCAAATGACGCTTTTCTCATTCTAACTGCTTTCGTCCGAGGAATGGATGAAGTCCGAGTGTTCTTTTCTCACTGAGATATACAAAATCTGATGTTGCCTCTGAGCTCTGTTCTTGGCAAATACGTGAAACTGACATACATTCATGTGGGGAAAGACATGGCTTTGCTACGATTTCTCTTAGCCCTGGGTTTTCTCTGGGCCTCACGTCAGGGCAACACTGCATAGGATATACTCTGTCTGGAGAGAGTTTCCTGCTTTGTAGTTTGGGGTAGAAAACCCTGATTTTGCAAGTGCCAATTCACCTGATTCAGATAGAAAAGAGAATAGAAAAAGGCCTTTTCTCCCTGGGTCCTTTCACAATCTCTAAAAGCTAAAACTCTATAGTTGCTCCTCTGGAAGGATAAATGCACTGCAAGGTAGTTTTTCAGAAGAAGCCTTGAGTTTGCGAGAGCATAGGAGGAATTCATTGCAGGAAAGAGGAAGGCCAAAAAGATTCTCTCCTTATGCCTGCCTTGCTCAGAGGAGTGGATGAAGTCAGGGACTTCTCCCTTTCCCTGAGAAACATGCAGGCCGCTGTTCCCTGTGCGCTCTCTTATTTGTTAAAGCGACTGCAGTTACACACTTTGAACTGTGGAAAGGCACCGGAGTTTCTTAGGATTTCCCCAGGCGCTTTGTTTTCCCTGGGCCAAAAGGAGCCTTCACAATAGCTTAACGCTAACACTGCATACTCCTTCCACTTCCAGACCACGGCTACCGCAAGGCAGGTCTCCGCGGGAAAACTTCCCTTCGCGAAGGGCAGATTGGCCGAGCTCATTGCAGGAAAGCGAAACCAAATGACGTTTTCTCATTCTAACTGCTTTCGTGCGAGGAATGGATGATGTCCGAGTGTTCTTTTTCTCACTGAGATACAAAAAATCTGATGTTGCCTCTCAGCTCTGTTCTTGGCAAATACGTGAAGCTGACGTACATTCATGTGGGGAAACACATGGCTTTGCTAGGATTTCTCTTAGCACTGGGTTTTCTCTGGGCCTCACGTCATGGCAACACTGCATAGGATTTACTCTGTCTGGAGAAGGTTTCGTGCTTTGTAGTCTGGGCTAGAAACACTTGCTTTTGCAAGTGCCAATTGACCAGATTCAGGTAGAAAAGAGAATACAAAAAGGCCTTTTCTCCCTGGGTTCTTTCACAATCTCTAAAAGCTAAAACTCTATAGTTGTTCCTCTGGAAGGATAAATGCACTGCAATGTAGTTTTTCAGAAGAAGCCTTGAGTTTGCGAGAGCATAGGAGGAATTCATTGCAGGAAAGAGGAAGGCCAAAGAGTTTCTCTCCTTATGCCTGCCTTGCTCAGAGGAGTGGATGAAGTCAGGGACTTCTCCCTTTCCCTGAGAAACATGCAGGCCGCTGTTCCCTGTGCGCTCTCTTATTTGTTAAAGCGACTGCAGTTACACACTTTGAACTCTGGAAAGGCACCGGAGTTTCTTAGGATTTCCCCAGGCGCTTTGTTTTCCCTGGGCCAAAAGAAGCCTTCACAATAGGTTAACGCTAACACTGCATACTCCTTCCACTTCCAGACCACGGCTACCGCAAGGCAGGTCTCTGCCGGAAAACTTCCCTTCGCGAAGGGCAGCTTGGCCGAGCTCATTGCAGGAAAGCGAAACCAAATGACGCTTTTCTCATTCAAACTGCTTTCGTCCGAGGAATGGATAATGTCCGAGTGTTCTTTTTCTCACTGAGATAAACAAAATCTGAAGTTGCCTCTGAGCTCTGTTCTTGGCAAATACGTGAAACTGACATACATTCATGTGGGTAAACACATGGCTTTGCTACGATTTCTCTTAGCACTGGGTTTTCTCTGGGCCTCACGTCAGGGCAACACTGCATAGGATTTACTCTGTCTGGAGAAGGTTTCCTGCTTTGTAGTTTGTGCTAGAAAACCCTGCTTTAGCAAGTGCCAATTGACCAGATTCAGGTAGAAAAAAGAATACAAAAAGGCCTTTTCTCCCTGTGTCCTTTCACAATCTCTAAAAGCTAAAAGTCTATAGTTGCTCCTCTGGAAGAATAAATGCACTGCAATATAGTTTTTCAGAAGAAGCCTTGAGTTTGCGAGAGCATAGGAGGAATTCATTGCAGGAAAGAGGAAGGCCAAAAAGGTTCTCTCCTTATGCCTGCCTTGCTCAGAGGAGTGGATGAAGTCATGGACTTCTCCCTTTCCCTGAGAAACATGCAGGCCGCTGTTCCCTGTGCGCTCTCTTATTTGTTAAAGCGACTGCAGTTACGCACTTTGAACTGTGGAAAGGCACCGGAGTTTGTTAGGATTTCCCCAGGCGCTTTGTTTTCCCTGGGCCAAAAGGAGCCTTCACAATAACTTAACGCTAACACTGCATACTCCTTCCACTTCCAGACCACGGCTACCGCAAGGCAGGTCTCCGCGGGAAAACTTCCCTTCGCGAAGGGCAGATTGGCCGAGCTCATTGCAGGAAAGCGAAACCAAATGACGCTTTTCTCATTCAAACTGCTTTCGTCCGAGGAATGGATGATGTCCGAGTGTTCTTTTTCTCACTGAGATAAACAAAATCTGAAGTTGCCTCTGAGTTCTGTTCTTGGCAAATACGTGAAACTGACATACATTCATGCGGGGGTTTAAACACATGGCTTAGCTACGATTTCTCTTAGCACTGGGTTTTCTCTGGCCCTCACGTCAGGGCAACACTGCATAGGATTTACTCTGTCTGGAGAGGGTTTCCTGCTTTGTAGTTTGTGCTAGAAAACCCTGCTTTTGCAAGTGCCAATTGACCAGATTCAGGTAGAAAAAAGAATACAAAAAGGCCTTTTCTCCCTGGGTCCTTTCACAATCTCTAAAAGCTAAAAGTCTATAGTTGCTCCTCTGGAAGGATAAATGCACTGCAATGTAGTTTTTCAGAAGAAGCCTTGAGTTTGCGAGAGCATAGGAGGAATTCATTGCAGGAAAGAGGAAGGCCAAAAAGATTCTCTCCTTATGCCTGCCTTGCTCAGAGGAGTGGATGAAGTCAGGGACTTCTCCCTTTCCCTGAGAAACATGCAGGCCGCTGTTCCCTGTGCGCTCTCTTATTTGTTAAAGCGACTGCAGTTACACACTTTGAACTGTGGAAAGGCACCGGAGTTTGTTAGGATTTCCCCAGGCGCTTTGTTTTCCCTGGGCCAAAAGGAGCCTTCACAGTAGCTTAACGCTAACACTGCATACTCCTTGCCCTTCCAGACCACGGGTACCGCAAGGCAGTTCTCCGCGGGAAAACTTCCCTTCGCGAGGGGCAGATTGGCCGAGCTCATTCCAGGAAAGCGAAACCAAATGACGCTTTTCTCATTCTAACTGCTTTCGTCCAAGGAATGGATGAAGTCCGAGTGTTCTTTTCTCACTGAGATATACAAAATCTGATGTTGCCTCTGAGCTCTGTTCTTGGCAAATACGTGAAACTGACATACATTCATGTGGGGAAAGACATGGCTTTGCTACGATTTCTCTTAGCACTGGGTTTTCTCTGGGCCTCACGTCATGGCAACACTGCATAGGATTTACTCTGTCTGGAGAGAGTTTCCTGCTTTGTAGTTTCTGCTAGAAAACCCTGCTTTTGCAAGTGCCAATTGACCAGATTCAGGTAGAAAAGAGAATACAAAAAGGCCTTTTCTCCCTGGGTTCTTTCACAATCTCTAAAAGCTAAAAGTCTATAGTTGCTCCTCTGGAAGGATAAATGCACTGCAATGTAGTTTTTCAGAAGAAGCCTTGAGTTTGCGAGAGCATAGGAGGAATTCATTGCAGGAAAGAGGAAGGCCAAAAAGGTTCTCTCCTTATGCCTGCCTTGCTCAGAGGAGTGGATGAAGTCAGGGACTTCTCCCTTTCCCTGAAAAACATGCAGGCCGCTGTTCCCTGTGCGCTCTCTTATTTGTTAAAGCGACTGCAGTTACACACTTTGAACTGTGGAAAGGCACCGGAGTTTGTTAGGATTTCCCCAGGCGCTTTGTTTTCCCTGGGCCAAAAGGAGCCTTCACAATAACTTAACGCTAACACTGCATACTCCTTCCACTTCCAGACCACGGCTACCGCAAGGCAGGTCTCCGCGGGAAAACTTCCCTTCGCGAAGGGCAGATTGGCCGAGCTCATTGCAGGAAAGTGAAACCAAATGACGCTTTTCTCATTCTAACTGCTTTCGTGCGAGGAATGGATGAAGTCCGAGTGTTCTTTTTCTCACTGAGATAAACAAAATCTGATGTTGCCTCTGAGCTCTGTGCTTGGCAAATACGTGAAACTGACATACATTCATGTGGGGAAACACATGGCTTTGCTAGGATTTCTCTTAGCCCTGGGTTTTCTCTGGGCCTCACGTCAGGGCAACCCTGCATAGGATTTACTCTGTCTGGAGAAGGTTTCGTGCTTTGTAGTTTGGGCTAGAAACACTTGCTTTTGCAAGTGCCAATTGACCAGATTCAGGTAGAAAAGAGAATACAAAAAGGCCTTTTCTCCCTGTGTCGTTTCACAATCTCTAAAAGCTAAAAGTCTATAGTTGCTCCTCTGGAAGGATAAATGCACTGCAATGTAGTTTTTCAGAAGAAGCCTTGAGTTTGCGAGAGCATAGGAGGAATTCATTGCAGGAAAGAGGAAGGCCAAAAAGGTTCTCTCCTTATGCCTGCCTTGCTCAGAGGAGTTGATGAAGTCAGGGACTTCTCCCTTTCCCTGAGAAACATGCAGGCCGCTGTTCCCTGTGCGCTCTCTTATTTGTTAAAGCGACTGCAGTTACACACTTTGAACTGTGGAAAGGCACCGGAGTTTGTTAGGATTTCCCCAGGCGCTTTGTTTTCCCTGGGCCAAAAGGAGCCTTCACAATAGCTTAACGCTAACACTGCATACTCCTTGCACTTCCAGACCACGGGTAACGCAAGGCAGGTCTCCGCGGGAAAACTTCCCTTCGCGAGGGGCAGATTGGCCGAGCTCATTCCAGGAAAGCGAAACCAAATGACGCTTTTCTCATTCTAACTGCTTTCATCCGAGGAATGGATGAAGTCCGAGTGTTCTTTTTCTCACTGAGATACACAAAATCTGAAGTTGCCTCTGAGCTCTGTTCTTGGCAAATACGTGAAACTGACATACATTCATGTGGGGAAACACATGGCTTTGCTAGGATTTCTCTTAGCACTGGGTTTTCTCTGGGCCTCACGTCATGGCAACACTGCCTAGGATTTACTCTGTCTGGAGAAGGTTTCCTGCTTTGTAGTTTGTGCTAGAAAACCTTGCTTTTGCAAGTGCCAATTGACCAGATTCAGGTAGAAAAGAGAATACAAAAAGGCCTTTTCTCCCTGGGTCCTTTCACAATCTCTAAAAGCTAAAAGTCTATAGTTGCTCCTCTGGAAGGATAAATGCACTGCAATGTAGTTTTTCAGAAGAAGCCTTGAGTTTGCGAGAGCATAGGAGGAATTCATTGCAGGAAAGAGGAAGGCCAAAAAGTTTCTCTCCTTATGCCTGCCTTGCTCAGAGGAGTGGATGAAGTCAGGGACTTCTCCCTTTCCTTGAGAAACATGCAGGCCGCTGTTCCCTGTGCGCTCTCTTATTTGTTAAAGCGACTGCAGTTACACACTTTGAACTGTGGAAAGGCACCGGAGTTTGTTAGGATTTCCCCAGGCGCTTTGTTTTCCCTGGGCCAAAAGGAGCCTTCACAATAACTTAACGCTAACACTGCATACTCCTTCCACTTCCAGACCACGGCTACCGCAAGGCAGGTCTCCGCGGGAAAACTTCCCTTCGCGAAGGGCAGATTGGCCGAGCTCATTGCAGGAAAGCGAAACCAAATGACGCTTTTCTCATTCTAACTGCTTTCGTCCGAGGAATGGATGAAGTCCGAGTGTTCTTTTTCTCACTGAGATACACAAAATCTGATGTTGCCTCTGAGCTCTGTGCTTGGCAAATACGTGAAACTGACATACATTCATGTGGGGAAAGACATGGCTTTGCTAGGATTTCTCTTAGCACTGGGTTTTCTCTGGGCCTCACGTCATGGCAACACTGCATAGGATTTACTCTGCCTGGAGAGAGTTTCCTGCTTTGTAGTTTGGGCTAGAAAACCTTGCTTTTGCAAGTGCAAATGGACCATATTCAGGTAGAAAAGAGAATACAAAAAGGCCTTTTCTCCCTGGGTTCTTTCACAATCTCTAAAAGCTAAAAGTCTATAGTTGCTCCTCTGGAAGGATAAATGCACTGCAATGTAGTTTTTCAGAAGAAGCCTTGAGTTTGCGAGAGCATAGGAGGAATTCATTGCAGGAAAGAGGAAGGCCAAAAAGTTTCTCTCCTTATGCCTGCCTTGCTCAGAGGAGTGGATGAAGTCAGGGACTTCTCCGTTTCCCTGAAAAACATGCAGGCCGCTGTTCCCTGTGCGCTCTCTTATTTGTTAAAGCGACTGCAGTTACACACTTTGAACTGTGGAAAGGCACCGGAGGTTGTTAGGATTTCCCCAGGCGCTTTGTTTTCCCTGGGCCAAAAGGAGCCTTCACAGTAGCTTAACGCTAACACTGCATACTCCTTCCACTTCCAGACCACGGGTACCGCAAGGCAGTTCTCCGCGGGAAAACTTCCCTTCGCGAGGGGCAGAATGGCCGAGCTCATTCCAGGAAAGCGAAACCAAATGACGCTTTTCTCATTCTAACTGCTTTCGTCCGAGGAATGGATGAAGTCCGAGTGTTCTTTTCTCACTGAGATATACAAAATCTGATGTTGCCTCTGAGCTCTGTTCTTGGCAAATACGTGAAACTGACATACATTCATGTGGGGAAAGACATGGCTTTGCTACGATTTCTCTTAGCCCTGGGTTTTCTCTGGGCCTCACGTCAGGGCAACACTGCATAGGATATACTCTGTCTGGAGAGAGTTTCCTGCTTTGTAGTTTGGGGTAGAAAACCCTGATTTTGCAAGTGCCAATTCACCTGATTCAGATAGAAAAGAGAATAGAAAAAGGCCTTTTCTCCCTGGGTCCTTTCACAATCTCTAAAAGCTAAAACTCTATAGTTGCTCCTCTGGAAGGATAAATGCACTGCAAGGTAGTTTTTCAGAAGAAGCCTTGAGTTTGCGAGAGCATAGGAGGAATTCATTGCAGGAAAGAGGAAGGCCAAAAAGATTCTCTCCTTATGCCTGCCTTGCTCAGAGGAGTGGATGAAGTCAGGGACTTCTCCCTTTCCCTGAGAAACATGCAGGCCGCTGTTCCCTGTGCGCTCTCTTATTTGTTAAAGCGACTGCAGTTACACACTTTGAACTGTGGAAAGGCACCGGAGTTTCTTAGGATTTCCCCAGGCGCTTTGTTTTCCCTGGGCCAAAAGGAGCCTTCACAATAGCTTAACGCTAACACTGCATACTCCTTCCACTTCCAGACCACGGCTACCGCAAGGCAGGTCTCCGCGGGAAAACTTCCCTTCGCGAAGGGCAGATTGGCCGAGCTCATTGCAGGAAAGCGAAACCAAATGACGCTTTTCTCATTCTAACTGCTTTCGTCCGAGGAATGGATGATGTCCGAGTGTTCTTTTTCTCACTGAGATAAACAAAATCTGAAGTTGCCTCTGAGCTCTGTTCTTGGCAAATACGTGAAACTGACATACATTCATGCGGGGGTTTAAACACATGGCTTAGCTACGATTTCTCTTAGCACTGGGTTTTCTCTGGGCCTCACGTCAGGGCAACACTGCATAGGATTTACTCTGTCTGGAGAGGGTTTCCTGCTTTGTAGTTTGTGCTAGAAAACCCTGCTTTTGCAAGTGCCAATTGACCAGATTCAGGTAGAAAAAAGAATACAAAAAGGCCTTTTCTCCCTGTGTCGTTTCACAATCTCTAAAAGCTAAAAGTCTATAGTTGCTCCTCTGGAAGGATAAATGCACTGCAATGTAGTTTTTCAGAAGAAGCCTTGAGTTTGCGAGAGCATAGGAGGAATTCATTGCAGGAAAGAGGAAGGCCAAAAAGTTTCTCTCCTTATGCCTGCCTTGCTCAGAGGAGTGGATGAAGTCAGGGACTTCTCCCTTTCCCTGAAAAACATGCAGGCCGCTGTTCCCTGTGCGCTCTCTTATTTGTTAAAGCGACTGCAGTTACACACTTTGAACTGTGGAAAGGCACCGGAGGTTGTTAGGATTTCCCCAGGCGCTTTGTTTTCCCTGGGCCAAAAGGAGCCTTCACAGTAGCTTAACGCTAACACTGCATACTCCTTCCACTTCCAGACCACGGGTACCGCAAGGCAGTTCTCCGCGGGAAAACTTCCCTTCGCGAGGGGCAGAATGGCCGAGCTCATTCCAGGAAAGCGAAACCAAATGACGCTTTTCTCATTCTAACTGCTTTCGTCCGAGGAATGGATGAAGTCCGAGTGTTCTTTTCTCACTGAGATATACAAAATCTGATGTTGCCTCTGAGCTCTGTTCTTGGCAAATACGTGAAACTGACATACATTCATGTGGGGAAAGACATGGCTTTGCTACGATTTCTCTTAGCCCTGGGTTTTCTCTGGGCCTCACGTCAGGGCAACACTGCATAGGATATACTCTGTCTGGAGAGAGTTTCCTGCTTTGTAGTTTGGGGTAGAAAACCCTGATTTTGCAAGTGCCAATTCACCTGATTCAGATAGAAAAGAGAATAGAAAAAGGCCTTTTCTCCCTGGGTCCTTTCACAATCTCTAAAAGCTAAAACTCTATAGTTGCTCCTCTGGAAGGATAAATGCACTGCAAGGTAGTTTTTCAGAAGAAGCCTTGAGTTTGCGAGAGCATAGGAGGAATTCATTGCAGGAAAGAGGAAGGCCAAAAAGATTCTCTCCTTATGCCTGCCTTGCTCAGAGGAGTGGATGAAGTCAGGGACTTCTCCCTTTCCCTGAGAAACATGCAGGCCGCTGTTCCCTGTGCGCTCTCTTATTTGTTAAAGCGACTGCAGTTACACACTTTGAACTGTGGAAAGGCACCGGAGTTTCTTAGGATTTCCCCAGGCGCTTTGTTTTCCCTGGGCCAAAAGGAGCCTTCACAATAGCTTAACGCTAACACTGCATACTCCTTCCACTTCCAGACCACGGCTACCGCAAGGCAGGTCTCCGCGGGAAAACTTCCCTTCGCGAAGGGCAGATTGGCCGAGCTCATTGCAGGAAAGCGAAACCAAATGACGTTTTCTCATTCTAACTGCTTTCGTGCGAGGAATGGATGAAGTCCGAGTGTTCTTTTTCTCACTGAGATACAAAAAATCTGATGTTGCCTCTCAGCTCTGTTCTTGGCAAATACGTGAAGCTGACGTACATTCATGTGGGGAAACACATGGCTTTGCTAGGATTTCTCTTAGCACTGGGTTTTCTCTGGGCCTCACGTCATGGCAACACTGCATAGGATTTACTCTGTCTGGAGAAGGTTTCGTGCTTTGTAGTCTGGGCTAGAAACACTTGCTTTTGCAAGTGCCAATTGACCAGATTCAGGTAGAAAAGAGAATACAAAAAGGCCTTTTCTCCCTGGGTTCTTTCACAATCTCTAAAAGCTAAAACTCTATAGTTGTTCCTCTGGAAGGATAAATGCACTGCAATGTAGTTTTTCAGAAGAAGCCTTGAGTTTGCGAGAGCATAGGAGGAATTCATTGCAGGAAAGAGGAAGGCCAAAGAGTTTCTCTCCTTATGCCTGCCTTGCTCAGAGGAGTGGATGAAGTCAGGGACTTCTCCCTTTCACTGAGAAACATGCAGGCCGCTGTTCCCTGTGCGCTCTCTTATTTGTTAAAGCGACTGCAGTTACACACTTTGAACTCTGGAAAGGCACCGGAGTTTCTTAGGATTTCCCCAGGCGCTTTGTTTTCCCTGGGCCAAAAGAAGCCTTCACAATAGGTTAACGCTAACACTGCATACTCCTTCCACTTCCAGACCACGGCTACCGCAAGGCAGGTCTCTGCCGGAAAACTTCCCTTCGCGAAGGGCAGCTTGGCCGAGCTCATTGCAGGAAAGCGAAACCAAATGACGCTTTTCTCATTCAAACTGCTTTCGTCCGAGGAATGGATAATGTCCGAGTGTTCTTTTTCTCACTGAGATAAACAAAATCTGAAGTTGCCTCTGAGCTCTGTTCTTGGCAAATACGTGAAACTGACATACATTCATGTGGGTAAACACATGGCTTTGCTACGATTTCTCTTAGCACTGGGTTTTCTCTGGGCCTCACGTCAGGGCAACACTGCATAGGATTTACTCTGTCTGGAGAGAGTTTCCTGCTTTGTAGTTTGTGCTAGAAAACCCTGCTTTAGCAAGTGCCAATTGACCAGATTCAGGTAGAAAAAAGAATACAAAAAGGCCTTTTCTCCCTGTGTCCTTTCACAATCTCTAAAAGCTAAAAGTCTATAGTTGCTCCTCTGGAAGAATAAATGCACTGCAATATAGTTTTTCAGAAGAAGCCTTGAGTTTGCGAGAGCATAGGAGGAATTCATTGCAGGAAAGAGGAAGGCCAAAAAGGTTCTCTCCTTATGCCTGCCTTGCTCAGAGGAGTGGATGAAGTCATGGACTTCTCCCTTTCCCTGAGAAACATGCAGGCCGCTGTTCCCTGTGCGCTCTCTTATTTGTTAAAGCGACTGCAGTTACGCTCTTTGAACTGTGGAAAGGCACCGGCGTTTGTTAGGATTTCCCCAGGCGCTTTGTTTTCCCTGGGCCAAAAGGAGCCTTCACAATAACTTAACGCTAACACTGCATACTCCTTCCACTTCCAGACCACGGCTACCGCAAGGCAGGTCTCCGCGGGAAAACTTCCCTTCGCGAAGGGCAGATTGGCCGAGCTCATTGCAGGAAAGCGAAACCAAATGACGCTTTTCTCATTCTAACTGCTTTCGTCCGAGGAATGGATGATGTCCGAGTGTTCTTTTTCTCACTGAGATAAACAAAATCTGAAGTTGCCTCTGAGTTCTGTTCTTGGCAAATACGTGAAACTGACATACATTCATGCGGGGGTTTAAACACATGGCTTAGCTACGATTTCTCTTAGCACTGGGTTTTCTCTGGCCCTCACGTCAGGGCAACACTGCATAGGATTTACTCTGCCTGGAGAGAGTTTCCTGCTTTGTAGTTTGGGCTAGAAAACCTTGCTTTTGCAAGTGCAAATGGACCATATTCAGGTAGAAAAGAGAATACAAAAAGGCCTTTTCTCCCTGGGTTCTTTCACAATCTCTAAAAGCTAAAAGTCTATAGTTGCTCCTCTGGAAGGATAAATGCACTGCAATGTAGTTTTTCAGAAGAAGCCTTGAGTTTGCGAGAGCATAGGAGGAATTCATTGCAGGAAAGAGGAAGGCCAAAAAGTTTCTCTCCTTATGCCTGCCTTGCTCAGAGGAGTGGATGAAGTCAGGGACTTCTCCGTTTCCCTGAAAAACATGCAGGCCGCTGTTCCCTGTGCGCTCTCTTATTTGTTAAAGCGACTGCAGTTACACACTTTGAACTGTGGAAAGGCACCGGAGGTTGTTAGGATTTCCCCAGGCGCTTTGTTTTCCCTGGGCCAAAAGGAGCCTTCACAGTAGCTTAACGCTAACACTGCATACTCCTTCCACTTCCAGACCACGGGTACCGCAAGGCAGTTCTCCGCGGGAAAACTTCCCTTCGCGAGGGGCAGAATGGCCGAGCTCATTCCAGGAAAGCGAAACCAAATGACGCTTTTCTCATTCTAACTGCTTTCGTCCGAGGAATGGATGAAGTCCGAGTGTTCTTTTCTCACTGAGATATACAAAATCTGATGTTGCCTCTGAGCTCTGTTCTTGGCAAATACGTGAAACTGACATACATTCATGTGGGGAAAGACATGGCTTTGCTACGATTTCTCTTAGCCCTGGGTTTTCTCTGGGCCTCACGTCAGGGCAACACTGCATAGGATATACTCTGTCTGGAGAGAGTTTCCTGCTTTGTAGTTTGGGGTAGAAAACCCTGATTTTGCAAGTGCCAATTCACCTGATTCAGATAGAAAAGAGAATAGAAAAAGGCCTTTTCTCCCTGGGTCCTTTCACAATCTCTAAAAGCTAAAACTCTATAGTTGCTCCTCTGGAAGGATAAATGCACTGCAAGGTAGTTTTTCAGAAGAAGCCTTGAGTTTGCGAGAGCATAGGAGGAATTCATTGCAGGAAAGAGGAAGGCCAAAAAGATTCTCTCCTTATGCCTGCCTTGCTCAGAGGAGTGGATGAAGTCAGGGACTTCTCCCTTTCCCTGAGAAACATGCAGGCCGCTGTTCCCTGTGCGCTCTCTTATTTGTTAAAGCGACTGCAGTTACACACTTTGAACTGTGGAAAGGCACCGGAGTTTCTTAGGATTTCCCCAGGCGCTTTGTTTTCCCTGGGCCAAAAGGAGCCTTCACAATAGCTTAACGCTAACACTGCATACTCCTTCCACTTCCAGACCACGGCTACCGCAAGGCAGGTCTCCGCGGGAAAACTTCCCTTCGCGAAGGGCAGATTGGCCGAGCTCATTGCAGGAAAGCGAAACCAAATGACGCTTTTCTCATTCTAACTGCTTTCGTCCGAGGAATGGATGATGTCCGAGTGTTCTTTTTCTCACTGAGATAAACAAAATCTGAAGTTGCCTCTGAGCTCTGTTCTTGGCAAATACGTGAAACTGACATACATTCATGCGGGGGTTTAAACACATGGCTTAGCTACGATTTCTCTTAGCACTGGGTTTTCTCTGGGCCTCACGTCAGGGCAACACTGCATAGGATTTACTCTGTCTGGAGAGGGTTTCCTGCTTTGTAGTTTGTGCTAGAAAACCCTGCTTTTGCAAGTGCCAATTGACCAGATTCAGGTAGAAAAAAGAATACAAAAAGGCCTTTTCTCCCTGTGTCGTTTCACAATCTCTAAAAGCTAAAAGTCTATAGTTGCTCCTCTGGAAGGATAAATGCACTGCAATGTAGTTTTTCAGAAGAAGCCTTGACTTTGCGAGAGCATAGGAGGAATTCATTGCAGGAAAGAGGAAGGCCAAAAAGTTTCTCTCCTTATGCCTGCCTTGCTCAGAGGAGTGGATGAAGTCAGGGACTTCTCCCTTTCCCTGAAAAACATGCAGGCCGCTGTTCCCTGTGCGCTCTCTTATTTGTTAAAGCGACTGCAGTTACACACTTTGAACTGTGGAAAGGCACCGGAGGTTGTTAGGATTTCCCCAGGCGCTTTGTTTTCCCTGGGCCAAAAGGAGCCTTCACAGTAGCTTAACGCTAACACTGCATACTCCTTCCACTTCCAGACCACGGGTACCGCAAGGCAGTTCTCCGCGGGAAAACTTCCCTTCGCGAGGGGCAGAATGGCCGAGCTCATTCCAGGAAAGCGAAACCAAATGACGCTTTTCTCATTCTAACTGCTTTCGTCCGAGGAATGGATGAAGTCCGAGTGTTCTTTTCTCACTGAGATATACAAAATCTGATGTTGCCTCTGAGCTCTGTTCTTGGCAAATACGTGAAACTGACATACATTCATGTGGGGAAAGACATGGCTTTGCTACGATTTCTCTTAGCCCTGGGTTTTCTCTGGGCCTCACGTCAGGGCAACACTGCATAGGATATACTCTGTCTGGAGAGAGTTTCCTGCTTTGTAGTTTGGGGTAGAAAACCCTGATTTTGCAAGTGCCAATTCACCTGATTCAGATAGAAAAGAGAATAGAAAAAGGCCTTTTCTCCCTGGGTCCTTTCACAATCTCTAAAAGCTAAAACTCTATAGTTGCTCCTCTGGAAGGATAAATGCACTGCAAGGTAGTTTTTCAGAAGAAGCCTTGAGTTTGCGAGAGCATAGGAGGAATTCATTGCAGGAAAGAGGAAGGCCAAAAAGATTCTCTCCTTATGCCTGCCTTGCTCAGAGGAGTGGATGAAGTCAGGGACTTCTCCCTTTCCCTGAGAAACATGCAGGCCGCTGTTCCCTGTGCGCTCTCTTATTTGTTAAAGCGACTGCAGTTACACACTTTGAACTGTGGAAAGGCACCGGAGTTTCTTAGGATTTCCCCAGGCGCTTTGTTTTCCCTGGGCCAAAAGGAGCCTTCACAATAGCTTAACGCTAACACTGCATACTCCTTCCACTTCCAGACCACGGCTACCGCAAGGCAGGTCTCCGCGGGAAAACTTCCCTTCGCGAAGGGCAGATTGGCCGAGCTCATTGCAGGAAAGCGAAACCAAATGACGTTTTCTCATTCTAACTGCTTTCGTGCGAGGAATGGATGAAGTCCGAGTGTTCTTTTTCTCACTGAGATACAAAAAATCTGATGTTGCCTCTCAGCTCTGTTCTTGGCAAATACGTGAAGCTGACGTACATTCATGTGGGGAAACACATGGCTTTGCTAGGATTTCTCTTAGCACTGGGTTTTCTCTGGGCCTCACGTCATGGCAACACTGCATAGGATTTACTCTGTCTGGAGAAGGTTTCGTGCTTTGTAGTCTGGGCTAGAAACACTTGCTTTTGCAAGTGCCAATTGACCAGATTCAGGTAGAAAAGAGAATACAAAAAGGCCTTTTCTCCCTGGGTTCTTTCACAATCTCTAAAAGCTAAAACTCTATAGTTGTTCCTCTGGAAGGATAAATGCACTGCAATGTAGTTTTTCAGAAGAAGCCTTGAGTTTGCGAGAGCATAGGAGGAATTCATTGCAGGAAAGAGGAAGGCCAAAGAGTTTCTCTCCTTATGCCTGCCTTGCTCAGAGGAGTGGATGAAGTCAGGGACTTCTCCCTTTCACTGAGAAACATGCAGGCCGCTGTTCCCTGTGCGCTCTCTTATTTGTTAAAGCGACTGCAGTTACACACTTTGAACTCTGGAAAGGCACCGGAGTTTCTTAGGATTTCCCCAGGCGCTTTGTTTTCCCTGGGCCAAAAGAAGCCTTCACAATAGGTTAACGCTAACACTGCATACTCCTTCCACTTCCAGACCACGGCTACCGCAAGGCAGGTCTCTGCCGGAAAACTTCCCTTCGCGAAGGGCAGCTTGGCCGAGCTCATTGCAGGAAAGCGAAACCAAATGACGCTTTTCTCATTCAAACTGCTTTCGTCCGAGGAATGGATAATGTCCGAGTGTTCTTTTTCTCACTGAGATAAACAAAATCTGAAGTTGCCTCTGAGCTCTGTTCTTGGCAAATACGTGAAACTGACATACATTCATGTGGGTAAACACATGGCTTTGCTACGATTTCTCTTAGCACTGGGTTTTCTCTGGGCCTCACGTCAGGGCAACACTGCATAGGATTTACTCTGTCTGGAGAGAGTTTCCTGCTTTGTAGTTTGTGCTAGAAAACCCTGCTTTAGCAAGTGCCAATTGACCAGATTCAGGTAGAAAAAAGAATACAAAAAGGCCTTTTCTCCCTGTGTCCTTTCACAATCTCTAAAAGCTAAAAGTCTATAGTTGCTCCTCTGGAAGAATAAATGCACTGCAATATAGTTTTTCAGAAGAAGCCTTGAGTTTGCGAGAGCATAGGAGGAATTCATTGCAGGAAAGAGGAAGGCCAAAAAGGTTCTCTCCTTATGCCTGCCTTGCTCAGAGGAGTGGATGAAGTCATGGACTTCTCCCTTTCCCTGAGAAACATGCAGGCCGCTGTTCCCTGTGCGCTCTCTTATTTGTTAAAGCGACTGCAGTTACGCACTTTGAACTGTGGAAAGGCACCGGCGTTTGTTAGGATTTCCCCAGGCGCTTTGTTTTCCCTGGGCCAAAAGGAGCCTTCACAATAACTTAACGCTAACACTGCATACTCCTTCCACTTCCAGACCACGGCTACCGCAAGGCAGGTCTCCGCGGGAAAACTTCCCTTCGCGAAGGGCAGATTGGCCGAGCTCATTGCAGGAAAGCGAAACCAAATGACGCTTTTCTCATTCTAACTGCTTTCGTCCGAGGAATGGATGATGTCCGAGTGTTCTTTTTCTCACTGAGATAAACAAAATCTGAAGTTGCCTCTGAGTTCTGTTCTTGGCAAATACGTGAAACTGACATACATTCATGCGGGGGTTTAAACACATGGCTTAGCTACGATTTCTCTTAGCACTGGGTTTTCTCTGGCCCTCACGTCAGGGCAACACTGCATAGGATTTACTCTGCCTGGAGAGAGTTTCCTGCTTTGTAGTTTGGGCTAGAAAACCTTGCTTTTGCAAGTGCAAATGGACCATATTCAGGTAGAAAAGAGAATACAAAAAGGCCTTTTCTCCCTGGGTTCTTTCACAATCTCTAAAAGCTAAAAGTCTATAGTTGCTCCTCTGGAAGGATAAATGCACTGCAATGTAGTTTTTCAGAAGAAGCCTTGAGTTTGCGAGAGCATAGGAGGAATTCATTGCAGGAAAGAGGAAGGCCAAAAAGTTTCTCTCCTTATGCCTGCCTTGCTCAGAGGAGTGGATGAAGTCAGGGACTTCTCCCTTTCCCTGAAAAACATGCAGGCCGCTGTTCCCTGTGCGCTCTCTTATTTGTTAAAGCGACTGCAGTTACACACTTTGAACTGTGGAAAGGCACCGGAGGTTGTTAGGATTTCCCCAGGCGCTTTGTTTTCCCTGGGCCAAAAGGAGCCTTCACAGTAGCTTAACGCTAACACTGCATACTCCTTCCACTTCCAGACCACGGGTACCGCAAGGCAGTTCTCCGCGGGAAAACTTCCCTTCGCGAGGGGCAGAATGGCCGAGCTCATTCCAGGAAAGCGAAACCAAATGACGCTTTTCTCATTCTAACTGCTTTCGTCCGAGGAATGGATGAAGTCCGAGTGTTCTTTTCTCACTGAGATATACAAAATCTGATGTTGCCTCTGAGCTCTGTTCTTGGCAAATACGTGAAACTGACATACATTCATGTGGGGAAAGACATGGCTTTGCTACGATTTCTCTTAGCCCTGGGTTTTCTCTGGGCCTCACGTCAGGGCAACACTGCATAGGATATACTCTGTCTGGAGAGAGTTTCCTGCTTTGTAGTTTGGGGTAGAAAACCCTGATTTTGCAAGTGCCAATTCACCTGATTCAGATAGAAAAGAGAATAGAAAAAGGCCTTTTCTCCCTGGGTCCTTTCACAATCTCTAAAAGCTAAAACTCTATAGTTGCTCCTCTGGAAGGATAAATGCACTGCAAGGTAGTTTTTCAGAAGAAGCCTTGAGTTTGCGAGAGCATAGGAGGAATTCATTGCAGGAAAGAGGAAGGCCAAAAAGATTCTCTCCTTATGCCTGCCTTGCTCAGAGGAGTGGATGAAGTCAGGGACTTCTCCCTTTCCCTGAGAAACATGCAGGCCGCTGTTCCCTGTGCGCTCTCTTATTTGTTAAAGCGACTGCAGTTACACACTTTGAACTGTGGAAAGGCACCGGAGTTTCTTAGGATTTCCCCAGGCGCTTTGTTTTCCCTGGGCCAAAAGGAGCCTTCACAATAGCTTAACGCTAACACTGCATACTCCTTCCACTTCCAGACCACGGCTACCGCAAGGCAGGTCTCCGCGGGAAAACTTCCCTTCGCGAAGGGCAGATTGGCCGAGCTCATTGCAGGAAAGCGAAACCAAATGACGCTTTTCTCATTCTAACTGCTTTCGTCCGAGGAATGGATGATGTCCGAGTGTTCTTTTTCTCACTGAGATAAACAAAATCTGAAGTTGCCTCTGAGCTCTGTTCTTGGCAAATACGTGAAACTGACATACATTCATGTGGGTAAACACATGGCTTTGCTACGATTTCTCTTAGCACTGGGTTTTCTCTGGGCCTCACGTCAGGGCAACACTGCATAGGATTTACTCTGTCTGGAGAGAGTTTCCTGCTTTGTAGTTTGTGCTAGAAAACCCTGCTTTAGCAAGTGCCAATTGACCAGATTCAGGTAGAAAAAAGAATACAAAAAGGCCTTTTCTCCCTGTGTCCTTTCACAATCTCTAAAAGCTAAAAGTCTATAGTTGCTCCTCTGGAAGAATAAATGCACTGCAATATAGTTTTTCAGAAGAAGCCTTGAGTTTGCGAGAGCATAGGAGGAATTCATTGCAGGAAAGAGGAAGGCCAAAAAGGTTCTCTCCTTATGCCTGCCTTGCTCAGAGGAGTGGATGAAGTCATGGACTTCTCCCTTTCCCTGAGAAACATGCAGGCCGCTGTTCCCTGTGCGCTCTCTTATTTGTTAAAGCGACTGCAGTTACGCACTTTGAACTGTGGAAAGGCACCGGCGTTTGTTAGGATTTCCCCAGGCGCTTTGTTTTCCCTGGGCCAAAAGGAGCCTTCACAATAACTTAACGCTAACACTGCATACTCCTTCCACTTCCAGACCACGGCTACCGCAAGGCAGGTCTCCGCGGGAAAACTTCCCTTCGCGAAGGGCAGATTGGCCGAGCTCATTGCAGGAAAGCGAAACCAAATGACGCTTTTCTCATTCTAACTGCTTTCGTCCGAGGAATGGATGATGTCCGAGTGTTCTTTTTCTCACTGAGATAAACAAAATCTGAAGTTGCCTCTGAGTTCTGTTCTTGGCAAATACGTGAAACTGACATACATTCATGCGGGGGTTTAAACACATGGCTTAGCTACGATTTCTCTTAGCACTGGGTTTTCTCTGGCCCTCACGTCAGGGCAACACTGCATAGGATTTACTCTGCCTGGAGAGAGTTTCCTGCTTTGTAGTTTGGGCTAGAAAACCTTGCTTTTGCAAGTGCAAATGGACCATATTCAGGTAGAAAAGAGAATACAAAAAGGCCTTTTCTCCCTGGGTTCTTTCACAATCTCTAAAAGCTAAAAGTCTATAGTTGCTCCTCTGGAAGGATAAATGCACTGCAATGTAGTTTTTCAGAAGAAGCCTTGAGTTTGCGAGAGCATAGGAGGAATTCATTGCAGGAAAGAGGAAGGCCAAAAAGTTTCTCTCCTTATGCCTGCCTTGCTCAGAGGAGTGGATGAAGTCAGGGACTTCTCCCTTTCCCTGAAAAACATGCAGGCCGCTGTTCCCTGTGCGCTCTCTTATTTGTTAAAGCGACTGCAGTTACACACTTTGAACTGTGGAAAGGCACCGGAGGTTGTTAGGATTTCCCCAGGCGCTTTGTTTTCCCTGGGCCAAAAGGAGCCTTCACAGTAGCTTAACGCTAACACTGCATACTCCTTCCACTTCCAGACCACGGGTACCGCAAGGCAGTTCTCCGCGGGAAAACTTCCCTTCGCGAGGGGCAGAATGGCCGAGCTCATTCCAGGAAAGCGAAACCAAATGACGCTTTTCTCATTCTAACTGCTTTCGTCCGAGGAATGGATGAAGTCCGAGTGTTCTTTTCTCACTGAGATATACAAAATCTGATGTTGCCTCTGAGCTCTGTTCTTGGCAAATACGTGAAACTGACATACATTCATGTGGGGAAAGACATGGCTTTGCTACGATTTCTCTTAGCCCTGGGTTTTCTCTGGGCCTCACGTCAGGGCAACACTGCATAGGATATACTCTGTCTGGAGAGAGTTTCCTGCTTTGTAGTTTGGGGTAGAAAACCCTGATTTTGCAAGTGCCAATTCACCTGATTCAGATAGAAAAGAGAATAGAAAAAGGCCTTTTCTCCCTGGGTCCTTTCACAATCTCTAAAAGCTAAAACTCTATAGTTGCTCCTCTGGAAGGATAAATGCACTGCAAGGTAGTTTTTCAGAAGAAGCCTTGAGTTTGCGAGAGCATAGGAGGAATTCATTGCAGGAAAGAGGAAGGCCAAAAAGATTCTCTCCTTATGCCTGCCTTGCTCAGAGGAGTGGATGAAGTCAGGGACTTCTCCCTTTCCCTGAGAAACATGCAGGCCGCTGTTCCCTGTGCGCTCTCTTATTTGTTAAAGCGACTGCAGTTACACACTTTGAACTGTGGAAAGGCACCGGAGTTTCTTAGGATTTCCCCAGGCGCTTTGTTTTCCCTGGGCCAAAAGGAGCCTTCACAATAGCTTAACGCTAACACTGCATACTCCTTCCACTTCCAGACCACGGCTACCGCAAGGCAGGTCTCCGCGGGAAAACTTCCCTTCGCGAAGGGCAGATTGGCCGAGCTCATTGCAGGAAAGCGAAACCAAATGACGCTTTTCTCATTCTAACTGCTTTCGTCCGAGGAATGGATGATGTCCGAGTGTTCTTTTTCTCACTGAGATAAACAAAATCTGAAGTTGCCTCTGAGCTCTGTTCTTGGCAAATACGTGAAACTGACATACATTCATGCGGGGGTTTAAACACATGGCTTAGCTACGATTTCTCTTAGCACTGGGTTTTCTCTGGGCCTCACGTCAGGGCAACACTGCATAGGATTTACTCTGTCTGGAGAGGGTTTCCTGCTTTGTAGTTTGTGCTAGAAAACCCTGCTTTTGCAAGTGCCAATTGACCAGATTCAGGTAGAAAAAAGAATACAAAAAGGCCTTTTCTCCCTGTGTCGTTTCACAATCTCTAAAAGCTAAAAGTCTATAGTTGCTCCTCTGGAAGGATAAATGCACTGCAATGTAGTTTTTCAGAAGAAGCCTTGACTTTGCGAGAGCATAGGAGGAATTCATTGCAGGAAAGAGGAAGGCCAAAAAGTTTCTCTCCTTATGCCTGCCTTGCTCAGAGGAGTGGATGAAGTCAGGGACTTCTCCCTTTCCCTGAAAAACATGCAGGCCGCTGTTCCCTGTGCGCTCTCTTATTTGTTAAAGCGACTGCAGTTACACACTTTGAACTGTGGAAAGGCACCGGAGGTTGTTAGGATTTCCCCAGGCGCTTTGTTTTCCCTGGGCCAAAAGGAGCCTTCACAGTAGCTTAACGCTAACACTGCATACTCCTTCCACTTCCAGACCACGGGTACCGCAAGGCAGTTCTCCGCGGGAAAACTTCCCTTCGCGAGGGGCAGAATGGCCGAGCTCATTCCAGGAAAGCGAAACCAAATGACGCTTTTCTCATTCTAACTGCTTTCGTCCGAGGAATGGATGAAGTCCGAGTGTTCTTTTCTCACTGAGATATACAAAATCTGATGTTGCCTCTGAGCTCTGTTCTTGGCAAATACGTGAAACTGACATACATTCATGTGGGGAAAGACATGGCTTTGCTACGATTTCTCTTAGCCCTGGGTTTTCTCTGGGCCTCACGTCAGGGCAACACTGCATAGGATATACTCTGTCTGGAGAGAGTTTCCTGCTTTGTAGTTTGGGGTAGAAAACCCTGATTTTGCAAGTGCCAATTCACCTGATTCAGATAGAAAAGAGAATAGAAAAAGGCCTTTTCTCCCTGGGTCCTTTCACAATCTCTAAAAGCTAAAACTCTATAGTTGCTCCTCTGGAAGGATAAATGCACTGCAAGGTAGTTTTTCAGAAGAAGCCTTGAGTTTGCGAGAGCATAGGAGGAATTCATTGCAGGAAAGAGGAAGGCCAAAAAGATTCTCTCCTTATGCCTGCCTTGCTCAGAGGAGTGGATGAAGTCAGGGACTTCTCCCTTTCCCTGAGAAACATGCAGGCCGCTGTTCCCTGTGCGCTCTCTTATTTGTTAAAGCGACTGCAGTTACACACTTTGAACTGTGGAAAGGCACCGGAGTTTCTTAGGATTTCCCCAGGCGCTTTGTTTTCCCTGGGCCAAAAGGAGCCTTCACAATAGCTTAACGCTAACACTGCATACTCCTTCCACTTCCAGACCACGGCTACCGCAAGGCAGGTCTCCGCGGGAAAACTTCCCTTCGCGAAGGGCAGATTGGCCGAGCTCATTGCAGGAAAGCGAAACCAAATGACGCTTTTCTCATTCTAACTGCTTTCGTCCGAGGAATGGATGATGTCCGAGTGTTCTTTTTCTCACTGAGATAAACAAAATCTGAAGTTGCCTCTGAGCTCTGTTCTTGGCAAATACGTGAAACTGACATACATTCATGCGGGGGTTTAAACACATGGCTTAGCTACGATTTCTCTTAGCACTGGGTTTTCTCTGGGCCTCACGTCAGGGCAACACTGCATAGGATTTACTCTGTCTGGAGAGGGTTTCCTGCTTTGTAGTTTGTGCTAGAAAACCCTGCTTTTGCAAGTGCCAATTGACCAGATTCAGGTAGAAAAAAGAATACAAAAAGGCCTTTTCTCCCTGTGTCGTTTCACAATCTCTAAAAGCTAAAAGTCTATAGTTGCTCCTCTGGAAGGATAAATGCACTGCAATGTAGTTTTTCAGAAGAAGCCTTGACTTTGCGAGAGCATAGGAGGAATTCATTGCAGGAAAGAGGAAGGCCAAAAAGTTTCTCTCCTTATGCCTGCCTTGCTCAGAGGAGTGGATGAAGTCAGGGACTTCTCCCTTTCCCTGAGAAACATGCAGGCCGCTGTTCCCTGTGCGCTCTCTTATTTGTTAAAGCGACTGCAGTTACACACTTTGAACTGTGGAAAGGCACCGGAGGTTGTTAGGATTTCCCCAGGCGCTTTGTTTTCCCTGGGCCAAAAGGAGCCTTCACAGTAGCTTAACGCTAACACTGCATACTCCTTCCACTTCCAGACCACGGGTACCGCAAGGCAGTTCTCCGCGGGAAAACTTCCCTTCGCGAGGGGCAGAATGGCCGAGCTCATTCCAGGAAAGCGAAACCAAATGACGCTTTTCTCATTCTAACTGCTTTCGTCCGAGGAATGGATGAAGTCCGAGTGTTCTTTTCTCACTGAGATATACAAAATCTGATGTTGCCTCTGAGCTCTGTTCTTGGCAAATACGTGAAACTGACATACATTCATGTGGGGAAAGACATGGCTTTGCTACGATTTCTCTTAGCCCTGGGTTTTCTCTGGGCCTCACGTCAGGGCAACACTGCATAGGATATACTCTGTCTGGAGAGAGTTTCCTGCTTTGTAGTTTGGGGTAGAAAACCCTGATTTTGCAAGTGCCAATTCACCTGATTCAGATAGAAAAGAGAATAGAAAAAGGCCTTTTCTCCCTGGGTCCTTTCACAATCTCTAAAAGCTAAAACTCTATAGTTGCTCCTCTGGAAGGATAAATGCACTGCAAGGTAGTTTTTCAGAAGAAGCCTTGAGTTTGCGAGAGCATAGGAGGAATTCATTGCAGGAAAGAGGAAGGCCAAAAAGATTCTCTCCTTATGCCTGCCTTGCTCAGAGGAGTGGATGAAGTCAGGGACTTCTCCCTTTCCCTGAAAAACATGCAGGCCGCTGTTCCCTGTGCGCTCTCTTATTTGTTAAAGCGACTGCAGTTACACACTTTGAACTGTGGAAAGGCACCGGAGGTTGTTAGGATTTCCCCAGGCGCTTTGTTTTCCCTGGGCCAAAAGGAGCCTTCACAGTAGCTTAACGCTAACACTGCATACTCCTTGCCCTTCCAGACCACGGGTACCGCAAGGCAGTTCTCCGCGGGAAAACTTCCCTTCGCGAGGGGCAGAATGGCCGAGCTCATTCCAGGAAAGCGAAACCAAATGACGCTTTTCTCATTCTAACTGCTTTCGTCCGAGGAATGGATGAAGTCCGAGTGTTCTTTTCTCACTGAGATATACAAAATCTGATGTTGCCTCTGAGCTCTGTTCTTGGCAAATACGTGAAACTGACATACATTCATGTGGGGAAACACATGGCTTTGCTACGATTTCTCTTAGCCCTGGGTTTTCTCTGGGCCTCACGTCAGGGCAACACTGCATAGGATATACTCTGTCTGGAGAGAGTTTCCTGCTTTGTAGTTTGGGGTAGAAAACCCTGATTTTGCAAGTGCCAATTCACCTGATTCAGATAGAAAAGAGAATAGAAAAAGGCCTTTTCTCCCTGGGTCCTTTCACAATCTCTAAAAGCTAAAACTCTATAGTTGCTCCTCTGGAAGGATAAATGCACTGCAAGGTAGTTTTTCAGAAGAAGCCTTGAGTTTGCGAGAGCATAGGAGGAATTCATTGCAGGAAAGAGGAAGGCCAAAAAGATTCTCTCCTTATGCCTGCCTTGCTCAGAGGAGTGGATGAAGTCAGGGACTTCTCCCTTTCCCTGAGAAACATGCAGGCCGCTGTTCCCTGTGCGCTCTCTTATTTGTTAAAGCGACTGCAGTTACACACTTTGAACTGTGGAAAGGCACCGGAGTTTCTTAGGATTTCCCCAGGCGCTTTGTTTTCCCTGGGCCAAAAGGAGCCTTCACAATAGCTTAACGCTAACACTGCATACTCCTTCCACTTCCAGACCACGGCTACCGCAAGGCAGGTCTCCGCGGGAAAACTTCCCTTCGCGAAGGGCAGATTGGCCGAGCTCATTGCAGGAAAGCGAAACCAAATGACGCTTTTCTCATTCTAACTGCTTTCGTCCGAGGAATGGATGATGTCCGAGTGTTCTTTTTCTCACTGAGATAAACAAAATCTGAAGTTGCCTCTGAGCTCTGTTCTTGGCAAATACGTGAAACTGACATACATTCATGCGGGGGTTTAAACACATGGCTTAGCTACGATTTCTCTTAGCACTGGGTTTTCTCTGGGCCTCACGTCAGGGCAACACTGCATAGGATTTACTCTGTCTGGAGAGGGTTTCCTGCTTTGTAGTTTGTGCTAGAAAACCCTGCTTTTGCAAGTGCCAATTGACCAGATTCAGGTAGAAAAAAGAATACAAAAAGGCCTTTTCTCCCTGTGTCGTTTCACAATCTCTAAAAGCTAAAAGTCTATAGTTGCTCCTCTGGAAGGATAAATGCACTGCAATGTAGTTTTTCAGAAGAAGCCTTGACTTTGCGAGAGCATAGGAGGAATTCATTGCAGGAAAGAGGAAGGCCAAAAAGTTTCTCTCCTTATGCCTGCCTTGCTCAGAGGAGTGGATGAAGTCAGGGACTTCTCCCTTTCCCTGAAAAACATGCAGGCCGCTGTTCCCTGTGCGCTCTCTTATTTGTTAAAGCGACTGCAGTTACACACTTTGAACTGTGGAAAGGCACCGGAGGTTGTTAGGATTTCCCCAGGCGCTTTGTTTTCCCTGGGCCAAAAGGAGCCTTCACAGTAGCTTAACGCTAACACTGCATACTCCTTCCACTTCCAGACCACGGGTACCGCAAGGCAGTTCTCCGCGGGAAAACTTCCCTTCGCGAGGGGCAGAATGGCCGAGCTCATTCCAGGAAAGCGAAACCAAATGACGCTTTTCTCATTCTAACTGCTTTCGTCCGAGGAATGGATGAAGTCCGAGTGTTCTTTTCTCACTGAGATATACAAAATCTGATGTTGCCTCTGAGCTCTGTTCTTGGCAAATACGTGAAACTGACATACATTCATGTGGGGAAACACATGGCTTTGCTACGATTTCTCTTAGCCCTGGGTTTTCTCTGGGCCTCACGTCAGGGCAACACTGCATAGGATATACTCTGTCTGGAGAGAGTTTCCTGCTTTGTAGTTTGGGGTAGAAAACCCTGATTTTGCAAGTGCCAATTCACCTGATTCAGATAGAAAAGAGAATAGAAAAAGGCCTTTTCTCCCTGGGTCCTTTCACAATCTCTAAAAGCTAAAACTCTATAGTTGCTCCTCTGGAAGGATAAATGCACTGCAAGGTAGTTTTTCAGAAGAAGCCTTGAGTTTGCGAGAGCATAGGAGGAATTCATTGCAGGAAAGAGGAAGGCCAAAAAGATTCTCTCCTTATGCCTGCCTTGCTCAGAGGAGTGGATGAAGTCAGGGACTTCTCCCTTTCCCTGAGAAACATGCAGGCCGCTGTTCCCTGTGCGCTCTCTTATTTGTTAAAGCGACTGCAGTTACACA
Organism: Elephas maximus indicus; assembly: GCF_024166365.1. NCBI lineage: Eukaryota > Metazoa > Chordata > Mammalia > Proboscidea > Elephantidae > Elephas > Elephas maximus. The sequence continues at coordinate 36,368,308 of NC_064819.1, forward strand.
CTTTGAACTGTGGAAAGGCACCGGAGTTTCTTAGGATTTCCCCAGGCGCTTTGTTTTCCCTGGGCCAAAAGGAGCCTTCACAATAGCTTAACGCTAACACTGCATACTCCTTCCACTTCCAGACCACGGCTACCGCAAGGCAGGTCTCCGCGGGAAAACTTCCCTTCGCGAAGGGCAGATTGGCCGAGCTCATTGCAGGAAAGCGAAACCAAATGACGCTTTTCTCATTCTAACTGCTTTCGTCCGAGGAATGGATGATGTCCGAGTGTTCTTTTTCTCACTGAGATAAACAAAATCTGAAGTTGCCTCTGAGCTCTGTTCTTGGCAAATACGTGAAACTGACATACATTCATGCGGGGGTTTAAACACATGGCTTAGCTACGATTTCTCTTAGCACTGGGTTTTCTCTGGGCCTCACGTCAGGGCAACACTGCATAGGATTTACTCTGTCTGGAGAGGGTTTCCTGCTTTGTAGTTTGTGCTAGAAAACCCTGCTTTTGCAAGTGCCAATTGACCAGATTCAGGTAGAAAAAAGAATACAAAAAGGCCTTTTCTCCCTGTGTCGTTTCACAATCTCTAAAAGCTAAAAGTCTATAGTTGCTCCTCTGGAAGGATAAATGCACTGCAATGTAGTTTTTCAGAAGAAGCCTTGAGTTTGCGAGAGCATAGGAGGAATTCATTGCAGGAAAGAGGAAGGCCAAAAAGTTTCTCTCCTTATGCCTGCCTTGCTCAGAGGAGTGGATGAAGTCAGGGACTTCTCCCTTTCCCTGAAAAACATGCAGGCCGCTGTTCCCTGTGCGCTCTCTTATTTGTTAAAGCGACTGCAGTTACACACTTTGAACTGTGGAAAGGCACCGGAGGTTGTTAGGATTTCCCCAGGCGCTTTGTTTTCCCTGGGCCAAAAGGAGCCTTCACAGTAGCTTAACGCTAACACTGCATACTCCTTCCACTTCCAGACCACGGGTACCGCAAGGCAGTTCTCCGCGGGAAAACTTCCCTTCGCGAGGGGCAGAATGGCCGAGCTCATTCCAGGAAAGCGAAACCAAATGACGCTTTTCTCATTCTAACTGCTTTCGTCCGAGGAATGGATGAAGTCCGAGTGTTCTTTTCTCACTGAGATATACAAAATCTGATGTTGCCTCTGAGCTCTGTTCTTGGCAAATACGTGAAACTGACATACATTCATGTGGGGAAAGACATGGCTTTGCTACGATTTCTCTTAGCCCTGGGTTTTCTCTGGGCCTCACGTCAGGGCAACACTGCATAGGATATACTCTGTCTGGAGAGAGTTTCCTGCTTTGTAGTTTGGGGTAGAAAACCCTGATTTTGCAAGTGCCAATTCACCTGATTCAGATAGAAAAGAGAATAGAAAAAGGCCTTTTCTCCCTGGGTCCTTTCACAATCTCTAAAAGCTAAAACTCTATAGTTGCTCCTCTGGAAGGATAAATGCACTGCAAGGTAGTTTTTCAGAAGAAGCCTTGAGTTTGCGAGAGCATAGGAGGAATTCATTGCAGGAAAGAGGAAGGCCAAAAAGATTCTCTCCTTATGCCTGCCTTGCTCAGAGGAGTGGATGAAGTCAGGGACTTCTCCCTTTCCCTGAAAAACATGCAGGCCGCTGTTCCCTGTGCGCTCTCTTATTTGTTAAAGCGACTGCAGTTACACACTTTGAACTGTGGAAAGGCACCGGAGGTTGTTAGGATTTCCCCAGGCGCTTTGTTTTCCCTGGGCCAAAAGGAGCCTTCACAGTAGCTTAACGCTAACACTGCATACTCCTTGCCCTTCCAGACCACGGGTACCGCAAGGCAGTTCTCCGCGGGAAAACTTCCCTTCGCGAGGGGCAGAATGGCCGAGCTCATTCCAGGAAAGCGAAACCAAATGACGCTTTTCTCATTCTAACTGCTTTCGTCCGAGGAATGGATGAAGTCCGAGTGTTCTTTTCTCACTGAGATATACAAAATCTGATGTTGCCTCTGAGCTCTGTTCTTGGCAAATACGTGAAACTGACATACATTCATGTGGGGAAAGACATGGCTTTGCTACGATTTCTCTTAGCCCTGGGTTTTCTCTGGGCCTCACGTCAGGGCAACACTGCATAGGATATACTCTGTCTGGAGAGAGTTTCCTGCTTTGTAGTTTGGGGTAGAAAACCCTGATTTTGCAAGTGCCAATTCACCTGATTCAGATAGAAAAGAGAATAGAAAAAGGCCTTTTCTCCCTGGGTCCTTTCACAATCTCTAAAAGCTAAAACTCTATAGTTGCTCCTCTGGAAGGATAAATGCACTGCAAGGTAGTTTTTCAGAAGAAGCCTTGAGTTTGCGAGAGCATAGGAGGAATTCATTGCAGGAAAGAGGAAGGCCAAAAAGATTCTCTCCTTATGCCTGCCTTGCTCAGAGGAGTGGATGAAGTCAGGGACTTCTCCCTTTCCCTGAGAAACATGCAGGCCGCTGTTCCCTGTGCGCTCTCTTATTTGTTAAAGCGACTGCAGTTACACACTTTGAACTGTGGAAAGGCACCGGAGTTTCTTAGGATTTCCCCAGGCGCTTTGTTTTCCCTGGGCCAAAAGGAGCCTTCACAATAGCTTAACGCTAACACTGCATACTCCTTCCACTTCCAGACCACGGCTACCGCAAGGCAGGTCTCCGCGGGAAAACTTCCCTTCGCGAAGGGCAGATTGGCCGAGCTCATTGCAGGAAAGCGAAACCAAATGACGCTTTTCTCATTCTAACTGCTTTCGTCCGAGGAATGGATGATGTCCGAGTGTTCTTTTTCTCACTGAGATAAACAAAATCTGAAGTTGCCTCTGAGCTCTGTTCTTGGCAAATACGTGAAACTGACATACATTCATGCGGGGGTTTAAACACATGGCTTAGCTACGATTTCTCTTAGCACTGGGTTTTCTCTGGGCCTCACGTCAGGGCAACACTGCATAGGATTTACTCTGTCTGGAGAGGGTTTCCTGCTTTGTAGTTTGTGCTAGAAAACCCTGCTTTTGCAAGTGCCAATTGACCAGATTCAGGTAGAAAAAAGAATACAAAAAGGCCTTTTCTCCCTGTGTCGTTTCACAATCTCTAAAAGCTAAAAGTCTATAGTTGCTCCTCTGGAAGGATAAATGCACTGCAATGTAGTTTTTCAGAAGAAGCCTTGAGTTTGCGAGAGCATAGGAGGAATTCATTGCAGGAAAGAGGAAGGCCAAAAAGTTTCTCTCCTTATGCCTGCCTTGCTCAGAGGAGTGGATGAAGTCAGGGACTTCTCCCTTTCCCTGAAAAACATGCAGGCCGCTGTTCCCTGTGCGCTCTCTTATTTGTTAAAGCGACTGCAGTTACACACTTTGAACTGTGGAAAGGCACCGGAGGTTGTTAGGATTTCCCCAGGCGCTTTGTTTTCCCTGGGCCAAAAGGAGCCTTCACAGTAGCTTAACGCTAACACTGCATACTCCTTCCACTTCCAGACCACGGGTACCGCAAGGCAGTTCTCCGCGGGAAAACTTCCCTTCGCGAGGGGCAGAATGGCCGAGCTCATTCCAGGAAAGCGAAACCAAATGACGCTTTTCTCATTCTAACTGCTTTCGTCCGAGGAATGGATGAAGTCCGAGTGTTCTTTTCTCACTGAGATATACAAAATCTGATGTTGCCTCTGAGCTCTGTTCTTGGCAAATACGTGAAACTGACATACATTCATGTGGGGAAACACATGGCTTTGCTACGATTTCTCTTAGCCCTGGGTTTTCTCTGGGCCTCACGTCAGGGCAACACTGCATAGGATATACTCTGTCTGGAGAGAGTTTCCTGCTTTGTAGTTTGGGGTAGAAAACCCTGATTTTGCAAGTGCCAATTCACCTGATTCAGATAGAAAAGAGAATAGAAAAAGGCCTTTTCTCCCTGGGTCCTTTCACAATCTCTAAAAGCTAAAACTCTATAGTTGCTCCTCTGGAAGGATAAATGCACTGCAAGGTAGTTTTTCAGAAGAAGCCTTGAGTTTGCGAGAGCATACGAGGAATTCATTGCAGGAAAGAGGAAGGCCAAAAAGATTCTCTCCTTATGCCTGCCTTGCTCAGAGGAGTGGATGAAGTCAGGGACTTCTCCCTTTCCCTGAGAAACATGCAGGCCGCTGTTCCCTGTGCGCTCTCTTATTTGTTAAAGCGACTGCAGTTACACACTTTGAACTGTGGAAAGGCACCGGAGTTTCTTAGGATTTCCCCAGGCGCTTTGTTTTCCCTGGGCCAAAAGGAGCCTTCACAATAGCTTAACGCTAACACTGCATACTCCTTCCACTTCCAGACCACGGCTACCGCAAGGCAGGTCTCCGCGGGAAAACTTCCCTTCGCGAAGGGCAGATTGGCCGAGCTCATTGCAGGAAAGCGAAACCAAATGACGCTTTTCTCATTCTAACTGCTTTCGTCCGAGGAATGGATGAAGTCCGAGTGTTCTTTTCTCACTGAGATATACAAAATCTGATGTTGCCTCTGAGCTCTGTTCTTGGCAAATACGTGAAACTGACATACATTCATGTGGGGAAAGACATGGCTTTGCTACGATTTCTCTTAGCCCTGGGTTTTCTCTGGGCCTCACGTCAGGGCAACACTGCATAGGATTTACTCTGTCTGGAGAGGGTTTCCTGCTTTGTAGTTTGTGCTAGAAAACCCTGCTTTTGCAAGTGCCAATTGACCAGATTCAGGTAGAAAAAAGAATACAAAAAGGCCTTTTCTCCCTGTGTCGTTTCACAATCTCTAAAAGCTAAAAGTCTATAGTTGCTCCTCTGGAAGGATAAATGCACTGCAATGTAGTTTTTCAGAAGAAGCCTTGAGTTTGCGAGAGCATAGGAGGAATTCATTGCAGGAAAGAGGAAGGCCAAAAAGTTTCTCTCCTTATGCCTGCCTTGCTCAGAGGAGTGGATGAAGTCAGGGACTTCTCCCTTTCCCTGAAAAACATGCAGGCCGCTGTTCCCTGTGCGCTCTCTTATTTGTTAAAGCGACTGCAGTTACACACTTTGAACTGTGGAAAGGCACCGGAGGTTGTTAGGATTTCCCCAGGCGCTTTGTTTTCCCTGGGCCAAAAGGAGCCTTCACAGTAGCTTAACGCTAACACTGCATACTCCTTCCACTTCCAGACCACGGGTACCGCAAGGCAGTTCTCCGCGGGAAAACTTCCCTTCGCGAGGGGCAGAATGGCCGAGCTCATTCCAGGAAAGCGAAACCAAATGACGCTTTTCTCATTCTAACTGCTTTCGTCCGAGGAATGGATGAAGTCCGAGTGTTCTTTTCTCACTGAGATATACAAAATCTGATGTTGCCTCTGAGCTCTGTTCTTGGCAAATACGTGAAACTGACATACATTCATGTGGGGAAAGACATGGCTTTGCTACGATTTCTCTTAGCCCTGGGTTTTCTCTGGGCCTCACGTCAGGGCAACACTGCATAGGATATACTCTGTCTGGAGAGAGTTTCCTGCTTTGTAGTTTGGGGTAGAAAACCCTGATTTTGCAAGTGCCAATTCACCTGATTCAGATAGAAAAGAGAATAGAAAAAGGCCTTTTCTCCCTGGGTCCTTTCACAATCTCTAAAAGCTAAAACTCTATAGTTGCTCCTCTGGAAGGATAAATGCACTGCAAGGTAGTTTTTCAGAAGAAGCCTTGAGTTTGCGAGAGCATAGGAGGAATTCATTGCAGGAAAGAGGAAGGCCAAAAAGATTCTCTCCTTATGCCTGCCTTGCTCAGAGGAGTGGATGAAGTCAGGGACTTCTCCCTTTCCCTGAGAAACATGCAGGCCGCTGTTCCCTGTGCGCTCTCTTATTTGTTAAAGCGACTGCAGTTACACACTTTGAACTGTGGAAAGGCACCGGAGTTTCTTAGGATTTCCCCAGGCGCTTTGTTTTCCCTGGGCCAAAAGGAGCCTTCACAATAGCTTAACGCTAACACTGCATACTCCTTCCACTTCCAGACCACGGCTACCGCAAGGCAGGTCTCCGCGGGAAAACTTCCCTTCGCGAAGGGCAGATTGGCCGAGCTCATTGCAGGAAAGCGAAACCAAATGACGCTTTTCTCATTCTAACTGCTTTCGTCCGAGGAATGGATGATGTCCGAGTGTTCTTTTTCTCACTGAGATAAACAAAATCTGAAGTTGCCTCTGAGCTCTGTTCTTGGCAAATACGTGAAACTGACATACATTCATGCGGGGGTTTAAACACATGGCTTAGCTACGATTTCTCTTAGCACTGGGTTTTCTCTGGGCCTCACGTCAGGGCAACACTGCATAGGATTTACTCTGTCTGGAGAGGGTTTCCTGCTTTGTAGTTTGTGGTAGAAAACCCTGCTTTTGCAAGTGCCAATTGACCAGATTCAGGTAGAAAAAAGAATACAAAAAAGGCCTTTTCTCCCTGTGTCGTTTCACAATCTCTAAAAGCTAAAAGTCTATAGTTGCTCCTCTGGAAGGATAAATGCACTGCAATGTAGTTTTTCAGAAGAAGCCTTGAGTTTGCGAGAGCATAGGAGGAATTCATTGCAGGAAAGAGGAAGGCCAAAAAGTTTCTCTCCTTATGCCTGCCTTGCTCAGAGGAGTGGATGAAGTCAGGGACTTCTCCCTTTCCCTGAAAAACATGCAGGCCGCTGTTCCCTGTGCGCTCTCTTATTTGTTAAAGCGACTGCAGTTACACACTTTGAACTGTGGAAAGGCACCGGAGGTTGTTAGGATTTCCCCAGGCGCTTTGTTTTCCCTGGGCCAAAAGGAGCCTTCACAGTAGCTTAACGCTAACACTGCATACTCCTTCCACTTCCAGACCACGGGTACCGCAAGGCAGTTCTCCGCGGGAAAACTTCCCTTCGCGAGGGGCAGAATGGCCGAGCTCATTCCAGGAAAGCGAAACCAAATGACGCTTTTCTCATTGTAACTGCTTTCGTCCGAGGAATGGATGAAGTCCGAGTGTTCTTTTCTCACTGAGATATACAAAATCTGATGTTGCCTCTGAGCTCTGTTCTTGGCAAATACGTGAAACTGACATACATTCATGTGGGGAAACACATGGCTTTGCTACGATTTCTCTTAGCCCTGGGTTTTCTCTGGGCCTCACGTCAGGGCAACACTGCATAGGATATACTCTGTCTGGAGAGAGTTTCCTGCTTTGTAGTTTGGGGTAGAAAACCCTGATTTTGCAAGTGCCAATTCACCTGATTCAGATAGAAAAGAGAATAGAAAAAGGCCTTTTCTCCCTGGGTCCTTTCACAATCTCTAAAAGCTAAAACTCTATAGTTGCTCCTCTGGAAGGATAAATGCACTGCAAGGTAGTTTTTCAGAAGAAGCCTTGAGTTTGCGAGAGCATAGGAGGAATTCATTGCAGGAAAGAGGAAGGCCAAAAAGATTCTCTCCTTATGCCTGCCTTGCTCAGAGGAGTGGATGAAGTCAGGGACTTCTCCCTTTCCCTGAAAAACATGCAGGCCGCTGTTCCCTGTGCGCTCTCTTATTTGTTAAAGCGACTGCAGTTACACACTTTGAACTGTGGAAAGGCACCGGAGGTTGTTAGGATTTCCCCAGGCGCTTTGTTTTCCCTGGGCCAAAAGGAGCCTTCACAGTAGCTTAACGCTAACACTGCATACTCCTTGCCCTTCCAGACCACGGGTACCGCAAGGCAGTTCTCCGCGGGAAAACTTCCCTTCGCGAGGGGCAGAATGGCCGAGCTCATTCCAGGAAAGCGAAACCAAATGACGCTTTTCTCATTCTAACTGCTTTCGTCCGAGGAATGGATGAAGTCCGAGTGTTCTTTTCTCACTGAGATATACAAAATCTGATGTTGCCTCTGAGCTCTGTTCTTGGCAAATACGTGAAACTGACATACATTCATGTGGGGAAACACATGGCTTTGCTACGATTTCTCTCAGCCCTGGGTTTTCTCTGGGCCTCACGTCAGGGCAACACTGCATAGGATATACTCTGTCTGGAGAGAGTTTCCTGCTTTGTAGTTTGGGGTAGAAAACCCTGATTTTGCAAGTGCCAATTCACCTGATTCAGATAGAAAAGAGAATAGAAAAAGGCCTTTTCTCCCTGGGTCCTTTCACAATCTCTAAAAGCTAAAACTCTATAGTTGCTCCTCTGGAAGGATAAATGCACTGCAAGGTAGTTTTTCAGAAGAAGCCTTGAGTTTGCGAGAGCATAGGAGGAATTCATTGCAGGAAAGAGGAAGGCCAAAAAGATTCTCTCCTTATGCCTGCCTTGCTCAGAGGAGTGGATGAAGTCAGGGACTTCTCCCTTTCCCTGAGAAACATGCAGGCCGCTGTTCCCTGTGCGCTCTCTTATTTGTTAAAGCGACTGCAGTTACACACTTTGAACTGTGGAAAGGCACCGGAGTTTCTTAGGATTTCCCCAGGCGCTTTGTTTTCCCTGGGCCAAAAGGAGCCTTCACAATAGCTTAACGCTAACACTGCATACTCCTTCCACTTCCAGACCACGGCTACCGCAAGGCAGGTCTCCGCGGGAAAACTTCCCTTCGCGAAGGGCAGATTGGCCGAGCTCATTGCAGGAAAGCGAAACCAAATGACGCTTTTCTCATTCTAACTGCTTTCGTCCGAGGAATGGATGATGTCCGAGTGTTCTTTTTCTCACTGAGATAAACAAAATCTGAAGTTGCCTCTGAGCTCTGTTCTTGGCAAATACGTGAAACTGACATACATTCATGCGGGGGTTTAAACACATGGCTTAGCTACGATTTCTCTTAGCACTGGGTTTTCTCTGGGCCTCACGTCAGGGCAACACTGCATAGGATTTACTCTGTCTGGAGAGGGTTTCCTGCTTTGTAGTTTGTGCTAGAAAACCCTGCTTTTGCAAGTGCCAATTGACCAGATTCAGGTAGAAAAAAGAATACAAAAAGGCCTTTTCTCCCTGTGTCGTTTCACAATCTCTAAAAGCTAAAAGTCTATAGTTGCTCCTCTGGAAGGATAAATGCACTGCAATGTAGTTTTTCAGAAGAAGCCTTGAGTTTGCGAGAGCATAGGAGGAATTCATTGCAGGAAAGAGGAAGGCCAAAAAGTTTCTCTCCTTATGCCTGCCTTGCTCAGAGGAGTGGATGAAGTCAGGGACTTCTCCCTTTCCCTGAAAAACATGCAGGCCGCTGTTCCCTGTGCGCTCTCTTATTTGTTAAAGCGACTGCAGTTACACACTTTGAACTGTGGAAAGGCACCGGAGGTTGTTAGGATTTCCCCAGGCGCTTTGTTTTCCCTGGGCCAAAAGGAGCCTTCACAGTAGCTTAACGCTAACACTGCATACTCCTTCCACTTCCAGACCACGGGTACCGCAAGGCAGTTCTCCGCGGGAAAACTTCCCTTCGCGAGGGGCAGAATGGCCGAGCTCATTCCAGGAAAGCGAAACCAAATGACGCTTTTCTCATTCTAACTGCTTTCGTCCGAGGAATGGATGAAGTCCGAGTGTTCTTTTCTCACTGAGATATACAAAATCTGATGTTGCCTCTGAGCTCTGTTCTTGGCAAATACGTGAAACTGACATACATTCATGTGGGGAAACACATGGCTTTGCTACGATTTCTCTTAGCCCTGGGTTTTCTCTGGGCCTCACGTCAGGGCAACACTGCATAGGATATACTCTGTCTGGAGAGAGTTTCCTGCTTTGTAGTTTGGGGTAGAAAACCCTGATTTTGCAAGTGCCAATTCACCTGATTCAGATAGAAAAGAGAATAGAAAAAGGCCTTTTCTCCCTGGGTCCTTTCACAATCTCTAAAAGCTAAAACTCTATAGTTGCTCCTCTGGAAGGATAAATGCACTGCAAGGTAGTTTTTCAGAAGAAGCCTTGAGTTTGCGAGAGCATAGGAGGAATTCATTGCAGGAAAGAGGAAGGCCAAAAAGATTCTCTCCTTATGCCTGCCTTGCTCAGAGGAGTGGATGAAGTCAGGGACTTCTCCCTTTCCCTGAGAAACATGCAGGCCGCTGTTCCCTGTGCGCTCTCTTATTTGTTAAAGCGACTGCAGTTACACACTTTGAACTGTGGAAAGGCACCGGAGTTTCTTAGGATTTCCCCAGGCGCTTTGTTTTCCCTGGGCCAAAAGGAGCCTTCACAATAGCTTAACGCTAACACTGCATACTCCTTCCACTTCCAGACCACGGCTACCGCAAGGCAGGTCTCCGCGGGAAAACTTCCCTTCGCGAAGGGCAGATTGGCCGAGCTCATTGCAGGAAAGCGAAACCAAATGACGCTTTTCTCATTCTAACTGCTTTCGTCCGAGGAATGGATGATGTCCGAGTGTTCTTTTTCTCACTGAGATAAACAAAATCTGAAGTTGCCTCTGAGCTCTGTTCTTGGCAAATACGTGAAACTGACATACATTCATGCGGGGGTTTAAACACATGGCTTAGCTACGATTTCTCTTAGCACTGGGTTTTCTCTGGGCCTCACGTCAGGGCAACACTGCATAGGATTTACTCTGTCTGGAGAGGGTTTCCTGCTTTGTAGTTTGTGCTAGAAAACCCTGCTTTTGCAAGTGCCAATTGACCAGATTCAGGTAGAAAAAAGAATACAAAAAGGCCTTTTCTCCCTGTGTCGTTTCACAATCTCTAAAAGCTAAAAGTCTATAGTTGCTCCTCTGGAAGGATAAATGCACTGCAATGTAGTTTTTCAGAAGAAGCCTTGAGTTTGCGAGAGCATAGGAGGAATTCATTGCAGGAAAGAGGAAGGCCAAAAAGTTTCTCTCCTTATGCCTGCCTTGCTCAGAGGAGTGGATGAAGTCAGGGACTTCTCCCTTTCCCTGAAAAACATGCAGGCCGCTGTTCCCTGTGCGCTCTCTTATTTGTTAAAGCGACTGCAGTTACACACTTTGAACTGTGGAAAGGCACCGGAGGTTGTTAGGATTTCCCCAGGCGCTTTGTTTTCCCTGGGCCAAAAGGAGCCTTCACAGTAGCTTAACGCTAACACTGCATACTCCTTCCACTTCCAGACCACGGGTACCGCAAGGCAGTTCTCCGCGGGAAAACTTCCCTTCGCGAGGGGCAGAATGGCCGAGCTCATTCCAGGAAAGCGAAACCAAATGACGCTTTTCTCATTCTAACTGCTTTCGTCCGAGGAATGGATGAAGTCCGAGTGTTCTTTTCTCACTGAGATATACAAAATCTGATGTTGCCTCTGAGCTCTGTTCTTGGCAAATACGTGAAACTGACATACATTCATGTGGGGAAACACATGGCTTTGCTACGATTTCTCTTAGCCCTGGGTTTTCTCTGGGCCTCACGTCAGGGCAACACTGCATAGGATATACTCTGTCTGGAGAGAGTTTCCTGCTTTGTAGTTTGGGGTAGAAAACCCTGATTTTGCAAGTGCCAATTCACCTGATTCAGATAGAAAAGAGAATAGAAAAAGGCCTTTTCTCCCTGGGTCCTTTCACAATCTCTAAAAGCTAAAACTCTATAGTTGCTCCTCTGGAAGGATAAATGCACTGCAAGGTAGTTTTTCAGAAGAAGCCTTGAGTTTGCGAGAGCATAGGAGGAATTCATTGCAGGAAAGAGGAAGGCCAAAAAGATTCTCTCCTTATGCCTGCCTTGCTCAGAGGAGTGGATGAAGTCAGGGACTTCTCCCTTTCCCTGAGAAACATGCAGGCCGCTGTTCCCTGTGCGCTCTCTTATTTGTTAAAGCGACTGCAGTTACACACTTTGAACTGTGGAAAGGCACCGGAGTTTCTTAGGATTTCCCCAGGCGCTTTGTTTTCCCTGGGCCAAAAGGAGCCTTCACAATAGCTTAACGCTAACACTGCATACTCCTTCCACTTCCAGACCACGGCTACCGCAAGGCAGGTCTCCGCGGGAAAACTTCCCTTCGCGAAGGGCAGATTGGCCGAGCTCATTGCAGGAAAGCGAAACCAAATGACGCTTTTCTCATTCTAACTGCTTTCGTCCGAGGAATGGATGATGTCCGAGTGTTCTTTTTCTCACTGAGATAAACAAAATCTGAAGTTGCCTCTGAGCTCTGTTCTTGGCAAATACGTGAAACTGACATACATTCATGCGGGGGTTTAAACACATGGCTTAGCTACGATTTCTCTTAGCACTGGGTTTTCTCTGGGCCTCACGTCAGGGCAACACTGCATAGGATTTACTCTGTCTGGAGAGGGTTTCCTGCTTTGTAGTTTGTGGTAGAAAACCCTGCTTTTGCAAGTGCCAATTGACCAGATTCAGGTAGAAAAAAGAATACAAAAAAGGCCTTTTCTCCCTGTGTCGTTTCACAATCTCTAAAAGCTAAAAGTCTATAGTTGCTCCTCTGGAAGGATAAATGCACTGCAATGTAGTTTTTCAGAAGAAGCCTTGAGTTTGCGAGAGCATAGGAGGAATTCATTGCAGGAAAGAGGAAGGCCAAAAAGTTTCTCTCCTTATGCCTGCCTTGCTCAGAGGAGTGGATGAAGTCAGGGACTTCTCCCTTTCCCTGAAAAACATGCAGGCCGCTGTTCCCTGTGCGCTCTCTTATTTGTTAAAGCGACTGCAGTTACACACTTTGAACTGTGGAAAGGCACCGGAGGTTGTTAGGATTTCCCCAGGCGCTTTGTTTTCCCTGGGCCAAAAGGAGCCTTCACAGTAGCTTAACGCTAACACTGCATACTCCTTCCACTTCCAGACCACGGGTACCGCAAGGCAGTTCTCCGCGGGAAAACTTCCCTTCGCGAGGGGCAGAATGGCCGAGCTCATTCCAGGAAAGCGAAACCAAATGACGCTTTTCTCATTGTAACTGCTTTCGTCCGAGGAATGGATGAAGTCCGAGTGTTCTTTTCTCACTGAGATATACAAAATCTGATGTTGCCTCTGAGCTCTGTTCTTGGCAAATACGTGAAACTGACATACATTCATGTGGGGAAACACATGGCTTTGCTACGATTTCTCTTAGCCCTGGGTTTTCTCTGGGCCTCACGTCAGGGCAACACTGCATAGGATATACTCTGTCTGGAGAGAGTTTCCTGCTTTGTAGTTTGGGGTAGAAAACCCTGATTTTGCAAGTGCCAATTCACCTGATTCAGATAGAAAAGAGAATAGAAAAAGGCCTTTTCTCCCTGGGTCCTTTCACAATCTCTAAAAGCTAAAACTCTATAGTTGCTCCTCTGGAAGGATAAATGCACTGCAAGGTAGTTTTTCAGAAGAAGCCTTGAGTTTGCGAGAGCATAGGAGGAATTCATTGCAGGAAAGAGGAAGGCCAAAAAGATTCTCTCCTTATGCCTGCCTTGCTCAGAGGAGTGGATGAAGTCAGGGACTTCTCCCTTTCCCTGAAAAACATGCAGGCCGCTGTTCCCTGTGCGCTCTCTTATTTGTTAAAGCGACTGCAGTTACACACTTTGAACTGTGGAAAGGCACCGGAGGTTGTTAGGATTTCCCCAGGCGCTTTGTTTTCCCTGGGCCAAAAGGAGCCTTCACAGTAGCTTAACGCTAACACTGCATACTCCTTGCCCTTCCAGACCACGGGTACCGCAAGGCAGTTCTCCGCGGGAAAACTTCCCTTCGCGAGGGGCAGAATGGCCGAGCTCATTCCAGGAAAGCGAAACCAAATGACGCTTTTCTCATTCTAACTGCTTTCGTCCGAGGAATGGATGAAGTCCGAGTGTTCTTTTCTCACTGAGATATACAAAATCTGATGTTGCCTCTGAGCTCTGTTCTTGGCAAATACGTGAAACTGACATACATTCATGTGGGGAAACACATGGCTTTGCTACGATTTCTCTCAGCCCTGGGTTTTCTCTGGGCCTCACGTCAGGGCAACACTGCATAGGATATACTCTGTCTGGAGAGAGTTTCCTGCTTTGTAGTTTGGGGTAGAAAACCCTGATTTTGCAAGTGCCAATTCACCTGATTCAGATAGAAAAGAGAATAGAAAAAGGCCTTTTCTCCCTGGGTCCTTTCACAATCTCTAAAAGCTAAAACTCTATAGTTGCTCCTCTGGAAGGATAAATGCACTGCAAGGTAGTTTTTCAGAAGAAGCCTTGAGTTTGCGAGAGCATAGGAGGAATTCATTGCAGGAAAGAGGAAGGCCAAAAAGATTCTCTCCTTATGCCTGCCTTGCTCAGAGGAGTGGATGAAGTCAGGGACTTCTCCCTTTCCCTGAGAAACATGCAGGCCGCTGTTCCCTGTGCGCTCTCTTATTTGTTAAAGCGACTGCAGTTACACACTTTGAACTGTGGAAAGGCACCGGAGTTTCTTAGGATTTCCCCAGGCGCTTTGTTTTCCCTGGGCCAAAAGGAGCCTTCACAATAGCTTAACGCTAACACTGCATACTCCTTCCACTTCCAGACCACGGCTACCGCAAGGCAGGTCTCCGCGGGAAAACTTCCCTTCGCGAAGGGCAGATTGGCCGAGCTCATTGCAGGAAAGCGAAACCAAATGACGCTTTTCTCATTCTAACTGCTTTCGTCCGAGGAATGGATGATGTCCGAGTGTTCTTTTTCTCACTGAGATAAACAAAATCTGAAGTTGCCTCTGAGCTCTGTTCTTGGCAAATACGTGAAACTGACATACATTCATGCGGGGGTTTAAACACATGGCTTAGCTACGATTTCTCTTAGCACTGGGTTTTCTCTGGGCCTCACGTCAGGGCAACACTGCATAGGATTTACTCTGTCTGGAGAGGGTTTCCTGCTTTGTAGTTTGTGCTAGAAAACCCTGCTTTTGCAAGTGCCAATTGACCAGATTCAGGTAGAAAAAAGAATACAAAAAGGCCTTTTCTCCCTGTGTCGTTTCACAATCTCTAAAAGCTAAAAGTCTATAGTTGCTCCTCTGGAAGGATAAATGCACTGCAATGTAGTTTTTCAGAAGAAGCCTTGAGTTTGCGAGAGCATAGGAGGAATTCATTGCAGGAAAGAGGAAGGCCAAAAAGTTTCTCTCCTTATGCCTGCCTTGCTCAGAGGAGTGGATGAAGTCAGGGACTTCTCCCTTTCCCTGAAAAACATGCAGGCCGCTGTTCCCTGTGCGCTCTCTTATTTGTTAAAGCGACTGCAGTTACACACTTTGAACTGTGGAAAGGCACCGGAGGTTGTTAGGATTTCCCCAGGCGCTTTGTTTTCCCTGGGCCAAAAGGAGCCTTCACAGTAGCTTAACGCTAACACTGCATACTCCTTCCACTTCCAGACCACGGGTACCGCAAGGCAGTTCTCCGCGGGAAAACTTCCCTTCGCGAGGGGCAGAATGGCCGAGCTCATTCCAGGAAAGCGAAACCAAATGACGCTTTTCTCATTCTAACTGCTTTCGTCCGAGGAATGGATGAAGTCCGAGTGTTCTTTTCTCACTGAGATATACAAAATCTGATGTTGCCTCTGAGCTCTGTTCTTGGCAAATACGTGAAACTGACATACATTCATGTGGGGAAACACATGGCTTTGCTACGATTTCTCTTAGCCCTGGGTTTTCTCTGGGCCTCACGTCAGGGCAACACTGCATAGGATATACTCTGTCTGGAGAGAGTTTCCTGCTTTGTAGTTTGGGGTAGAAAACCCTGATTTTGCAAGTGCCAATTCACCTGATTCAGATAGAAAAGAGAATAGAAAAAGGCCTTTTCTCCCTGGGTCCTTTCACAATCTCTAAAAGCTAAAACTCTATAGTTGCTCCTCTGGAAGGATAAATGCACTGCAAGGTAGTTTTTCAGAAGAAGCCTTGAGTTTGCGAGAGCATAGGAGGAATTCATTGCAGGAAAGAGGAAGGCCAAAAAGATTCTCTCCTTATGCCTGCCTTGCTCAGAGGAGTGGATGAAGTCAGGGACTTCTCCCTTTCCCTGAGAAACATGCAGGCCGCTGTTCCCTGTGCGCTCTCTTATTTGTTAAAGCGACTGCAGTTACACACTTTGAACTGTGGAAAGGCACCGGAGTTTCTTAGGATTTCCCCAGGCGCTTTGTTTTCCCTGGGCCAAAAGGAGCCTTCACAATAGCTTAACGCTAACACTGCATACTCCTTCCACTTCCAGACCACGGCTACCGCAAGGCAGGTCTCCGCGGGAAAACTTCCCTTCGCGAAGGGCAGATTGGCCGAGCTCATTGCAGGAAAGCGAAACCAAATGACGCTTTTCTCATTCTAACTGCTTTCGTCCGAGGAATGGATGATGTCCGAGTGTTCTTTTTCTCACTGAGATAAACAAAATCTGAAGTTGCCTCTGAGCTCTGTTCTTGGCAAATACGTGAAACTGACATACATTCATGCGGGGGTTTAAACACATGGCTTAGCTACGATTTCTCTTAGCACTGGGTTTTCTCTGGGCCTCACGTCAGGGCAACACTGCATAGGATTTACTCTGTCTGGAGAGGGTTTCCTGCTTTGTAGTTTGTGCTAGAAAACCCTGCTTTTGCAAGTGCCAATTGACCAGATTCAGGTAGAAAAAAGAATACAAAAAGGCCTTTTCTCCCTGTGTCGTTTCACAATCTCTAAAAGCTAAAAGTCTATAGTTGCTCCTCTGGAAGGATAAATGCACTGCAATGTAGTTTTTCAGAAGAAGCCTTGAGTTTGCGAGAGCATAGGAGGAATTCATTGCAGGAAAGAGGAAGGCCAAAAAGTTTCTCTCCTTATGCCTGCCTTGCTCAGAGGAGTGGATGAAGTCAGGGACTTCTCCCTTTCCCTGAAAAACATGCAGGCCGCTGTTCCCTGTGCGCTCTCTTATTTGTTAAAGCGACTGCAGTTACACACTTTGAACTGTGGAAAGGCACCGGAGGTTGTTAGGATTTCCCCAGGCGCTTTGTTTTCCCTGGGCCAAAAGGAGCCTTCACAGTAGCTTAACGCTAACACTGCATACTCCTTCCACTTCCAGACCACGGGTACCGCAAGGCAGTTCTCCGCGGGAAAACTTCCCTTCGCGAGGGGCAGAATGGCCGAGCTCATTCCAGGAAAGCGAAACCAAATGACGCTTTTCTCATTCTAACTGCTTTCGTCCGAGGAATGGATGAAGTCCGAGTGTTCTTTTCTCACTGAGATATACAAAATCTGATGTTGCCTCTGAGCTCTGTTCTTGGCAAATACGTGAAACTGACATACATTCATGTGGGGAAACACATGGCTTTGCTACGATTTCTCTTAGCCCTGGGTTTTCTCTGGGCCTCACGTCAGGGCAACACTGCATAGGATATACTCTGTCTGGAGAGAGTTTCCTGCTTTGTAGTTTGGGGTAGAAAACCCTGATTTTGCAAGTGCCAATTCACCTGATTCAGATAGAAAAGAGAATAGAAAAAGGCCTTTTCTCCCTGGGTCCTTTCACAATCTCTAAAAGCTAAAACTCTATAGTTGCTCCTCTGGAAGGATAAATGCACTGCAAGGTAGTTTTTCAGAAGAAGCCTTGAGTTTGCGAGAGCATAGGAGGAATTCATTGCAGGAAAGAGGAAGGCCAAAAAGATTCTCTCCTTATGCCTGCCTTGCTCAGAGGAGTGGATGAAGTCAGGGACTTCTCCCTTTCCCTGAGAAACATGCAGGCCGCTGTTCCCTGTGCGCTCTCTTATTTGTTAAAGCGACTGCAGTTACACACTTTGAACTGTGGAAAGGCACCGGAGTTTCTTAGGATTTCCCCAGGCGCTTTGTTTTCCCTGGGCCAAAAGGAGCCTTCACAATAGCTTAACGCTAACACTGCATACTCCTTCCACTTCCAGACCACGGCTACCGCAAGGCAGGTCTCCGCGGGAAAACTTCCCTTCGCGAAGGGCAGATTGGCCGAGCTCATTGCAGGAAAGCGAAACCAAATGACGCTTTTCTCATTCTAACTGCTTTCGTCCGAGGAATGGATGATGTCCGAGTGTTCTTTTTCTCACTGAGATAAACAAAATCTGAAGTTGCCTCTGAGCTCTGTTCTTGGCAAATACGTGAAACTGACATACATTCATGCGGGGGTTTAAACACATGGCTTAGCTACGATTTCTCTTAGCACTGGGTTTTCTCTGGGCCTCACGTCAGGGCAACACTGCATAGGATTTACTCTGTCTGGAGAGGGTTTCCTGCTTTGTAGTTTGTGCTAGAAAACCCTGCTTTTGCAAGTGCCAATTGACCAGATTCAGGTAGAAAAAAGAATACAAAAAGGCCTTTTCTCCCTGTGTCGTTTCACAATCTCTAAAAGCTAAAAGTCTATAGTTGCTCCTCTGGAAGGATAAATGCACTGCAATGTAGTTTTTCAGAAGAAGCCTTGAGTTTGCGAGAGCATAGGAGGAATTCATTGCAGGAAAGAGGAAGGCCAAAAAGTTTCTCTCCTTATGCCTGCCTTGCTCAGAGGAGTGGATGAAGTCAGGGACTTCTCCCTTTCCCTGAAAAACATGCAGGCCGCTGTTCCCTGTGCGCTCTCTTATTTGTTAAAGCGACTGCAGTTACACACTTTGAACTGTGGAAAGGCACCGGAGGTTGTTAGGATTTCCCCAGGCGCTTTGTTTTCCCTGGGCCAAAAGGAGCCTTCACAGTAGCTTAACGCTAACACTGCATACTCCTTCCACTTCCAGACCACGGGTACCGCAAGGCAGTTCTCCGCGGGAAAACTTCCCTTCGCGAGGGGCAGAATGGCCGAGCTCATTCCAGGAAAGCGAAACCAAATGACGCTTTTCTCATTCTAACTGCTTTCGTCCGAGGAATGGATGAAGTCCGAGTGTTCTTTTCTCACTGAGATATACAAAATCTGATGTTGCCTCTGAGCTCTGTTCTTGGCAAATACGTGAAACTGACATACATTCATGTGGGGAAACACATGGCTTTGCTACGATTTCTCTTAGCCCTGGGTTTTCTCTGGGCCTCACGTCAGGGCAACACTGCATAGGATATACTCTGTCTGGAGAGAGTTTCCTGCTTTGTAGTTTGGGGTAGAAAACCCTGATTTTGCAAGTGCCAATTCACCTGATTCAGATAGAAAAGAGAATAGAAAAAGGCCTTTTCTCCCTGGGTCCTTTCACAATCTCTAAAAGCTAAAACTCTATAGTTGCTCCTCTGGAAGGATAAATGCACTGCAAGGTAGTTTTTCAGAAGAAGCCTTGAGTTTGCGAGAGCATAGGAGGAATTCATTGCAGGAAAGAGGAAGGCCAAAAAGATTCTCTCCTTATGCCTGCCTTGCTCAGAGGAGTGGATGAAGTCAGGGACTTCTCCCTTTCCCTGAGAAACATGCAGGCCGCTGTTCCCTGTGCGCTCTCTTATTTGTTAAAGCGACTGCAGTTACACACTTTGAACTGTGGAAAGGCACCGGAGTTTCTTAGGATTTCCCCAGGCGCTTTGTTTTCCCTGGGCCAAAAGGAGCCTTCACAATAGCTTAACGCTAACACTGCATACTCCTTCCACTTCCAGACCACGGCTACCGCAAGGCAGGTCTCCGCGGGAAAACTTCCCTTCGCGAAGGGCAGATTGGCCGAGCTCATTGCAGGAAAGCGAAACCAAATGACGCTTTTCTCATTCTAACTGCTTTCGTCCGAGGAATGGATGATGTCCGAGTGTTCTTTTTCTCACTGAGATAAACAAAATCTGAAGTTGCCTCTGAGCTCTGTTCTTGGCAAATACGTGAAACTGACATACATTCATGCGGGGGTTTAAACACATGGCTTAGCTACGATTTCTCTTAGCACTGGGTTTTCTCTGGGCCTCACGTCAGGGCAACACTGCATAGGATTTACTCTGTCTGGAGAGGGTTTCCTGCTTTGTAGTTTGTGCTAGAAAACCCTGCTTTTGCAAGTGCCAATTGACCAGATTCAGGTAGAAAAAAGAATACAAAAAGGCCTTTTCTCCCTGTGTCGTTTCACAATCTCTAAAAGCTAAAAGTCTATAGTTGCTCCTCTGGAAGGATAAATGCACTGCAATGTAGTTTTTCAGAAGAAGCCTTGAGTTTGCGAGAGCATAGGAGGAATTCATTGCAGGAAAGAGGAAGGCCAAAAAGTTTCTCTCCTTATGCCTGCCTTGCTCAGAGGAGTGGATGAAGTCAGGGACTTCTCCCTTTCCCTGAAAAACATGCAGGCCGCTGTTCCCTGTGCGCTCTCTTATTTGTTAAAGCGACTGCAGTTACACACTTTGAACTGTGGAAAGGCACCGGAGGTTGTTAGGATTTCCCCAGGCGCTTTGTTTTCCCTGGGCCAAAAGGAGCCTTCACAGTAGCTTAACGCTAACACTGCATACTCCTTCCACTTCCAGACCACGGGTACCGCAAGGCAGTTCTCCGCGGGAAAACTTCCCTTCGCGAGGGGCAGAATGGCCGAGCTCATTCCAGGAAAGCGAAACCAAATGACGCTTTTCTCATTCTAACTGCTTTCGTCCGAGGAATGGATGAAGTCCGAGTGTTCTTTTCTCACTGAGATATACAAAATCTGATGTTGCCTCTGAGCTCTGTTCTTGGCAAATACGTGAAACTGACATACATTCATGTGGGGAAAGACATGGCTTTGCTACGATTTCTCTTAGCCCTGGGTTTTCTCTGGGCCTCACGTCAGGGCAACACTGCATAGGATATACTCTGTCTGGAGAGAGTTTCCTGCTTTGTAGTTTGGGGTAGAAAACCCTGATTTTGCAAGTGCCAATTCACCTGATTCAGATAGAAAAGAGAATAGAAAAAGGCCTTTTCTCCCTGGGTCCTTTCACAATCTCTAAAAGCTAAAACTCTATAGTTGCTCCTCTGGAAGGATAAATGCACTGCAAGGTAGTTTTTCAGAAGAAGCCTTGAGTTTGCGAGAGCATAGGAGGAATTCATTGCAGGAAAGAGGAAGGCCAAAAAGATTCTCTCCTTATGCCTGCCTTGCTCAGAGGAGTGGATGAAGTCAGGGACTTCTCCCTTTCCCTGAAAAACATGCAGGCCGCTGTTCCCTGTGCGCTCTCTTATTTGTTAAAGCGACTGCAGTTACACACTTTGAACTGTGGAAAGGCACCGGAGGTTGTTAGGATTTCCCCAGGCGCTTTGTTTTCCCTGGGCCAAAAGGAGCCTTCACAGTAGCTTAACGCTAACACTGCATACTCCTTGCCCTTCCAGACCACGGGTACCGCAAGGCAGTTCTCCGCGGGAAAACTTCCCTTCGCGAGGGGCAGAATGGCCGAGCTCATTCCAGGAAAGCGAAACCAAATGACGCTTTTCTCATTCTAACTGCTTTCGTCCGAGGAATGGATGAAGTCCGAGTGTTCTTTTCTCACTGAGATATACAAAATCTGATGTTGCCTCTGAGCTCTGTTCTTGGCAAATACGTGAAACTGACATACATTCATGTGGGGAAACACATGGCTTTGCTACGATTTCTCTTAGCCCTGGGTTTTCTCTGGGCCTCACGTCAGGGCAACACTGCATAGGATATACTCTGTCTGGAGAGAGTTTCCTGCTTTGTAGTTTGGGGTAGAAAACCCTGATTTTGCAAGTGCCAATTCACCTGATTCAGATAGAAAAGAGAATAGAAAAAGGCCTTTTCTCCCTGGGTCCTTTCACAATCTCTAAAAGCTAAAACTCTATAGTTGCTCCTCTGGAAGGATAAATGCACTGCAAGGTAGTTTTTCAGAAGAAGCCTTGAGTTTGCGAGAGCATAGGAGGAATTCATTGCAGGAAAGAGGAAGGCCAAAAAGATTCTCTCCTTATGCCTGCCTTGCTCAGAGGAGTGGATGAAGTCAGGGACTTCTCCCTTTCCCTGAGAAACATGCAGGCCGCTGTTCCCTGTGCGCTCTCTTATTTGTTAAAGCGACTGCAGTTACACACTTTGAACTGTGGAAAGGCACCGGAGTTTCTTAGGATTTCCCCAGGCGCTTTGTTTTCCCTGGGCCAAAAGGAGCCTTCACAATAGCTTAACGCTAACACTGCATACTCCTTCCACTTCCAGACCACGGCTACCGCAAGGCAGGTCTCCGCGGGAAAACTTCCCTTCGCGAAGGGCAGATTGGCCGAGCTCATTGCAGGAAAGCGAAACCAAATGACGCTTTTCTCATTCTAACTGCTTTCGTCCGAGGAATGGATGATGTCCGAGTGTTCTTTTTCTCACTGAGATAAACAAAATCTGAAGTTGCCTCTGAGCTCTGTTCTTGGCAAATACGTGAAACTGACATACATTCATGCGGGGGTTTAAACACATGGCTTAGCTACGATTTCTCTTAGCACTGGGTTTTCTCTGGGCCTCACGTCAGGGCAACACTGCATAGGATTTACTCTGTCTGGAGAGGGTTTCCTGCTTTGTAGTTTGTGCTAGAAAACCCTGCTTTTGCAAGTGCCAATTGACCAGATTCAGGTAGAAAAAAGAATACAAAAAGGCCTTTTCTCCCTGTGTCGTTTCACAATCTCTAAAAGCTAAAAGTCTATAGTTGCTCCTCTGGAAGGATAAATGCACTGCAATGTAGTTTTTCAGAAGAAGCCTTGAGTTTGCGAGAGCATAGGAGGAATTCATTGCAGGAAAGAGGAAGGCCAAAAAGTTTCTCTCCTTATGCCTGCCTTGCTCAGAGGAGTGGATGAAGTCAGGGACTTCTCCCTTTCCCTGAAAAACATGCAGGCCGCTGTTCCCTGTGCGCTCTCTTATTTGTTAAAGCGACTGCAGTTACACACTTTGAACTGTGGAAAGGCACCGGAGGTTGTTAGGATTTCCCCAGGCGCTTTGTTTTCCCTGGGCCAAAAGGAGCCTTCACAGTAGCTTAACGCTAACACTGCATACTCCTTCCACTTCCAGACCACGGGTACCGCAAGGCAGTTCTCCGCGGGAAAACTTCCCTTCGCGAGGGGCAGAATGGCCGAGCTCATTCCAGGAAAGCGAAACCAAATGACGCTTTTCTCATTCTAACTGCTTTCGTCCGAGGAATGGATGAAGTCCGAGTGTTCTTTTCTCACTGAGATATACAAAATCTGATGTTGCCTCTGAGCTCTGTTCTTGGCAAATACGTGAAACTGACATACATTCATGTGGGGAAAGACATGGCTTTGCTACGATTTCTCTTAGCCCTGGGTTTTCTCTGGGCCTCACGTCAGGGCAACACTGCATAGGATATACTCTGTCTGGAGAGAGTTTCCTGCTTTGTAGTTTGGGGTAGAAAACCCTGATTTTGCAAGTGCCAATTCACCTGATTCAGATAGAAAAGAGAATAGAAAAAGGCCTTTTCTCCCTGGGTCCTTTCACAATCTCTAAAAGCTAAAACTCTATAGTTGCTCCTCTGGAAGGATAAATGCACTGCAAGGTAGTTTTTCAGAAGAAGCCTTGAGTTTGCGAGAGCATAGGAGGAATTCATTGCAGGAAAGAGGAAGGCCAAAAAGATTCTCTCCTTATGCCTGCCTTGCTCAGAGGAGTGGATGAAGTCAGGGACTTCTCCCTTTCCCTGAAAAACATGCAGGCCGCTGTTCCCTGTGCGCTCTCTTATTTGTTAAAGCGACTGCAGTTACACACTTTGAACTGTGGAAAGGCACCGGAGGTTGTTAGGATTTCCCCAGGCGCTTTGTTTTCCCTGGGCCAAAAGGAGCCTTCACAGTAGCTTAACGCTAACACTGCATACTCCTTGCCCTTCCAGACCACGGGTACCGCAAGGCAGTTCTCCGCGGGAAAACTTCCCTTCGCGAGGGGCAGAATGGCCGAGCTCATTCCAGGAAAGCGAAACCAAATGACGCTTTTCTCATTCTAACTGCTTTCGTCCGAGGAATGGATGAAGTCCGAGTGTTCTTTTCTCACTGAGATATACAAAATCTGATGTTGCCTCTGAGCTCTGTTCTTGGCAAATACGTGAAACTGACATACATTCATGTGGGGAAACACATGGCTTTGCTACGATTTCTCTTAGCCCTGGGTTTTCTCTGGGCCTCACGTCAGGGCAACACTGCATAGGATATACTCTGTCTGGAGAGAGTTTCCTGCTTTGTAGTTTGGGGTAGAAAACCCTGATTTTGCAAGTGCCAATTCACCTGATTCAGATAGAAAAGAGAATAGAAAAAGGCCTTTTCTCCCTGGGTCCTTTCACAATCTCTAAAAGCTAAAACTCTATAGTTGCTCCTCTGGAAGGATAAATGCACTGCAAGGTAGTTTTTCAGAAGAAGCCTTGAGTTTGCGAGAGCATAGGAGGAATTCATTGCAGGAAAGAGGAAGGCCAAAAAGATTCTCTCCTTATGCCTGCCTTGCTCAGAGGAGTGGATGAAGTCAGGGACTTCTCCCTTTCCCTGAGAAACATGCAGGCCGCTGTTCCCTGTGCGCTCTCTTATTTGTTAAAGCGACTGCAGTTACACACTTTGAACTGTGGAAAGGCACCGGAGTTTCTTAGGATTTCCCCAGGCGCTTTGTTTTCCCTGGGCCAAAAGGAGCCTTCACAATAGCTTAACGCTAACACTGCATACTCCTTCCACTTCCAGACCACGGCTACCGCAAGGCAGGTCTCCGCGGGAAAACTTCCCTTCGCGAAGGGCAGATTGGCCGAGCTCATTGCAGGAAAGCGAAACCAAATGACGCTTTTCTCATTCTAACTGCTTTCGTCCGAGGAATGGATGATGTCCGAGTGTTCTTTTTCTCACTGAGATAAACAAAATCTGAAGTTGCCTCTGAGCTCTGTTCTTGGCAAATACGTGAAACTGACATACATTCATGCGGGGGTTTAAACACATGGCTTAGCTACGATTTCTCTTAGCACTGGGTTTTCTCTGGGCCTCACGTCAGGGCAACACTGCATAGGATTTACTCTGTCTGGAGAGGGTTTCCTGCTTTGTAGTTTGTGCTAGAAAACCCTGCTTTTGCAAGTGCCAATTGACCAGATTCAGGTAGAAAAAAGAATACAAAAAGGCCTTTTCTCCCTGTGTCGTTTCACAATCTCTAAAAGCTAAAAGTCTATAGTTGCTCCTCTGGAAGGATAAATGCACTGCAATGTAGTTTTTCAGAAGAAGCCTTGAGTTTGCGAGAGCATAGGAGGAATTCATTGCAGGAAAGAGGAAGGCCAAAAAGTTTCTCTCCTTATGCCTGCCTTGCTCAGAGGAGTGGATGAAGTCAGGGACTTCTCCCTTTCCCTGAAAAACATGCAGGCCGCTGTTCCCTGTGCGCTCTCTTATTTGTTAAAGCGACTGCAGTTACACACTTTGAACTGTGGAAAGGCACCGGAGGTTGTTAGGATTTCCCCAGGCGCTTTGTTTTCCCTGGGCCAAAAGGAGCCTTCACAGTAGCTTAACGCTAACACTGCATACTCCTTCCACTTCCAGACCACGGGTACCGCAAGGCAGTTCTCCGCGGGAAAACTTCCCTTCGCGAGGGGCAGAATGGCCGAGCTCATTCCAGGAAAGCGAAACCAAATGACGCTTTTCTCATTCTAACTGCTTTCGTCCGAGGAATGGATGAAGTCCGAGTGTTCTTTTCTCACTGAGATATACAAAATCTGATGTTGCCTCTGAGCTCTGTTCTTGGCAAATACGTGAAACTGACATACATTCATGTGGGGAAAGACATGGCTTTGCTACGATTTCTCTTAGCCCTGGGTTTTCTCTGGGCCTCACGTCAGGGCAACACTGCATAGGATATACTCTGTCTGGAGAGAGTTTCCTGCTTTGTAGTTTGGGGTAGAAAACCCTGATTTTGCAAGTGCCAATTCACCTGATTCAGATAGAAAAAAGAATACAAAAAGGCCTTTTCTCCCTGGGTCGTTTCACAATCTCTAAAAGCTAAAAGTCTATAGTTGCTCCTCTGGAAGGATAAATGCACTGCAAGGTAGTTTTTCAGAAGAAGCCTTGAGTTTGCGAGAGCATAGGAGGAATTCATTGCAGGAAAGAGGAAGGCCAAAAAGATTCTCTCCTTATGCCTGCCTTGCTCAGAGGAGTGGATGAAGTCAGGGACTTCTCCCTTTCCCTGAAAAACATGCAGGCCGCTGTTCCCTGTGCGCTCTCTTATTTGTTAAAGCGACTGCAGTTACACACTTTGAACTGTGGAAAGGCACCGGAGGTTGTTAGGATTTCCCCAGGCGCTTTGTTTTCCCTGGGCCAAAAGGAGCCTTCACAGTAGCTTAACGCTAACACTGCATACTCCTTCCACTTCCAGACCACGGGTACCGCAAGGCAGTTCTCCGCGGGAAAACTTCCCTTCGCGAGGGGCAGAATGGCCGAGCTCATTCCAGGAAAGCGAAACCAAATGACGCTTTTCTCATTCTAACTGCTTTCGTCCGAGGAATGGATGAAGTCCGAGTGTTCTTTTCTCACTGAGATATACAAAATCTGATGTTGCCTCTGAGCTCTGTTCTTGGCAAATACGTGAAACTGACATACATTCATGTGGGGAAACACATGGCTTTGCTACGATTTCTCTTAGCCCTGGGTTTTCTCTGGGCCTCACGTCAGGGCAACACTGCATAGGATATACTCTGTCTGGAGAGAGTTTCCTGCTTTGTAGTTTGGGGTAGAAAACCCTGATTTTGCAAGTGCCAATTCACCTGATTCAGATAGAAAAGAGAATAGAAAAAGGCCTTTTCTCCCTGGGTCCTTTCACAATCTCTAAAAGCTAAAACTCTATAGTTGCTCCTCTGGAAGGATAAATGCACTGCAAGGTAGTTTTTCAGAAGAAGCCTTGAGTTTGCGAGAGCATAGGAGGAATTCATTGCAGGAAAGAGGAAGGCCAAAAAGATTCTCTCCTTATGCCTGCCTTGCTCAGAGGAGTGGATGAAGTCAGGGACTTCTCCCTTTCCCTGAGAAACATGCAGGCCGCTGTTCCCTGTGCGCTCTCTTATTTGTTAAAGCGACTGCAGTTACACACTTTGAACTGTGGAAAGGCACCGGAGTTTCTTAGGATTTCCCCAGGCGCTTTGTTTTCCCTGGGCCAAAAGGAGCCTTCACAATAGCTTAACGCTAACACTGCATACTCCTTCCACTTCCAGACCACGGCTACCGCAAGGCAGGTCTCCGCGGGAAAACTTCCCTTCGCGAAGGGCAGATTGGCCGAGCTCATTGCAGGAAAGCGAAACCAAATGACGCTTTTCTCATTCTAACTGCTTTCGTCCGAGGAATGGATGATGTCCGAGTGTTCTTTTTCTCACTGAGATAAACAAAATCTGAAGTTGCCTCTGAGCTCTGTTCTTGGCAAATACGTGAAACTGACATACATTCATGCGGGGGTTTAAACACATGGCTTAGCTACGATTTCTCTTAGCACTGGGTTTTCTCTGGGCCTCACGTCAGGGCAACACTGCATAGGATTTACTCTGTCTGGAGAGGGTTTCCTGCTTTGTAGTTTGTGCTAGAAAACCCTGCTTTTGCAAGTGCCAATTGACCAGATTCAGGTAGAAAAAAGAATACAAAAAGGCCTTTTCTCCCTGTGTCGTTTCACAATCTCTAAAAGCTAAAAGTCTATAGTTGCTCCTCTGGAAGGATAAATGCACTGCAATGTAGTTTTTCAGAAGAAGCCTTGAGTTTGCGAGAGCATAGGAGGAATTCATTGCAGGAAAGAGGAAGGCCAAAAAGTTTCTCTCCTTATGCCTGCCTTGCTCAGAGGAGTGGATGAAGTCAGGGACTTCTCCCTTTCCCTGAAAAACATGCAGGCCGCTGTTCCCTGTGCGCTCTCTTATTTGTTAAAGCGACTGCAGTTACACACTTTGAACTGTGGAAAGGCACCGGAGGTTGTTAGGATTTCCCCAGGCGCTTTGTTTTCCCTGGGCCAAAAGGAGCCTTCACAGTAGCTTAACGCTAACACTGCATACTCCTTCCACTTCCAGACCACGGGTACCGCAAGGCAGTTCTCCGCGGGAAAACTTCCCTTCGCGAGGGGCAGAATGGCCGAGCTCATTCCAGGAAAGCGAAACCAAATGACGCTTTTCTCATTCTAACTGCTTTCGTCCGAGGAATGGATGAAGTCCGAGTGTTCTTTTCTCACTGAGATATACAAAATCTGATGTTGCCTCTGAGCTCTGTTCTTGGCAAATACGTGAAACTGACATACATTCATGTGGGGAAAGACATGGCTTTGCTACGATTTCTCTTAGCCCTGGGTTTTCTCTGGGCCTCACGTCAGGGCAACACTGCATAGGATATACTCTGTCTGGAGAGAGTTTCCTGCTTTGTAGTTTGGGGTAGAAAACCCTGATTTTGCAAGTGCCAATTCACCTGATTCAGATAGAAAAGAGAATAGAAAAAGGCCTTTTCTCCCTGGGTCCTTTCACAATCTCTAAAAGCTAAAACTCTATAGTTGCTCCTCTGGAAGGATAAATGCACTGCAAGGTAGTTTTTCAGAAGAAGCCTTGAGTTTGCGAGAGCATAGGAGGAATTCATTGCAGGAAAGAGGAAGGCCAAAAAGATTCTCTCCTTATGCCTGCCTTGCTCAGAGGAGTGGATGAAGTCAGGGACTTCTCCCTTTCCCTGAGAAACATGCAGGCCGCTGTTCCCTGTGCGCTCTCTTATTTGTTAAAGCGACTGCAGTTACACACTTTGAACTGTGGAAAGGCACCGGAGTTTCTTAGGATTTCCCCAGGCGCTTTGTTTTCCCTGGGCCAAAAGGAGCCTTCACAATAGCTTAACGCTAACACTGCATACTCCTTCCACTTCCAGACCACGGCTACCGCAAGGCAGGTCTCCGCGGGAAAACTTCCCTTCGCGAAGGGCAGATTGGCCGAGCTCATTGCAGGAAAGCGAAACCAAATGACGCTTTTCTCATTCTAACTGCTTTCGTCCGAGGAATGGATGATGTCCGAGTGTTCTTTTTCTCACTGAGATAAACAAAATCTGAAGTTGCCTCTGAGCTCTGTTCTTGGCAAATACGTGAAACTGACATACATTCATGCGGGGGTTTAAACACATGGCTTAGCTACGATTTCTCTTAGCACTGGGTTTTCTCTGGGCCTCACGTCAGGGCAACACTGCATAGGATTTACTCTGTCTGGAGAGGGTTTCCTGCTTTGTAGTTTGTGCTAGAAAACCCTGCTTTTGCAAGTGCCAATTGACCAGATTCAGGTAGAAAAAAGAATACAAAAAGGCCTTTTCTCCCTGTGTCGTTTCACAATCTCTAAAAGCTAAAAGTCTATAGTTGCTCCTCTGGAAGGATAAATGCACTGCAATGTAGTTTTTCAGAAGAAGCCTTGAGTTTGCGAGAGCATAGGAGGAATTCATTGCAGGAAAGAGGAAGGCCAAAAAGTTTCTCTCCTTATGCCTGCCTTGCTCAGAGGAGTGGATGAAGTCAGGGACTTCTCCCTTTCCCTGAAAAACATGCAGGCCGCTGTTCCCTGTGCGCTCTCTTATTTGTTAAAGCGACTGCAGTTACACACTTTGAACTGTGGAAAGGCACCGGAGGTTGTTAGGATTTCCCCAGGCGCTTTGTTTTCCCTGGGCCAAAAGGAGCCTTCACAGTAGCTTAACGCTAACACTGCATACTCCTTCCACTTCCAGACCACGGGTACCGCAAGGCAGTTCTCCGCGGGAAAACTTCCCTTCGCGAGGGGCAGAATGGCCGAGCTCATTCCAGGAAAGCGAAACCAAATGACGCTTTTCTCATTCTAACTGCTTTCGTCCGAGGAATGGATGAAGTCCGAGTGTTCTTTTCTCACTGAGATATACAAAATCTGATGTTGCCTCTGAGCTCTGTTCTTGGCAAATACGTGAAACTGACATACATTCATGTGGGGAAACACATGGCTTTGCTACGATTTCTCTTAGCCCTGGGTTTTCTCTGGGCCTCACGTCAGGGCAACACTGCATAGGATATACTCTGTCTGGAGAGAGTTTCCTGCTTTGTAGTTTGGGGTAGAAAACCCTGATTTTGCAAGTGCCAATTCACCTGATTCAGATAGAAAAGAGAATAGAAAAAGGCCTTTTCTCCCTGGGTCCTTTCACAATCTCTAAAAGCTAAAACTCTATAGTTGCTCCTCTGGAAGGATAAATGCACTGCAAGGTAGTTTTTCAGAAGAAGCCTTGAGTTTGCGAGAGCATAGGAGGAATTCATTGCAGGAAAGAGGAAGGCCAAAAAGATTCTCTCCTTATGCCTGCCTTGCTCAGAGGAGTGGATGAAGTCAGGGACTTCTCCCTTTCCCTGAGAAACATGCAGGCCGCTGTTCCCTGTGCGCTCTCTTATTTGTTAAAGCGACTGCAGTTACACACTTTGAACTGTGGAAAGGCACCGGAGTTTCTTAGGATTTCCCCAGGCGCTTTGTTTTCCCTGGGCCAAAAGGAGCCTTCACAATAGCTTAACGCTAACACTGCATACTCCTTCCACTTCCAGACCACGGCTACCGCAAGGCAGGTCTCCGCGGGAAAACTTCCCTTCGCGAAGGGCAGATTGGCCGAGCTCATTGCAGGAAAGCGAAACCAAATGACGCTTTTCTCATTCTAACTGCTTTCGTCCGAGGAATGGATGATGTCCGAGTGTTCTTTTTCTCACTGAGATAAACAAAATCTGAAGTTGCCTCTGAGCTCTGTTCTTGGCAAATACGTGAAACTGACATACATTCATGCGGGGGTTTAAACACATGGCTTAGCTACGATTTCTCTTAGCACTGGGTTTTCTCTGGGCCTCACGTCAGGGCAACACTGCATAGGATTTACTCTGTCTGGAGAGGGTTTCCTGCTTTGTAGTTTGTGCTAGAAAACCCTGCTTTTGCAAGTGCCAATTGACCAGATTCAGGTAGAAAAAAGAATACAAAAAGGCCTTTTCTCCCTGTGTCGTTTCACAATCTCTAAAAGCTAAAAGTCTATAGTTGCTCCTCTGGAAGGATAAATGCACTGCAATGTAGTTTTTCAGAAGAAGCCTTGAGTTTGCGAGAGCATAGGAGGAATTCATTGCAGGAAAGAGGAAGGCCAAAAAGTTTCTCTCCTTATGCCTGCCTTGCTCAGAGGAGTGGATGAAGTCAGGGACTTCTCCCTTTCCCTGAAAAACATGCAGGCCGCTGTTCCCTGTGCGCTCTCTTATTTGTTAAAGCGACTGCAGTTACACACTTTGAACTGTGGAAAGGCACCGGAGTTTCTTAGGATTTCCCCAGGCGCTTTGTTTTCCCTGGGCCAAAAGGAGCCTTCACAATAGCTTAACGCTAACACTGCATACTCCTTCCACTTCCAGACCACGGCTACCGCAAGGCAGGTCTCCGCGGGAAAACTTCCCTTCGCGAAGGGCAGATTGGCCGAGCTCATTGCAGGAAAGCGAAACCAAATGACGCTTTTCTCATTCTAACTGCTTTCGTCCGAGGAATGGATGAAGTCCGAGTGTTCTTTTCTCACTGAGATATACAAAATCTGATGTTGCCTCTGAGCTCTGTTCTTGGCAAATACGTGAAACTGACATACATTCATGTGGGGAAACACATGGCTTTGCTACGATTTCTCTTAGCCCTGGGTTTTCTCTGGGCCTCACGTCAGGGCAACACTGCATAGGATATACTCTGTCTGGAGAGAGTTTCCTGCTTTGTAGTTTGGGGTAGAAAACCCTGATTTTGCAAGTGCCAATTCACCTGATTCAGATAGAAAAGAGAATAGAAAAAGGCCTTTTCTCCCTGGGTCCTTTCACAATCTCTAAAAGCTAAAACTCTATAGTTGCTCCTCTGGAAGGATAAATGCACTGCAAGGTAGTTTTTCAGAAGAAGCCTTGAGTTTGCGAGAGCATAGGAGGAATTCATTGCAGGAAAGAGGAAGGCCAAAAAGATTCTCTCCTTATGCCTGCCTTGCTCAGAGGAGTGGATGAAGTCAGGGACTTCTCCCTTTCCCTGAGAAACATGCAGGCCGCTGTTCCCTGTGCGCTCTCTTATTTGTTAAAGCGACTGCAGTTACACACTTTGAACTGTGGAAAGGCACCGGAGTTTCTTAGGATTTCCCCAGGCGCTTTGTTTTCCCTGGGCCAAAAGGAGCCTTCACAATAGCTTAACGCTAACACTGCATACTCCTTCCACTTCCAGACCACGGCTACCGCAAGGCAGGTCTCCGCGGGAAAACTTCCCTTCGCGAAGGGCAGATTGGCCGAGCTCATTGCAGGAAAGCGAAACCAAATGACGCTTTTCTCATTCTAACTGCTTTCGTCCGAGGAATGGATGATGTCCGAGTGTTCTTTTTCTCACTGAGATAAACAAAATCTGAAGTTGCCTCTGAGCTCTGTTCTTGGCAAATACGTGAAACTGACATACATTCATGCGGGGGTTTAAACACATGGCTTAGCTACGATTTCTCTTAGCACTGGGTTTTCTCTGGGCCTCACGTCAGGGCAACACTGCATAGGATTTACTCTGTCTGGAGAGGGTTTCCTGCTTTGTAGTTTGTGCTAGAAAACCCTGCTTTTGCAAGTGCCAATTGACCAGATTCAGGTAGAAAAAAGAATACAAAAAGGCCTTTTCTCCCTGTGTCGTTTCACAATCTCTAAAAGCTAAAAGTCTATAGTTGCTCCTCTGGAAGGATAAATGCACTGCAATGTAGTTTTTCAGAAGAAGCCTTGAGTTTGCGAGAGCATAGGAGGAATTCATTGCAGGAAAGAGGAAGGCCAAAAAGTTTCTCTCCTTATGCCTGCCTTGCTCAGAGGAGTGGATGAAGTCAGGGACTTCTCCCTTTCCCTGAAAAACATGCAGGCCGCTGTTCCCTGTGCGCTCTCTTATTTGTTAAAGCGACTGCAGTTACACACTTTGAACTGTGGAAAGGCACCGGAGGTTGTTAGGATTTCCCCAGGCGCTTTGTTTTCCCTGGGCCAAAAGGAGCCTTCACAGTAGCTTAACGCTAACACTGCATACTCCTTCCACTTCCAGACCACGGGTACCGCAAGGCAGTTCTCCGCGGGAAAACTTCCCTTCGCGAGGGGCAGAATGGCCGAGCTCATTCCAGGAAAGCGAAACCAAATGACGCTTTTCTCATTCTAACTGCTTTCGTCCGAGGAATGGATGAAGTCCGAGTGTTCTTTTCTCACTGAGATATACAAAATCTGATGTTGCCTCTGAGCTCTGTTCTTGGCAAATACGTGAAACTGACATACATTCATGTGGGGAAAGACATGGCTTTGCTACGATTTCTCTTAGCCCTGGGTTTTCTCTGGGCCTCACGTCAGGGCAACACTGCATAGGATATACTCTGTCTGGAGAGAGTTTCCTGCTTTGTAGTTTGGGGTAGAAAACCCTGATTTTGCAAGTGCCAATTCACCTGATTCAGATAGAAAAGAGAATAGAAAAAGGCCTTTTCTCCCTGGGTCCTTTCACAATCTCTAAAAGCTAAAACTCTATAGTTGCTCCTCTGGAAGGATAAATGCACTGCAAGGTAGTTTTTCAGAAGAAGCCTTGAGTTTGCGAGAGCATAGGAGGAATTCATTGCAGGAAAGAGGAAGGCCAAAAAGATTCTCTCCTTATGCCTGCCTTGCTCAGAGGAGTGGATGAAGTCAGGGACTTCTCCCTTTCCCTGAGAAACATGCAGGCCGCTGTTCCCTGTGCGCTCTCTTATTTGTTAAAGCGACTGCAGTTACACACTTTGAACTGTGGAAAGGCACCGGAGTTTCTTAGGATTTCCCCAGGCGCTTTGTTTTCCCTGGGCCAAAAGGAGCCTTCACAATAGCTTAACGCTAACACTGCATACTCCTTCCACTTCCAGACCACGGCTACCGCAAGGCAGGTCTCCGCGGGAAAACTTCCCTTCGCGAAGGGCAGATTGGCCGAGCTCATTGCAGGAAAGCGAAACCAAATGACGCTTTTCTCATTCTAACTGCTTTCGTCCGAGGAATGGATGATGTCCGAGTGTTCTTTTTCTCACTGAGATAAACAAAATCTGAAGTTGCCTCTGAGCTCTGTTCTTGGCAAATACGTGAAACTGACATACATTCATGCGGGGGTTTAAACACATGGCTTAGCTACGATTTCTCTTAGCACTGGGTTTTCTCTGGGCCTCACGTCAGGGCAACACTGCATAGGATTTACTCTGTCTGGAGAGGGTTTCCTGCTTTGTAGTTTGTGCTAGAAAACCCTGCTTTTGCAAGTGCCAATTGACCAGATTCAGGTAGAAAAAAGAATACAAAAAGGCCTTTTCTCCCTGTGTCGTTTCACAATCTCTAAAAGCTAAAAGTCTATAGTTGCTCCTCTGGAAGGATAAATGCACTGCAATGTAGTTTTTCAGAAGAAGCCTTGAGTTTGCGAGAGCATAGGAGGAATTCATTGCAGGAAAGAGGAAGGCCAAAAAGTTTCTCTCCTTATGCCTGCCTTGCTCAGAGGAGTGGATGAAGTCAGGGACTTCTCCCTTTCCCTGAAAAACATGCAGGCCGCTGTTCCCTGTGCGCTCTCTTATTTGTTAAAGCGACTGCAGTTACACACTTTGAACTGTGGAAAGGCACCGGAGGTTGTTAGGATTTCCCCAGGCGCTTTGTTTTCCCTGGGCCAAAAGGAGCCTTCACAGTAGCTTAACGCTAACACTGCATACTCCTTCCACTTCCAGACCACGGGTACCGCAAGGCAGTTCTCCGCGGGAAAACTTCCCTTCGCGAGGGGCAGAATGGCCGAGCTCATTCCAGGAAAGCGAAACCAAATGACGCTTTTCTCATTCTAACTGCTTTCGTCCGAGGAATGGATGAAGTCCGAGTGTTCTTTTCTCACTGAGATATACAAAATCTGATGTTGCCTCTGAGCTCTGTTCTTGGCAAATACGTGAAACTGACATACATTCATGTGGGGAAACACATGGCTTTGCTACGATTTCTCTTAGCCCTGGGTTTTCTCTGGGCCTCACGTCAGGGCAACACTGCATAGGATATACTCTGTCTGGAGAGAGTTTCCTGCTTTGTAGTTTGGGGTAGAAAACCCTGATTTTGCAAGTGCCAATTCACCTGATTCAGATAGAAAAGAGAATAGAAAAAGGCCTTTTCTCCCTGGGTCCTTTCACAATCTCTAAAAGCTAAAACTCTATAGTTGCTCCTCTGGAAGGATAAATGCACTGCAAGGTAGTTTTTCAGAAGAAGCCTTGAGTTTGCGAGAGCATAGGAGGAATTCATTGCAGGAAAGAGGAAGGCCAAAAAGATTCTCTCCTTATGCCTGCCTTGCTCAGAGGAGTGGATGAAGTCAGGGACTTCTCCCTTTCCCTGAGAAACATGCAGGCCGCTGTTCCCTGTGCGCTCTCTTATTTGTTAAAGCGACTGCAGTTACACACTTTGAACTGTGGAAAGGCACCGGAGTTTCTTAGGATTTCCCCAGGCGCTTTGTTTTCCCTGGGCCAAAAGGAGCCTTCACAATAGCTTAACGCTAACACTGCATACTCCTTCCACTTCCAGACCACGGCTACCGCAAGGCAGGTCTCCGCGGGAAAACTTCCCTTCGCGAAGGGCAGATTGGCCGAGCTCATTGCAGGAAAGCGAAACCAAATGACGCTTTTCTCATTCTAACTGCTTTCGTCCGAGGAATGGATGATGTCCGAGTGTTCTTTTTCTCACTGAGATAAACAAAATCTGAAGTTGCCTCTGAGCTCTGTTCTTGGCAAATACGTGAAACTGACATACATTCATGCGGGGGTTTAAACACATGGCTTAGCTACGATTTCTCTTAGCACTGGGTTTTCTCTGGGCCTCACGTCAGGGCAACACTGCATAGGATTTACTCTGTCTGGAGAGGGTTTCCTGCTTTGTAGTTTGTGCTAGAAAACCCTGCTTTTGCAAGTGCCAATTGACCAGATTCAGGTAGAAAAAAGAATACAAAAAGGCCTTTTCTCCCTGTGTCGTTTCACAATCTCTAAAAGCTAAAAGTCTATAGTTGCTCCTCTGGAAGGATAAATGCACTGCAATGTAGTTTTTCAGAAGAAGCCTTGAGTTTGCGAGAGCATAGGAGGAATTCATTGCAGGAAAGAGGAAGGCCAAAAAGTTTCTCTCCTTATGCCTGCCTTGCTCAGAGGAGTGGATGAAGTCAGGGACTTCTCCCTTTCCCTGAAAAACATGCAGGCCGCTGTTCCCTGTGCGCTCTCTTATTTGTTAAAGCGACTGCAGTTACACACTTTGAACTGTGGAAAGGCACCGGAGGTTGTTAGGATTTCCCCAGGCGCTTTGTTTTCCCTGGGCCAAAAGGAGCCTTCACAGTAGCTTAACGCTAACACTGCATACTCCTTCCACTTCCAGACCACGGGTACCGCAAGGCAGTTCTCCGCGGGAAAACTTCCCTTCGCGAGGGGCAGAATGGCCGAGCTCATTCCAGGAAAGCGAAACCAAATGACGCGTTTCTCATTCTAACTGCTTTCGTCCGAGGAATGGATGAAGTCCGAGTGTTCTTTTCTCACTGAGATATACAAAATCTGATGTTGCCTCTGAGCTCTGTTCTTGGCAAATACGTGAAACTGACATACATTCATGTGGGGAAAGACATGGCTTTGCTACGATTTCTCTTAGCCCTGGGTTTTCTCTGGGCCTCACGTCAGGGCAACACTGCATAGGATATACTCTGTCTGGAGAGAGTTTCCTGCTTTGTAGTTTGGGGTAGAAAACCCTGATTTTGCAAGTGCCAATTCACCTGATTCAGATAGAAAAGAGAATAGAAAAAGGCCTTTTCTCCCTGGGTCCTTTCACAATCTCTAAAAGCTAAAACTCTATAGTTGCTCCTCTGGAAGGATAAATGCACTGCAAGGTAGTTTTTCAGAAGAAGCCTTGAGTTTGCGAGAGCATAGGAGGAATTCATTGCAGGAAAGAGGAAGGCCAAAAAGATTCTCTCCTTATGCCTGCCTTGCTCAGAGGAGTGGATGAAGTCAGGGACTTCTCCCTTTCCCTGAAAAACATGCAGGCCGCTGTTCCCTGTGCGCTCTCTTATTTGTTAAAGCGACTGCAGTTACACACTTTGAACTGTGGAAAGGCACCGGAGGTTGTTAGGATTTCCCCAGGCGCTTTGTTTTCCCTGGGCCAAAAGGAGCCTTCACAGTAGCTTAACGCTAACACTGCATACTCCTTGCCCTTCCAGACCACGGGTACCGCAAGGCAGTTCTCCGCGGGAAAACTTCCCTTCGCGAGGGGCAGAATGGCCGAGCTCATTCCAGGAAAGCGAAACCAAATGACGCTTTTCTCATTCTAACTGCTTTCGTCCGAGGAATGGATGAAGTCCGAGTGTTCTTTTCTCACTGAGATATACAAAATCTGATGTTGCCTCTGAGCTCTGTTCTTGGCAAATACGTGAAACTGACATACATTCATGTGGGGAAACACATGGCTTTGCTACGATTTCTCTTAGCCCTGGGTTTTCTCTGGGCCTCACGTCAGGGCAACACTGCATAGGATATACTCTGTCTGGAGAGAGTTTCCTGCTTTGTAGTTTGGGGTAGAAAACCCTGATTTTGCAAGTGCCAATTCACCTGATTCAGATAGAAAAGAGAATAGAAAAAGGCCTTTTCTCCCTGGGTCGTTTCACAATCTCTAAAAGCTAAAAGTCTATAGTTGCTCCTCTGGAAGGATAAATGCACTGCAAGGTAGTTTTTCAGAAGAAGCCTTGAGTTTGCGAGAGCATAGGAGGAATTCATTGCAGGAAAGAGGAAGGCCAAAAAGATTCTCTCCTTATGCCTGCCTTGCTCAGAGGAGTGGATGAAGTCAGGGACTTCTCCCTTTCCCTGAGAAACATGCAGGCCGCTGTTCCCTGTGCGCTCTCTTATTTGTTAAAGCGACTGCAGTTACACACTTTGAACTGTGGAAAGGCACCGGAGTTTCTTAGGATTTCCCCAGGCGCTTTGTTTTCCCTGGGCCAAAAGGAGCCTTCACAATAGCTTAACGCTAACACTGCATACTCCTTCCACTTCCAGACCACGGCTACCGCAAGGCAGGTCTCCGCGGGAAAACTTCCCTTCGCGAAGGGCAGATTGGCCGAGCTCATTGCAGGAAAGCGAAACCAAATGACGCTTTTCTCATTCTAACTGCTTTCGTCCGAGGAATGGATGATGTCCGAGTGTTCTTTTTCTCACTGAGATAAACAAAATCTGAAGTTGCCTCTGAGCTCTGTTCTTGGCAAATACGTGAAACTGACATACATTCATGCGGGGGTTTAAACACATGGCTTAGCTACGATTTCTCTTAGCACTGGGTTTTCTCTGGGCCTCACGTCAGGGCAACACTGCATAGGATTTACTCTGTCTGGAGAGGGTTTCCTGCTTTGTAGTTTGTGCTAGAAAACCCTGCTTTTGCAAGTGCCAATTGACCAGATTCAGGTAGAAAAAAGAATACAAAAAGGCCTTTTCTCCCTGTGTCGTTTCACAATCTCTAAAAGCTAAAAGTCTATAGTTGCTCCTCTGGAAGGATAAATGCACTGCAATGTAGTTTTTCAGAAGAAGCCTTGAGTTTGCGAGAGCATAGGAGGAATTCATTGCAGGAAAGAGGAAGGCCAAAAAGTTTCTCTCCTTATGCCTGCCTTGCTCAGAGGAGTGGATGAAGTCAGGGACTTCTCCCTTTCCCTGAAAAACATGCAGGCCGCTGTTCCCTGTGCGCTCTCTTATTTGTTAAAGCGACTGCAGTTACACACTTTGAACTGTGGAAAGGCACCGGAGGTTGTTAGGATTTCCCCAGGCGCTTTGTTTTCCCTGGGCCAAAAGGAGCCTTCACAGTAGCTTAACGCTAACACTGCATACTCCTTCCACTTCCAGACCACGGGTACCGCAAGGCAGTTCTCCGCGGGAAAACTTCCCTTCGCGAGGGGCAGAATGGCCGAGCTCATTCCAGGAAAGCGAAACCAAATGACGCTTTTCTCATTCTAACTGCTTTCGTCCGAGGAATGGATGAAGTCCGAGTGTTCTTTTCTCACTGAGATATACAAAATCTGATGTTGCCTCTGAGCTCTGTTCTTGGCAAATACGTGAAACTGACATACATTCATGTGGGGAAAGACATGGCTTTGCTACGATTTCTCTTAGCCCTGGGTTTTCTCTGGGCCTCACGTCAGGGCAACACTGCATAGGATATACTCTGTCTGGAGAGAGTTTCCTGCTTTGTAGTTTGGGGTAGAAAACCCTGATTTTGCAAGTGCCAATTCACCTGATTCAGATAGAAAAGAGAATAGAAAAAGGCCTTTTCTCCCTGGGTCCTTTCACAATCTCTAAAAGCTAAAACTCTATAGTTGCTCCTCTGGAAGGATAAATGCACTGCAAGGTAGTTTTTCAGAAGAAGCCTTGAGTTTGCGAGAGCATAGGAGGAATTCATTGCAGGAAAGAGGAAGGCCAAAAAGATTCTCTCCTTATGCCTGCCTTGCTCAGAGGAGTGGATGAAGTCAGGGACTTCTCCCTTTCCCTGAAAAACATGCAGGCCGCTGTTCCCTGTGCGCTCTCTTATTTGTTAAAGCGACTGCAGTTACACACTTTGAACTGTGGAAAGGCACCGGAGGTTGTTAGGATTTCCCCAGGCGCTTTGTTTTCCCTGGGCCAAAAGGAGCCTTCACAGTAGCTTAACGCTAACACTGCATACTCCTTGCCCTTCCAGACCACGGGTACCGCAAGGCAGTTCTCCGCGGGAAAACTTCCCTTCGCGAGGGGCAGAATGGCCGAGCTCATTGCAGGAAAGCGAAACCAAATGACGCTTTTCTCATTCTAACTGCTTTCGTCCGAGGAATGGATGAAGTCCGAGTGTTCTTTTCTCACTGAGATATACAAAATCTGATGTTGCCTCTGAGCTCTGTTCTTGGCAAATACGTGAAACTGACATACATTCATGTGGGGAAACACATGGCTTTGCTACGATTTCTCTTAGCCCTGGGTTTTCTCTGGGCCTCACGTCAGGGCAACACTGCATAGGATATACTCTGTCTGGAGAGAGTTTCCTGCTTTGTAGTTTGGGGTAGAAAACCCTGATTTTGCAAGTGCCAATTCACCTGATTCAGATAGAAAAGAGAATAGAAAAAGGCCTTTTCTCCCTGGGTCCTTTCACAATCTCTAAAAGCTAAAACTCTATAGTTGCTCCTCTGGAAGGATAAATGCACTGCAAGGTAGTTTTTCAGAAGAAGCCTTGAGTTTGCGAGAGCATAGGAGGAATTCATTGCAGGAAAGAGGAAGGCCAAAAAGATTCTCTCCTTATGCCTGCCTTGCTCAGAGGAGTGGATGAAGTCAGGGACTTCTCCCTTTCCCTGAGAAACATGCAGGCCGCTGTTCCCTGTGCGCTCTCTTATTTGTTAAAGCGACTGCAGTTACACACTTTGAACTGTGGAAAGGCACCGGAGTTTCTTAGGATTTCCCCAGGCGCTTTGTTTTCCCTGGGCCAAAAGGAGCCTTCACAATAGCTTAACGCTAACACTGCATACTCCTTCCACTTCCAGACCACGGCTACCGCAAGGCAGGTCTCCGCGGGAAAACTTCCCTTCGCGAAGGGCAGATTGGCCGAGCTCATTGCAGGAAAGCGAAACCAAATGACGCTTTTCTCATTCTAACTGCTTTCGTCCGAGGAATGGATGATGTCCGAGTGTTCTTTTTCTCACTGAGATAAACAAAATCTGAAGTTGCCTCTGAGCTCTGTTCTTGGCAAATACGTGAAACTGACATACATTCATGCGGGGGTTTAAACACATGGCTTAGCTACGATTTCTCTTAGCACTGGGTTTTCTCTGGGCCTCACGTCAGGGCAACACTGCATAGGATTTACTCTGTCTGGAGAGGGTTTCCTGCTTTGTAGTTTGTGCTAGAAAACCCTGCTTTTGCAAGTGCCAATTGACCAGATTCAGGTAGAAAAAAGAATACAAAAAGGCCTTTTCTCCCTGTGTCGTTTCACAATCTCTAAAAGCTAAAAGTCTATAGTTGCTCCTCTGGAAGGATAAATGCACTGCAATGTAGTTTTTCAGAAGAAGCCTTGAGTTTGCGAGAGCATAGGAGGAATTCATTGCAGGAAAGAGGAAGGCCAAAAAGTTTCTCTCCTTATGCCTGCCTTGCTCAGAGGAGTGGATGAAGTCAGGGACTTCTCCCTTTCCCTGAAAAACATGCAGGCCGCTGTTCCCTGTGCGCTCTCTTATTTGTTAAAGCGACTGCAGTTACACACTTTGAACTGTGGAAAGGCACCGGAGGTTGTTAGGATTTCCCCAGGCGCTTTGTTTTCCCTGGGCCAAAAGGAGCCTTCACAGTAGCTTAACGCTAACACTGCATACTCCTTCCACTTCCAGACCACGGGTACCGCAAGGCAGTTCTCCGCGGGAAAACTTCCCTTCGCGAGGGGCAGAATGGCCGAGCTCATTCCAGGAAAGCGAAACCAAATGACGCTTTTCTCATTCTAACTGCTTTCGTCCGAGGAATGGATGAAGTCCGAGTGTTCTTTTCTCACTGAGATATACAAAATCTGATGTTGCCTCTGAGCTCTGTTCTTGGCAAATACGTGAAACTGACATACATTCATGTGGGGAAAGACATGGCTTTGCTACGATTTCTCTTAGCCCTGGGTTTTCTCTGGGCCTCACGTCAGGGCAACACTGCATAGGATATACTCTGTCTGGAGAGAGTTTCCTGCTTTGTAGTTTGGGGTAGAAAACCCTGATTTTGCAAGTGCCAATTCACCTGATTCAGATAGAAAAAAGAATACAAAAAGGCCTTTTCTCCCTGGGTCGTTTCACAATCTCTAAAAGCTAAAAGTCTATAGTTGCTCCTCTGGAAGGATAAATGCACTGCAAGGTAGTTTTTCAGAAGAAGCCTTGAGTTTGCGAGAGCATAGGAGGAATTCATTGCAGGAAAGAGGAAGGCCAAAAAGATTCTCTCCTTATGCCTGCCTTGCTCAGAGGAGTGGATGAAGTCAGGGACTTCTCCCTTTCCCTGAAAAACATGCAGGCCGCTGTTCCCTGTGCGCTCTCTTATTTGTTAAAGCGACTGCAGTTACACACTTTGAACTGTGGAAAGGCACCGGAGGTTGTTAGGATTTCCCCAGGCGCTTTGTTTTCCCTGGGCCAAAAGGAGCCTTCACAGTAGCTTAACGCTAACACTGCATACTCCTTGCCCTTCCAGACCACGGGTACCGCAAGGCAGTTCTCCGCGGGAAAACTTCCCTTCGCGAGGGGCAGAATGGCCGAGCTCATTCCAGGAAAGCGAAACCAAATGACGCTTTTCTCATTCTAACTGCTTTCGTCCGAGGAATGGATGAAGTCCGAGTGTTCTTTTCTCACTGAGATATACAAAATCTGATGTTGCCTCTGAGCTCTGTTCTTGGCAAATACGTGAAACTGACATACATTCATGTGGGGAAACACATGGCTTTGCTACGATTTCTCTTAGCCCTGGGTTTTCTCTGGGCCTCACGTCAGGGCAACACTGCATAGGATATACTCTGTCTGGAGAGAGTTTCCTGCTTTGTAGTTTGGGGTAGAAAACCCTGATTTTGCAAGTGCCAATTCACCTGATTCAGATAGAAAAGAGAATAGAAAAAGGCCTTTTCTCCCTGGGTCCTTTCACAATCTCTAAAAGCTAAAACTCTATAGTTGCTCCTCTGGAAGGATAAATGCACTGCAAGGTAGTTTTTCAGAAGAAGCCTTGAGTTTGCGAGAGCATAGGAGGAATTCATTGCAGGAAAGAGGAAGGCCAAAAAGATTCTCTCCTTATGCCTGCCTTGCTCAGAGGAGTGGATGAAGTCAGGGACTTCTCCCTTTCCCTGAGAAACATGCAGGCCGCTGTTCCCTGTGCGCTCTCTTATTTGTTAAAGCGACTGCAGTTACACACTTTGAACTGTGGAAAGGCACCGGAGTTTCTTAGGATTTCCCCAGGCGCTTTGTTTTCCCTGGGCCAAAAGGAGCCTTCACAATAGCTTAACGCTAACACTGCATACTCCTTCCACTTCCAGACCACGGCTACCGCAAGGCAGGTCTCCGCGGGAAAACTTCCCTTCGCGAAGGGCAGATTGGCCGAGCTCATTGCAGGAAAGCGAAACCAAATGACGCTTTTCTCATTCTAACTGCTTTCGTCCGAGGAATGGATGATGTCCGAGTGTTCTTTTTCTCACTGAGATAAACAAAATCTGAAGTTGCCTCTGAGCTCTGTTCTTGGCAAATACGTGAAACTGACATACATTCATGCGGGGGTTTAAACACATGGCTTAGCTACGATTTCTCTTAGCACTGGGTTTTCTCTGGGCCTCACGTCAGGGCAACACTGCATAGGATTTACTCTGTCTGGAGAGGGTTTCCTGCTTTGTAGTTTGTGCTAGAAAACCCTGCTTTTGCAAGTGCCAATTGACCAGATTCAGGTAGAAAAAAGAATACAAAAAGGCCTTTTCTCCCTGTGTCGTTTCACAATCTCTAAAAGCTAAAAGTCTATAGTTGCTCCTCTGGAAGGATAAATGCACTGCAATGTAGTTTTTCAGAAGAAGCCTTGAGTTTGCGAGAGCATAGGAGGAATTCATTGCAGGAAAGAGGAAGGCCAAAAAGTTTCTCTCCTTATGCCTGCCTTGCTCAGAGGAGTGGATGAAGTCAGGGACTTCTCCCTTTCCCTGAAAAACATGCAGGCCGCTGTTCCCTGTGCGCTCTCTTATTTGTTAAAGCGACTGCAGTTACACACTTTGAACTGTGGAAAGGCACCGGAGGTTGTTAGGATTTCCCCAGGCGCTTTGTTTTCCCTGGGCCAAAAGGAGCCTTCACAGTAGCTTAACGCTAACACTGCATACTCCTTCCACTTCCAGACCACGGGTACCGCAAGGCAGTTCTCCGCGGGAAAACTTCCCTTCGCGAGGGGCAGAATGGCCGAGCTCATTCCAGGAAAGCGAAACCAAATGACGCTTTTCTCATTCTAACTGCTTTCGTCCGAGGAATGGATGAAGTCCGAGTGTTCTTTTCTCACTGAGATATACAAAATCTGATGTTGCCTCTGAGCTCTGTTCTTGGCAAATACGTGAAACTGACATACATTCATGTGGGGAAAGACATGGCTTTGCTACGATTTCTCTTAGCCCTGGGTTTTCTCTGGGCCTCACGTCAGGGCAACACTGCATAGGATATACTCTGTCTGGAGAGAGTTTCCTGCTTTGTAGTTTGGGGTAGAAAACCCTGATTTTGCAAGTGCCAATTCACCTGATTCAGATAGAAAAGAGAATAGAAAAAGGCCTTTTCTCCCTGGGTCCTTTCACAATCTCTAAAAGCTAAAACTCTATAGTTGCTCCTCTGGAAGGATAAATGCACTGCAAGGTAGTTTTTCAGAAGA
This sequence comes from Elephas maximus indicus, assembly GCF_024166365.1. Lineage (NCBI taxonomy): Eukaryota > Metazoa > Chordata > Mammalia > Proboscidea > Elephantidae > Elephas > Elephas maximus. Next base: position 36,412,163 of record NC_064819.1, read on the forward strand.
AGCCTTGAGTTTGCGAGAGCATAGGAGGAATTCATTGCAGGAAAGAGGAAGGCCAAAAAGATTCTCTCCTTATGCCTGCCTTGCTCAGAGGAGTGGATGAAGTCAGGGACTTCTCCCTTTCCCTGAGAAACATGCAGGCCGCTGTTCCCTGTGCGCTCTCTTATTTGTTAAAGCGACTGCAGTTACACACTTTGAACTGTGGAAAGGCACCGGAGTTTCTTAGGATTTCCCCAGGCGCTTTGTTTTCCCTGGGCCAAAAGGAGCCTTCACAATAGCTTAACGCTAACACTGCATACTCCTTCCACTTCCAGACCACGGCTACCGCAAGGCAGGTCTCCGCGGGAAAACTTCCCTTCGCGAAGGGCAGATTGGCCGAGCTCATTGCAGGAAAGCGAAACCAAATGACGCTTTTCTCATTCTAACTGCTTTCGTCCGAGGAATGGATGATGTCCGAGTGTTCTTTTTCTCACTGAGATAAACAAAATCTGAAGTTGCCTCTGAGCTCTGTTCTTGGCAAATACGTGAAACTGACATACATTCATGCGGGGGTTTAAACACATGGCTTAGCTACGATTTCTCTTAGCACTGGGTTTTCTCTGGGCCTCACGTCAGGGCAACACTGCATAGGATTTACTCTGTCTGGAGAGGGTTTCCTGCTTTGTAGTTTGTGCTAGAAAACCCTGCTTTTGCAAGTGCCAATTGACCAGATTCAGGTAGAAAAAAGAATACAAAAAGGCCTTTTCTCCCTGTGTCGTTTCACAATCTCTAAAAGCTAAAAGTCTATAGTTGCTCCTCTGGAAGGATAAATGCACTGCAATGTAGTTTTTCAGAAGAAGCCTTGAGTTTGCGAGAGCATAGGAGGAATTCATTGCAGGAAAGAGGAAGGCCAAAAAGTTTCTCTCCTTATGCCTGCCTTGCTCAGAGGAGTGGATGAAGTCAGGGACTTCTCCCTTTCCCTGAAAAACATGCAGGCCGCTGTTCCCTGTGCGCTCTCTTATTTGTTAAAGCGACTGCAGTTACACACTTTGAACTGTGGAAAGGCACCGGAGGTTGTTAGGATTTCCCCAGGCGCTTTGTTTTCCCTGGGCCAAAAGGAGCCTTCACAGTAGCTTAACGCTAACACTGCATACTCCTTCCACTTCCAGACCACGGGTACCGCAAGGCAGTTCTCCGCGGGAAAACTTCCCTTCGCGAGGGGCAGAATGGCCGAGCTCATTCCAGGAAAGCGAAACCAAATGACGCTTTTCTCATTCTAACTGCTTTCGTCCGAGGAATGGATGAAGTCCGAGTGTTCTTTTCTCACTGAGATATACAAAATCTGATGTTGCCTCTGAGCTCTGTTCTTGGCAAATACGTGAAACTGACATACATTCATGTGGGGAAAGACATGGCTTTGCTACGATTTCTCTTAGCCCTGGGTTTTCTCTGGGCCTCACGTCAGGGCAACACTGCATAGGATATACTCTGTCTGGAGAGAGTTTCCTGCTTTGTAGTTTGGGGTAGAAAACCCTGATTTTGCAAGTGCCAATTCACCTGATTCAGATAGAAAAGAGAATAGAAAAAGGCCTTTTCTCCCTGGGTCCTTTCACAATCTCTAAAAGCTAAAACTCTATAGTTGCTCCTCTGGAAGGATAAATGCACTGCAAGGTAGTTTTTCAGAAGAAGCCTTGAGTTTGCGAGAGCATAGGAGGAATTCATTGCAGGAAAGAGGAAGGCCAAAAAGATTCTCTCCTTATGCCTGCCTTGCTCAGAGGAGTGGATGAAGTCAGGGACTTCTCCCTTTCCCTGAGAAACATGCAGGCCGCTGTTCCCTGTGCGCTCTCTTATTTGTTAAAGCGACTGCAGTTACACACTTTGAACTGTGGAAAGGCACCGGAGTTTCTTAGGATTTCCCCAGGCGCTTTGTTTTCCCTGGGCCAAAAGGAGCCTTCACAATAGCTTAACGCTAACACTGCATACTCCTTCCACTTCCAGACCACGGCTACCGCAAGGCAGGTCTCCGCGGGAAAACTTCCCTTCGCGAAGGGCAGATTGGCCGAGCTCATTGCAGGAAAGCGAAACCAAATGACGCTTTTCTCATTCTAACTGCTTTCGTCCGAGGAATGGATGATGTCCGAGTGTTCTTTTTCTCACTGAGATAAACAAAATCTGAAGTTGCCTCTGAGCTCTGTTCTTGGCAAATACGTGAAACTGACATACATTCATGCGGGGGTTTAAACACATGGCTTAGCTACGATTTCTCTTAGCACTGGGTTTTCTCTGGGCCTCACGTCAGGGCAACACTGCATAGGATTTACTCTGTCTGGAGAGGGTTTCCTGCTTTGTAGTTTGTGCTAGAAAACCCTGCTTTTGCAAGTGCCAATTGACCAGATTCAGGTAGAAAAAAGAATACAAAAAGGCCTTTTCTCCCTGTGTCGTTTCACAATCTCTAAAAGCTAAAAGTCTATAGTTGCTCCTCTGGAAGGATAAATGCACTGCAATGTAGTTTTTCAGAAGAAGCCTTGAGTTTGCGAGAGCATAGGAGGAATTCATTGCAGGAAAGAGGAAGGCCAAAAAGTTTCTCTCCTTATGCCTGCCTTGCTCAGAGGAGTGGATGAAGTCAGGGACTTCTCCCTTTCCCTGAAAAACATGCAGGCCGCTGTTCCCTGTGCGCTCTCTTATTTGTTAAAGCGACTGCAGTTACACACTTTGAACTGTGGAAAGGCACCGGAGGTTGTTAGGATTTCCCCAGGCGCTTTGTTTTCCCTGGGCCAAAAGGAGCCTTCACAGTAGCTTAACGCTAACACTGCATACTCCTTCCACTTCCAGACCACGGGTACCGCAAGGCAGTTCTCCGCGGGAAAACTTCCCTTCGCGAGGGGCAGAATGGCCGAGCTCATTCCAGGAAAGCGAAACCAAATGACGCTTTTCTCATTCTAACTGCTTTCGTCCGAGGAATGGATGAAGTCCGAGTGTTCTTTTCTCACTGAGATATACAAAATCTGATGTTGCCTCTGAGCTCTGTTCTTGGCAAATACGTGAAACTGACATACATTCATGTGGGGAAACACATGGCTTTGCTACGATTTCTCTTAGCCCTGGGTTTTCTCTGGGCCTCACGTCAGGGCAACACTGCATAGGATATACTCTGTCTGGAGAGAGTTTCCTGCTTTGTAGTTTGGGGTAGAAAACCCTGATTTTGCAAGTGCCAATTCACCTGATTCAGATAGAAAAGAGAATAGAAAAAGGCCTTTTCTCCCTGGGTCCTTTCACAATCTCTAAAAGCTAAAACTCTATAGTTGCTCCTCTGGAAGGATAAATGCACTGCAAGGTAGTTTTTCAGAAGAAGCCTTGAGTTTGCGAGAGCATAGGAGGAATTCATTGCAGGAAAGAGGAAGGCCAAAAAGATTCTCTCCTTATGCCTGCCTTGCTCAGAGGAGTGGATGAAGTCAGGGACTTCTCCCTTTCCCTGAGAAACATGCAGGCCGCTGTTCCCTGTGCGCTCTCTTATTTGTTAAAGCGACTGCAGTTACACACTTTGAACTGTGGAAAGGCACCGGAGTTTCTTAGGATTTCCCCAGGCGCTTTGTTTTCCCTGGGCCAAAAGGAGCCTTCACAATAGCTTAACGCTAACACTGCATACTCCTTCCACTTCCAGACCACGGCTACCGCAAGGCAGGTCTCCGCGGGAAAACTTCCCTTCGCGAAGGGCAGATTGGCCGAGCTCATTGCAGGAAAGCGAAACCAAATGACGCTTTTCTCATTCTAACTGCTTTCGTCCGAGGAATGGATGATGTCCGAGTGTTCTTTTTCTCACTGAGATAAACAAAATCTGAAGTTGCCTCTGAGCTCTGTTCTTGGCAAATACGTGAAACTGACATACATTCATGCGGGGGTTTAAACACATGGCTTAGCTACGATTTCTCTTAGCACTGGGTTTTCTCTGGGCCTCACGTCAGGGCAACACTGCATAGGATTTACTCTGTCTGGAGAGGGTTTCCTGCTTTGTAGTTTGTGCTAGAAAACCCTGCTTTTGCAAGTGCCAATTGACCAGATTCAGGTAGAAAAAAGAATACAAAAAGGCCTTTTCTCCCTGTGTCGTTTCACAATCTCTAAAAGCTAAAAGTCTATAGTTGCTCCTCTGGAAGGATAAATGCACTGCAATGTAGTTTTTCAGAAGAAGCCTTGAGTTTGCGAGAGCATAGGAGGAATTCATTGCAGGAAAGAGGAAGGCCAAAAAGTTTCTCTCCTTATGCCTGCCTTGCTCAGAGGAGTGGATGAAGTCAGGGACTTCTCCCTTTCCCTGAAAAACATGCAGGCCGCTGTTCCCTGTGCGCTCTCTTATTTGTTAAAGCGACTGCAGTTACACACTTTGAACTGTGGAAAGGCACCGGAGGTTGTTAGGATTTCCCCAGGCGCTTTGTTTTCCCTGGGCCAAAAGGAGCCTTCACAGTAGCTTAACGCTAACACTGCATACTCCTTCCACTTCCAGACCACGGGTACCGCAAGGCAGTTCTCCGCGGGAAAACTTCCCTTCGCGAGGGGCAGAATGGCCGAGCTCATTCCAGGAAAGCGAAACCAAATGACGCTTTTCTCATTCTAACTGCTTTCGTCCGAGGAATGGATGAAGTCCGAGTGTTCTTTTCTCACTGAGATATACAAAATCTGATGTTGCCTCTGAGCTCTGTTCTTGGCAAATACGTGAAACTGACATACATTCATGTGGGGAAACACATGGCTTTGCTACGATTTCTCTTAGCCCTGGGTTTTCTCTGGGCCTCACGTCAGGGCAACACTGCATAGGATATACTCTGTCTGGAGAGAGTTTCCTGCTTTGTAGTTTGGGGTAGAAAACCCTGATTTTGCAAGTGCCAATTCACCTGATTCAGATAGAAAAGAGAATAGAAAAAGGCCTTTTCTCCCTGGGTCCTTTCACAATCTCTAAAAGCTAAAACTCTATAGTTGCTCCTCTGGAAGGATAAATGCACTGCAAGGTAGTTTTTCAGAAGAAGCCTTGAGTTTGCGAGAGCATAGGAGGAATTCATTGCAGGAAAGAGGAAGGCCAAAAAGATTCTCTCCTTATGCCTGCCTTGCTCAGAGGAGTGGATGAAGTCAGGGACTTCTCCCTTTCCCTGAGAAACATGCAGGCCGCTGTTCCCTGTGCGCTCTCTTATTTGTTAAAGCGACTGCAGTTACACACTTTGAACTGTGGAAAGGCACCGGAGTTTCTTAGGATTTCCCCAGGCGCTTTGTTTTCCCTGGGCCAAAAGGAGCCTTCACAATAGCTTAACGCTAACACTGCATACTCCTTCCACTTCCAGACCACGGCTACCGCAAGGCAGGTCTCCGCGGGAAAACTTCCCTTCGCGAAGGGCAGATTGGCCGAGCTCATTGCAGGAAAGCGAAACCAAATGACGCTTTTCTCATTCTAACTGCTTTCGTCCGAGGAATGGATGATGTCCGAGTGTTCTTTTTCTCACTGAGATAAACAAAATCTGAAGTTGCCTCTGAGCTCTGTTCTTGGCAAATACGTGAAACTGACATACATTCATGTGGGGAAACACATGGCTTTGATACGATTTCTCTTAGCACTGGGTTTTCTCTGGGCCTCTCGTCCGGGCAACACTGCATAGGATTTACTCTGTCTGGAGAGAGTTTCCTGCTTTGTAGTTTGTGCTAGAAAACCCTGCTTTAGCAAGTGCCAATTGACCAGATTCAGGTAGAAAAAAGAATACAAAAAGGCCTTTTCTCCCTGTGTCCTTTCACAATCTCTAAAAGCTAAAAGTCTATAGTTGCTCCTCTGGAAGGATAAATGCACTGCAATGTAGTTTTTCAGAAGAAGCCTTGAGTTTGCGAGAGCATAGGAGGAATTCATTGCAGGAAAGAGGAAGGCCAAAAAGTTTCTCTCCTTATGCCTGCCTTGCTCAGAGGAGTGGATGAAGTCAGGGACTTCTCCCTTTCACTGAGAAACATGCAGGCCGCTGTTCCCTGTGCGCTCTCTTATTTGTTAAAGCGACTGCAGTAACACACTTTGAACTGTGGAAAGGCACCGGAGTTTGTTAGGATTTCCCCAGGCGCTTTGTTTTCCCTGGGCCAAAAGGAGCCTTCACAATAGCTTAACGCTAACGCTGCATACTCCTTCCACTTCCAGACCACGGCTACCGCAAGGCAGGTCTCCGCGGGAAAACTTCCCTTCGCGAAGGGCAGATTGGCCGAGCTCATTGCAGGAAAGCGAAACCAAATGACGCTTTTCTCATTCTAACTGCTTTCGTCCGAGGAATGGATGATGTCCGAGTGTTCTTTTTCTCACTGAGATAAACAAAATCTGAAGTTGCCTCTGAGCTCTGTTCTTGGCAAATACGTGAAACTGACATACATTCATGTGGGGAAACACATGGCTTTGCTACGATTTCTCTTAGCACTGGGTTTTCTCTGGGCCTCTCGTCCGGGCAACACTGCATAGGATTTACTCTGTCTGGAGAGAGTTTCCTGCTTTGTAGTTTGTGCTAGAAAACCCTGCTTTAGCAAGTGCCAATTGACCAGATTCAGGTAGAAAAAAGAATACAAAAAGGCCTTTTCTCCCTGTGTCCTTTCACAATCTCTAAAAGCTAAAAGTCTATAGTTGATCCTCTGGAAGGATAAATGCACTGCAATGTAGTTTTTCAGAAGAAGCCTTGAGTTTGCGAGAGCATAGGAGGAATTCATTGCAGGAAAGAGGAAGGCCAAAAAGGTTCTCTCCTTATGCCTGCCTTGCTCAGAGGAGTGGATGAAGTCAGGGACTTCTCCCTTTCACTGAGAAACATGCAGGCCGCTGTTCCCTGTGCGCTCTCTTATTTGTTAAAGCGACTGCAGTTACACACTTTGAACTGTGGAAAGGCACCAGAGTTTGTTGGGATTTCCCCAGGCGCTTTGTTTTCCCTGGGCCAAAAGGAGCCTTCACAATAACTTAACGCTAACACTGCATACTCCTTCCACTTCCAGACCACGGCTACCGCAAGGCAGGTGTCCGCGGGAAAACTTCCCTTCGCGAAGGGCAGATTGGCCGAGCTCATTGCAGGAAAGTGAAACCAAATGACGCTTTTCTCATTCTAACTGCTTTCGTCCGAGGAATGGATGAAGTCCGAGTGTTCTTTTTCTCACTGAGATACACAAAATCTGATGTTGCCTCTGAGCTCTGTGCTTGGCAAATACGTGAAACTGACATACATGAATGTGGGGAAAGACATGGCTTTGCTAGGATTTCTCTTAGCACTGGGTTTTCTCTGGGCCTCACGTCATGGCAACACTGCATAGGATTTACTCTGCCTGGAGAGAGTTTCCTGCTTTGTAGTTTGGGCTAGAAAACCTTGCTTTTGCAAGTGCCAATTGACCAGATTCAGGTAGAAAAGAGAATACAAAAAGGCCTTTTCTCCCTGGGTTCTTTCACAATCTCTAAAAGCTAAAACTCTATAGTTGTTCCTCTGGAAGGATAAATGCACTGCAATGTAGTTTTTCAGAAGAAGCCTTGAGTTTGCGAGAGCATAGGAGGAATTCATTGCAGGAAAGAGGAAGGCCAAAAAGTTTCTCTCCTTATGCCTGCCTTGCTCAGAGGAGTGGATGAAGTCAGGGACTTCTCCCTTTCACTGAGAAACATGCAGGCCGCTGTTCCCTGTGCGCTCTCTTATTTGTTAAAGCGACTGCAGTTACGCACTTTGAACTGTGGAAAGGCACCGGAGTTTGTTAGGATTTCCCCAGGCGCTTTGTTTTCCCTGGGCCAAAAGGAGCCTTCACAATAACTTAACGCTAACACTGCATACTCCTTCCACTTCCAGACCACGGCTACCGCAAGGCAGGTCTCCGCGGGAAAACTTCCCTTCGCGAAGGGCAGATTGGCCGAGCTCATTGCAGGAAAGCGAAACCAAATGACGCTTTTCTCATTCTAACTGCTTTCGTCCGAGGAATGGATGATGTCCGAGTGTTCTTTTTCTCACTGAGATAAACAAAATCTGAAGTTGCCTCTGAGTTCTGTTCTTGGCAAATACGTGAAACTGACATACATTCATGCGGGGAAACACATGGCTTTGCTACGATTTCTCTTAGCACTGGGTTTTCTCTGGGCCTCACGTCATGGCAACACTGCATAGGATTTACTCTGTCTGGAGAGAGTTTCCTGCTTTGTAGTTTGGGCTAGAAAACCTTGCTTTTGCAAGTGCCAATGGACCAGATTCAGGTAGAAAAGAGAATACAAAAAGGCCTTTTCTCCCTGGGTTCTTTCACAATCTCTAAAAGCTAAAACTCTATAGTTGTTCCTCTGGAAGGATAAATGCACTGCAATGTAGTTTTTCAGAAGAAGCCTTGAGTTTGCGAGAGCATAGGAGGAATTCATTGCAGGAAAGAGGAAGGCCAAAAAGTTTCTCTCCTTATGCCTGCCTTGCTCAGAGGAGTGGATGAAGTCAGGGACTTCTCCCTTTCCCTGAGAAACATGCAGGCCGCTGTTCCCTGTGCGCTCTCTTATTTGTTAAAGCGACTGCAGTTACACATTTTGAACTGTGGAAAGGCACCGGAGTTTCTTAGGATTTCCCCAGGCGCTTTGTTTTCCCTGGGCCAAAAGGAGCCTTCACAATAGCTTAACGCTAACACTGCATACTCCTTCCACTTCCAGACCACGGCTACCGCAAGGCAGGTCTCCGCGGGAAAACTTCCCTTCGCGAAGGGCAGATTGGCCGAGCTCATTGCAGGAAAGCGAAACCAAATGACGCTTTTCTCATTCTAACTGCTTTCGTCCGAGGAATGGATGATGTCCGAGTGTTCTTTTTCTCACTGAGATAAACAAAATCTGAAGTTGCCTCTGAGTTCTGTTCTTGGCAAATACGTGAAACTGACATACATTCATGCGGGGAAACACATGGCTTTGCTACGATTTCTCTTAGCACTGGGTTTTCTCTGGGCCTCACGTCAGGGCAACACTGCATAGGATTTACTCTGTCTGGAGAGAGTTTCCTGCTTTGTAGTTTGGGCTAGAAAACCTTGCTTTTGCAAGTGCCAATGGACCAGATTCAGGTAGAAAAGAGAATACAAAAAGGCCTTTTCTCCCTGGGTTCTTTCACAATCTCTAAAAGCTAAAACTCTATAGTTGTTCCTCTGGAAGGATAAATGCACTGCAATGTAGTTTTTCAGAAGAAGCCTTGAGTTTGCGAGAGCATAGGAGGAATTCATTGCAGGAAAGAGGAAGGCCAAAAAGTTTCTCTCCTTATGCCTGCCTTGCTCAGAGGAGTGGATGAAGTCAGGGACTTCTCCCTTTCCCTGAGAAACATGCAGGCCGCTGTTCCCTGTGCGCTCTCTTATTTGTTAAAGCGACTGCAGTTACACATTTTGAACTGTGGAAAGGCACCGGAGTTTCTTAGGATTTCCCCAGGCGCTTTGTTTTCCCTGGGCCAAAAGGAGCCTTCACAATAGCTTAACGCTAACACTGCATACTCCTTCCACTTCCAGACCACGGCTACCGCAAGGCAGGTCTCCGCGGGAAAACTTCCCTTCGCGAAGGGCAGATTGGCCGAGCTCATTGCAGGAAAGCGAAACCAAATGACGCTTTTCTCATTCTAACTGCTTTCGTCCGAGGAATGGATGATGTCCGAGTGTTCTTTTTCTCACTGAGATAAACAAAATCTGAAGTTGCCTCTGAGCTCTGTTCTTGGCAAATACGTGAAACTGACATACATTCATGCGGGGGTTTATACACATGGCTTAGCTACGATTTCTCTTAGCACTGGGTTTTCTCTGGGCCTCACGTCAGGGCAACACTGCATAGGATTTACTCTGTCTGGAGAGGGTTTCCTGCTTTGTAGTTTGTGCTAGAAAACCCTGCTTTTGCAAGTGCCAATTGACCAGATTCAGGTAGAAAAAAGAATACAAAAAGGCCTTTTCTCCCTGTGTCGTTTCACAATCTCTAAAAGCTAAAAGTCTATAGTTGCTCCTCTGGAAGGATAAATGCACTGCAATGTAGTTTTTCAGAAGAAGCCTTGAGTTTGCGAGAGCATAGGAGGAATTCATTGCAGGAAAGAGGAAGGCCAAAAAGTTTCTCTCCTTATGCCTGCCTTGCTCAGAGGAGTGGATGAAGTCAGGGACTTCTCCCTTTCCCTGAAAAACATGCAGGCCGCTGTTCCCTGTGCGCTCTCTTATTTGTTAAAGCGACTGCAGTTACACACTTTGAACTGTGGAAAGGCACCGGAGGTTGTTAGGATTTCCCCAGGCGCTTTGTTTTCCCTGGGCCAAAAGGAGCCTTCACAGTAGCTTAACGCTAACACTGCATACTCCTTCCACTTCCAGACCACGGGTACCGCAAGGCAGTTCTCCGCGGGAAAACTTCCCTTCGCGAGGGGCAGAATGGCCGAGCTCATTCCAGGAAAGCGAAACCAAATGACGCTTTTCTCATTCTAACTGCTTTCGTCCGAGGAATGGATGAAGTCCGAGTGTTCTTTTCTCACTGAGATATACAAAATCTGATGTTGCCTCTGAGCTCTGTTCTTGGCAAATACGTGAAACTGACATACATTCATGTGGGGAAAGACATGGCTTTGCTACGATTTCTCTTAGCCCTGGGTTTTCTCTGGGCCTCACGTCAGGGCAACACTGCATAGGATATACTCTGTCTGGAGAGAGTTTCCTGCTTTGTAGTTTGGGGTAGAAAACCCTGATTTTGCAAGTGCCAATTCACCTGATTCAGATAGAAAAGAGAATAGAAAAAGGCCTTTTCTCCCTGGGTCCTTTCACAATCTCTAAAAGCTAAAACTCTATAGTTGCTCCTCTGGAAGGATAAATGCACTGCAAGGTAGTTTTTCAGAAGAAGCCTTGAGTTTGCGAGAGCATAGGAGGAATTCATTGCAGGAAAGAGGAAGGCCAAAAAGATTCTCTCCTTATGCCTGCCTTGCTCAGAGGAGTGGATGAAGTCAGGGACTTCTCCCTTTCCCTGAGAAACATGCAGGCCGCTGTTCCCTGTGCGCTCTCTTATTTGTTAAAGCGACTGCAGTTACACACTTTGAACTGTGGAAAGGCACCGGAGTTTCTTAGGATTTCCCCAGGCGCTTTGTTTTCCCTGGGCCAAAAGGAGCCTTCACAATAGCTTAACGCTAACACTGCATACTCCTTCCACTTCCAGACCACGGCTACCGCAAGGCAGGTCTCCGCGGGAAAACTTCCCTTCGCGAAGGGCAGATTGGCCGAGCTCATTGCAGGAAAGCGAAACCAAATGACGCTTTTCTCATTCTAACTGCTTTCGTCCGAGGAATGGATGAAGTCCGAGTGTTCTTTTTCTCACTGAGATACACAAAATCTGAAGTTGCCTCTGAGCTCTGTTCTTGGCAAATACGTGAAACTGACATACATTCATGTGGGGAAACACATGGCTTTGCTACGATTTCTCTTAGCACTGGGTTTTCTCTGGGCCTCTCGTCCGGGCAACACTGCATAGGATTTACTCTGTCTGGAGAGAGTTTCCTGCTTTGTAGTTTGTGCTAGAAAACCCTGCTTTAGCAAGTGCCAATTGACCAGATTCAGGTAGAAAAAAGAATACAAAAAGGCCTTTTCTCCCTGTGTCCTTTCACAATCTCTAAAAGCTAAAAGTCTATAGTTGCTCCTCTGGAAGGATAAATGCACTGCAATGTAGTTTTTCAGAAGAAGCCTTGAGTTTGCGAGAGCATAGGAGGAATTCATTGCAGGAAAGAGGAAGGCCAAAAAGTTTCTCTCCTTATGCCTGCCTTGCTCAGAGGAGTGGATGAAGTCAGGGACTTCTCCCTTTCACTGAGAAACATGCAGGCCGCTGTTCCCTGTGCGCTCTCTTATTTGTTAAAGCGACTGCAGTTACACACTTTGAACTGTGGAAAGGCACCGGAGTTTGTTAGGATTTCCCCAGGAGCTTTGTTTTCCCTGGGCCAAAAGGAGCCTTCACAATAGCTTAACGCTAACGCTGCATACTCCTTCCACTTCCAGACCACGGCTACCGCAAGGCAGGTCTCCGCGGGAAAACTTCCCTTCGCGAAGGGCAGATTGGCCGAGCTCATTGCAGGAAAGCGAAACCAAATGACGCTTTTCTCATTCTAACTGCTTTCGTCCGAGGAATGGATGATGTCCGAGTGTTCTTTTTCTCACTGAGATAAACAAAATCTGAAGTTGCCTCTGAGCTCTGTTCTTGGCAAATACGTGAAACTGACATACATTCATGTGGGGAAACACATGGCTTTGCTACGATTTCTCTTAGCACTGGGTTTTCTCTGGGCCTCTCGTCCGGGCAACACTGCATAGGATTTACTCTGTCTGGAGAGAGTTTCCTGCTTTGTAGTTTGTGCTAGAAAACCCTGCTTTAGCAAGTGCCAATTGACCAGATTCAGGTAGAAAAAAGAATACAAAAAGGCCTTTTCTCCCTGTGTCCTTTCACAATCTCTAAAAGCTAAAAGTCTATAGTTGCTCCTCTGGAAGGATAAATGCACTGCAATGTAGTTTTTCAGAAGAAGCCTTGAGTTTGCGAGAGCATAGGAGGAATTCATTGCAGGAAAGAGGAAGGCCAAAAAGGTTCTCTCCTTATGCCTGCCTTGCTCAGAGGAGTGGATGAAGTCAGGGACTTCTCCCTTTCACTGAGAAACATGCAGGCCGCTGTTCCCTGTGCGCTCTCTTATTTGTTAAAGCGACTGCAGTTACACACTTTGAACTGTGGAAAGGCACCAGAGTTTGTTGGGATTTCCCCAGGCGCTTTGTTTTCCCTGGGCCAAAAGGAGCCTTCACAATAACTTAACGCTAACACTGCATACTCCTTCCACTTCCAGACCACGGCTACCGCAAGGCAGGTGTCCGCGGGAAAACTTCCCTTCGCGAAGGGCAGATTGGCCGAGCTCATTGCAGGAAAGTGAAACCAAATGACGCTTTTCTCATTCTAACTGCTTTCGTCCGAGGAATGGATGAAGTCCGAGTGTTCTTTTTCTCACTGAGATACACAAAATCTGATGTTGCCTCTGAGCTCTGTGCTTGGCAAATACGTGAAACTGACATACATTCATGTGGGGAAAGACATGGCTTTGCTAGGATTTCTCTTAGCACTGGGTTTTCTCTGGGCCTCACGTCATGGCAACACTGCATAGGATTTACTCTGCCTGGAGAGAGTTTCCTGCTTTGTAGTTTGGGCTAGAAAACCTTGCTTTTGCAAGTGCCAATTGACCAGATTCAGGTAGAAAAGAGAATACAAAAAGGCCTTTTCTCCCTGGGTTCTTTCACAATCTCTAAAAGCTAAAACTCTATAGTTGTTCCTCTGGAAGGATAAATGCACTGCAATGTAGTTTTTCAGAAGAAGCCTTGAGTTTGCGAGAGCATAGGAGGAATTCATTGCAGGAAAGAGGAAGGCCAAAAAGTTTCTCTCCTTATGCCTGCCTTGCTCAGAGGAGTGGATGAAGTCAGGGACTTCTCCCTTTCACTGAGAAACATGCAGGCCGCTGTTCCCTGTGCGCTCTCTTATTTGTTAAAGCGACTGCAGTTACGCACTTTGAACTGTGGAAAGGCACCGGAGTTTGTTAGGATTTCCCCAGGCGCTTTGTTTTCCCTGGGCCAAAAGGAGCCTTCACAATAACTTAACGCTAACACTGCATACTCCTTCCACTTCCAGACCACGGCTACCGCAAGGCAGGTCTCCGCGGGAAAACTTCCCTTCGCGAAGGGCAGATTGGCCGAGCTCATTGCAGGAAAGCGAAACCAAATGACGCTTTTCTCATTCTAACTGCTTTCGTCCGAGGAATGGATGATGTCCGAGTGTTCTTTTTCTCACTGAGATAAACAAAATCTGAAGTTGCCTCTGAGTTCTGTTCTTGGCAAATACGTGAAACTGACATACATTCATGCGGGGAAACACATGGCTTTGCTACGATTTCTCTTAGCACTGGGTTTTCTCTGGGCCTCACGTCATGGCAACACTGCATAGGATTTACTCTGTCTGGAGAGAGTTTCCTGCTTTGTAGTTTGGGCTAGAAAACCTTGCTTTTGCAAGTGCCAATGGACCAGATTCAGGTAGAAAAGAGAATACAAAAAGGCCTTTTCTCCCTGGGTTCTTTCACAATCTCTAAAAGCTAAAACTCTATAGTTGTTCCTCTGGAAGGATAAATGCACTGCAATGTAGTTTTTCAGAAGAAGCCTTGAGTTTGCGAGAGCATAGGAGGAATTCATTGCAGGAAAGAGGAAGGCCAAAAAGTTTCTCTCCTTATGCCTGCCTTGCTCAGAGGAGTGGATGAAGTCAGGGACTTCTCCCTTTCCCTGAGAAACATGCAGGCCGCTGTTCCCTGTGCGCTCTCTTATTTGTTAAAGCGACTGCAGTTACACATTTTGAACTGTGGAAAGGCACCGGAGTTTCTTAGGATTTCCCCAGGCGCTTTGTTTTCCCTGGGCCAAAAGGAGCCTTCACAATAGCTTAACGCTAACACTGCATACTCCTTCCACTTCCAGACCACGGCTACCGCAAGGCAGGTCTCCGCGGGAAAACTTCCCTTCGCGAAGGGCAGATTGGCCGAGCTCATTGCAGGAAAGCGAAACCAAATGACGTTTTCTCATTCTAACTGCTTTCGTGCGAGGAATGGATGAAGTCCGAGTGTTCTTTTTCTCACTGAGATACAAAAAATCTGATGTTGCCTCTCAGCTCTGTTCTTGGCAAATACGTGAAGCTGACGTACATTCATGTGGGGAAACACATGGCTTTGCTAGGATTTCTCTTAGCACTGGGTTTTCTCTGGGCCTCACGTCATGGCAACACTGCATAGGATTTACTCTGTCTGGAGAAGGTTTCGTGCTTTGTAGTCTGGGCTAGAAACACTTGCTTTTGCAAGTGCCAATTGACCAGATTCAGGTAGAAAAGAGAATACAAAAAGGCCTTTTCTCCCTGGGTTCTTTCACAATCTCTAAAAGCTAAAACTCTATAGTTGTTCCTCTGGAAGGATAAATGCACTGCAATGTAGTTTTTCAGAAGAAGCCTTGAGTTTGCGAGAGCATAGGAGGAATTCATTGCAGGAAAGAGGAAGGCCAAAGAGTTTCTCTCCTTATGCCTGCCTTGCTCAGAGGAGTGGATGAAGTCAGGGACTTCTCCCTTTCACTGAGAAACATGCAGGCCGCTGTTCCCTGTGCGCTCTCTTATTTGTTAAAGCGACTGCAGTTACACACTTTGAACTCTGGAAAGGCACCGGAGTTTCTTAGGATTTCCCCAGGCGCTTTGTTTTCCCTGGGCCAAAAGAAGCCTTCACAATAGGTTAACGCTAACACTGCATACTCCTTCCACTTCCAGACCACGGCTACCGCAAGGCAGGTCTCTGCCGGAAAACTTCCCTTCGCGAAGGGCAGCTTGGCCGAGCTCATTGCAGGAAAGCGAAACCAAATGACGCTTTTCTCATTCAAACTGCTTTCGTCCGAGGAATGGATAATGTCCGAGTGTTCTTTTTCTCCCTGAGATAAACAAAATCTGAAGTTGCCTCTGAGCTCTGTTCTTGGCAAATACGTGAAACTGACATACATTCATGTGGGTAAACACATGGCTTTGCTACGATTTCTCTTAGCACTGGGTTTTCTCTGGGCCTCACGTCAGGGCAACACTGCATAGGATTTACTCTGTCTGGAGAGAGTTTCCTGCTTTGTAGTTTGTGCTAGAAAACCCTGCTTTAGCAAGTGCCAATTGACCAGATTCAGGTAGAAAAAAGAATACAAAAAGGCCTTTTCTCCCTGTGTCCTTTCACAATCTCTAAAAGCTAAAAGTCTATAGTTGCTCCTCTGGAAGAATAAATGCACTGCAATATAGTTTTTCAGAAGAAGCCTTGAGTTTGCGAGAGCATAGGAGGAATTCATTGCAGGAAAGAGGAAGGCCAAAAAGGTTCTCTCCTTATGCCTGCCTTGCTCAGAGGAGTGGATGAAGTCATGGACTTCTCCCTTTCCCTGAGAAACATGCAGGCCGCTGTTCCCTGTGCGCTCTCTTATTTGTTAAAGCGACTGCAGTTACGCACTTTGAACTGTGGAAAGGCACCGGAGTTTCTTAGGATTTCCCCAGGCGCTTTGTTTTCCCTGGGCCAAAAGGAGCCTTCACAATAACTTAACGCTAACACTGCATACTCCTTCCACTTCCAGACCACGGCTACCGCAAGGCAGGTCTCCGCGGGAAAACTTCCCTTCGCGAAGGGCAGATTGGCCGAGCTCATTGCAGGAAAGCGAAACCAAATGACGCTTTTCTCATTCTAACTGCTTTCGTCCGAGGAATGGATGATGTCCGAGTGTTCTTTTTCTCACTGAGATAAACAAAATCTGAAGTTGCCTCTGAGTTCTGTTCTTGGCAAATACGTGAAACTGACATACATTCATGCGGGGGTTTAAACACATGGCTTAGCTACGATTTCTCTTAGCACTGGGTTTTCTCTGGCCCTCACGTCAGGGCAACACTGCATAGGATTTACTCTGTCTGGAGAGGGTTTCCTGCTTTGTAGTTTGTGCTAGAAAACCCTGCTTTTGCAAGTGCCAATTGACCAGATTCAGGTAGAAAAAAGAATACAAAAAGGCCTTTTCTCCCTGGGTCCTTTCACAATCTCTAAAAGCTAAAAGTCTATAGTTGCTCCTCTGGAAGGATAAATGCACTGCAATGTAGTTTTTCAGAAGAAGCCTTGAGTTTGCGAGAGCATAGGAGGAATTCATTGCAGGAAAGAGGAAGGCCAAAAAGTTTCTCTCCTTATGCCTGCCTTGCTCAGAGGAGTGGATGAAGTCAGGGACTTCTCCCTTTCACTGAGAAACATGCAGGCCGCTGTTCCCTGTGCGCTCTCTTATTTGTTAAAGCGACTGCAGTTACACACTTTGAACTGTGGAAAGGCACCGGAGTTTGTTAGGATTTCCCCAGGCGCTTTGTTTTCCCTGGGCCAAAAGGAGCCTTCACAGTAGCTTAACGCTAACACTGCATACTCCTTGCCCTTCCAGACCACGGGTACCGCAAGGCAGTTCTCCGCGGGAAAACTTCCCTTCGCGAGGGGCAGATTGGCCGAGCTCATTCCAGGAAAGCGAAACCAAATGACGCTTTTCTCATTCTAACTGCTTTCGTCCGAGGAATGGATGATGTCCGAGTGTTCTTTTTCTCACTGAGATAAACAAAATCTGAAGTTGCCTCTGAGCTCTGTTCTTGGCAAATACGTGAAACTGACATACATTCATGTGGGGAAACACATGGCTTTGCTACGATTTCTCTTAGCACTGGGTTTTCTCTGGGCCTCTCGTCCGGGCAACACTGCATAGGATTTACTCTGTCTGGAGAGAGTTTCCTGCTTTGTAGTTTGTGCTAGAAAACCCTGCTTTAGCAAGTGCCAATTGACCAGATTCAGGTAGAAAAAAGAATACAAAAAGGCCTTTTCTCCCTGTGTCCTTTCACAATCTCTAAAAGCTAAAAGTCTATAGTTGCTCCTCTGGAAGGATAAATGCACTGCAATGTAGTTTTTCAGAAGAAGCCTTGAGTTTGCGAGAGCATAGGAGGAATTCATTGCAGGAAAGAGGAAGGCCAAAAAGGTTCTCTCCTTATGCCTGCCTTGCTCAGAGGAGTGGATGAAGTCAGGGACTTCTCCCTTTCCCTGAGAAACATGCAGGCCGCTGTTCCCTGTGCGCTCTCTTATTTGTTAAAGCGACTGCAGTTACACACTTTGAACTGTGGAAAGGCACCAGAGTTTGTTGGGATTTCCCCAGGCGCTTTGTTTTCCCTGGGCCAAA
Organism: Elephas maximus indicus; assembly: GCF_024166365.1. Lineage (NCBI taxonomy): Eukaryota > Metazoa > Chordata > Mammalia > Proboscidea > Elephantidae > Elephas > Elephas maximus. The sequence goes on from NC_064819.1 coordinate 36,429,866, forward strand.
AGGAGCCTTCACAATAACTTAACGCTAACACTGCATACTCCTTCCACTTCCAGACCACGGCTATCGCAAGGCAGGTGTCCGCGGGAAAACTTCCCTTCGCGAAGGGCAGATTGGCCGAGTTCATTGCAGGAAAGTGAAACCAAATGACGCTTTTCTCATTCTAACTGCTTTCGTCCGAGGAATGGATGAAGTCCGAGTGTTCTTTTTCTCACTGAGATACACAAAATCTGATGTTGCCTCTGAGCTCTGTGCTTGGCAAATACGTGAAACTGACATACATTCATGTGGGGAAAGACATGGCTTTGCTAGGATTTCTCTTAGCACTGGGTTTTCTCTGGGCCTCACGTCATGGCAACACTGCATAGGATTTACTCTGCCTGGAGAGAGTTTCCTGCTTTGTAGTTTGGGCTAGAAAACCTTGCTTTTGCAAGTGCCAATTGACCAGATTCAGGTAGAAAAGAGAATACAAAAAGGCCTTTTCTCCCTGGGTTCTTTCACAATCTCTAAAAGCTAAAACTCTATAGTTGTTCCTCTGGAAGGATAAATGCACTGCAATGTAGTTTTTCAGAAGAAGCCTTGAGTTTGCGAGAGCATAGGAGGAATTCATTGCAGGAAAGAGGAAGGCCAAAAAGTTTCTCTCCTTATGCCTGCCTTGCTCAGAGGAGTGGATGAAGTCAGGGACTTCTCCCTTTCACTGAGAAACATGCAGGCCGCTGTTCCCTGTGCGCTCTCTTATTTGTTAAAGCGACTGCAGTTACGCACTTTGAACTGTGGAAAGGCACCGGAGTTTGTTAGGATTTCCCCAGGCGCTTTGTTTTCCCTGGGCCAAAAGGAGCCTTCACAATAACTTAACGCTAACACTGCATACTCCTTCCACTTCCAGACCACGGCTACCGCAAGGCAGGTCTCCGCGGGAAAACTTCCCTTCGCGAAGGGCAGATTGGCCGAGCTCATTGCAGGAAAGCGAAACCAAATGACGCTTTTCTCATTCTAACTGCTTTCGTCCGAGGAATGGATGATGTCCGAGTGTTCTTTTTCTCACTGAGATAAACAAAATCTGAAGTTGCCTCTGAGTTCTGTTCTTGGCAAATACGTGAAACTGACATACATTCATGCGGGGGTTTAAACACATGGCTTAGCTACGATTTCTCTTAGCACTGGGTTTTCTCTGGCCCTCACGTCAGGGCAACACTGCATAGGATTTACTCTGTCTGGAGAGGGTTTCCTGCTTTGTAGTTTGTGCTAGAAAACCCTGCTTTTGCAAGTGCCAATTGACCAGATTCAGGTAGAAAAAAGAATACAAAAAGGCCTTTTCTCCCTGGGTCCTTTCACAATCTCTAAAAGCTAAAAGTCTATAGTTGCTCCTCTGGAAGGATAAATGCACTGCAATGTAGTTTTTCAGAAGAAGCCTTGAGTTTGCGAGAGCATAGGAGGAATTCATTGCAGGAAAGAGGAAGGCCAAAAAGTTTCTCTCCTTATGCCTGCCTTGCTCACAGGAGTGGATGAAGTCAGGGACTTCTCCCTTTCACTGAGAAACATGCAGGCCGCTGTTCCCTGTGCGCTCTCTTATTTGTTAAAGCGACTGCAGTTACACACTTTGAACTGTGGAAAGGCACCGGAGTTTGTTAGGATTTCCCCAGGCGCTTTGTTTTCCCTGGGCCAAAAGGAGCCTTCACAGTAGCTTAACGCTAACACTGCATACTCCTTGCACTTCCAGACCACGGGTACCGCAAGGCAGTTCTCCGCGGGAAAACTTCCCTTCGCGAGGGGCAGATTGGCCGAGCTCATTCCAGGAAAGCGAAACCAAATGACGCTTTTCTCATTCTAACTGCTTTCGTCCGAGGAATGGATGAAGTCCGAGTGTTCTTTTCTCACTGAGATATACAAAATCTGATGTTGCCTCTGAGCTCTGTTCTTGGCAAATACGTGAAACTGACATACATTCATGTGGGGAAACACATGGCTTTGCTACGATTTCTCTTAGCACTGGGTTTTCTCTGGGCCTCACGTCATGGCAACACTGCATAGGATTTACTCTGTCTGGAGAGAGTTTCCTGCTTTGTAGTTTGGGCTAGAAAACCTTGCTTTTGCAAGTGCCAATGGACCAGATTCAGGTAGAAAAGAGAATACAAAAAGGCCTTTTCTCCCTGGGTTCTTTCACAATCTCTAAAAGCTAAAACTCTATAGTTGTTCCTCTGGAAGGATAAATGCACTGCAATGTAGTTTTTCAGAAGAAGCCTTGAGTTTGCGAGAGCATAGGAGGAATTCATTGCAGGAAAGAGGAAGGCCAAAAAGTTTCTCTCCTTATGCCTGCCTTGCTCAGAGGAGTGGATGAAGTCAGGGACTTCTCCCTTTCCCTGAGAAACATGCAGGCCGCTGTTCCCTGTGCGCTCTCTTATTTGTTAAAGCGACTGCAGTTACACATTTTGAACTGTGGAAAGGCACCGGAGTTTCTTAGGATTTCCCCAGGCGCTTTGTTTTCCCTGGGCCAAAAGGAGCCTTCACAATAGCTTAACGCTAACACTGCATACTCCTTCCACTTCCAGACCACGGCTACCGCAAGACAGTTCTCCGCGGGAAAACTTCCCTTCGCGAAGGGCAGATTGGCCGAGCTCATTGCAGGAAAGCGAAACCAAATGACGTTTTCTCATTCTAACTGCTTTCGTGCGAGGAATGGATGAAGTCCGAGTGTTCTTTTTCTCACTGAGATACAAAAAATCTGATGTTGCCTCTGAGCTCTGTTCTTGGCAAATACGTGAAGCTGACGTACATTCATGTGGGGAAACACATGGCTTTGCTAGGATTTCTCTTAGCACTGGGTTTTCTCTGGGCCTCACGTCATGGCAACACTGCATAGGATTTACTCTGTCTGGAGAAGGTTTCGTGCTTTGTAGTCTGGGCTAGAAACACTTGCTTTTGCAAGTGCCAATTGACCAGATTCAGGTAGAAAAGAGAATACAAAAAGGCCTTTTCTCCCTGGGTTCTTTCACAATCTCTAAAAGCTAAAACTCTATAGTTGTTCCTCTGGAAGGATAAATGCACTGCAATATAGTTTTTCAGAAGAAGCCTTGAGTTTGCGAGAGCATAGGAGGAATTCATTGCAGGAAAGAGGAAGGCCAAAGAGTTTCTCTCCTTATGCCTGCCTTGCTCAGAGGAGTGGATGAAGTCAGGGACTTCTCCCTTTCACTGAGAAACATGCAGGCCGCTGTTCCCTGTGCGCTCTCTTATTTGTTAAAGCGACTGCAGTTACACACTTTGAACTCTGGAAAGGCACCGGAGTTTCTTAGGATTTCCCCAGGCGCTTTGTTTTCCCTGGGCCAAAAGGAGCCTTCACAATAGCTTAACGCTAACACTGCATACTCCTTCCACTTCCAGACCACGGCTACCGCAAGGCAGGTCTCTGCCGGAAAACTTCCCTTCGCGAAGGGCAGCTTGGCCGAGCTCATTGCAGGAAAGCGAAACCAAATGACGCTTTTCTCATTCAAACTGCTTTCGTCCGAGGAATGGATAATGTCCGAGTGTTCTTTTTCTCACTGAGATAAACAAAATCTGAAGTTGCCTCTGAGCTCTGTTCTTGGCAAATACGTGAAACTGACATACATTCATGTGGGTGAACACATGGCTTTGCTACGATTTCTCTTAGCACTGGGTTTTCTCTGGGCCTCACGTCAGGGCAACACTGCATAGGATTTACTCTGTCTGGAGAGAGTTTCCTGCTTTGTAGTTTGTGCTAGAAAACCCTGCTTTAGCAAGTGCCAATTGACCAGATTCAGGTAGAAAAAAGAATACAAAAAGGCCTTTTCTCCCTGTGTCCTTTCACAATCTCTAAAAGCTAAAAGTCTATAGTTGCTCCTCTGGAAGAATAAATGCACTGCAATATAGTTTTTCAGAAGAAGCCTTGAGTTTGCGAGAGCATAGGAGGAATTCATTGCAGGAAAGAGGAAGGCCAAAAAGGTTCTCTCCTTATGCCTGCCTTGCTCAGAGGAGTGGATGAAGTCATGGACTTCTCCCTTTCCCTGAGAAACATGCAGGCCGCTGTTCCCTGTGCGCTCTCTTATTTGTTAAAGCGACTGCAGTTACGCACTTTGAACTGTGGAAAGGCACCGGAGTTTGTTAGGATTTCCCCAGGCGCTTTGTTTTCCCTGGGCCAAAAGGAGCCTTCACAATAACTTAACGCTAACACTGCATACTCCTTCCACTTCCAGACCACGGCTACCGCAAGGCAGGTCTCCGCGGGAAAACTTCCCTTCGCGAAGGGCAGATTGGCCGAGCTCATTGCAGGAAAGCGAAACCAAATGACGCTTTTCTCATTCTAACTGCTTTCGTCCGAGGAATGGATGATGTCCGAGTGTTCTTTTTCTCACTGAGATAAACAAAATCTGAAGTTGCCTCTGAGTTCTGTTCTTGGCAAATACGTGAAACTGACATACATTCATGCGGGGGTTTAAACACATGGCTTAGCTACGATTTCTCTTAGCACTGGGTTTTCTCTGGCCCTCACGTCAGGGCAACACTGCATAGGATTTACTCTGTCTGGAGAGGGTTTCCTGCTTTGTAGTTTGTGCTAGAAAACCCTGCTTTTGCAAGTGCCAATTGACCAGATTCAGGTAGAAAAAAGAATACAAAAAGGCCTTTTCTCCCTGGGTCCTTTCACAATCTCTAAAAGCTAAAAGTCTATAGTTGCTCCTCTGGAAGGATAAATGCACTGCAATGTAGTTTTTCAGAAGAAGCCTTGAGTTTGCGAGAGCATAGGAGGAATTCATTGCAGGAAAGAGGAAGGCCAAAAAGTTTCTCTCCTTATGCCTGCCTTGCTCAGAGGAGTGGATGAAGTCAGGGACTTCTCCCTTTCACTGAGAAACATGCAGGCCGCTGTTCCCTGTGCGCTCTCTTATTTGTTAAAGCGACTGCAGTTACACACTTTGAACTGTTGAAAGGCACCGGAGTTTGTTAGGATTTCCCCAGGCGCTTTGTTTTCCCTGGGCCAAAAGGAGCCTTCACAGTAGCTTAACGCTAACACTGCATACTCCTTGCCCTTCCAGACCACGGGTACCGCAAGGCAGTTCTCCGCGGGAAAACTTCCCTTCGCGAGGGGCAGATTGGCCGAGCTCATTCCAGGAAAGCGAAACCAAATGACGCTTTTCTCATTCTAACTGCTTTCGTCCAAGGAATGGATGAAGTCCGAGTGTTCTTTCTCACTGAGATATACAAAATCTGATGTTGCCTCTGAGCTCTGTTCTTGGCAAATACGTGAAACTGACATACATTCATGTGGGGAAAGACATGGCTTTGCTACGATTTCTCTTAGCACTGGGTTTTCTCTGGGCCTCACGTCATGGCAACACTGCATAGGATTTACTCTGTCTGGAGAGAGTTTCCTGCTTTGTAGTTTCTGCTAGAAAACCCTGCTTTTGCAAGTGCCAATTGACCAGATTCAGGTAGAAAAGAGAATACAAAAAGGCCTTTTCTCCCTGGGTTCTTTCACAATCTCTAAAAGCTAAAAGTCTATAGTTGCTCCTCTGGAAGGATAAATGCACTGCAATGTAGTTTTTCAGAAGAAGCCTTGAGTTTGCGAGAGCATAGGAGGAATTCATTGCAGGAAAGAGGAAGGCCAAAAAGGTTCTCTCCTTATGCCTGCCTTGCTCAGAGGAGTGGATGAAGTCAGGGACTTCTCCCTTTCCCTGAAAAACATGCAGGCCGCTGTTCCCTGTGCGCTCTCTTATTTGTTAAAGCGACTGCAGTTACACACTTTGAACTGTGGAAAGGCACCGGAGTTTGTTAGGATTTCCCCAGGCGCTTTGTTTTCCCTGGGCCAAAAGGAGCCTTCACAATAACTTAACGCTAACACTGCATACTCCTTCCAGTTCCAGACCACGGCTACCGCAAGGCAGGTCTCCGCGGGAAAACTTCCCTTCGCGAAGGGCAGATTGGCCGAGCTCATTGCAGGAAAGTGAAACCAAATGACGCTTTTCTCATTCTAACTGCTTTCGTGCGAGGAATGGATGAAGTCCGAGTGTTCTTTTTCTCACTGAGATAAACAAAATCTGATGTTGCCTCTGAGCTCTGTGCTTGGCAAATACGTGAAACTGACATACATTCATGTGGGGAAACACATGGCTTTGCTAGGATTTCTCTTAGCACTGGGTTTTCTCTGGGCCTCACTTCAGGGCAACCCTGCATAGGATTTACTCTGTCTGGAGAAGGTTTCGTGCTTTGTAGTTTGGGCTAGAAACACTTGCTTTTGCAAGTGCCAATTGACCAGATTCAGGTAGAAAAGAGAATACAAAAAGGCCTTTTCTCCCTGTGTCGTTTCACAATCTCTAAAAGCTAAAAGTCTATAGTTGCTCCTCTGGAAGGATAAATGCACTGCAATGTAGTTTTTCAGAAGAAGCCTTGAGTTTGCGAGAGCATAGGAGGAATTCATTGCAGGAAAGAGGAAGGCCAAAAAGGTTCTCTCCTTATGCCTGCCTTGCTCAGAGGAGTTGATGAAGTCAGGGACTTCTCCCTTTCCCTGAGAAACATGCAGGCCGCTGTTCCCTGTGCGCTCTCTTATTTGTTAAAGCGACTGCAGTTACACACTTTGAACTGTGGAAAGGCACCGGAGTTTGTTAGGATTTCCCCAGGCGCTTTGTTTTCCCTGGGCCAAAAGGAGCCTTCACAGTAGCTTAACGCTAACACTGCATACTCCTTGCACTTCCAGACCACGGGTACCGCAAGGCAGTTCTCCGCGGGAAAACTTCCCTTCGCGAGGGGCAGATTGGCCGAGCTCATTCCAGGAAAGCGAAACCAAATGACGCTTTTCTCATTCTAACTGCTTTCGTCCGAGGAATGGATGAAGTCCGAGTGTTCTTTTCTCACTGAGATATACAAAATCTGATGTTGCCTCTGAGCTCTGTTCTTGGCAAATACGTGAAACTGACATACATTCATGTGGGGAAACACATGGCTTTGCTACGATTTCTCTTAGCACTGGGTTTTCTCTGGGCCTCACGTCATGGCAACACTGCATAGGATTTACTCTGTCTGGAGAGAGTTTCCTGCTTTGTAGTTTGGGCTAGAAAACCTTGCTTTTGCAAGTGCCAATGGACCAGATTCAGGTAGAAAAGAGAATACAAAAAGGCCTTTTCTCCCTGGGTTCTTTCACAATCTCTAAAAGCTAAAACTCTATAGTTGTTCCTCTGGAAGGATAAATGCACTGCAATGTAGTTTTTCAGAAGAAGCCTTGAGTTTGCGAGAGCATAGGAGGAATTCATTGCAGGAAAGAGGAAGGCCAAAAAGTTTCTCTCCTTATGCCTGCCTTGCTCAGAGGAGTGGATGAAGTCAGGGACTTCTCCCTTTCCCTGAGAAACATGCAGGCCGCTGTTCCCTGTGCGCTCTCTTATTTGTTAAAGCGACTGCAGTTACACACTTTGAACTCTGGAAAGGCACCGGAGTTTCTTAGGATTTCCCCAGGCGCTTTGTTTTCCCTGGGCCAAAAGGAGCCTTCACAATAGCTTAACGCTAACACTGCATACTCCTTCCACTTCCAGACCACGGCTACCGCAAGGCAGGTCTCTGCCGGAAAACTTCCCTTCGCGAAGGGCAGCTTGGCCGAGCTCATTGCAGGAAAGCGAAACCAAATGACGCTTTTCTCATTCAAACTGCTTTCGTCCGAGGAATGGATAATGTCCGAGTGTTCTTTTTCTCACTGAGATAAACAAAATCTGAAGTTGCCTCTGAGCTCTGTTCTTGGCAAATACGTGAAACTGACATACATTCATGTGGGTGAACACATGGCTTTGCTACGATTTCTCTTAGCACTGGGTTTTCTCTGGGCCTCACGTCAGGGCAACACTGCATAGGATTTACTCTGTCTGGAGAGAGTTTCCTGCTTTGTAGTTTGTGCTAGAAAACCCTGCTTTAGCAAGTGCCAATTGACCAGATTCAGGTAGAAAAAAGAATACAAAAAGGCCTTTTCTCCCTGTGTCCTTTCACAATCTCTAAAAGCTAAAAGTCTATAGTTGCTCCTCTGGAAGAATAAATGCACTGCAATATAGTTTTTCAGAAGAAGCCTTGAGTTTGCGAGAGCATAGGAGGAATTCATTGCAGGAAAGAGGAAGGCCAAAAAGGTTCTCTCCTTATGCCTGCCTTGCTCAGAGGAGTGGATGAAGTCATGGACTTCTCCCTTTCCCTGAGAAACATGCAGGCCGCTGTTCCCTGTGCGCTCTCTTATTTGTTAAAGCGACTGCAGTTACGCACTTTGAACTGTGGAAAGGCACCGGAGTTTGTTAGGATTTCCCCAGGCGCTTTGTTTTCCCTGGGCCAAAAGGAGCCTTCACAATAACTTAACGCTAACACTGCATACTCCTTCCACTTCCAGACCACGGCTACCGCAAGGCAGGTCTCCGCGGGAAAACTTCCCTTCGCGAAGGGCAGATTGGCCGAGCTCATTGCAGGAAAGCGAAACCAAATGACGCTTTTCTCATTCTAACTGCTTTCGTCCGAGGAATGGATGATGTCCGAGTGTTCTTTTTCTCACTGAGATAAACAAAATCTGAAGTTGCCTCTGAGTTCTGTTCTTGGCAAATACGTGAAACTGACATACATTCATGCGGGGGTTTAAACACATGGCTTAGCTACGATTTCTCTTAGCACTGGGTTTTCTCTGGCCCTCACGTCAGGGCAACACTGCATAGGATTTACTCTGTCTGGAGAGGGTTTCCTGCTTTGTAGTTTGTGCTAGAAAACCCTGCTTTTGCAAGTGCCAATTGACCAGATTCAGGTAGAAAAAAGAATACAAAAAGGCCTTTTCTCCCTGGGTCCTTTCACAATCTCTAAAAGCTAAAAGTCTATAGTTGCTCCTCTGGAAGGATAAATGCACTGCAATGTAGTTTTTCAGAAGAAGCCTTGAGTTTGCGAGAGCATAGGAGGAATTCATTGCAGGAAAGAGGAAGGCCAAAAAGTTTCTCTCCTTATGCCTGCCTTGCTCAGAGGAGTGGATGAAGTCAGGGACTTCTCCCTTTCACTGAGAAACATGCAGGCCGCTGTTCCCTGTGCGCTCTCTTATTTGTTAAAGCGACTGCAGTTACACACTTTGAACTGTTGAAAGGCACCGGAGTTTGTTAGGATTTCCCCAGGCGCTTTGTTTTCCCTGGGCCAAAAGGAGCCTTCACAGTAGCTTAACGCTAACACTGCATACTCCTTGCCCTTCCAGACCACGGGTACCGCAAGGCAGTTCTCCGCGGGAAAACTTCCCTTCGCGAGGGGCAGATTGGCCGAGCTCATTCCAGGAAAGCGAAACCAAATGACGCTTTTCTCATTCTAACTGCTTTCGTCCAAGGAATGGATGAAGTCCGAGTGTTCTTTCTCACTGAGATATACAAAATCTGATGTTGCCTCTGAGCTCTGTTCTTGGCAAATACGTGAAACTGACATACATTCATGTGGGGAAAGACATGGCTTTGCTACGATTTCTCTTAGCACTGGGTTTTCTCTGGGCCTCACGTCATGGCAACACTGCATAGGATTTACTCTGTCTGGAGAGAGTTTCCTGCTTTGTAGTTTCTGCTAGAAAACCCTGCTTTTGCAAGTGCCAATTGACCAGATTCAGGTAGAAAAGAGAATACAAAAAGGCCTTTTCTCCCTGGGTTCTTTCACAATCTCTAAAAGCTAAAAGTCTATAGTTGCTCCTCTGGAAGGATAAATGCACTGCAATGTAGTTTTTCAGAAGAAGCCTTGAGTTTGCGAGAGCATAGGAGGAATTCATTGCAGGAAAGAGGAAGGCCAAAAAGGTTCTCTCCTTATGCCTGCCTTGCTCAGAGGAGTGGATGAAGTCAGGGACTTCTCCCTTTCCCTGAAAAACATGCAGGCCGCTGTTCCCTGTGCGCTCTCTTATTTGTTAAAGCGACTGCAGTTACACACTTTGAACTGTGGAAAGGCACCGGAGTTTGTTAGGATTTCCCCAGGCGCTTTGTTTTCCCTGGGCCAAAAGGAGCCTTCACAATAACTTAACGCTAACACTGCATACTCCTTCCAGTTCCAGACCACGGCTACCGCAAGGCAGGTCTCCGCGGGAAAACTTCCCTTCGCGAAGGGCAGATTGGCCGAGCTCATTGCAGGAAAGTGAAACCAAATGACGCTTTTCTCATTCTAACTGCTTTCGTGCGAGGAATGGATGAAGTCCGAGTGTTCTTTTTCTCACTGAGATAAACAAAATCTGATGTTGCCTCTGAGCTCTGTGCTTGGCAAATACGTGAAACTGACATACATTCATGTGGGGAAACACATGGCTTTGCTAGGATTTCTCTTAGCACTGGGTTTTCTCTGGGCCTCACTTCAGGGCAACCCTGCATAGGATTTACTCTGTCTGGAGAAGGTTTCGTGCTTTGTAGTTTGGGCTAGAAACACTTGCTTTTGCAAGTGCCAATTGACCAGATTCAGGTAGAAAAGAGAATACAAAAAGGCCTTTTCTCCCTGTGTCGTTTCACAATCTCTAAAAGCTAAAAGTCTATAGTTGCTCCTCTGGAAGGATAAATGCACTGCAATGTAGTTTTTCAGAAGAAGCCTTGAGTTTGCGAGAGCATAGGAGGAATTCATTGCAGGAAAGAGGAAGGCCAAAAAGGTTCTCTCCTTATGCCTGCCTTGCTCAGAGGAGTTGATGAAGTCAGGGACTTCTCCCTTTCCCTGAGAAACATGCAGGCCGCTGTTCCCTGTGCGCTCTCTTATTTGTTAAAGCGACTGCAGTTACACACTTTGAACTGTGGAAAGGCACCGGAGTTTGTTAGGATTTCCCCAGGCGCTTTGTTTTCCCTGGGCCAAAAGGAGCCTTCACAGTAGCTTAACGCTAACACTGCATACTCCTTGCACTTCCAGACCACGGGTACCGCAAGGCAGTTCTCCGCGGGAAAACTTCCCTTCGCGAGGGGCAGATTGGCCGAGCTCATTCCAGGAAAGCGAAACCAAATGACGCTTTTCTCATTCTAACTGCTTTCGTCCGAGGAATGGATGAAGTCCGAGTGTTCTTTTCTCACTGAGATATACAAAATCTGATGTTGCCTCTGAGCTCTGTTCTTGGCAAATACGTGAAACTGACATACATTCATGTGGGGAAACACATGGCTTTGCTACGATTTCTCTTAGCACTGGGTTTTCTCTGGGCCTCACGTCATGGCAACACTGCATAGGATTTACTCTGTCTGGAGAGAGTTTCCTGCTTTGTAGTTTGGGCTAGAAAACCTTGCTTTTGCAAGTGCCAATGGACCAGATTCAGGTAGAAAAGAGAATACAAAAAGGCCTTTTCTCCCTGGGTTCTTTCACAATCTCTAAAAGCTAAAACTCTATAGTTGTTCCTCTGGAAGGATAAATGCACTGCAATGTAGTTTTTCAGAAGAAGCCTTGAGTTTGCGAGAGCATAGGAGGAATTCATTGCAGGAAAGAGGAAGGCCAAAAAGTTTCTCTCCTTATGCCTGCCTTGCTCAGAGGAGTGGATGAAGTCAGGGACTTCTCCCTTTCCCTGAGAAACATGCAGGCCGCTGTTCCCTGTGCGCTCTCTTATTTGTTAAAGCGACTGCAGTTACACACTTTGAACTCTGGAAAGGCACCGGAGTTTCTTAGGATTTCCCCAGGCGCTTTGTTTTCCCTGGGCCAAAAGGAGCCTTCACAATAGCTTAACGCTAACACTGCATACTCCTTCCACTTCCAGACCACGGCTACCGCAAGGCAGGTCTCTGCCGGAAAACTTCCCTTCGCGAAGGGCAGCTTGGCCGAGCTCATTGCAGGAAAGCGAAACCAAATGACGCTTTTCTCATTCAAACTGCTTTCGTCCGAGGAATGGATAATGTCCGAGTGTTCTTTTTCTCACTGAGATAAACAAAATCTGAAGTTGCCTCTGAGCTCTGTTCTTGGCAAATACGTGAAACTGACATACATTCATGTGGGTGAACACATGGCTTTGCTACGATTTCTCTTAGCACTGGGTTTTCTCTGGGCCTCACGTCAGGGCAACACTGCATAGGATTTACTCTGTCTGGAGAGAGTTTCCTGCTTTGTAGTTTGTGCTAGAAAACCCTGCTTTAGCAAGTGCCAATTGACCAGATTCAGGTAGAAAAAAGAATACAAAAAGGCCTTTTCTCCCTGTGTCCTTTCACAATCTCTAAAAGCTAAAAGTCTATAGTTGCTCCTCTGGAAGAATAAATGCACTGCAATATAGTTTTTCAGAAGAAGCCTTGAGTTTGCGAGAGCATAGGAGGAATTCATTGCAGGAAAGAGGAAGGCCAAAAAGGTTCTCTCCTTATGCCTGCCTTGCTCAGAGGAGTGGATGAAGTCATGGACTTCTCCCTTTCCCTGAGAAACATGCAGGCCGCTGTTCCCTGTGCGCTCTCTTATTTGTTAAAGCGACTGCAGTTACGCACTTTGAACTGTGGAAAGGCACCGGAGTTTGTTAGGATTTCCCCAGGCGCTTTGTTTTCCCTGGGCCAAAAGGAGCCTTCACAATAACTTAACGCTAACACTGCATACTCCTTCCACTTCCAGACCACGGCTACCGCAAGGCAGGTCTCCGCGGGAAAACTTCCCTTCGCGAAGGGCAGATTGGCCGAGCTCATTGCAGGAAAGCGAAACCAAATGACGCTTTTCTCATTCTAACTGCTTTCGTCCGAGGAATGGATGATGTCCGAGTGTTCTTTTTCTCACTGAGATAAACAAAATCTGAAGTTGCCTCTGAGTTCTGTTCTTGGCAAATACGTGAAACTGACATACATTCATGCGGGGGTTTAAACACATGGCTTAGCTACGATTTCTCTTAGCACTGGGTTTTCTCTGGCCCTCACGTCAGGGCAACACTGCATAGGATTTACTCTGTCTGGAGAGGGTTTCCTGCTTTGTAGTTTGTGCTAGAAAACCCTGCTTTTGCAAGTGCCAATTGACCAGATTCAGGTAGAAAAAAGAATACAAAAAGGCCTTTTCTCCCTGGGTCCTTTCACAATCTCTAAAAGCTAAAAGTCTATAGTTGCTCCTCTGGAAGGATAAATGCACTGCAATGTAGTTTTTCAGAAGAAGCCTTGAGTTTGCGAGAGCATAGGAGGAATTCATTGCAGGAAAGAGGAAGGCCAAAAAGTTTCTCTCCTTATGCCTGCCTTGCTCAGAGGAGTGGATGAAGTCAGGGACTTCTCCCTTTCACTGAGAAACATGCAGGCCGCTGTTCCCTGTGCGCTCTCTTATTTGTTAAAGCGACTGCAGTTACACACTTTGAACTGTTGAAAGGCACCGGAGTTTGTTAGGATTTCCCCAGGCGCTTTGTTTTCCCTGGGCCAAAAGGAGCCTTCACAGTAGCTTAACGCTAACACTGCATACTCCTTGCCCTTCCAGACCACGGGTACCGCAAGGCAGTTCTCCGCGGGAAAACTTCCCTTCGCGAGGGGCAGATTGGCCGAGCTCATTCCAGGAAAGCGAAACCAAATGACGCTTTTCTCATTCTAACTGCTTTCGTCCAAGGAATGGATGAAGTCCGAGTGTTCTTTCTCACTGAGATATACAAAATCTGATGTTGCCTCTGAGCTCTGTTCTTGGCAAATACGTGAAACTGACATACATTCATGTGGGGAAAGACATGGCTTTGCTACGATTTCTCTTAGCACTGGGTTTTCTCTGGGCCTCACGTCATGGCAACACTGCATAGGATTTACTCTGTCTGGAGAGAGTTTCCTGCTTTGTAGTTTCTGCTAGAAAACCCTGCTTTTGCAAGTGCCAATTGACCAGATTCAGGTAGAAAAGAGAATACAAAAAGGCCTTTTCTCCCTGGGTTCTTTCACAATCTCTAAAAGCTAAAAGTCTATAGTTGCTCCTCTGGAAGGATAAATGCACTGCAATGTAGTTTTTCAGAAGAAGCCTTGAGTTTGCGAGAGCATAGGAGGAATTCATTGCAGGAAAGAGGAAGGCCAAAAAGGTTCTCTCCTTATGCCTGCCTTGCTCAGAGGAGTGGATGAAGTCAGGGACTTCTCCCTTTCCCTGAAAAACATGCAGGCCGCTGTTCCCTGTGCGCTCTCTTATTTGTTAAAGCGACTGCAGTTACACACTTTGAACTGTGGAAAGGCACCGGAGTTTGTTAGGATTTCCCCAGGCGCTTTGTTTTCCCTGGGCCAAAAGGAGCCTTCACAATAACTTAACGCTAACACTGCATACTCCTTCCAGTTCCAGACCACGGCTACCGCAAGGCAGGTCTCCGCGGGAAAACTTCCCTTCGCGAAGGGCAGATTGGCCGAGCTCATTGCAGGAAAGTGAAACCAAATGACGCTTTTCTCATTCTAACTGCTTTCGTGCGAGGAATGGATGAAGTCCGAGTGTTCTTTTTCTCACTGAGATAAACAAAATCTGATGTTGCCTCTGAGCTCTGTGCTTGGCAAATACGTGAAACTGACATACATTCATGTGGGGAAACACATGGCTTTGCTAGGATTTCTCTTAGCACTGGGTTTTCTCTGGGCCTCACTTCAGGGCAACCCTGCATAGGATTTACTCTGTCTGGAGAAGGTTTCGTGCTTTGTAGTTTGGGCTAGAAACACTTGCTTTTGCAAGTGCCAATTGACCAGATTCAGGTAGAAAAGAGAATACAAAAAGGCCTTTTCTCCCTGTGTCGTTTCACAATCTCTAAAAGCTAAAAGTCTATAGTTGCTCCTCTGGAAGGATAAATGCACTGCAATGTAGTTTTTCAGAAGAAGCCTTGAGTTTGCGAGAGCATAGGAGGAATTCATTGCAGGAAAGAGGAAGGCCAAAAAGGTTCTCTCCTTATGCCTGCCTTGCTCAGAGGAGTTGATGAAGTCAGGGACTTCTCCCTTTCCCTGAGAAACATGCAGGCCGCTGTTCCCTGTGCGCTCTCTTATTTGTTAAAGCGACTGCAGTTACACACTTTGAACTGTGGAAAGGCACCGGAGTTTGTTAGGATTTCCCCAGGCGCTTTGTTTTCCCTGGGCCAAAAGGAGCCTTCACAGTAGCTTAACGCTAACACTGCATACTCCTTGCACTTCCAGACCACGGGTACCGCAAGGCAGTTCTCCGCGGGAAAACTTCCCTTCGCGAGGGGCAGATTGGCCGAGCTCATTCCAGGAAAGCGAAACCAAATGACGCTTTTCTCATTCTAACTGCTTTCGTCCGAGGAATGGATGAAGTCCGAGTGTTCTTTTCTCACTGAGATATACAAAATCTGATGTTGCCTCTGAGCTCTGTTCTTGGCAAATACGTGAAACTGACATACATTCATGTGGGGAAACACATGGCTTTGCTACGATTTCTCTTAGCACTGGGTTTTCTCTGGGCCTCACGTCATGGCAACACTGCATAGGATTTACTCTGTCTGGAGAGAGTTTCCTGCTTTGTAGTTTGGGCTAGAAAACCTTGCTTTTGCAAGTGCCAATGGACCAGATTCAGGTAGAAAAGAGAATACAAAAAGGCCTTTTCTCCCTGGGTTCTTTCACAATCTCTAAAAGCTAAAACTCTATAGTTGTTCCTCTGGAAGGATAAATGCACTGCAATGTAGTTTTTCAGAAGAAGCCTTGAGTTTGCGAGAGCATAGGAGGAATTCATTGCAGGAAAGAGGAAGGCCAAAAAGTTTCTCTCCTTATGCCTGCCTTGCTCAGAGGAGTGGATGAAGTCAGGGACTTCTCCCTTTCCCTGAGAAACATGCAGGCCGCTGTTCCCTGTGCGCTCTCTTATTTGTTAAAGCGACTGCAGTTACACATTTTGAACTGTGGAAAGGCACCGGAGTTTCTTAGGATTTCCCCAGGCGCTTTGTTTTCCCTGGGCCAAAAGGAGCCTTCACAATAGCTTAACGCTAACACTGCATACTCCTTCCACTTCCAGACCACGGCTACCGCAAGACAGTTCTCCGCGGGAAAACTTCCCTTCGCGAAGGGCAGATTGGCCGAGCTCATTGCAGGAAAGCGAAACCAAATGACGTTTTCTCATTCTAACTGCTTTCGTGCGAGGAATGGATGAAGTCCGAGTGTTCTTTTTCTCACTGAGATACAAAAAATCTGATGTTGCCTCTGAGCTCTGTTCTTGGCAAATACGTGAAGCTGACGTACATTCATGTGGGGAAACACATGGCTTTGCTAGGATTTCTCTTAGCACTGGGTTTTCTCTGGGCCTCACGTCATGGCAACACTGCATAGGATTTACTCTGTCTGGAGAAGGTTTCGTGCTTTGTAGTCTGGGCTAGAAACACTTGCTTTTGCAAGTGCCAATTGACCAGATTCAGGTAGAAAAGAGAATACAAAAAGGCCTTTTCTCCCTGGGTTCTTTCACAATCTCTAAAAGCTAAAACTCTATAGTTGTTCCTCTGGAAGGATAAATGCACTGCAATGTAGTTTTTCAGAAGAAGCCTTGAGTTTGCGAGAGCATAGGAGGAATTCATTGCAGGAAAGAGGAAGGCCAAAGAGTTTCTCTCCTTATGCCTGCCTTGCTCAGAGGAGTGGATGAAGTCAGGGACTTCTCCCTTTCACTGAGAAACATGCAGGCCGCTGTTCCCTGTGCGCTCTCTTATTTGTTAAAGCGACTGCAGTTACACACTTTGAACTCTGGAAAGGCACCGGAGTTTCTTAGGATTTCCCCAGGCGCTTTGTTTTCCCTGGGCCAAAAGGAGCCTTCACAATAACTTAACGCTAACACTGCATACTCCTTCCACTTCCAGACCACGGCTACCGCAAGGCAGGTCTCCGCGGGAAAACTTCCCTTCGCGAAGGGCAGATTGGCCGAGCTCATTGCAGGAAAGCGAAACCAAATGACGCTTTTCTCATTCTAACTGCTTTCGTCCGAGGAATGGATGATGTCCGAGTGTTCTTTTTCTCACTGAGATAAACAAAATCTGAAGTTGCCTCTGAGTTCTGTTCTTGGCAAATACGTGAAACTGACATACATTCATGCGGGGGTTTAAACACATGGCTTAGCTACGATTTCTCTTAGCACTGGGTTTTCTCTGGCCCTCACGTCAGGGCAACACTGCATAGGATTTACTCTGTCTGGAGAGGGTTTCCTGCTTTGTAGTTTGTGCTAGAAAACCCTGCTTTTGCAAGTGCCAATTGACCAGATTCAGGTAGAAAAAAGAATACAAAAAGGCCTTTTCTCCCTGGGTCCTTTCACAATCTCTAAAAGCTAAAAGTCTATAGTTGCTCCTCTGGAAGGATAAATGCACTGCAATGTAGTTTTTCAGAAGAAGCCTTGAGTTTGCGAGAGCATAGGAGGAATTCATTGCAGGAAAGAGGAAGGCCAAAAAGTTTCTCTCCTTATGCCTGCCTTGCTCAGAGGAGTGGATGAAGTCAGGGACTTCTCCCTTTCACTGAGAAACATGCAGGCCGCTGTTCCCTGTGCGCTCTCTTATTTGTTAAAGCGACTGCAGTTACACACTTTGAACTGTGGAAAGGCACCGGAGTTTGTTAGGATTTCCCCAGGCGCTTTGTTTTCCCTGGGCCAAAAGGAGCCTTCACAGTAGCTTAACGCTAACACTGCATACTCCTTGCCCTTCCAGACCACGGGTACCGCAAGGCAGTTCTCCGCGGGAAAACTTCCCTTCGCGAGGGGCAGATTGGCCGAGCTCATTCCAGGAAAGCGAAACCAAATGACGCTTTTCTCATTCTAACTGCTTTCGTCCAAGGAATGGATGAAGTCCGAGTGTTCTTTTCTCACTGAGATATACAAAATCTGATGTTGCCTCTGAGCTCTGTTCTTGGCAAATACGTGAAACTGACATACATTCATGTGGGGAAAGACATGGCTTTGCTACGATTTCTCTTAGCACTGGGTTTTCTCTGGGCCTCACGTCATGGCAACACTGCATAGGATTTACTCTGTCTGGAGAGAGTTTCCTGCTTTGTAGTTTCTGCTAGAAAACCCTGCTTTTGCAAGTGCCAATTGACCAGATTCAGGTAGAAAAGAGAATACAAAAAGGCCTTTTCTCCCTGGGTTCTTTCACAATCTCTAAAAGCTAAAAGTCTATAGTTGCTCCTCTGGAAGGATAAATGCACTGCAATGTAGTTTTTCAGAAGAAGCCTTGAGTTTGCGAGAGCATAGGAGGAATTCATTGCAGGAAAGAGGAAGGCCAAAAAGGTTCTCTCCTTATGCCTGCCTTGCTCAGAGGAGTGGATGAAGTCAGGGACTTCTCCCTTTCCCTGAAAAACATGCAGGCCGCTGTTCCCTGTGCGCTCTCTTATTTGTTAAAGCGACTGCAGTTACACACTTTGAACTGTGGAAAGGCACCGGAGTTTGTTAGGATTTCCCCAGGCGCTTTGTTTTCCCTGGGCCAAAAGGAGCCTTCACAATAACTTAACGCTAACACTGCATACTCCTTCCACTTCCAGACCACGGCTACCGCAAGGCAGGTCTCCGCGGGAAAACTTCCCTTCGCGAAGGGCAGATTGGCCGAGCTCATTGCAGGAAAGTGAAACCAAATGACGCTTTTCTCATTCTAACTGCTTTCGTGCGAGGAATGGATGAAGTCCGAGTGTTCTTTTTCTCACTGAGATACAAAAAATCTGATGTTGCCTCTGAGCTCTGTGCTTGGCAAATACGTGAAACTGACATACATTCATGTGGGGAAACACATGGCTTTGCTAGGATTTCTCTTAGCACTGGGTTTTCTCTGGGCCTCACGTCAGGGCAACCCTGCATAGGATTTACTCTGTCTGGAGAAGGTTTCGTGCTTTGTAGTTTGGGCTAGAAACACTTGCTTTTGCAAGTGCCAATTGACCAGATTCAGGTAGAAAAGAGAATACAAAAAGGCCTTTTCTCCCTGTGTCGTTTCACAATCTCTAAAAGCTAAAAGTCTATAGTTGCTCCTCTGGAAGGATAAATGCACTGCAATGTAGTTTTTCAGAAGAAGCCTTGAGTTTGCGAGAGCATAGGAGGAATTCATTGCAGGAAAGAGGAAGGCCAAAAAGGTTCTCTCCTTATGCCTGCCTTGCTCAGAGGAGTTGATGAAGTCAGGGACTTCTCCCTTTCCCTGAGAAACATGCAGGCCGCTGTTCCCTGTGCGCTCTCTTATTTGTTAAAGCGACTGCAGTTACACACTTTGAACTGTGGAAAGGCACCGGAGTTTGTTAGGATTTCCCCAGGCGCTTTGTTTTCCCTGGGCCAAAAGGAGCCTTCACAATAGCTTAACGCTAACACTGCATACTCCTTGCACTTCCAGACCACGGGTAACGCAAGGCAGGTCTCCGCGGGAAAACTTCCCTTCGCGAGGGGCAGATTGGCCGAGCTCATTGCAGGAAAGTGAAACCAAATGACGCTTTTCTCATTCTAACTGCTTTCATCCGAGGAATGGATGAAGTCCGAGTGTTCTTTTTCTCACTGAGATACACAAAATCTGAAGTTGCCTCTGAGCTCTGTTCTTGGCAAATACGTGAAACTGACATACATTCATGTGGGGAAACACATGGCTTTGCTAGGATTTCTCTTAGCACTGGGTTTTCTCTGGGCCTCACGTCATGGCAACACTGCCTAGGATTTACTCTGTCTGGAGAAGGTTTCCTGCTTTGTAGTTTGTGCTAGAAAACCTTGCTTTTGCAAGTGCCAATTGACCAGATTCAGGTAGAAAAGAGAATACAAAAAGGCCTTTTCTCCCTGGGTCCTTTCACAATCTCTAAAAGCTAAAAGTCTATAGTTGCTCCTCTGGAAGGATAAATGCACTGCAATGTAGTTTTTCAGAAGAAGCCTTGAGTTTGCGAGAGCATAGGAGGAATTCATTGCAGGAAAGAGGAAGGCCAAAAAGTTTCTCTCCTTATGCCTGCCTTGCTCAGAGGAGTGGATGAAGTCAGGGACTTCTCCCTTTCCTTGAGAAACATGCAGGCCGCTGTTCCCTGTGCGCTCTCTTATTTGTTAAAGCGACTGCAGTTACACACTTTGAACTGTGGAAAGGCACCGGAGTTTGTTAGGATTTCCCCAGGCGCTTTGTTTTCCCTGGGCCAAAAGGAGCCTTCACAGTAGCTTAACGCTAACACTGCATACTCCTTGCACTTCCAGACCACGGCTACCGCAAGGCAGGTCTCCGCGGGAAAACTTCCCTTCGCGAAGGGCAGATTGGCCGAGCTCATTGCAGGAAAGTGAAACCAAATGACGCTTTTCTCATTCTAAATGCTTTCGTCCGAGGAATGGATAAAGTCCGAGTGTTCTTTTTCTCACTGAGATAGACAAAATCTGATGTTGCCTCTGAGCTCTGTGCTTGGCAAATACGTGAAACTGACATACATTCATGTGGGGAAAGACATGGCTTTGCTAGGATTTCTCTTAGCACTGGGTTTTCTCTGGGCCTCACGTCATGGCAACACTGCATAGGATTTACTCTGCCTGGAGAGAGTTTCCTGCTTTGTAGTTTGGGCTAGAAAACCTTGCTTTTGCAAGTGCCAATGGACCAGATTCAGGTAGAAAAGAGAATACAAAAAGGCCTTTTCTCCCTGGGTTCTTTCACAATCTCTAAAAGCTAAAAGTCTATAGTTGCTCCTCTGGAAGGATAAATGCACTGCAATATAGTTTTTCAGAAGAAGCCTTGAGTTTGCGAGAGCATAGGAGGAATTCATTGCAGGAAAGAGGAAGGCCAAAAAGGTTCTCTCCTTATGCCTGCCTTGCTCAGAGGAGTGGATGAAGTCAGGGACTTCTCCCTTTCCCTGAGAAACATGCAGGCCGCTGTTCCCTGTGCGCTCTCTTATTTGTTAAAGCGACTGCAGTTACACACTTTGAACTGTGGAAAGGCACCGGAGTTTGTTGGGATTTCCCCAGGCGCTTTGTTTTCCCTGGGCCAAAAGGAGCCTTCACAATAACTTAACGCTAACACTGCATACTCCTTCCACTTCCAGACCACGGCTACCGCAAGGCAGGTCTCCGCGGGAAAACTTCCCTTCGCGAAGGGCAGATTGGCCGAGCTCATTGCAGGAAAGCGAAACCAAATGACGCTTTTCTCATTCTAACTGCTTTCGTCCGAGGAATGGATGATGTCCGAGTGTTCTTTTTCTCACTGAGATAAACAAAATCTGAAGTTGCCTCTGAGCTCTGTTCTTGGCAAATACGTGAAACTGACATACATTCATGCGGGGGTTTAAACACATGGCTTAGCTACGATTTCTCTTAACACTGGGTTTTCTCTGAGCCTCACGTCAGGGCAACACTGCATAGGATTTACTCTGTCTGGAGAGGGTTTCCTGCTTTGTAGTTCGTGCTAGAAAACCCTGCTTTTGCAAGTGCCAATTGACCAGATTCAGGTAGAAAAAAGAATACAAAAAGGCCTTTTCTCCCTGTGTCCTTTCACAATCTCTAAAAGCTAAAAGTCTGTAGTTGCTCCTCTGGAAGGATAAATGCACTGCAATGTAGTTTTTCAGAAGAAGCCTTGAGTTTGCGAGAGCATAGGAGGAATTCATTGCAGGAAAGAGGAAGGCCAAAATGTTTCTCTCCTTATGCCTGCCTTGCTCAGAGGAGTGGATGAAGTCAGGGACTTCTCCCTTTCCCTGAGAAACATGCAGGCCGCTGTTCCCTGTGCGCTCTCTTATTTGTTAAAGCGACTGCAGTTACACACTTTGAACTGTGGAAAGGCACCGGAGTTTGTTAGGATTTCCCCAGGCGCTTTGTTTTCCCTGGGCCAAAAGGAGCCTTCACAATAACTTAACGCTAACACTGCATACTCCTTCCACTTCCAGACCACGGCTACCGCAAGGCAGGTCTCCGCGGGAAAACTTCCCTTCGCGAAGGGCAGATTGGCCGAGCTCATTGCAGGAAAGTGAAACCAAATGACGCTTTTCTCATTCTAACTGCTTTCGTGCGAGGAATGGATGAAGTCCGAGTGTTCTTTTTCTCACTGAGATACAAAAAATCTGATGTTGCCTCTGAGCTCTGTGCTTGGCAAATACGTGAAACTGACATACATTCATGTGGGGAAACACATGGCTTTGCTAGGATTTCTCTTAGCACTGGGTTTTCTCTGGGCCTCACGTCAGGGCAACCCTGCATAGGATTTACTCTGTCTGGAGAAGGTTTCGTGCTTTGTAGTTTGGGCTAGAAACACTTGCTTTTGCAAGTGCCAATTGACCAGATTCAGGTAGAAAAGAGAATACAAAAAGGCCTTTTCTCCCTGTGTCGTTTCACAATCTCTAAAAGCTAAAAGTCTATAGTTGCTCCTCTGGAAGGATAAATGCACTGCAATGTAGTTTTTCAGAAGAAGCCTTGAGTTTGCGAGAGCATAGGAGGAATTCATTGCAGGAAAGAGGAAGGCCAAAAAGGTTCTCTCCTTATGCCTGCCTTGCTCAGAGGAGTTGATGAAGTCAGGGACTTCTCCCTTTCCCTGAGAAACATGCAGGCCGCTGTTCCCTGTGCGCTCTCTTATTTGTTAAAGCGACTGCAGTTACACACTTTGAACTGTGGAAAGGCACCGGAGTTTGTTAGGATTTCCCCAGGCGCTTTGTTTTCCCTGGGCCAAAAGGAGCCTTCACAATAGCTTAACGCTAACACTGCATACTCCTTGCACTTCCAGACCACGGGTAACGCAAGGCAGGTCTCCGCGGGAAAACTTCCCTTCGCGAGGGGCAGATTGGCCGAGCTCATTGCAGGAAAGTGAAACCAAATGACGCTTTTCTCATTCTAACTGCTTTCATCCGAGGAATGGATGAAGTCCGAGTGTTCTTTTTCTCACTGAGATACACAAAATCTGAAGTTGCCTCTGAGCTCTGTTCTTGGCAAATACGTGAAACTGACATACATTCATGTGGGGAAACACATGGCTTTGCTAGGATTTCTCTTAGCACTGGGTTTTCTCTGGGCCTCACGTCATGGCAACACTGCCTAGGATTTACTCTGTCTGGAGAAGGTTTCCTGCTTTGTAGTTTGTGCTAGAAAACCTTGCTTTTGCAAGTGCCAATTGACCAGATTCAGGTAGAAAAGAGAATACAAAAAGGCCTTTTCTCCCTGGGTCCTTTCACAATCTCTAAAAGCTAAAAGTCTATAGTTGCTCCTCTGGAAGGATAAATGCACTGCAATGTAGTTTTTCAGAAGAAGCCTTGAGTTTGCGAGAGCATAGGAGGAATTCATTGCAGGAAAGAGGAAGGCCAAAAAGTTTCTCTCCTTATGCCTGCCTTGCTCAGAGGAGTGGATGAAGTCAGGGACTTCTCCCTTTCCTTGAGAAACATGCAGGCCGCTGTTCCCTGTGCGCTCTCTTATTTGTTAAAGCGACTGCAGTTACACACTTTGAACTGTGGAAAGGCACCGGAGTTTGTTAGGATTTCCCCAGGCGCTTTGTTTTCCCTGGGCCAAAAGGAGCCTTCACAGTAGCTTAACGCTAACACTGCATACTCCTTGCACTTCCAGACCACGGCTACCGCAAGGCAGGTCTCCGCGGGAAAACTTCCCTTCGCGAAGGGCAGATTGGCCGAGCTCATTGCAGGAAAGTGAAACCAAATGACGCTTTTCTCATTCTAAATGCTTTCGTCCGAGGAATGGATAAAGTCCGAGTGTTCTTTTTCTCACTGAGATAGACAAAATCTGATGTTGCCTCTGAGCTCTGTGCTTGGCAAATACGTGAAACTGACATACATTCATGTGGGGAAAGACATGGCTTTGCTAGGATTTCTCTTAGCACTGGGTTTTCTCTGGGCCTCACGTCATGGCAACACTGCATAGGATTTACTCTGCCTGGAGAGAGTTTCCTGCTTTGTAGTTTGGGCTAGAAAACCTTGCTTTTGCAAGTGCCAATGGACCAGATTCAGGTAGAAAAGAGAATACAAAAAGGCCTTTTCTCCCTGGGTTCTTTCACAATCTCTAAAAGCTAAAAGTCTATAGTTGCTCCTCTGGAAGGATAAATGCACTGCAATATAGTTTTTCAGAAGAAGCCTTGAGTTTGCGAGAGCATAGGAGGAATTCATTGCAGGAAAGAGGAAGGCCAAAAAGGTTCTCTCCTTATGCCTGCCTTGCTCAGAGGAGTGGATGAAGTCAGGGACTTCTCCCTTTCCCTGAGAAACATGCAGGCCGCTGTTCCCTGTGCGCTCTCTTATTTGTTAAAGCGACTGCAGTTACACACTTTGAACTGTGGAAAGGCACCGGAGTTTGTTGGGATTTCCCCAGGCGCTTTGTTTTCCCTGGGCCAAAAGGAGCCTTCACAATAACTTAACGCTAACACTGCATACTCCTTCCACTTCCAGACCACGGCTACCGCAAGGCAGGTCTCCGCGGGAAAACTTCCCTTCGCGAAGGGCAGATTGGCCGAGCTCATTGCAGGAAAGCGAAACCAAATGACGCTTTTCTCATTCTAACTGCTTTCGTCCGAGGAATGGATGATGTCCGAGTGTTCTTTTTCTCACTGAGATAAACAAAATCTGAAGTTGCCTCTGAGCTCTGTTCTTGGCAAATACGTGAAACTGACATACATTCATGCGGGGGTTTAAACACATGGCTTAGCTACGATTTCTCTTAACACTGGGTTTTCTCTGAGCCTCACGTCAGGGCAACACTGCATAGGATTTACTCTGTCTGGAGAGGGTTTCCTGCTTTGTAGTTCGTGCTAGAAAACCCTGCTTTTGCAAGTGCCAATTGACCAGATTCAGGTAGAAAAAAGAATACAAAAAGGCCTTTTCTCCCTGTGTCCTTTCACAATCTCTAAAAGCTAAAAGTCTGTAGTTGCTCCTCTGGAAGGATAAATGCACTGCAATGTAGTTTTTCAGAAGAAGCCTTGAGTTTGCGAGAGCATAGGAGGAATTCATTGCAGGAAAGAGGAAGGCCAAAATGTTTCTCTCCTTATGCCTGCCTTGCTCAGAGGAGTGGATGAAGTCAGGGACTTCTCCCTTTCCCTGAGAAACATGCAGGCCGCTGTTCCCTGTGCGCTCTCTTATTTGTTAAAGCGACTGCAGTTACACACTTTGAACTGTGGAAAGGTACCGGAGTTTGTTAGGATTTCCCCAGGCGCATTGTTTTCCCTGGGCCAAAAGGAGCCTTCACAGTAGCTTAACGCTAACACTGCATACTCCTTCCACTTCCAGACCACGGCTACCGCAAGACAGTTCTCCGCGGGAAAACTTCCCTTCGCGAAGGGCAGATTGGCCGAGCTCATTGCAGGAAAGCGAAACCAAATGACGCTTTTCTCATTCTAACTGCTTTCGTGCGAGGAATGGATGAAGTCCGAGTGTTCTTTTTCTCACTGAGATACACAAAATCTGATGTTGCCTCTGAGCTCTGTTCTTGGCAAATACGTGAAGCTGACGTACATTCATGTGGGGAAACACATGGCTTTGCTAGGATTTCTCTTAGCACTGGGTTTTCTCTGGGCCTCACGTCATGGCAACACTGCATAGGATTTACTCTGTCTGGAGAAGGTTTCGTGCTTTGTAGTTTGGGCTAGAAACACTTGCTTTTGCAAGTGCCAATTGACCAGATTCAGGTAGAAAAGAGAATACAAAAAGGCCTTTTCTCCCTGTGTCGTTTCACAATCTCTAAAAGCTAAAAGTCTATAGTTGCTCCTCTGGAAGGATAAATGCACTGCAATGTAGTTTTTCAGAAGAAGCCTTGAGTTTGCGAGAGCATAGGAGGAATTCATTGCAGGAAAGAGGAAGGCCAAAAAGGTTCTCTCCTTATGCCTGCCTTGCTCAGAGGAGTTGATGAAGTCAGGGACTTCTCCCTTTCCCTGAGAAACATGCAGGCCGCTGTTCCCTGTGCGCTCTCTTATTTGTTAAAGCGACTGCAGTTACACACTTTGAACTGTGGAAAGGCACCAGAGTTTGTTGGGATTTCCCCAGGCGCTTTGTTTTCCCTGGGCCAAAAGGAGCCTTCACAATAACTTAACGCTAACACTGCATACTCCTTCCACTTCCAGACCACGGCTACTGCAAGGCAGGTCTCCGCGGGAAAACTTCCCTTCGCGAAGGGCAGATTGGCCGAGCTCATTGCAGGAAAGTGAAACCAAATGACGCTTTTCTCATTCTAACTGCTTTCGTCCGAGGAATGGATGAAGTCCGAGTGTTCTTTTTCTCACTGAGATACACAAAATCTGATGTTGCCTCTGAGCTCTGTTCTTGGCAAATACGTGAAACTGACATACATTCATGTGGGGAAAGACATGGCTTTGCTACGATTTCTCTTAGCCCTGGGTTTTCTCTGGGCCTCACGTCAGGGCAACACTGCATAGGATATACTCTGTCTGGAGAGAGTTTCCTGCTTTGTAGTTTGGGGTAGAAAACCCTGATTTTGCAAGTGCCAATTCACCTGATTCAGATAGAAAAGAGAATAGAAAAAGGCCTTTTCACCCTGGGTCCTTTCACAATCTCTAAAAGCTAAAACTCTATAGTTGCTCCTCTGGAAGGATAAATGCACAGCAAGGTAGTTTTTCAGAAGAAGCCTTGAGTTTGCGAGAGCATAGGAGGAATTCATTGCAGGAAAGAGGAAGGCCAAAAAGTTTCTCTCCTTATGCCTGCCTTGCTCAGAGGAGTGGATGAAGTCAGGGACTTCTCCCTTTCCCTGAGAAACATGCAGGCCGCTGTTCCCTGTGCGCTCTCTTATTTGTTAAAGCGACTGCAGTTACACACTTTGAACTGTGGAAAGGCACCGGAGTTTCTTAGGATTTCCCCAGGCGCTTTGTTTTCCCTGGGCCAAAAGGAGCCTTCACAGTAGCTTAACGCTAACACTGCATACTCCTTCCACTTCCGGACCACGGCTACCGCAAGGCAGGTCTCCGCGGGAAAACTTCCCTTCGCGAAGGGCAGATTGGCCGAGCTCATTGCAGGAAAGCGAAACCAAATGACGCTTTTCTCATTCTAACTGCTTTCGTCCGAGGAATGGATGATGTCCGAGTGTTCTTTTTCTCACTGAGATAAACAAAATCTGAAGTTGCCTCTGAGCTCTGTTCTTGGCAAATACGTGAAACTGACATACATTCATGCGGGGGTTTAAACACATGGCTTAGCTACGATTTCTCTTAGCACTGGGTTTTCTCTGGGCCTCACGTCAGGGCAACACTGCATAGGATTTACTCTGTCTGGAGAGGGTTTCCTGCTTTGTAGTTTGTGCTAGAAAACCCTGCTTTTGCAAGTGCCAATTGACCAGATTCAGGTAGAAAAAAGAATACAAAAAGGCCTTTTCTCCCTGTGTCGTTTCACAATCTCTAAAAGCTAAAAGTCTATAGTTGCTCCTCTGGAAGGATAAATGCACTGCAATGTAGTTTTTCAGAAGAAGCCTTGAGTTTGCGAGAGCATAGGAGGAATTCATTGCAGGAAAGAGGAAGGCCAAAAAGTTTCTCTCCTTATGCCTGCCTTGCTCAGAGGAGTGGATGAAGTCAGGGACTTCTCCCTTTCCCTGAAAAACATGCAGGCCGCTGTTCCCTGTGCGCTCTCTTATTTGTTAAAGCGACTGCAGTTACACACTTTGAACTGTGGAAAGGCACCGGAGGTTGTTAGGATTTCCCCAGGCGCTTTGTTTTCCCTGGGCCAAAAGGAGCCTTCACAGTAGCTTAACGCTAACACTGCATACTCCTTCCACTTCCAGACCACGGGTACCGCAAGGCAGTTCTCCGCGGGAAAACTTCCCTTCGCGAGGGGCAGAATGGCCGAGCTCATTCCAGGAAAGCGAAACCAAATGACGCTTTTCTCATTCTAACTGCTTTCGTCCGAGGAATGGATGAAGTCCGAGTGTTCTTTTCTCACTGAGATATACAAAATCTGATGTTGCCTCTGAGCTCTGTTCTTGGCAAATACGTGAAACTGACATACATTCATGTGGGGAAACACATGGCTTTGCTACGATTTCTCTTAGCCCTGGGTTTTCTCTGGGCCTCACGTCAGGGCAACACTGCATAGGATATACTCTGTCTGGAGAGAGTTTCCTGCTTTGTAGTTTGGGGTAGAAAACCCTGATTTTGCAAGTGCCAATTCACCTGATTCAGATAGAAAAGAGAATACAAAAAGGCCTTTTCTCCCTGGGTTCTTTCACAATCTCTAAAAGCTAAAAGTCTATAGTTGCTCCTCTGGAAGGATAAATGCACTGCAATATAGTTTTTCAGAAGAAGCCTTGAGTTTGCGAGAGCATAGGAGGAATTCATTGCAGGAAAGAGGAAGGCCAAAAAGGTTCTCTCCTTATGCCTGCCTTGCTCAGAGGAGTGGATGAAGTCAGGGACTTCTCCCTTTCCCTGAGAAACATGCAGGCCGCTGTTCCCTGTGCGCTCTCTTATTTGTTAAAGCGACTGCAGTTACACACTTTGAACTGTGGAAAGGCACCGGAGTTTGTTGGGATTTCCCCAGGCGCTTTGTTTTCCCTGGGCCAAAAGGAGCCTTCACAATAACTTAACGCTAACACTGCATACTCCTTCCACTTCCAGACCACGGCTACCGCAAGGCAGGTCTCCGCGGGAAAACTTCCCTTCGCGAAGGGCAGATTGGCCGAGCTCATTGCAGGAAAGCGAAACCAAATGACGCTTTTCTCATTCTAACTGCTTTCGTCCGAGGAATGGATGATGTCCGAGTGTTCTTTTTCTCACTGAGATAAACAAAATCTGAAGTTGCCTCTGAGCTCTGTTCTTGGCAAATACGTGAAACTGACATACATTCATGCGGGGGTTTAAACACATGGCTTAGCTACGATTTCTCTTAACACTGGGTTTTCTCTGAGCCTCACGTCAGGGCAACACTGCATAGGATTTACTCTGTCTGGAGAGGGTTTCCTGCTTTGTAGTTCGTGCTAGAAAACCCTGCTTTTGCAAGTGCCAATTGACCAGATTCAGGTAGAAAAAAGAATACAAAAAGGCCTTTTCTCCCTGTGTCCTTTCACAATCTCTAAAAGCTAAAAGTCTGTAGTTGCTCCTCTGGAAGGATAAATGCACTGCAATGTAGTTTTTCAGAAGAAGCCTTGAGTTTGCGAGAGCATAGGAGGAATTCATTGCAGGAAAGAGGAAGGCCAAAATGTTTCTCTCCTTATGCCTGCCTTGCTCAGAGGAGTGGATGAAGTCAGGGACTTCTCCCTTTCCCTGAGAAACATGCAGGCCGCTGTTCCCTGTGCGCTCTCTTATTTGTTAAAGCGACTGCAGTTACACACTTTGAACTGTGGAAAGGTACCGGAGTTTGTTAGGATTTCCCCAGGCGCATTGTTTTCCCTGGGCCAAAAGGAGCCTTCACAGTAGCTTAACGCTAACACTGCATACTCCTTCCACTTCCAGACCACGGCTACCGCAAGACAGTTCTCCGCGGGAAAACTTCCCTTCGCGAAGGGCAGATTGGCCGAGCTCATTGCAGGAAAGCGAAACCAAATGACGCTTTTCTCATTCTAACTGCTTTCGTGCGAGGAATGGATGAAGTCCGAGTGTTCTTTTTCTCACTGAGATACAAAAAATCTGATGTTGCCTCTGAGCTCTGTTCTTGGCAAATACGTGAAGCTGACGTACATTCATGTGGGGAAACACATGGCTTTGCTAGGATTTCTCTTAGCACTGGGTTTTCTCTGGGCCTCACGTCATGGCAACACTGCATAGGATTTACTCTGTCTGGAGAAGGTTTCGTGCTTTGTAGTTTGGGCTAGAAACACTTGCTTTTGCAAGTGCCAATTGACCAGATTCAGGTAGAAAAGAGAATACAAAAAGGCCTTTTCTCCCTGTGTCGTTTCACAATCTCTAAAAGCTAAAAGTCTATAGTTGCTCCTCTGGAAGGATAAATGCACTGCAATGTAGTTTTTCAGAAGAAGCCTTGAGTTTGCGAGAGCATAGGAGGAATTCATTGCAGGAAAGAGGAAGGCCAAAAAGGTTCTCTCCTTATGCCTGCCTTGCTCAGAGGAGTTGATGAAGTCAGGGACTTCTCCCTTTCCCTGAGAAACATGCAGGCCGCTGTTCCCTGTGCGCTCTCTTATTTGTTAAAGCGACTGCAGTTACACACTTTGAACTGTGGAAAGGCACCAGAGTTTGTTGGGATTTCCCCAGGCGCTTTGTTTTCCCTGGGCCAAAAGGAGCCTTCACAATAACTTAACGCTAACACTGCATACTCCTTCCACTTCCAGACCACGGCTACTGCAAGGCAGGTCTCCGCGGGAAAACTTCCCTTCGCGAAGGGCAGATTGGCCGAGCTCATTGCAGGAAAGTGAAACCAAATGACGCTTTTCTCATTCTAACTGCTTTCGTCCGAGGAATGGATGAAGTCCGAGTGTTCTTTTTCTCACTGAGATACACAAAATCTGATGTTGCCTCTGAGCTCTGTTCTTGGCAAATACGTGAAACTGACATACATTCATGTGGGGAAAGACATGGCTTTGCTACGATTTCTCTTAGCCCTGGGTTTTCTCTGGGCCTCACGTCAGGGCAACACTGCATAGGATATACTCTGTCTGGAGAGAGTTTCCTGCTTTGTAGTTTGGGGTAGAAAACCCTGATTTTGCAAGTGCCAATTCACCTGATTCAGATAGAAAAGAGAATAGAAAAAGGCCTTTTCACCCTGGGTCCTTTCACAATCTCTAAAAGCTAAAACTCTATAGTTGCTCCTCTGGAAGGATAAATGCACAGCAAGGTAGTTTTTCAGAAGAAGCCTTGAGTTTGCGAGAGCATAGGAGGAATTCATTGCAGGAAAGAGGAAGGCCAAAAAGTTTCTCTCCTTATGCCTGCCTTGCTCAGAGGAGTGGATGAAGTCAGGGACTTCTCCCTTTCCCTGAGAAACATGCAGGCCGCTGTTCCCTGTGCGCTCTCTTATTTGTTAAAGCGACTGCAGTTACACACTTTGAACTGTGGAAAGGCACCGGAGTTTCTTAGGATTTCCCCAGGCGCTTTGTTTTCCCTGGGCCAAAAGGAGCCTTCACAATAGCTTAACGCTAACACTGCATACTCCTTCCACTTCCGGACCACGGCTACCGCAAGGCAGGTCCCCGCGGGAAAACTTCCCTTCGCGAAGGGCAGATTGGCCGAGCTCATTGCAGGAAAGCGAAACCAAATGACGCTTTTCTCATTCTAACTGCTTTCGTCCGAGGAATGGATGATGTCCGAGTGTTCTTTTTCTCACTGAGATAAACAAAATCTGAAGTTGCCTCTGAGCTCTGTTCTTGGCAAATACGTGAAACTGACATACATTCATGCGGGGGTTTAAACACATGGCTTAGCTACGATTTCTCTTAGCACTGGGTTTTCTCTGGGCCTCACGTCAGGGCAACACTGCATAGGATTTACTCTGTCTGGAGAGGGTTTCCTGCTTTGTAGTTTGTGCTAGAAAACCCTGCTTTTGCAAGTGCCAATTGACCAGATTCAGGTAGAAAAAAGAATACAAAAAGGCCTTTTCTCCCTGTGTCGTTTCACAATCTCTAAAAGCTAAAAGTCTATAGTTGCTCCTCTGGAAGGATAAATGCACTGCAATGTAGTTTTTCAGAAGAAGCCTTGAGTTTGCGAGAGCATAGGAGGAATTCATTGCAGGAAAGAGGAAGGCCAAAAAGTTTCTCTCCTTATGCCTGCCTTGCTCAGAGGAGTGGATGAAGTCAGGGACTTCTCCCTTTCCCTGAAAAACATGCAGGCCGCTGTTCCCTGTGCGCTCTCTTATTTGTTAAAGCGACTGCAGTTACACACTTTGAACTGTGGAAAGGCACCGGAGGTTGTTAGGATTTCCCCAGGCGCTTTGTTTTCCCTGGGCCAAAAGGAGCCTTCACAGTAGCTTAACGCTAACACTGCATACTCCTTCCACTTCCAGACCACGGGTACCGCAAGGCAGTTCTCCGCGGGAAAACTTCCCTTCGCGAGGGGCAGAATGGCCGAGCTCATTCCAGGAAAGCGAAACCAAATGACGCTTTTCTCATTCTAACTGCTTTCGTCCGAGGAATGGATGAAGTCCGAGTGTTCTTTTCTCACTGAGATATACAAAATCTGATGTTGCCTCTGAGCTCTGTTCTTGGCAAATACGTGAAACTGACATACATTCATGTGGGGAAACACATGGCTTTGCTACGATTTCTCTTAGCCCTGGGTTTTCTCTGGGCCTCACGTCAGGGCAACACTGCATAGGATATACTCTGTCTGGAGAGAGTTTCCTGCTTTGTAGTTTGGGGTAGAAAACCCTGATTTTGCAAGTGCCAATTCACCTGATTCAGATAGAAAAGAGAATAGAAAAAGGCCTTTTCTCCCTGGGTCCTTTCACAATCTCTAAATGCTAAAACTCTATAGTTGCTCCTCTGGAAGGATAAATGCACTGCAAGGTAGTTTTTCAGAAGAAGCCTTGAGTTTGCGAGAGCATAGGAGGAATTCATTGCAGGAAAGAGGAAGGCCAAAAAGATTCTCTCCTTATGCCTGCCTTGCTCAGAGGAGTGGATGAAGTCAGGGACTTCTCCCTTTCCCTGAGAAACATGCAGGCCGCTGTTCCCTGTGCGCTCTCTTATTTGTTAAAGCGACTGCAGTTACACACTTTGAACTGTGGAAAGGCACCGGAGTTTCTTAGGATTTCCCCAGGCGCTTTGTTTTCCCTGGGCCAAAAGGAGCCTTCACAATAGCTTAACGCTAACACTGCATACTCCTTCCACTTCCAGACCACGGCTACCGCAAGGCAGGTCTCCGCGGGAAAACTTCCCTTCGCGAAGGGCAGATTGGCCGAGCTCATTGCAGGAAAGCGAAACCAAATGACGCTTTTCTCATTCTAACTGCTTTCGTCCGAGGAATGGATGATGTCCGAGTGTTCTTTTTCTCACTGAGATAAACAAAATCTGAAGTTGCCTCTGAGCTCTGTTCTTGGCAAATACGTGAAACTGACATACATTCATGCGGGGGTTTAAACACATGGCTTAGCTACGATTTCTCTTAGCACTGGGTTTTCTCTGGGCCTCACGTCATGGCAACACTGCATAGGATTTACTCTGCCTGGAGAGAGTTTCCTGCTTTGTAGTTTGGGCTAGAAAACCTTGCTTTTGCAAGTGCCAATTGACCAGATTCAGGTAGAAAAGAGAATACAAAAAGGCCTTTTCTCCCTGGGTTCTTTCACAATCTCTAAAAGCTAAAAGTCTATAGTTGCTCCTCTGGAAGGATAAATGCACTGCAATATAGTTTTTCAGAAGAAGCCTTGAGTTTGCGAGAGCATAGGAGGAATTCATTGCAGGAAAGAGGAAGGCCAAAAAGGTTCTCTCCTTATGCCTGCCTTGCTCAGAGGAGTGGATGAAGTCAGGGACTTCTCCCTTTCCCTGAGAAACATGCAGGCCGCTGTTCCCTGTGCGCTCTCTTATTTGTTAAAGCGACTGCAGTTACACACTTTGAACTGTGGAAAGGCACCGGAGTTTGTTGGGATTTCCCCAGGCGCTTTGTTTTCCCTGGGCCAAAAGGAGCCTTCACAATAACTTAACGCTAACACTGCATACTCCTTCCACTTCCAGACCACGGCTACCGCAAGGCAGGTCTCCGCGGGAAAACTTCCCTTCGCGAAGGGCAGATTGGCCGAGCTCATTGCAGGAAAGCGAAACCAAATGACGCTTTTCTCATTCTAACTGCTTTCGTCCGAGGAATGGATGATGTCCGAGTGTTCTTTTTCTCACTGAGATAAACAAAATCTGAAGTTGCCTCTGAGCTCTGTTCTTGGCAAATACGTGAAACTGACATACATTCATGCGGGGGTTTAAACACATGGCTTAGCTACGATTTCTCTTAGCACTGGGTTTTCTCTGGGCCTCACGTCAGGGCAACACTGCATAGGATTTACTCTGTCTGGAGAGGGTTTCCTGCTTTGTAGTTTGTGCTAGAAAACCCTGCTTTTGCAAGTGCCAATTGACCAGATTCAGGTAGAAAAAAGAATACAAAAAGGCCTTTTCTCCCTGTGTCGTTTCACAATCTCTAAAAGCTAAAAGTCTATAGTTGCTCCTCTGGAAGGATAAATGCACTGCAATGTAGTTTTTCAGAAGAAGCCTTGAGTTTGCGAGAGCATAGGAGGAATTCATTGCAGGAAAGAGGAAGGCCAAAAAGTTTCTCTCCTTATGCCTGCCTTGCTCAGAGGAGTGGATGAAGTCAGGGACTTCTCCCTTTCCCTGAAAAACATGCAGGCCGCTGTTCCCTGTGCGCTCTCTTATTTGTTAAAGCGACTGCAGTTACACACTTTGAACTGTGGAAAGGCACCGGAGGTTGTTAGGATTTCCCCAGGCGCTTTGTTTTCCCTGGGCCAAAAGGAGCCTTCACAGTAGCTTAACGCTAACACTGCATACTCCTTCCACTTCCAGACCACGGGTACCGCAAGGCAGTTCTCCGCGGGAAAACTTCCCTTCGCGAGGGGCAGAATGGCCGAGCTCATTCCAGGAAAGCGAAACCAAATGACGCTTTTCTCATTCTAACTGCTTTCGTCCGAGGAATGGATGAAGTCCGAGTGTTCTTTTCTCACTGAGATATACAAAATCTGATGTTGCCTCTGAGCTCTGTTCTTGGCAAATACGTGAAACTGACATACATTCATGTGGGGAAACACATGGCTTTGCTACGATTTCTCTTAGCCCTGGGTTTTCTCTGGGCCTCACGTCAGGGCAACACTGCATAGGATATACTCTGTCTGGAGAGAGTTTCCTGCTTTGTAGTTTGGGGTAGAAAACCCTGATTTTGCAAGTGCCAATTCACCTGATTCAGATAGAAAAGAGAATAGAAAAAGGCCTTTTCTCCCTGGGTCCTTTCACAATCTCTAAATGCTAAAACTCTATAGTTGCTCCTCTGGAAGGATAAATGCACTGCAAGGTAGTTTTTCAGAAGAAGCCTTGAGTTTGCGAGAGCATAGGAGGAATTCATTGCAGGAAAGAGGAAGGCCAAAAAGATTCTCTCCTTATGCCTGCCTTGCTCAGAGGAGTGGATGAAGTCAGGGACTTCTCCCTTTCCCTGAGAAACATGCAGGCCGCTGTTCCCTGTGCGCTCTCTTATTTGTTAAAGCGACTGCAGTTACACACTTTGAACTGTGGAAAGGCACCGGAGTTTCTTAGGATTTCCCCAGGCGCTTTGTTTTCCCTGGGCCAAAAGGAGCCTTCACAATAGCTTAACGCTAACACTGCATACTCCTTCCACTTCCAGACCACGGCTACCGCAAGGCAGGTCTCCGCGGGAAAACTTCCCTTCGCGAAGGGCAGATTGGCCGAGCTCATTGCAGGAAAGCGAAACCAAATGACGCTTTTCTCATTCTAACTGCTTTCGTCCGAGGAATGGATGATGTCCGAGTGTTCTTTTTCTCACTGAGATAAACAAAATCTGAAGTTGCCTCTGAGCTCTGTTCTTGGCAAATACGTGAAACTGACATACATTCATGCGGGGGTTTAAACACATGGCTTAGCTACGATTTCTCTTAGCACTGGGTTTTCTCTGGGCCTCACGTCATGGCAACACTGCATAGGATTTACTCTGCCTGGAGAGAGTTTCCTGCTTTGTAGTTTGGGCTAGAAAACCTTGCTTTTGCAAGTGCCAATTGACCAGATTCAGGTAGAAAAGAGAATACAAAAAGGCCTTTTCTCCCTGGGTTCTTTCACAATCTCTAAAAGCTAAAAGTCTATAGTTGCTCCTCTGGAAGGATAAATGCACTGCAATATAGTTTTTCAGAAGAAGCCTTGAGTTTGCGAGAGCATAGGAGGAATTCATTGCAGGAAAGAGGAAGGCCAAAAAGGTTCTCTCCTTATGCCTGCCTTGCTCAGAGGAGTGGATGAAGTCAGGGACTTCTCCCTTTCCCTGAGAAACATGCAGGCCGCTGTTCCCTGTGCGCTCTCTTATTTGTTAAAGCGACTGCAGTTACACACTTTGAACTGTGGAAAGGCACCGGAGTTTGTTGGGATTTCCCCAGGCGCTTTGTTTTCCCTGGGCCAAAAGGAGCCTTCACAATAACTTAACGCTAACACTGCATACTCCTTCCACTTCCAGACCACGGCTACCGCAAGGCAGGTCTCCGCGGGAAAACTTCCCTTCGCGAAGGGCAGATTGGCCGAGCTCATTGCAGGAAAGCGAAACCAAATGACGCTTTTCTCATTCTAACTGCTTTCGTCCGAGGAATGGATGATGTCCGAGTGTTCTTTTTCTCACTGAGATAAACAAAATCTGAAGTTGCCTCTGAGCTCTGTTCTTGGCAAATACGTGAAACTGACATACATTCATGCGGGGGTTTAAACACATGGCTTAGCTACGATTTCTCTTAGCACTGGGTTTTCTCTGGGCCTCACGTCAGGGCAACACTGCATAGGATTTACTCTGTCTGGAGAGGGTTTCCTGCTTTGTAGTTTGTGCTAGAAAACCCTGCTTTTGCAAGTGCCAATTGACCAGATTCAGGTAGAAAAAAGAATACAAAAAGGCCTTTTCTCCCTGTGTCGTTTCACAATCTCTAAAAGCTAAAAGTCTATAGTTGCTCCTCTGGAAGGATAAATGCACTGCAATGTAGTTTTTCAGAAGAAGCCTTGAGTTTGCGAGAGCATAGGAGGAATTCATTGCAGGAAAGAGGAAGGCCAAAAAGTTTCTCTCCTTATGCCTGCCTTGCTCAGAGGAGTGGATGAAGTCAGGGACTTCTCCCTTTCCCTGAAAAACATGCAGGCCGCTGTTCCCTGTGCGCTCTCTTATTTGTTAAAGCGACTGCAGTTACACACTTTGAACTGTGGAAAGGCACCGGAGGTTGTTAGGATTTCCCCAGGCGCTTTGTTTTCCCTGGGCCAAAAGGAGCCTTCACAGTAGCTTAACGCTAACACTGCATACTCCTTC
Source organism: Elephas maximus indicus (assembly GCF_024166365.1). NCBI lineage: Eukaryota > Metazoa > Chordata > Mammalia > Proboscidea > Elephantidae > Elephas > Elephas maximus. Next base: position 36,466,470 of record NC_064819.1, read on the forward strand.
CACTTCCAGACCACGGGTACCGCAAGGCAGTTCTCCGCGGGAAAACTTCCCTTCGCGAGGGGCAGAATGGCCGAGCTCATTCCAGGAAAGCGAAACCAAATGACGCTTTTCTCATTCTAACTGCTTTCGTCCGAGGAATGGATGAAGTCCGAGTGTTCTTTTCTCACTGAGATATACAAAATCTGATGTTGCCTCTGAGCTCTGTTCTTGGCAAATACGTGAAACTGACATACATTCATGTGGGGAAACACATGGCTTTGCTACGATTTCTCTTAGCCCTGGGTTTTCTCTGGGCCTCACGTCAGGGCAACACTGCATAGGATATACTCTGTCTGGAGAGAGTTTCCTGCTTTGTAGTTTGGGGTAGAAAACCCTGATTTTGCAAGTGCCAATTCACCTGATTCAGATAGAAAAGAGAATAGAAAAAGGCCTTTTCTCCCTGGGTCCTTTCACAATCTCTAAATGCTAAAACTCTATAGTTGCTCCTCTGGAAGGATAAATGCACTGCAAGGTAGTTTTTCAGAAGAAGCCTTGAGTTTGCGAGAGCATAGGAGGAATTCATTGCAGGAAAGAGGAAGGCCAAAAAGATTCTCTCCTTATGCCTGCCTTGCTCAGAGGAGTGGATGAAGTCAGGGACTTCTCCCTTTCCCTGAGAAACATGCAGGCCGCTGTTCCCTGTGCGCTCTCTTATTTGTTAAAGCGACTGCAGTTACACACTTTGAACTGTGGAAAGGCACCGGAGTTTCTTAGGATTTCCCCAGGCGCTTTGTTTTCCCTGGGCCAAAAGGAGCCTTCACAATAGCTTAACGCTAACACTGCATACTCCTTCCACTTCCAGACCACGGCTACCGCAAGGCAGGTCTCCGCGGGAAAACTTCCCTTCGCGAAGGGCAGATTGGCCGAGCTCATTGCAGGAAAGCGAAACCAAATGACGCTTTTCTCATTCTAACTGCTTTCGTCCGAGGAATGGATGATGTCCGAGTGTTCTTTTTCTCACTGAGATAAACAAAATCTGAAGTTGCCTCTGAGCTCTGTTCTTGGCAAATACGTGAAACTGACATACATTCATGCGGGGGTTTAAACACATGGCTTAGCTACGATTTCTCTTAGCACTGGGTTTTCTCTGGGCCTCACGTCATGGCAACACTGCATAGGATTTACTCTGCCTGGAGAGAGTTTCCTGCTTTGTAGTTTGGGCTAGAAAACCTTGCTTTTGCAAGTGCCAATTGACCAGATTCAGGTAGAAAAGAGAATACAAAAAGGCCTTTTCTCCCTGGGTTCTTTCACAATCTCTAAAAGCTAAAAGTCTATAGTTGCTCCTCTGGAAGGATAAATGCACTGCAATATAGTTTTTCAGAAGAAGCCTTGAGTTTGCGAGAGCATAGGAGGAATTCATTGCAGGAAAGAGGAAGGCCAAAAAGGTTCTCTCCTTATGCCTGCCTTGCTCAGAGGAGTGGATGAAGTCAGGGACTTCTCCCTTTCCCTGAGAAACATGCAGGCCGCTGTTCCCTGTGCGCTCTCTTATTTGTTAAAGCGACTGCAGTTACACACTTTGAACTGTGGAAAGGCACCGGAGTTTGTTGGGATTTCCCCAGGCGCTTTGTTTTCCCTGGGCCAAAAGGAGCCTTCACAATAACTTAACGCTAACACTGCATACTCCTTCCACTTCCAGACCACGGCTACCGCAAGGCAGGTCTCCGCGGGAAAACTTCCCTTCGCGAAGGGCAGATTGGCCGAGCTCATTGCAGGAAAGCGAAACCAAATGACGCTTTTCTCATTCTAACTGCTTTCGTCCGAGGAATGGATGATGTCCGAGTGTTCTTTTTCTCACTGAGATAAACAAAATCTGAAGTTGCCTCTGAGCTCTGTTCTTGGCAAATACGTGAAACTGACATACATTCATGCGGGGGTTTAAACACATGGCTTAGCTACGATTTCTCTTAGCACTGGGTTTTCTCTGGGCCTCACGTCAGGGCAACACTGCATAGGATTTACTCTGTCTGGAGAGGGTTTCCTGCTTTGTAGTTTGTGCTAGAAAACCCTGCTTTTGCAAGTGCCAATTGACCAGATTCAGGTAGAAAAAAGAATACAAAAAGGCCTTTTCTCCCTGTGTCGTTTCACAATCTCTAAAAGCTAAAAGTCTATAGTTGCTCCTCTGGAAGGATAAATGCACTGCAATGTAGTTTTTCAGAAGAAGCCTTGAGTTTGCGAGAGCATAGGAGGAATTCATTGCAGGAAAGAGGAAGGCCAAAAAGTTTCTCTCCTTATGCCTGCCTTGCTCAGAGGAGTGGATGAAGTCAGGGACTTCTCCCTTTCCCTGAAAAACATGCAGGCCGCTGTTCCCTGTGCGCTCTCTTATTTGTTAAAGCGACTGCAGTTACACACTTTGAACTGTGGAAAGGCACCGGAGGTTGTTAGGATTTCCCCAGGCGCTTTGTTTTCCCTGGGCCAAAAGGAGCCTTCACAGTAGCTTAACGCTAACACTGCATACTCCTTCCACTTCCAGACCACGGGTACCGCAAGGCAGTTCTCCGCGGGAAAACTTCCCTTCGCGAGGGGCAGAATGGCCGAGCTCATTCCAGGAAAGCGAAACCAAATGACGCTTTTCTCATTCTAACTGCTTTCGTCCGAGGAATGGATGAAGTCCGAGTGTTCTTTTCTCACTGAGATATACAAAATCTGATGTTGCCTCTGAGCTCTGTTCTTGGCAAATACGTGAAACTGACATACATTCATGTGGGGAAACACATGGCTTTGCTACGATTTCTCTTAGCCCTGGGTTTTCTCTGGGCCTCACGTCAGGGCAACACTGCATAGGATATACTCTGTCTGGAGAGAGTTTCCTGCTTTGTAGTTTGGGGTAGAAAACCCTGATTTTGCAAGTGCCAATTCACCTGATTCAGATAGAAAAGAGAATAGAAAAAGGCCTTTTCTCCCTGGGTCCTTTCACAATCTCTAAATGCTAAAACTCTATAGTTGCTCCTCTGGAAGGATAAATGCACTGCAAGGTAGTTTTTCAGAAGAAGCCTTGAGTTTGCGAGAGCATAGGAGGAATTCATTGCAGGAAAGAGGAAGGCCAAAAAGATTCTCTCCTTATGCCTGCCTTGCTCAGAGGAGTGGATGAAGTCAGGGACTTCTCCCTTTCCCTGAGAAACATGCAGGCCGCTGTTCCCTGTGCGCTCTCTTATTTGTTAAAGCGACTGCAGTTACACACTTTGAACTGTGGAAAGGCACCGGAGTTTCTTAGGATTTCCCCAGGCGCTTTGTTTTCCCTGGGCCAAAAGGAGCCTTCACAATAGCTTAACGCTAACACTGCATACTCCTTCCACTTCCAGACCACGGCTACCGCAAGGCAGGTCTCCGCGGGAAAACTTCCCTTCGCGAAGGGCAGATTGGCCGAGCTCATTGCAGGAAAGCGAAACCAAATGACGCTTTTCTCATTCTAACTGCTTTCGTCCGAGGAATGGATGATGTCCGAGTGTTCTTTTTCTCACTGAGATAAACAAAATCTGAAGTTGCCTCTGAGCTCTGTTCTTGGCAAATACGTGAAACTGACATACATTCATGCGGGGGTTTAAACACATGGCTTAGCTACGATTTCTCTTAGCACTGGGTTTTCTCTGGGCCTCACGTCATGGCAACACTGCATAGGATTTACTCTGCCTGGAGAGAGTTTCCTGCTTTGTAGTTTGGGCTAGAAAACCTTGCTTTTGCAAGTGCCAATTGACCAGATTCAGGTAGAAAAGAGAATACAAAAAGGCCTTTTCTCCCTGGGTTCTTTCACAATCTCTAAAAGCTAAAAGTCTATAGTTGCTCCTCTGGAAGGATAAATGCACTGCAATATAGTTTTTCAGAAGAAGCCTTGAGTTTGCGAGAGCATAGGAGGAATTCATTGCAGGAAAGAGGAAGGCCAAAAAGGTTCTCTCCTTATGCCTGCCTTGCTCAGAGGAGTGGATGAAGTCAGGGACTTCTCCCTTTCCCTGAGAAACATGCAGGCCGCTGTTCCCTGTGCGCTCTCTTATTTGTTAAAGCGACTGCAGTTACACACTTTGAACTGTGGAAAGGCACCGGAGTTTGTTGGGATTTCCCCAGGCGCTTTGTTTTCCCTGGGCCAAAAGGAGCCTTCACAATAACTTAACGCTAACACTGCATACTCCTTCCACTTCCAGACCACGGCTACCGCAAGGCAGGTCTCCGCGGGAAAACTTCCCTTCGCGAAGGGCAGATTGGCCGAGCTCATTGCAGGAAAGCGAAACCAAATGACGCTTTTCTCATTCTAACTGCTTTCGTCCGAGGAATGGATGATGTCCGAGTGTTCTTTTTCTCACTGAGATAAACAAAATCTGAAGTTGCCTCTGAGCTCTGTTCTTGGCAAATACGTGAAACTGACATACATTCATGCGGGGGTTTAAACACATGGCTTAGCTACGATTTCTCTTAGCACTGGGTTTTCTCTGGGCCTCACGTCAGGGCAACACTGCATAGGATTTACTCTGTCTGGAGAGGGTTTCCTGCTTTGTAGTTTGTGCTAGAAAACCCTGCTTTTGCAAGTGCCAATTGACCAGATTCAGGTAGAAAAAAGAATACAAAAAGGCCTTTTCTCCCTGTGTCGTTTCACAATCTCTAAAAGCTAAAAGTCTATAGTTGCTCCTCTGGAAGGATAAATGCACTGCAATGTAGTTTTTCAGAAGAAGCCTTGAGTTTGCGAGAGCATAGGAGGAATTCATTGCAGGAAAGAGGAAGGCCAAAAAGTTTCTCTCCTTATGCCTGCCTTGCTCAGAGGAGTGGATGAAGTCAGGGACTTCTCCCTTTCCCTGAAAAACATGCAGGCCGCTGTTCCCTGTGCGCTCTCTTATTTGTTAAAGCGACTGCAGTTACACACTTTGAACTGTGGAAAGGCACCGGAGGTTGTTAGGATTTCCCCAGGCGCTTTGTTTTCCCTGGGCCAAAAGGAGCCTTCACAGTAGCTTAACGCTAACACTGCATACTCCTTCCACTTCCAGACCACGGGTACCGCAAGGCAGTTCTCCGCGGGAAAACTTCCCTTCACGAGGGGCAGAATGGCCGAGCTCATTCCAGGAAAGCGAAACCAAATGACGCTTTTCTCATTCTAACTGCTTTCGTCCGAGGAATGGATGAAGTCCGAGTGTTCTTTTCTCACTGAGATATACAAAATCTGATGTTGCCTCTGAGCTCTGTTCTTGGCAAATACGTGAAACTGACATACATTCATGTGGGGAAACACATGGCTTTGCTACGATTTCTCTTAGCCCTGGGTTTTCTCTGGGCCTCACGTCAGGGCAACACTGCATAGGATATACTCTGTCTGGAGAGAGTTTCCTGCTTTGTAGTTTGGGGTAGAAAACCCTGATTTTGCAAGTGCCAATTCACCTGATTCAGATAGAAAAGAGAATAGAAAAAGGCCTTTTCTCCCTGGGTCCTTTCACAATCTCTAAATGCTAAAACTCTATAGTTGCTCCTCTGGAAGGATAAATGCACTGCAAGGTAGTTTTTCAGAAGAAGCCTTGAGTTTGCGAGAGCATAGGAGGAATTCATTGCAGGAAAGAGGAAGGCCAAAAAGATTCTCTCCTTATGCCTGCCTTGCTCAGAGGAGTGGATGAAGTCAGGGACTTCTCCCTTTCCCTGAGAAACATGCAGGCCGCTGTTCCCTGTGCGCTCTCTTATTTGTTAAAGCGACTGCAGTTACACACTTTGAACTGTGGAAAGGCACCGGAGTTTCTTAGGATTTCCCCAGGCGCTTTGTTTTCCCTGGGCCAAAAGGAGCCTTCACAATAGCTTAACGCTAACACTGCATACTCCTTCCACTTCCAGACCACGGCTACCGCAAGGCAGGTCTCCGCGGGAAAACTTCCCTTCGCGAAGGGCAGATTGGCCGAGCTCATTGCAGGAAAGCGAAACCAAATGACGCTTTTCTCATTCTAACTGCTTTCGTCCGAGGAATGGATGATGTCCGAGTGTTCTTTTTCTCACTGAGATAAACAAAATCTGAAGTTGCCTCTGAGCTCTGTTCTTGGCAAATACGTGAAACTGACATACATTCATGCGGGGGTTTAAACACATGGCTTAGCTACGATTTCTCTTAGCACTGGGTTTTCTCTGGGCCTCACGTCATGGCAACACTGCATAGGATTTACTCTGCCTGGAGAGAGTTTCCTGCTTTGTAGTTTGGGCTAGAAAACCTTGCTTTTGCAAGTGCCAATTGACCAGATTCAGGTAGAAAAGAGAATACAAAAAGGCCTTTTCTCCCTGGGTTCTTTCACAATCTCTAAAAGCTAAAAGTCTATAGTTGCTCCTCTGGAAGGATAAATGCACTGCAATATAGTTTTTCAGAAGAAGCCTTGAGTTTGCGAGAGCATAGGAGGAATTCATTGCAGGAAAGAGGAAGGCCAAAAAGGTTCTCTCCTTATGCCTGCCTTGCTCAGAGGAGTGGATGAAGTCAGGGACTTCTCCCTTTCCCTGAGAAACATGCAGGCCGCTGTTCCCTGTGCGCTCTCTTATTTGTTAAAGCGACTGCAGTTACACACTTTGAACTGTGGAAAGGCACCGGAGTTTGTTGGGATTTCCCCAGGCGCTTTGTTTTCCCTGGGCCAAAAGGAGCCTTCACAATAACTTAACGCTAACACTGCATACTCCTTCCACTTCCAGACCACGGCTACCGCAAGGCAGGTCTCCGCGGGAAAACTTCCCTTCGCGAAGGGCAGATTGGCCGAGCTCATTGCAGGAAAGCGAAACCAAATGACGCTTTTCTCATTCTAACTGCTTTCGTCCGAGGAATGGATGATGTCCGAGTGTTCTTTTTCTCACTGAGATAAACAAAATCTGAAGTTGCCTCTGAGCTCTGTTCTTGGCAAATACGTGAAACTGACATACATTCATGCGGGGGTTTAAACACATGGCTTAGCTACGATTTCTCTTAGCACTGGGTTTTCTCTGGGCCTCACGTCAGGGCAACACTGCATAGGATTTACTCTGTCTGGAGAGGGTTTCCTGCTTTGTAGTTCGTGCTAGAAAACCCTGCTTTTGCAAGTGCCAATTGACCAGATTCAGGTAGAAAAAAGAATACAAAAAGGCCTTTTCTCCCTGTGTCGTTTCACAATCTCTAAAAGCTAAAAGTCTATAGTTGCTCCTCTGGAAGGATAAATGCACTGCAATGTAGTTTTTCAGAAGAAGCCTTGAGTTTGCGAGAGCATAGGAGGAATTCATTGCAGGAAAGAGGAAGGCCAAAAAGTTTCTCTCCTTATGCCTGCCTTGCTCAGAGGAGTGGATGAAGTCAGGGACTTCTCCCTTTCCCTGAAAAACATGCAGGCCGCTGTTCCCTGTGCGCTCTCTTATTTGTTAAAGCGACTGCAGTTACACACTTTGAACTGTGGAAAGGCACCGGAGGTTGTTAGGATTTCCCCAGGCGCTTTGTTTTCCCTGGGCCAAAAGGAGCCTTCACAGTAGCTTAACGCTAACACTGCATACTCCTTCCACTTCCAGACCACGGGTACCGCAAGGCAGTTCTCCGCGGGAAAACTTCCCTTCGCGAGGGGCAGAATGGCCGAGCTCATTCCAGGAAAGCGAAACCAAATGACGCTTTTCTCATTCTAACTGCTTTCGTCCGAGGAATGGATGAAGTCCGAGTGTTCTTTTCTCACTGAGATATACAAAATCTGATGTTGCCTCTGAGCTCTGTTCTTGGCAAATACGTGAAACTGACATACATTCATGTGGGGAAACACATGGCTTTGCTACGATTTCTCTTAGCCCTGGGTTTTCTCTGGGCCTCACGTCAGGGCAACACTGCATAGGATATACTCTGTCTGGAGAGAGTTTCCTGCTTTGTAGTTTGGGGTAGAAAACCCTGATTTTGCAAGTGCCAATTCACCTGATTCAGATAGAAAAGAGAATAGAAAAAGGCCTTTTCTCCCTGGGTCCTTTCACAATCTCTAAATGCTAAAACTCTATAGTTGCTCCTCTGGAAGGATAAATGCACTGCAAGGTAGTTTTTCAGAAGAAGCCTTGAGTTTGCGAGAGCATAGGAGGAATTCATTGCAGGAAAGAGGAAGGCCAAAAAGTTTCTCTCCTTATGCCTGCCTTGCTCAGAGGAGTGGATGAAGTCAGGGACTTCTCCCTTTCCCTGAGAAACATGCAGGCCGCTGTTCCCTGTGCGCTCTCTTATTTGTTAAAGCGACTGCAGTTACACACTTTGAACTGTGGAAAGGTACCGGAGTTTGTTAGGATTTCCCCAGGCGCATTGTTTTCCCAGGGCCAAAAGGAGCCTTCACAGTAGCTTAACGCTAACACTGCATACTCCTTCCACTTCCAGACCACGGCTACCGCAAGACAGTTCTCCGCGGGAAAACTTCCCTTCGCGAAGGGCAGATTGGCCGAGCTCATTGCAGGAAAGCGAAACCAAATGACGCTTTTCTCATTCTAACTGCTTTCGTGCGAGGAATGGATGAAGTCCGAGTGTTCTTTTTCTCACTGAGATACAAAAAATCTGATGTTGCCTCTGAGCTCTGTTCTTGGCAAATACGTGCAGCTGACGTACATTCATGTGGGGAAACACATGGCTTTGCTAGGATTTCTCTTAGCACTGGGTTTTCTCTGGGCCTCACGTCATGGCAACACTGCATAGGATTTACTCTGTCTGGAGAAGGTTTCGTGCTTTGTAGTTTGGGCTAGAAACACTTGCTTTTGCAAGTGCCAATTGACCAGATTCAGGTAGAAAAGAGAATACAAAAAGGCCTTTTCTCCCTGTGTCGTTTCACAATCTCTAAAAGCTAAAAGTCTATAGTTGCTCCTCTGGAAGGATAAATGCACTGCAATGTAGTTTTTCAGAAGAAGCCTTGAGTTTGCGAGAGCATAGGAGGAATTCATTGCAGGAAAGAGGAAGGCCAAAAAGGTTCTCTCCTTATGCCTGCCTTGCTCAGAGGAGTTGATGAAGTCAGGGACTTCTCCCTTTCCCTGAGAAACATGCAGGCCGCTGTTCCCTGTGCGCTCTCTTATTTGTTAAAGCGACTGCAGTTACACACTTTGAACTGTGGAAAGGCACCAGAGTTTGTTGGGATTTCCCCAGGCGCTTTGTTTTCCCTGGGCCAAAAGGAGCCTTCACAATAACTTAACGCTAACACTGCATACTCCTTCCACTTCCAGACCACGGCTACTGCAAGGCAGGTCTCCGCGGGAAAACTTCCCTTCGCGAAGGGCAGATTGGCCGAGCTCATTGCAGGAAAGTGAAACCAAATGACGCTTTTCTCATTCTAACTGCTTTCGTCCGAGGAATGGATGAAGTCCGAGTGTTCTTTTTCTCACTGAGATACACAAAATCTGATGTTGCCTCTGAGCTCTGTTCTTGGCAAATACGTGAAACTGACATACATTCATGTGGGGAAAGACATGGCTTTGCTACGATTTCTCTTAGCCCTGGGTTTTCTCTGGGCCTCACGTCAGGGCAACACTGCATAGGATATACTCTGTCTGGAGAGAGTTTCCTGCTTTGTAGTTTGGGGTAGAAAACCCTGATTTTGCAAGTGCCAATTCACCTGATTCAGATAGAAAAGAGAATAGAAAAAGGCCTTTTCACCCTGGGTCCTTTCACAATCTCTAAAAGCTAAAACTCTATAGTTGCTCCTCTGGAAGGATAAATGCACAGCAAGGTAGTTTTTCAGAAGAAGCCTTGAGTTTGCGAGAGCATAGGAGGAATTCATTGCAGGAAAGAGGAAGGCCAAAAAGTTTCTCTCCTTATGCCTGCCTTGCTCAGAGGAGTGGATGAAGTCAGGGACTTCTCCCTTTCCCTGAGAAACATGCAGGCCGCTGTTCCCTGTGCGCTCTCTTATTTGTTAAAGCGACTGCAGTTACACACTTTGAACTGTGGAAAGGCACCGGAGTTTCTTAGGATTTCCCCAGGCGCTTTGTTTTCCCTGGGCCAAAAGGAGCCTTCACAATAGCTTAACGCTAACACTGCATACTCCTTCCACTTCCGGACCACGGCTACCGCAAGGCAGGTCTCCGCGGGAAAACTTCCCTTCGCGAAGGGCAGATTGGCCGAGCTCATTGCAGGAAAGCGAAACCAAATGACGCTTTTCTCATTCTAACTGCTTTCGTCCGAGGAATGGATGATGTCCGAGTGTTCTTTTTCTCACTGAGATAAACAAAATCTGAAGTTGCCTCTGAGCTCTGTTCTTGGCAAATACGTGAAACTGACATACATTCATGCGGGGGTTTAAACACATGGCTTAGCTACGATTTCTCTTAGCACTGGGTTTTCTCTGGGCCTCACGTCAGGGCAACACTGCATAGGATTTACTCTGTCTGGAGAGGGTTTCCTGCTTTGTAGTTTGTGCTAGAAAACCCTGCTTTTGCAAGTGCCAATTGACCAGATTCAGGTAGAAAAAAGAATACAAAAAGGCCTTTTCTCCCTGTGTCGTTTCACAATCTCTAAAAGCTAAAAGTCTATAGTTGCTCCTCTGGAAGGATAAATGCACTGCAATGTAGTTTTTCAGAAGAAGCCTTGAGTTTGCGAGAGCATAGGAGGAATTCATTGCAGGAAAGAGGAAGGCCAAAAAGTTTCTCTCCTTATGCCTGCCTTGCTCAGAGGAGTGGATGAAGTCAGGGACTTCTCCCTTTCCCTGAAAAACATGCAGGCCGCTGTTCCCTGTGCGCTCTCTTATTTGTTAAAGCGACTGCAGTTACACACTTTGAACTGTGGAAAGGCACCGGAGGTTGTTAGGATTTCCCCAGGCGCTTTGTTTTCCCTGGGCCAAAAGGAGCCTTCACAGTAGCTTAACGCTAACACTGCATACTCCTTCCACTTCCAGACCACGGGTACCGCAAGGCAGTTCTCCGCGGGAAAACTTCCCTTCGCGAGGGGCAGAATGGCCGAGCTCATTCCAGGAAAGCGAAACCAAATGACGCTTTTCTCATTCTAACTGCTTTCGTCCGAGGAATGGATGAAGTCCGAGTGTTCTTTTCTCACTGAGATATACAAAATCTGATGTTGCCTCTGAGCTCTGTTCTTGGCAAATACGTGAAACTGACATACATTCATGTGGGGAAACACATGGCTTTGCTACGATTTCTCTTAGCCCTGGGTTTTCTCTGGGCCTCACGTCAGGGCAACACTGCATAGGATATACTCTGTCTGGAGAGAGTTTCCTGCTTTGTAGTTTGGGGTAGAAAACCCTGATTTTGCAAGTGCCAATTCACCTGATTCAGATAGAAAAGAGAATAGAAAAAGGCCTTTTCTCCCTGGGTCCTTTCACAATCTCTAAATGCTAAAACTCTATAGTTGCTCCTCTGGAAGGATAAATGCACTGCAAGGTAGTTTTTCAGAAGAAGCCTTGAGTTTGCGAGAGCATAGGAGGAATTCATTGCAGGAAAGAGGAAGGCCAAAAAGATTCTCTCCTTATGCCTGCCTTGCTCAGAGGAGTGGATGAAGTCAGGGACTTCTCCCTTTCCCTGAGAAACATGCAGGCCGCTGTTCCCTGTGCGCTCTCTTATTTGTTAAAGCGACTGCAGTTACACACTTTGAACTGTGGAAAGGCACCGGAGTTTCTTAGGATTTCCCCAGGCGCTTTGTTTTCCCTGGGCCAAAAGGAGCCTTCACAATAGCTTAACGCTAACACTGCATACTCCTTCCACTTCCAGACCACGGCTACCGCAAGGCAGGTCTCCGCGGGAAAACTTCCCTTCGCGAAGGGCAGATTGGCCGAGCTCATTGCAGGAAAGCGAAACCAAATGACGCTTTTCTCATTCTAACTGCTTTCGTCCGAGGAATGGATGATGTCCGAGTGTTCTTTTTCTCACTGAGATAAACAAAATCTGAAGTTGCCTCTGAGCTCTGTTCTTGGCAAATACGTGAAACTGACATACATTCATGCGGGGGTTTAAACACATGGCTTAGCTACGATTTCTCTTAGCACTGGGTTTTCTCTGGGCCTCACGTCATGGCAACACTGCATAGGATTTACTCTGCCTGGAGAGAGTTTCCTGCTTTGTAGTTTGGGCTAGAAAACCTTGCTTTTGCAAGTGCCAATTGACCAGATTCAGGTAGAAAAGAGAATACAAAAAGGCCTTTTCTCCCTGGGTTCTTTCACAATCTCTAAAAGCTAAAAGTCTATAGTTGCTCCTCTGGAAGGATAAATGCACTGCAATATAGTTTTTCAGAAGAAGCCTTGAGTTTGCGAGAGCATAGGAGGAATTCATTGCAGGAAAGAGGAAGGCCAAAAAGGTTCTCTCCTTATGCCTGCCTTGCTCAGAGGAGTGGATGAAGTCAGGGACTTCTCCCTTTCCCTGAGAAACATGCAGGCCGCTGTTCCCTGTGCGCTCTCTTATTTGTTAAAGCGACTGCAGTTACACACTTTGAACTGTGGAAAGGCACCGGAGTTTGTTGGGATTTCCCCAGGCGCTTTGTTTTCCCTGGGCCAAAAGGAGCCTTCACAATAACTTAACGCTAACACTGCATACTCCTTCCACTTCCAGACCACGGCTACCGCAAGGCAGGTCTCCGCGGGAAAACTTCCCTTCGCGAAGGGCAGATTGGCCGAGCTCATTGCAGGAAAGCGAAACCAAATGACGCTTTTCTCATTCTAACTGCTTTCGTCCGAGGAATGGATGATGTCCGAGTGTTCTTTTTCTCACTGAGATAAACAAAATCTGAAGTTGCCTCTGAGCTCTGTTCTTGGCAAATACGTGAAACTGACATACATTCATGCGGGGGTTTAAACACATGGCTTAGCTACGATTTCTCTTAGCACTGGGTTTTCTCTGGGCCTCACGTCAGGGCAACACTGCATAGGATTTACTCTGTCTGGAGAGGGTTTCCTGCTTTGTAGTTTGTGCTAGAAAACCCTGCTTTTGCAAGTGCCAATTGACCAGATTCAGGTAGAAAAAAGAATACAAAAAGGCCTTTTCTCCCTGTGTCGTTTCACAATCTCTAAAAGCTAAAAGTCTATAGTTGCTCCTCTGGAAGGATAAATGCACTGCAATGTAGTTTTTCAGAAGAAGCCTTGAGTTTGCGAGAGCATAGGAGGAATTCATTGCAGGAAAGAGGAAGGCCAAAAAGTTTCTCTCCTTATGCCTGCCTTGCTCAGAGGAGTGGATGAAGTCAGGGACTTCTCCCTTTCCCTGAAAAACATGCAGGCCGCTGTTCCCTGTGCGCTCTCTTATTTGTTAAAGCGACTGCAGTTACACACTTTGAACTGTGGAAAGGCACCGGAGGTTGTTAGGATTTCCCCAGGCGCTTTGTTTTCCCTGGGCCAAAAGGAGCCTTCACAGTAGCTTAACGCTAACACTGCATACTCCTTCCACTTCCAGACCACGGGTACCGCAAGGCAGTTCTCCGCGGGAAAACTTCCCTTCGCGAGGGGCAGAATGGCCGAGCTCATTCCAGGAAAGCGAAACCAAATGACGCTTTTCTCATTCTAACTGCTTTCGTCCGAGGAATGGATGAAGTCCGAGTGTTCTTTTCTCACTGAGATATACAAAATCTGATGTTGCCTCTGAGCTCTGTTCTTGGCAAATACGTGAAACTGACATACATTCATGTGGGGAAACACATGGCTTTGCTACGATTTCTCTTAGCCCTGGGTTTTCTCTGGGCCTCACGTCAGGGCAACACTGCATAGGATATACTCTGTCTGGAGAGAGTTTCCTGCTTTGTAGTTTGGGGTAGAAAACCCTGATTTTGCAAGTGCCAATTCACCTGATTCAGATAGAAAAGAGAATACAAAAAGGCCTTTTCTCCCTGGGTTCTTTCACAATCTCTAAAAGCTAAAAGTCTATAGTTGCTCCTCTGGAAGGATAAATGCACTGCAATATAGTTTTTCAGAAGAAGCCTTGAGTTTGCGAGAGCATAGGAGGAATTCATTGCAGGAAAGAGGAAGGCCAAAAAGGTTCTCTCCTTATGCCTGCCTTGCTCAGAGGAGTGGATGAAGTCAGGGACTTCTCCCTTTCCCTGAGAAACATGCAGGCCGCTGTTCCCTGTGCGCTCTCTTATTTGTTAAAGCGACTGCAGTTACACACTTTGAACTGTGGAAAGGCACCGGAGTTTGTTGGGATTTCCCCAGGCGCTTTGTTTTCCCTGGGCCAAAAGGAGCCTTCACAATAACTTAACGCTAACACTGCATACTCCTTCCACTTCCAGACCACGGCTACCGCAAGGCAGGTCTCCGCGGGAAAACTTCCCTTCGCGAAGGGCAGATTGGCCGAGCTCATTGCAGGAAAGCGAAACCAAATGACGCTTTTCTCATTCTAACTGCTTTCGTCCGAGGAATGGATGATGTCCGAGTGTTCTTTTTCTCACTGAGATAAACAAAATCTGAAGTTGCCTCTGAGCTCTGTTCTTGGCAAATACGTGAAACTGACATACATTCATGCGGGGGTTTAAACACATGGCTTAGCTACGATTTCTCTTAGCACTGGGTTTTCTCTGGGCCTCACGTCAGGGCAACACTGCATAGGATTTACTCTGTCTGGAGAGGGTTTCCTGCTTTGTAGTTTGTGCTAGAAAACCCTGCTTTTGCAAGTGCCAATTGACCAGATTCAGGTAGAAAAAAGAATACAAAAAGGCCTTTTCTCCCTGTGTCGTTTCACAATCTCTAAAAGCTAAAAGTCTATAGTTGCTCCTCTGGAAGGATAAATGCACTGCAATGTAGTTTTTCAGAAGAAGCCTTGAGTTTGCGAGAGCATAGGAGGAATTCATTGCAGGAAAGAGGAAGGCCAAAAAGTTTCTCTCCTTATGCCTGCCTTGCTCAGAGGAGAGGATGAAGTCAGGGACTTCTCCCTTTCCCTGAAAAACATGCAGGCCGCTGTTCCCTGTGCGCTCTCTTATTTGTTAAAGCGACTGCAGTTACACACTTTGAACTGTGGAAAGGCACCGGAGGTTGTTAGGATTTCCCCAGGCGCTTTGTTTTCCCTGGGCCAAAAGGAGCCTTCACAGTAGCTTAACGCTAACACTGCATACTCCTTCCACTTCCAGACCACGGGTACCGCAAGGCAGTTCTCCGCGGGAAAACTTCCCTTCGCGAGGGGCAGAATGGCCGAGCTCATTCCAGGAAAGCGAAACCAAATGACGCTTTTCTCATTCTAACTGCTTTCGTCCGAGGAATGGATGAAGTCCGAGTGTTCTTTTCTCACTGAGATATACAAAATCTGATGTTGCCTCTGAGCTCTGTTCTTGGCAAATACGTGAAACTGACATACATTCATGTGGGGAAACACATGGCTTTGCTACGATTTCTCTTAGCCCTGGGTTTTCTCTGGGCCTCACGTCAGGGCAACACTGCATAGGATATACTCTGTCTGGAGAGAGTTTCCTGCTTTGTAGTTTGGGGTAGAAAACCCTGATTTTGCAAGTGCCAATTCACCTGATTCAGATAGAAAAGAGAATAGAAAAAGGCCTTTTCTCCCTGGGTCCTTTCACAATCTCTAAATGCTAAAACTCTATAGTTGCTCCTCTGGAAGGATAAATGCACTGCAAGGTAGTTTTTCAGAAGAAGCCTTGAGTTTGCGAGAGCATAGGAGGAATTCATTGCAGGAAAGAGGAAGGCCAAAAAGATTCTCTCCTTATGCCTGCCTTGCTCAGAGGAGTGGATGAAGTCAGGGACTTCT
Source organism: Elephas maximus indicus (assembly GCF_024166365.1). Classification (NCBI taxonomy): domain Eukaryota; kingdom Metazoa; phylum Chordata; class Mammalia; order Proboscidea; family Elephantidae; genus Elephas; species Elephas maximus. The sequence continues at coordinate 36,482,085 of NC_064819.1, forward strand.
CCCTTTCCCTGAGAAACATGCAGGCCGCTGTTCCCTGTGCGCTCTCTTATTTGTTAAAGCGACTGCAGTTACACACTTTGAACTGTGGAAAGGCACCGGAGTTTCTTAGGATTTCCCCAGGCGCTTTGTTTTCCCTGGGCCAAAAGGAGCCTTCACAATAGCTTAACGCTAACACTGCATACTCCTTCCACTTCCAGACCACGGCTACCGCAAGGCAGGTCTCCGCGGGAAAACTTCCCTTCGCGAAGGGCAGATTGGCCGAGCTCATTGCAGGAAAGCGAAACCAAATGACGCTTTTCTCATTCTAACTGCTTTCGTCCGAGGAATGGATGATGTCCGAGTGTTCTTTTTCTCACTGAGATAAACAAAATCTGAAGTTGCCTCTGAGCTCTGTTCTTGGCAAATACGTGAAACTGACATACATTCATGCGGGGGTTTAAACACATGGCTTAGCTACGATTTCTCTTAGCACTGGGTTTTCTCTGGGCCTCACGTCATGGCAACACTGCATAGGATTTACTCTGCCTGGAGAGAGTTTCCTGCTTTGTAGTTTGGGCTAGAAAACCTTGCTTTTGCAAGTGCCAATTGACCAGATTCAGGTAGAAAAGAGAATACAAAAAGGCCTTTTCTCCCTGGGTTCTTTCACAATCTCTAAAAGCTAAAAGTCTATAGTTGCTCCTCTGGAAGGATAAATGCACTGCAATATAGTTTTTCAGAAGAAGCCTTGAGTTTGCGAGAGCATAGGAGGAATTCATTGCAGGAAAGAGGAAGGCCAAAAAGGTTCTCTCCTTATGCCTGCCTTGCTCAGAGGAGTGGATGAAGTCAGGGACTTCTCCCTTTCCCTGAGAAACATGCAGGCCGCTGTTCCCTGTGCGCTCTCTTATTTGTTAAAGCGACTGCAGTTACACACTTTGAACTGTGGAAAGGCACCGGAGTTTGTTGGGATTTCCCCAGGCGCTTTGTTTTCCCTGGGCCAAAAGGAGCCTTCACAATAACTTAACGCTAACACTGCATACTCCTTCCACTTCCAGACCACGGCTACCGCAAGGCAGGTCTCCGCGGGAAAACTTCCCTTCGCGAAGGGCAGATTGGCCGAGCTCATTGCAGGAAAGCGAAACCAAATGACGCTTTTCTCATTCTAACTGCTTTCGTCCGAGGAATGGATGATGTCCGAGTGTTCTTTTTCTCACTGAGATAAACAAAATCTGAAGTTGCCTCTGAGCTCTGTTCTTGGCAAATACGTGAAACTGACATACATTCATGCGGGGGTTTAAACACATGGCTTAGCTACGATTTCTCTTAACACTGGGTTTTCTCTGAGCCTCACGTCAGGGCAACACTGCATAGGATTTACTCTGTCTGGAGAGGGTTTCCTGCTTTGTAGTTCGTGCTAGAAAACCCTGCTTTTGCAAGTGCCAATTGACCAGATTCAGGTAGAAAAAAGAATACAAAAAGGCCTTTTCTCCCTGTGTCCTTTCACAATCTCTAAAAGCTAAAAGTCTGTAGTTGCTCCTCTGGAAGGATAAATGCACTGCAATGTAGTTTTTCAGAAGAAGCCTTGAGTTTGCGAGAGCATAGGAGGAATTCATTGCAGGAAAGAGGAAGGCCAAAATGTTTCTCTCCTTATGCCTGCCTTGCTCAGAGGAGTGGATGAAGTCAGGGACTTCTCCCTTTCCCTGAGAAACATGCAGGCCGCTGTTCCCTGTGCGCTCTCTTATTTGTTAAAGCGACTGCAGTTACACACTTTGAACTGTGGAAAGGTACCGGAGTTTGTTAGGATTTCCCCAGGCGCATTGTTTTCCCTGGGCCAAAAGGAGCCTTCACAGTAGCTTAACGCTAACACTGCATCCTCCTTCCCCTTCCAGACCACGGCTACCGCAAGGCAGGTCTCCGCGGGAAAACTTCCCTTCGCGAAGGGCAGATTGGCCGAGCTCATTGCAGGAAAGCGAAACCAAATGACGCTTTCTCATTCTAACTGCTTTCGTGCGAGGAATGGATGAAGTCCGAGTGTTCTTTTTCTCACTGAGATACAAAAAATCTGATGTTGCCTCTGAGCTCTGTTCTTGGCAAATACGTGAAGCTGACGTACATTCATGTGGGGAAACACATGGCTTTGCTAGGATTTCTCTTAGCACTGGGTTTTCTCTGGGCCTCACGTCATGGCAACACTGCATAGGATTTACTCTGTCTGGAGAAGTTTTCGTGCTTTGTAGTTTGGGCTAGAAACACTTGCTTTTGCAAGTGCCAATTGACCAGATTCAGGTAGAAAAGAGAATACAAAAAGGCCTTTTCTCCCTGTGTCGTTTCACAATCTCTAAAAGCTAAAAGTCTATAGTTGCTCCTCTGGAAGGATAAATGCACTGCAATGTAGTTTTTCAGAAGAAGCCTTGAGTTTGCGAGAGCATAGGAGGAATTCATTGCAGGAAAGAGGAAGGCCAAAAAGGTTCTCTCCTTATGCCTGCCTTGCTCAGAGGAGTTGATGAAGTCAGGGACTTCTCCCTTTCCCTGAGAAACATGCAGGCTGCTGTTCCCTGTGCGCTCTCTTATTTGTTAAAGCGACTGCAGTTACACACTTTGAACTGTGGAAAGGCACCAGAGTTTGTTGGGATTTCCCCAGGCGCTTTGTTTTCCCTGGGCCAAAAGGAGCCTTCACAATAACTTAACGCTAACACTGCATACTCCTTCCACTTCCAGACCACGGCTACTGCAAGGCAGGTCTCCGCGGGAAAACTTCCCTTCGCGAAGGGCAGATTGGCCGAGCTCATTGCAGGAAAGTGAAACCAAATGACGCTTTTCTCATTCTAACTGCTTTCGTCCGAGGAATGGATGAAGTCCGAGTGTTCTTTTTCTCACTGAGATACACAAAATCTGATGTTGCCTCTGAGCTCTGTTCTTGGCAAATACGTGAAACTGACATACATTCATGTGGGGAAAGACATGGCTTTGCTACGATTTCTCTTAGCCCTGGGTTTTCTCTGGGCCTCACGTCAGGGCAACACTGCATAGGATATACTCTGTCTGGAGAGAGTTTCCTGCTTTGTAGTTTGGGGTAGAAAACCCTGATTTTGCAAGTGCCAATTCACCTGATTCAGATAGAAAAGAGAATAGAAAAAGGCCTTTTCACCCTGGGTCCTTTCACAATCTCTAAAAGCTAAAACTCTATAGTTGCTCCTCTGGAAGGATAAATGCACAGCAAGGTAGTTTTTCAGAAGAAGCCTTGAGTTTGCGAGAGCATAGGAGGAATTCATTGCAGGAAAGAGGAAGGCCAAAAAGTTTCTCTCCTTATGCCTGCCTTGCTCAGAGGAGTGGATGAAGTCAGGGACTTCTCCCTTTCCCTGAGAAACATGCAGGCCGCTGTTCCCTGTGCGCTCTCTTATTTGTTAAAGCGACTGCAGTTACACACTTTGAACTGTGGAAAGGCACCGGAGTTTCTTAGGATTTCCCCAGGCGCTTTGTTTTCCCTGGGCCAAAAGGAGCCTTCACAATAGCTTAACGCTAACACTGCATACTCCTTCCACTTCCGGACTACGGCTACCGCAAGGCAGGTCTCCGCGGGAAAACTTCCCTTTACGAAGGGCAGATTGGCCGAGCTCATTGCAGGAAAGCGAAACCAAATGACGCTTTTCTCATTCTAACTGCTTTCGTCCGAGGAATGGATGATGTCCGAGTGTTCTTTTTCTCACTGAGATAAACAAAATCTGAAGTTGCCTCTGAGCTCTGTTCTTGGCAAATACGTGAAACTGACATACATTCATGCGGGGGTTTAAACACATGGCTTAGCTACGATTTCTCTTAGCACTGGGTTTTCTCTGGGCCTCACGTCAGGGCAACACTGCATAGGATTTACTCTGTCTGGAGAGGGTTTCCTGCTTTGTAGTTTGTGCTAGAAAACCCTGCTTTTGCAAGTGCCAATTGACCAGATTCAGGTAGAAAAAAGAATACAAAAAGGCCTTTTCTCCCTGTGTCGTTTCACAATCTCTAAAAGCTAAAAGTCTATAGTTGCTCCTCTGGAAGGATAAATGCACTGCAATGTAGTTTTTCAGAAGAAGCCTTGAGTTTGCGAGAGCATAGGAGGAATTCATTGCAGGAAAGAGGAAGGCCAAAAAGTTTCTCTCCTTATGCCTGCCTTGCTCAGAGGAGTGGATGAAGTCAGGGACTTCTCCCTTTCCCTGAAAAACATGCAGGCCGCTGTTCCCTGTGCGCTCTCTTATTTGTTAAAGCGACTGCAGTTACACACTTTGAACTGTGGAAAGGCACCGGAGGTTGTTAGGATTTCCCCAGGCGCTTTGTTTTCCCTGGGCCAAAAGGAGCCTTCACAGTAGCTTAACGCTAACACTGCATACTCCTTCCACTTCCAGACCACGGGTACCGCAAGGCAGTTCTCCGCGGGAAAACTTCCCTTCGCGAGGGGCAGAATGGCCGAGCTCATTCCAGGAAAGCGAAACCAAATGACGCTTTTCTCATTCTAACTGCTTTCGTCCGAGGAATGGATGAAGTCCGAGTGTTCTTTTCTCACTGAGATATACAAAATCTGATGTTGCCTCTGAGCTCTGTTCTTGGCAAATACGTGAAACTGACATACATTCATGTGGGGAAAGACATGGCTTTGCTACGATTTCTCTTAGCCCTGGGTTTTCTCTGGGCCTCACGTCAGGGCAACACTGCATAGGATATACTCTGTCTGGAGAGAGTTTCCTGCTTTGTAGTTTGGGGTAGAAAACCCTGATTTTGCAAGTGCCAATTCACCTGATTCATATAGAAAAGAGAATAGAAAAAGGCCTTTTCTCCCTGGGTCCTTTCACAATCTCTAAAAGCTAAAACTCTATAGTTGCTCCTCTGGAAGGATAAATGCACTGCAAGGTAGTTTTTCAGAAGAAGCCTTGAGTTTGCGAGAGCATAGGAGGAATTCATTGCAGGAAAGAGGAAGGCCAAAAAGATTCTCTCCTTATGCCTGCCTTGCTCAGAGGAGTGGATGAAGTCAGGGACTTCTCCCTTTCCCTGAGAAACATGCAGGCCGCTGTTCCCTGTGCGCTCTCTTATTTGTTAAAGCGACTGCAGTTACACACTTTGAACTGTGGAAAGGCACCGGAGTTTCTTAGGATTTCCCCAGGCGCTTTGTTTTCCCTGGGCCAAAAGGAGCCTTCACAATAGCTTAACGCTAACACTGCATACTCCTTCCACTTCCAGACCACGGCTACCGCAAGGCAGGTCTCCGCGGGAAAACTTCCCTTCGCGAAGGGCAGATTGGCCGAGCTCATTGCAGGAAAGCGAAACCAAATGACGCTTTTCTCATTCTAACTGCTTTCGTCCGAGGAATGGATGATGTCCGAGTGTTCTTTTTCTCACTGAGATAAACAAAATCTGAAGTTGCCTCTGAGCTCTGTTCTTGGCAAATACGTGAAACTGACATACATTCATGCGGGGGTTTAAACACATGGCTTAGCTACGATTTCTCTTAGCACTGGGTTTTCTCTGGGCCTCACGTCAGGGCAACACTGCATAGGATTTACTCTGTCTGGAGAGGGTTTCCTGCTTTGTAGTTTGTGCTAGAAAACCCTGCTTTTGCAAGTGCCAATTGACCAGATTCAGGTAGAAAAAAGAATACAAAAAGGCCTTTTCTCCCTGTGTCGTTTCACAATCTCTAAAAGCTAAAAGTCTATAGTTGCTCCTCTGGAAGGATAAATGCACTGCAATGTAGTTTTTCAGAAGAAGCCTTGAGTTTGCGAGAGCATAGGAGGAATTCATTGCAGGAAAGAGGAAGGCCAAAAAGTTTCTCTCCTTATGCCTGCCTTGCTCAGAGGAGTGGATGAAGTCAGGGACTTCTCCCTTTCCCTGAAAAACATGCAGGCCGCTGTTCCCTGTGCGCTCTCTTATTTGTTAAAGCGACTGCAGTTACACACTTTGAACTGTGGAAAGGCACCGGAGTTTCTTAGGATTTCCCCAGGCGCTTTGTTTTCCCTGGGCCAAAAGGAGCCTTCACAATAGCTTAACGCTAACACTGCATACTCCTTCCACTTCCAGACCACGGCTACCGCAAGGCAGGTCTCCGCGGGAAAACTTCCCTTCGCGAAGGGCAGATTGGCCGAGCTCATTGCAGGAAAGCGAAACCAAATGACGCTTTTCTCATTCTAACTGCTTTCGTCCGAGGAATGGATGATGTCCGAGTGTTCTTTTTCTCACTGAGATAAACAAAATCTGAAGTTGCCTCTGAGCTCTGTTCTTGGCAAATACGTGAAACTGACATACATTCATGCGGGGGTTTAAACACATGGCTTAGCTACGATTTCTCTTAGCACTGGGTTTTCTCTGGGCCTCACGTCATGGCAACACTGCATAGGATTTACTCTGCCTGGAGAGAGTTTCCTGCTTTGTAGTTTGGGCTAGAAAACCTTGCTTTTGCAAGTGCCAATTGACCAGATTCAGGTAGAAAAGAGAATACAAAAAGGCCTTTTCTCCCTGGGTTCTTTCACAATCTCTAAAAGCTAAAAGTCTATAGTTGCTCCTCTGGAAGGATAAATGCACTGCAATATAGTTTTTCAGAAGAAGCCTTGAGTTTGCGAGAGCATAGGAGGAATTCATTGCAGGAAAGAGGAAGGCCAAAAAGGTTCTCTCCTTATGCCTGCCTTGCTCAGAGGAGTGGATGAAGTCAGGGACTTCTCCCTTTCCCTGAGAAACATGCAGGCCGCTGTTCCCTGTGCGCTCTCTTATTTGTTAAAGCGACTGCAGTTACACACTTTGAACTGTGGAAAGGCACCGGAGTTTGTTGGGATTTCCCCAGGCGCTTTGTTTTCCCTGGGCCAAAAGGAGCCTTCACAATAACTTAACGCTAACACTGCATACTCCTTCCACTTCCAGACCACGGCTACCGCAAGGCAGGTCTCCGCGGGAAAACTTCCCTTCGCGAAGGGCAGATTGGCCGAGCTCATTGCAGGAAAGCGAAACCAAATGACGCTTTTCTCATTCTAACTGCTTTCGTCCGAGGAATGGATGATGTCCGAGTGTTCTTTTTCTCACTGAGATAAACAAAATCTGAAGTTGCCTCTGAGCTCTGTTCTTGGCAAATACGTGAAACTGACATACATTCATGCGGGGGTTTAAACACATGGCTTAGCTACGATTTCTCTTAACACTGGGTTTTCTCTGAGCCTCACGTCAGGGCAACACTGCATAGGATTTACTCTGTCTGGAGAGGGTTTCCTGCTTTGTAGTTCGTGCTAGAAAACCCTGCTTTTGCAAGTGCCAATTGACCAGATTCAGGTAGAAAAAAGAATACAAAAAGGCCTTTTCTCCCTGTGTCCTTTCACAATCTCTAAAAGCTAAAAGTCTGTAGTTGCTCCTCTGGAAGGATAAATGCACTGCAATGTAGTTTTTCAGAAGAAGCCTTGAGTTTGCGAGAGCATAGGAGGAATTCATTGCAGGAAAGAGGAAGGCCAAAATGTTTCTCTCCTTATGCCTGCCTTGCTCAGAGGAGTGGATGAAGTCAGGGACTTCTCCCTTTCCCTGAGAAACATGCAGGCCGCTGTTCCCTGTGCGCTCTCTTATTTGTTAAAGCGACTGCAGTTACACACTTTGAACTGTGGAAAGGTACCGGAGTTTGTTAGGATTTCCCCAGGCGCATTGTTTTCCCTGGGCCAAAAGGAGCCTTCACAGTAGCTTAACGCTAACACTGCATCCTCCTTCCCCTTCCAGACCACGGCTACCGCAAGGCAGTTCTCCGCGGGAAAACTTCCCTTCGCGAAGGGCAGATTGGCCGAGCTCATTGCAGGAAAGCGAAACCAAATGACGCTTTCTCATTCTAACTGCTTTCGTGCGAGGAATGGATGAAGTCCGAGTGTTCTTTTTCTCACTGAGATACAAAAAATCTGATGTTGCCTCTGAGCTCTGTTCTTGGCAAATACGTGAAGCTGACGTACATTCATGTGGGGAAACACATGGCTTTGCTAGGATTTCTCTTAGCACTGGGTTTTCTCTGGGCCTCACGTCATGGCAACACTGCATAGGATTTACTCTGTCTGGAGAAGTTTTCGTGCTTTGTAGTTTGGGCTAGAAACACTTGCTTTTGCAAGTGCCAATTGACCAGATTCAGGTAGAAAAGAGAATACAAAAAGGCCTTTTCTCCCTGTGTCGTTTCACAATCTCTAAAAGCTAAAAGTCTATAGTTGCTCCTCTGGAAGGATAAATGCACTGCAATGTAGTTTTTCAGAAGAAGCCTTGAGTTTGCGAGAGCATAGGAGGAATTCATTGCAGGAAAGAGGAAGGCCAAAAAGGTTCTCTCCTTATGCCTGCCTTGCTCAGAGGAGTTGATGAAGTCAGGGACTTCTCCCTTTCCCTGAGAAACATGCAGGCTGCTGTTCCCTGTGCGCTCTCTTATTTGTTAAAGCGACTGCAGTTACACACTTTGAACTGTGGAAAGGCACCAGAGTTTGTTGGGATTTCCCCAGGCGCTTTGTTTTCCCTGGGCCAAAAGGAGCCTTCACAATAACTTAACGCTAACACTGCATACTCCTTCCACTTCCAGACCACGGCTACTGCAAGGCAGGTCTCCGCGGGAAAACTTCCCTTCGCGAAGGGCAGATTGGCCGAGCTCATTGCAGGAAAGTGAAACCAAATGACGCTTTTCTCATTCTAACTGCTTTCGTCCGAGGAATGGATGAAGTCCGAGTGTTCTTTTTCTCACTGAGATACACAAAATCTGATGTTGCCTCTGAGCTCTGTTCTTGGCAAATACGTGAAACTGACATACATTCATGTGGGGAAAGACATGGCTTTGCTACGATTTCTCTTAGCCCTGGGTTTTCTCTGGGCCTCACGTCAGGGCAACACTGCATAGGATATACTCTGTCTGGAGAGAGTTTCCTGCTTTGTAGTTTGGGGTAGAAAACCCTGATTTTGCAAGTGCCAATTCACCTGATTCAGATAGAAAAGAGAATAGAAAAAGGCCTTTTCACCCTGGGTCCTTTCACAATCTCTAAAAGCTAAAACTCTATAGTTGCTCCTCTGGAAGGATAAATGCACAGCAAGGTAGTTTTTCAGAAGAAGCCTTGAGTTTGCGAGAGCATAGGAGGAATTCATTGCAGGAAAGAGGAAGGCCAAAAAGTTTCTCTCCTTATGCCTGCCTTGCTCAGAGGAGTGGATGAAGTCAGGGACTTCTCCCTTTCCCTGAGAAACATGCAGGCCGCTGTTCCCTGTGCGCTCTCTTATTTGTTAAAGCGACTGCAGTTACACACTTTGAACTGTGGAAAGGCACCGGAGTTTCTTAGGATTTCCCCAGGCGCTTTGTTTTCCCTGGGCCAAAAGGAGCCTTCACAATAGCTTAACGCTAACACTGCATACTCCTTCCACTTCCGGACTACGGCTACCGCAAGGCAGGTCTCCGCGGGAAAACTTCCCTTTACGAAGGGCAGATTGGCCGAGCTCATTGCAGGAAAGCGAAACCAAATGACGCTTTTCTCATTCTAACTGCTTTCGTCCGAGGAATGGATGATGTCCGAGTGTTCTTTTTCTCACTGAGATAAACAAAATCTGAAGTTGCCTCTGAGCTCTGTTCTTGGCAAATACGTGAAACTGACATACATTCATGCGGGGGTTTAAACACATGGCTTAGCTACGATTTCTCTTAGCACTGGGTTTTCTCTGGGCCTCACGTCAGGGCAACACTGCATAGGATTTACTCTGTCTGGAGAGGGTTTCCTGCTTTGTAGTTTGTGCTAGAAAACCCTGCTTTTGCAAGTGCCAATTGACCAGATTCAGGTAGAAAAAAGAATACAAAAAGGCCTTTTCTCCCTGTGTCGTTTCACAATCTCTAAAAGCTAAAAGTCTATAGTTGCTCCTCTGGAAGGATAAATGCACTGCAATGTAGTTTTTCAGAAGAAGCCTTGAGTTTGCGAGAGCATAGGAGGAATTCATTGCAGGAAAGAGGAAGGCCAAAAAGTTTCTCTCCTTATGCCTGCCTTGCTCAGAGGAGTGGATGAAGTCAGGGACTTCTCCCTTTCCCTGAAAAACATGCAGGCCGCTGTTCCCTGTGCGCTCTCTTATTTGTTAAAGCGACTGCAGTTACACACTTTGAACTGTGGAAAGGCACCGGAGGTTGTTAGGATTTCCCCAGGCGCTTTGTTTTCCCTGGGCCAAAAGGAGCCTTCACAGTAGCTTAACGCTAACACTGCATACTCCTTCCACTTCCAGACCACGGGTACCGCAAGGCAGTTCTCCGCGGGAAAACTTCCCTTCGCGAGGGGCAGAATGGCCGAGCTCATTCCAGGAAAGCGAAACCAAATGACGCTTTTCTCATTCTAACTGCTTTCGTCCGAGGAATGGATGAAGTCCGAGTGTTCTTTTCTCACTGAGATATACAAAATCTGATGTTGCCTCTGAGCTCTGTTCTTGGCAAATACGTGAAACTGACATACATTCATGTGGGGAAAGACATGGCTTTGCTACGATTTCTCTTAGCCCTGGGTTTTCTCTGGGCCTCACGTCAGGGCAACACTGCATAGGATATACTCTGTCTGGAGAGAGTTTCCTGCTTTGTAGTTTGGGGTAGAAAACCCTGATTTTGCAAGTGCCAATTCACCTGATTCATATAGAAAAGAGAATAGAAAAAGGCCTTTTCTCCCTGGGTCCTTTCACAATCTCTAAAAGCTAAAACTCTATAGTTGCTCCTCTGGAAGGATAAATGCACTGCAAGGTAGTTTTTCAGAAGAAGCCTTGAGTTTGCGAGAGCATAGGAGGAATTCATTGCAGGAAAGAGGAAGGCCAAAAAGATTCTCTCCTTATGCCTGCCTTGCTCAGAGGAGTGGATGAAGTCAGGGACTTCTCCCTTTCCCTGAGAAACATGCAGGCCGCTGTTCCCTGTGCGCTCTCTTATTTGTTAAAGCGACTGCAGTTACACACTTTGAACTGTGGAAAGGCACCGGAGTTTCTTAGGATTTCCCCAGGCGCTTTGTTTTCCCTGGGCCAAAAGGAGCCTTCACAGTAGCTTAACGCTAACACTGCATACTCCTTCCACTTCCAGACCACGGCTACCGCAAGGCAGGTCTCCGCGGGAAAACTTCCCTTCGCGAAGGGCAGATTGGCCGAGCTCATTGCAGGAAAGCGAAACCAAATGACGCTTTTCTCATTCTAACTGCTTTCGTCCGAGGAATGGATGATGTCCGAGTGTTCTTTTTCTCACTGAGATAAACAAAATCTGAAGTTGCCTCTGAGCTCTGTTCTTGGCAAATACGTGAAACTGACATACATTCATGCGGGGGTTTAAACACATGGCTTAGCTACGATTTCTCTTAGCACTGGGTTTTCTCTGGGCCTCACGTCAGGGCAACACTGCATAGGATTTACTCTGTCTGGAGAGGGTTTCCTGCTTTGTAGTTTGTGCTAGAAAACCCTGCTTTTGCAAGTGCCAATTGACCAGATTCAGGTAGAAAAAAGAATACAAAAAGGCCTTTTCTCCCTGTGTCGTTTCACAATCTCTAAAAGCTAAAAGTCTATAGTTGCTCCTCTGGAAGGATAAATGCACTGCAATGTAGTTTTTCAGAAGAAGCCTTGAGTTTGCGAGAGCATAGGAGGAATTCATTGCAGGAAAGAGGAAGGCCAAAAAGTTTCTCTCCTTATGCCTGCCTTGCTCAGAGGAGTGGATGAAGTCAGGGACTTCTCCCTTTCCCTGAAAAACATGCAGGCCGCTGTTCCCTGTGCGCTCTCTTATTTGTTAAAGCGACTGCAGTTACACACTTTGAACTGTGGAAAGGCACCGGAGGTTGTTAGGATTTCCCCAGGCGCTTTGTTTTCCCTGGGCCAAAAGGAGCCTTCACAGTAGCTTAACGCTAACACTGCATACTCCTTCCACTTCCAGACCACGGGTACCGCAAGGCAGTTCTCCGCGGGAAAACTTCCCTTCGCGAGGGGCAGAATGGCCGAGCTCATTCCAGGAAAGCGAAACCAAATGACGCTTTTCTCATTCTAACTGCTTTCGTCCGAGGAATGGATGAAGTCCGAGTGTTCTTTTCTCACTGAGATATACAAAATCTGATGTTGCCTCTGAGCTCTGTTCTTGGCAAATACGTGAAACTGACATACATTCATGTGGGGAAACACATGGCTTTGCTACGATTTCTCTTAGCCCTGGGTTTTCTCTGGGCCTCACGTCAGGGCAACACTGCATAGGATATACTCTGTCTGGAGAGAGTTTCCTGCTTTGTAGTTTGGGGTAGAAAACCCTGATTTTGCAAGTGCCAATTCACCTGATTCAGATAGAAAAGAGAATACAAAAAGGCCTTTTCTCCCTGGGTCCTTTCACAATCTCTAAAAGCTGAAACTCTATAGTTGCTCCTCTGGAAGGATAAATGCACTGCAAGGTAGTTTTTCAGAAGAAGCCTTGAGTTTGCGAGAGCATAGGAGGAATTCATTGCAGGAAAGAGGAAGGCCAAAAAGATTCTCTCCTTATGCCTGCCTTGCTCAGAGGAGTGGATGAAGTCAGGGACTTCTCCCTTTCCCTGAGAAACATGCAGGCCGCTGTTCCCTGTGCGCTCTCTTATTTGTTAAAGCGACTGCAGTTACACACTTTGAACTGTGGAAAGGCACCGGAGTTTCTTAGGATTTCCCCAGGCGCTTTGTTTTCCCTGGGCCAAAAGGAGCCTTCACAATAGCTTAACGCTAACACTGCATACTCCTTCCACTTCCAGACCACGGCTACCGCAAGGCAGGTCTCCGCGGGAAAACTTCCCTTCGCGAAGGGCAGATTGGCCGAGCTCATTGCAGGAAAGCGAAACCAAATGACGCTTTTCTCATTCTAACTGCTTTCGTCCGAGGAATGGATGATGTCCGAGTGTTCTTTTTCTCACTGAGATAAACAAAATCTGAAGTTGCCTCTGAGCTCTGTTCTTGGCAAATACGTGAAACTGACATACATTCATGCGGGGGTTTAAACACATGGCTTAGCTACGATTTCTCTTAGCACTGGGTTTTCTCTGGGCCTCACGTCAGGGCAACACTGCATAGGATTTACTCTGTCTGGAGAGGGTTTCCTGCTTTGTAGTTTGTGCTAGAAAACCCTGCTTTTGCAAGTGCCAATTGACCAGATTCAGGTAGAAAAAAGAATACAAAAAGGCCTTTTCTCCCTGTGTCGTTTCACAATCTCTAAAAGCTAAAAGTCTATAGTTGCTCCTCTGGAAGGATAAATGCACTGCAATGTAGTTTTTCAGAAGAAGCCTTGAGTTTGCGAGAGCATAGGAGGAATTCATTGCAGGAAAGAGGAAGGCCAAAAAGTTTCTCTCCTTATGCCTGCCTTGCTCAGAGGAGTGGATGAAGTCAGGGACTTCTCCCTTTCCCTGAAAAACATGCAGGCCGCTGTTCCCTGTGCGCTCTCTTATTTGTTAAAGCGACTGCAGTTACACACTTTGAACTGTGGAAAGGCACCGGAGGTTGTTAGGATTTCCCCAGGCGCTTTGTTTTCCCTGGGCCAAAAGGAGCCTTCACAGTAGCTTAACGCTAACACTGCATACTCCTTCCACTTCCAGACCACGGGTACCGCAAGGCAGTTCTCCGCGGGAAAACTTCCCTTCGCGAGGGGCAGAATGGCCGAGCTCATTCCAGGAAAGCGAAACCAAATGACGCTTTTCTCATTCTAACTGCTTTCGTCCGAGGAATGGATGAAGTCCGAGTGTTCTTTTCTCACTGAGATATACAAAATCTGATGTTGCCTCTGAGCTCTGTTCTTGGCAAATACGTGAAACTGACATACATTCATGTGGGGAAACACATGGCTTTGCTACGATTTCTCTTAGCCCTGGGTTTTCTCTGGGCCTCACGTCAGGGCAACACTGCATAGGATATACTCTGTCTGGAGAGAGTTTCCTGCTTTGTAGTTTGGGGTAGAAAACCCTGATTTTGCAAGTGCCAATTCACCTGATTCAGATAGAAAAGAGAATAGAAAAAGGCCTTTTCTCCCTGGGTCCTTTCACAATCTCTAAAAGCTAAAACTCTATAGTTGCTCCTCTGGAAGGATAAATGCACTGCAAGGTAGTTTTTCAGAAGAAGCCTTGAGTTTGCGAGAGCATAGGAGGAATTCATTGCAGGAAAGAGGAAGGCCAAAAAGATTCTCTCCTTATGCCTGCCTTGCTCAGAGGAGTGGATGAAGTCAGGGACTTCTCCCTTTCCCTGAGAAACATGCAGGCCGCTGTTCCCTGTGCGCTCTCTTATTTGTTAAAGCGACTGCAGTTACACACTTTGAACTGTGGAAAGGCACCGGAGTTTCTTAGGATTTCCCCAGGCGCTTTGTTTTCCCTGGGCCAAAAGGAGCCTTCACAATAGCTTAACGCTAACACTGCATACTCCTTCCACTTCCAGACCACGGCTACCGCAAGGCAGGTCTCCGCGGGAAAACTTCCCTTCGCGAAGGGCAGATTGGCCGAGCTCATTGCAGGAAAGCGAAACCAAATGACGCTTTTCTCATTCTAACTGCTTTCGTCCGAGGAATGGATGATGTCCGAGTGTTCTTTTTCTCACTGAGATAAACAAAATCTGAAGTTGCCTCTGAGCTCTGTTCTTGGCAAATACGTGAAACTGACATACATTCATGTGGGGAAACACATGGCTTTGCTACGATTTCTCTTAGCACTGGGTTTTCTCTGGGCCTCTCGTCCGGGCAACACTGCATAGGATTTACTCTGTCTGGAGAGAGTTTCCTGCTTTGTAGTTTGTGCTAGAAAACCCTGCTTTAGCAAGTGCCAATTGACCAGATTCAGGTAGAAAAAAGAATACAAAAAGGCCTTTTCTCCCTGTGTCCTTTCACAATCTCTAAAAGCTAAAAGTCTATAGTTGCTCCTCTGGAAGGATAAATGCACTGCAATGTAGTTTTTCAGAAGAAGCCTTGAGTTTGCGAGAGCATAGGAGGAATTCATTGCAGGAAAGAGGAAGGCCAAAAAGTTTCTCTCCTTATGCCTGCCTTGCTCAGAGGAGTGGATGAAGTCAGGGACTTCTCCCTTTCACTGAGAAACATGCAGGCCGCTGTTCCCTGTGCGCTCTCTTATTTGTTAAAGCGACTGCAGTTACGCACTTTGAACTGTGGAAAGGCACCGGAGTTTGTTAGGATTTCCCCAGGCGCTTTGTTTTCCCTGGGCCAAAAGGAGCCTTCACAATAACTTAACGCTAACACTGCATACTCCTTCCACTTCCAGACCACGGCTACCGCAAGGCAGGTCTCCGCGGGAAAACTTCCCTTCGCGAAGGGCAGATTGGCCGAGCTCATTGCAGGAAAGCGAAACCAAATGACGCTTTTCTCATTCTAACTGCTTTCGTCCGAGGAATGGATGATGTCCGAGTGTTCTTTTTCTCACTGAGATAAACAAAATCTGAAGTTGCCTCTGAGTTCTGTTCTTGGCAAATACGTGAAACTGACATACATTCATGCGGGGGTTTAAACACATGGCTTAGCTACGATTTCTCTTAGCACTGGGTTTTCTCTGGGCCTCACGTCAGGGCAACACTGCATAGGATTTACTCTGTCTGGAGAGGGTTTCCTGCTTTGTAGTTTGTGCTAGAAAACCCTGCTTTTGCAAGTGCCAATTGACCAGATTCAGGTAGAAAAAAGAATACAAAAAGGCCTTTTCTCCCTGGGTCCTTTCACAATCTCTAAAAGCTAAAAGTCTATAGTTGCTCCTCTGGAAGGATAAATGCACTGCAATGTAGTTTTTCAGAAGAAGCCTTGAGTTTGCGAGAGCATAGGAGGAATTCATTGCAGGAAAGAGGAAGGCCAAAAAGTTTCTCTCCTTATGCCTGCCTTGCTCACAGGAGTGGATGAAGTCAGGGACTTCTCCCTTTCACTGAGAAACATGCAGGCCGCTGTTCCCTGTGCGCTCTCTTATTTGTTAAAGCGACTGCAGTTACACACTTTGAACTGTGGAAAGGCACCGGAGTTTGTTAGGATTTCCCCAGGCGCTTTGTTTTCCCTGGGCCAAAAGGAGCCTTCACAGTAGCTTAACGCTAACACTGCATACTCCTTGCACTTCCAGACCATGGGTACCGCAAGGCAGTTCTCCGCGGGAAAACTTCCCTTCGCGAGGGGCAGATTGGCCGAGCTCATTCCAGGAAAGCGAAACCAAATGACGCTTTTCTCATTCTAACTGCTTTCGTCCGAGGAATGGATGAAGTCCGAGTGTTCTTTTCTCACTGAGATATACAAAATCTGATGTTGCCTCTGAGCTCTGTTCTTGGCAAATACGTGAAACTGACATACATTCATGTGGGGAAACACATGGCTTTGCTACGATTTCTCTTAGCACTGGGTTTTCTCTGGGCCTCACGTCATGGCAACACTGCATAGGATTTACTCTGCCTGGAGAGAGTTTCCTGCTTTGTAGTTTGGGCTAGAAAACCTTGCTTTTGCAAGTGCCAATTGACCAGATTCAGGTAGAAAAGAGAATACAAAAAGGCCTTTTCTCCCTGGGTTCTTTCACAATCTCTAAAAGCTAAAACTCTATAGTTGTTCCTCTGGAAGGATAAATGCACTGCAATGTAGTTTTTCAGAAGAAGCCTTGAGTTTGCGAGAGCATAGGAGGAATTCATTGCAGGAAAGAGGAAGGCCAAAAAGTTTCTCTCCTTATGCCTGCCTTGCTCAGAGGAGTGGATGAAGTCAGGGACTTCTCCCTTTCCCTGAGAAACATGCAGGCCGCTGTTCCCTGTGCGCTCTCTTATTTGTTAAAGCGACTGCAGTTACACACTTTGAACTGTGGAAAGGCACCGGAGTTTCTTAGGATTTCCCCAGGCGCTTTGTTTTCCCTGGGCCAAAAGGAGCCTTCACAATAGCTTAACGCTAACACTGCATACTCCTTCCACTTCCAGACCACGGCTACCGCAAGGCAGGTCTCTGCGGGAAAACTTCCCTTCGCGAAGGGCAGATTGGCCGAGCTCATTGCAGGAAAGCGAAACCAAATGACGCTTTTCTCATTCTAACTGCTTTCGTCCGAGGAATGGATGATGTCCGAGTGTTCTTTTTCTCACTGAGATAAACAAAATCTGAAGTTGCCTCTGAGCTCTGTTCTTGGCAAATACGTGAAACTGACATACATTCATGTGGGGAAACACATGGCTTTGCTAGGATTTCTCTTAGCACTGGGTTTTCTCTGGGCCTCACTTCCGGGCAACACTGCATAGGATTTACTCTGTCTGGAGAGAGTTTCCTGCTTTGTAGTTTGTGCTAGAAAACCCTGCTTTAGCAAGTGCCAATTGACCAGATTCAGGTAGAAAAAAGAATACAAAAAGGCCTTTTCTCCCTGTGTCCTTTCACAATCTCTAAAAGCTAAAAGTCTATAGTTGCTCCTCTGGAAGGATAAATGCACTGCAATGTAGTTTTTCAGAAGAAGCCTTGAGTTTGCGAGAGCATAGGAGGAATTCATTGCAGGAAAGAGGAAGGCCAAAAAGTTTCTCTCCTTATGCCTGCCTTGCTCAGAGGAGTGGATGAAGTCAGGGACTTCTCCCTTTCCCTGAGAAACATGCAGGCCGCTGTTCCCTGTGCGCTCTCTTATTTGTTAAAGCGACTGCAGTTACACACTTTGAACTGTGGAAAGGCACCGGAGTTTCTTAGGATTTCCCCAGGCGCTTTGTTTTCCCTGGGCCAAAAGGAGCCTTCACAATAGCTTAACGCTAACACTGCATACTCCTTGCACTTCCAGACCACGGCTACCGCAAGGCAGTTCTCCGCGGGAAAACTTCCCTTCGCGAGGGGCAGATTGGCCGAGCTCATTCCAGGAAAGCGAAACCAAATGACGCTTTTCTCATTCTAACTGCTTTCGTCCGAGGAATGGATGAAGTCCGAGTGTTCTTTTCTCACTGAGATATACAAAATCTGATGTTGCCTCTGAGCTCTGTTCTTGGCAAATACGTGAAACTGACATACATTCATGTGGGGAAAGACATGGCTTTGCTACGATTTCTCTTAGCACTGGGTTTTCTCTGGGCCTCACGTCATGGCAACACTGCATAGGATTTACTGTGTCTGGAGAAGGTTTCCTGCTTTGTAGTTTGTGCTAGAAAACCTTGCTTTTGCAAGTGCCAATTGACCAGATTCAGGTAGAAAAGAGAATACAAAAAGGCCTTTTCTCCCTGGGTCCTTTCACAATCTCTAAAAGCTAAAAGTCTATAGTTGCTCCTCTGGAAGGATAAATGCACTGCAATGTAGTTTTTCAGAAGAAGCCTTGAGTTTGCGAGAGCATAGGAGGAATTCATTGCAGGAAAGAGGAAGGCCAAAAAGGTTCTCTCCTTATGCCTGCCTTGCTCAGAGGAGTGGATGAAGTCAGGGACTTCTCCCTTTCCCTGAGAAACATGCAGGCTGCTGTTCCCTGTGCGCTCTCTTATTTGTTAAAGCGACTGCAGTTACACACTTTGAACTGTGGAAAGGCACCAGAGTTTGTTGGGATTTCCCCAGGCGCTTTGTTTTCCCTGGGCCAAAAGGAGCCTTCACAATAACTTAACGCTAACACTGCATACTCCTTCCACTTCCAGACCACGGCTACCGCAAGGCAGGTCTCTGCGGGAAAACTTCCCTTCGCGAAGGGCAGATTGGCCGAGCTCATTGCAGGAAAGTGAAACCAAATGACGCTTTTCTCATTCTAACTGCTTTCGTGCGAGGAATGGATGAAGTCCGAGTGTTCTTTTTCTCACTGAGATACACAAAATCTGATGTTGCCTCTGAGCTCTGTGCTTGGCAAATACGTGAAACTGACATACATTGATGTGGGGAAAGACATGGCTTTGCTGGGATTTCGCTTAGCACTGGGTTTTCTCTGGGCCTCACGTCATGGCAACACTGCATAGGATTTACTCTGCCTGGAGAGAGTTTCCTGCTTTGTAGTTTGGGCTAGAAAACCTTGCTTTTGCAAGTGCCAATTGACCAGATTCAGGTAGAAAAGAGAATACAAAAACGCCTTTTCTCCCTGGGTTCTTTCACAATCTCTAAAAGCTAAAACTCTATAGTTGTTCCTCTGGAAGGATAAATGCACTGCAATGTAGTTTTTCAGAAGAAGCCTTGAGTTTGCGAGAGCATAGGAGGAATTCATTGCAGGAAAGAGGAAGGCCAAAAAGTTTCTCTCCTTATGCCTGCCTTGCTCAGAGGAGTGGATGAAGTCAGGGACTTCTCCCTTTCCCTGAGAAACATGCAGGCCGCTGTTCCCTGTGCGCTCTCTTATTTGTTAAAGCGACTGCAGTTACACACTTTGAACTGTGGAAAGGCACCGGAGTTTCTTAGGATTTCCCCAGGCGCTTTGTTTTCCCTGGGCCAAAAGGAGCCTTCACAGTAGCTTAACGCTAACACTGCATACTCCTTCCACTTCCAGACCACGGCTACCGCAAGGCAGGTCTCCGCGGGAAAACTTCCCTTCGCGAAGGGCAGATTGGCCGAGCTCATTGCAGGAAAGCGAAACCAAATGACGCTTTTCTCATTCTAACTGCTTTCGTCCGAGGAATGGATGATGTCCGAGTGTTCTTTTTCTCACTGAGATAAACAAAATCTGAAGTTGCCTCTGAGTTCTGTTCTTGGCAAATACGTGAAACTGACATACATTCATGCGGGGGTTTAAACACATGGCTTAGCTACGATTTCTCTTAGCACTGGGTTTTCTCTGGGCCTCACGTCAGGGCAACACTGCATAGGATTTACTCTGTCTGGAGAGGGTTTCCTGCTTTGTAGTTTGTGCTAGAAAACCCTGCTTTTGCAAGTGCCAATTGACCAGATTCAGGTAGAAAAAAGAATACAAAAAGGCCTTTTCTCCCTGGGTCCTTTCACAATCTCTAAAAGCTAAAAGTCTATAGTTGCTCCTCTGGAAGGATAAATGCACTGCAATGTAGTTTTTCAGAAGAAGCCTTGAGTTTGCGAGAGCATAGGAGGAATTCATTGCAGGAAAGAGGAAGGCCAAAAAGTTTCTCTCCTTATGCCTGCCTTGCTCAGAGGAGTGGATGAAGTCAGGGACTTCTCCCTTTCCCTGAGAAACATGCAGGCCGCTGTTCCCTGTGCGCTCTCTTATTTGTTAAAGCGACTGCAGTTACACACTTTGAACTGTGGAAAGGCACCGGAGTTTCTTAGGATTTCCCCAGGCGCTTTGTTTTCCCTGGGCCAAAAGGAGCCTTCACAGTAGCTTAACGCTAACACTGCATACTCCTTCCACTTCCAGACCACGGCTACCGCAAGGCAGGTCTCCGCGGGAAAACTTCCCTTCGCGAAGGGCAGATTGGCCGAGCTCATTGCAGGAAAGCGAAACCAAATGACGCTTTTCTCATTCTAACTGCTTTCGTCCGAGGAATGGATGATGTCCGAGTGTTCTTTTTCTCACTGAGATAAACAAAATCTGAAGTTGCCTCTGAGTTCTGTTCTTGGCAAATACGTGAAACTGACATACATTCATGCGGGGGTTTAAACACATGGCTTAGCTACGATTTCTCTTAGCACTGGGTTTTCTCTGGGCCTCACGTCAGGGCAACACTGCATAGGATTTACTCTGTCTGGAGAGGGTTTCCTGCTTTGTAGTTTGTGCTAGAAAACCCTGCTTTTGCAAGTGCCAATTGACCAGATTCAGGTAGAAAAAAGAATACAAAAAGGCCTTTTCTCCCTGGGTCCTTTCACAATCTCTAAAAGCTAAAAGTCTATAGTTGCTCCTCTGGAAGGATAAATGCACTGCAATGTAGTTTTTCAGAAGAAGCCTTGAGTTTGCGAGAGCATAGGAGGAATTCATTGCAGGAAAGAGGAAGGCCAAAAAGTTTCTCTCCTTATGCCTGCCTTGCTCACAGGAGTGGATGAAGTCAGGGACTTCTCCCTTTCACTGAGAAACATGCAGGCCGCTGTTCCCTGTGCGCTCTCTTATTTGTTAAAGCGACTGCAGTTACACACTTTGAACTGTGGAAAGGCACCGGAGTTTGTTAGGATTTCCCCAGGCGCTTTGTTTTCCCTGGGCCAAAAGGAGCCTTCACAGTAGCTTAACGCTAACACTGCATACTCCTTGCACTTCCAGACCATGGGTACCGCAAGGCAGTTCTCCGCGGGAAAACTTCCCTTCGCGAGGGGCAGATTGGCCGAGCTCATTCCAGGAAAGCGAAACCAAATGACGCTTTTCTCATTCTAACTGCTTTCGTCCGAGGAATGGATGAAGTCCGAGTGTTCTTTTCTCACTGAGATATACAAAATCTGATGTTGCCTCTGAGCTCTGTTCTTGGCAAATACGTGAAACTGACATACATTCATGTGGGGAAACACATGGCTTTGCTACGATTTCTCTTAGCACTGGGTTTTCTCTGGGCCTCACGTCATGGCAACACTGCATAGGATTTACTCTGCCTGGAGAGAGTTTCCTGCTTTGTAGTTTGGGCTAGAAAACCTTGCTTTTGCAAGTGCCAATTGACCAGATTCAGGTAGAAAAGAGAATACAAAAAGGCCTTTTCTCCCTGGGTTCTTTCACAATCTCTAAAAGCTAAAACTCTATAGTTGTTCCTCTGGAAGGATAAATGCACTGCAATGTAGTTTTTCAGAAGAAGCCTTGAGTTTGCGAGAGCATAGGAGGAATTCATTGCAGGAAAGAGGAAGGCCAAAAAGTTTCTCTCCTTATGCCTGCCTTGCTCAGAGGAGTGGATGAAGTCAGGGACTTCTCCCTTTCCCTGAGAAACATGCAGGCCGCTGTTCCCTGTGCGCTCTCTTATTTGTTAAAGCGACTGCAGTTACACACTTTGAACTGTGGAAAGGCACCGGAGTTTCTTAGGATTTCCCCAGGCGCTTTGTTTTCCCTGGGCCAAAAGGAGCCTTCACAATAGCTTAACGCTAACACTGCATACTCCTTCCACTTCCAGACCACGGCTACCGCAAGGCAGGTCTCTGCGGGAAAACTTCCCTTCGCGAAGGGCAGATTGGCCGAGCTCATTGCAGGAAAGCGAAACCAAATGACGCTTTTCTCATTCTAACTGCTTTCGTCCGAGGAATGGATGATGTCCGAGTGTTCTTTTTCTCACTGAGATAAACAAAATCTGAAGTTGCCTCTGAGCTCTGTTCTTGGCAAATACGTGAAACTGACATACATTCATGTGGGGAAACACATGGCTTTGCTAGGATTTCTCTTAGCACTGGGTTTTCTCTGGGCCTCACTTCCGGGCAACACTGCATAGGATTTACTCTGTCTGGAGAGAGTTTCCTGCTTTGTAGTTTGTGCTAGAAAACCCTGCTTTAGCAAGTGCCAATTGACCAGATTCAGGTAGAAAAAAGAATACAAAAAGGCCTTTTCTCCCTGTGTCCTTTCACAATCTCTAAAAGCTAAAAGTCTATAGTTGCTCCTCTGGAAGGATAAATGCACTGCAATGTAGTTTTTCAGAAGAAGCCTTGAGTTTGCGAGAGCATAGGAGGAATTCATTGCAGGAAAGAGGAAGGCCAAAAAGTTTCTCTCCTTATGCCTGCCTTGCTCAGAGGAGTGGATGAAGTCAGGGACTTCTCCCTTTCCCTGAGAAACATGCAGGCCGCTGTTCCCTGTGCGCTCTCTTATTTGTTAAAGCGACTGCAGTTACACACTTTGAACTGTGGAAAGGCACCGGAGTTTCTTAGGATTTCCCCAGGCGCTTTGTTTTCCCTGGGCCAAAAGGAGCCTTCACAATAGCTTAACGCTAACACTGCATACTCCTTGCACTTCCAGACCACGGCTACCGCAAGGCAGTTCTCCGCGGGAAAACTTCCCTTCGCGAGGGGCAGATTGGCCGAGCTCATTCCAGGAAAGCGAAACCAAATGACGCTTTTCTCATTCTAACTGCTTTCGTCCGAGGAATGGATGAAGTCCGAGTGTTCTTTTCTCACTGAGATATACAAAATCTGATGTTGCCTCTGAGCTCTGTTCTTGGCAAATACGTGAAACTGACATACATTCATGTGGGGAAAGACCTGGCTTTGCTACGATTTCTCTTAGCACTGGGTTTTCTCTGGGCCTCACGTCATGGCAACACTGCATAGGATTTACTGTGTCTGGAGAAGGTTTCCTGCTTTGTAGTTTGTGCTAGAAAACCTTGCTTTTGCAAGTGCCAATTGACCAGATTCAGGTAGAAAAGAGAATACAAAAAGGCCTTTTCTCCCTGGGTCCTTTCACAATCTCTAAAAGCTAAAAGTCTATAGTTGCTCCTCTGGAAGGATAAATGCACTGCAATGTAGTTTTTCAGAAGAAGCCTTGAGTTTGCGAGAGCATAGGAGGAATTCATTGCAGGAAAGAGGAAGGCCAAAAAGGTTCTCTCCTTATGCCTGCCTTGCTCAGAGGAGTGGATGAAGTCAGGGACTTCTCCCTTTCCCTGAGAAACATGCAGGCTGCTGTTCCCTGTGCGCTCTCTTATTTGTTAAAGCGACTGCAGTTACACACTTTGAACTGTGGAAAGGCACCAGAGTTTGTTGGGATTTCCCCAGGCGCTTTGTTTTCCCTGGGCCAAAAGGAGCCTTCACAATAACTTAACGCTAACACTGCATACTCCTTCCACTTCCAGACCACGGCTACCGCAAGGCAGGTCTCTGCGGGAAAACTTCCCTTCGCGAAGGGCAGATTGGCCGAGCTCATTGCAGGAAAGTGAAACCAAATGACGCTTTTCTCATTCTAACTGCTTTCGTGCGAGGAATGGATGAAGTCCGAGTGTTCTTTTTCTCACTGAGATACACAAAATCTGATGTTGCCTCTGAGCTCTGTGCTTGGCAAATACGTGAAACTGACATACATTGATGTGGGGAAAGACATGGCTTTGCTGGGATTTCGCTTAGCACTGGGTTTTCTCTGGGCCTCACGTCATGGCAACACTGCATAGGATTTACTCTGCCTGGAGAGAGTTTCCTGCTTTGTAGTTTGGGCTAGAAAACCTTGCTTTTGCAAGTGCCAATTGACCAGATTCAGGTAGAAAAGAGAATACAAAAACGCCTTTTCTCCCTGGGTTCTTTCACAATCTCTAAAAGCTAAAACTCTATAGTTGTTCCTCTGGAAGGATAAATGCACTGCAATGTAGTTTTTCAGAAGAAGCCTTGAGTTTGCGAGAGCATAGGAGGAATTCATTGCAGGAAAGAGGAAGGCCAAAAAGTTTCTCTCCTTATGCCTGCCTTGCTCAGAGGAGTGGATGAAGTCAGGGACTTCTCCCTTTCCCTGAGAAACATGCAGGCCGCTGTTCCCTGTGCGCTCTCTTATTTGTTAAAGCGACTGCAGTTACACACTTTGAACTGTGGAAAGGCACCGGAGTTTCTTAGGATTTCCCCAGGCGCTTTGTTTTCCCTGGGCCAAAAGGAGCCTTCACAGTAGCTTAACGCTAACACTGCATACTCCTTCCACTTCCAGACCACGGCTACCGCAAGGCAGGTCTCCGCGGGAAAACTTCCCTTCGCGAAGGGCAGATTGGCCGAGCTCATTGCAGGAAAGCGAAACCAAATGACGCTTTTCTCATTCTAACTGCTTTCGTCCGAGGAATGGATGATGTCCGAGTGTTCTTTTTCTCACTGAGATAAACAAAATCTGAAGTTGCCTCTGAGTTCTGTTCTTGGCAAATACGTGAAACTGACATACATTCATGCGGGGGTTTAAACACATGGCTTAGCTACGATTTCTCTTAGCACTGGGTTTTCTCTGGGCCTCACGTCAGGGCAACACTGCATAGGATTTACTCTGTCTGGAGAGGGTTTCCTGCTTTGTAGTTTGTGCTAGAAAACCCTGCTTTTGCAAGTGCCAATTGACCAGATTCAGGTAGAAAAAAGAATACAAAAAGGCCTTTTCTCCCTGGGTCCTTTCACAATCTCTAAAAGCTAAAAGTCTATAGTTGCTCCTCTGGAAGGATAAATGCACTGCAATGTAGTTTTTCAGAAGAAGCCTTGAGTTTGCGAGAGCATAGGAGGAATTCATTGCAGGAAAGAGGAAGGCCAAAAAGTTTCTCTCCTTATGCCTGCCTTGCTCAGAGGAGTGGATGAAGTCAGGGACTTCTCCCTTTCCCTGAGAAACATGCAGGCCGCTGTTCCCTGTGCGCTCTCTTATTTGTTAAAGCGACTGCAGTTACACACTTTGAACTGTGGAAAGGCACCGGAGTTTCTTAGGATTTCCCCAGGCGCTTTGTTTTCCCTGGGCCAAAAGGAGCCTTCACAGTAGCTTAACGCTAACACTGCATACTCCTTCCACTTCCAGACCACAGCTACCGCAAGGCAGGTCTCCGCGGGAAAACTTCCCTTCGCGAAGGGCAGATTGGCCGAGCTCATTGCAGGAAAGCGAAACCAAATGACGCTTTTCTCATTCTAACTGCTTTCGTCCGAGGAATGGATGATGTCCGAGTGTTCTTTTTCTCACTGAGATAAACAAAATCTGAAGTTGCCTCTGAGTTCTGTTCTTGGCAAATACGTGAAACTGACATACATTCATGCGGGGGTTTAAACACATGGCTTAGCTACGATTTCTCTTAGCACTGGGTTTTCTCTGGGCCTCACGTCAGGGCAACACTGCATAGGATTTACTCTGTCTGGAGAGGGTTTCCTGCTTTGTAGTTTGTGCTAGAAAACCCTGCTTTTGCAAGTGCCAATTGACCAGATTCAGGTAGAAAAAAGAATACAAAAAGGCCTTTTCTCCCTGGGTCCTTTCACAATCTCTAAAAGCTAAAAGTCTATAGTTGCTCCTCTGGAAGGATAAATGCACTGCAATGTAGTTTTTCAGAAGAAGCCTTGAGTTTGCGAGAGCATAGGAGGAATTCATTGCAGGAAAGAGGAAGGCCAAAAAGTTTCTCTCCTTATGCCTGCCTTGCTCACAGGAGTGGATGAAGTCAGGGACTTCTCCCTTTCACTGAGAAACATGCAGGCCGCTGTTCCCTGTGCGCTCTCTTATTTGTTAAAGCGACTGCAGTTACACACTTTGAACTGTGGAAAGGCACCGGAGTTTGTTAGGATTTCCCCAGGCGCTTTGTTTTCCCTGGGCCAAAAGGAGCCTTCACAGTAGCTTAACGCTAACACTGCATACTCCTTGCACTTCCAGACCATGGGTACCGCAAGGCAGTTCTCCGCGGGAAAACTTCCCTTCGCGAGGGGCAGATTGGCCGAGCTCATTCCAGGAAAGCGAAACCAAATGACGCTTTTCTCATTCTAACTGCTTTCGTCCGAGGAATGGATGAAGTCCGAGTGTTCTTTTCTCACTGAGATATACAAAATCTGATGTTGCCTCTGAGCTCTGTTCTTGGCAAATACGTGAAACTGACATACATTCATGTGGGGAAACACATGGCTTTGCTACGATTTCTCTTAGCACTGGGTTTTCTCTGGGCCTCACGTCATGGCAACACTGCATAGGATTTACTCTGTCTGGAGAGAGTTTCCTGCTTTGTAGTTTGGGCTAGAAAACCTTGCTTTTGCAAGTGCCAATGGACCAGATTCAGGTAGAAAAGAGAATACAAAAAGGCCTTTTCTCCCTGGGTTCTTTCACAATCTCTAAAAGCTAAAACTCTATAGTTGTTCCTCTGGAAGGATAAATGCACTGCAATGTAGTTTTTCAGAAGAAGCCTTGAGTTTGCGAGAGCATAGGAGGAATTCATTGCAGGAAAGAGGAAGGCCAAAAAGTTTCTCTCCTTATGCCTGCCTTGCTCAGAGGAGTGGATGAAGTCAGGGACTTCTCCCTTTCCCTGAGAAACATGCAGGCCGCTGTTCCCTGTGCGCTCTCTTATTTGTTAAAGCGACTGCAGTTACACACTTTGAACTGTGGAAAGGCACCGGAGTTTCTTAGGATTTCCCCAGGCGCTTTGTTTTCCCTGGGCCAAAAGGAGCCTTCACAATAGCTTAACGCTAACACTGCATACTCCTTCCACTTCCAGACCACGGCTACCGCAAGGCAGGTCTCTGCGGGAAAACTTCCCTTCGCGAAGGGCAGATTGGCCGAGCTCATTGCAGGAAAGCGAAACCAAATGACGCTTTTCTCATTCTAACTGCTTTCGTCCGAGGAATGGATGATGTCCGAGTGTTCTTTTTCTCACTGAGATAAACAAAATCTGAAGTTGCCTCTGAGCTCTGTTCTTGGCAAATACGTGAAACTGACATACATTCATGTGGGGAAACACATGGCTTTGCTAGGATTTCTCTTAGCACTGGGTTTTCTCTGGGCCTCACTTCCGGGCAACACTGCATAGGATTTACTCTGTCTGGAGAGAGTTTCCTGCTTTGTAGTTTGTGCTAGAAAACCCTGCTTTAGCAAGTGCCAATTGACCAGATTCAGGTAGAAAAAAGAATACAAAAAGGCCTTTTCTCCCTGTGTCCTTTCACAATCTCTAAAAGCTAAAAGTCTATAGTTGCTCCTCTGGAAGGATAAATGCACTGCAATGTAGTTTTTCAGAAGAAGCCTTGAGTTTGCGAGAGCATAGGAGGAATTCATTGCAGGAAAGAGGAAGGCCAAAAAGTTTCTCTCCTTATGCCTGCCTTGCTCAGAGGAGTGGATGAAGTCAGGGACTTCTCCCTTTCCCTGAGAAACATGCAGGCCGCTGTTCCCTGTGCGCTCTCTTATTTGTTAAAGCGACTGCAGTTACACACTTTGAACTGTGGAAAGGCACCGGAGTTTCTTAGGATTTCCCCAGGCGCTTTGTTTTCCCTGGGCCAAAAGGAGCCTTCACAATAGCTTAACGCTAACACTGCATACTCCTTGCACTTCCAGACCACGGCTACCGCAAGGCAGTTCTCCGCGGGAAAACTTCCCTTCGCGAGGGGCAGATTGGCCGAGCTCATTCCAGGAAAGCGAAACCAAATGACGCTTTTCTCATTCTAACTGCTTTCGTCCGAGGAATGGATGAAGTCCGAGTGTTCTTTTCTCACTGAGATATACAAAATCTGATGTTGCCTCTGAGCTCTGTTCTTGGCAAATACGTGAAACTGACATACATTCATGTGGGGAAAGACCTGGCTTTGCTACGATTTCTCTTAGCACTGGGTTTTCTCTGGGCCTCACGTCATGGCAACACTGCATAGGATTTACTGTGTCTGGAGAAGGTTTCCTGCTTTGTAGTTTGTGCTAGAAAACCTTGCTTTTGCAAGTGCCAATTGACCAGATTCAGGTAGAAAAGAGAATACAAAAAGGCCTTTTCTCCCTGGGTCCTTTCACAATCTCTAAAAGCTAAAAGTCTATAGTTGCTCCTCTGGAAGGATAAATGCACTGCAATGTAGTTTTTCAGAAGAAGCCTTGAGTTTGCGAGAGCATAGGAGGAATTCATTGCAGGAAAGAGGAAGGCCAAAAAGGTTCTCTCCTTATGCCTGCCTTGCTCAGAGGAGTGGATGAAGTCAGGGACTTCTCCCTTTCCCTGAGAAACATGCAGGCTGCTGTTCCCTGTGCGCTCTCTTATTTGTTAAAGCGACTGCAGTTACACACTTTGAACTGTGGAAAGGCACCAGAGTTTGTTGGGATTTCCCCAGGCGCTTTGTTTTCCCTGGGCCAAAAGGAGCCTTCACAATAACTTAACGCTAACACTGCATACTCCTTCCACTTCCAGACCACGGCTACCGCAAGGCAGGTCTCTGCGGGAAAACTTCCCTTCGCGAAGGGCAGATTGGCCGAGCTCATTGCAGGAAAGTGAAACCAAATGACGCTTTTCTCATTCTAACTGCTTTCGTGCGAGGAATGGATGAAGTCCGAGTGTTCTTTTTCTCACTGAGATACACAAAATCTGATGTTGCCTCTGAGCTCTGTGCTTGGCAAATACGTGAAACTGACATACATTGATGTGGGGAAAGACATGGCTTTGCTGGGATTTCGCTTAGCACTGGGTTTTCTCTGGGCCTCACGTCATGGCAACACTGCATAGGATTTACTCTGCCTGGAGAGAGTTTCCTGCTTTGTAGTTTGGGCTAGAAAACCTTGCTTTTGCAAGTGCCAATTGACCAGATTCAGGTAGAAAAGAGAATACAAAAACGCCTTTTCTCCCTGGGTTCTTTCACAATCTCTAAAAGCTAAAACTCTATAGTTGTTCCTCTGGAAGGATAAATGCACTGCAATGTAGTTTTTCAGAAGAAGCCTTGAGTTTGCGAGAGCATAGGAGGAATTCATTGCAGGAAAGAGGAAGGCCAAAAAGTTTCTCTCCTTATGCCTGCCTTGCTCAGAGGAGTGGATGAAGTCAGGGACTTCTCCCTTTCACTGAGAAACATGCAGGCCGCTGTTCCCTGTGCGCTCTCTTATTTGTTAAAGCGACTGCAGTTACACACTTTGAACTGTGGAAAGGCACCGGAGTTTCTTAGGATTTCCCCAGGCGCTTTGTTTTCCCTGGGCCAAAAGGAGCCTTCACAGTAGCTTAACGCTAACACTGCATACTCCTTCCACTTCCAGACCACGGCTACCGCAAGGCAGATCTCTGCGGGAAAACTTCCCTTCGCGAAGGGCAGATTGGCCGAGCTCATTGCAGGAAAGCGAAACCAAATGACGCTTTTCTCATTCTAACTGCTTTCGTCCGAGGAATGGATGAAGTCCGAGTGTTCTTTTTCTCACTGAGATACACAAAATCTGATGTTGCCTCTGAGCTCTGTTCTTGGCAAATACGTGAAACTGACATACATTCATGTGGGGAAACACATGGCTTTGCTACGATTTCTCTTAGCACTGGGTTTTCTCTGGGCCTCACGTCCGGGCAACACTGCATAGGATTTACTCTGTCTGGAGAGAGTTTCCTGCTTTGTAGTTTGTGCTAGAAAACCTTGCTTTAGCAAGTGCCAATTGACCAGATTCAGGTAGAAAAAAGAATACAAAAAGGCCTTTTCTCCCTGTGTCCTTTCACAATCTCTAAAAGCTAAAAGTCTATAGTTGCTCCTCTGGAAGGATAAATGCACTGCAATGTAGTTTTTCAGAAGAAGCCTTGAGTTTGCGAGAGCATAGGAGGAATTCATTGCAGGAAAGAGGAAGGCCAAAAAGGTTCTCTCCTTATGCCTGCCTTGCTCAGAGGAGTGGATGAAGTCAGGGACTTCTCCCTTTCCCTGAGAAACATGCAGGCCGCTGTTCCCTGTGCGCTCTCTTATTTGTTAAAGCGACTGCAGTTACACACTTTGAACTGTGGAAAGGCACCGGAGTTTCTTAGGATTTCCCCAGGCGCTTTGTTTTCCCTGGGCCAAAAGGAGCCTTCACAATAGCTTAACGCTAACACTGCATACTCCTTGCACTTCCAGACCACGGCTACCGCAAGGCAGGTCTCCGCGGGAAAACTTCCCTTCGCGAAGGGCAGATTGGCCGAGCTCATTGCAGGAAAGCGAAACCAAATGACGCTTTTCTCATTCTAACTGCTTTCGTCCGAGGAATGGATGAAGTCCGAGTGTTCTTTTTCTCACTGAGATACACAAAATCTGATGTTGCCTCTGAGCTCTGTTCTTGGCAAATACGTGAAACTGACATACATTCATGTGGGGAAAGACATGGCTTTGCTACGATTTCTCTTAGCCCTGGGTTTTCTCTGGGCCTCACGTCAGGGCAACACTGCATAGGATATACTCTGTCTGGAGAGAGTTTCCTGCTTTGTAGTTTGGGGTAGAAAACCCTGATTTTGCAAGTGCCAATTCACCTGATTCAGATAGAAAAGAGAATAGAAAAAGGCCTTTTCACCCTGGGTCCTTTCACAATCTCTAAAAGCTAAAACTCTATAGTTGCTCCTCTGGAAGGATAAATGCACAGCAAGGTAGTTTTTCAGAAGAAGCCTTGAGTTTGCGAGAGCATAGGAGGAATTCATTGCAGGAAAGAGGAAGGCCAAAAAGTTTCTCTCCTTATGCCTGCCTTGCTCAGAGGAGTGGATGAAGTCAGGGACTTCTCCCTTTCCCTGAGAAACATGCAGGCCGCTGTTCCCTGTGCGCTCTCTTATTTGTTAAAGCGACTGCAGTTACACACTTTGAACTGTGGAAAGGCACCGGAGTTTCTTAGGATTTCCCCAGGCGCTTTGTTTTCCCTGGGCCAAAAGGAGCCTTCACAATAGCTTAACGCTAACACTGCATACTCCTTCCACTTCCGGACTACGGCTACCGCAAGGCAGGTCTCCGCGGGAAAACTTCCCTTCGCGAAGGGCAGATTGGCCGAGCTCATTGCAGGAAAGCGAAACCAAATGACGCTTTTCTCATTCTAACTGCTTTCGTCCGAGGAATGGATGATGTCCGAGTGTTCTTTTTCTCACTGAGATACACAAAATCTGAAGTTGCCTCTGAGCTCTGTTCTTGGCAAATACGTGAAACTGACATACATTCATGCGGGGGTTTAAACACATGGCTTAGCTACGATTTCTCTTAGCACTGGGTTTTCTCTGGGCCTCACGTCAGGGCAACACTGCATAGGATTTACTCTGTCTGGAGAGGGTTTCCTGCTTTGTAGTTTGTGCTAGAAAACCCTGCTTTTGCAAGTGCCAATTGACCAGATTCAGGTAGAAAAAAGAATACAAAAAGGCCTTTTCTCCCTGTGTCGTTTCACAATCTCTAAAAGCTAAAAGTCTATAGTTGCTCCTCTGGAAGGATAAATGCACTGCAATGTAGTTTTTCAGAAGAAGCCTTGAGTTTGCGAGAGCATAGGAGGAATTCATTGCAGGAAAGAGGAAGGCCAAAAAGTTTCTCTCCTTATGCCTGCCTTGCTCAGAGGAGTGGATGAAGTCAGGGACTTCTCCCTTTCCCTGAAAAACATGCAGGCCGCTGTTCCCTGTGCGCTCTCTTATTTGTTAAAGCGACTGCAGTTACACACTTTGAACTGTGGAAAGGCACCGGAGGTTGTTAGGATTTCCCCAGGCGCTTTGTTTTCCCTGGGCCAAAAGGAGCCTTCACAGTAGCTTAACGCTAACACTGCATACTCCTTCCACTTCCAGACCACGGGTACCGCAAGGCAGTTCTCCGCGGGAAAACTTCCCTTCGCGAGGGGCAGAATGGCCGAGCTCATTCCAGGAAAGCGAAACCAAATGACGCTTTTCTCATTCTAACTGCTTTCGTCCGAGGAATGGATGAAGTCCGAGTGTTCTTTTCTCACTGAGATATACAAAATCTGATGTTGCCTCTGAGCTCTGTTCTTGGCAAATACGTGAAACTGACATACATTCATGTGGGGAAACACATGGCTTTGCTACGATTTCTCTTAGCCCTGGGTTTTCTCTGGGCCTCACGTCAGGGCAACACTGCATAGGATATACTCTGTCTGGAGAGAGTTTCCTGCTTTGTAGTTTGGGGTAGAAAACCCTGATTTTGCAAGTGCCAATTCACCTGATTCAGATAGAAAAGAGAATAGAAAAAGGCCTTTTCTCCCTGGGTCCTTTCACAATCTCTAAAAGCTAAAACTCTATAGTTGCTCCTCTGGAAGGATAAATGCACTGCAAGGTAGTTTTTCAGAAGAAGCCTTGAGTTTGCGAGAGCATAGGAGGAATTCATTGCAGGAAAGAGGAAGGCCAAAAAGATTCTCTCCTTATGCCTGCCTTGCTCAGAGGAGTGGATGAAGTCAGGGACTTCTCCCTTTCCCTGAGAAACATGCAGGCCGCTGTTCCCTGTGCGCTCTCTTATTTGTTAAAGCGACTGCAGTTACACACTTTGAACTGTGGAAAGGCACCGGAGTTTCTTAGGATTTCCCCAGGCGCTTTGTTTTCCCTGGGCCAAAAGGAGCCTTCACAATAGCTTAACGCTAACACTGCATACTCCTTCCACTTCCAGACCACGGCTACCGCAAGGCAGGTCTCCGCGGGAAAACTTCCCTTCGCGAAGGGCAGATTGGCCGAGCTCATTGCAGGAAAGCGAAACCAAATGACGCTTTTCTCATTCTAACTGCTTTCGTCCGAGGAATGGATGATGTCCGAGTGTTCTTTTTCTCACTGAGATAAACAAAATCTGAAGTTGCCTCTGAGCTCTGTTCTTGGCAAATACGTGAAACTGACATACATTCATGCGGGGGTTTAAACACATGGCTTAGCTACGATTTCTCTTAGCACTGGGTTTTCTCTGGGCCTCACGTCAGGGCAACACTGCATAGGATTTACTCTGTCTGGAGAGGGTTTCCTGCTTTGTAGTTTGTGCTAGAAAACCCTGCTTTTGCAAGTGCCAATTGACCAGATTCAGGTAGAAAAAAGAATACAAAAAGGCCTTTTCTCCCTGTGTCGTTTCACAATCTCTAAAAGCTAAAAGTCTATAGTTGCTCCTCTGGAAGGATAAATGCACTGCAATGTAGTTTTTCAGAAGAAGCCTTGAGTTTGCGAGAGCATAGGAGGAATTCATTGCAGGAAAGAGGAAGGCCAAAAAGTTTCTCTCCTTATGCCTGCCTTGCTCAGAGGAGTGGATGAAGTCAGGGACTTCTCCCTTTCCCTGAAAAACATGCAGGCCGCTGTTCCCTGTGCGCTCTCTTATTTGTTAAAGCGACTGCAGTTACACACTTTGAACTGTGGAAAGGCACCGGAGGTTGTTAGGATTTCCCCAGGCGCTTTGTTTTCCCTGGGCCAAAAGGAGCCTTCACAGTAGCTTAACGCTAACACTGCATACTCCTTCCACTTCCAGACCACGGGTACCGCAAGGCAGTTCTCCGCGGGAAAACTTCCCTTCGCGAGGGGCAGAATGGCCGAGCTCATTCCAGGAAAGCGAAACCAAATGACGCTTTTCTCATTCTAACTGCTTTCGTCCGAGGAATGGATGAAGTCCGAGTGTTCTTTTCTCACTGAGATATACAAAATCTGATGTTGCCTCTGAGCTCTGTTCTTGGCAAATACGTGAAACTGACATACATTCATGTGGGGAAAGACATGGCTTTGCTACGATTTCTCTTAGCCCTGGGTTTTCTCTGGGCCTCACGTCAGGGCAACACTGCATAGGATATACTCTGTCTGGAGAGAGTTTCCTGCTTTGTAGTTTGGGGTAGAAAACCCTGATTTTGCAAGTGCCAATTCACCTGATTCATATAGAAAAGAGAATAGAAAAAGGCCTTTTCTCCCTGGGTCCTTTCACAATCTCTAAAAGCTAAAACTCTATAGTTGCTCCTCTGGAAGGATAAATGCACTGCAAGGTAGTTTTTCAGAAGAAGCCTTGAGTTTGCGAGAGCATAGGAGGAATTCATTGCAGGAAAGAGGAAGGCCAAAAAGATTCTCTCCTTATGCCTGCCTTGCTCAGAGGAGTGGATGAAGTCAGGGACTTCTCCCTTTCCCTGAGAAACATGCAGGCCGCTGTTCCCTGTGCGCTCTCTTATTTGTTAAAGCGACTGCAGTTACACACTTTGAACTGTGGAAAGGCACCGGAGTTTCTTAGGATTTCCCCAGGCGCTTTGTTTTCCCTGGGCCAAAAGGAGCCTTCACAATAGCTTAACGCTAACACTGCATACTCCTTCCACTTCCAGACCACGGCTACCGCAAGGCAGGTCTCCGCGGGAAAACTTCCCTTCGCGAAGGGCAGATTGGCCGAGCTCATTGCAGGAAAGCGAAACCAAATGACGCTTTTCTCATTCTAACTGCTTTCGTCCGAGGAATGGATGATGTCCGAGTGTTCTTTTTCTCACTGAGATAAACAAAATCTGAAGTTGCCTCTGAGCTCTGTTCTTGGCAAATACGTGAAACTGACATACATTCATGCGGGGGTTTAAACACATGGCTTAGCTACGATTTCTCTTAGCACTGGGTTTTCTCTGGGCCTCACGTCAGGGCAACACTGCATAGGATTTACTCTGTCTGGAGAGGGTTTCCTGCTTTGTAGTTTGTGCTAGAAAACCCTGCTTTTGCAAGTGCCAATTGACCAGATTCAGGTAGAAAAAAGAATACAAAAAGGCCTTTTCTCCCTGTGTCGTTTCACAATCTCTAAAAGCTAAAAGTCTATAGTTGCTCCTCTGGAAGGATAAATGCACTGCAATGTAGTTTTTCAGAAGAAGCCTTGAGTTTGCGAGAGCATAGGAGGAATTCATTGCAGGAAAGAGGAAGGCCAAAAAGTTTCTCTCCTTATGCCTGCCTTGCTCAGAGGAGTGGATGAAGTCAGGGACTTCTCCCTTTCCCTGAAAAACATGCAGGCCGCTGTTCCCTGTGCGCTCTCTTATTTGTTAAAGCGACTGCAGTTACACACTTTGAACTGTGGAAAGGCACCGGAGGTTGTTAGGATTTCCCCAGGCGCTTTGTTTTCCCTGGGCCAAAAGGAGCCTTCACAGTAGCTTAACGCTAACACTGCATACTCCTTCCACTTCCAGACCACGGGTACCGCAAGGCAGTTCTCCGCGGGAAAACTTCCCTTCGCGAGGGGCAGAATGGCCGAGCTCATTCCAGGAAAGCGAAACCAAATGACGCTTTTCTCATTCTAACTGCTTTCGTCCGAGGAATGGATGAAGTCCGAGTGTTCTTTTCTCACTGAGATATACAAAATCTGATGTTGCCTCTGAGCTCTGTTCTTGGCAAATACGTGAAACTGACATACATTCATGTGGGGAAAGACATGGCTTTGCTACGATTTCTCTTAGCCCTGGGTTTTCTCTGGGCCTCACGTCAGGGCAACACTGCATAGGATATACTCTGTCTGGAGAGAGTTTCCTGCTTTGTAGTTTGGGGTAGAAAACCCTGATTTTGCAAGTGCCAATTCACCTGATTCATATAGAAAAGAGAATAGAAAAAGGCCTTTTCTCCCTGGGTCCTTTCACAATCTCTAAAAGCTAAAACTCTATAGTTGCTCCTCTGGAAGGATAAATGCACTGCAAGGTAGTTTTTCAGAAGAAGCCTTGAGTTTGCGAGAGCATAGGAGGAATTCATTGCAGGAAAGAGGAAGGCCAAAAAGATTCTCTCCTTATGCCTGCCTTGCTCAGAGGAGTGGATGAAGTCAGGGACTTCTCCCTTTCCCTGAGAAACATGCAGGCCGCTGTTCCCTGTGCGCTCTCTTATTTGTTAAAGCGACTGCAGTTACACACTTTGAACTGTGGAAAGGCACCGGAGTTTCTTAGGATTTCCCCAGGCGCTTTGTTTTCCCTGGGCCAAAAGGAGCCTTCACAATAGCTTAACGCTAACACTGCATACTCCTTCCACTTCCAGACCACGGCTACCGCAAGGCAGGTCTCCGCGGGAAAACTTCCCTTCGCGAAGGGCAGATTGGCCGAGCTCATTGCAGGAAAGCGAAACCAAATGACGCTTTTCTCATTCTAACTGCTTTCGTCCGAGGAATGGATGATGTCCGAGTGTTCTTTTTCTCACTGAGATAAACAAAATCTGAAGTTGCCTCTGAGCTCTGTTCTTGGCAAATACGTGAAACTGACATACATTCATGCGGGGGTTTAAACACATGGCTTAGCTACGATTTCTCTTAGCACTGGGTTTTCTCTGGGCCTCACGTCAGGGCAACACTGCATAGGATTTACTCTGTCTGGAGAGGGTTTCCTGCTTTGTAGTTTGTGCTAGAAAACCCTGCTTTTGCAAGTGCCAATTGACCAGATTCAGGTAGAAAAAAGAATACAAAAAGGCCTTTTCTCCCTGTGTCGTTTCACAATCTCTAAAAGCTAAAAGTCTATAGTTGCTCCTCTGGAAGGATAAATGCACTGCAATGTAGTTTTTCAGAAGAAGCCTTGAGTTTGCGAGAGCATAGGAGGAATTCATTGCAGGAAAGAGGAAGGCCAAAAAGTTTCTCTCCTTATGCCTGCCTTGCTCAGAGGAGTGGATGAAGTCAGGGACTTCTCCCTTTCCCTGAAAAACATGCAGGCCGCTGTTCCCTGTGCGCTCTCTTATTTGTTAAAGCGACTGCAGTTACACACTTTGAACTGTGGAAAGGCACCGGAGGTTGTTAGGATTTCCCCAGGCGCTTTGTTTTCCCTGGGCCAAAAGGAGCCTTCACAGTAGCTTAACGCTAACACTGCATACTCCTTCCACTTCCAGACCACGGGTACCGCAAGGCAGTTCTCCGCGGGAAAACTTCCCTTCGCGAGGGGCAGAATGGCCGAGCTCATTCCAGGAAAGCGAAACCAAATGACGCTTTTCTCATTCTAACTGCTTTCGTCCGAGGAATGGATGAAGTCCGAGTGTTCTTTTCTCACTGAGATATACAAAATCTGATGTTGCCTCTGAGCTCTGTTCTTGGCAAATACGTGAAACTGACATACATTCATGTGGGGAAAGACATGGCTTTGCTACGATTTCTCTTAGCCCTGGGTTTTCTCTGGGCCTCACGTCAGGGCAACACTGCATAGGATATACTCTGTCTGGAGAGAGTTTCCTGCTTTGTAGTTTGGGGTAGAAAACCCTGATTTTGCAAGTGCCAATTCACCTGATTCATATAGAAAAGAGAATAGAAAAAGGCCTTTTCTCCCTGGGTCCTTTCACAATCTCTAAAAGCTAAAACTCTATAGTTGCTCCTCTGGAAGGATAAATGCACTGCAAGGTAGTTTTTCAGAAGAAGCCTTGAGTTTGCGAGAGCATAGGAGGAATTCATTGCAGGAAAGAGGAAGGCCAAAAAGATTCTCTCCTTATGCCTGCCTTGCTCAGAGGAGTGGATGAAGTCAGGGACTTCTCCCTTTCCCTGAGAAACATGCAGGCCGCTGTTCCCTGTGCGCTCTCTTATTTGTTAAAGCGACTGCAGTTACACACTTTGAACTGTGGAAAGGCACCGGAGTTTCTTAGGATTTCCCCAGGCGCTTTGTTTTCCCTGGGCCAAAAGGAGCCTTCACAATAGCTTAACGCTAACACTGCATACTCCTTCCACTTCCAGACCACGGCTACCGCAAGGCAGGTCTCCGCGGGAAAACTTCCCTTCGCGAAGGGCAGATTGGCCGAGCTCATTGCAGGAAAGCGAAACCAAATGACGCTTTTCTCATTCTAACTGCTTTCGTCCGAGGAATGGATGATGTCCGAGTGTTCTTTTTCTCACTGAGATAAACAAAATCTGAAGTTGCCTCTGAGCTCTGTTCTTGGCAAATACGTGAAACTGACATACATTCATGCGGGGGTTTAAACACATGGCTTAGCTACGATTTCTCTTAGCACTGGGTTTTCTCTGGGCCTCACGTCAGGGCAACACTGCATAGGATTTACTCTGTCTGGAGAGGGTTTCCTGCTTTGTAGTTTGTGCTAGAAAACCCTGCTTTTGCAAGTGCCAATTGACCAGATTCAGGTAGAAAAAAGAATACAAAAAGGCCTTTTCTCCCTGTGTCGTTTCACAATCTCTAAAAGCTAAAAGTCTATAGTTGCTCCTCTGGAAGGATAAATGCACTGCAATGTAGTTTTTCAGAAGAAGCCTTGAGTTTGCGAGAGCATAGGAGGAATTCATTGCAGGAAAGAGGAAGGCCAAAAAGTTTCTCTCCTTATGCCTGCCTTGCTCAGAGGAGTGGATGAAGTCAGGGACTTCTCCCTTTCCCTGAAAAACATGCAGGCCGCTGTTCCCTGTGCGCTCTCTTATTTGTTAAAGCGACTGCAGTTACACACTTTGAACTGTGGAAAGGCACCGGAGGTTGTTAGGATTTCCCCAGGCGCTTTGTTTTCCCTGGGCCAAAAGGAGCCTTCACAGTAGCTTAACGCTAACACTGCATACTCCTTCCACTTCCAGACCACGGGTACCGCAAGGCAGTTCTCCGCGGGAAAACTTCCCTTCGCGAGGGGCAGAATGGCCGAGCTCATTCCAGGAAAGCGAAACCAAATGACGCTTTTCTCATTCTAACTGCTTTCGTCCGAGGAATGGATGAAGTCCGAGTGTTCTTTTCTCACTGAGATATACAAAATCTGATGTTGCCTCTGAGCTCTGTTCTTGGCAAATACGTGAAACTGACATACATTCATGTGGGGAAAGACATGGCTTTGCTACGATTTCTCTTAGCCCTGGGTTTTCTCTGGGCCTCACGTCAGGGCAACACTGCATAGGATATACTCTGTCTGGAGAGAGTTTCCTGCTTTGTAGTTTGGGGTAGAAAACCCTGATTTTGCAAGTGCCAATTCACCTGATTCAGATAGAAAAGAGAATAGAAAAAGGCCTTTTCTCCCTGGGTCCTTTCACAATCTCTAAAAGCTAAAACTCTATAGTTGCTCCTCTGGAAGGATAAATGCACTGCAAGGTAGTTTTTCAGAAGAAGCCTTGAGTTTGCGAGAGCATAGGAGGAATTCATTGCAGGAAAGAGGAAGGCCAAAAAGATTCTCTCCTTATGCCTGCCTTGCTCAGAGGAGTGGATGAAGTCAGGGACTTCTCCCTTTCCCTGAGAAACATGCAGGCCGCTGTTCCCTGTGCGCTCTCTTATTTGTTAAAGCGACTGCAGTTACACACTTTGAACTGTGGAAAGGCACCGGAGTTTCTTAGGATTTCCCCAGGCGCTTTGTTTTCCCTGGGCCAAAAGGAGCCTTCACAATAGCTTAACGCTAACACTGCATACTCCTTCCACTTCCAGACCACGGCTACCGCAAGGCAGGTCTCCGCGGGAAAACTTCCCTTCGCGAAGGGCAGATTGGCCGAGCTCATTGCAGGAAAGCGAAACCAAATGACGCTTTTCTCATTCTAACTGCTTTCGTCCGAGGAATGGATGATGTCCGAGTGTTCTTTTTCTCACTGAGATAAACAAAATCTGAAGTTGCCTCTGAGCTCTGTTCTTGGCAAATACGTGAAACTGACATACATTCATGCGGGGGTTTAAACACATGGCTTAGCTACGATTTCTCTTAGCACTGGGTTTTCTCTGGGCCTCACGTCAGGGCAACACTGCATAGGATTTACTCTGTCTGGAGAGGGTTTCCTGCTTTGTAGTTTGTGCTAGAAAACCCTGCTTTTGCAAGTGCCAATTGACCAGATTCAGGTAGAAAAAAGAATACAAAAAGGCCTTTTCTCCCTGTGTCGTTTCACAATCTCTAAAAGCTAAAAGTCTATAGTTGCTCCTCTGGAAGGATAAATGCACTGCAATGTAGTTTTTCAGAAGAAGCCTTGAGTTTGCGAGAGCATAGGAGGAATTCATTGCAGGAAAGAGGAAGGCCAAAAAGTTTCTCTCCTTATGCCTGCCTTGCTCAGAGGAGTGGATGAAGTCAGGGACTTCTCCCTTTCCCTGAAAAACATGCAGGCCGCTGTTCCCTGTGCGCTCTCTTATTTGTTAAAGCGACTGCAGTTACACACTTTGAACTGTGGAAAGGCACCGGAGGTTGTTAGGATTTCCCCAGGCGCTTTGTTTTCCCTGGGCCAAAAGGAGCCTTCACAGTAGCTTAACGCTAACACTGCATACTCCTTCCACTTCCAGACCACGGGTACCGCAAGGCAGTTCTCCGCGGGAAAACTTCCCTTCGCGAGGGGCAGAATGGCCGAGCTCATTCCAGGAAAGCGAAACCAAATGACGCTTTTCTCATTCTAACTGCTTTCGTCCGAGGAATGGATGAAGTCCGAGTGTTCTTTTCTCACTGAGATATACAAAATCTGATGTTGCCTCTGAGCTCTGTTCTTGGCAAATACGTGAAACTGACATACATTCATGTGGGGAAAGACATGGCTTTGCTACGATTTCTCTTAGCCCTGGGTTTTCTCTGGGCCTCACGTCAGGGCAACACTGCATAGGATATACTCTGTCTGGAGAGAGTTTCCTGCTTTGTAGTTTGGGGTAGAAAACCCTGATTTTGCAAGTGCCAATTCACCTGATTCAGATAGAAAAGAGAATAGAAAAAGGCCTTTTCTCCCTGGGTCCTTTCACAATCTCTAAAAGCTAAAACTCTATAGTTGCTCCTCTGGAAGGATAAATGCACTGCAAGGTAGTTTTTCAGAAGAAGCCTTGAGTTTGCGAGAGCATAGGAGGAATTCATTGCAGGAAAGAGGAAGGCCAAAAAGATTCTCTCCTTATGCCTGCCTTGCTCAGAGGAGTGGATGAAGTCAGGGACTTCTCCCTTTCCCTGAGAAACATGCAGGCCGCTGTTCCCTGTGCGCTCTCTTATTTGTTAAAGCGACTGCAGTTACACACTTTGAACTGTGGAAAGGCACCGGAGTTTCTTAGGATTTCCCCAGGCGCTTTGTTTTCCCTGGGCCAAAAGGAGCCTTCACAATAGCTTAACGCTAACACTGCATACTCCTTCCACTTCCAGACCACGGCTACCGCAAGGCAGGTCTCCGCGGGAAAACTTCCCTTCGCGAAGGGCAGATTGGCCGAGCTCATTGCAGGAAAGCGAAACCAAATGACGCTTTTCTCATTCTAACTGCTTTCGTCCGAGGAATGGATGATGTCCGAGTGTTCTTTTTCTCACTGAGATAAACAAAATCTGAAGTTGCCTCTGAGCTCTGTTCTTGGCAAATACGTGAAACTGACATACATTCATGCGGGGGTTTAAACACATGGCTTAGCTACGATTTCTCTTAGCACTGGGTTTTCTCTGGGCCTCACGTCAGGGCAACACTGCATAGGATTTACTCTGTCTGGAGAGGGTTTCCTGCTTTGTAGTTTGTGCTAGAAAACCCTGCTTTTGCAAGTGCCAATTGACCAGATTCAGGTAGAAAAAAGAATACAAAAAGGCCTTTTCTCCCTGTGTCGTTTCACAATCTCTAAAAGCTAAAAGTCTATAGTTGCTCCTCTGGAAGGATAAATGCACTGCAATGTAGTTTTTCAGAAGAAGCCTTGAGTTTGCGAGAGCATAGGAGGAATTCATTGCAGGAAAGAGGAAGGCCAAAAAGTTTCTCTCCTTATGCCTGCCTTGCTCAGAGGAGTGGATGAAGTCAGGGACTTCTCCCTTTCCCTGAAAAACATGCAGGCCGCTGTTCCCTGTGCGCTCTCTTATTTGTTAAAGCGACTGCAGTTACACACTTTGAACTGTGGAAAGGCACCGGAGGTTGTTAGGATTTCCCCAGGCGCTTTGTTTTCCCTGGGCCAAAAGGAGCCTTCACAGTAGCTTAACGCTAACACTGCATACTCCTTCCACTTCCAGACCACGGGTACCGCAAGGCAGTTCTCCGCGGGAAAACTTCCCTTCGCGAGGGGCAGAATGGCCGAGCTCATTCCAGGAAAGCGAAACCAAATGACGCTTTTCTCATTCTAACTGCTTTCGTCCGAGGAATGGATGAAGTCCGAGTGTTCTTTTCTCACTGAGATATACAAAATCTGATGTTGCCTCTGAGCTCTGTTCTTGGCAAATACGTGAAACTGACATACATTCATGTGGGGAAAGACATGGCTTTGCTACGATTTCTCTTAGCCCTGGGTTTTCTCTGGGCCTCACGTCAGGGCAACACTGCATAGGATATACTCTGTCTGGAGAGAGTTTCCTGCTTTGTAGTTTGGGGTAGAAAACCCTGATTTTGCAAGTGCCAATTCACCTGATTCATATAGAAAAGAGAATAGAAAAAGGCCTTTTCTCCCTGGGTCCTTTCACAATCTCTAAAAGCTAAAACTCTATAGTTGCTCCTCTGGAAGGATAAATGCACTGCAAGGTAGTTTTTCAGAAGAAGCCTTGAGTTTGCGAGAGCATAGGAGGAATTCATTGCAGGAAAGAGGAAGGCCAAAAAGATTCTCTCCTTATGCCTGCCTTGCTCAGAGGAGTGGATGAAGTCAGGGACTTCTCCCTTTCCCTGAGAAACATGCAGGCCGCTGTTCCCTGTGCGCTCTCTTATTTGTTAAAGCGACTGCAGTTACACACTTTGAACTGTGGAAAGGCACCGGAGTTTCTTAGGATTTCCCCAGGCGCTTTGTTTTCCCTGGGCCAAAAGGAGCCTTCACAATAGCTTAACGCTAACACTGCATACTCCTTCCACTTCCAGACCACGGCTACCGCAAGGCAGGTCTCCGCGGGAAAACTTCCCTTCGCGAAGGGCAGATTGGCCGAGCTCATTGCAGGAAAGCGAAACCAAATGACGCTTTTCTCATTCTAACTGCTTTCGTCCGAGGAATGGATGATGTCCGAGTGTTCTTTTTCTCACTGAGATAAACAAAATCTGAAGTTGCCTCTGAGCTCTGTTCTTGGCAAATACGTGAAACTGACATACATTCATGCGGGGGTTTAAACACATGGCTTAGCTACGATTTCTCTTAGCACTGGGTTTTCTCTGGGCCTCACGTCAGGGCAACACTGCATAGGATTTACTCTGTCTGGAGAGGGTTTCCTGCTTTGTAGTTTGTGCTAGAAAACCCTGCTTTTGCAAGTGCCAATTGACCAGATTCAGGTAGAAAAAAGAATACAAAAAGGCCTTTTCTCCCTGTGTCGTTTCACAATCTCTAAAAGCTAAAAGTCTATAGTTGCTCCTCTGGAAGGATAAATGCACTGCAATGTAGTTTTTCAGAAGAAGCCTTGAGTTTGCGAGAGCATAGGAGGAATTCATTGCAGGAAAGAGGAAGGCCAAAAAGTTTCTCTCCTTATGCCTGCCTTGCTCAGAGGAGTGGATGAAGTCAGGGACTTCTCCCTTTCCCTGAAAAACATGCAGGCCGCTGTTCCCTGTGCGCTCTCTTATTTGTTAAAGCGACTGC
Organism: Elephas maximus indicus; assembly: GCF_024166365.1. NCBI lineage: Eukaryota > Metazoa > Chordata > Mammalia > Proboscidea > Elephantidae > Elephas > Elephas maximus. Next base: position 36,525,380 of record NC_064819.1, read on the forward strand.
AGTTACACACTTTGAACTGTGGAAAGGCACCGGAGGTTGTTAGGATTTCCCCAGGCGCTTTGTTTTCCCTGGGCCAAAAGGAGCCTTCACAGTAGCTTAACGCTAACACTGCATACTCCTTCCACTTCCAGACCACGGGTACCGCAAGGCAGTTCTCCGCGGGAAAACTTCCCTTCGCGAGGGGCAGAATGGCCGAGCTCATTCCAGGAAAGCGAAACCAAATGACGCTTTTCTCATTCTAACTGCTTTCGTCCGAGGAATGGATGAAGTCCGAGTGTTCTTTTCTCACTGAGATATACAAAATCTGATGTTGCCTCTGAGCTCTGTTCTTGGCAAATACGTGAAACTGACATACATTCATGTGGGGAAAGACATGGCTTTGCTACGATTTCTCTTAGCCCTGGGTTTTCTCTGGGCCTCACGTCAGGGCAACACTGCATAGGATATACTCTGTCTGGAGAGAGTTTCCTGCTTTGTAGTTTGGGGTAGAAAACCCTGATTTTGCAAGTGCCAATTCACCTGATTCAGATAGAAAAGAGAATAGAAAAAGGCCTTTTCTCCCTGGGTCCTTTCACAATCTCTAAAAGCTAAAACTCTATAGTTGCTCCTCTGGAAGGATAAATGCACTGCAAGGTAGTTTTTCAGAAGAAGCCTTGAGTTTGCGAGAGCATAGGAGGAATTCATTGCAGGAAAGAGGAAGGCCAAAAAGATTCTCTCCTTATGCCTGCCTTGCTCAGAGGAGTGGATGAAGTCAGGGACTTCTCCCTTTCCCTGAGAAACATGCAGGCCGCTGTTCCCTGTGCGCTCTCTTATTTGTTAAAGCGACTGCAGTTACACACTTTGAACTGTGGAAAGGCACCGGAGTTTCTTAGGATTTCCCCAGGCGCTTTGTTTTCCCTGGGCCAAAAGGAGCCTTCACAATAGCTTAACGCTAACACTGCATACTCCTTCCACTTCCAGACCACGGCTACCGCAAGGCAGGTCTCCGCGGGAAAACTTCCCTTCGCGAAGGGCAGATTGGCCGAGCTCATTGCAGGAAAGCGAAACCAAATGACGCTTTTCTCATTCTAACTGCTTTCGTCCGAGGAATGGATGATGTCCGAGTGTTCTTTTTCTCACTGAGATAAACAAAATCTGAAGTTGCCTCTGAGCTCTGTTCTTGGCAAATACGTGAAACTGACATACATTCATGCGGGGGTTTAAACACATGGCTTAGCTACGATTTCTCTTAGCACTGGGTTTTCTCTGGGCCTCACGTCAGGGCAACACTGCATAGGATTTACTCTGTCTGGAGAGGGTTTCCTGCTTTGTAGTTTGTGCTAGAAAACCCTGCTTTTGCAAGTGCCAATTGACCAGATTCAGGTAGAAAAAAGAATACAAAAAGGCCTTTTCTCCCTGTGTCGTTTCACAATCTCTAAAAGCTAAAAGTCTATAGTTGCTCCTCTGGAAGGATAAATGCACTGCAATGTAGTTTTTCAGAAGAAGCCTTGAGTTTGCGAGAGCATAGGAGGAATTCATTGCAGGAAAGAGGAAGGCCAAAAAGTTTCTCTCCTTATGCCTGCCTTGCTCAGAGGAGTGGATGAAGTCAGGGACTTCTCCCTTTCCCTGAAAAACATGCAGGCCGCTGTTCCCTGTGCGCTCTCTTATTTGTTAAAGCGACTGCAGTTACACACTTTGAACTGTGGAAAGGCACCGGAGGTTGTTAGGATTTCCCCAGGCGCTTTGTTTTCCCTGGGCCAAAAGGAGCCTTCACAGTAGCTTAACGCTAACACTGCATACTCCTTCCACTTCCAGACCACGGGTACCGCAAGGCAGTTCTCCGCGGGAAAACTTCCCTTCGCGAGGGGCAGAATGGCCGAGCTCATTCCAGGAAAGCGAAACCAAATGACGCTTTTCTCATTCTAACTGCTTTCGTCCGAGGAATGGATGAAGTCCGAGTGTTCTTTTCTCACTGAGATATACAAAATCTGATGTTGCCTCTGAGCTCTGTTCTTGGCAAATACGTGAAACTGACATACATTCATGTGGGGAAAGACATGGCTTTGCTACGATTTCTCTTAGCCCTGGGTTTTCTCTGGGCCTCACGTCAGGGCAACACTGCATAGGATATACTCTGTCTGGAGAGAGTTTCCTGCTTTGTAGTTTGGGGTAGAAAACCCTGATTTTGCAAGTGCCAATTCACCTGATTCAGATAGAAAAGAGAATAGAAAAAGGCCTTTTCTCCCTGGGTCCTTTCACAATCTCTAAAAGCTAAAACTCTATAGTTGCTCCTCTGGAAGGATAAATGCACTGCAAGGTAGTTTTTCAGAAGAAGCCTTGAGTTTGCGAGAGCATAGGAGGAATTCATTGCAGGAAAGAGGAAGGCCAAAAAGATTCTCTCCTTATGCCTGCCTTGCTCAGAGGAGTGGATGAAGTCAGGGACTTCTCCCTTTCCCTGAGAAACATGCAGGCCGCTGTTCCCTGTGCGCTCTCTTATTTGTTAAAGCGACTGCAGTTACACACTTTGAACTGTGGAAAGGCACCGGAGTTTCTTAGGATTTCCCCAGGCGCTTTGTTTTCCCTGGGCCAAAAGGAGCCTTCACAATAGCTTAACGCTAACACTGCATACTCCTTCCACTTCCAGACCACGGCTACCGCAAGGCAGGTCTCCGCGGGAAAACTTCCCTTCGCGAAGGGCAGATTGGCCGAGCTCATTGCAGGAAAGCGAAACCAAATGACGCTTTTCTCATTCTAACTGCTTTCGTCCGAGGAATGGATGATGTCCGAGTGTTCTTTTTCTCACTGAGATAAACAAAATCTGAAGTTGCCTCTGAGCTCTGTTCTTGGCAAATACGTGAAACTGACATACATTCATGCGGGGGTTTAAACACATGGCTTAGCTACGATTTCTCTTAGCACTGGGTTTTCTCTGGGCCTCACGTCAGGGCAACACTGCATAGGATTTACTCTGTCTGGAGAGGGTTTCCTGCTTTGTAGTTTGTGCTAGAAAACCCTGCTTTTGCAAGTGCCAATTGACCAGATTCAGGTAGAAAAAAGAATACAAAAAGGCCTTTTCTCCCTGTGTCGTTTCACAATCTCTAAAAGCTAAAAGTCTATAGTTGCTCCTCTGGAAGGATAAATGCACTGCAATGTAGTTTTTCAGAAGAAGCCTTGAGTTTGCGAGAGCATAGGAGGAATTCATTGCAGGAAAGAGGAAGGCCAAAAAGTTTCTCTCCTTATGCCTGCCTTGCTCAGAGGAGTGGATGAAGTCAGGGACTTCTCCCTTTCCCTGAAAAACATGCAGGCCGCTGTTCCCTGTGCGCTCTCTTATTTGTTAAAGCGACTGCAGTTACACACTTTGAACTGTGGAAAGGCACCGGAGGTTGTTAGGATTTCCCCAGGCGCTTTGTTTTCCCTGGGCCAAAAGGAGCCTTCACAGTAGCTTAACGCTAACACTGCATACTCCTTCCACTTCCAGACCACGGGTACCGCAAGGCAGTTCTCCGCGGGAAAACTTCCCTTCGCGAGGGGCAGAATGGCCGAGCTCATTCCAGGAAAGCGAAACCAAATGACGCTTTTCTCATTCTAACTGCTTTCGTCCGAGGAATGGATGAAGTCCGAGTGTTCTTTTCTCACTGAGATATACAAAATCTGATGTTGCCTCTGAGCTCTGTTCTTGGCAAATACGTGAAACTGACATACATTCATGTGGGGAAAGACATGGCTTTGCTACGATTTCTCTTAGCCCTGGGTTTTCTCTGGGCCTCACGTCAGGGCAACACTGCATAGGATATACTCTGTCTGGAGAGAGTTTCCTGCTTTGTAGTTTGGGGTAGAAAACCCTGATTTTGCAAGTGCCAATTCACCTGATTCAGATAGAAAAGAGAATAGAAAAAGGCCTTTTCTCCCTGGGTCCTTTCACAATCTCTAAAAGCTAAAACTCTATAGTTGCTCCTCTGGAAGGATAAATGCACTGCAAGGTAGTTTTTCAGAAGAAGCCTTGAGTTTGCGAGAGCATAGGAGGAATTCATTGCAGGAAAGAGGAAGGCCAAAAAGATTCTCTCCTTATGCCTGCCTTGCTCAGAGGAGTGGATGAAGTCAGGGACTTCTCCCTTTCCCTGAGAAACATGCAGGCCGCTGTTCCCTGTGCGCTCTCTTATTTGTTAAAGCGACTGCAGTTACACACTTTGAACTGTGGAAAGGCACCGGAGTTTCTTAGGATTTCCCCAGGCGCTTTGTTTTCCCTGGGCCAAAAGGAGCCTTCACAATAGCTTAACGCTAACACTGCATACTCCTTCCACTTCCAGACCACGGCTACCGCAAGGCAGGTCTCCGCGGGAAAACTTCCCTTCGCGAAGGGCAGATTGGCCGAGCTCATTGCAGGAAAGCGAAACCAAATGACGCTTTTCTCATTCTAACTGCTTTCGTCCGAGGAATGGATGATGTCCGAGTGTTCTTTTTCTCACTGAGATAAACAAAATCTGAAGTTGCCTCTGAGCTCTGTTCTTGGCAAATACGTGAAACTGACATACATTCATGCGGGGGTTTAAACACATGGCTTAGCTACGATTTCTCTTAGCACTGGGTTTTCTCTGGGCCTCACGTCAGGGCAACACTGCATAGGATTTACTCTGTCTGGAGAGGGTTTCCTGCTTTGTAGTTTGTGCTAGAAAACCCTGCTTTTGCAAGTGCCAATTGACCAGATTCAGGTAGAAAAAAGAATACAAAAAGGCCTTTTCTCCCTGTGTCGTTTCACAATCTCTAAAAGCTAAAAGTCTATAGTTGCTCCTCTGGAAGGATAAATGCACTGCAATGTAGTTTTTCAGAAGAAGCCTTGAGTTTGCGAGAGCATAGGAGGAATTCATTGCAGGAAAGAGGAAGGCCAAAAAGTTTCTCTCCTTATGCCTGCCTTGCTCAGAGGAGTGGATGAAGTCAGGGACTTCTCCCTTTCCCTGAAAAACATGCAGGCCGCTGTTCCCTGTGCGCTCTCTTATTTGTTAAAGCGACTGCAGTTACACACTTTGAACTGTGGAAAGGCACCGGAGGTTGTTAGGATTTCCCCAGGCGCTTTGTTTTCCCTGGGCCAAAAGGAGCCTTCACAGTAGCTTAACGCTAACACTGCATACTCCTTCCACTTCCAGACCACGGGTACCGCAAGGCAGTTCTCCGCGGGAAAACTTCCCTTCGCGAGGGGCAGAATGGCCGAGCTCATTCCAGGAAAGCGAAACCAAATGACGCTTTTCTCATTCTAACTGCTTTCGTCCGAGGAATGGATGAAGTCCGAGTGTTCTTTTCTCACTGAGATATACAAAATCTGATGTTGCCTCTGAGCTCTGTTCTTGGCAAATACGTGAAACTGACATACATTCATGTGGGGAAACACATGGCTTTGCTACGATTTCTCTTAGCCCTGGGTTTTCTCTGGGCCTCACGTCAGGGCAACACTGCATAGGATATACTCTGTCTGGAGAGAGTTTCCTGCTTTGTAGTTTGGGGTAGAAAACCCTGATTTTGCAAGTGCCAATTCACCTGATTCAGATAGAAAAGAGAATAGAAAAAGGCCTTTTCTCCCTGGGTCCTTTCACAATCTCTAAAAGCTAAAACTCTATAGTTGCTCCTCTGGAAGGATAAATGCACTGCAAGGTAGTTTTTCAGAAGAAGCCTTGAGTTTGCGAGAGCATAGGAGGAATTCATTGCAGGAAAGAGGAAGGCCAAAAAGATTCTCTCCTTATGCCTGCCTTGCTCAGAGGAGTGGATGAAGTCAGGGACTTCTCCCTTTCCCTGAGAAACATGCAGGCCGCTGTTCCCTGTGCGCTCTCTTATTTGTTAAAGCGACTGCAGTTACACACTTTGAACTGTGGAAAGGCACCGGAGTTTCTTAGGATTTCCCCAGGCGCTTTGTTTTCCCTGGGCCAAAAGGAGCCTTCACAATAGCTTAACGCTAACACTGCATACTCCTTCCACTTCCAGACCACGGCTACCGCAAGGCAGGTCTCCGCGGGAAAACTTCCCTTCGCGAAGGGCAGATTGGCCGAGCTCATTGCAGGAAAGCGAAACCAAATGACGCTTTTCTCATTCTAACTGCTTTCGTCCGAGGAATGGATGATGTCCGAGTGTTCTTTTTCTCACTGAGATAAACAAAATCTGAAGTTGCCTCTGAGCTCTGTTCTTGGCAAATACGTGAAACTGACATACATTCATGCGGGGGTTTAAACACATGGCTTAGCTACGATTTCTCTTAGCACTGGGTTTTCTCTGGGCCTCACGTCAGGGCAACACTGCATAGGATTTACTCTGTCTGGAGAGGGTTTCCTGCTTTGTAGTTTGTGCTAGAAAACCCTGCTTTTGCAAGTGCCAATTGACCAGATTCAGGTAGAAAAAAGAATACAAAAAGGCCTTTTCTCCCTGTGTCGTTTCACAATCTCTAAAAGCTAAAAGTCTATAGTTGCTCCTCTGGAAGGATAAATGCACTGCAATGTAGTTTTTCAGAAGAAGCCTTGAGTTTGCGAGAGCATAGGAGGAATTCATTGCAGGAAAGAGGAAGGCCAAAAAGTTTCTCTCCTTATGCCTGCCTTGCTCAGAGGAGTGGATGAAGTCAGGGACTTCTCCCTTTCCCTGAAAAACATGCAGGCCGCTGTTCCCTGTGCGCTCTCTTATTTGTTAAAGCGACTGCAGTTACACACTTTGAACTGTGGAAAGGCACCGGAGGTTGTTAGGATTTCCCCAGGCGCTTTGTTTTCCCTGGGCCAAAAGGAGCCTTCACAGTAGCTTAACGCTAACACTGCATACTCCTTCCACTTCCAGACCACGGGTACCGCAAGGCAGTTCTCCGCGGGAAAACTTCCCTTCGCGAGGGGCAGAATGGCCGAGCTCATTCCAGGAAAGCGAAACCAAATGACGCTTTTCTCATTCTAACTGCTTTCGTCCGAGGAATGGATGAAGTCCGAGTGTTCTTTTCTCACTGAGATATACAAAATCTGATGTTGCCTCTGAGCTCTGTTCTTGGCAAATACGTGAAACTGACATACATTCATGTGGGGAAACACATGGCTTTGCTACGATTTCTCTTAGCCCTGGGTTTTCTCTGGGCCTCACGTCAGGGCAACACTGCATAGGATATACTCTGTCTGGAGAGAGTTTCCTGCTTTGTAGTTTGGGGTAGAAAACCCTGATTTTGCAAGTGCCAATTCACCTGATTCAGATAGAAAAGAGAATAGAAAAAGGCCTTTTCTCCCTGGGTCCTTTCACAATCTCTAAAAGCTAAAACTCTATAGTTGCTCCTCTGGAAGGATAAATGCACTGCAAGGTAGTTTTTCAGAAGAAGCCTTGAGTTTGCGAGAGCATAGGAGGAATTCATTGCAGGAAAGAGGAAGGCCAAAAAGATTCTCTCCTTATGCCTGCCTTGCTCAGAGGAGTGGATGAAGTCAGGGACTTCTCCCTTTCCCTGAGAAACATGCAGGCCGCTGTTCCCTGTGCGCTCTCTTATTTGTTAAAGCGACTGCAGTTACACACTTTGAACTGTGGAAAGGCACCGGAGTTTCTTAGGATTTCCCCAGGCGCTTTGTTTTCCCTGGGCCAAAAGGAGCCTTCACAATAGCTTAACGCTAACACTGCATACTCCTTCCACTTCCAGACCACGGCTACCGCAAGGCAGGTCTCCGCGGGAAAACTTCCCTTCGCGAAGGGCAGATTGGCCGAGCTCATTGCAGGAAAGCGAAACCAAATGACGCTTTTCTCATTCTAACTGCTTTCGTCCGAGGAATGGATGATGTCCGAGTGTTCTTTTTCTCACTGAGATAAACAAAATCTGAAGTTGCCTCTGAGCTCTGTTCTTGGCAAATACGTGAAACTGACATACATTCATGCGGGGGTTTAAACACATGGCTTAGCTACGATTTCTCTTAGCACTGGGTTTTCTCTGGGCCTCACGTCAGGGCAACACTGCATAGGATTTACTCTGTCTGGAGAGGGTTTCCTGCTTTGTAGTTTGTGCTAGAAAACCCTGCTTTTGCAAGTGCCAATTGACCAGATTCAGGTAGAAAAAAGAATACAAAAAGGCCTTTTCTCCCTGTGTCGTTTCACAATCTCTAAAAGCTAAAAGTCTATAGTTGCTCCTCTGGAAGGATAAATGCACTGCAATGTAGTTTTTCAGAAGAAGCCTTGAGTTTGCGAGAGCATAGGAGGAATTCATTGCAGGAAAGAGGAAGGCCAAAAAGTTTCTCTCCTTATGCCTGCCTTGCTCAGAGGAGTGGATGAAGTCAGGGACTTCTCCCTTTCCCTGAAAAACATGCAGGCCGCTGTTCCCTGTGCGCTCTCTTATTTGTTAAAGCGACTGCAGTTACACACTTTGAACTGTGGAAAGGCACCGGAGGTTGTTAGGATTTCCCCAGGCGCTTTGTTTTCCCTGGGCCAAAAGGAGCCTTCACAGTAGCTTAACGCTAACACTGCATACTCCTTCCACTTCCAGACCACGGGTACCGCAAGGCAGTTCTCCGCGGGAAAACTTCCCTTCGCGAGGGGCAGAATGGCCGAGCTCATTCCAGGAAAGCGAAACCAAATGACGCTTTTCTCATTCTAACTGCTTTCGTCCGAGGAATGGATGAAGTCCGAGTGTTCTTTTTCTCACTGAGATACACAAAATCTGATGTTGCCTCTGAGCTCTGTTCTTGGCAAATACGTGAAACTGACATACATTCATGTGGGGAAACACATGGCTTTGCTACGATTTCTCTTAGCACTGGGTTTTCTCTGGGCCTCACGTCCGGGCAACACTGCATAGGATTTACTCTGTCTGGAGAGAGTTTCCTGCTTTGTAGTTTGTGCTAGAAAACCTTGCTTTAGCAAGTGCCAATTGACCAGATTCAGGTAGAAAAAAGAATACAAAAAGGCCTTTTCTCCCTGTGTCCTTTCACAATCTCTAAAAGCTAAAAGTCTATAGTTGCTCCTCTGGAAGGATAAATGCACTGCAATGTAGTTTTTCAGAAGAAGCCTTGAGTTTGCGAGAGCATAGGAGGAATTCATTGCAGGAAAGAGGAAGGCCAAAAAGGTTCTCTCCTTATGCCTGCCTTGCTCAGAGGAGTGGATGAAGTCAGGGACTTCTCCCTTTCCCTGAGAAACATGCAGGCCGCTGTTCCCTGTGCGCTCTCTTATTTGTTAAAGCGACTGCAGTTACACACTTTGAACTGTGGAAAGGCACCGGAGTTTCTTAGGATTTCCCCAGGCGCTTTGTTTTCCCTGGGCCAAAAGGAGCCTTCACAATAGCTTAACGCTAACACTGCATACTCCTTCCACTTCCGGACTACGGCTACCGCAAGGCAGGTCTCCGCGGGAAAACTTCCCTTCGCGAAGGGCAGATTGGCCGAGCTCATTGCAGGAAAGCGAAACCAAATGACGCTTTTCTCATTCTAACTGCTTTCGTCCGAGGAATGGATGATGTCCGAGTGTTCTTTTTCTCACTGAGATAAACAAAATCTGAAGTTGCCTCTGAGCTCTGTTCTTGGCAAATACGTGAAACACATACATTCATGCGGGGGTTTAAACACATGGCTTAGCTACGATTTCTCTTAGCACTGGGTTTTCTCTGGGCCTCACGTCAGGGCAACACTGCATAGGATTTACTCTGTCTGGAGAGGGTTTCCTGCTTTGTAGTTTGTGCTAGAAAACCCTGCTTTTGCAAGTGCCAATTGACCAGATTCAGGTAGAAAAAAGAATACAAAAAGGCCTTTTCTCCCTGTGTCGTTTCACAATCTCTAAAAGCTAAAAGTCTATAGTTGCTCCTCTGGAAGGATAAATGCACTGCAATGTAGTTTTTCAGAAGAAGCCTTGAGTTTGCGAGAGCATAGGAGGAATTCATTGCAGGAAAGAGGAAGGCCAAAAAGTTTCTCTCCTTATGCCTGCCTTGCTCAGAGGAGTGGATGAAGTCAGGGACTTCTCCCTTTCCCTGAAAAACATGCAGGCCGCTGTTCCCTGTGCGCTCTCTTATTTGTTAAAGCGACTGCAGTTACACACTTTGAACTGTGGAAAGGCACCGGAGGTTGTTAGGATTTCCCCAGGCGCTTTGTTTTCCCTGGGCCAAAAGGAGCCTTCACAGTAGCTTAACGCTAACACTGCATACTCCTTCCACTTCCAGACCACGGGTACCGCAAGGCAGTTCTCCGCGGGAAAACTTCCCTTCGCGAGGGGCAGAATGGCCGAGCTCATTCCAGGAAAGCGAAACCAAATGACGCTTTTCTCATTCTAACTGCTTTCGTCCGAGGAATGGATGAAGTCCGAGTGTTCTTTTCTCACTGAGATATACAAAATCTGATGTTGCCTCTGAGCTCTGTTCTTGGCAAATACGTGAAACTGACATACATTCATGTGGGGAAAGACATGGCTTTGCTACGATTTCTCTTAGCCCTGGGTTTTCTCTGGGCCTCACGTCAGGGCAACACTGCATAGGATATACTCTGTCTGGAGAGAGTTTCCTGCTTTGTAGTTTGGGGTAGAAAACCCTGATTTTGCAAGTGCCAATTCACCTGATTCAGATAGAAAAGAGAATAGAAAAAGGCCTTTTCTCCCTGGGTCCTTTCACAATCTCTAAAAGCTAAAACTCTATAGTTGCTCCTCTGGAAGGATAAATGCACTGCAAGGTAGTTTTTCAGAAGAAGCCTTGAGTTTGCGAGAGCATAGGAGGAATTCATTGCAGGAAAGAGGAAGGCCAAAAAGATTCTCTCCTTATGCCTGCCTTGCTCAGAGGAGTGGATGAAGTCAGGGACTTCTCCCTTTCCCTGAGAAACATGCAGGCCGCTGTTCCCTGTGCGCTCTCTTATTTGTTAAAGCGACTGCAGTTACACACTTTGAACTGTGGAAAGGCACCGGAGTTTCTTAGGATTTCCCCAGGCGCTTTGTTTTCCCTGGGCCAAAAGGAGCCTTCACAATAGCTTAACGCTAACACTGCATACTCCTTCCACTTCCAGACCACGGCTACCGCAAGGCAGGTCTCCGCGGGAAAACTTCCCTTCGCGAAGGGCAGATTGGCCGAGCTCATTGCAGGAAAGCGAAACCAAATGACGCTTTTCTCATTCTAACTGCTTTCGTCCGAGGAATGGATGATGTCCGAGTGTTCTTTTTCTCACTGAGATAAACAAAATCTGAAGTTGCCTCTGAGCTCTGTTCTTGGCAAATACGTGAAACTGACATACATTCATGCGGGGGTTTAAACACATGGCTTAGCTACGATTTCTCTTAGCACTGGGTTTTCTCTGGGCCTCACGTCAGGGCAACACTGCATAGGATTTACTCTGTCTGGAGAGGGTTTCCTGCTTTGTAGTTTGTGCTAGAAAACCCTGCTTTTGCAAGTGCCAATTGACCAGATTCAGGTAGAAAAAAGAATACAAAAAGGCCTTTTCTCCCTGTGTCGTTTCACAATCTCTAAAAGCTAAAAGTCTATAGTTGCTCCTCTGGAAGGATAAATGCACTGCAATGTAGTTTTTCAGAAGAAGCCTTGAGTTTGCGAGAGCATAGGAGGAATTCATTGCAGGAAAGAGGAAGGCCAAAAAGTTTCTCTCCTTATGCCTGCCTTGCTCAGAGGAGTGGATGAAGTCAGGGACTTCTCCCTTTCCCTGAAAAACATGCAGGCCGCTGTTCCCTGTGCGCTCTCTTATTTGTTAAAGCGACTGCAGTTACACACTTTGAACTGTGGAAAGGCACCGGAGGTTGTTAGGATTTCCCCAGGCGCTTTGTTTTCCCTGGGCCAAAAGGAGCCTTCACAGTAGCTTAACGCTAACACTGCATACTCCTTCCACTTCCAGACCACGGGTACCGCAAGGCAGTTCTCCGCGGGAAAACTTCCCTTCGCGAGGGGCAGAATGGCCGAGCTCATTCCAGGAAAGCGAAACCAAATGACGCTTTTCTCATTCTAACTGCTTTCGTCCGAGGAATGGATGAAGTCCGAGTGTTCTTTTCTCACTGAGATATACAAAATCTGATGTTGCCTCTGAGCTCTGTTCTTGGCAAATACGTGAAACTGACATACATTCATGTGGGGAAAGACATGGCTTTGCTACGATTTCTCTTAGCCCTGGGTTTTCTCTGGGCCTCACGTCAGGGCAACACTGCATAGGATATACTCTGTCTGGAGAGAGTTTCCTGCTTTGTAGTTTGGGGTAGAAAACCCTGATTTTGCAAGTGCCAATTCACCTGATTCAGATAGAAAAGAGAATAGAAAAAGGCCTTTTCTCCCTGGGTCCTTTCACAATCTCTAAAAGCTAAAACTCTATAGTTGCTCCTCTGGAAGGATAAATGCACTGCAAGGTAGTTTTTCAGAAGAAGCCTTGAGTTTGCGAGAGCATAGGAGGAATTCATTGCAGGAAAGAGGAAGGCCAAAAAGATTCTCTCCTTATGCCTGCCTTGCTCAGAGGAGTGGATGAAGTCAGGGACTTCTCCCTTTCCCTGAGAAACATGCAGGCCGCTGTTCCCTGTGCGCTCTCTTATTTGTTAAAGCGACTGCAGTTACACACTTTGAACTGTGGAAAGGCACCGGAGTTTCTTAGGATTTCCCCAGGCGCTTTGTTTTCCCTGGGCCAAAAGGAGCCTTCACAATAGCTTAACGCTAACACTGCATACTCCTTCCACTTCCAGACCACGGCTACCGCAAGGCAGGTCTCCGCGGGAAAACTTCCCTTCGCGAAGGGCAGATTGGCCGAGCTCATTGCAGGAAAGCGAAACCAAATGACGCTTTTCTCATTCTAACTGCTTTCGTCCGAGGAATGGATGATGTCCGAGTGTTCTTTTTCTCACTGAGATAAACAAAATCTGAAGTTGCCTCTGAGCTCTGTTCTTGGCAAATACGTGAAACTGACATACATTCATGCGGGGGTTTAAACACATGGCTTAGCTACGATTTCTCTTAGCACTGGGTTTTCTCTGGGCCTCACGTCAGGGCAACACTGCATAGGATTTACTCTGTCTGGAGAGGGTTTCCTGCTTTGTAGTTTGTGCTAGAAAACCCTGCTTTTGCAAGTGCCAATTGACCAGATTCAGGTAGAAAAAAGAATACAAAAAGGCCTTTTCTCCCTGTGTCGTTTCACAATCTCTAAAAGCTAAAAGTCTATAGTTGCTCCTCTGGAAGGATAAATGCACTGCAATGTAGTTTTTCAGAAGAAGCCTTGAGTTTGCGAGAGCATAGGAGGAATTCATTGCAGGAAAGAGGAAGGCCAAAAAGTTTCTCTCCTTATGCCTGCCTTGCTCAGAGGAGTGGATGAAGTCAGGGACTTCTCCCTTTCCCTGAAAAACATGCAGGCCGCTGTTCCCTGTGCGCTCTCTTATTTGTTAAAGCGACTGCAGTTACACACTTTGAACTGTGGAAAGGCACCGGAGGTTGTTAGGATTTCCCCAGGCGCTTTGTTTTCCCTGGGCCAAAAGGAGCCTTCACAGTAGCTTAACGCTAACACTGCATACTCCTTCCACTTCCAGACCACGGGTACCGCAAGGCAGTTCTCCGCGGGAAAACTTCCCTTCGCGAGGGGCAGAATGGCCGAGCTCATTCCAGGAAAGCGAAACCAAATGACGCTTTTCTCATTCTAACTGCTTTCGTCCGAGGAATGGATGAAGTCCGAGTGTTCTTTTCTCACTGAGATATACAAAATCTGATGTTGCCTCTGAGCTCTGTTCTTGGCAAATACGTGAAACTGACATACATTCATGTGGGGAAACACATGGCTTTGCTACGATTTCTCTTAGCCCTGGGTTTTCTCTGGGCCTCACGTCAGGGCAACACTGCATAGGATTTACTCTGTCTGGAGAGAGTTTCCTGCTTTGTAGTTTGGGGTAGAAAACCCTGATTTTGCAAGTGCCAATTCACCTGATTCAGATAGAAAAGAGAATAGAAAAAGGCCTTTTCTCCCTGGGTCCTTTCACAATCTCTAAAAGCTAAAACTCTATAGTTGCTCCTCTGGAAGGATAAATGCACTGCAAGGTAGTTTTTCAGAAGAAGCCTTGAGTTTGCGAGAGCATAGGAGGAATTCATTGCAGGAAAGAGGAAGGCCAAAAAGATTCTCTCCTTATGCCTGCCTTGCTCAGAGGAGTGGATGAAGTCAGGGACTTCTCCCTTTCCCTGAGAAACATGCAGGCCGCTGTTCCCTGTGCGCTCTCTTATTTGTTAAAGCGACTGCAGTTACACACTTTGAACTGTGGAAAGGCACCGGAGTTTCTTAGGATTTCCCCAGGCGCTTTGTTTTCCCTGGGCCAAAAGGAGCCTTCACAATAGCTTAACGCTAACACTGCATACTCCTTCCACTTCCAGACCACGGCTACCGCAAGGCAGGTCTCCGCGGGAAAACTTCCCTTCGCGAAGGGCAGATTGGCCGAGCTCATTGCAGGAAAGCGAAACCAAATGACGCTTTTCTCATTCTAACTGCTTTCGTCCGAGGAATGGATGATGTCCGAGTGTTCTTTTTCTCACTGAGATAAACAAAATCTGAAGTTGCCTCTGAGCTCTGTTCTTGGCAAATACGTGAAACTGACATACATTCATGCGGGGGTTTAAACACATGGCTTAGCTACGATTTCTCTTAGCACTGGGTTTTCTCTGGGCCTCACGTCAGGGCAACACTGCATAGGATTTACTCTGTCTGGAGAGGGTTTCCTGCTTTGTAGTTTGTGCTAGAAAACCCTGCTTTTGCAAGTGCCAATTGACCAGATTCAGGTAGAAAAAAGAATACAAAAAGGCCTTTTCTCCCTGTGTCGTTTCACAATCTCTAAAAGCTAAAAGTCTATAGTTGCTCCTCTGGAAGGATAAATGCACTGCAATGTAGTTTTTCAGAAGAAGCCTTGAGTTTGCGAGAGCATAGGAGGAATTCATTGCAGGAAAGAGGAAGGCCAAAAAGTTTCTCTCCTTATGCCTGCCTTGCTCAGAGGAGTGGATGAAGTCAGGGACTTCTCCCTTTCCCTGAAAAACATGCAGGCCGCTGTTCCCTGTGCGCTCTCTTATTTGTTAAAGCGACTGCAGTTACACACTTTGAACTGTGGAAAGGCACCGGAGGTTGTTAGGATTTCCCCAGGCGCTTTGTTTTCCCTGGGCCAAAAGGAGCCTTCACAGTAGCTTAACGCTAACACTGCATACTCCTTCCACTTCCAGACCACGGGTACCGCAAGGCAGTTCTCCGCGGGAAAACTTCCCTTCGCGAGGGGCAGAATGGCCGAGCTCATTCCAGGAAAGCGAAACCAAATGACGCTTTTCTCATTCTAACTGCTTTCGTCCGAGGAATGGATGAAGTCCGAGTGTTCTTTTCTCACTGAGATATACAAAATCTGATGTTGCCTCTGAGCTCTGTTCTTGGCAAATACGTGAAACTGACATACATTCATGTGGGGAAACACATGGCTTTGCTACGATTTCTCTTAGCCCTGGGTTTTCTCTGGGCCTCACGTCAGGGCAACACTGCATAGGATATACTCTGTCTGGAGAGAGTTTCCTGCTTTGTAGTTTGGGGTAGAAAACCCTGATTTTGCAAGTGCCAATTCACCTGATTCAGATAGAAAAGAGAATAGAAAAAGGCCTTTTCTCCCTGGGTCCTTTCACAATCTCTAAAAGCTAAAACTCTATAGTTGCTCCTCTGGAAGGATAAATGCACTGCAAGGTAGTTTTTCAGAAGAAGCCTTGAGTTTGCGAGAGCATAGGAGGAATTCATTGCAGGAAAGAGGAAGGCCAAAAAGATTCTCTCCTTATGCCTGCCTTGCTCAGAGGAGTGGATGAAGTCAGGGACTTCTCCCTTTCCCTGAGAAACATGCAGGCCGCTGTTCCCTGTGCGCTCTCTTATTTGTTAAAGCGACTGCAGTTACACACTTTGAACTGTGGAAAGGCACCGGAGTTTCTTAGGATTTCCCCAGGCGCTTTGTTTTCCCTGGGCCAAAAGGAGCCTTCACAATAGCTTAACGCTAACACTGCATACTCCTTCCACTTCCAGACCACGGCTACCGCAAGGCAGGTCTCCGCGGGAAAACTTCCCTTCGCGAAGGGCAGATTGGCCGAGCTCATTGCAGGAAAGCGAAACCAAATGACGCTTTTCTCATTCTAACTGCTTTCGTCCGAGGAATGGATGATGTCCGAGTGTTCTTTTTCTCACTGAGATAAACAAAATCTGAAGTTGCCTCTGAGCTCTGTTCTTGGCAAATACGTGAAACTGACATACATTCATGCGGGGGTTTAAACACATGGCTTAGCTACGATTTCTCTTAGCACTGGGTTTTCTCTGGGCCTCACGTCAGGGCAACACTGCATAGGATTTACTCTGTCTGGAGAGGGTTTCCTGCTTTGTAGTTTGTGCTAGAAAACCCTGCTTTTGCAAGTGCCAATTGACCAGATTCAGGTAGAAAAAAGAATACAAAAAGGCCTTTTCTCCCTGTGTCGTTTCACAATCTCTAAAAGCTAAAAGTCTATAGTTGCTCCTCTGGAAGGATAAATGCACTGCAATGTAGTTTTTCAGAAGAAGCCTTGAGTTTGCGAGAGCATAGGAGGAATTCATTGCAGGAAAGAGGAAGGCCAAAAAGTTTCTCTCCTTATGCCTGCCTTGCTCAGAGGAGTGGATGAAGTCAGGGACTTCTCCCTTTCCCTGAAAAACATGCAGGCCGCTGTTCCCTGTGCGCTCTCTTATTTGTTAAAGCGACTGCAGTTACACACTTTGAACTGTGGAAAGGCACCGGAGGTTGTTAGGATTTCCCCAGGCGCTTTGTTTTCCCTGGGCCAAAAGGAGCCTTCACAGTAGCTTAACGCTAACACTGCATACTCCTTCCACTTCCAGACCACGGGTACCGCAAGGCAGTTCTCCGCGGGAAAACTTCCCTTCGCGAGGGGCAGAATGGCCGAGCTCATTCCAGGAAAGCGAAACCAAATGACGCTTTTCTCATTCTAACTGCTTTCGTCCGAGGAATGGATGAAGTCCGAGTGTTCTTTTTCTCACTGAGATACACAAAATCTGATGTTGCCTCTGAGCTCTGTTCTTGGCAAATACGTGAAACTGACATACATTCATGTGGGGAAACACATGGCTTTGCTACGATTTCTCTTAGCACTGGGTTTTCTCTGGGCCTCACGTCCGGGCAACACTGCATAGGATTTACTCTGTCTGGAGAGAGTTTCCTGCTTTGTAGTTTGTGCTAGAAAACCTTGCTTTAGCAAGTGCCAATTGACCAGATTCAGGTAGAAAAAAGAATACAAAAAGGCCTTTTCTCCCTGTGTCCTTTCACAATCTCTAAAAGCTAAAAGTCTATAGTTGCTCCTCTGGAAGGATAAATGCACTGCAATGTAGTTTTTCAGAAGAAGCCTTGAGTTTGCGAGAGCATAGGAGGAATTCATTGCAGGAAAGAGGAAGGCCAAAAAGGTTCTCTCCTTATGCCTGCCTTGCTCAGAGGAGTGGATGAAGTCAGGGACTTCTCCCTTTCCCTGAGAAACATGCAGGCCGCTGTTCCCTGTGCGCTCTCTTATTTGTTAAAGCGACTGCAGTTACACACTTTGAACTGTGGAAAGGCACCGGAGTTTCTTAGGATTTCCCCAGGCGCTTTGTTTTCCCTGGGCCAAAAGGAGCCTTCACAATAGCTTAACGCTAACACTGCATACTCCTTCCACTTCCGGACTACGGCTACCGCAAGGCAGGTCTCCGCGGGAAAACTTCCCTTCGCGAAGGGCAGATTGGCCGAGCTCATTGCAGGAAAGCGAAACCAAATGACGCTTTTCTCATTCTAACTGCTTTCGTCCGAGGAATGGATGATGTCCGAGTGTTCTTTTTCTCACTGAGATAAACAAAATCTGAAGTTGCCTCTGAGCTCTGTTCTTGGCAAATACGTGAAACTGACATACATTCATGCGGGGGTTTAAACACATGGCTTAGCTACGATTTCTCTTAGCACTGGGTTTTCTCTGGGCCTCACGTCAGGGCAACACTGCATAGGATTTACTCTGTCTGGAGAGGGTTTCCTGCTTTGTAGTTTGTGCTAGAAAACCCTGCTTTTGCAAGTGCCAATTGACCAGATTCAGGTAGAAAAAAGAATACAAAAAGGCCTTTTCTCCCTGTGTCGTTTCACAATCTCTAAAAGCTAAAAGTCTATAGTTGCTCCTCTGGAAGGATAAATGCACTGCAATGTAGTTTTTCAGAAGAAGCCTTGAGTTTGCGAGAGCATAGGAGGAATTCATTGCAGGAAAGAGGAAGGCCAAAAAGTTTCTCTCCTTATGCCTGCCTTGCTCAGAGGAGTGGATGAAGTCAGGGACTTCTCCCTTTCCCTGAAAAACATGCAGGCCGCTGTTCCCTGTGCGCTCTCTTATTTGTTAAAGCGACTGCAGTTACACACTTTGAACTGTGGAAAGGCACCGGAGGTTGTTAGGATTTCCCCAGGCGCTTTGTTTTCCCTGGGCCAAAAGGAGCCTTCACAGTAGCTTAACGCTAACACTGCATACTCCTTCCACTTCCAGACCACGGGTACCGCAAGGCAGTTCTCCGCGGGAAAACTTCCCTTCGCGAGGGGCAGAATGGCCGAGCTCATTCCAGGAAAGCGAAACCAAATGACGCTTTTCTCATTCTAACTGCTTTCGTCCGAGGAATGGATGAAGTCCGAGTGTTCTTTTCTCACTGAGATATACAAAATCTGATGTTGCCTCTGAGCTCTGTTCTTGGCAAATACGTGAAACTGACATACATTCATGTGGGGAAAGACATGGCTTTGCTACGATTTCTCTTAGCCCTGGGTTTTCTCTGGGCCTCACGTCAGGGCAACACTGCATAGGATATACTCTGTCTGGAGAGAGTTTCCTGCTTTGTAGTTTGGGGTAGAAAACCCTGATTTTGCAAGTGCCAATTCACCTGATTCAGATAGAAAAGAGAATAGAAAAAGGCCTTTTCTCCCTGGGTCCTTTCACAATCTCTAAAAGCTAAAACTCTATAGTTGCTCCTCTGGAAGGATAAATGCACTGCAAGGTAGTTTTTCAGAAGAAGCCTTGAGTTTGCGAGAGCATAGGAGGAATTCATTGCAGGAAAGAGGAAGGCCAAAAAGATTCTCTCCTTATGCCTGCCTTGCTCAGAGGAGTGGATGAAGTCAGGGACTTCTCCCTTTCCCTGAGAAACATGCAGGCCGCTGTTCCCTGTGCGCTCTCTTATTTGTTAAAGCGACTGCAGTTACACACTTTGAACTGTGGAAAGGCACCGGAGTTTCTTAGGATTTCCCCAGGCGCTTTGTTTTCCCTGGGCCAAAAGGAGCCTTCACAATAGCTTAACGCTAACACTGCATACTCCTTCCACTTCCAGACCACGGCTACCGCAAGGCAGGTCTCCGCGGGAAAACTTCCCTTCGCGAAGGGCAGATTGGCCGAGCTCATTGCAGGAAAGCGAAACCAAATGACGCTTTTCTCATTCTAACTGCTTTCGTCCGAGGAATGGATGATGTCCGAGTGTTCTTTTTCTCACTGAGATAAACAAAATCTGAAGTTGCCTCTGAGCTCTGTTCTTGGCAAATACGTGAAACTGACATACATTCATGCGGGGGTTTAAACACATGGCTTAGCTACGATTTCTCTTAGCACTGGGTTTTCTCTGGGCCTCACGTCAGGGCAACACTGCATAGGATTTACTCTGTCTGGAGAGGGTTTCCTGCTTTGTAGTTTGTGCTAGAAAACCCTGCTTTTGCAAGTGCCAATTGACCAGATTCAGGTAGAAAAAAGAATACAAAAAGGCCTTTTCTCCCTGTGTCCTTTCACAATCTCTAAAAGCTAAAAGTCTATAGTTGCTCCTCTGGAAGGATAAATGCACTGCAATGTAGTTTTTCAGAAGAAGCCTTGAGTTTGCGAGAGCATAGGAGGAATTCATTGCAGGAAAGAGGAAGGCCAAAAAGTTTCTCTCCTTATGCCTGCCTTGCTCAGAGGAGTGGATGAAGTCAGGGACTTCTCCCTTTCCCTGAAAAACATGCAGGCCGCTGTTCCCTGTGCGCTCTCTTATTTGTTAAAGCGACTGCAGTTACACACTTTGAACTGTGGAAAGGCACCGGAGGTTGTTAGGATTTCCCCAGGCGCTTTGTTTTCCCTGGGCCAAAAGGAGCCTTCACAGTAGCTTAACGCTAACACTGCATACTCCTTCCACTTCCAGACCACGGGTACCGCAAGGCAGTTCTCCGCGGGAAAACTTCCCTTCGCGAGGGGCAGAATGGCCGAGCTCATTCCAGGAAAGCGAAACCAAATGACGCTTTTCTCATTCTAACTGCTTTCGTCCGAGGAATGGATGAAGTCCGAGTGTTCTTTTCTCACTGAGATATACAAAATCTGATGTTGCCTCTGAGCTCTGTTCTTGGCAAATACGTGAAACTGACATACATTCATGTGGGGAAAGACATGGCTTTGCTACGATTTCTCTTAGCCCTGGGTTTTCTCTGGGCCTCACGTCAGGGCAACACTGCATAGGATATACTCTGTCTGGAGAGAGTTTCCTGCTTTGTAGTTTGGGGTAGAAAACCCTGATTTTGCAAGTGCCAATTCACCTGATTCATATAGAAAAGAGAATAGAAAAAGGCCTTTTCTCCCTGGGTCCTTTCACAATCTCTAAAAGCTAAAACTCTATAGTTGCTCCTCTGGAAGGATAAATGCACTGCAAGGTAGTTTTTCAGAAGAAGCCTTGAGTTTGCGAGAGCATAGGAGGAATTCATTGCAGGAAAGAGGAAGGCCAAAAAGATTCTCTCCTTATGCCTGCCTTGCTCAGAGGAGTGGATGAAGTCAGGGACTTCTCCCTTTCCCTGAGAAACATGCAGGCCGCTGTTCCCTGTGCGCTCTCTTATTTGTTAAAGCGACTGCAGTTACACACTTTGAACTGTGGAAAGGCACCGGAGTTTCTTAGGATTTCCCCAGGCGCTTTGTTTTCCCTGGGCCAAAAGGAGCCTTCACAATAGCTTAACGCTAACACTGCATACTCCTTCCACTTCCAGACCACGGCTACCGCAAGGCAGGTCTCCGCGGGAAAACTTCCCTTCGCGAAGGGCAGATTGGCCGAGCTCATTGCAGGAAAGCGAAACCAAATGACGCTTTTCTCATTCTAACTGCTTTCGTCCGAGGAATGGATGATGTCCGAGTGTTCTTTTTCTCACTGAGATAAACAAAATCTGAAGTTGCCTCTGAGCTCTGTTCTTGGCAAATACGTGAAACTGACATACATTCATGCGGGGGTTTAAACACATGGCTTAGCTACGATTTCTCTTAGCACTGGGTTTTCTCTGGGCCTCACGTCAGGGCAACACTGCATAGGATTTACTCTGTCTGGAGAGGGTTTCCTGCTTTGTAGTTTGTGCTAGAAAACCCTGCTTTTGCAAGTGCCAATTGACCAGATTCAGGTAGAAAAAAGAATACAAAAAGGCCTTTTCTCCCTGTGTCGTTTCACAATCTCTAAAAGCTAAAAGTCTATAGTTGCTCCTCTGGAAGGATAAATGCACTGCAATGTAGTTTTTCAGAAGAAGCCTTGAGTTTGCGAGAGCATAGGAGGAATTCATTGCAGGAAAGAGGAAGGCCAAAAAGTTTCTCTCCTTATGCCTGCCTTGCTCAGAGGAGTGGATGAAGTCAGGGACTTCTCCCTTTCCCTGAAAAACATGCAGGCCGCTGTTCCCTGTGCGCTCTCTTATTTGTTAAAGCGACTGCAGTTACACACTTTGAACTGTGGAAAGGCACCGGAGGTTGTTAGGATTTCCCCAGGCGCTTTGTTTTCCCTGGGCCAAAAGGAGCCTTCACAGTAGCTTAACGCTAACACTGCATACTCCTTCCACTTCCAGACCACGGGTACCGCAAGGCAGTTCTCCGCGGGAAAACTTCCCTTCGCGAGGGGCAGAATGGCCGAGCTCATTCCAGGAAAGCGAAACCAAATGACGCTTTTCTCATTCTAACTGCTTTCGTCCGAGGAATGGATGAAGTCCGAGTGTTCTTTTCTCACTGAGATATACAAAATCTGATGTTGCCTCTGAGCTCTGTTCTTGGCAAATACGTGAAACTGACATACATTCATGTGGGGAAACACATGGCTTTGCTACGATTTCTCTTAGCCCTGGGTTTTCTCTGGGCCTCACGTCAGGGCAACACTGCATAGGATATACTCTGTCTGGAGAGAGTTTCCTGCTTTGTAGTTTGGGGTAGAAAACCCTGATTTTGCAAGTGCCAATTCACCTGATTCAGATAGAAAAGAGAATAGAAAAAGGCCTTTTCTCCCTGGGTCCTTTCACAATCTCTAAAAGCTAAAACTCTATAGTTGCTCCTCTGGAAGGATAAATGCACTGCAAGGTAGTTTTTCAGAAGAAGCCTTGAGTTTGCGAGAGCATAGGAGGAATTCATTGCAGGAAAGAGGAAGGCCAAAAAGTTTCTCTCCTTATGCCTGCCTTGCTCAGAGGAGTGGATGAAGTCAGGGACTTCTCCCTTTCCCTGAAAAACATGCAGGCCGCTGTTCCCTGTGCGCTCTCTTATTTGTTAAAGCGACTGCAGTTACACACTTTGAACTGTGGAAAGGCACCGGAGGTTGTTAGGATTTCCCCAGGCGCTTTGTTTTCCCTGGGCCAAAAGGAGCCTTCACAGTAGCTTAACGCTAACACTGCATACTCCTTCCACTTCCAGACCACGGGTACCGCAAGGCAGTTCTCCGCGGGAAAACTTCCCTTCGCGAGGGGCAGAATGGCCGAGCTCATTCCAGGAAAGCGAAACCAAATGACGCTTTTCTCATTCTAACTGCTTTCGTCCGAGGAATGGATGAAGTCCGAGTGTTCTTTTCTCACTGAGATATACAAAATCTGATGTTGCCTCTGAGCTCTGTTCTTGGCAAATACGTGAAACTGACATACATTCATGTGGGGAAACACATGGCTTTGCTACGATTTCTCTTAGCCCTGGGTTTTCTCTGGGCCTCACGTCAGGGCAACACTGCATAGGATATACTCTGTCTGGAGAGAGTTTCCTGCTTTGTAGTTTGGGGTAGAAAACCCTGATTTTGCAAGTGCCAATTCACCTGATTCAGATAGAAAAGAGAATAGAAAAAGGCCTTTTCTCCCTGGGTCCTTTCACAATCTCTAAAAGCTAAAACTCTATAGTTGCTCCTCTGGAAGGATAAATGCACTGCAAGGTAGTTTTTCAGAAGAAGCCTTGAGTTTGCGAGAGCATAGGAGGAATTCATTGCAGGAAAGAGGAAGGCCAAAAAGATTCTCTCCTTATGCCTGCCTTGCTCAGAGGAGTGGATGAAGTCAGGGACTTCTCCCTTTCCCTGAGAAACATGCAGGCCGCTGTTCCCTGTGCGCTCTCTTATTTGTTAAAGCGACTGCAGTTACACACTTTGAACTGTGGAAAGGCACCGGAGTTTCTTAGGATTTCCCCAGGCGCTTTGTTTTCCCTGGGCCAAAAGGAGCCTTCACAATAGCTTAACGCTAACACTGCATACTCCTTCCACTTCCAGACCACGGCTACCGCAAGGCAGGTCTCCGCGGGAAAACTTCCCTTCGCGAAGGGCAGATTGGCCGAGCTCATTGCAGGAAAGCGAAACCAAATGACGCTTTTCTCATTCTAACTGCTTTCGTCCGAGGAATGGATGATGTCCGAGTGTTCTTTTTCTCACTGAGATAAACAAAATCTGAAGTTGCCTCTGAGCTCTGTTCTTGGCAAATACGTGAAACTGACATACATTCATGCGGGGGTTTAAACACATGGCTTAGCTACGATTTCTCTTAGCACTGGGTTTTCTCTGGGCCTCACGTCAGGGCAACACTGCATAGGATTTACTCTGTCTGGAGAGGGTTTCCTGCTTTGTAGTTTGTGCTAGAAAACCCTGCTTTTGCAAGTGCCAATTGACCAGATTCAGGTAGAAAAAAGAATACAAAAAGGCCTTTTCTCCCTGTGTCCTTTCACAATCTCTAAAAGCTAAAAGTCTATAGTTGCTCCTCTGGAAGGATAAATGCACTGCAATGTAGTTTTTCAGAAGAAGCCTTGAGTTTGCGAGAGCATAGGAGGAATTCATTGCAGGAAAGAGGAAGGCCAAAAAGTTTCTCTCCTTATGCCTGCCTTGCTCAGAGGAGTGGATGAAGTCAGGGACTTCTCCCTTTCCCTGAAAAACATGCAGGCCGCTGTTCCCTGTGCGCTCTCTTATTTGTTAAAGCGACTGCAGTTACACACTTTGAACTGTGGAAAGGCACCGGAGGTTGTTAGGATTTCCCCAGGCGCTTTGTTTTCCCTGGGCCAAAAGGAGCCTTCACAGTAGCTTAACGCTAACACTGCATACTCCTTCCACTTCCAGACCACGGGTACCGCAAGGCAGTTCTCCGCGGGAAAACTTCCCTTCGCGAGGGGCAGAATGGCCGAGCTCATTCCAGGAAAGCGAAACCAAATGACGCTTTTCTCATTCTAACTGCTTTCGTCCGAGGAATGGATGAAGTCCGAGTGTTCTTTTCTCACTGAGATATACAAAATCTGATGTTGCCTCTGAGCTCTGTTCTTGGCAAATACGTGAAACTGACATACATTCATGTGGGGAAACACATGGCTTTGCTACGATTTCTCTTAGCCCTGGGTTTTCTCTGGGCCTCACGTCAGGGCAACACTGCATAGGATATACTCTGTCTGGAGAGAGTTTCCTGCTTTGTAGTTTGGGGTAGAAAACCCTGATTTTGCAAGTGCCAATTCACCTGATTCAGATAGAAAAGAGAATAGAAAAAGGCCTTTTCTCCCTGGGTCCTTTCACAATCTCTAAAAGCTAAAACTCTATAGTTGCTCCTCTGGAAGGATAAATGCACTGCAAGGTAGTTTTTCAGAAGAAGCCTTGAGTTTGCGAGAGCATAGGAGGAATTCATTGCAGGAAAGAGGAAGGCCAAAAAGATTCTCTCCTTATGCCTGCCTTGCTCAGAGGAGTGGATGAAGTCAGGGACTTCTCCCTTTCCCTGAGAAACATGCAGGCCGCTGTTCCCTGTGCGCTCTCTTATTTGTTAAAGCGACTGCAGTTACACACTTTGAACTGTGGAAAGGCACCGGAGTTTCTTAGGATTTCCCCAGGCGCTTTGTTTTCCCTGGGCCAAAAGGAGCCTTCACAATAGCTTAACGCTAACACTGCATACTCCTTCCACTTCCAGACCACGGCTACCGCAAGGCAGGTCTCCGCGGGAAAACTTCCCTTCGCGAAGGGCAGATTGGCCGAGCTCATTGCAGGAAAGCGAAACCAAATGACGCTTTTCTCATTCTAACTGCTTTCGTCCGAGGAATGGATGATGTCCGAGTGTTCTTTTTCTCACTGAGATAAACAAAATCTGAAGTTGCCTCTGAGCTCTGTTCTTGGCAAATACGTGAAACTGACATACATTCATGCGGGGGTTTAAACACATGGCTTAGCTACGATTTCTCTTAGCACTGGGTTTTCTCTGGGCCTCACGTCAGGGCAACACTGCATAGGATTTACTCTGTCTGGAGAGGGTTTCCTGCTTTGTAGTTTGTGCTAGAAAACCCTGCTTTTGCAAGTGCCAATTGACCAGATTCAGGTAGAAAAAAGAATACAAAAAGGCCTTTTCTCCCTGTGTCGTTTCACAATCTCTAAAAGCTAAAAGTCTATAGTTGCTCCTCTGGAAGGATAAATGCACTGCAATGTAGTTTTTCAGAAGAAGCCTTGAGTTTGCGAGAGCATAGGAGGAATTCATTGCAGGAAAGAGGAAGGCCAAAAAGTTTCTCTCCTTATGCCTGCCTTGCTCAGAGGAGTGGATGAAGTCAGGGACTTCTCCCTTTCCCTGAAAAACATGCAGGCCGCTGTTCCCTGTGCGCTCTCTTATTTGTTAAAGCGACTGCAGTTACACACTTTGAACTGTGGAAAGGCACCGGAGGTTGTTAGGATTTCCCCAGGCGCTTTGTTTTCCCTGGGCCAAAAGGAGCCTTCACAGTAGCTTAACGCTAACACTGCATACTCCTTCCACTTCCAGACCACGGGTACCGCAAGGCAGTTCTCCGCGGGAAAACTTCCCTTCGCGAGGGGCAGAATGGCCGAGCTCATTCCAGGAAAGCGAAACCAAATGACGCTTTTCTCATTCTAACTGCTTTCGTCCGAGGAATGGATGAAGTCCGAGTGTTCTTTTCTCACTGAGATATACAAAATCTGATGTTGCCTCTGAGCTCTGTTCTTGGCAAATACGTGAAACTGACATACATTCATGTGGGGAAACACATGGCTTTGCTACGATTTCTCTTAGCCCTGGGTTTTCTCTGGGCCTCACGTCAGGGCAACACTGCATAGGATATACTCTGTCTGGAGAGAGTTTCCTGCTTTGTAGTTTGGGGTAGAAAACCCTGATTTTGCAAGTGCCAATTCACCTGATTCAGATAGAAAAGAGAATAGAAAAAGGCCTTTTCTCCCTGGGTCCTTTCACAATCTCTAAAAGCTAAAACTCTATAGTTGCTCCTCTGGAAGGATAAATGCACTGCAAGGTAGTTTTTCAGAAGAAGCCTTGAGTTTGCGAGAGCATAGGAGGAATTCATTGCAGGAAAGAGGAAGGCCAAAAAGTTTCTCTCCTTATGCCTGCCTTGCTCAGAGGAGTGGATGAAGTCAGGGACTTCTCCCTTTCCCTGAAAAACATGCAGGCCGCTGTTCCCTGTGCGCTCTCTTATTTGTTAAAGCGACTGCAGTTACACACTTTGAACTGTGGAAAGGCACCGGAGGTTGTTAGGATTTCCCCAGGCGCTTTGTTTTCCCTGGGCCAAAAGGAGCCTTCACAGTAGCTTAACGCTAACACTGCATACTCCTTCCACTTCCAGACCACGGGTACCGCAAGGCAGTTCTCCGCGGGAAAACTTCCCTTCGCGAGGGGCAGAATGGCCGAGCTCATTCCAGGAAAGCGAAACCAAATGACGCTTTTCTCATTCTAACTGCTTTCGTCCGAGGAATGGATGAAGTCCGAGTGTTCTTTTCTCACTGAGATATACAAAATCTGATGTTGCCTCTGAGCTCTGTTCTTGGCAAATACGTGAAACTGACATACATTCATGTGGGGAAACACATGGCTTTGCTACGATTTCTCTTAGCCCTGGGTTTTCTCTGGGCCTCACGTCAGGGCAACACTGCATAGGATATACTCTGTCTGGAGAGAGTTTCCTGCTTTGTAGTTTGGGGTAGAAAACCCTGATTTTGCAAGTGCCAATTCACCTGATTCAGATAGAAAAGAGAATAGAAAAAGGCCTTTTCTCCCTGGGTCCTTTCACAATCTCTAAAAGCTAAAACTCTATAGTTGCTCCTCTGGAAGGATAAATGCACTGCAAGGTAGTTTTTCAGAAGAAGCCTTGAGTTTGCGAGAGCATAGGAGGAATTCATTGCAGGAAAGAGGAAGGCCAAAAAGATTCTCTCCTTATGCCTGCCTTGCTCAGAGGAGTGGATGAAGTCAGGGACTTCTCCCTTTCCCTGAGAAACATGCAGGCCGCTGTTCCCTGTGCGCTCTCTTATTTGTTAAAGCGACTGCAGTTACACACTTTGAACTGTGGAAAGGCACCGGAGTTTCTTAGGATTTCCCCAGGCGCTTTGTTTTCCCTGGGCCAAAAGGAGCCTTCACAATAGCTTAACGCTAACACTGCATACTCCTTCCACTTCCAGACCACGGCTACCGCAAGGCAGGTCTCCGCGGGAAAACTTCCCTTCGCGAAGGGCAGATTGGCCGAGCTCATTGCAGGAAAGCGAAACCAAATGACGCTTTTCTCATTCTAACTGCTTTCGTCCGAGGAATGGATGATGTCCGAGTGTTCTTTTTCTCACTGAGATAAACAAAATCTGAAGTTGCCTCTGAGCTCTGTTCTTGGCAAATACGTGAAACTGACATACATTCATGCGGGGGTTTAAACACATGGCTTAGCTACGATTTCTCTTAGCACTGGGTTTTCTCTGGGCCTCACGTCAGGGCAACACTGCATAGGATTTACTCTGTCTGGAGAGGGTTTCCTGCTTTGTAGTTTGTGCTAGAAAACCCTGCTTTTGCAAGTGCCAATTGACCAGATTCAGGTAGAAAAAAGAATACAAAAAGGCCTTTTCTCCCTGTGTCGTTTCACAATCTCTAAAAGCTAAAAGTCTATAGTTGCTCCTCTGGAAGGATAAATGCACTGCAATGTAGTTTTTCAGAAGAAGCCTTGAGTTTGCGAGAGCATAGGAGGAATTCATTGCAGGAAAGAGGAAGGCCAAAAAGTTTCTCTCCTTATGCCTGCCTTGCTCAGAGGAGTGGATGAAGTCAGGGACTTCTCCCTTTCCCTGAAAAACATGCAGGCCGCTGTTCCCTGTGCGCTCTCTTATTTGTTAAAGCGACTGCAGTTACACACTTTGAACTGTGGAAAGGCACCGGAGGTTGTTAGGATTTCCCCAGGCGCTTTGTTTTCCCTGGGCCAAAAGGAGCCTTCACAGTAGCTTAACGCTAACACTGCATACTCCTTCCACTTCCAGACCACGGGTACCGCAAGGCAGTTCTCCGCGGGAAAACTTCCCTTCGCGAGGGGCAGAATGGCCGAGCTCATTGCAGGAAAGCGAAACCAAATGACGCTTTTCTCATTCTAACTGCTTTCGTCCGAGGAATGGATGAAGTCCGAGTGTTCTTTTCTCACTGAGATATACAAAATCTGATGTTGCCTCTGAGCTCTGTTCTTGGCAAATACGTGAAACTGACATACATTCATGTGGGGAAACACATGGCTTTGCTACGATTTCTCTTAGCCCTGGGTTTTCTCTGGGCCTCACGTCAGGGCAACACTGCATAGGATATACTCTGTCTGGAGAGAGTTTCCTGCTTTGTAGTTTGGGGTAGAAAACCCTGATTTTGCAAGTGCCAATTCACCTGATTCAGATAGAAAAGAGAATAGAAAAAGGCCTTTTCTCCCTGGGTCCTTTCACAATCTCTAAAAGCTAAAACTCTATAGTTGCTCCTCTGGAAGGATAAATGCACTGCAAGGTAGTTTTTCAGAAGAAGCCTTGAGTTTGCGAGAGCATAGGAGGAATTCATTGCAGGAAAGAGGAAGGCCAAAAAGATTCTCTCCTTATGCCTGCCTTGCTCAGAGGAGTGGATGAAGTCAGGGACTTCTCCCTTTCCCTGAGAAACATGCAGGCCGCTGTTCCCTGTGCGCTCTCTTATTTGTTAAAGCGACTGCAGTTACACACTTTGAACTGTGGAAAGGCACCGGAGTTTCTTAGGATTTCCCCAGGCGCTTTGTTTTCCCTGGGCCAAAAGGAGCCTTCACAATAGCTTAACGCTAACACTGCATACTCCTTCCACTTCCAGACCACGGCTACCGCAAGGCAGGTCTCCGCGGGAAAACTTCCCTTCGCGAAGGGCAGATTGGCCGAGCTCATTGCAGGAAAGCGAAACCAAATGACGCTTTTCTCATTCTAACTGCTTTCGTCCGAGGAATGGATGATGTCCGAGTGTTCTTTTTCTCACTGAGATAAACAAAATCTGAAGTTGCCTCTGAGCTCTGTTCTTGGCAAATACGTGAAACTGACATACATTCATGCGGGGGTTTAAACACATGGCTTAGCTACGATTTCTCTTAGCACTGGGTTTTCTCTGGGCCTCACGTCAGGGCAACACTGCATAGGATTTACTCTGTCTGGAGAGGGTTTCCTGCTTTGTAGTTTGTGCTAGAAAACCCTGCTTTTGCAAGTGCCAATTGACCAGATTCAGGTAGAAAAAAGAATACAAAAAGGCCTTTTCTCCCTGTGTCGTTTCACAATCTCTAAAAGCTAAAAGTCTATAGTTGCTCCTCTGGAAGGATAAATGCACTGCAATGTAGTTTTTCAGAAGAAGCCTTGAGTTTGCGAGAGCATAGGAGGAATTCATTGCAGGAAAGAGGAAGGCCAAAAAGTTTCTCTCCTTATGCCTGCCTTGCTCAGAGGAGTGGATGAAGTCAGGGACTTCTCCCTTTCCCTGAAAAACATGCAGGCCGCTGTTCCCTGTGCGCTCTCTTATTTGTTAAAGCGACTGCAGTTACACACTTTGAACTGTGGAAAGGCACCGGAGGTTGTTAGGATTTCCCCAGGCGCTTTGTTTTCCCTGGGCCAAAAGGAGCCTTCACAGTAGCTTAACGCTAACACTGCATACTCCTTCCACTTCCAGACCACGGGTACCGCAAGGCAGTTCTCCGCGGGAAAACTTCCCTTCGCGAGGGGCAGAATGGCCGAGCTCATTCCAGGAAAGCGAAACCAAATGACGCTTTTCTCATTCTAACTGCTTTCGTCCGAGGAATGGATGAAGTCCGAGTGTTCTTTTCTCACTGAGATATACAAAATCTGATGTTGCCTCTGAGCTCTGTTCTTGGCAAATACGTGAAACTGACATACATTCATGTGGGGAAACACATGGCTTTGCTACGATTTCTCTTAGCCCTGGGTTTTCTCTGGGCCTCACGTCAGGGCAACACTGCATAGGATATACTCTGTCTGGAGAGAGTTTCCTGCTTTGTAGTTTGGGGTAGAAAACCCTGATTTTGCAAGTGCCAATTCACCTGATTCAGATAGAAAAGAGAATAGAAAAAGGCCTTTTCTCCCTGGGTCCTTTCACAATCTCTAAAAGCTAAAACTCTATAGTTGCTCCTCTGGAAGGATAAATGCACTGCAAGGTAGTTTTTCAGAAGAAGCCTTGAGTTTGCGAGAGCATAGGAGGAATTCATTGCAGGAAAGAGGAAGGCCAAAAAGATTCTCTCCTTATGCCTGCCTTGCTCAGAGGAGTGGATGAAGTCAGGGACTTCTCCCTTTCCCTGAGAAACATGCAGGCCGCTGTTCCCTGTGCGCTCTCTTATTTGTTAAAGCGACTGCAGTTACACACTTTGAACTGTGGAAAGGCACCGGAGTTTCTTAGGATTTCCCCAGGCGCTTTGTTTTCCCTGGGCCAAAAGGAGCCTTCACAATAGCTTAACGCTAACACTGCATACTCCTTCCACTTCCAGACCACGGCTACCGCAAGGCAGGTCTCCGCGGGAAAACTTCCCTTCGCGAAGGGCAGATTGGCCGAGCTCATTGCAGGAAAGCGAAACCAAATGACGCTTTTCTCATTCTAACTGCTTTCGTCCGAGGAATGGATGATGTCCGAGTGTTCTTTTTCTCACTGAGATAAACAAAATCTGAAGTTGCCTCTGAGCTCTGTTCTTGGCAAATACGTGAAACTGACATACATTCATGCGGGGGTTTAAACACATGGCTTAGCTACGATTTCTCTTAGCACTGGGTTTTCTCTGGGCCTCACGTCATGGCAACACTGCATAGGATTTACTCTGTCTGGAGAGGGTTTCCTGCTTTGTAGTTTGGGCTAGAAAACCTTGCTTTTGCAAGTGCCAATGGACCAGATTCAGGTAGAAAAGAGAATACAAAAAGGCCTTTTCTCCCTGGGTTCTTTCACAATCTCTAAAAGCTAAAACTCTATAGTTGTTCCTCTGGAAGGATAAATGCACTGCAATGTAGTTTTTCAGAAGAAGCCTTGAGTTTGCGAGAGCATAGGAGGAATTCATTGCAGGAAAGAGGAAGGCCAAAAAGTTTCTCTCCTTATGCCTGCCTTGCTCAGAGGAGTGGATGAAGTCAGGGACTTCTCCCTTTCCCTGAGAAACATGCAGGCCGCTGTTCCCTGTGCGCTCTCTTATTTGTTAAAGCGACTGCAGTTACACATTTTGAACTGTGGAAAGGCACGGAGTTTCTTAGGATTTCCCCAGGCGCTTTGTTTTCCCTGGGCCAAAAGGAGCCTTCACAATAGCTTAACGCTAACACTGCATACTCCTTCCACTTCCAGACCACGGCTACCGCAAGGCAGGTCTCCGCGGGAAAACTTCCCTTCGCGAAGGGCAGATTGGCCGAGCTCATTGCAGGAAAGCGAAACCAAATGACGCTTTTCTCATTCTAACTGCTTTCGTCCGAGGAATGGATGATGTCCGAGTGTTCTTTTTCTCACTGAGATAAACAAAATCTGAAGTTGCCTCTGAGCTCTGTTCTTGGCAAATACGTGAAACTGACATACATTCATGCGGGGGTTTAAACACATGGCTTAGCTACGATTTCTCTTAGCACTGGGTTTTCTCTGGGCCTCACGTCAGGGCAACACTGCATAGGATTTACTCTGTCTGGAGAGGGTTTCCTGCTTTGTAGTTTGTGCTAGAAAACCCTGCTTTTGCAAGTGCCAATTGACCAGATTCAGGTAGAAAAAAGAATACAAAAAGGCCTTTTCTCCCTGTGTCGTTTCACAATCTCTAAAAGCTAAAAGTCTATAGTTGCTCCTCTGGAAGGATAAATGCACTGCAATGTAGTTTTTCAGAAGAAGCCTTGAGTTTGCGAGAGCATAGGAGGAATTCATTGCAGGAAAGAGGAAGGCCAAAAAGTTTCTCTCCTTATGCCTGCCTTGCTCAGAGGAGTGGATGAAGTCAGGGACTTCTCCCTTTCCCTGAAAAACATGCAGGCCGCTGTTCCCTGTGCGCTCTCTTATTTGTTAAAGCGACTGCAGTTACACACTTTGAACTGTGGAAAGGCACCGGAGGTTGTTAGGATTTCCCCAGGCGCTTTGTTTTCCCTGGGCCAAAAGGAGCCTTCACAGTAGCTTAACGCTAACACTGCATACTCCTTCCACTTCCAGACCACGGGTACCGCAAGGCAGGTCTCCGCGGGA
This sequence comes from Elephas maximus indicus, assembly GCF_024166365.1. Lineage (NCBI taxonomy): Eukaryota > Metazoa > Chordata > Mammalia > Proboscidea > Elephantidae > Elephas > Elephas maximus. The sequence goes on from NC_064819.1 coordinate 36,557,969, forward strand.
AAACTTCCCTTCGCGAAGGGCAGATTGGCCGAGCTCATTGCAGGAAAGCGAAACCAAATGACGCTTTTCTCATTCTAACTGCTTTCGTCCGAGGAATGGATGATGTCCGAGTGTTCTTTTTCTCACTGAGATAAACAAAATCTGAAGTTGCCTCTGAGCTCTGTTCTTGGCAAATACGTGAAACTGACATACATTCATGTGGGGAAACACATGGCTTTGCTACGATTTCTCTTAGCACTGGGTTTTCTCTGGGCCTCTCGTCCGGGCAACACTGCATAGGATTTACTCTGTCTGGAGAGAGTTTCCTGCTTTGTAGTTTGTGCTAGAAAACCCTGCTTTAGCAAGTGCCAATTGACCAGATTCAGGTAGAAAAAAGAATACAAAAAGGCCTTTTCTCCCTGTGTCCTTTCACAATCTCTAAAAGCTAAAAGTCTATAGTTGCTCCTCTGGAAGGATAAATGCACTGCAAGGTAGTTTTTCAGAAGAAGCCTTGAGTTTGCGAGAGCATAGGAGGAATTCATTGCAGGAAAGAGGAAGGCCAAAAAGATTCTCTCCTTATGCCTGCCTTGCTCAGAGGAGTGGATGAAGTCAGGGACTTCTCCCTTTCCCTGAGAAACATGCAGGCCGCTGTTCCCTGTGCGCTCTCTTATTTGTTAAAGCGACTGCAGTTACACACTTTGAACTGTGGAAAGGCACCGGAGTTTCTTAGGATTTCCCCAGGCGCTTTGTTTTCCCTGGGCCAAAAGGAGCCTTCACAATAGCTTAACGCTAACACTGCATACTCCTTCCACTTCCAGACCACGGCTACCGCAAGGCAGGTCTCCGCGGGAAAACTTCCCTTCGCGAAGGGCAGATTGGCCGAGCTCATTGCAGGAAAGCGAAACCAAATGACGCTTTTCTCATTCTAACTGCTTTCGTCCGAGGAATGGATGATGTCCGAGTGTTCTTTTTCTCACTGAGATAAACAAAATCTGAAGTTGCCTCTGAGCTCTGTTCTTGGCAAATACGTGAAACTGACATACATTCATGCGGGGGTTTAAACACATGGCTTAGCTACGATTTCTCTTAGCACTGGGTTTTCTCTGGGCCTCACGTCAGGGCAACACTGCATAGGATTTACTCTGTCTGGAGAGGGTTTCCTGCTTTGTAGTTTGTGCTAGAAAACCCTGCTTTTGCAAGTGCCAATTGACCAGATTCAGGTAGAAAAAAGAATACAAAAAGGCCTTTTCTCCCTGTGTCGTTTCACAATCTCTAAAAGCTAAAAGTCTATAGTTGCTCCTCTGGAAGGATAAATGCACTGCAATGTAGTTTTTCAGAAGAAGCCTTGAGTTTGCGAGAGCATAGGAGGAATTCATTGCAGGAAAGAGGAAGGCCAAAAAGTTTCTCTCCTTATGCCTGCCTTGCTCAGAGGAGTGGATGAAGTCAGGGACTTCTCCCTTTCCCTGAAAAACATGCAGGCCGCTGTTCCCTGTGCGCTCTCTTATTTGTTAAAGCGACTGCAGTTACACACTTTGAACTGTGGAAAGGCACCGGAGGTTGTTAGGATTTCCCCAGGCGCTTTGTTTTCCCTGGGCCAAAAGGAGCCTTCACAGTAGCTTAACGCTAACACTGCATACTCCTTCCACTTCCAGACCACGGGTACCGCAAGGCAGTTCTCCGCGGGAAAACTTCCCTTCGCGAGGGGCAGAATGGCCGAGCTCATTCCAGGAAAGCGAAACCAAATGACGCTTTTCTCATTCTAACTGCTTTCGTCCGAGGAATGGATGAAGTCCGAGTGTTCTTTTCTCACTGAGATATACAAAATCTGATGTTGCCTCTGAGCTCTGTTCTTGGCAAATACGTGAAACTGACATACATTCATGTGGGGAAACACATGGCTTTGCTACGATTTCTCTTAGCCCTGGGTTTTCTCTGGGCCTCACGTCAGGGCAACACTGCATAGGATATACTCTGTCTGGAGAGAGTTTCCTGCTTTGTAGTTTGGGGTAGAAAACCCTGATTTTGCAAGTGCCAATTCACCTGATTCAGATAGAAAAGAGAATAGAAAAAGGCCTTTTCTCCCTGGGTCCTTTCACAATCTCTAAAAGCTAAAACTCTATAGTTGCTCCTCTGGAAGGATAAATGCACTGCAAGGTAGTTTTTCAGAAGAAGCCTTGAGTTTGCGAGAGCATAGGAGGAATTCATTGCAGGAAAGAGGAAGGCCAAAAAGATTCTCTCCTTATGCCTGCCTTGCTCAGAGGAGTGGATGAAGTCAGGGACTTCTCCCTTTCCCTGAGAAACATGCAGGCCGCTGTTCCCTGTGCGCTCTCTTATTTGTTAAAGCGACTGCAGTTACACACTTTGAACTGTGGAAAGGCACCGGAGTTTCTTAGGATTTCCCCAGGCGCTTTGTTTTCCCTGGGCCAAAAGGAGCCTTCACAATAGCTTAACGCTAACACTGCATACTCCTTCCACTTCCAGACCACGGCTACCGCAAGGCAGGTCTCCGCGGGAAAACTTCCCTTCGCGAAGGGCAGATTGGCCGAGCTCATTGCAGGAAAGCGAAACCAAATGACGCTTTTCTCATTCTAACTGCTTTCGTCCGAGGAATGGATGATGTCCGAGTGTTCTTTTTCTCACTGAGATAAACAAAATCTGAAGTTGCCTCTGAGCTCTGTTCTTGGCAAATACGTGAAACTGACATACATTCATGCGGGGGTTTAAACACATGGCTTAGCTACGATTTCTCTTAGCACTGGGTTTTCTCTGGGCCTCACGTCAGGGCAACACTGCATAGGATTTACTCTGTCTGGAGAGGGTTTCCTGCTTTGTAGTTTGTGCTAGAAAACCCTGCTTTTGCAAGTGCCAATTGACCAGATTCAGGTAGAAAAAAGAATACAAAAAGGCCTTTTCTCCCTGTGTCGTTTCACAATCTCTAAAAGCTAAAAGTCTATAGTTGCTCCTCTGGAAGGATAAATGCACTGCAATGTAGTTTTTCAGAAGAAGCCTTGAGTTTGCGAGAGCATAGGAGGAATTCATTGCAGGAAAGAGGAAGGCCAAAAAGTTTCTCTCCTTATGCCTGCCTTGCTCAGAGGAGTGGATGAAGTCAGGGACTTCTCCCTTTCCCTGAAAAACATGCAGGCCGCTGTTCCCTGTGCGCTCTCTTATTTGTTAAAGCGACTGCAGTTACACACTTTGAACTGTGGAAAGGCACCGGAGGTTGTTAGGATTTCCCCAGGCGCTTTGTTTTCCCTGGGCCAAAAGGAGCCTTCACAGTAGCTTAACGCTAACACTGCATACTCCTTCCACTTCCAGACCACGGGTACCGCAAGGCAGTTCTCCGCGGGAAAACTTCCCTTCGCGAGGGGCAGAATGGCCGAGCTCATTCCAGGAAAGCGAAACCAAATGACGCTTTTCTCATTCTAACTGCTTTCGTCCGAGGAATGGATGAAGTCCGAGTGTTCTTTTCTCACTGAGATATACAAAATCTGATGTTGCCTCTGAGCTCTGTTCTTGGCAAATACGTGAAACTGACATACATTCATGTGGGGAAACACATGGCTTTGCTACGATTTCTCTTAGCCCTGGGTTTTCTCTGGGCCTCACGTCAGGGCAACACTGCATAGGATATACTCTGTCTGGAGAGAGTTTCCTGCTTTGTAGTTTGGGGTAGAAAACCCTGATTTTGCAAGTGCCAATTCACCTGATTCAGATAGAAAAGAGAATAGAAAAAGGCCTTTTCTCCCTGGGTCCTTTCACAATCTCTAAAAGCTAAAACTCTATAGTTGCTCCTCTGGAAGGATAAATGCACTGCAAGGTAGTTTTTCAGAAGAAGCCTTGAGTTTGCGAGAGCATAGGAGGAATTCATTGCAGGAAAGAGGAAGGCCAAAAAGATTCTCTCCTTATGCCTGCCTTGCTCAGAGGAGTGGATGAAGTCAGGGACTTCTCCCTTTCCCTGAGAAACATGCAGGCCGCTGTTCCCTGTGCGCTCTCTTATTTGTTAAAGCGACTGCAGTTACACACTTTGAACTGTGGAAAGGCACCGGAGTTTCTTAGGATTTCCCCAGGCGCTTTGTTTTCCCTGGGCCAAAAGGAGCCTTCACAATAGCTTAACGCTAACACTGCATACTCCTTCCACTTCCAGACCACGGCTACCGCAAGGCAGGTCTCCGCGGGAAAACTTCCCTTCGCGAAGGGCAGATTGGCCGAGCTCATTGCAGGAAAGCGAAACCAAATGACGCTTTTCTCATTCTAACTGCTTTCGTCCGAGGAATGGATGATGTCCGAGTGTTCTTTTTCTCACTGAGATAAACAAAATCTGAAGTTGCCTCTGAGCTCTGTTCTTGGCAAATACGTGAAACTGACATACATTCATGCGGGGGTTTAAACACATGGCTTAGCTACGATTTCTCTTAGCACTGGGTTTTCTCTGGGCCTCACGTCATGGCAACACTGCATAGGATTTACTCTGTCTGGAGAGGGTTTCCTGCTTTGTAGTTTGGGCTAGAAAACCTTGCTTTTGCAAGTGCCAATGGACCAGATTCAGGTAGAAAAGAGAATACAAAAAGGCCTTTTCTCCCTGGGTTCTTTCACAATCTCTAAAAGCTAAAACTCTATAGTTGTTCCTCTGGAAGGATAAATGCACTGCAATGTAGTTTTTCAGAAGAAGCCTTGAGTTTGCGAGAGCATAGGAGGAATTCATTGCAGGAAAGAGGAAGGCCAAAAAGTTTCTCTCCTTATGCCTGCCTTGCTCAGAGGAGTGGATGAAGTCAGGGACTTCTCCCTTTCCCTGAGAAACATGCAGGCCGCTGTTCCCTGTGCGCTCTCTTATTTGTTAAAGCGACTGCAGTTACACATTTTGAACTGTGGAAAGGCACGGAGTTTCTTAGGATTTCCCCAGGCGCTTTGTTTTCCCTGGGCCAAAAGGAGCCTTCACAATAGCTTAACGCTAACACTGCATACTCCTTCCACTTCCAGACCACGGCTACCGCAAGGCAGGTCTCCGCGGGAAAACTTCCCTTCGCGAAGGGCAGATTGGCCGAGCTCATTGCAGGAAAGCGAAACCAAATGACGCTTTTCTCATTCTAACTGCTTTCGTCCGAGGAATGGATGATGTCCGAGTGTTCTTTTTCTCACTGAGATAAACAAAATCTGAAGTTGCCTCTGAGCTCTGTTCTTGGCAAATACGTGAAACTGACATACATTCATGCGGGGGTTTAAACACATGGCTTAGCTACGATTTCTCTTAGCACTGGGTTTTCTCTGGGCCTCACGTCAGGGCAACACTGCATAGGATTTACTCTGTCTGGAGAGGGTTTCCTGCTTTGTAGTTTGTGCTAGAAAACCCTGCTTTTGCAAGTGCCAATTGACCAGATTCAGGTAGAAAAAAGAATACAAAAAGGCCTTTTCTCCCTGTGTCGTTTCACAATCTCTAAAAGCTAAAAGTCTATAGTTGCTCCTCTGGAAGGATAAATGCACTGCAATGTAGTTTTTCAGAAGAAGCCTTGAGTTTGCGAGAGCATAGGAGGAATTCATTGCAGGAAAGAGGAAGGCCAAAAAGTTTCTCTCCTTATGCCTGCCTTGCTCAGAGGAGTGGATGAAGTCAGGGACTTCTCCCTTTCCCTGAAAAACATGCAGGCCGCTGTTCCCTGTGCGCTCTCTTATTTGTTAAAGCGACTGCAGTTACACACTTTGAACTGTGGAAAGGCACCGGAGGTTGTTAGGATTTCCCCAGGCGCTTTGTTTTCCCTGGGCCAAAAGGAGCCTTCACAGTAGCTTAACGCTAACACTGCATACTCCTTCCACTTCCAGACCACGGGTACCGCAAGGCAGTTCTCCGCGGGAAAACTTCCCTTCGCGAGGGGCAGAATGGCCGAGCTCATTCCAGGAAAGCGAAACCAAATGACGCTTTTCTCATTCTAACTGCTTTCGTCCGAGGAATGGATGAAGTCCGAGTGTTCTTTTCTCACTGAGATATACAAAATCTGATGTTGCCTCTGAGCTCTGTTCTTGGCAAATACGTGAAACTGACATACATTCATGTGGGGAAACACATGGCTTTGCTACGATTTCTCTTAGCCCTGGGTTTTCTCTGGGCCTCACGTCAGGGCAACACTGCATAGGATATACTCTGTCTGGAGAGAGTTTCCTGCTTTGTAGTTTGGGGTAGAAAACCCTGATTTTGCAAGTGCCAATTCACCTGATTCAGATAGAAAAGAGAATAGAAAAAGGCCTTTTCTCCCTGGGTCCTTTCACAATCTCTAAAAGCTAAAACTCTATAGTTGCTCCTCTGGAAGGATAAATGCACTGCAAGGTAGTTTTTCAGAAGAAGCCTTGAGTTTGCGAGAGCATAGGAGGAATTCATTGCAGGAAAGAGGAAGGCCAAAAAGATTCTCTCCTTATGCCTGCCTTGCTCAGAGGAGTGGATGAAGTCAGGGACTTCTCCCTTTCCCTGAGAAACATGCAGGCCGCTGTTCCCTGTGCGCTCTCTTATTTGTTAAAGCGACTGCAGTTACACACTTTGAACTGTGGAAAGGCACCGGAGTTTCTTAGGATTTCCCCAGGCGCTTTGTTTTCCCTGGGCCAAAAGGAGCCTTCACAATAGCTTAACGCTAACACTGCATACTCCTTCCACTTCCAGACCACGGCTACCGCAAGGCAGGTCTCCGCGGGAAAACTTCCCTTCGCGAAGGGCAGATTGGCCGAGCTCATTGCAGGAAAGCGAAACCAAATGACGCTTTTCTCATTCTAACTGCTTTCGTCCGAGGAATGGATGATGTCCGAGTGTTCTTTTTCTCACTGAGATAAACAAAATCTGAAGTTGCCTCTGAGCTCTGTTCTTGGCAAATACGTGAAACTGACATACATTCATGCGGGGGTTTAAACACATGGCTTAGCTACGATTTCTCTTAGCACTGGGTTTTCTCTGGGCCTCACGTCATGGCAACACTGCATAGGATTTACTCTGTCTGGAGAGGGTTTCCTGCTTTGTAGTTTGGGCTAGAAAACCTTGCTTTTGCAAGTGCCAATGGACCAGATTCAGGTAGAAAAGAGAATACAAAAAGGCCTTTTCTCCCTGGGTTCTTTCACAATCTCTAAAAGCTAAAACTCTATAGTTGTTCCTCTGGAAGGATAAATGCACTGCAATGTAGTTTTTCAGAAGAAGCCTTGAGTTTGCGAGAGCATAGGAGGAATTCATTGCAGGAAAGAGGAAGGCCAAAAAGTTTCTCTCCTTATGCCTGCCTTGCTCAGAGGAGTGGATGAAGTCAGGGACTTCTCCCTTTCCCTGAGAAACATGCAGGCCGCTGTTCCCTGTGCGCTCTCTTATTTGTTAAAGCGACTGCAGTTACACATTTTGAACTGTGGAAAGGCACCCGAGTTTCTTAGGATTTCCCCAGGCGCTTTGTTTTCCCTGGGCCAAAAGGAGCCTTCACAATAGCTTAACGCTAACACTGCATACTCCTTGCACTTCCAGACAACGGGTACCGCAAGGCAGTTCTCCGCGGGAAAACTTCCCTTCGCGAGGGGCAGATTGGCCGAGCTCATTCCAGGAAAGCGAAACCAAATGACGCTTTTCTCATTCTAACTGCTTTCGTGCGAGGAATGGATGAAGTCCGAGTGTTCTTTTTCTCACTGAGATACACAAAATCTGATGTTGCCTCTGAGCTCTGTGCTTGGCAAATACGTGAAACTGACATACATTCATGTGGGGAAAGACATGGCTTTGCTGGGATTTCTCTTAGCACTGGGTTTTCTCTGGGCCTCACGTCATGGCAACACTGCATAGGATTTACTCTGCCTGGAGAGAGTTTCCTGCTTTGTAGTTTGGGCTAGAAAACCTTGCTTTTGCAAGTGCCAATTGACCAGATTCAGGTAGAAAAGAGAATACAAAAAGGCCTTTTCTCCCTGGGTTCTTTCACAATCTCTAAAAGCTAAAACTCTATAGTTGTTCCTCTGGAAGGATAAATGCACTGCAATGTAGTTTTTCAGAAGAAGCCTTGAGTTTGCGAGAGCATAGGAGGAATTCATTGCAGGAAAGAGGAAGGCCAAAAAGTTTCTCTCCTTATGCCTGCCTTGCTCAGAGGAGTGGATGAAGTCAGGGACTTCTCCCTTTCCCTGAGAAACATGCAGGCCGCTGTTCCCTGTGCGCTCTCTTATTTGTTAAAGCGACTGCAGTTACACACTTTGAACTGTGGAAAGGCACCGGAGTTTCTTAGGATTTCCCCAGGCGCTTTGTTTTCCCTGGGCCAAAAGGAGCCTTCACAATAGCTTAACGCTAACACTGCATACTCCTTCCACTTCCAGACCACGGCTACCGCAAGGCAGGTCTCTGCGGGAAAACTTCCCTTCGCGAAGGGCAGATTGGCCGAGCTCATTGCAGGAAAGCGAAACCAAATGACGCTTTTCTCATTCTAACTGCTTTCGTCCGAGGAATGGATGATGTCCGAGTGTTCTTTTTCTCACTGAGATAAACAAAATCTGAAGTTGCCTCTGAGCTCTGTTCTTGGCAAATACGTGAAACTGACATACATTCATGTGGGGAAACACATGGCTTTGCTAGGATTTCTCTTAGCACTGGGTTTTCTCTGGGCCTCACTTCCGGGCAACACTGCATAGGATTTACTCTGTCTGGAGAGAGTTTCCTGCTTTGTAGTTTGTGCTAGAAAACCCTGCTTTAGCAAGTGCCAATTGACCAGATTCAGGTAGAAAAAAGAATACAAAAAGGCCTTTTCTCCCTGTGTCCTTTCACAATCTCTAAAAGCTAAAAGTCTATAGTTGCTCCTCTGGAAGGATAAATGCACTGCAATGTAGTTTTTCAGAAGAAGCCTTGAGTTTGCGAGAGCATAGGAGGAATTCATTGCAGGAAAGAGGAAGGCCAAAAAGTTTCTCTCCTTATGCCTGCCTTGCTCAGAGGAGTGGATGAAGTCAGGGACTTCTCCCTTTCCCTGAGAAACATGCAGGCCGCTGTTCCCTGTGCGCTCTCTTATTTGTTAAAGCGACTGCAGTTACACACTTTGAACTGTGGAAAGGCACCGGAGTTTCTTAGGATTTCCCCAGGCGCTTTGTTTTCCCTGGGCCAAAAGGAGCCTTCACAATAGCTTAACGCTAACACTGCATACTCCTTGCACTTCCAGACCACGGCTACCGCAAGGCAGTTCTCCGCGGGAAAACTTCCCTTCGCGAGGGGCAGATTGGCCGAGCTCATTCCAGGAAAGCGAAACCAAATGACGCTTTTCTCATTCTAACTGCTTTCGTCCGAGGAATGGATGAAGTCCGAGTGTTCTTTTCTCACTGAGATATACAAAATCTGATGTTGCCTCTGAGCTCTGTTCTTGGCAAATACGTGAAACTGACATACATTCATGTGGGGAAAGACCTGGCTTTGCTACGATTTCTCTTAGCACTGGGTTTTCTCTGGGCCTCACGTCATGGCAACACTGCATAGGATTTACTGTGTCTGGAGAAGGTTTCCTGCTTTGTAGTTTGTGCTAGAAAACCTTGCTTTTGCAAGTGCCAATTGACCAGATTCAGGTAGAAAAGAGAATACAAAAAGGCCTTTTCTCCCTGGGTCCTTTCACAATCTCTAAAAGCTAAAAGTCTATAGTTGCTCCTCTGGAAGGATAAATGCACTGCAATGTAGTTTTTCAGAAGAAGCCTTGAGTTTGCGAGAGCATAGGAGGAATTCATTGCAGGAAAGAGGAAGGCCAAAAAGGTTCTCTCCTTATGCCTGCCTTGCTCAGAGGAGTGGATGAAGTCAGGGACTTCTCCCTTTCCCTGAGAAACATGCAGGCTGCTGTTCCCTGTGCGCTCTCTTATTTGTTAAAGCGACTGCAGTTACACACTTTGAACTGTGGAAAGGCACCAGAGTTTGTTGGGATTTCCCCAGGCGCTTTGTTTTCCCTGGGCCAAAAGGAGCCTTCACAATAACTTAACGCTAACACTGCATACTCCTTCCACTTCCAGACCACGGCTACCGCAAGGCAGGTCTCTGCGGGAAAACTTCCCTTCGCGAAGGGCAGATTGGCCGAGCTCATTGCAGGAAAGTGAAACCAAATGACGCTTTTCTCATTCTAACTGCTTTCGTGCGAGGAATGGATGAAGTCCGAGTGTTCTTTTTCTCACTGAGATACACAAAATCTGATGTTGCCTCTGAGCTCTGTGCTTGGCAAATACGTGAAACTGACATACATTGATGTGGGGAAAGACATGGCTTTGCTGGGATTTCGCTTAGCACTGGGTTTTCTCTGGGCCTCACGTCATGGCAACACTGCATAGGATTTACTCTGCTGGAGAGAGTTTCCTGCTTTGTAGTTTGGGCTAGAAAACCTTGCTTTTGCAAGTGCCAATTGACCAGATTCAGGTAGAAAAGAGAATACAAAAACGCCTTTTCTCCCTGGGTTCTTTCACAATCTCTAAAAGCTAAAACTCTATAGTTGTTCCTCTGGAAGGATAAATGCACTGCAATGTAGTTTTTCAGAAGAAGCCTTGAGTTTGCGAGAGCATAGGAGGAATTCATTGCAGGAAAGAGGAAGGCCAAAAAGTTTCTCTCCTTATGCCTGCCTTGCTCAGAGGAGTGGATGAAGTCAGGGACTTCTCCCTTTCCCTGAGAAACATGCAGGCCGCTGTTCCCTGTGCGCTCTCTTATTTGTTAAAGCGACTGCAGTTACACACTTTGAACTGTGGAAAGGCACCGGAGTTTCTTAGGATTTCCCCAGGCGCTTTGTTTTCCCTGGGCCAAAAGGAGCCTTCACAATAGCTTAACGCTAACACTGCATACTCCTTGCACTTCCAGACCACGGCTACCGCAAGGCAGGTCTCCGCGGGAAAACTTCCCTTCGCGAAGGGCAGATTGGCCGAGCTCATTGCAGGAAAGCGAAACCAAATGACGCTTTTCTCATTCTAACTGCTTTCGTCCGAGGAATGGATGAAGTCCGAGTGTTCTTTTTCTCACTGAGATAAACAAAATCTGATGTTGCCTCTGAGCTCTGTTCTTGGCAAATACGTGAAACTGACATACATTCATGTGGGGAAACACATGGCTTTGCTACGATTTCTCTTAGCACTGGGTTTTCTCTGGGCCTCACGTCATGGCAACACTGCATAGGATTTACTCTGTCTGGAGAAGGTTTCCTGCTTTGTAGTTTGGGCTAGAAAACCTTGCTTTTGCAAGTGCCAATTGACCAGATTCAGGTAGAAAAGAGAATACAAAAAGGCCTTTTCTACCTGGGTTCTTTCACAATCTCTAAAAGCTAAAACTCTATAGTTGTTCCTCTGGAAGGATAAATGCACTGCAATGTAGTTTTTTAGAAGAAGCCTTGAGTTTGCGAGAGCATAGGAGGAATTCATTGCAGGAAAGAGGAAGGCCAAAAAGTTTCTCTCCTTATGCCTGCCTTGCTCAGAGGAGTGGATGAAGTCAGGGACTTCTCCCTTTCCCTGAGAAACATGCAGGCCGCTGTTCCCTGTGCGCTCTCTTATTTGTTAAAGCGACTGCAGTTACACACTTTGAACTGTGGAAAGGCACCGGAGTTTGTTAGGATTTCCCCAGGCGCTTTGTTTTCCCTGGGCCAAAAGGAGCCTTCACAATAGCTTAACGCTAACACTGCATACTCCTTGCACTTCCAGACCAAGGGTACCGCAAGGCAGTTCTCCGCGGGAAAACTTCCCTTCGCGAGGGGCAGATTGGCCGAGCTCATTCCAGGAAAGCGAAACCAAATGACGCTTTTCTCATTCTAACTGCTTTCGTCCGAGGAATGGATGAAGTCCGAGTGTTCTTTTCTCACTGAGATATACAAAATCTGATGTTGCCTCTGAGCTCTGTGCTTGACAAATACGTGAAACTGACATACATTGATGTGGGGAAAGACATGGCTTTGCTGGGATTTCGCTTAGCACTGGGTTTTCTCTGGGCCTCACGTCATGGCAACACTGCATAGGATTTACTCTGCCTGGAGAGAGTTTCCTGCTTTGTAGTTTGGGCTAGAAAACCTTGCTTTTGCAAGTGCCAATGGACCAGATTCAGGTAGAAAAGAGAATACAAAAAGGCCTTTTCTCCCTGGGTTCTTTCACAATCTCTAAAAGCCAAAACTCTATAGTTGTTCCTCTGGAAGGATAAATGCACTGCAATGTAGTTTTTCAGAAGAAGCCTTGAGTTTGCGAGAGCATAGGAGGAATTCATTGCAGGAAAGAGGAAGGCCAAAAAGTTTCTCTCCTTATGCCTGCCTTGCTCAGAGGAGTGGATGAAGTCAGGGACTTCTCCCTTTCCCTGAGAAACATGCAGGCCGCTGTTCCCTGTGCGCTCTCTTATTTGTTAAAGCGACTGTAGTTACACACTTTGAACTGTGGAAAGGCACCGGAGTTTGTTAGGATTTCCCCAGGCGCTTTGTTTTCCCTGGGCCAAAAGGAGCCTTCACAATAGCTTAACGCTAACACTGCATACTCCTTGCACTTCCAGACCACGGGTACCGCAAGGCAGTTCTCCGCGGGAAAACTTCCCTTCGCGAGGGGCAGATTGGCCGAGCTCATTCCAGGAAAGCGAAACCAAATGACGCTTTTCTCATTCTAACTGCTTTCGTCCGAGGAATGGATGAAGTCCGAGTGTTCTTTTCTCACTGAGATATACAAAATCTGATGTTGCCTCTGAGCTCTGTTCTTGGCAAATACGTGAAACTGACATACATTCATGTGGGGAAAGACCTGGCTTTGCTACGATTTCTCTTAGCACTGGGTTTTCTCTGGGCCTCACGTCATGGCAACACTGCATAGGATTTACTCTGTCTGGAGAAGGTTTCCTGCTTTGTAGTTTGTGCTAGAAAACCTTGCTTTTGCAAGTGCCAATTGACCAGATTCAGGTAGAAAAGAGAATACAAAAAGGCCTTTTCTCCCTGGGTCCTTTCACAATCTCTAAAAGCTAAAAGTCTATAGTTGCTCCTCTGGAAGGATAAATGCACTGCAATGTAGTTTTTCAGAAGAAGCCTTGAGTTTGCGAGAGCATAGGAGGAATTCATTGCAGGAAAGAGGAAGGCCAAAAAGGTTCTCTCCTTATGCCTGCCTTGCTCAGAGGAGTGGATGAAGTCAGGGACTTCTCCCTTTCCCTGAGAAACATGCAGGCTGCTGTTCCCTGTGCGCTCTCTTATTTGTTAAAGCGACTGCAGTTACACACTTTGAACTGTGGAAAGGCACCAGAGTTTGTTGGGATTTCCCCAGGCGCTTTGTTTTCCCTGGGCCAAAAGGAGCCTTCACAATAACTTAACGCTAACACTGCATACTCCTTCCACTTCCAGACCACGGCTACCGCAAGGCAGGTCTCTGCGGGAAAACTTCCCTTCGCGAAGGGCAGATTGGCCGAGCTCATTGCAGGAAAGTGAAACCAAATGACGCTTTTCTCATTCTAACTGCTTTCGTGCGAGGAATGGACGAAGTCCGAGTGTTCTTTTTCTCACTGAGATACACAAAATCTGATGTTGCCTCTGAGCTCTGTGCTTGGCAAATACGTGAAACTGACATACATTGATGTGGGGAAAGACATGGCTTTGCTGGGATTTCGCTTAGCACTGGGTTTTCTCTGGGCCTCACGTCATGGCAACACTGCATAGGATTTACTCTGCCTGGAGAGAGTTTCCTGCTTTGTAGTTTGGGCTAGAAAACCTTGCTTTTGCAAGTGCCAATTGACCAGATTCAGGTAGAAAAGAGAATACAAAAAGGCCTTTTCTCCCTGGGTTCTTTCACAATCTCTAAAAGCTAAAACTCTATAGTTGTTCCTCTGGAAGGATAAATGCACTGCAATGTAGTTTTTCAGAAGAAGCCTTGAGTTTGCGAGAGCATAGGAGGAATTCATTGCAGGAAAGAGGAAGGCCAAAAAGTTTCTCTCCTTATGCCTGCCTTGCTCAGAGGAGTGGATGAAGTCAGGGACTTCTCCCTTTCCCTGAGAAACATGCAGGCCGCTGTTCCCTGTGCGCTCTCTTATTTGTTAAAGCGACTGCAGTTACACACTTTGAACTGTGGAAAGGCACCGGAGTTTGTTAGGATTTCCCCAGGCGCTTTGTTTTCCCTGGGCCAAAAGGAGACTTCACAATAGCTTAACGCTAACACTGCATACTCCTTCCACTTCCAGACCACGGCTACCGCAAGGCAGGTCTCCGCGGGAAAACTTCCCTTCGCGAAGGGCAGATTGGCCGAGCTCATTGCAGGAAAGCGAAACCAAATGACGCTTTTCTCATTCTAACTGCTTTCGTCCGAGGAATGGATGATGTCCGAGTGTTCTTTTTCTCACTGAGATACACAAAATCTGAAGTTGCCTCTGAGCTCTGTTCTTGGCAAATACGTGAAACTGACATACATTCATGTGGGGAAACACATGGCTTTGCTACGATTTCTCTTAGCACTGGGTTTTCTCTGGGCCTCACTTCCGGGCAACACTGCATAGGATTTACTCTGTCTGGAGAGAGTTTCCTGCTTTGTAGTTTGTGCTAGAAAACCCTGCTTTAGCAAGTGCCAATTGACCAGATTCAGGTAGAAAAAAGAATACAAAAAGGCCTTTTCTCCCTGTGTCCTTTCACAATCTCTAAAAGCTAAAAGTCTATAGTTGCTCCTCTGGAAGGATAAATGCACTGCAATGTAGTTTTTCAGAAGAAGCCTTGAGTTTGCGAGAGCATAGGAGGAATTCATTGCAGGAAAGAGGAAGGCCAAAAAGTTTCTCTCCTTATGCCTGCCTTGCTCAGAGGAGTGGATGAAGTCAGGGACTTCTCCCTTTCCCTGAGAAACATGCAGGCCGCTGTTCCCTGTGCGCTCTCTTATTTGTTAAAGCGACTGCAGTTACACACTTTGAACTGTGGAAAGGCACCGGAGTTTGTTAGGATTTCCCCAGGCGCTTTGTTTTCCCTGGGCCAAAAGGAGCCTTCACAATAGCTTAACGCTAACACTGCATACTCCTTGCACTTCCAGACGACGGCTACCGCAAGGCAGTTCTCCGCGGGAAAACTTCCCTTCGCGAGGGGCAGATTGGCCGAGCTCATTCCAGGAAAGCGAAACCAAATGACGCTTTTCTCATTCTAACTGCTTTCGTCCGAGGAATGGATGAAGTCCGAGTGTTCTTTTCTCACTGAGATATACAAAATCTGATGTTGCCTCTGAGCTCTGTTCTTGGCAAATACGTGAAACTGACATACATTCATGTGGGGAAAGACCTGGCTTTGCTACGATTTCTCTTAGCACTGGGTTTTCTCTGGGCCTCACGTCATGGCAACACTGCATAGGATTTACTGTGTCTGGAGAAGGTTTCCTGCTTTGTAGTTTGTGCTAGAAAACCTTGCTTTTGCAAGTGCCAATTGACCAGATTCAGGTAGAAAAGAGAATACAAAAAGGCCTTTTCTCCCTGGGTCCTTTCACAATCTCTAAAAGCTAAAAGTCTATAGTTGCTCCTCTGGAAGGATAAATGCACTGCAATGTAGTTTTTCAGAAGAAGCCTTGAGTTTGCGAGAGCATAGGAGGAATTCATTGCAGGAAAGAGGAAGGCCAAAAAGGTTCTCTCCTTATGCCTGCCTTGCTCAGAGGAGTGGATGAAGTCAGGGACTTCTCCCTTTCCCTGAGAAACATGCAGGCTGCTGTTCCCTGTGCGCTCTCTTATTTGTTAAAGCGACTGCAGTTACACACTTTGAACTGTGGAAAGGCACCAGAGTTTGTTGGGATTTCCCCAGGCGCTTTGTTTTCCCTGGGCCAAAAGGAGCCTTCACAATAACTTAACGCTAACACTGCATACTCCTTCCACTTCCAGACCACGGCTACCGCAAGGCAGGTCTCTGCGGGAAAACTTCCCTTCGCGAAGGGCAGATTGGCCGAGCTCATTGCAGGAAAGTGAAACCAAATGACGCTTTTCTCATTCTAACTGCTTTCGTGCGAGGAATGGATGAAGTCCGAGTGTTCTTTTTCTCACTGAGATACACAAAATCTGATGTTGCCTCTGAGCTCTGTGCTTGGCAAATACGTGAAACTGACATACATTGATGTGGGGAAAGACATGGCTTTGCTGGGATTTCGCTTAGCACTGGGTTTTCTCTGGGCCTCACGTCATGGCAACACTGCATAGGATTTACTCTGCCTGGAGAGAGTTTCCTGCTTTGTAGTTTGGGCTAGAAAACCTTGCTTTTGCAAGTGCCAATTGACCAGATTCAGGTAGAAAAGAGAATACAAAAAGGCCTTTTCTCCCTGGGTTCTTTCACAATCTCTAAAAGCTAAAACTCTATAGTTGTTCCTCTGGAAGGATAAATGCACTGCAATGTAGTTTTTCAGAAGAAGCCTTGAGTTTGCGAGAGCATAGGAGGAATTCATTGCAGGAAAGAGGAAGGCCAAAAAGTTTCTCTCCTTATGCCTGCCTTGCTCAGAGGAGTGGATGAATGCAGGGACTTCTCCCTTTCCCTGAGAAACATGCAGGCCGCTGTTCCCTGTGCGCTCTCTTATTTGTTAAAGCGACTACAGTTACACACTTTGAACTGTGGAAAGGCACCGGAGTTTCTTAGGATTTCCCCAGGCGCTTTGTTTTCCCTGGGCCAAAAGGAGCCTTCACAGTAGCTTAACGCTAACACTGCATACTCCTTCCACTTCCAGACCACGGCTACCGCAAGGCAGATCTCTGCGGGAAAACTTCCCTTCGCGAAGGGCAGATTGGCCGAGCTCATTGCAGGAAAGCGAAACCAAATGACGCTTTTCTCATTCTAACTGCTTTCGTCCGAGGAATGGATGAAGTCCGAGTGTTCTTTTTCTCACTGAGATACACAAAATCTGATGTTGCCTCTGAGCTCTGTTCTTGGCAAATACGTGAAACTGACATACATTCATGTGGGGAAACACATGGCTTTGCTACGATTTCTCTTAGCACTGGGTTTTCTCTGGGCCTCACGTCCGGGCAACACTGCATAGGATTTACTCTGTCTGGAGAGAGTTTCCTGCTTTGTAGTTTGTGCTAGAAAACCTTGCTTTAGCAAGTGCCAATTGACCAGATTCAGGTAGAAAAAAGAATACAAAAAGGCCTTTTCTCCCTGTGTCCTTTCACAATCTCTAAAAGCTAAAAGTCTATAGTTGCTCCTCTGGAAGGATAAATGCACTGCAATGTAGTTTTTCAGAAGAAGCCTTGAGTTTGCGAGAGCATAGGAGGAATTCATTGCAGGAAAGAGGAAGGCCAAAAAGGTTCTCTCCTTATGCCTGCCTTGCTCAGAGGAGTGGATGAAGTCAGGGACTTCTCCCTTTCCCTGAGAAACATGCAGGCCGCTGTTCCCTGTGCGCTCTCTTATTTGTTAAAGCGACTGCAGTTACACACTTTGAACTGTGGAAAGGCACCGGAGTTTCTTAGGATTTCCCCAGGCGCTTTGTTTTCCCTGGGCCAAAAGGAGCCTTCACAATAGCTTAACGCTAACACTGCATACTCCTTGCACTTCCAGACCACGGCTACCGCAAGGCAGGTCTCCGCGGGAAAACTTCCCTTCGCGAAGGGCAGATTGGCCGAGCTCATTGCAGGAAAGCGAAACCAAATGACGCTTTTCTCATTCTAACTGCTTTCGTCCGAGGAATGGATGAAGTCCGAGTGTTCTTTTTCTCACTGAGATAAACAAAATCTGATGTTGCCTCTGAGCTCTGTTCTTGGCAAATACGTGAAACTGACATACATTCATGTGGGGAAACACATGGCTTTGCTACGATTTCTCTTAGCACTGGGTTTTCTCTGGGCCTCACGTCATGGCAACACTGCATAGGATTTACTCTGTCTGGAGAAGGTTTCCTGCTTTGTAGTTTGGGCTAGAAAACCTTGCTTTTGCAAGTGCCAATTGACCAGATTCAGGTAGAAAAGAGAATACAAAAAGGCCTTTTCTACCTGGGTTCTTTCACAATCTCTAAAAGCTAAAACTCTATAGTTGTTCCTCTGGAAGGATAAATGCACTGCAATGTAGTTTTTTAGAAGAAGCCTTGAGTTTGCGAGAGCATAGGAGGAATTCATTGCAGGAAAGAGGAAGGCCAAAAAGTTTCTCTCCTTATGCCTGCCTTGCTCAGAGGAGTGGATGAAGTCAGGGACTTCTCCCTTTCCCTGAGAAACATGCAGGCCGCTGTTCCCTGTGCGCTCTCTTATTTGTTAAAGCGACTGCAGTTACACACTTTGAACTGTGGAAAGGCACCGGAGTTTGTTAGGATTTCCCCAGGCGCTTTGTTTTCCCTGGGCCAAAAGGAGCCTTCACAATAGCTTAACGCTAACACTGCATACTCCTTGCACTTCCAGACCAAGGGTACCGCAAGGCAGTTCTCCGCGGGAAAACTTCCCTTCGCGAGGGGCAGATTGGCCGAGCTCATTCCAGGAAAGCGAAACCAAATGACGCTTTTCTCATTCTAACTGCTTTCGTCCGAGGAATGGATGAAGTCCGAGTGTTCTTTTCTCACTGAGATATACAAAATCTGATGTTGCCTCTGAGCTCTGTGCTTGACAAATACGTGAAACTGACATACATTGATGTGGGGAAAGACATGGCTTTGCTGGGATTTCGCTTAGCACTGGGTTTTCTCTGGGCCTCACGTCATGGCAACACTGCATAGGATTTACTCTGCCTGGAGAGAGTTTCCTGCTTTGTAGTTTGGGCTAGAAAACCTTGCTTTTGCAAGTGCCAATGGACCAGATTCAGGTAGAAAAGAGAATACAAAAAGGCCTTTTCTCCCTGGGTTCTTTCACAATCTCTAAAAGCCAAAACTCTATAGTTGTTCCTCTGGAAGGATAAATGCACTGCAATGTAGTTTTTCAGAAGAAGCCTTGAGTTTGCGAGAGCATAGGAGGAATTCATTGCAGGAAAGAGGAAGGCCAAAAAGTTTCTCTCCTTATGCCTGCCTTGCTCAGAGGAGTGGATGAAGTCAGGGACTTCTCCCTTTCCCTGAGAAACATGCAGGCCGCTGTTCCCTGTGCGCTCTCTTATTTGTTAAAGCGACTGCAGTTACACACTTTGAACTGTGGAAAGGCACCGGAGTTTCTTAGGATTTCCCCAGGCGCATTGTTTTCCCTGGGCCAAAAGGAGCCTTCACAATAGCTTAACGCTAACACTGCATACTCCTTGCACTTCCAGACCACGGCTACCGCAAGGCAGGTCTCCGCGGGAAAACTTCCCTTCGCGAAGGGCAGATTGGCCGAGCTCATTGCAGGAAAGCGAAACCAAATGACGCTTTTCTCATTCTAACTGCTTTCGTCCGAGGAATGGATGAAGTCCGAGTGTTCTTTTTCTCACTGAGATAAACAAAATCTGATGTTGCCTCTGAGCTCTGTTCTTGGCAAATACGTGAAACTGACATACATTCATGTGGGGAAACACATGGCTTTGCTACGATTTCTCTTAGCACTGGGTTTTCTCTGGGCCTCACGTCATGGCAACACTGCATAGGATTTACTCTGTCTGGAGAAGGTTTCCTGCTTTGTAGTTTGGGCTAGAAAACCTTGCTTTTGCAAGTGCCAATTGACCAGATTCAGGTAGAAAAGAGAATACAAAAAGGCCTTTTCTACCTGGGTTCTTTCACAATCTCTAAAAGCTAAAACTCTATAGTTGTTCCTCTGGAAGGATAAATGCACTGCAATGTAGTTTTTTAGAAGAAGCCTTGAGTTTGCGAGAGCATAGGAGGAATTCATTGCAGGAAAGAGGAAGGCCAAAAAGTTTCTCTCCTTATGCCTGCCTTGCTCAGAGGAGTGGATGAAGTCAGGGACTTCTCCCTTTCCCTGAGAAACATGCAGGCCGCTGTTCCCTGTGCGCTCTCTTATTTGTTAAAGCGACTGCAGTTACACACTTTGAACTGTGGAAAGGCACCGGAGTTTGTTAGGATTTCCCCAGGCGCTTTGTTTTCCCTGGGCCAAAAGGAGCCTTCACAATAGCTTAACGCTAACACTGCATACTCCTTGCACTTCCAGACCAAGGGTACCGCAAGGCAGTTCTCCGCGGGAAAACTTCCCTTCGCGAGGGGCAGATTGGCCGAGCTCATTCCAGGAAAGCGAAACCAAATGACGCTTTTTTCATTCTAACTGCTTTCGTCCGAGGAATGGATGAAGTCCGAGTGTTCTTTTCTCACTGAGATATACAAAATCTGATGTTGCCTCTGAGCTCTGTGCTTGACAAATACGTGAAACTGACATACATTGATGTGGGGAAAGACATGGCTTTGCTGGGATTTCGCTTAGCACTGGGTTTTCTCTGGGCCTCACGTCATGGCAACACTGCATAGGATTTACTCTGCCTGGAGAGAGTTTCCTGCTTTGTAGTTTGGGCTAGAAAACCTTGCTTTTGCAAGTGCCAATGGACCAGATTCAGGTAGAAAAGAGAATACAAAAAGGCCTTTTCTCCCTGGGTTCTTTCACAATCTCTAAAAGCCAAAACTCTATAGTTGTTCCTCTGGAAGGATAAATGCACTGCAATGTAGTTTTTCAGAAGAAGCCTTGAGTTTGCGAGAGCATAGGAGGAATTCATTGCAGGAAAGAGGAAGGCCAAAAAGTTTCTCTCCTTATGCCTGCCTTGCTCAGAGGAGTGGATGAAGTCAGGGACTTCTCCCTTTCCCTGAGAAACATGCAGGCCGCTGTTCCCTGTGCGCTCTCTTATTTGTTAAAGCGACTGCAGTTACACACTTTGAACTGTGGAAAGGCACCGGAGTTTGTTAGGATTTCCCCAGGCGCTTTGTTTTCCCTGGGCCAAAAGGAGCCTTCACAATAGCTTAACGCTAACACTGCATACTCCTTGCACTTCCAGACCACGGGTACCGCAAGGCAGTTCTCCGCGGGAAAACTTCCCTTCGCGAGGGGCAGATTGGCCGAGCTCATTCCAGGAAAGCGAAACCAAATGACGCTTTTCTCATTCTAACTGCTTTCGTCCGAGGAATGGATGAAGTCCGAGTGTTCTTTTCTCACTGAGATATACAAAATCTGATGTTGCCTCTGAGCTCTGTTCTTGGCAAATACGTGAAACTGACATACATTCATGTGGGGAAAGACCTGGCTTTGCTACGATTTCTCTTAGCACTGGGTTTTCTCTGGGCCTCACGTCATGGCAACACTGCATAGGATTTACTCTGTCTGGAGAAGGTTTCCTGCTTTGTAGTTTGTGCTAGAAAACCTTGCTTTTGCAAGTGCCAATTGACCAGATTCAGGTAGAAAAGAGAATACAAAAAGGCCTTTTCTCCCTGGGTCCTTTCACAATCTCTAAAAGCTAAAAGTCTATAGTTGCTCCTCTGGAAGGATAAATGCACTGCAATGTAGTTTTTCAGAAGAAGCCTTGAGTTTGCGAGAGCATAGGAGGAATTCATTGCAGGAAAGAGGAAGGCCAAAAAGGTTCTCTCCTTATGCCTGCCTTGCTCAGAGGAGTGGATGAAGTCAGGGACTTCTCCCTTTCCCTGAGAAACATGCAGGCTGCTGTTCCCTGTGCGCTCTCTTATTTGTTAAAGCGACTGCAGTTACACACTTTGAACTGTGGAAAGGCACCAGAGTTTGTTGGGATTTCCCCAGGCGCTTTGTTTTCCCTGGGCCAAAAGGAGCCTTCACAATAACTTAACGCTAACACTGCATACTCCTTCCACTTCCAGACCACGGCTACCGCAAGGCAGGTCTCTGCGGGAAAACTTCCCTTCGCGAAGGGCAGATTGGCCGAGCTCATTGCAGGAAAGTGAAACCAAATGACGCTTTTCTCATTCTAACTTCTTTCGTGCGAGGAATGGACGAAGTCCGAGTGTTCTTTTTCTCACTGAGATACACAAAATCTGATGTTGCCTCTGAGCTCTGTGCTTGGCAAATACGTGAAACTGACATACATTGATGTGGGGAAAGACATGGCTTTGCTGGGATTTCGCTTAGCACTGGGTTTTCTCTGGGCCTCACGTCATGGCAACACTGCATAGGATTTACTCTGCCTGGAGAGAGTTTCCTGCTTTGTAGTTTGGGCTAGAAAACCTTGCTTTTGCAAGTGCCAATGGACCAGATTCAGGTAGAAAAGAGAATACAAAAAGGCCTTTTCTCCCTGGGTTCTTTCACAATCTCTAAAAGCCAAAACTCTATAGTTGTTCCTCTGGAAGGATAAATGCACTGCAATGTAGTTTTTCAGAAGAAGCCTTGAGTTTGCGAGAGCATAGGAGGAATTCATTGCAGGAAAGAGGAAGGCCAAAAAGTTTCTCTCCTTATGCCTGCCTTGCTCAGAGGAGTGGATGAAGTCAGGGACTTCTCCCTTTCCCTGAGAAACATGCAGGCCGCTGTTCCCTGTGCGCTCTCTTATTTGTTAAAGCGACTGCAGTTACACACTTTGAACTGTGGAAAGGCACCGGAGTTTCTTAGGATTTCCCCAGGCGCATTGTTTTCCCTGGGCCAAAAGGAGCCTTCACAATAGCTTAACGCTAACACTGCATACTCCTTGCACTTCCAGACCACGGCTACCGCAAGGCAGGTCTCCGCGGGAAAACTTCCCTTCGCGAAGGGCAGATTGGCCGAGCTCATTGCAGGAAAGCGAAACCAAATGACGCTTTTCTCATTCTAACTGCTTTCGTCCGAGGAATGGATGAAGTCCGAGTGTTCTTTTTCTCACTGAGATAAACAAAATCTGATGTTGCCTCTGAGCTCTGTTCTTGGCAAATACGTGAAACTGACATACATTCATGTGGGGAAACACATGGCTTTGCTACGATTTCTCTTAGCACTGGGTTTTCTCTGGGCCTCACGTCATGGCAACACTGCATAGGATTTACTCTGTCTGGAGAAGGTTTCCTGCTTTGTAGTTTGGGCTAGAAAACCTTGCTTTTGCAAGTGCCAATTGACCAGATTCAGGTAGAAAAGAGAATACAAAAAGGCCTTTTCTACCTGGGTTCTTTCACAATCTCTAAAAGCTAAAACTCTATAGTTGTTCCTCTGGAAGGATAAATGCACTGCAATGTAGTTTTTTAGAAGAAGCCTTGAGTTTGCGAGAGCATAGGAGGAATTCATTGCAGGAAAGAGGAAGGCCAAAAAGTTTCTCTCCTTATGCCTGCCTTGCTCAGAGGAGTGGATGAAGTCAGGGACTTCTCCCTTTCCCTGAGAAACATGCAGGCCGCTGTTCCCTGTGCGCTCTCTTATTTGTTAAAGCGACTGCAGTTACACACTTTGAACTGTGGAAAGGCACCGGAGTTTGTTAGGATTTCCCCAGGCGCTTTGTTTTCCCTGGGCCAAAAGGAGCCTTCACAATAGCTTAACGCTAACACTGCATACTCCTTGCACTTCCAGACCACGGGTACCGCAAGGCAGTTCTCCGCGGGAAAACTTCCCTTCGCGAGGGGCAGATTGGCCGAGCTCATTCCAGGAAAGCGAAACCAAATGACGCTTTTCTCATTCTAACTGCTTTCGTCCGAGGAATGGATGAAGTCCGAGTGTTCTTTTCTCACTGAGATATACAAAATCTGATGTTGCCTCTGAGCTCTGTTCTTGGCAAATACGTGAAACTGACATACATTCATGTGGGGAAAGACCTGGCTTTGCTACGATTTCTCTTAGCACTGGGTTTTCTCTGGGCCTCACGTCATGGCAACACTGCATAGGATTTACTCTGTCTGGAGAAGGTTTCCTGCTTTGTAGTTTGTGCTAGAAAACCTTGCTTTTGCAAGTGCCAATTGACCAGATTCAGGTAGAAAAGAGAATACAAAAAGGCCTTTTCTCCCTGGGTCCTTTCACAATCTCTAAAAGCTAAAAGTCTATAGTTGCTCCTCTGGAAGGATAAATGCACTGCAATGTAGTTTTTCAGAAGAAGCCTTGAGTTTGCGAGAGCATAGGAGGAATTCATTGCAGGAAAGAGGAAGGCCAAAAAGGTTCTCTCCTTATGCCTGCCTTGCTCAGAGGAGTGGATGAAGTCAGGGACTTCTCCCTTTCCCTGAGAAACATGCAGGCTGCTGTTCCCTGTGCGCTCTCTTATTTGTTAAAGCGACTGCAGTTACACACTTTGAACTGTGGAAAGGCACCAGAGTTTGTTGGGATTTCCCCAGGCGCTTTGTTTTCCCTGGGCCAAAAGGAGCCTTCACAATAACTTAACGCTAACACTGCATACTCCTTCCACTTCCAGACCACGGCTACCGCAAGGCAGGTCTCTGCGGGAAAACTTCCCTTCGCGAAGGGCAGATTGGCCGAGCTCATTGCAGGAAAGTGAAACCAAATGACGCTTTTCTCATTCTAACTGCTTTCGTGCGAGGAATGGACGAAGTCCGAGTGTTCTTTTTCTCACTGAGATACACAAAATCTGATGTTGCCTCTGAGCTCTGTGCTTGGCAAATACGTGAAACTGACATACATTGATGTGGGGAAAGACATGGCTTTGCTGGGATTTCGCTTAGCACTGGGTTTTCTCTGGGCCTCACGTCATGGCAACACTGCATAGGATTTACTCTGCCTGGAGAGAGTTTCCTGCTTTGTAGTTTGGGCTAGAAAACCTTGCTTTTGCAAGTGCCAATTGACCAGATTCAGGTAGAAAAGAGAATACAAAAAGGCCTTTTCTCCCTGGGTTCTTTCACAATCTCTAAAAGCTAAAACTCTATAGTTGTTCCTCTGGAAGGATAAATGCACTGCAATGTAGTTTTTCAGAAGAAGCCTTGAGTTTGCGAGAGCATAGGAGGAATTCATTGCAGGAAAGAGGAAGGCCAAAAAGTTTCTCTCCTTATGCCTGCCTTGCTCAGAGGAGTGGATGAAGTCAGGGACTTCTCCCTTTCCCTGAGAAACATGCAGGCCGCTGTTCCCTGTGCGCTCTCTTATTTGTTAAAGCGACTGCAGTTACACACTTTGAACTGTGGAAAGGCACCGGAGTTTGTTAGGATTTCCCCAGGCGCTTTGTTTTCCCTGGGCCAAAAGGAGCCTTCACAATAGCTTAACGCTAACACTGCATACTCCTTGCACTTCCAGACGACGGCTACCGCAAGGCAGTTCTCCGCGGGAAAACTTCCCTTCGCGAGGGGCAGATTGGCCGAGCTCATTCCAGGAAAGCGAAACCAAATGACGCTTTTCTCATTCTAACTGCTTTCGTCCGAGGAATGGATGAAGTCCGAGTGTTCTTTTCTCACTGAGATATACAAAATCTGATGTTGCCTCTGAGCTCTGTTCTTGGCAAATACGTGAAACTGACATACATTCATGTGGGGAAAGACCTGGCTTTGCTACGATTTCTCTTAGCACTGGGTTTTCTCTGGGCCTCACGTCATGGCAACACTGCATAGGATTTACTGTGTCTGGAGAAGGTTTCCTGCTTTGTAGTTTGTGCTAGAAAACCTTGCTTTTGCAAGTGCCAATTGACCAGATTCAGGTAGAAAAGAGAATACAAAAAGGCCTTTTCTCCCTGGGTCCTTTCACAATCTCTAAAAGCTAAAAGTCTATAGTTGCTCCTCTGGAAGGATAAATGCACTGCAATGTAGTTTTTCAGAAGAAGCCTTGAGTTTGCGAGAGCATAGGAGGAATTCATTGCAGGAAAGAGGA
This sequence comes from Elephas maximus indicus, assembly GCF_024166365.1. Lineage (NCBI taxonomy): Eukaryota > Metazoa > Chordata > Mammalia > Proboscidea > Elephantidae > Elephas > Elephas maximus. The sequence goes on from NC_064819.1 coordinate 36,583,410, forward strand.
AGGCCAAAAAGGTTCTCTCCTTATGCCTGCCTTGCTCAGAGGAGTGGATGAAGTCAGGGACTTCTCCCTTTCCCTGAGAAACATGCAGGCTGCTGTTCCCTGTGCGCTCTCTTATTTGTTAAAGCGACTGCAGTTACACACTTTGAACTGTGGAAAGGCACCAGAGTTTGTTGGGATTTCCCCAGGCGCTTTGTTTTCCCTGGGCCAAAAGGAGCCTTCACAATAACTTAACGCTAACACTGCATACTCCTTCCACTTCCAGACCACGGCTACCGCAAGGCAGGTCTCTGCGGGAAAACTTCCCTTCGCGAAGGGCAGATTGGCCGAGCTCATTGCAGGAAAGTGAAACCAAATGACGCTTTTCTCATTCTAACTGCTTTCGTGCGAGGAATGGATGAAGTCCGAGTGTTCTTTTTCTCACTGAGATACACAAAATCTGATGTTGCCTCTGAGCTCTGTGCTTGGCAAATACGTGAAACTGACATACATTGATGTGGGGAAAGACATGGCTTTGCTGGGATTTCGCTTAGCACTGGGTTTTCTCTGGGCCTCACGTCATGGCAACACTGCATAGGATTTACTCTGCCTGGAGAGAGTTTCCTGCTTTGTAGTTTGGGCTAGAAAACCTTGCTTTTGCAAGTGCCAATTGACCAGATTCAGGTAGAAAAGAGAATACAAAAAGGCCTTTTCTCCCTGGGTTCTTTCACAATCTCTAAAAGCTAAAACTCTATAGTTGTTCCTCTGGAAGGATAAATGCACTGCAATGTAGTTTTTCAGAAGAAGCCTTGAGTTTGCGAGAGCATAGGAGGAATTCATTGCAGGAAAGAGGAAGGCCAAAAAGTTTCTCTCCTTATGCCTGCCTTGCTCAGAGGAGTGGATGAAGTCAGGGACTTCTCCCTTTCCCTGAGAAACATGCAGGCCGCTGTTCCCTGTGCGCTCTCTTATTTGTTAAAGCGACTGCAGTTACACACTTTGAACTGTGGAAAGGCACCGGAGTTTCTTAGGATTTCCCCAGGCGCTTTGTTTTCCCTGGGCCAAAAGGAGCCTTCACAGTAGCTTAACGCTAACACTGCATACTCCTTCCACTTCCAGACCACGGCTACCGCAAGGCAGATCTCTGCGGGAAAACTTCCCTTCGCGAAGGGCAGATTGGCCGAGCTCATTGCAGGAAAGCGAAACCAAATGACGCTTTTCTCATTCTAACTGCTTTCGTCCGAGGAATGGATGAAGTCCGAGTGTTCTTTTTCTCACTGAGATACACAAAATCTGATGTTGCCTCTGAGCTCTGTTCTTGGCAAATACGTGAAACTGACATACATTCATGTGGGGAAACACATGGCTTTGCTACGATTTCTCTTAGCACTGGGTTTTCTCTGGGCCTCACGTCCGGGCAACACTGCATAGGATTTACTCTGTCTGGAGAGAGTTTCCTGCTTTGTAGTTTGTGCTAGAAAACCTTGCTTTAGCAAGTGCCAATTGACCAGATTCAGGTAGAAAAAAGAATACAAAAAGGCCTTTTCTCCCTGTGTCCTTTCACAATCTCTAAAAGCTAAAAGTCTATAGTTGCTCCTCTGGAAGGATAAATGCACTGCAATGTAGTTTTTCAGAAGAAGCCTTGAGTTTGCGAGAGCATAGGAGGAATTCATTGCAGGAAAGAGGAAGGCCAAAAAGGTTCTCTCCTTATGCCTGCCTTGCTCAGAGGAGTGGATGAAGTCAGGGACTTCTCCCTTTCCCTGAGAAACATGCAGGCCGCTGTTCCCTGTGCGCTCTCTTATTTGTTAAAGCGACTGCAGTTACACACTTTGAACTGTGGAAAGGCACCGGAGTTTCTTAGGATTTCCCCAGGCGCTTTGTTTTCCCTGGGCCAAAAGGAGCCTTCACAATAGCTTAACGCTAACACTGCATACTCCTTGCACTTCCAGACCACGGCTACCGCAAGGCAGGTCTCCGCGGGAAAACTTCCCTTCGCGAAGGGCAGATTGGCCGAGCTCATTGCAGGAAAGCGAAACCAAATGACGCTTTTCTCATTCTAACTGCTTTCGTCCGAGGAATGGATGAAGTCCGAGTGTTCTTTTTCTCACTGAGATAAACAAAATCTGATGTTGCCTCTGAGCTCTGTTCTTGGCAAATACGTGAAACTGACATACATTCATGTGGGGAAACACATGGCTTTGCTACGATTTCTCTTAGCACTGGGTTTTCTCTGGGCCTCACGTCATGGCAACACTGCATAGGATTTACTCTGTCTGGAGAAGGTTTCCTGCTTTGTAGTTTGGGCTAGAAAACCTTGCTTTTGCAAGTGCCAATTGACCAGATTCAGGTAGAAAAGAGAATACAAAAAGGCCTTTTCTACCTGGGTTCTTTCACAATCTCTAAAAGCTAAAACTCTATAGTTGTTCCTCTGGAAGGATAAATGCACTGCAATGTAGTTTTTTAGAAGAAGCCTTGAGTTTGCGAGAGCATAGGAGGAATTCATTGCAGGAAAGAGGAAGGCCAAAAAGTTTCTCTCCTTATGCCTGCCTTGCTCAGAGGAGTGGATGAAGTCAGGGACTTCTCCCTTTCCCTGAGAAACATGCAGGCCGCTGTTCCCTGTGCGCTCTCTTATTTGTTAAAGCGACTGCAGTTACACACTTTGAACTGTGGAAAGGCACCGGAGTTTGTTAGGATTTCCCCAGGCGCTTTGTTTTCCCTGGGCCAAAAGGAGCCTTCACAATAGCTTAACGCTAACACTGCATACTCCTTGCACTTCCAGACCAAGGGTACCGCAAGGCAGTTCTCCGCGGGAAAACTTCCCTTCGCGAGGGGCAGATTGGCCGAGCTCATTCCAGGAAAGCGAAACCAAATGACGCTTTTCTCATTCTAACTGCTTTCGTCCGAGGAATGGATGAAGTCCGAGTGTTCTTTTCTCACTGAGATATACAAAATCTGATGTTGCCTCTGAGCTCTGTGCTTGACAAATACGTGAAACTGACATACATTGATGTGGGGAAAGACATGGCTTTGCTGGGATTTCGCTTAGCACTGGGTTTTCTCTGGGCCTCACGTCATGGCAACACTGCATAGGATTTACTCTGCCTGGAGAGAGTTTCCTGCTTTGTAGTTTGGGCTAGAAAACCTTGCTTTTGCAAGTGCCAATGGACCAGATTCAGGTAGAAAAGAGAATACAAAAAGGCCTTTTCTCCCTGGGTTCTTTCACAATCTCTAAAAGCCAAAACTCTATAGTTGTTCCTCTGGAAGGATAAATGCACTGCAATGTAGTTTTTCAGAAGAAGCCTTGAGTTTGCGAGAGCATAGGAGGAATTCATTGCAGGAAAGAGGAAGGCCAAAAAGTTTCTCTCCTTATGCCTGCCTTGCTCAGAGGAGTGGATGAAGTCAGGGACTTCTCCCTTTCCCTGAGAAACATGCAGGCCGCTGTTCCCTGTGCGCTCTCTTATTTGTTAAAGCGACTGCAGTTACACACTTTGAACTGTGGAAAGGCACCGGAGTTTCTTAGGATTTCCCCAGGCGCATTGTTTTCCCTGGGCCAAAAGGAGCCTTCACAATAGCTTAACGCTAACACTGCATACTCCTTGCACTTCCAGACCACGGCTACCGCAAGGCAGGTCTCCGCGGGAAAACTTCCCTTCGCGAAGGGCAGATTGGCCGAGCTCATTGCAGGAAAGCGAAACCAAATGACGCTTTTCTCATTCTAACTGCTTTCGTCCGAGGAATGGATGAAGTCCGAGTGTTCTTTTTCTCACTGAGATAAACAAAATCTGATGTTGCCTCTGAGCTCTGTTCTTGGCAAATACGTGAAACTGACATACATTCATGTGGGGAAACACATGGCTTTGCTACGATTTCTCTTAGCACTGGGTTTTCTCTGGGCCTCACGTCATGGCAACACTGCATAGGATTTACTCTGTCTGGAGAAGGTTTCCTGCTTTGTAGTTTGGGCTAGAAAACCTTGCTTTTGCAAGTGCCAATTGACCAGATTCAGGTAGAAAAGAGAATACAAAAAGGCCTTTTCTACCTGGGTTCTTTCACAATCTCTAAAAGCTAAAACTCTATAGTTGTTCCTCTGGAAGGATAAATGCACTGCAATGTAGTTTTTTAGAAGAAGCCTTGAGTTTGCGAGAGCATAGGAGGAATTCATTGCAGGAAAGAGGAAGGCCAAAAAGTTTCTCTCCTTATGCCTGCCTTGCTCAGAGGAGTGGATGAAGTCAGGGACTTCTCCCTTTCCCTGAGAAACATGCAGGCCGCTGTTCCCTGTGCGCTCTCTTATTTGTTAAAGCGACTGCAGTTACACACTTTGAACTGTGGAAAGGCACCGGAGTTTGTTAGGATTTCCCCAGGCGCTTTGTTTTCCCTGGGCCAAAAGGAGCCTTCACAATAGCTTAACGCTAACACTGCATACTCCTTGCACTTCCAGACCAAGGGTACCGCAAGGCAGTTCTCCGCGGGAAAACTTCCCTTCGCGAGGGGCAGATTGGCCGAGCTCATTCCAGGAAAGCGAAACCAAATGACGCTTTTTTCATTCTAACTGCTTTCGTCCGAGGAATGGATGAAGTCCGAGTGTTCTTTTCTCACTGAGATATACAAAATCTGATGTTGCCTCTGAGCTCTGTGCTTGACAAATACGTGAAACTGACATACATTGATGTGGGGAAAGACATGGCTTTGCTGGGATTTCGCTTAGCACTGGGTTTTCTCTGGGCCTCACGTCATGGCAACACTGCATAGGATTTACTCTGCCTGGAGAGAGTTTCCTGCTTTGTAGTTTGGGCTAGAAAACCTTGCTTTTGCAAGTGCCAATGGACCAGATTCAGGTAGAAAAGAGAATACAAAAAGGCCTTTTCTCCCTGGGTTCTTTCACAATCTCTAAAAGCCAAAACTCTATAGTTGTTCCTCTGGAAGGATAAATGCACTGCAATGTAGTTTTTCAGAAGAAGCCTTGAGTTTGCGAGAGCATAGGAGGAATTCATTGCAGGAAAGAGGAAGGCCAAAAAGTTTCTCTCCTTATGCCTGCCTTGCTCAGAGGAGTGGATGAAGTCAGGGACTTCTCCCTTTCCCTGAGAAACATGCAGGCCGCTGTTCCCTGTGCGCTCTCTTATTTGTTAAAGCGACTGCAGTTACACACTTTGAACTGTGGAAAGGCACCGGAGTTTGTTAGGATTTCCCCAGGCGCTTTGTTTTCCCTGGGCCAAAAGGAGCCTTCACAATAGCTTAACGCTAACACTGCATACTCCTTGCACTTCCAGACCACGGGTACCGCAAGGCAGTTCTCCGCGGGAAAACTTCCCTTCGCGAGGGGCAGATTGGCCGAGCTCATTCCAGGAAAGCGAAACCAAATGACGCTTTTCTCATTCTAACTGCTTTCGTCCGAGGAATGGATGAAGTCCGAGTGTTCTTTTCTCACTGAGATATACAAAATCTGATGTTGCCTCTGAGCTCTGTTCTTGGCAAATACGTGAAACTGACATACATTCATGTGGGGAAAGACCTGGCTTTGCTACGATTTCTCTTAGCACTGGGTTTTCTCTGGGCCTCACGTCATGGCAACACTGCATAGGATTTACTCTGTCTGGAGAAGGTTTCCTGCTTTGTAGTTTGTGCTAGAAAACCTTGCTTTTGCAAGTGCCAATTGACCAGATTCAGGTAGAAAAGAGAATACAAAAAGGCCTTTTCTCCCTGGGTCCTTTCACAATCTCTAAAAGCTAAAAGTCTATAGTTGCTCCTCTGGAAGGATAAATGCACTGCAATGTAGTTTTTCAGAAGAAGCCTTGAGTTTGCGAGAGCATAGGAGGAATTCATTGCAGGAAAGAGGAAGGCCAAAAAGGTTCTCTCCTTATGCCTGCCTTGCTCAGAGGAGTGGATGAAGTCAGGGACTTCTCCCTTTCCCTGAGAAACATGCAGGCTGCTGTTCCCTGTGCGCTCTCTTATTTGTTAAAGCGACTGCAGTTACACACTTTGAACTGTGGAAAGGCACCAGAGTTTGTTGGGATTTCCCCAGGCGCTTTGTTTTCCCTGGGCCAAAAGGAGCCTTCACAATAACTTAACGCTAACACTGCATACTCCTTCCACTTCCAGACCACGGCTACCGCAAGGCAGGTCTCTGCGGGAAAACTTCCCTTCGCGAAGGGCAGATTGGCCGAGCTCATTGCAGGAAAGTGAAACCAAATGACGCTTTTCTCATTCTAACTTCTTTCGTGCGAGGAATGGACGAAGTCCGAGTGTTCTTTTTCTCACTGAGATACACAAAATCTGATGTTGCCTCTGAGCTCTGTGCTTGGCAAATACGTGAAACTGACATACATTGATGTGGGGAAAGACATGGCTTTGCTGGGATTTCGCTTAGCACTGGGTTTTCTCTGGGCCTCACGTCATGGCAACACTGCATAGGATTTACTCTGCCTGGAGAGAGTTTCCTGCTTTGTAGTTTGGGCTAGAAAACCTTGCTTTTGCAAGTGCCAATGGACCAGATTCAGGTAGAAAAGAGAATACAAAAAGGCCTTTTCTCCCTGGGTTCTTTCACAATCTCTAAAAGCCAAAACTCTATAGTTGTTCCTCTGGAAGGATAAATGCACTGCAATGTAGTTTTTCAGAAGAAGCCTTGAGTTTGCGAGAGCATAGGAGGAATTCATTGCAGGAAAGAGGAAGGCCAAAAAGTTTCTCTCCTTATGCCTGCCTTGCTCAGAGGAGTGGATGAAGTCAGGGACTTCTCCCTTTCCCTGAGAAACATGCAGGCCGCTGTTCCCTGTGCGCTCTCTTATTTGTTAAAGCGACTGCAGTTACACACTTTGAACTGTGGAAAGGCACCGGAGTTTCTTAGGATTTCCCCAGGCGCATTGTTTTCCCTGGGCCAAAAGGAGCCTTCACAATAGCTTAACGCTAACACTGCATACTCCTTGCACTTCCAGACCACGGCTACCGCAAGGCAGGTCTCCGCGGGAAAACTTCCCTTCGCGAAGGGCAGATTGGCCGAGCTCATTGCAGGAAAGCGAAACCAAATGACGCTTTTCTCATTCTAACTGCTTTCGTCCGAGGAATGGATGAAGTCCGAGTGTTCTTTTTCTCACTGAGATAAACAAAATCTGATGTTGCCTCTGAGCTCTGTTCTTGGCAAATACGTGAAACTGACATACATTCATGTGGGGAAACACATGGCTTTGCTACGATTTCTCTTAGCACTGGGTTTTCTCTGGGCCTCACGTCATGGCAACACTGCATAGGATTTACTCTGTCTGGAGAAGGTTTCCTGCTTTGTAGTTTGGGCTAGAAAACCTTGCTTTTGCAAGTGCCAATTGACCAGATTCAGGTAGAAAAGAGAATACAAAAAGGCCTTTTCTACCTGGGTTCTTTCACAATCTCTAAAAGCTAAAACTCTATAGTTGTTCCTCTGGAAGGATAAATGCACTGCAATGTAGTTTTTTAGAAGAAGCCTTGAGTTTGCGAGAGCATAGGAGGAATTCATTGCAGGAAAGAGGAAGGCCAAAAAGTTTCTCTCCTTATGCCTGCCTTGCTCAGAGGAGTGGATGAAGTCAGGGACTTCTCCCTTTCCCTGAGAAACATGCAGGCCGCTGTTCCCTGTGCGCTCTCTTATTTGTTAAAGCGACTGCAGTTACACACTTTGAACTGTGGAAAGGCACCGGAGTTTGTTAGGATTTCCCCAGGCGCTTTGTTTTCCCTGGGCCAAAAGGAGCCTTCACAATAGCTTAACGCTAACACTGCATACTCCTTGCACTTCCAGACCAAGGGTACCGCAAGGCAGTTCTCCGCGGGAAAACTTCCCTTCGCGAGGGGCAGATTGGCCGAGCTCATTCCAGGAAAGCGAAACCAAATGACGCTTTTTTCATTCTAACTGCTTTCGTCCGAGGAATGGATGAAGTCCGAGTGTTCTTTTCTCACTGAGATATACAAAATCTGATGTTGCCTCTGAGCTCTGTGCTTGACAAATACGTGAAACTGACATACATTGATGTGGGGAAAGACATGGCTTTGCTGGGATTTCGCTTAGCACTGGGTTTTCTCTGGGCCTCACGTCATGGCAACACTGCATAGGATTTACTCTGCCTGGAGAGAGTTTCCTGCTTTGTAGTTTGGGCTAGAAAACCTTGCTTTTGCAAGTGCCAATGGACCAGATTCAGGTAGAAAAGAGAATACAAAAAGGCCTTTTCTCCCTGGGTTCTTTCACAATCTCTAAAAGCCAAAACTCTATAGTTGTTCCTCTGGAAGGATAAATGCACTGCAATGTAGTTTTTCAGAAGAAGCCTTGAGTTTGCGAGAGCATAGGAGGAATTCATTGCAGGAAAGAGGAAGGCCAAAAAGTTTCTCTCCTTATGCCTGCCTTGCTCAGAGGAGTGGATGAAGTCAGGGACTTCTCCCTTTCCCTGAGAAACATGCAGGCCGCTGTTCCCTGTGCGCTCTCTTATTTGTTAAAGCGACTGCAGTTACACACTTTGAACTGTGGAAAGGCACCGGAGTTTGTTAGGATTTCCCCAGGCGCTTTGTTTTCCCTGGGCCAAAAGGAGCCTTCACAATAGCTTAACGCTAACACTGCATACTCCTTGCACTTCCAGACCACGGGTACCGCAAGGCAGTTCTCCGCGGGAAAACTTCCCTTCGCGAGGGGCAGATTGGCCGAGCTCATTCCAGGAAAGCGAAACCAAATGACGCTTTTCTCATTCTAACTGCTTTCGTCCGAGGAATGGATGAAGTCCGAGTGTTCTTTTCTCACTGAGATATACAAAATCTGATGTTGCCTCTGAGCTCTGTTCTTGGCAAATACGTGAAACTGACATACATTCATGTGGGGAAAGACCTGGCTTTGCTACGATTTCTCTTAGCACTGGGTTTTCTCTGGGCCTCACGTCATGGCAACACTGCATAGGATTTACTCTGTCTGGAGAAGGTTTCCTGCTTTGTAGTTTGTGCTAGAAAACCTTGCTTTTGCAAGTGCCAATTGACCAGATTCAGGTAGAAAAGAGAATACAAAAAGGCCTTTTCTCCCTGGGTCCTTTCACAATCTCTAAAAGCTAAAAGTCTATAGTTGCTCCTCTGGAAGGATAAATGCACTGCAATGTAGTTTTTCAGAAGAAGCCTTGAGTTTGCGAGAGCATAGGAGGAATTCATTGCAGGAAAGAGGAAGGCCAAAAAGGTTCTCTCCTTATGCCTGCCTTGCTCAGAGGAGTGGATGAAGTCAGGGACTTCTCCCTTTCCCTGAGAAACATGCAGGCTGCTGTTCCCTGTGCGCTCTCTTATTTGTTAAAGCGACTGCAGTTACACACTTTGAACTGTGGAAAGGCACCAGAGTTTGTTGGGATTTCCCCAGGCGCTTTGTTTTCCCTGGGCCAAAAGGAGCCTTCACAATAACTTAACGCTAACACTGCATACTCCTTCCACTTCCAGACCACGGCTACCGCAAGGCAGGTCTCTGCGGGAAAACTTCCCTTCGCGAAGGGCAGATTGGCCGAGCTCATTGCAGGAAAGTGAAACCAAATGACGCTTTTCTCATTCTAACTTCTTTCGTGCGAGGAATGGACGAAGTCCGAGTGTTCTTTTTCTCACTGAGATACACAAAATCTGATGTTGCCTCTGAGCTCTGTGCTTGGCAAATACGTGAAACTGACATACATTGATGTGGGGAAAGACATGGCTTTGCTGGGATTTCGCTTAGCACTGGGTTTTCTCTGGGCCTCACGTCATGGCAACACTGCATAGGATTTACTCTGCCTGGAGAGAGTTTCCTGCTTTGTAGTTTGGGCTAGAAAACCTTGCTTTTGCAAGTGCCAATTGACCAGATTCAGGTAGAAAAGAGAATACAAAAAGGCCTTTTCTCCCTGGGTTCTTTCACAATCTCTAAAAGCTAAAACTCTATAGTTGTTCCTCTGGAAGGATAAATGCACTGCAATGTAGTTTTTCAGAAGAAGCCTTGAGTTTGCGAGAGCATAGGAGGAATTCATTGCAGGAAAGAGGAAGGCCAAAAAGTTTCTCTCCTTATGCCTGCCTTGCTCAGAGGAGTGGATGAAGTCAGGGACTTCTCCCTTTCCCTGAGAAACATGCAGGCCGCTGTTCCCTGTGCGCTCTCTTATTTGTTAAAGCGACTGCAGTTACACACTTTGAACTGTGGAAAGGCACCGGAGTTTGTTAGGATTTCCCCAGGCGCTTTGTTTTCCCTGGGCCAAAAGGAGACTTCACAATAGCTTAACGCTAACACTGCATACTCCTTCCACTTCCAGACCACGGCTACCGCAAGGCAGGTCTCCGCGGGAAAACGTCCCTTCGCGAAGGGCAGATTGGCCGAGCTCATTGCAGGAAAGCGAAACCAAATGACGCTTTTCTCATTCTAACTGCTTTCGTCCGAGGAATGGATGATGTCCGAGTGTTCTTTTTCTCACTGAGATACACAAAATCTGAAGTTGCCTCTGAGCTCTGTTCTTGGCAAATACGTGAAACTGACATACATTCATGTGGGGAAACACATGGCTTTGCTACGATTTCTCTTAGCACTGGGTTTTCTCTGGGCCTCACTTCCGGGCAACACTGCATAGGATTTACTCTGTCTGGAGAGAGTTTCCTGCTTTGTAGTTTGTGCTAGAAAACCCTGCTTTAGCAAGTGCCAATTGACCAGATTCAGGTAGAAAAAAGAATACAAAAAGGCCTTTTCTCCCTGGGTCCTTTCACAATCTCTAAAAGCCAAAACTCTATAGTTGTTCCTCTGGAAGGATAAATGCACTGCAATGTAGTTTTTCAGAAGAAGCCTTGAGTTTGCGAGAGCATAGGAGGAATTCATTGCAGGAAAGAGGAAGGCCAAAAAGTTTCTCTCCTTATGCCTGCCTTGCTCAGAGGAGTGGATGAAGTCAGGGACTTCTCCCTTTCCCTGAGAAACATGCAGGCCGCTGTTCCCTGTGCGCTCTCTTATTTGTTAAAGCGACTGCAGTTACACACTTTGAACTGTGGAAAGGCACCGGAGTTTGTTAGGATTTCCCCAGGCGCTTTGTTTTCCCTGGGCCAAAAGGAGCCTTCACAATAGCTTAACGCTAACACTGCATACTCCTTGCACTTCCAGACCACGGCTACCGCAAGGCAGTTCTCCGCGGGAAAACTTCCCTTCGCGAGGGGCAGATTGGCCGAGCTCATTCCAGGAAAGCGAAACCAAATGACGCTTTTCTCATTCTAACTGCTTTCGTCCGAGGAATGGATGAAGTCCGAGTGTTCTTTTCTCACTGAGATATACAAAATCTGATGTTGCCTCTGAGCTCTGTTCTTGGCAAATACGTGAAACTGACATACATTCATGTGGGGAAAGACCTGGCTTTGCTACGATTTCTCTTAGCACTGGGTTTTCTCTGGGCCTCACGTCATGGCAACACTGCATAGGATTTACTGTGTCTGGAGAAGGTTTCCTGCTTTGTAGTTTGTGCTAGAAAACCTTGCTTTTGCAAGTGCCAATTGACCAGATTCAGGTAGAAAAGAGAATACAAAAAGGCCTTTTCTCCCTGGGTCCTTTCACAATCTCTAAAAGCTAAAAGTCTATAGTTGCTCCTCTGGAAGGATAAATGCACTGCAATGTAGTTTTTCAGAAGAAGCCTTGAGTTTGCGAGAGCATAGGAGGAATTCATTGCAGGAAAGAGGAAGGCCAAAAAGGTTCTCTCCTTATGCCTGCCTTGCTCAGAGGAGTGGATGAAGTCAGGGACTTCTCCCTTTCCCTGAGAAACATGCAGGCTGCTGTTCCCTGTGCGCTCTCTTATTTGTTAAAGCGACTGCAGTTACACACTTTGAACTGTGGAAAGGCACCAGAGTTTGTTGGGATTTCCCCAGGCGCTTTGTTTTCCCTGGGCCAAAAGGAGCCTTCACAATAACTTAACGCTAACACTGCATACTCCTTCCACTTCCAGACCACGGCTACCGCAAGGCAGGTCTCTGCGGGAAAACTTCCCTTCGCGAAGGGCAGATTGGCCGAGCTCATTGCAGGAAAGTGAAACCAAATGACGCTTTTCTCATTCTAACTGCTTTCGTGCGAGGAATGGATGAAGTCCGAGTGTTCTTTTTCTCACTGAGATACACAAAATCTGATGTTGCCTCTGAGCTCTGTGCTTGGCAAATACGTGAAACTGACATACATTGATGTGGGGAAAGACATGGCTTTGCTGGGATTTCGCTTAGCACTGGGTTTTCTCTGGGCCTCACGTCATGGCAACACTGCATAGGATTTACTCTGCCTGGAGAGAGTTTCCTGCTTTGTAGTTTGGGCTAGAAAACCTTGCTTTTGCAAGTGCCAATTGACCAGATTCAGGTAGAAAAGAGAATACAAAAAGGCCTTTTCTCCCTGGGTTCTTTCACAATCTCTAAAAGCTAAAACTCTATAGTTGTTCCTCTGGAAGGATAAATGCACTGCAATGTAGTTTTTCAGAAGAAGCCTTGAGTTTGCGAGAGCATAGGAGGAATTCATTGCAGGAAAGAGGAAGGCCAAAAAGTTTCTCTCCTTATGCCTGCCTTGCTCAGAGGAGTGGATGAAGTCAGGGACTTCTCCCTTTCCCTGAGAAACATGCAGGCCGCTGTTCCCTGTGCGCTCTCTTATTTGTTAAAGCGACTGCAGTTACACACTTTGAACTGTGGAAAGGCACCGGAGTTTCTTAGGATTTCCCCAGGCGCTTTGTTTTCCCTGGGCCAAAAGGAGCCTTCACAGTAGCTTAACGCTAACACTGCATACTCCTTCCACTTCCAGACCACGGCTACCGCAAGGCAGATCTCTGCGGGAAAACTTCCCTTCGCGAAGGGCAGATTGGCCGAGCTCATTGCAGGAAAGCGAAACCAAATGACGCTTTTCTCATTCTAACTGCTTTCATCCGAGGAATGGATGAAGTCCGAGTGTTCTTTTTCTCACTGAGATACACAAAATCTGATGTTGCCTCTGAGCTCTGTTCTTGGCAAATACGTGAAACTGACATACATTCATGTGGGGAAACACATGGCTTTGCTACGATTTCTCTTAGCACTGGGTTTTCTCTGGGCCTCACGTCCGGGCAACACTGCATAGGATTTACTCTGTCTGGAGAGAGTTTCCTGCTTTGTAGTTTGTGCTAGAAAACCTTGCTTTAGCAAGTGCCAATTGACCAGATTCAGGTAGAAAAAAGAATACAAAAAGGCCTTTTCTCCCTGTGTCCTTTCACAATCTCTAAAAGCTAAAAGTCTATAGTTGCTCCTCTGGAAGGATAAATGCACTGCAATGTAGTTTTTCAGAAGAAGCCTTGAGTTTGCGAGAGCATAGGAGGAATTCATTGCAGGAAAGAGGAAGGCCAAAAAGGTTCTCTCCTTATGCCTGCCTTGCTCAGAGGAGTGGATGAAGTCAGGGACTTCTCCCTTTCCCTGAGAAACATGCAGGCCGCTGTTCCCTGTGCGCTCTCTTATTTGTTAAAGCGACTGCAGTTACACACTTTGAACTGTGGAAAGGCACCGGAGTTTCTTAGGATTTCCCCAGGCGCTTTGTTTTCCCTGGGCCAAAAGGAGCCTTCACAATAGCTTAACGCTAACACTGCATACTCCTTGCACTTCCAGACCACGGCTACCGCAAGGCAGGTCTCCGCGGGAAAACTTCCCTTCGCGAAGGGCAGATTGGCCGAGCTCATTGCAGGAAAGCGAAACCAAATGACGCTTTTCTCATTCTAACTGCTTTCGTCCGAGGAATGGATGAAGTCCGAGTGTTCTTTTTCTCACTGAGATAAACAAAATCTGATGTTGCCTCTGAGCTCTGTTCTTGGCAAATACGTGAAACTGACATACATTCATGTGGGGAAACACATGGCTTTGCTACGATTTCTCTTAGCACTGGGTTTTCTCTGGGCCTCACGTCATGGCAACACTGCATAGGATTTACTCTGTCTGGAGAAGGTTTCCTGCTTTGTAGTTTGGGCTAGAAAACCCTGCTTTAGCAAGTGCCAATTGACCAGATTCAGGTAGAAAAAAGAATACAAAAAGGCCTTTTCTCCCTGTGTCCTTTCACAATCTCTAAAAGCTAAAAGTCTATAGTTGCTCCTCTGGAAGGATAAATGCACTGCAATGTAGTTTTTCAGAAGAAGCCTTGAGTTTGCGAGAGCATAGGAGGAATTCATTGCAGGAAAGAGGAAGGCCAAAAAGTTTCTCTCCTTATGCCTGCCTTGCTCAGAGGAGTGGATGAAGTCAGGGACTTCTCCCTTTCCCTGAGAAACATGCAGGCCGCTGTTCCCTGTGCGCTCTCTTATTTGTTAAAGCGACTGCAGTTACACACTTTGAACTGTGGAAAGGCACCGGAGTTTGTTAGGATTTCCCCAGGCGCTTTGTTTTCCCTGGGCCAAAAGGAGCCTTCACAATAGCTTAACGCTAACACTGCATACTCCTTGCACTTCCAGACCACGGCTACCGCAAGGCAGTTCTCCGCGGGAAAACTTCCCTTCGCGAGGGGCAGATTGGCCGAGCTCATTCCAGGAAAGCGAAACCAAATGACGCTTTTCTCATTCTAACTGCTTTCGTCCGAGGAATGGATGAAGTCCGAGTGTTCTTTTCTCACTGAGATATACAAAATCTGATGTTGCCTCTGAGCTCTGTTCTTGGCAAATACGTGAAACTGACATACATTCATGTGGGGAAAGACCTGGCTTTGCTACGATTTCTCTTAGCACTGGGTTTTCTCTGGGCCTCACGTCATGGCAACACTGCATAGGATTTACTGTGTCTGGAGAAGGTTTCCTGCTTTGTAGTTTGTGCTAGAAAACCTTGCTTTTGCAAGTGCCAATTGACCAGATTCAGGTAGAAAAGAGAATACAAAAAGGCCTTTTCTCCCTGGGTCCTTTCACAATCTCTAAAAGCTAAAAGTCTATAGTTGCTCCTCTGGAAGGATAAATGCACTGCAATGTAGTTTTTCAGAAGAAGCCTTGAGTTTGCGAGAGCATAGGAGGAATTCATTGCAGGAAAGAGGAAGGCCAAAAAGGTTCTCTCCTTATGCCTGCCTTGCTCAGAGGAGTGGATGAAGTCAGGGACTTCTCCCTTTCCCTGAGAAACATGCAGGCTGCTGTTCCCTGTGCGCTCTCTTATTTGTTAAAGCGACTGCAGTTACACACTTTGAACTGTGGAAAGGCACCAGAGTTTGTTGGGATTTCCCCAGGCGCTTTGTTTTCCCTGGGCCAAAAGGAGCCTTCACAATAACTTAACGCTAACACTGCATACTCCTTCCACTTCCAGACCACGGCTACCGCAAGGCAGGTCTCTGCGGGAAAACTTCCCTTCGCGAAGGGCAGATTGGCCGAGCTCATTGCAGGAAAGTGAAACCAAATGACGCTTTTCTCATTCTAACTGCTTTCGTGCGAGGAATGGATGAAGTCCGAGTGTTCTTTTTCTCACTGAGATACACAAAATCTGATGTTGCCTCTGAGCTCTGTGCTTGGCAAATACGTGAAACTGACATACATTGATGTGGGGAAAGACATGGCTTTGCTGGGATTTCGCTTAGCACTGGGTTTTCTCTGGGCCTCACGTCATGGCAACACTGCATAGGATTTACTCTGCCTGGAGAGAGTTTCCTGCTTTGTAGTTTGGGCTAGAAAACCTTGCTTTTGCAAGTGCCAATTGACCAGATTCAGGTAGAAAAGAGAATACAAAAAGGCCTTTTCTCCCTGGGTTCTTTCACAATCTCTAAAAGCTAAAACTCTATAGTTGTTCCTCTGGAAGGATAAATGCACTGCAATGTAGTTTTTCAGAAGAAGCCTTGAGTTTGCGAGAGCATAGGAGGAATTCATTGCAGGAAAGAGGAAGGCCAAAAAGTTTCTCTCCTTATGCCTGCCTTGCTCAGAGGAGTGGATGAAGTCAGGGACTTCTCCCTTTCCCTGAGAAACATGCAGGCCGCTGTTCCCTGTGCGCTCTCTTATTTGTTAAAGCGACTGCAGTTACACACTTTGAACTGTGGAAAGGCACCGGAGTTTCTTAGGATTTCCCCAGGCGCTTTGTTTTCCCTGGGCCAAAAGGAGCCTTCACAGTAGCTTAACGCTAACACTGCATACTCCTTCCACTTCCAGACCACGGCTACCGCAAGGCAGATCTCTGCGGGAAAACTTCCCTTCGCGAAGGGCAGATTGGCCGAGCTCATTGCAGGAAAGCGAAACCAAATGACGCTTTTCTCATTCTAACTGCTTTCATCCGAGGAATGGATGAAGTCCGAGTGTTCTTTTTCTCACTGAGATACACAAAATCTGATGTTGCCTCTGAGCTCTGTTCTTGGCAAATACGTGAAACTGACATACATTCATGTGGGGAAACACATGGCTTTGCTACGATTTCTCTTAGCACTGGGTTTTCTCTGGGCCTCACGTCCGGGCAACACTGCATAGGATTTACTCTGTCTGGAGAGAGTTTCCTGCTTTGTAGTTTGTGCTAGAAAACCTTGCTTTAGCAAGTGCCAATTGACCAGATTCAGGTAGAAAAAAGAATACAAAAAGGCCTTTTCTCCCTGTGTCCTTTCACAATCTCTAAAAGCTAAAAGTCTATAGTTGCTCCTCTGGAAGGATAAATGCACTGCAATGTAGTTTTTCAGAAGAAGCCTTGAGTTTGCGAGAGCATAGGAGGAATTCATTGCAGGAAAGAGGAAGGCCAAAAAGGTTCTCTCCTTATGCCTGCCTTGCTCAGAGGAGTGGATGAAGTCAGGGACTTCTCCCTTTCCCTGAGAAACATGCAGGCCGCTGTTCCCTGTGCGCTCTCTTATTTGTTAAAGCGACTGCAGTTACACACTTTGAACTGTGGAAAGGCACCGGAGTTTCTTAGGATTTCCCCAGGCGCTTTGTTTTCCCTGGGCCAAAAGGAGCCTTCACAATAGCTTAACGCTAACACTGCATACTCCTTGCACTTCCAGACCACGGCTACCGCAAGGCAGGTCTCCGCGGGAAAACTTCCCTTCGCGAAGGGCAGATTGGCCGAGCTCATTGCAGGAAAGCGAAACCAAATGACGCTTTTCTCATTCTAACTGCTTTCGTCCGAGGAATGGATGAAGTCCGAGTGTTCTTTTTCTCACTGAGATAAACAAAATCTGATGTTGCCTCTGAGCTCTGTTCTTGGCAAATACGTGAAACTGACATACATTCATGTGGGGAAACACATGGCTTTGCTACGATTTCTCTTAGCACTGGGTTTTCTCTGGGCCTCACGTCATGGCAACACTGCATAGGATTTACTCTGTCTGGAGAAGGTTTCCTGCTTTGTAGTTTGGGCTAGAAAACCCTGCTTTAGCAAGTGCCAATTGACCAGATTCAGGTAGAAAAAAGAATACAAAAAGGCCTTTTCTCCCTGTGTCCTTTCACAATCTCTAAAAGCTAAAAGTCTATAGTTGCTCCTCTGGAAGGATAAATGCACTGCAATGTAGTTTTTCAGAAGAAGCCTTGAGTTTGCGAGAGCATAGGAGGAATTCATTGCAGGAAAGAGGAAGGCCAAAAAGTTTCTCTCCTTATGCCTGCCTTGCTCAGAGGAGTGGATGAAGTCAGGGACTTCTCCCTTTCCCTGAGAAACATGCAGGCCGCTGTTCCCTGTGCGCTCTCTTATTTGTTAAAGCGACTGCAGTTACACACTTTGAACTGTGGAAAGGCACCGGAGTTTGTTAGGATTTCCCCAGGCGCTTTGTTTTCCCTGGGCCAAAAGGAGCCTTCACAATAGCTTAACGCTAACACTGCATACTCCTTGCACTTCCAGACCACGGCTACCGCAAGGCAGTTCTCCGCGGGAAAACTTCCCTTCGCGAGGGGCAGATTGGCCGAGCTCATTCCAGGAAAGCGAAACCAAATGACGCTTTTCTCATTCTAACTGCTTTCGTCCGAGGAATGGATGAAGTCCGAGTGTTCTTTTCTCACTGAGATATACAAAATCTGATGTTGCCTCTGAGCTCTGTTCTTGGCAAATACGTGAAACTGACATACATTCATGTGGGGAAAGACCTGGCTTTGCTACGATTTCTCTTAGCACTGGGTTTTCTCTGGGCCTCACGTCATGGCAACACTGCATAGGATTTACTGTGTCTGGAGAAGGTTTCCTGCTTTGTAGTTTGTGCTAGAAAACCTTGCTTTTGCAAGTGCCAATTGACCAGATTCAGGTAGAAAAGAGAATACAAAAAGGCCTTTTCTCCCTGGGTCCTTTCACAATCTCTAAAAGCTAAAAGTCTATAGTTGCTCCTCTGGAAGGATAAATGCACTGCAATGTAGTTTTTCAGAAGAAGCCTTGAGTTTGCGAGAGCATAGGAGGAATTCATTGCAGGAAAGAGGAAGGCCAAAAAGGTTCTCTCCTTATGCCTGCCTTGCTCAGAGGAGTGGATGAAGTCAGGGACTTCTCCCTTTCCCTGAGAAACATGCAGGCCGCTGTTCCCTGTGCGCTCTCTTATTTGTTAAAGCGACTGCAGTTACACACTTTGAACTGTGGAAAGGCACCGGAGTTTCTTAGGATTTCCCCAGGCGCTTTGTTTTCCCTGGGCCAAAAGGAGCCTTCACAGTAGCTTAACGCTAACACTGCATACTCCTTCCACTTCCAGACCACGGCTACCGCAAGGCAGATCTCTGCGGGAAAACTTCCCTTCGCGAAGGGCAGATTGGCCGAGCTCATTGCAGGAAAGCGAAACCAAATGACGCTTTTCTCATTCTAACTGCTTTCATCCGAGGAATGGATGAAGTCCGAGTGTTCTTTTTCTCACTGAGATACACAAAATCTGATGTTGCCTCTGAGCTCTGTTCTTGGCAAATACGTGAAACTGACATACATTCATGTGGGGAAACACATGGCTTTGCTACGATTTCTCTTAGCACTGGGTTTTCTCTGGGCCTCACGTCCGGGCAACACTGCATAGGATTTACTCTGTCTGGAGAGAGTTTCCTGCTTTGTAGTTTGTGCTAGAAAACCTTGCTTTAGCAAGTGCCAATTGACCAGATTCAGGTAGAAAAAAGAATACAAAAAGGCCTTTTCTCCCTGTGTCCTTTCACAATCTCTAAAAGCTAAAAGTCTATAGTTGCTCCTCTGGAAGGATAAATGCACTGCAATGTAGTTTTTCAGAAGAAGCCTTGAGTTTGCGAGAGCATAGGAGGAATTCATTGCAGGAAAGAGGAAGGCCAAAAAGGTTCTCTCCTTATGCCTGCCTTGCTCAGAGGAGTGGATGAAGTCAGGGACTTCTCCCTTTCCCTGAGAAACATGCAGGCCGCTGTTCCCTGTGCGCTCTCTTATTTGTTAAAGCGACTGCAGTTACACACTTTGAACTGTGGAAAGGCACCGGAGTTTCTTAGGATTTCCCCAGGCGCTTTGTTTTCCCTGGGCCAAAAGGAGCCTTCACAATAGCTTAACGCTAACACTGCATACTCCTTGCACTTCCAGACCACGGCTACCGCAAGGCAGGTCTCCGCGGGAAAACTTCCCTTCGCGAAGGGCAGATTGGCCGAGCTCATTGCAGGAAAGCGAAACCAAATGACGCTTTTCTCATTCTAACTGCTTTCGTCCGAGGAATGGATGAAGTCCGAGTGTTCTTTTTCTCACTGAGATAAACAAAATCTGATGTTGCCTCTGAGCTCTGTTCTTGGCAAATACGTGAAACTGACATACATTCATGTGGGGAAACACATGGCTTTGCTACGATTTCTCTTAGCACTGGGTTTTCTCTGGGCCTCACGTCATGGCAACACTGCATAGGATTTACTCTGTCTGGAGAAGGTTTCCTGCTTTGTAGTTTGGGCTAGAAAACCCTGCTTTAGCAAGTGCCAATTGACCAGATTCAGGTAGAAAAAAGAATACAAAAAGGCCTTTTCTCCCTGTGTCCTTTCACAATCTCTAAAAGCTAAAAGTCTATAGTTGCTCCTCTGGAAGGATAAATGCACTGCAATGTAGTTTTTCAGAAGAAGCCTTGAGTTTGCGAGAGCATAGGAGGAATTCATTGCAGGAAAGAGGAAGGCCAAAAAGTTTCTCTCCTTATGCCTGCCTTGCTCAGAGGAGTGGATGAAGTCAGGGACTTCTCCCTTTCCCTGAGAAACATGCAGGCCGCTGTTCCCTGTGCGCTCTCTTATTTGTTAAAGCGACTGCAGTTACACACTTTGAACTGTGGAAAGGCACCGGAGTTTGTTAGGATTTCCCCAGGCGCTTTGTTTTCCCTGGGCCAAAAGGAGCCTTCACAATAGCTTAACGCTAACACTGCATACTCCTTGCACTTCCAGACCACGGCTACCGCAAGGCAGTTCTCCGCGGGAAAACTTCCCTTCGCGAGGGGCAGATTGGCCGAGCTCATTCCAGGAAAGCGAAACCAAATGACGCTTTTCTCATTCTAACTGCTTTCGTCCGAGGAATGGATGAAGTCCGAGTGTTCTTTTCTCACTGAGATATACAAAATCTGATGTTGCCTCTGAGCTCTGTTCTTGGCAAATACGTGAAACTGACATACATTCATGTGGGGAAAGACCTGGCTTTGCTACGATTTCTCTTAGCACTGGGTTTTCTCTGGGCCTCACGTCATGGCAACACTGCATAGGATTTACTGTGTCTGGAGAAGGTTTCCTGCTTTGTAGTTTGTGCTAGAAAACCTTGCTTTTGCAAGTGCCAATTGACCAGATTCAGGTAGAAAAGAGAATACAAAAAGGCCTTTTCTCCCTGGGTCCTTTCACAATCTCTAAAAGCTAAAAGTCTATAGTTGCTCCTCTGGAAGGATAAATGCACTGCAATGTAGTTTTTCAGAAGAAGCCTTGAGTTTGCGAGAGCATAGGAGGAATTCATTGCAGGAAAGAGGAAGGCCAAAAAGGTTCTCTCCTTATGCCTGCCTTGCTCAGAGGAGTGGATGAAGTCAGGGACTTCTCCCTTTCCCTGAGAAACATGCAGGCTGCTGTTCCCTGTGCGCTCTCTTATTTGTTAAAGCGACTGCAGTTACACACTTTGAACTGTGGAAAGGCACCAGAGTTTGTTGGGATTTCCCCAGGCGCTTTGTTTTCCCTGGGCCAAAAGGAGCCTTCACAATAACTTAACGCTAACACTGCATACTCCTTCCACTTCCAGACCACGGCTACCGCAAGGCAGGTCTCTGCGGGAAAACTTCCCTTCGCGAAGGGCAGATTGGCCGAGCTCATTGCAGGAAAGTGAAACCAAATGACGCTTTTCTCATTCTAACTGCTTTCGTGCGAGGAATGGATGAAGTCCGAGTGTTCTTTTTCTCACTGAGATACACAAAATCTGATGTTGCCTCTGAGCTCTGTGCTTGGCAAATACGTGAAACTGACATACATTGATGTGGGGAAAGACATGGCTTTGCTGGGATTTCGCTTAGCACTGGGTTTTCTCTGGGCCTCACGTCATGGCAACACTGCATAGGATTTACTCTGCCTGGAGAGAGTTTCCTGCTTTGTAGTTTGGGCTAGAAAACCTTGCTTTTGCAAGTGCCAATTGACCAGATTCAGGTAGAAAAGAGAATACAAAAAGGCCTTTTCTCCCTGGGTTCTTTCACAATCTCTAAAAGCTAAAACTCTATAGTTGTTCCTCTGGAAGGATAAATGCACTGCAATGTAGTTTTTCAGAAGAAGCCTTGAGTTTGCGAGAGCATAGGAGGAATTCATTGCAGGAAAGAGGAAGGCCAAAAAGTTTCTCTCCTTATGCCTGCCTTGCTCAGAGGAGTGGATGAAGTCAGGGACTTCTCCCTTTCCCTGAGAAACATGCAGGCCGCTGTTCCCTGTGCGCTCTCTTATTTGTTAAAGCGACTGCAGTTACACACTTTGAACTGTGGAAAGGCACCGGAGTTTCTTAGGATTTCCCCAGGCGCTTTGTTTTCCCTGGGCCAAAAGGAGCCTTCACAGTAGCTTAACGCTAACACTGCATACTCCTTCCACTTCCAGACCACGGCTACCGCAAGGCAGATCTCTGCGGGAAAACTTCCCTTCGCGAAGGGCAGATTGGCCGAGCTCATTGCAGGAAAGCGAAACCAAATGACGCTTTTCTCATTCTAACTGCTTTCGTCCGAGGAATGGATGAAGTCCGAGTGTTCTTTTTCTCACTGAGATACACAAAATCTGATGTTGCCTCTGAGCTCTGTTCTTGGCAAATACGTGAAACTGACATACATTCATGTGGGGAAACACATGGCTTTGCTACGATTTCTCTTAGCACTGGGTTTTCTCTGGGCCTCACGTCCGGGCAACACTGCATAGGATTTACTCTGTCTGGAGAGAGTTTCCTGCTTTGTAGTTTGTGCTAGAAAACCTTGCTTTAGCAAGTGCCAATTGACCAGATTCAGGTAGAAAAAAGAATACAAAAAGGCCTTTTCTCCCTGTGTCCTTTCACAATCTCTAAAAGCTAAAAGTCTATAGTTGCTCCTCTGGAAGGATAAATGCACTGCAATGTAGTTTTTCAGAAGAAGCCTTGAGTTTGCGAGAGCATAGGAGGAATTCATTGCAGGAAAGAGGAAGGCCAAAAAGGTTCTCTCCTTATGCCTGCCTTGCTCAGAGGAGTGGATGAAGTCAGGGACTTCTCCCTTTCCCTGAGAAACATGCAGGCCGCTGTTCCCTGTGCGCTCTCTTATTTGTTAAAGCGACTGCAGTTACACACTTTGAACTGTGGAAAGGCACCGGAGTTTCTTAGGATTTCCCCAGGCGCTTTGTTTTCCCTGGGCCAAAAGGAGCCTTCACAATAGCTTAACGCTAACACTGCATACTCCTTGCACTTCCAGACCACGGCTACCGCAAGGCAGGTCTCCGCGGGAAAACTTCCCTTCGCGAAGGGCAGATTGGCCGAGCTCATTGCAGGAAAGCGAAACCAAATGACGCTTTTCTCATTCTAACTGCTTTCGTCCGAGGAATGGATGAAGTCCGAGTGTTCTTTTTCTCACTGAGATAAACAAAATCTGATGTTGCCTCTGAGCTCTGTTCTTGGCAAATACGTGAAACTGACATACATTCATGTGGGGAAACACATGGCTTTGCTACGATTTCTCTTAGCACTGGGTTTTCTCTGGGCCTCACGTCATGGCAACACTGCATAGGATTTACTCTGTCTGGAGAAGGTTTCCTGCTTTGTAGTTTGGGCTAGAAAACCCTGCTTTAGCAAGTGCCAATTGACCAGATTCAGGTAGAAAAAAGAATACAAAAAGGCCTTTTCTCCCTGTGTCCTTTCACAATCTCTAAAAGCTAAAAGTCTATAGTTGCTCCTCTGGAAGGATAAATGCATTGCAATGTAGTTTTTCAGAAGAAGCCTTGAGTTTGCGAGAGCATAGGAGGAATTCATTGCAGGAAAGAGGAAGGCCAAAAAGTTTCTCTCCTTATGCCTGCCTTGCTCAGAGGAGTGGATGAAGTCAGGGACTTCTCCCTTTCCCTGAGAAACATGCAGGCCGCTGTTCCCTGTGCGCTCTCTTATTTGTTAAAGCGACTGCAGTTACACACTTTGAACTGTGGAAAGGCACCGGAGTTTGTTAGGATTTCCCCAGGCGCTTTGTTTTCCCTGGGCCAAAAGGAGCCTTCACAATAGCTTAACGCTAACACTGCA
The DNA here is from genome assembly GCF_024166365.1 of Elephas maximus indicus. NCBI lineage: Eukaryota > Metazoa > Chordata > Mammalia > Proboscidea > Elephantidae > Elephas > Elephas maximus. Next base: position 36,606,885 of record NC_064819.1, read on the forward strand.
TACTCCTTGCACTTCCAGACCACGGCTACCGCAAGGCAGTTCTCCGCGGGAAAACTTCCCTTCGCGAGGGGCAGATTGGCCGAGCTCATTCCAGGAAAGCGAAACCAAATGACGCTTTTCTCATTCTAACTGCTTTCGTCCGAGGAATGGATGAAGTCCGAGTGTTCTTTTCTCACTGAGATATACAAAATCTGATGTTGCCTCTGAGCTCTGTTCTTGGCAAATACGTGAAACTGACATACATTCATGTGGGGAAAGACCTGGCTTTGCTACGATTTCTCTTAGCACTGGGTTTTCTCTGGGCCTCACGTCATGGCAACACTGCATAGGATTTACTGTGTCTGGAGAAGGTTTCCTGCTTTGTAGTTTGTGCTAGAAAACCTTGCTTTTGCAAGTGCCAATTGACCAGATTCAGGTAGAAAAGAGAATACAAAAAGGCCTTTTCTCCCTGGGTCCTTTCACAATCTCTAAAAGCTAAAAGTCTATAGTTGCTCCTCTGGAAGGATAAATGCACTGCAATGTAGTTTTTCAGAAGAAGCCTTGAGTTTGCGAGAGCATAGGAGGAATTCATTGCAGGAAAGAGGAAGGCCAAAAAGGTTCTCTCCTTATGCCTGCCTTGCTCAGAGGAGTGGATGAAGTCAGGGACTTCTCCCTTTCCCTGAGAAACATGCAGGCTGCTGTTCCCTGTGCGCTCTCTTATTTGTTAAAGCGACTGCAGTTACACACTTTGAACTGTGGAAAGGCACCAGAGTTTGTTGGGATTTCCCCAGGCGCTTTGTTTTCCCTGGGCCAAAAGGAGCCTTCACAATAACTTAACGCTAACACTGCATACTCCTTCCACTTCCAGACCACGGCTACCGCAAGGCAGGTCTCTGCGGGAAAACTTCCCTTCGCGAAGGGCAGATTGGCCGAGCTCATTGCAGGAAAGTGAAACCAAATGACGCTTTTCTCATTCTAACTGCTTTCGTGCGAGGAATGGATGAAGTCCGAGTGTTCTTTTTCTCACTGAGATACACAAAATCTGATGTTGCCTCTGAGCTCTGTGCTTGGCAAATACGTGAAACTGACATACATTGATGTGGGGAAAGACATGGCTTTGCTGGGATTTCGCTTAGCACTGGGTTTTCTCTGGGCCTCACGTCATGGCAACACTGCATAGGATTTACTCTGCCTGGAGAGAGTTTCCTGCTTTGTAGTTTGGGCTAGAAAACCTTGCTTTTGCAAGTGCCAATGGACCAGATTCAGGTAGAAAAGAGAATACAAAAAGGCCTTTTCTCCCTGGGTTCTTTCACAATCTCTAAAAGCTAAAACTCTATAGTTGTTCCTCTGGAAGGATAAATGCACTGCAATGTAGTTTTTCAGAAGAAGCCTTGAGTTTGCGAGAGCATAGGAGGAATTCATTGCAGGAAAGAGGAAGGCCAAAAAGTTTCTCTCCTTATGCCTGCCTTGCTCAGAGGAGTGGATGAAGTCAGGGACTTCTCCCTTTCCCTGAGAAACATGCAGGCCGCTGTTCCCTGTGCGCTCTCTTATTTGTTAAAGCGACTGCAGTTACACACTTTGAACTGTGGAAAGGCACCGGAGTTTCTTAGGATTTCCCCAGGCGCTTTGTTTTCCCTGGGCCAAAAGGAGCCTTCACAGTAGCTTAACGCTAACACTGCATACTCCTTCCACTTCCAGACCACGGCTACCGCAAGGCAGATCTCTGCGGGAAAACTTCCCTTCGCGAAGGGCAGATTGGCCGAGCTCATTGCAGGAAAGCGAAACCAAATGACGCTTTTCTCATTCTAACTGCTTTCGTCCGAGGAATGGATGAAGTCCGAGTGTTCTTTTTCTCACTGAGATACACAAAATCTGATGTTGCCTCTGAGCTCTGTTCTTGGCAAATACGTGAAACTGACATACATTCATGTGGGGAAACACATGGCTTTGCTACGATTTCTCTTAGCACTGGGTTTTCTCTGGGCCTCACGTCCGGGCAACACTGCATAGGATTTACTCTGTCTGGAGAGAGTTTCCTGCTTTGTAGTTTGTGCTAGAAAACCTTGCTTTAGCAAGTGCCAATTGACCAGATTCAGGTAGAAAAAAGAATACAAAAAGGCCTTTTCTCCCTGTGTCCTTTCACAATCTCTAAAAGCTAAAAGTCTATAGTTGCTCCTCTGGAAGGATAAATGCACTGCAATGTAGTTTTTCAGAAGAAGCCTTGAGTTTGCGAGAGCATAGGAGGAATTCATTGCAGGAAAGAGGAAGGCCATAAAGGTTCTCTCCTTATGCCTGCCTTGCTCAGAGGAGTGGATGAAGTCAGGGACTTCTCCCTTTCCCTGAGAAACATGCAGGCCGCTGTTCCCTGTGCGCTCTCTTATTTGTTAAAGCGACTGCAGTTACACACTTTGAACTGTGGAAAGGCACCGGAGTTTCTTAGGATTTCCCCAGGCGCTTTGTTTTCCCTGGGCCAAAAGGAGCCTTCACAATAGCTTAACGCTAACACTGCATACTCCTTGCACTTCCAGACCACGGCTACCGCAAGGCAGGTCTCCGCGGGAAAACTTCCCTTCGCGAAGGGCAGATTGGCCGAGCTCATTGCAGGAAAGCGAAACCAAATGACGCTTTTCTCATTCTAACTGCTTTCGTCCGAGGAATGGATGAAGTCCGAGTGTTCTTTTTCTCACTGAGATAAACAAAATCTGATGTTGCCTCTGAGCTCTGTTCTTGGCAAATACGTGAAACTGACATACATTCATGTGGGGAAACACATGGCTTTGCTACGATTTCTCTTAGCACTGGGTTTTCTCTGGGCCTCACGTCATGGCAACACTGCATAGGATTTACTCTGTCTGGAGAAGGTTTCCTGCTTTGTAGTTTGGGCTAGAAAACCTTGCTTTTGCAAGTGCCAATTGACCAGATTCAGGTAGAAAAGAGAATACAAAAAGGCCTTTTCTACCTGGGTTCTTTCACAATCTCTAAAAGCTAAAACTCTATAGTTGTTCCTCTGGAAGGATAAATGCACTGCAATGTAGTTTTTTAGAAGAAGCCTTGAGTTTGCGAGAGCATAGGAGGAATTCATTGCAGGAAAGAGGAAGGCCAAAAAGTTTCTCTCCTTATGCCTGCCTTGCTCAGAGGAGTGGATGAAGTCAGGGACTTCTCCCTTTCCCTGAGAAACATGCAGGCCGCTGTTCCCTGTGCGCTCTCTTATTTGTTAAAGCGACTGCAGTTACACACTTTGAACTGTGGAAAGGCACCGGAGTTTCTTAGGATTTCCCCAGGCGCTTTGTTTTCCCTGGGCCAAAAGGAGCCTTCACAATAGCTTAACGCTAACACTGCATACTCCTTGCACTTCCAGACCAAGGGTACCGCAAGGCAGTTCTCCGCGGGAAAACTTCCCTTCGCGAGGGGCAGATTGGCCGAGCTCATTCCAGGAAAGCGAAACCAAATGACGCTTTTCTCATTCTAACTGCTTTCGTCCGAGGAATGGATGAAGTCCGAGTGTTCTTTTCTCACTGAGATATACAAAATCTGATGTTGCCTCTGAGCTCTGTGCTTGACAAATACGTGAAACTGACATACATTGATGTGGGGAAAGACATGGCTTTGCTGGGATTTCGCTTAGCACTGGGTTTTCTCTGGGCCTCACGTCATGGCAACACTGCATAGGATTTACTCTGCCTGGAGAGAGTTTCCTGCTTTGTAGTTTGGGCTAGAAAACCTTGCTTTTGCAAGTGCCAATGGACCAGATTCAGGTAGAAAAGAGAATACAAAAAGGCCTTTTCTCCCTGGGTTCTTTCACAATCTCTAAAAGCCAAAACTCTATAGTTGTTCCTCTGGAAGGATAAATGCACTGCAATGTAGTTTTTCAGAAGAAGCCTTGAGTTTGCGAGAGCATAGGAGGAATTCATTGCAGGAAAGAGGAAGGCCAAAAAGTTTCTCTCCTTATGCCTGCCTTGCTCAGAGGAGTGGATGAAGTCAGGGACTTCTCCCTTTCCCTGAGAAACATGCAGGCCGCTGTTCCCTGTGCGCTCTCTTATTTGTTAAAGCGACTGCAGTTACACACTTTGAACTGTGGAAAGGCACCGGAGTTTGTTAGGATTTCCCCAGGCGCTTTGTTTTCCCTGGGCCAAAAGGAGCCTTCACAGTAGCTTAACGCTAACACTGCATACTCCTTCCACTTCCAGACCACGGCTACCGCAAGGCAGATCTCTGCGGGAAAACTTCCCTTCGCGAAGGGCAGATTGGCCGAGCTCATTGCAGGAAAGCGAAACCAAATGACGCTTTTCTCATTCTAACTGCTTTCGTCCGAGGAATGGATGAAGTCCGAGTGTTCTTTTTCTCACTGAGATACACAAAATCTGATGTTGCCTCTGAGCTCTGTTCTTGGCAAATACGTGAAACTGACATACATTCATGTGGGGAAACACATGGCTTTGCTACGATTTCTCTTAGCACTGGGTTTTCTCTGGGCCTCACGTCCGGGCAACACTGCATAGGATTTACTCTGTCTGGAGAGAGTTTCCTGCTTTGTAGTTTGTGCTAGAAAACCTTGCTTTAGCAAGTGCCAATTGACCAGATTCAGGTAGAAAAAAGAATACAAAAAGGCCTTTTCTCCCTGTGTCCTTTCACAATCTCTAAAAGCTAAAAGTCTATAGTTGCTCCTCTGGAAGGATAAATGCACTGCAATGTAGTTTTTCAGAAGAAGCCTTGAGTTTGCGAGAGCATAGGAGGAATTCATTGCAGGAAAGAGGAAGGCCAAAAAGGTTCTCTCCTTATGCCTGCCTTGCTCAGAGGAGTGGATGAAGTCAGGGACTTCTCCCTTTCCCTGAGAAACATGCAGGCCGCTGTTCCCTGTGCGCTCTCTTATTTGTTAAAGCGACTGCAGTTACACACTTTGAACTGTGGAAAGGCACCGGAGTTTCTTAGGATTTCCCCAGGCGCTTTGTTTTCCCTGGGCCAAAAGGAGCCTTCACAATAGCTTAACGCTAACACTGCATACTCCTTGCACTTCCAGACCACGGCTACCGCAAGGCAGGTCTCCGCGGGAAAACTTCCCTTCGCGAAGGGCAGATTGGCCGAGCTCATTGCAGGAAAGCGAAACCAAATGACGCTTTTCTCATTCTAACTGCTTTCGTCCGAGGAATGGATGAAGTCCGAGTGTTCTTTTTCTCACTGAGATAAACAAAATCTGATGTTGCCTCTGAGCTCTGTTCTTGGCAAATACGTGAAACTGACATACATTCATGTGGGGAAACACATGGCTTTGCTACGATTTCTCTTAGCACTGGGTTTTCTCTGGGCCTCACGTCATGGCAACACTGCATAGGATTTACTCTGTCTGGAGAAGGTTTCCTGCTTTGTAGTTTGGGCTAGAAAACCCTGCTTTAGCAAGTGCCAATTGACCAGATTCAGGTAGAAAAAAGAATACAAAAAGGCCTTTTCTCCCTGTGTCCTTTCACAATCTCTAAAAGCTAAAAGTCTATAGTTGCTCCTCTGGAAGGATAAATGCATTGCAATGTAGTTTTTCAGAAGAAGCCTTGAGTTTGCGAGAGCATAGGAGGAATTCATTGCAGGAAAGAGGAAGGCCAAAAAGTTTCTCTCCTTATGCCTGCCTTGCTCAGAGGAGTGGATGAAGTCAGGGACTTCTCCCTTTCCCTGAGAAACATGCAGGCCGCTGTTCCCTGTGCGCTCTCTTATTTGTTAAAGCGACTGCAGTTACACACTTTGAACTGTGGAAAGGCACCGGAGTTTGTTAGGATTTCCCCAGGCGCTTTGTTTTCCCTGGGCCAAAAGGAGCCTTCACAATAGCTTAACGCTAACACTGCATACTCCTTGCACTTCCAGACCACGGCTACCGCAAGGCAGTTCTCCGCGGGAAAACTTCCCTTCGCGAGGGGCAGATTGGCCGAGCTCATTCCAGGAAAGCGAAACCAAATGACGCTTTTCTCATTCTAACTGCTTTCGTCCGAGGAATGGATGAAGTCCGAGTGTTCTTTTCTCACTGAGATATACAAAATCTGATGTTGCCTCTGAGCTCTGTTCTTGGCAAATACGTGAAACTGACATACATTCATGTGGGGAAAGACCTGGCTTTGCTACGATTTCTCTTAGCACTGGGTTTTCTCTGGGCCTCACGTCATGGCAACACTGCATAGGATTTACTGTGTCTGGAGAAGGTTTCCTGCTTTGTAGTTTGTGCTAGAAAACCTTGCTTTTGCAAGTGCCAATTGACCAGATTCAGGTAGAAAAGAGAATACAAAAAGGCCTTTTCTCCCTGGGTCCTTTCACAATCTCTAAAAGCTAAAAGTCTATAGTTGCTCCTCTGGAAGGATAAATGCACTGCAATGTAGTTTTTCAGAAGAAGCCTTGAGTTTGCGAGAGCATAGGAGGAATTCATTGCAGGAAAGAGGAAGGCCAAAAAGGTTCTCTCCTTATGCCTGCCTTGCTCAGAGGAGTGGATGAAGTCAGGGACTTCTCCCTTTCCCTGAGAAACATGCAGGCTGCTGTTCCCTGTGCGCTCTCTTATTTGTTAAAGCGACTGCAGTTACACACTTTGAACTGTGGAAAGGCACCAGAGTTTGTTGGGATTTCCCCAGGCGCTTTGTTTTCCCTGGGCCAAAAGGAGCCTTCACAATAACTTAACGCTAACACTGCATACTCCTTCCACTTCCAGACCACGGCTACCGCAAGGCAGGTCTCTGCGGGAAAACTTCCCTTCGCGAAGGGCAGATTGGCCGAGCTCATTGCAGGAAAGTGAAACCAAATGACGCTTTTCTCATTCTAACTGCTTTCGTGCGAGGAATGGATGAAGTCCGAGTGTTCTTTTTCTCACTGAGATACACAAAATCTGATGTTGCCTCTGAGCTCTGTGCTTGGCAAATACGTGAAACTGACATACATTGATGTGGGGAAAGACATGGCTTTGCTGGGATTTCGCTTAGCACTGGGTTTTCTCTGGGCCTCACGTCATGGCAACACTGCATAGGATTTACTCTGCCTGGAGAGAGTTTCCTGCTTTGTAGTTTGGGCTAGAAAACCTTGCTTTTGCAAGTGCCAATGGACCAGATTCAGGTAGAAAAGAGAATACAAAAAGGCCTTTTCTCCCTGGGTTCTTTCACAATCTCTAAAAGCTAAAACTCTATAGTTGTTCCTCTGGAAGGATAAATGCACTGCAATGTAGTTTTTCAGAAGAAGCCTTGAGTTTGCGAGAGCATAGGAGGAATTCATTGCAGGAAAGAGGAAGGCCAAAAAGTTTCTCTCCTTATGCCTGCCTTGCTCAGAGGAGTGGATGAAGTCAGGGACTTCTCCCTTTCCCTGAGAAACATGCAGGCCGCTGTTCCCTGTGCGCTCTCTTATTTGTTAAAGCGACTGCAGTTACACACTTTGAACTGTGGAAAGGCACCGGAGTTTCTTAGGATTTCCCCAGGCGCTTTGTTTTCCCTGGGCCAAAAGGAGCCTTCACAGTAGCTTAACGCTAACACTGCATACTCCTTCCACTTCCAGACCACGGCTACCGCAAGGCAGATCTCTGCGGGAAAACTTCCCTTCGCGAAGGGCAGATTGGCCGAGCTCATTGCAGGAAAGCGAAACCAAATGACGCTTTTCTCATTCTAACTGCTTTCGTCCGAGGAATGGATGAAGTCCGAGTGTTCTTTTTCTCACTGAGATACACAAAATCTGATGTTGCCTCTGAGCTCTGTTCTTGGCAAATACGTGAAACTGACATACATTCATGTGGGGAAACACATGGCTTTGCTACGATTTCTCTTAGCACTGGGTTTTCTCTGGGCCTCACGTCCGGGCAACACTGCATAGGATTTACTCTGTCTGGAGAGAGTTTCCTGCTTTGTAGTTTGTGCTAGAAAACCTTGCTTTAGCAAGTGCCAATTGACCAGATTCAGGTAGAAAAAAGAATACAAAAAGGCCTTTTCTCCCTGTGTCCTTTCACAATCTCTAAAAGCTAAAAGTCTATAGTTGCTCCTCTGGAAGGATAAATGCACTGCAATGTAGTTTTTCAGAAGAAGCCTTGAGTTTGCGAGAGCATAGGAGGAATTCATTGCAGGAAAGAGGAAGGCCAAAAAGGTTCTCTCCTTATGCCTGCCTTGCTCAGAGGAGTGGATGAAGTCAGGGACTTCTCCCTTTCCCTGAGAAACATGCAGGCCGCTGTTCCCTGTGCGCTCTCTTATTTGTTAAAGCGACTGCAGTTACACACTTTGAACTGTGGAAAGGCACCGGAGTTTCTTAGGATTTCCCCAGGCGCTTTGTTTTCCCTGGGCCAAAAGGAGCCTTCACAATAGCTTAACGCTAACACTGCATACTCCTTGCACTTCCAGACCACGGCTACCGCAAGGCAGGTCTCCGCGGGAAAACTTCCCTTCGCGAAGGGCAGATTGGCCGAGCTCATTGCAGGAAAGCGAAACCAAATGACGCTTTTCTCATTCTAACTGCTTTCGTCCGAGGAATGGATGAAGTCCGAGTGTTCTTTTTCTCACTGAGATAAACAAAATCTGATGTTGCCTCTGAGCTCTGTTCTTGGCAAATACGTGAAACTGACATACATTCATGTGGGGAAACACATGGCTTTGCTACGATTTCTCTTAGCACTGGGTTTTCTCTGGGCCTCACGTCATGGCAACACTGCATAGGATTTACTCTGTCTGGAGAAGGTTTCCTGCTTTGTAGTTTGGGCTAGAAAACCCTGCTTTAGCAAGTGCCAATTGACCAGATTCAGGTAGAAAAAAGAATACAAAAAGGCCTTTTCTCCCTGTGTCCTTTCACAATCTCTAAAAGCTAAAAGTCTATAGTTGCTCCTCTGGAAGGATAAATGCATTGCAATGTAGTTTTTCAGAAGAAGCCTTGAGTTTGCGAGAGCATAGGAGGAATTCATTGCAGGAAAGAGGAAGGCCAAAAAGTTTCTCTCCTTATGCCTGCCTTGCTCAGAGGAGTGGATGAAGTCAGGGACTTCTCCCTTTCCCTGAGAAACATGCAGGCCGCTGTTCCCTGTGCGCTCTCTTATTTGTTAAAGCGACTGCAGTTACACACTTTGAACTGTGGAAAGGCACCGGAGTTTGTTAGGATTTCCCCAGGCGCTTTGTTTTCCCTGGGCCAAAAGGAGCCTTCACAATAGCTTAACGCTAACACTGCATACTCCTTGCACTTCCAGACCACGGCTACCGCAAGGCAGTTCTCCGCGGGAAAACTTCCCTTCGCGAGGGGCAGATTGGCCGAGCTCATTCCAGGAAAGCGAAACCAAATGACGCTTTTCTCATTCTAACTGCTTTCGTCCGAGGAATGGATGAAGTCCGAGTGTTCTTTTCTCACTGAGATATACAAAATCTGATGTTGCCTCTGAGCTCTGTTCTTGGCAAATACGTGAAACTGACATACATTCATGTGGGGAAAGACCTGGCTTTGCTACGATTTCTCTTAGCACTGGGTTTTCTCTGGGCCTCACGTCATGGCAACACTGCATAGGATTTACTGTGTCTGGAGAAGGTTTCCTGCTTTGTAGTTTGTGCTAGAAAACCTTGCTTTTGCAAGTGCCAATTGACCAGATTCAGGTAGAAAAGAGAATACAAAAAGGCCTTTTCTCCCTGGGTCCTTTCACAATCTCTAAAAGCTAAAAGTCTATAGTTGCTCCTCTGGAAGGATAAATGCACTGCAATGTAGTTTTTCAGAAGAAGCCTTGAGTTTGCGAGAGCATAGGAGGAATTCATTGCAGGAAAGAGGAAGGCCAAAAAGGTTCTCTCCTTATGCCTGCCTTGCTCAGAGGAGTGGATGAAGTCAGGGACTTCTCCCTTTCCCTGAGAAACATGCAGGCTGCTGTTCCCTGTGCGCTCTCTTATTTGTTAAAGCGACTGCAGTTACACACTTTGAACTGTGGAAAGGCACCAGAGTTTGTTGGGATTTCCCCAGGCGCTTTGTTTTCCCTGGGCCAAAAGGAGCCTTCACAATAACTTAACGCTAACACTGCATACTCCTTCCACTTCCAGACCACGGCTACCGCAAGGCAGGTCTCTGCGGGAAAACTTCCCTTCGCGAAGGGCAGATTGGCCGAGCTCATTGCAGGAAAGTGAAACCAAATGACGCTTTTCTCATTCTAACTGCTTTCGTGCGAGGAATGGATGAAGTCCGAGTGTTCTTTTTCTCACTGAGATACACAAAATCTGATGTTGCCTCTGAGCTCTGTGCTTGGCAAATACGTGAAACTGACATACATTGATGTGGGGAAAGACATGGCTTTGCTGGGATTTCGCTTAGCACTGGGTTTTCTCTGGGCCTCACGTCATGGCAACACTGCATAGGATTTACTCTGCCTGGAGAGAGTTTCCTGCTTTGTAGTTTGGGCTAGAAAACCTTGCTTTTGCAAGTGCCAATGGACCAGATTCAGGTAGAAAAGAGAATACAAAAAGGCCTTTTCTCCCTGGGTTCTTTCACAATCTCTAAAAGCTAAAACTCTATAGTTGTTCCTCTGGAAGGATAAATGCACTGCAATGTAGTTTTTCAGAAGAAGCCTTGAGTTTGCGAGAGCATAGGAGGAATTCATTGCAGGAAAGAGGAAGGCCAAAAAGTTTCTCTCCTTATGCCTGCCTTGCTCAGAGGAGTGGATGAAGTCAGGGACTTCTCCCTTTCCCTGAGAAACATGCAGGCCGCTGTTCCCTGTGCGCTCTCTTATTTGTTAAAGCGACTGCAGTTACACACTTTGAACTGTGGAAAGGCACCGGAGTTTCTTAGGATTTCCCCAGGCGCTTTGTTTTCCCTGGGCCAAAAGGAGCCTTCACAGTAGCTTAACGCTAACACTGCATACTCCTTCCACTTCCAGACCACGGCTACCGCAAGGCAGATCTCTGCGGGAAAACTTCCCTTCGCGAAGGGCAGATTGGCCGAGCTCATTGCAGGAAAGCGAAACCAAATGACGCTTTTCTCATTCTAACTGCTTTCGTCCGAGGAATGGATGAAGTCCGAGTGTTCTTTTTCTCACTGAGATACACAAAATCTGATGTTGCCTCTGAGCTCTGTTCTTGGCAAATACGTGAAACTGACATACATTCATGTGGGGAAACACATGGCTTTGCTACGATTTCTCTTAGCACTGGGTTTTCTCTGGGCCTCACGTCCGGGCAACACTGCATAGGATTTACTCTGTCTGGAGAGAGTTTCCTGCTTTGTAGTTTGTGCTAGAAAACCTTGCTTTAGCAAGTGCCAATTGACCAGATTCAGGTAGAAAAAAGAATACAAAAAGGCCTTTTCTCCCTGTGTCCTTTCACAATCTCTAAAAGCTAAAAGTCTATAGTTGCTCCTCTGGAAGGATAAATGCACTGCAATGTAGTTTTTCAGAAGAAGCCTTGAGTTTGCGAGAGCATAGGAGGAATTCATTGCAGGAAAGAGGAAGGCCAAAAAGGTTCTCTCCTTATGCCTGCCTTGCTCAGAGGAGTGGATGAAGTCAGGGACTTCTCCCTTTCCCTGAGAAACATGCAGGCCGCTGTTCCCTGTGCGCTCTCTTATTTGTTAAAGCGACTGCAGTTACACACTTTGAACTGTGGAAAGGCACCGGAGTTTCTTAGGATTTCCCCAGGCGCTTTGTTTTCCCTGGGCCAAAAGGAGCCTTCACAATAGCTTAACGCTAACACTGCATACTCCTTGCACTTCCAGACCACGGCTACCGCAAGGCAGGTCTCCGCGGGAAAACTTCCCTTCGCGAAGGGCAGATTGGCCGAGCTCATTGCAGGAAAGCGAAACCAAATGACGCTTTTCTCATTCTAACTGCTTTCGTCCGAGGAATGGATGAAGTCCGAGTGTTCTTTTTCTCACTGAGATAAACAAAATCTGATGTTGCCTCTGAGCTCTGTTCTTGGCAAATACGTGAAACTGACATACATTCATGTGGGGAAACACATGGCTTTGCTACGATTTCTCTTAGCACTGGGTTTTCTCTGGGCCTCACGTCATGGCAACACTGCATAGGATTTACTCTGTCTGGAGAAGGTTTCCTGCTTTGTAGTTTGGGCTAGAAAACCTTGCTTTTGCAAGTGCCAATTGACCAGATTCAGGTAGAAAAGAGAATACAAAAAGGCCTTTTCTACCTGGGTTCTTTCACAATCTCTAAAAGCTAAAACTCTATAGTTGTTCCTCTGGAAGGATAAATGCACTGCAATGTAGTTTTTTAGAAGAAGCCTTGAGTTTGCGAGAGCATAGGAGGAATTCATTGCAGGAAAGAGGAAGGCCAAAAAGTTTCTCTCCTTATGCCTGCCTTGCTCAGAGGAGTGGATGAAGTCAGGGACTTCTCCCTTTCCCTGAGAAACATGCAGGCCGCTGTTCCCTGTGCGCTCTCTTATTTGTTAAAGCGACTGCAGTTACACACTTTGAACTGTGGAAAGGCACCGGAGTTTCTTAGGATTTCCCCAGGCGCTTTGTTTTCCCTGGGCCAAAAGGAGCCTTCACAATAGCTTAACGCTAACACTGCATACTCCTTGCACTTCCAGACCAAGGGTACCGCAAGGCAGTTCTCCGCGGGAAAACTTCCCTTCGCGAGGGGCAGATTGGCCGAGCTCATTCCAGGAAAGCGAAACCAAATGACGCTTTTCTCATTCTAACTGCTTTCGTCCGAGGAATGGATGAAGTCCGAGTGTTCTTTTCTCACTGAGATATACAAAATCTGATGTTGCCTCTGAGCTCTGTGCTTGACAAATACGTGAAACTGACATACATTGATGTGGGGAAAGACATGGCTTTGCTGGGATTTCGCTTAGCACTGGGTTTTCTCTGGGCCTCACGTCATGGCAACACTGCATAGGATTTACTCTGCCTGGAGAGAGTTTCCTGCTTTGTAGTTTGGGCTAGAAAACCTTGCTTTTGCAAGTGCCAATGGACCAGATTCAGGTAGAAAAGAGAATACAAAAAGGCCTTTTCTCCCTGGGTTCTTTCACAATCTCTAAAAGCCAAAACTCTATAGTTGTTCCTCTGGAAGGATAAATGCACTGCAATGTAGTTTTTCAGAAGAAGCCTTGAGTTTGCGAGAGCATAGGAGGAATTCATTGCAGGAAAGAGGAAGGCCAAAAAGTTTCTCTCCTTATGCCTGCCTTGCTCAGAGGAGTGGATGAAGTCAGGGACTTCTCCCTTTCCCTGAGAAACATGCAGGCCGCTGTTCCCTGTGCGCTCTCTTATTTGTTAAAGCGACTGCAGTTACACACTTTGAACTGTGGAAAGGCACCGGAGTTTGTTAGGATTTCCCCAGGCGCTTTGTTTTCCCTGGGCCAAAAGGAGCCTTCACAATAGCTTAACGCTAACACTGCATACTCCTTGCACTTCCAGACCACGGCTACCGCAAGGCAGTTCTCCGCGGGAAAACTTCCCTTCGCGAGGGGCAGATTGGCCGAGCTCATTCCAGGAAAGCGAAACCAAATGACGCTTTTCTCATTCTAACTGCTTTCGTCCGAGGAATGGATGAAGTCCGAGTGTTCTTTTCTCACTGAGATATACAAAATCTGATGTTGCCTCTGAGCTCTGTTCTTGGCAAATACGTGAAACTGACATACATTCATGTGGGGAAAGACCTGGCTTTGCTACGATTTCTCTTAGCACTGGGTTTTCTCTGGGCCTCACGTCATGGCAACACTGCATAGGATTTACTCTGTCTGGAGAAGGTTTCCTGCTTTGTAGTTTGTGCTAGAAAACCTTGCTTTTGCAAGTGCCAATTGACCAGATTCAGGTAGAAAAGAGAATACAAAAAGGCCTTTTCTCCCTGGGTCCTTTCACAATCTCTAAAAGCTAAAAGTCTATAGTTGCTCCTCTGGAAGGATAAATGCACTGCAATGTAGTTTTTCAGAAGAAGCCTTGAGTTTGCGAGAGCATAGGAGGAATTCATTGCAGGAAAGAGGAAGGCCAAAAAGGTTCTCTCCTTATGCCTGCCTTGCTCAGAGGAGTGGATGAAGTCAGGGACTTCTCCCTTTCCCTGAGAAACATGCAGGCTGCTGTTCCCTGTGCGCTCTCTTATTTGTTAAAGCGACTGCAGTTACACACTTTGAACTGTGGAAAGGCACCAGAGTTTGTTGGGATTTCCCCAGGCGCTTTGTTTTCCCTGGGCCAAAAGGAGCCTTCACAATAACTTAACGCTAACACTGCATACTCCTTCCACTTCCAGACCACGGCTACCGCAAGGCAGGTCTCTGCGGGAAAACTTCCCTTCGCGAAGGGCAGATTGGCCGAGCTCATTGCAGGAAAGTGAAACCAAATGACGCTTTTCTCATTCTAACTGCTTTCGTGCGAGGAATGGACGAAGTCCGAGTGTTCTTTTTCTCACTGAGATACACAAAATCTGATGTTGCCTCTGAGCTCTGTGCTTGGCAAATACGTGAAACTGACATACATTGATGTGGGGAAAGACATGGCTTTGCTGGGATTTCGCTTAGCACTGGGTTTTCTCTGGGCCTCACGTCATGGCAACACTGCATAGGATTTACTCTGCCTGGAGAGAGTTTCCTGCTTTGTAGTTTGGGCTAGAAAACCTTGCTTTTGCAAGTGCCAATTGACCAGATTCAGGTAGAAAAGAGAATACAAAAAGGCCTTTTCTCCCTGGGTTCTTTCACAATCTCTAAAAGCTAAAACTCTATAGTTGTTCCTCTGGAAGGATAAATGCACTGCAATGTAGTTTTTCAGAAGAAGCCTTGAGTTTGCGAGAGCATAGGAGGAATTCATTGCAGGAAAGAGGAAGGCCAAAAAGTTTCTCTCCTTATGCCTGCCTTGCTCAGAGGAGTGGATGAAGTCAGGGACTTCTCCCTTTCCCTGAGAAACATGCAGGCCGCTGTTCCCTGTGCGCTCTCTTATTTGTTAAAGCGACTGCAGTTACACACTTTGAACTGTGGAAAGGCACCGGAGTTTGTTAGGATTTCCCCAGGCGCTTTGTTTTCCCTGGGCCAAAAGGAGACTTCACAATAGCTTAAGGCTAACACTGCATACTCCTTCCACTTCCAGACCACGGCTACCGCAAGGCAGATCTCTGCGGGAAAACTTCCCTTCGCGAAGGGCAGATTGGCCGAGCTCATTGCAGGAAAGCGAAACCAAATGACGCTTTTCTCATTCTAACTGCTTTCGTCCGAGGAATGGATGAAGTCCGAGTGTTCTTTTTCTCACTGAGATACACAAAATCTGATGTTGCCTCTGAGCTCTGTTCTTGGCAAATACGTGAAACTGACATACATTCATGTGGGGAAACACATGGCTTTGCTACGATTTCTCTTAGCACTGGGTTTTCTCTGGGCCTCACGTCCGGGCAACACTGCATAGGATTTACTCTGTCTGGAGAGAGTTTCCTGCTTTGTAGTTTGTGCTAGAAAACCTTGCTTTAGCAAGTGCCAATTGACCAGATTCAGGTAGAAAAAAGAATACAAAAAGGCCTTTTCTCCCTGTGTCCTTTCACAATCTCTAAAAGCTAAAAGTCTATAGTTGCTCCTCTGGAAGGATAAATGCACTGCAATGTAGTTTTTCAGAAGAAGCCTTGAGTTTGCGAGAGCATAGGAGGAATTCATTGCAGGAAAGAGGAAGGCCAAAAAGGTTCTCTCCTTATGCCTGCCTTGCTCAGAGGAGTGGATGAAGTCAGGGACTTCTCCCTTTCCCTGAGAAACATGCAGGCCGCTGTTCCCTGTGCGCTCTCTTATTTGTTAAAGCGACTGCAGTTACACACTTTGAACTGTGGAAAGGCACCGGAGTTTCTTAGGATTTCCCCAGGCGCTTTGTTTTCCCTGGGCCAAAAGGAGCCTTCACAATAGCTTAACGCTAACACTGCATACTCCTTGCACTTCCAGACCAAGGGTACCGCAAGGCAGTTCTCCGCGGGAAAACTTCCCTTCGCGAGGGGCAGATTGGCCGAGCTCATTCCAGGAAAGCGAAACCAAATGACGCTTTTCTCATTCTAACTGCTTTCGTCCGAGGAATGGATGAAGTCCGAGTGTTCTTTTCTCACTGAGATATACAAAATCTGATGTTGCCTCTGAGCTCTGTGCTTGACAAATACGTGAAACTGACATACATTGATGTGGGGAAAGACATGGCTTTGCTGGGATTTCGCTTAGCACTGGGTTTTCTCTGGGCCTCACGTCATGGCAACACTGCATAGGATTTACTCTGCCTGGAGAGAGTTTCCTGCTTTGTAGTTTGGGCTAGAAAACCTTGCTTTTGCAAGTGCCAATGGACCAGATTCAGGTAGAAAAGAGAATACAAAAAGGCCTTTTCTCCCTGGGTTCTTTCACAATCTCTAAAAGCCAAAACTCTATAGTTGTTCCTCTGGAAGGATAAATGCACTGCAATGTAGTTTTTCAGAAGAAGCCTTGAGTTTGCGAGAGCATAGGAGGAATTCATTGCAGGAAAGAGGAAGGCCAAAAAGTTTCTCTCCTTATGCCTGCCTTGCTCAGAGGAGTGGATGAAGTCAGGGACTTCTCCCTTTCCCTGAGAAACATGCAGGCCGCTGTTCCCTGTGCGCTCTCTTATTTGTTAAAGCGACTGCAGTTACACACTTTGAACTGTGGAAAGGCACCGGAGTTTCTTAGGATTTCCCCAGGCGCTTTGTTTTCCCTGGGCCAAAAGGAGCCTTCACAATAACTTAACGCTAACACTGCATACTCCTTCCACTTCCAGACCACGGCTACCGCAAGGCAGGTCTCCGCGGGAAAACTTCCCTTCGCGAAGGGCAGATTGGCCGAGCTCATTGCAGGAAAGTGAAACCAAATGACGCTTTTCTCATTCTAACTGCTTTCGTGCGAGGAATGGATGAAGTCCGAGTGTTCTTTTTCTCACTGAGATAAACAAAATCTGATGTTGCCTCTGAGCTCTGTTCTTGGCAAATACGTGAAACTGACATACATTCATGTGGGGAAACACATGGCTTTGCTAGGATTTCTCTTAGCACTGGGTTTTCTCTGGGCCTCACGTCAGGGCAACCCTGCATAGGATTTACTCTGTCTGGAGAAGGTTTCGTGCTTTGTAGTTTGGGCTAGAAACACTTGCTTTTGCAAGTGCCAATTGACCAGATTCAGGTAGAAAAGAGAATACAAAAAGGCCTTTTCTCCCTGTGTCGTTTCACAATCTCTAAAAGCTAAAAGTCTATAGTTGCTCCTCTGGAAGGATAAATGCACTGCAATGTAGTTTTTCAGAAGAAGCCTTGAGTTTGCGAGAGCATAGGAGGAATTCATTGCAGGAAAGAGGAAGGCCAAAAAGGTTCTCTCCTTATGCCTGCCTTGCTCAGAGGAGTTGATGAAGTCAGGGACTTCTCCCTTTCCCTGAGAAACATGCAGGCCGCTGTTCCCTGTGCGCTCTCTTATTTGTTAAAGCGACTGCAGTTACACACTTTGAACTGTGGAAAGGCACCGGAGTTTGTTAGGATTTCCCCAGGCGCTTTGTTTTCCCTGGGCCAAAAGGAGCCTTCACAATAGCTTAACGCTAACACTGCATACTCCTTCCACTTCCAGACCACGGGTAACGCAAGGCAGGTCTCCGCGGGAAAACTTCCCTTCGCGAGGGGCAGATTGGCCGAGCTCATTCCAGGAAAGCGAAACCAAATGACGCTTTTCTCATTCTAACTGCTTTCATCCGAGGAATGGATGAAGTCCGAGTGTTCTTTTTCTCACTGAGATACACAAAATCTGAAGTTGCCTCTGAGCTCTGTTCTTGGCAAATACGTGAAACTGACATACATTCATGTGGGGAAACACATGGCTTTGCTAGGATTTCTCTTAGCACTGGGTTTTCTCTGGGCCTCACGTCATGGCAACACTGCCTAGGATTTACTCTGTCTGGAGAAGGTTTCCTGCTTTGTAGTTTGTGCTAGAAAACCTTGCTTTTGCAAGTGCCAATTGACCAGATTCAGGTAGAAAAGAGAATACAAAAAGGCCTTTTCTCCCAGGGTCCTTTCACAATCTCTAAAAGCTAAAAGTCTATAGTTGCTCCTCTGGAAGGATAAATGCACTGCAATGTAGTTTTTCAGAAGAAGCCTTGAGTTTGCGAGAGCATAGGAGGAATTCATTGCAGGAAAGAGGAAGGCCAAAAAGTTTCTCTCCTTATGCCTGCCTTGCTCAGAGGAGTGGATGAAGTCAGGGACTTCTCCCTTTCCCTGAGAAACATGCAGGCCGCTGTTCCCTGTGCGCTCTCTTATTTGTTAAAGCGACTGCAGTTACACACTTTGAACTGTGGAAAGGCACCGGAGTTTCTTAGGATTTCCCCAGGCGCTTTGTTTTCCCTGGGCCAAAAGGAGCCTTCACAATAACTTAACGCTAACACTGCATACTCCTTCCACTTCCAGACCACGGCTACCGCAAGGCAGGTCTCCGCGGGAAAACTTCCCTTCGCGAAGGGCAGATTGGCCGAGCTCATTGCAGGAAAGCGAAACCAAATGTCGCTTTTCTCATTCTAACTGCTTTCGTCCGAGGAATGGATGAAGTCCGAGTGTTCTTTTTCTCACTGAGATACACAAAATCTGATGTTGCCTCTGAGCTCTGTGCTTGTCAAATACGTGAAACTGACATACATTCATGTGGGGAAAGACATGGCTTTGCTAGGATTTCTCTTAGCACTGGGTTTTCTCTGGGCCTCACGTCATGGCAACACTGCATAGGATTTACTCTGCCTGGAGAGAGTTTCCTGCTTTGTAGTTTGGGCTAGAAAACCTTGCTTTTGCAAGTGCCAATGGACCATATTCAGGTAGAAAAGAGAATACAAAAAGGCCTTTTCTCCCTGGGTTTTTTCACAATCTCTAAAAGCTAAAAGTCTATAGTTGCTCCTCTGGAAGGATAAATGCACTGCAATATAGTTTTTCAGAAGAAGCCTTGAGTTTGCGAGAGCATAGGAGGAATTCATTGCAGGAAAGAGGAAGGCCAAAAAGGTTCTCTCCTTATGCCTGCCTTGCTCAGACGAGTGGATGAAGTCAGGGACTTCTCCCTTTCCCTGAGAAACATGCAGGCCGCTGTTCCCTGTGCGCTCTCTTATTTGTTAAAGCGACTGCAGTTACACACTTTGAACTGTGGAAAGGCACCGGAGTTTCGTAGGATTTCCCCAGGCGCTTTGTTTTCCCTGGGCCAAAAGGAGCCTTCACAATAGCTTAACGCTAACACTGCATACTCCTTGCACTTCCAGACCACGGCTACCGCAAGGCAGGTCTCCGCGGGAAAACTTCCCTTCGCGAAGGGCAGATTGGCCGAGCTCGTTGCAGGAAAGCGAAACCAAATGACGCTTTTCTCATTCTAACTGCTTTCGTCTGAGGACTGGATGAAGTCCGAGTGTTCTTTTTCTCACTGAGATACACAGAATCTGATGTTGCCTCTGAGCTCTGTTCTTGGCAAATACGTGAAACTGACATACATTCATGTGGGAAAGACATGGCTGTGCTAGGATTTCTCTTAGCACTGGGTTTTCTCTGGGCCTCACGTCAGGGCAACACTGCATAGGATTTACTCTGTCTGGAGAGAGTTTCCTGCTTTGTAGTTTGGGCTAGAAAACCCTGCTTTTGCAAGTGCAATTGACCAGATTCAGGTAGAAAAGAGAATAGAAAAAGGCCTTTTCTCCCTGGGTCCTTTCACAATCTCTAAAAGCTAAAACTCTATAGTTGCTCCTCTGGAAGGATAAATGCACTGCAATGTAGTTTTTCAGAAGAAGCCTTGAGTTTGCGAGAGCATAGGAGGAATTCATTGCAGGAAAGAGGAAGGCCAAAAAGGTTCTCTCCTTATGCCTGCCTTGCTCAGAGGAGTGGATGAAGTCAGGGACTTCTCCCTTTCCCTGAGAAACATGCAGGCTGCTGTTCCCTGTGCGCTCTCTTATTTGTTAAAGCGACTGCAGTTACACACTTTGAACTGTGGAAAGGCACCAGAGTTTGTTGGGATTTCCCCAGGCGCTTTGTTTTCCCTGGGCCAAAAGGAGCCTTCACAATAACTTAACGCTAACACTGCATACTCCTTCCACTTCCAGACCACGGCTACCGCAAGGCAGGTCTCTGCGGGAAAACTTCCCTTCGCGAAGGGCAGATTGGCCGAGCTCATTGCAGGAAAGTGAAACCAAATGACGCTTTTCTCATTCTAACTGCTTTCGTGCGAGGAATGGACGAAGTCCGAGTGTTCTTTTTCTCACTGAGATACACAAAATCTGATGTTGCCTCTGAGCTCTGTGCTTGGCAAATACGTGAAACTGACATACATTGATGTGGGGAAAGACATGGCTTTGCTGGGATTTCGCTTAGCACTGGGTTTTCTCTGGGCCTCACGTCATGGCAACACTGCATAGGATTTACTCTGCCTGGAGAGAGTTTCCTGCTTTGTAGTTTGGGCTAGAAAACCTTGCTTTTGCAAGTGCCAATTGACCAGATTCAGGTAGAAAAGAGAATACAAAAAGGCCTTTTCTCCCTGGGTTCTTTCACAATCTCTAAAAGCTAAAACTCTATAGTTGTTCCTCTGGAAGGATAAATGCACTGCAATGTAGTTTTTCAGAAGAAGCCTTGAGTTTGCGAGAGCATAGGAGGAATTCATTGCAGGAAAGAGGAAGGCCAAAAAGTTTCTCTCCTTATGCCTGCCTTGCTCAGAGGAGTGGATGAAGTCAGGGACTTCTCCCTTTCCCTGAGAAACATGCAGGCCGCTGTTCCCTGTGCGCTCTCTTATTTGTTAAAGCGACTGCAGTTACACACTTTGAACTGTGGAAAGGCACCGGAGTTTGTTAGGATTTCCCCAGGCGCTTTGTTTTCCCTGGGCCAAAAGGAGACTTCACAATAGCTTAACGCTAACACTGCATACTCCTTCCACTTCCAGACCACGGCTACCGCAAGGCAGGTCTCCGCGGGAAAACTTCCCTTCGCGAAGGGCAGATTGGCCGAGCTCATTGCAGGAAAGCGAAACCAAATGACGCTTTTCTCATTCTAACTGCTTTCGTCCGAGGAATGGATGATGTCCGAGTGTTCTTTTTCTCACTGAGATACACAAAATCTGAAGTTGCCTCTGAGCTCTGTTCTTGGCAAATACGTGAAACTGACATACATTCATGTGGGGAAACACATGGCTTTGCTACGATTTCTCTTAGCACTGGGTTTTCTCTGGGCCTCACTTCCGGGCAACACTGCATAGGATTTACTCTGTCTGGAGAGAGTTTCCTGCTTTGTAGTTTGTGCTAGAAAACCCTGCTTTAGCAAGTGCCAATTGACCAGATTCAGGTAGAAAAAAGAATACAAAAAGGCCTTTTCTCCCTGTGTCCTTTCACAATCTCTAAAAGCTAAAAGTCTATAGTTGCTCCTCTGGAAGGATAAATGCACTGCAATGTAGTTTTTCAGAAGAAGCCTTGAGTTTGCGAGAGCATAGGAGGAATTCATTGCAGGAAAGAGGAAGGCCAAAAAGTTTCTCTCCTTATGCCTGCCTTGCTCAGAGGAGTGGATGAAGTCAGGGACTTCTCCCTTTCCCTGAGAAACATGCAGGCCGCTGTTCCCTGTGCGCTCTCTTATTTGTTAAAGCGACTGCAGTTACACACTTTGAACTGTGGAAAGGCACCGGAGTTTGTTAGGATTTCCCCAGGCGCTTTGTTTTCCCTGGGCCAAAAGGAGCCTTCACAATAGCTTAACGCTAACACTGCATACTCCTTGCACTTCCAGACCACGGGTACCGCAAGGCAGTTCTCCGCGGGAAAACTTCCCTTCGCGAGGGGCAGATTGGCCGAGCTCATTCCAGGAAAGCGAAACCAAATGACGCTTTTCTCATTCTAACTGCTTTCGTCCGAGGAATGGATGAAGTCCGAGTGTTCTTTTCTCACTGAGATATACAAAATCTGATGTTGCCTCTGAGCTCTGTTCTTGGCAAATACGTGAAACTGACATACATTCATGTGGGGAAAGACCTGGCTTTGCTACGATTTCTCTTAGCACTGGGTTTTCTCTGGGCCTCACGTCATGGCAACACTGCATAGGATTTACTCTGTCTGGAGAAGGTTTCCTGCTTTGTAGTTTGTGCTAGAAAACCTTGCTTTTGCAAGTGCCAATTGACCAGATTCAGGTAGAAAAGAGAATACAAAAAGGCCTTTTCTCCCTGGGTCCTTTCACAATCTCTAAAAGCTAAAAGTCTATAGTTGCTCCTCTGGAAGGATAAATGCACTGCAATGTAGTTTTTCAGAAGAAGCCTTGAGTTTGCGAGAGCATAGGAGGAATTCATTGCAGGAAAGAGGAAGGCCAAAAAGGTTCTCTCCTTATGCCTGCCTTGCTCAGAGGAGTGGATGAAGTCAGGGACTTCTCCCTTTCCCTGAGAAACATGCAGGCTGCTGTTCCCTGTGCGCTCTCTTATTTGTTAAAGCGACTGCAGTTACACACTTTGAACTGTGGAAAGGCACCAGAGTTTGTTGGGATTTCCCCAGGCGCTTTGTTTTCCCTGGGCCAAAAGGAGCCTTCACAATAACTTAACGCTAACACTGCATACTCCTTCCACTTCCAGACCACGGCTACCGCAAGGCAGGTCTCTGCGGGAAAACTTCCCTTCGCGAAGGGCAGATTGGCCGAGCTCATTGCAGGAAAGTGAAACCAAATGACGCTTTTCTCATTCTAACTGCTTTCGTGCGAGGAATGGATGAAGTCCGAGAGTTCTTTTTCTCACTGAGATACACAAAATCTGATGTTGCCTCTGAGCTCTGTGCTTGGCAAATACGTGAAACTGACATACATTGATGTGGGGAAAGACATGGCTTTGCTGGGATTTCGCTTAGCACTGGGTTTTCTCTGGGCCTCACGTCATGGCAACACTGCATAGGATTTACTCTGCCTGGAGAGAGTTTCCTGCTTTGTAGTTTGGGCTAGAAAACCTTGCTTTTGCAAGTGCCAATTGACCAGATTCAGGTAGAAAAGAGAATACAAAAACGCCTTTTCTCCCTGGGTTCTTTCACAATCTCTAAAAGCTAAAACTCTATAGTTGTTCCTCTGGAAGGATAAATGCACTGCAATGTAGTTTTTCAGAAGAAGCCTTGAGTTTGCGAGAGCATAGGAGGAATTCATTGCAGGAAAGAGGAAGGCCAAAAAGTTTCTCTCCTTATGCCTGCCTTGCTCAGAGGAGTGGATGAAGTCAGGGACTTCTCCCTTTCCCTGAGAAACATGCAGGCCGCTGTTCCCTGTGCGCTCTCTTATTTGTTAAAGCGACTGCAGTTACACACTTTGAACTGTGGAAAGGCACCGGAGTTTCTTAGGATTTCCCCAGGCGCTTTGTTTTCCCTGGGCCAAAAGGAGCCTTCACAGTAGCTTAACGCTAACACTGCATACTCCTTCCACTTCCAGACCACGGCTACCGCAAGGCAGATCTCTGCGGGAAAACTTCCCTTCGCGAAGGGCAGATTGGCCGAGCTCATTGCAGGAAAGCGAAACCAAATGACGCTTTTCTCATTCTAACTGCTTTCGTCCGAGGAATGGATGAAGTCCGAGTGTTCTTTTTCTCACTGAGATACACAAAATCTGATGTTGCCTCTGAGCTCTGTTCTTGGCAAATACGTGAAACTGACATACATTCATGTGGGGAAACACATGGCTTTGCTACGATTTCTCTTAGCACTGGGTTTTCTCTGGGCCTCACGTCCGGGCAACACTGCATAGGATTTACTCTGTCTGGAGAGAGTTTCCTGCTTTGTAGTTTGTGCTAGAAAACCTTGCTTTAGCAAGTGCCAATTGACCAGATTCAGGTAGAAAAAAGAATACAAAAAGGCCTTTTCTCCCTGTGTCCTTTCACAATCTCTAAAAGCTAAAAGTCTATAGTTGCTCCTCTGGAAGGATAAATGCACTGCAATGTAGTTTTTCAGAAGAAGCCTTGAGTTTGCGAGAGCATAGGAGGAATTCATTGCAGGAAAGAGGAAGGCCAAAAAGGTTCTCTCCTTATGCCTGCCTTGCTCAGAGGAGTGGATGAAGTCAGGGACTTCTCCCTTTCCCTGAGAAACATGCAGGCCGCTGTTCCCTGTGCGCTCTCTTATTTGTTAAAGCGACTGCAGTTACACACTTTGAACTGTGGAAAGGCACCGGAGTTTGTTAGGATTTCCCCAGGCGCTTTGTTTTCCCTGGGCCAAAAGGAGCCTTCACAATAGCTTAACGCTAACACTGCATACTCCTTGCACTTCCAGACCACGGCTACCGCAAGGCAGGTCTCCGCGGGAAAACTTCCCTTCGCGAAGGGCAGATTGGCCGAGCTCATTGCAGGAAAGCGAAACCAAATGACGCTTTTCTCATTCTAACTGCTTTCGTCCGAGGAATGGATGAAGTCCGAGTGTTCTTTTTCTCACTGAGATAAACAAAATCTGATGTTGCCTCTGAGCTCTGTTCTTGGCAAATACGTGAAACTGACATACATTCATGTGGGGAAACACATGGCTTTGCTACGATTTCTCTTAGCACTGGGTTTTCTCTGGGCCTCACGTCATGGCAACACTGCATAGGATTTACTCTGTCTGGAGAAGGTTTCCTGCTTTGTAGTTTGGGCTAGAAAACCTTGCTTTTGCAAGTGCCAATTGACCAGATTCAGGTAGAAAAGAGAATACAAAAAGGCCTTTTCTACCTGGGTTCTTTCACAATCTCTAAAAGCTAAAACTCTATAGTTGTTCCTCTGGAAGGATAAATGCACTGCAATGTAGTTTTTTAGAAGAAGCCTTGAGTTTGCGAGAGCATAGGAGGAATTCATTGCAGGAAAGAGGAAGGCCAAAAAGTTTCTCTCCTTATGCCTGCCTTGCTCAGAGGAGTGGATGAAGTCAGGGACTTCTCCCTTTCCCTGAGAAACATGCAGGCCGCTGTTCCCTGTGCGCTCTCTTATTTGTTAAAGCGACTGCAGTTACACACTTTGAACTGTGGAAAGGCACCGGAGTTTGTTAGGATTTCCCCAGGCGCTTTGTTTTCCCTGGGCCAAAAGGAGCCTTCACAATAGCTTAACGCTAACACTGCATACTCCTTGCACTTCCAGACCAAGGGTACCGCAAGGCAGTTCTCCGCGGGAAAACTTCCCTTCGCGAGGGGCAGATTGGCCGAGCTCATTCCAGGAAAGCGAAACCAAATGACGCTTTTCTCATTCTAACTGCTTTCGTCCGAGGAATGGATGAAGTCCGAGTGTTCTTTTCTCACTGAGATATACAAAATCTGATGTTGCCTCTGAGCTCTGTGCTTGACAAATACGTGAAACTGACATACATTGATGTGGGGAAAGACATGGCTTTGCTGGGATTTCGCTTAGCACTGGGTTTTCTCTGGGCCTCACGTCATGGCAACACTGCATAGGATTTACTCTGCCTGGAGAGAGTCTAGAAAACCTTGCTTTTGCAAGTGCCAATGGACCAGATTCAGGTAGAAAAGAGAATACAAAAAGGCCTTTTCTCCCTGGGTTCTTTCACAATCTCTAAAAGCCAAAACTCTATAGTTGTTCCTCTGGAAGGATAAATGCACTGCAATGTAGTTTTTCAGAAGAAGCCTTGAGTTTGCGAGAGCATAGGAGGAATTCATTGCAGGAAAGAGGAAGGCCAAAAAGTTTCTCTCCTTATGCCTGCCTTGCTCAGAGGAGTGGATGAAGTCAGGGACTTCTCCCTTTCCCTGAGAAACATGCAGGCCGCTGTTCCCTGTGCGCTCTCTTATTTGTTAAAGCGACTGCAGTTACACACTTTGAACTGTGGAAAGGCACCGGAGTTTGTTAGGATTTCCCCAGGCGCTTTGTTTTCCCTGGGCCAAAAGGAGCCTTCACAATAACTTAACGCTAACACTGCATACTCCTTCCACTTCCAGACCACGGCTACCGCAAGGCAGGTCTCCGCGGGAAAACTTCCCTTCGCGAAGGGCAGATTGGCCGAGCTCATTGCAGGAAAGTGAAACCAAATGACGCTTTTCTCATTCTAACTGCTTTCGTGCGAGGAATGGATGAAGTCCGAGTGTTCTTTTTCTCACTGAGATAAACAAAATCTGATGTTGCCTCTGAGCTCTGTTCTTGGCAAATACGTGAAACTGACATACATTCATGTGGGGAAACACATGGCTTTGCTAGGATTTCTCTTAGCACTGGGTTTTCTCTGGGCCTCACGTCAGGGCAACCCTGCATAGGATTTACTCTGTCTGGAGAAGGTTTCGTGCTTTGTAGTTTGGGCTAGAAACACTTGCTTTTGCAAGTGCCAATTGACCAGATTCAGGTAGAAAAGAGAATACAAAAAGGCCTTTTCTCCCTGTGTCGTTTCACAATCTCTAAAAGCTAAAAGTCTATAGTTGCTCCTCTGGAAGGATAAATGCACTGCAATGTAGTTTTTCAGAAGAAGCCTTGAGTTTGCGAGAGCATAGGAGGAATTCATTGCAGGAAAGAGGAAGGCCAAAAAGGTTCTCTCCTTATGCCTGCCTTGCTCAGAGGAGTTGATGAAGTCAGGGACTTCTCCCTTTCCCTGAGAAACATGCAGGCCGCTGTTCCCTGTGCGCTCTCTTATTTGTTAAAGCGACTGCAGTTACACACTTTGAACTGTGGAAAGGCACCGGAGTTTGTTAGGATTTCCCCAGGCGCTTTGTTTTCCCTGGGCCAAAAGGAGCCTTCACAATAGCTTAACGCTAACACTGCATACTCCTTGCACTTCCAGACCACGGGTAACGCAAGACAGGTCTCCGCGGGAAAACTTCCCTTCGCGAGGGGCAGATTGGCCGAGCTCATTCCAGGAAAGCGAAACCAAATGACGCTTTTCTCATTCTAACTGCTTTCATCCGAGGAATGGATGAAGTCCGAGTGTTCTTTTTCTCACTGAGATACACAAAATCTGAAGTTGCCTCTGAGCTCTGTTCTTGGCAAATACGTGAAACTGACATACATTCATGTGGGGAAACACATGGCTTTGCTAGGATTTCTCTTAGCACTGGGTTTTCTCTGGGCCTCACGTCATGGCAACACTGCCTAGGATTTACTCTGTCTGGAGAAGGTTTCCTGCTTTGTAGTTTGTGCTAGAAAACCTTGCTTTTGCAAGTGCCAATTGACCAGATTCAGGTAGAAAAGAGAATACAAAAAGGCCTTTTCTCCCTGGGTCCTTTCACAATCTCTAAAAGCTAAAAGTCTATAGTTGCTCCTCTGGAAGGATAAATGCACTGCAATGTAGTTTTTCAGAAGAAGCCTTGAGTTTGCGAGAGCATAGGAGGAATTCATTGCAGGAAAGAGGAAGGCCAAAAAGTTTCTCTCCTTATGCCTGCCTTGCTCAGAGGAGTGGATGAAGTCAGGGACTTCTCCCTTTCCCTGAGAAACATGCAGGCCGCTGTTCCCTGTGCGCTCTCTTATTTGTTAAAGCGACTGCAGTTACACACTTTGAACTGTGGAAAGGCACCGGAGTTTCTTAGGATTTCCCCAGGCGCTTTGTTTTCCCTGGGCCAAAAGGAGCCTTCACAATAACTTAACGCTAACACTGCATACTCCTTCCACTTCCAGACCACGGCTACCGCAAGGCAGGTCTCCGCGGGAAAACTTCCCTTCGCGAAGGGCAGATTGGCCGAGCTCATTGCAGGAAAGCGAAACCAAATGACGCTTTTCTCATTCTAACTGCTTTCGTCCGAGGAATGGATGAAGTCCGAGTGTTCTTTTTCTCACTGAGATACACAAAATCTGATGTTGCCTCTGAGCTCTGTGCTTGGCAAATACGTGAAACTGACATACATTCATGTGGGGAAAGACATGGCTTTGCTAGGATTTCTCTTAGCACTGGGTTTTCTCTGGGCCTCACGTCATGGCAACACTGCATAGGATTTACTCTGCCTGGAGAGAGTTTCCTGCTTTGTAGTTTGGGCTAGAAAACCTTGCTTTTGCAAGTGCCAATGGACCATATTCAGGTAGAAAAGAGAATACAAAAAGGCCTTTTCTCCCTGGGTTCTTTCACAATCTCTAAAAGCTAAAAGTCTATAGTTGCTCCTCTGGAAGGATAAATGCACTGCAATATAGTTTTTCAGAAGAAGCCTTGAGTTTGCGAGAGCATAGGAGGAATTCATTGCAGGAAAGAGGAAGGCCAAAAAGGTTCTCTCCTTATGCCTGCCTTGCTCAGAGGAGTGGATGAAGTCAGGGACTTCTCCCTTTCCCTGAGAAACATGCAGGCCGCTGTTCCCTGTGCGCTCTCTTATTTGTTAAAGCGACTGCAGTTACACACTTTGAACTGTGGAAAGGCACCGGAGTTTCGTAGGATTTCCCCAGGCGCTTTGTTTTCCCTGGGCCAAAAGGAGCCTTCACAATAGCTTAACGCTAACACTGCATACTCCTTGCACTTCCAGACCACGGCTACCGCAAGGCAGGTCTCCGCGGGAAAACTTCCCTTCGCGAAGGGCAGATTGGCCGAGCTCGTTGCAGGAAAGCGAAACCAAATGACGCTTTTCTCATTCTAACTGCTTTCGTCCGAGGACTGGATGAAGTCCGAGTGTTCTTTTTCTCACTGAGATACACAGAATCTGATGTTGCCTCTGAGCTCTGTTCTTGGCAAATACGTGAAACTGACATACATTCATGTGGGAAAGACATGGCTGTGCTAGGATTTCTCTTAGCACTGGGTTTTCTCTGGGCCTCACGTCAGGGCAACACTGCATAGGATTTACTCTGTCTGGAGAGAGTTTCCTGCTTTGTAGTTTGGGCTAGAAAACCCTGCTTTTGCAAGTGCAATTGACCAGATTCAGGTAGAAAAGAGAATAGAAAAAGGCCTTTTCTCCCTGGGTCCTTTCACAATCTCTAAAAGCTAAAACTCTATAGTTGCTCCTCTGGAAGGATAAATGCACTGCAATGTAGTTTTTCAGAAGAAGCCTTGAGTTTGCGAGAGCATAGGAGGAATTCATTGCAGGAAAGAGGAAGGCCAAAAAGTTTCTCTCCTTATGCCTGCCTTGCTCAGAGGAGTGGATGAAGTCAGGGACTTCTCCCTTTCCCTGAGAAACATGCAGGCCGCTGTTCCCTGTGCGCTCTCTTACTTGTTACAGCGACTGCAGTTACACACTTTGAACTGTGGAAAGGCACCGGAGTTTCTTAGGATTTCCCCAGGCGCTTTGTTTTCCCTGGGCCAAAAGGAGCCTTCACAATACCTTAACGCTAACACTGCATACTCCTTCCACTTCCAGACCACGGCTACCGCAAGGCAGTTCTCCGCGGGAAAACTTCCCTTCGCGAAGGGCAGATTGGCCGAGCTCATTGCAGGAAAGCGAAACCAAATGACGCTTTTCTCATTCTAACTGCTTTCGTCCGAGGAATGGATGAAGTCCGAGTGTTCTTTTTCTCACTGAGATACACAGAATCTGATGTTGCCTCTGAGCTCTGTTCTTGGCAAATACGTGAAACTGACATACATTCATGTGGGGAAAGACATGGCTGTGCTAGGATTTCTCTTAGCACTGGGTTTTCTCTGGGCCTCACGTCAGGGCAACACTGCATAGGATTTACTCTGTCTGGAGAGAGTTTCCTGCTTTGTAGTTTGGGCTAGAAAACCCTGCTTTTGCAAGTGCAATTGACCAGATTCAGGTAGAAAAGAGAATAGAAAAAGGCCTTTTCTCCCTGGGTCCTTTCACAATCTCTAAAAGCTAAAACTCTATAGTTGCTCCTCTGGAAGGATAAATGCACTGCAATGTAGTTTTTCAGAAGAAGCCTTGAGTTTGCGAGAGCATAGGAGGAATTCATTGCAGGAAAGAGGAAGGCCAAAAAGTTTCTCTCCTTATGCCTGCCTTGCTCAGAGGAGTGGATGAAGTCAGGGACTTCTCCCTTTCCCTGAGAAACATGCAGGCCGCTGTTCCCTGTGCGCTCTCTTACTTGTTACAGCGACTGCAGTTACACACTTTGAACTGTGGAAAGACACCGGAGTTTCTTAGGATTTCCCCAGGCGCTTTGTTTTCCCTGGGCCAAAAGGAGCCTTCACAATAGCTTAACGCTAACACTGCATCCTCCTTCCACTTCCAGACCACGGCTACCGCAAGGCAGTTCTCCGCGGGAAAACTTCCCTTCGCGAAGGGCAGATTGGCCGAGCTCGTTGCAGGAAAGCGAAACCAAATGACGCTTTTCTCATTCTAACTGCTTTCGTCCGAGGACTGGATGAAGTCCGAGTGTTCTTTTTCTCACTGAGATACACAGAATCTGATGTTGCCTCTGAGCTCTGTTCTTGGCAAATACGTGAAACTGACATACATTCATGTGGGAAAGACATGGCTGTGCTAGGATTTCTCTTAGCACTGGGTTTTCTCTGGGCCTCACGTCAGGGCAACACTGCATAGGATTTACTCTGTCTGGAGAGAGTTTCCTGCTTTGTAGTTTGGGCTAGAAAACCCTGCTTTTGCAAGTGCAATTGACCAGATTCAGGTAGAAAAGAGAATAGAAAAAGGCCTTTTCTCCCTGGGTCCTTTCACAATCTCTAAAAGCTAAAACTCTATAGTTGCTCCTCTGGAAGGATAAATGCACTGCAATGTAGTTTTTCAGAAGAAGCCTTGAGTTTGCGAGAGCATAGGAGGAATTCATTGCAGGAAAGAGGAAGGCCAAAAAGTTTCTCTCCTTATGCCTGCCTTGCTCAGAGGAGTGGATGAAGTCAGGGACTTCTCCCTTTCCCTGAGAAACATGCAGGCCGCTGTTCCCTGTGCGCTCTCTTACTTGTTAAAGCGACTGCAGTTACACACTTTGAACTGTGGAAAGGCACCGGAGTTTCTTAGGATTTCCCCAGGCGCTTTGTTTTCCCTGGGCTAAAAGGAGCCTTCACAATAGCTTAACGGTAACACTGCATCCTCCTTCCCCTTCCAGACCACGGCTACCGCAAGGCAGTTCTCCGCGGGAAAACTTCCCTTCGCGAAGGGCAGATTGGCCGAGCTCGTTGCAGGAAAGCGAAACCAAATGACGCTTTTCTCATTCTAACTGCTTTCGTCCGAGGAATGGATGAAGTCCGAGTGTTCTTTTTCTCACTCAGATACACAAAATCTGATGTTGCCTCTGAGCTCTGTTCTTGGCAAATACGTGAAACTGACATACATTCATATGGGGAAACACATGGCTTTGCTAGGATTTCTCTTAGCACTGGGTTTTCTCTGGGCCTCACATCAGGCCAACACTGCATAGGATTTACTCTGCCTGGAGAGAGTTTTCTGCTTTGTAGTTTGGGCTAGAAAACCCAGATTTTGCAAGTGCCAATTGACCAGATTCAGGTAGAAAAGAGAATAGAAAAAGGCCTTTTCTCCCTGGGTCCTTTCACAATCTCTAATAGCTAAAACTCTATAGTTGCTCCTCTGGAAGGATAAATGCACTGCAGTGTAGTTTTTCAGAAGAAGCCTTGAGTTTGCGAGAGCATAGGAGGAATTCATTGCAGGAAAGAGGAAGGCCAAAAAGTTTCTCTCCTTATGCCTGCCTTGCTCAGAGGAGTGGATGAAGTCAGGGACTTCTCCCTTTCCCTGAGAAACATGCAGGCCGCTGTTCCCTGTGCGCTCTCTTATTTGTTAAAGCGACTGCAGTTACACACTTTGAACTGTGGAAAGGCACGGAGTTTCTTAGGATTTCCCCAGGCGCTTTGTTTTCCCTGGGCCAAAAGGAGCCTTCACAATAGCTTAACGCTAACACTGCATCCTCCTTCCACTTCCAGACCACGGCTACCGCAAGGCAGTTCTCCGCGGGAAAACTTCCCTTCGCGAAGGGCAGATTGGCCGAGCTCATTGCAAGAGAGCGAAACCAAATGACGCTTTTCTCATTCTAACTGCTTTCGTCGAGGACTGGATGAAGTCCGAGTGTTCTTTTTCTCACTGAGATACACAAAATCTGATGTTGCCTCTGAGCTCTGTTCTTGGCAAATTCGTGAAACTGACATACATTCATGTGGGGAAACACATGGCTTTGCTAGGATTTCTCTTAGCCCTGGGTTTTCTCTGGGCCTCACGTCAGGGCAACACTGCATAGGATATACTCTGTCTGGAGAGAGTTTCCTGCTTTGTAGTTTGGGGTAGAAAACCCTGCTTTTGCAAGTGCCAATTGACCTGATTCAGATAGAAAAGAGAATAGAAAAAGGCTTTTTCTCCCTGGGTCCTTTCACAATCTCTAAAAGCTAAAACTCTACAGTTGCTCCTCTGGAAGGATAAATGCACTGCAATGTAGTTTTTCAGAAGAAGCCTTGAGTTTGCGAGAGCATAGGAGGAATTCATTGCAGGAAAGAGGAAGGCCAAAAAGTTTCTCTCCTAATGCCTGCCTTGCTCAGAGGAGTGGATGAATGCAGGGACTTCTCCCTTTCCCTGAGAAACATGCAGGCCGCTGTTCCCTGTGCGCTCTCTTACTTGTTAAAGCGACTGCAGTTACACACTTTGAACTGTGGAAAGGCACCGGAGTTTCTTAGGATTTCCCCAGGCGCTTTGTTTTCCCTGGGCCAAAAGGAGCCTTCACAATACCTTAACGCTAACACTGCATACTCCTTCCACTTCCAGACCACGGCTACCGCAAGGCAGTTCTCCGCGGGAACAATTGCCTTCGCGAAGGCCAGATTGGCCGAGCTCATTGCAGGAAAGCGAAACCAAATGACGCTTTTCTCATTCTAACTGCTTTCGTCCGAGGACTGGATGAAGTCCGAGTGTTCTTTTTCTCACTGAGATACACAGAATCTGATGTTGCCTCTGAGCTCTGTTCTTGGCAAATACGTGAAACTGACATACATTCATGTGGGGAAAGACATGGCTGTGCTAGGATTTCTTTAAGCACTGGGTTTTCT
Source organism: Elephas maximus indicus (assembly GCF_024166365.1). Lineage (NCBI taxonomy): Eukaryota > Metazoa > Chordata > Mammalia > Proboscidea > Elephantidae > Elephas > Elephas maximus. The sequence goes on from NC_064819.1 coordinate 36,639,516, forward strand.
CTGGGCCTCACGTCAGGGCAACACTGCATAGGATTTACTCTGTCTGGAGAGAGTTTCCTGCTTTGTAGTTTGGGCTAGAAAACCCTGCTTTTGCAAGTGCAATTGACCAGATTCAGGTAGAAAAGAGAATAGAAAAAGGCCTTTTCTCCCTGGGTCCTTTCACAATCTCTAAAAGCTAAAACTCTATAGTTGCTCCTCTGGAAGGATAAATGCACTGCAATGTAGTTTTTCAGAAGAAGCCTTGAGTTTGCGAGAGCATAGGAGGAATTCATTGCAGGAAAGAGGAAGGCCAAAAAGTTTCTCTCCTTATGCCTGCCTTGCTCAGAGGAGTGGATGAAGTCAGGGACTTCTCCCTTTCCCTGAGAAACATGCAGGCCGCTGTTCCCTGTGCGCTCTCTTATTTGTTAAAGCGACTGCAGTTACACACTTTGAACTGTGGAAAGGCACGGAGTTTCTTAGGATTTCCCCAGGCGCTTTGTTTTCCCTGGGCCAAAAGGAGCCTTCACAATAGCTTAACGCTAACACTGCATCCTCCTTCCACTTCCAGACCACGGCTACCGCAAGGCAGTTCTCCGCGGGAAAACTTCCCTTCGCGAAGGGCAGATTGGCCGAGCTCATTGCAAGAGAGCGAAACCAAATGACGCTTTTCTCATTCTAACTGCTTTCGTCGAGGACTGGATGAAGTCCGAGTGTTCTTTTTCTCACTGAGATACACAAAATCTGATGTTGCCTCTGAGCTCTGTTCTTGGCAAATTCGTGAAACTGACATACATTCATGTGGGGAAACACATGGCTTTGCTAGGATTTCTCTTAGCCCTGGGTTTTCTCTGGGCCTCACGTCAGGGCAACACTGCATAGGATATACTCTGTCTGGAGAGAGTTTCCTGCTTTGTAGTTTGGGGTAGAAAACCCTGCTTTTGCAAGTGCCAATTGACCTGATTCAGATAGAAAAGAGAATAGAAAAAGGCTTTTTCTCCCTGGGTCCTTTCACAATCTCTAAAAGCTAAAACTCTACAGTTGCTCCTCTGGAAGGATAAATGCACTGCAATGTAGTTTTTCAGAAGAAGCCTTGAGTTTGCGAGAGCATAGGAGGAATTCATTGCAGGAAAGAGGAAGGCCAAAAAGTTTCTCTCCTAATGCCTGCCTTGCTCAGAGGAGTGGATGAATGCAGGGACTTCTCCCTTTCCCTGAGAAACATGCAGGCCGCTGTTCCCTGTGCGCTCTCTTACTTGTTAAAGCGACTGCAGTTACACACTTTGAACTGTGGAAAGGCACCGGAGTTTCTTAGGATTTCCCCAGGCGCTTTGTTTTCCCTGGGCCAAAAGGAGCCTTCACAATACCTTAACGCTAACACTGCATACTCCTTCCACTTCCAGACCACGGCTACCGCAAGGCAGTTCTCCGCGGGAACAATTGCCTTCGCGAAGGCCAGATTGGCCGAGCTCATTGCAGGAAAGCGAAACCAAATGACGCTTTTCTCATTCTAACTGCTTTCGTCCGAGGACTGGATGAAGTCCGAGTGTTCTTTTTCTCACTGAGATACACAGAATCTGATGTTGCCTCTGAGCTCTGTTCTTGGCAAATACGTGAAACTGACATACATTCATGTGGGGAAAGACATGGCTGTGCTAGGATTTCTTTAAGCACTGGGTTTTCTCTGGGCCTCACGTCAGGGCAACACTGCATAGGATTTACTCTGTCTGGAGAGAGTTTCCTGCTTTGTAGTTTGGGCTAGAAAACCCTGCTTTTGCAAGTGCAATTGACCAGATTCAGGTAGAAAAGAGAATAGAAAAAGGCCTTTTCTCCCTGGGTCCTTTCACAATCTCTAAAAGCTAAAACTCTATAGTTGCTCCTCTGGAAGGATAAATGCACTGCAATGTAGTTTTTCAGAAGAAGCCTTGAGTTTGCGAGAGCATAGGAGGAATTCATTGCAGGAAAGAGGAAGGCCAAAAAGTTTCTCTCCTTATGCCTGCCTTGCTCAGAGGAGTGGATGAATGCAGGGACTTCTAACTTTCCCTGAGAAACATGCAGGCCGCTGTTCCCTGTGCGCTCTCTTACTTGTTACAGCGACTGCAGTTACACACTTTGAACTGTGGAAAGGCACCGGAGTTTCTTAGGATTTCCCCAGGCGCTTTGTTTTCCCTGGGCCAAAAGGAGCCTTCACAATAGCTTAACGCTAACACTGCATCCTCCTTCCACTTCCAGACCACGGCTACCGCAAGGCAGTTCTCCGCGGGAAAACTTCCCTTCGCGAAGGGCAGATTGGCCGAGCTCGTTGCAGGAAAGCGAAACCAAATGACGCTTTTCTCATTCTAACTGCTTTCGTCCGAGGACTGGATGAAGTCCGAGTGTTCTTTTTCTCACTGAGATACACAGAATCTGATGTTGCCTCTGAGCTCTGTTCTTGGCAAATACGTGAAACTGACATACATTCATGTGGGGAAAGACATGGCTGTGCTAGGATTTCTCTTAGCACTGGGTTTTCTCTGGGCCTCACGTCAGGGCAACACTGCATAGGATTTACTCTGTCTGGAGAGAGTTTCCTGCTTTGTAGTTTGGGCTAGAAAACCCTGCTTTTGCAAGTGCAATTGACCAGATTCAGGTAGAAAAGAGAATAGAAAAAGGCCTTTTCTCCCTGGGTCCTTTCACAATCTCTAAAAGCTAAAACTCTATAGTTGCTCCTCTGGAAGGATAAATGCACTGCAATGTAGTTTTTCAGAAGAAGCCTTGAGTTTGCGAGAGCATAGGAGGAATTCATTGCAGGAAAGAGGAAGGCCAAAAAGTTTCTCTCCTTATGCCTGCCTTGCTCAGAGGAGTGGATGAAGTCAGGGACTTCTCCCTTTCCCTGAGAAACATGCAGGCCGCTGTTCCCTGTGCGCTCTCTTACTTGTTACAGCGACTGCAGTTACACACTTTGAACTGTGGAAAGGCACCGGAGTTTCTTAGGATTTCCCCAGGCGCTTTGTTTTCCCTGGGCCAAAAGGAGCCTTCACAGTAGCTTAACGCTAACACTGCATACTCCTTCCACTTCCAGACCACGGCTACCGCAAGGCAGATCTCTGCGGGAAAACTTCCCTTCGCGAAGGGCAGATTGGCCGAGCTCATTGCAGGAAAGCGAAACCAAATGACGCTTTTCTCATTCTAACTGCTTTCGTCCGAGGAATGGATGAAGTCCGAGTGTTCTTTTTCTCACTGAGATACACAAAATCTGATGTTGCCTCTGAGCTCTGTTCTTGGCAAATACGTGAAACTGACATACATTCATGTGGGGAAACACATGGCTTTGCTACGATTTCTCTTAGCACTGGGTTTTCTCTGGGCCTCACGTCCGGGCAACACTGCATAGGATTTACTCTGTCTGGAGAGAGTTTCCTGCTTTGTAGTTTGTGCTAGAAAACCTTGCTTTAGCAAGTGCCAATTGACCAGATTCAGGTAGAAAAAAGAATACAAAAAGGCCTTTTCTCCCTGTGTCCTTTCACAATCTCTAAAAGCTAAAAGTCTATAGTTGCTCCTCTGGAAGGATAAATGCACTGCAATGTAGTTTTTCAGAAGAAGCCTTGAGTTTGCGAGAGCATAGGAGGAATTCATTGCAGGAAAGAGGAAGGCCAAAAAGGTTCTCTCCTTATGCCTGCCTTGCTCAGAGGAGTGGATGAAGTCAGGGACTTCTCCCTTTCCCTGAGAAACATGCAGGCCGCTGTTCCCTGTGCGCTCTCTTATTTGTTAAAGCGACTGCAGTTACACACTTTGAACTGTGGAAAGGCACCGGAGTTTGTTAGGATTTCCCCAGGCGCTTTGTTTTCCCTGGGCCAAAAGGAGCCTTCACAATAGCTTAACGCTAACACTGCATACTCCTTGCACTTCCAGACCACGGCTACCGCAAGGCAGGTCTCCGCGGGAAAACTTCCCTTCGCGAAGGGCAGATTGGCCGAGCTCATTGCAGGAAAGCGAAACCAAATGACGCTTTTCTCATTCTAACTGCTTTCGTCCGAGGAATGGATGAAGTCCGAGTGTTCTTTTTCTCACTGAGATAAACAAAATCTGATGTTGCCTCTGAGCTCTGTTCTTGGCAAATACGTGAAACTGACATACATTCATGTGGGGAAACACATGGCTTTGCTACGATTTCTCTTAGCACTGGGTTTTCTCTGGGCCTCACGTCATGGCAACACTGCATAGGATTTACTCTGTCTGGAGAAGGTTTCCTGCTTTGTAGTTTGGGCTAGAAAACCTTGCTTTTGCAAGTGCCAATTGACCAGATTCAGGTAGAAAAGAGAATACAAAAAGGCCTTTTCTACCTGGGTTCTTTCACAATCTCTAAAAGCTAAAACTCTATAGTTGTTCCTCTGGAAGGATAAATGCACTGCAATGTAGTTTTTTAGAAGAAGCCTTGAGTTTGCGAGAGCATAGGAGGAATTCATTGCAGGAAAGAGGAAGGCCAAAAAGTTTCTCTCCTTATGCCTGCCTTGCTCAGAGGAGTGGATGAAGTCAGGGACTTCTCCCTTTCCCTGAGAAACATGCAGGCCGCTGTTCCCTGTGCGCTCTCTTATTTGTTAAAGCGACTGCAGTTACACACTTTGAACTGTGGAAAGGCACCGGAGTTTGTTAGGATTTCCCCAGGCGCTTTGTTTTCCCTGGGCCAAAAGGAGCCTTCACAATAGCTTAACGCTAACACTGCATACTCCTTGCACTTCCAGACCAAGGGTACCGCAAGGCAGTTCTCCGCGGGAAAACTTCCCTTCGCGAGGGGCAGATTGGCCGAGCTCATTCCAGGAAAGCGAAACCAAATGACGCTTTTCTCATTCTAACTGCTTTCGTCCGAGGAATGGATGAAGTCCGAGTGTTCTTTTCTCACTGAGATATACAAAATCTGATGTTGCCTCTGAGCTCTGTGCTTGACAAATACGTGAAACTGACATACATTGATGTGGGGAAAGACATGGCTTTGCTGGGATTTCGCTTAGCACTGGGTTTTCTCTGGGCCTCACGTCATGGCAACACTGCATAGGATTTACTCTGCCTGGAGAGAGTCTAGAAAACCTTGCTTTTGCAAGTGCCAATGGACCAGATTCAGGTAGAAAAGAGAATACAAAAAGGCCTTTTCTCCCTGGGTTCTTTCACAATCTCTAAAAGCCAAAACTCTATAGTTGTTCCTCTGGAAGGATAAATGCACTGCAATGTAGTTTTTCAGAAGAAGCCTTGAGTTTGCGAGAGCATAGGAGGAATTCATTGCAGGAAAGAGGAAGGCCAAAAAGTTTCTCTCCTTATGCCTGCCTTGCTCAGAGGAGTGGATGAAGTCAGGGACTTCTCCCTTTCCCTGAGAAACATGCAGGCCGCTGTTCCCTGTGCGCTCTCTTATTTGTTAAAGCGACTGCAGTTACACACTTTGAACTGTGGAAAGGCACCGGAGTTTGTTAGGATTTCCCCAGGCGCTTTGTTTTCCCTGGGCCAAAAGGAGCCTTCACAATAACTTAACGCTAACACTGCATACTCCTTCCACTTCCAGACCACGGCTACCGCAAGGCAGGTCTCCGCGGGAAAACTTCCCTTCGCGAAGGGCAGATTGGCCGAGCTCATTGCAGGAAAGTGAAACCAAATGACGCTTTTCTCATTCTAACTGCTTTCGTGCGAGGAATGGATGAAGTCCGAGTGTTCTTTTTCTCACTGAGATAAACAAAATCTGATGTTGCCTCTGAGCTCTGTTCTTGGCAAATACGTGAAACTGACATACATTCATGTGGGGAAACACATGGCTTTGCTAGGATTTCTCTTAGCACTGGGTTTTCTCTGGGCCTCACGTCAGGGCAACCCTGCATAGGATTTACTCTGTCTGGAGAAGGTTTCGTGCTTTGTAGTTTGGGCTAGAAACACTTGCTTTTGCAAGTGCCAATTGACCAGATTCAGGTAGAAAAGAGAATACAAAAAGGCCTTTTCTCCCTGTGTCGTTTCACAATCTCTAAAAGCTAAAAGTCTATAGTTGCTCCTCTGGAAGGATAAATGCACTGCAATGTAGTTTTTCAGAAGAAGCCTTGAGTTTGCGAGAGCATAGGAGGAATTCATTGCAGGAAAGAGGAAGGCCAAAAAGGTTCTCTCCTTATGCCTGCCTTGCTCAGAGGAGTTGATGAAGTCAGGGACTTCTCCCTTTCCCTGAGAAACATGCAGGCCGCTGTTCCCTGTGCGCTCTCTTATTTGTTAAAGCGACTGCAGTTACACACTTTGAACTGTGGAAAGGCACCGGAGTTTGTTAGGATTTCCCCAGGCGCTTTGTTTTCCCTGGGCCAAAAGGAGCCTTCACAATAGCTTAACGCTAACACTGCATACTCCTTGCACTTCCAGACCACGGGTAACGCAAGACAGGTCTCCGCGGGAAAACTTCCCTTCGCGAGGGGCAGATTGGCCGAGCTCATTCCAGGAAAGCGAAACCAAATGACGCTTTTCTCATTCTAACTGCTTTCATCCGAGGAATGGATGAAGTCCGAGTGTTCTTTTTCTCACTGAGATACACAAAATCTGAAGTTGCCTCTGAGCTCTGTTCTTGGCAAATACGTGAAACTGACATACATTCATGTGGGGAAACACATGGCTTTGCTAGGATTTCTCTTAGCACTGGGTTTTCTCTGGGCCTCACGTCATGGCAACACTGCCTAGGATTTACTCTGTCTGGAGAAGGTTTCCTGCTTTGTAGTTTGTGCTAGAAAACCTTGCTTTTGCAAGTGCCAATTGACCAGATTCAGGTAGAAAAGAGAATACAAAAAGGCCTTTTCTCCCTGGGTCCTTTCACAATCTCTAAAAGCTAAAAGTCTATAGTTGCTCCTCTGGAAGGATAAATGCACTGCAATGTAGTTTTTCAGAAGAAGCCTTGAGTTTGCGAGAGCATAGGAGGAATTCATTGCAGGAAAGAGGAAGGCCAAAAAGTTTCTCTCCTTATGCCTGCCTTGCTCAGAGGAGTGGATGAAGTCAGGGACTTCTCCCTTTCCCTGAGAAACATGCAGGCCGCTGTTCCCTGTGCGCTCTCTTATTTGTTAAAGCGACTGCAGTTACACACTTTGAACTGTGGAAAGGCACCGGAGTTTCTTAGGATTTCCCCAGGCGCTTTGTTTTCCCTGGGCCAAAAGGAGCCTTCACAATAACTTAACGCTAACACTGCATACTCCTTCCACTTCCAGACCACGGCTACCGCAAGGCAGGTCTCCGCGGGAAAACTTCCCTTCGCGAAGGGCAGATTGGCCGAGCTCATTGCAGGAAAGCGAAACCAAATGACGCTTTTCTCATTCTAACTGCTTTCGTCCGAGGAATGGATGAAGTCCGAGTGTTCTTTTTCTCACTGAGATACACAAAATCTGATGTTGCCTCTGAGCTCTGTGCTTGGCAAATACGTGAAACTGACATACATTCATGTGGGGAAAGACATGGCTTTGCTAGGATTTCTCTTAGCACTGGGTTTTCTCTGGGCCTCACGTCATGGCAACACTGCATAGGATTTACTCTGCCTGGAGAGAGTTTCCTGCTTTGTAGTTTGGGCTAGAAAACCTTGCTTTTGCAAGTGCCAATGGACCATATTCAGGTAGAAAAGAGAATACAAAAAGGCCTTTTCTCCCTGGGTTCTTTCACAATCTCTAAAAGCTAAAAGTCTATAGTTGCTCCTCTGGAAGGATAAATGCACTGCAATATAGTTTTTCAGAAGAAGCCTTGAGTTTGCGAGAGCATAGGAGGAATTCATTGCAGGAAAGAGGAAGGCCAAAAAGGTTCTCTCCTTATGCCTGCCTTGCTCAGAGGAGTGGATGAAGTCAGGGACTTCTCCCTTTCCCTGAGAAACATGCAGGCCGCTGTTCCCTGTGCGCTCTCTTATTTGTTAAAGCGACTGCAGTTACACACTTTGAACTGTGGAAAGGCACCGGAGTTTCGTAGGATTTCCCCAGGCGCTTTGTTTTCCCTGGGCCAAAAGGAGCCTTCACAATAGCTTAACGCTAACACTGCATACTCCTTGCACTTCCAGACCACGGCTACCGCAAGGCAGGTCTCCGCGGGAAAACTTCCCTTCGCGAAGGGCAGATTGGCCGAGCTCGTTGCAGGAAAGCGAAACCAAATGACGCTTTTCTCATTCTAACTGCTTTCGTCCGAGGACTGGATGAAGTCCGAGTGTTCTTTTTCTCACTGAGATACACAGAATCTGATGTTGCCTCTGAGCTCTGTTCTTGGCAAATACGTGAAACTGACATACATTCATGTGGGAAAGACATGGCTGTGCTAGGATTTCTCTTAGCACTGGGTTTTCTCTGGGCCTCACGTCAGGGCAACACTGCATAGGATTTACTCTGTCTGGAGAGAGTTTCCTGCTTTGTAGTTTGGGCTAGAAAACCCTGCTTTTGCAAGTGCAATTGACCAGATTCAGGTAGAAAAGAGAATAGAAAAAGGCCTTTTCTCCCTGGGTCCTTTCACAATCTCTAAAAGCTAAAACTCTATAGTTGCTCCTCTGGAAGGATAAATGCACTGCAATGTAGTTTTTCAGAAGAAGCCTTGAGTTTGCGAGAGCATAGGAGGAATTCATTGCAGGAAAGAGGAAGGCCAAAAAGTTTCTCTCCTTATGCCTGCCTTGCTCAGAGGAGTGGATGAAGTCAGGGACTTCTCCCTTTCCCTGAGAAACATGCAGGCCGCTGTTCCCTGTGCGCTCTCTTACTTGTTACAGCGACTGCAGTTACACACTTTGAACTGTGGAAAGGCACCGGAGTTTCTTAGGATTTCCCCAGGCGCTTTGTTTTCCCTGGGCCAAAAGGAGCCTTCACAATACCTTAACGCTAACACTGCATACTCCTTCCACTTCCAGACCACGGCTACCGCAAGGCAGTTCTCCGCGGGAAAACTTCCCTTCGCGAAGGGCAGATTGGCCGAGCTCATTGCAGGAAAGCGAAACCAAATGACGCTTTTCTCATTCTAACTGCTTTCGTCCGAGGAATGGATGAAGTCCGAGTGTTCTTTTTCTCACTGAGATACACAGAATCTGATGTTGCCTCTGAGCTCTGTTCTTGGCAAATACGTGAAACTGACATACATTCATGTGGGGAAAGACATGGCTGTGCTAGGATTTCTCTTAGCACTGGGTTTTCTCTGGGCCTCACGTCAGGGCAACACTGCATAGGATTTACTCTGTCTGGAGAGAGTTTCCTGCTTTGTAGTTTGGGCTAGAAAACCCTGCTTTTGCAAGTGCAATTGACCAGATTCAGGTAGAAAAGAGAATAGAAAAAGGCCTTTTCTCCCTGGGTCCTTTCACAATCTCTAAAAGCTAAAACTCTATAGTTGCTCCTCTGGAAGGATAAATGCACTGCAATGTAGTTTTTCAGAAGAAGCCTTGAGTTTGCGAGAGCATAGGAGGAATTCATTGCAGGAAAGAGGAAGGCCAAAAAGTTTCTCTCCTTATGCCTGCCTTGCTCAGAGGAGTGGATGAAGTCAGGGACTTCTCCCTTTCCCTGAGAAACATGCAGGCCGCTGTTCCCTGTGCGCTCTCTTACTTGTTACAGCGACTGCAGTTACACACTTTGAACTGTGGAAAGACACCGGAGTTTCTTAGGATTTCCCCAGGCGCTTTGTTTTCCCTGGGCCAAAAGGAGCCTTCACAATAGCTTAACGCTAACACTGCATCCTCCTTCCACTTCCAGACCACGGCTACCGCAAGGCAGTTCTCCGCGGGAAAACTTCCCTTCGCGAAGGGCAGATTGGCCGAGCTCGTTGCAGGAAAGCGAAACCAAATGACGCTTTTCTCATTCTAACTGCTTTCGTCCGAGGACTGGATGAAGTCCGAGTGTTCTTTTTCTCACTGAGATACACAGAATCTGATGTTGCCTCTGAGCTCTGTTCTTGGCAAATACGTGAAACTGACATACATTCATGTGGGAAAGACATGGCTGTGCTAGGATTTCTCTTAGCACTGGGTTTTCTCTGGGCCTCACGTCAGGGCAACACTGCATAGGATTTACTCTGTCTGGAGAGAGTTTCCTGCTTTGTAGTTTGGGCTAGAAAACCCTGCTTTTGCAAGTGCAATTGACCAGATTCAGGTAGAAAAGAGAATAGAAAAAGGCCTTTTCTCCCTGGGTCCTTTCACAATCTCTAAAAGCTAAAACTCTATAGTTGCTCCTCTGGAAGGATAAATGCACTGCAATGTAGTTTTTCAGAAGAAGCCTTGAGTTTGCGAGAGCATAGGAGGAATTCATTGCAGGAAAGAGGAAGGCCAAAAAGTTTCTCTCCTTATGCCTGCCTTGCTCAGAGGAGTGGATGAAGTCAGGGACTTCTCCCTTTCCCTGAGAAACATGCAGGCCGCTGTTCCCTGTGCGCTCTCTTACTTGTTAAAGCGACTGCAGTTACACACTTTGAACTGTGGAAAGGCACCGGAGTTTCTTAGGATTTCCCCAGGCGCTTTGTTTTCCCTGGGCTAAAAGGAGCCTTCACAATAGCTTAACGGTAACACTGCATCCTCCTTCCCCTTCCAGACCACGGCTACCGCAAGGCAGTTCTCCGCGGGAAAACTTCCCTTCGCGAAGGGCAGATTGGCCGAGCTCGTTGCAGGAAAGCGAAACCAAATGACGCTTTTCTCATTCTAACTGCTTTCGTCCGAGGAATGGATGAAGTCCGAGTGTTCTTTTTCTCACTCAGATACACAAAATCTGATGTTGCCTCTGAGCTCTGTTCTTGGCAAATACGTGAAACTGACATACATTCATATGGGGAAACACATGGCTTTGCTAGGATTTCTCTTAGCACTGGGTTTTCTCTGGGCCTCACATCAGGCCAACACTGCATAGGATTTACTCTGCCTGGAGAGAGTTTTCTGCTTTGTAGTTTGGGCTAGAAAACCCAGATTTTGCAAGTGCCAATTGACCAGATTCAGGTAGAAAAGAGAATAGAAAAAGGCCTTTTCTCCCTGGGTCCTTTCACAATCTCTAATAGCTAAAACTCTATAGTTGCTCCTCTGGAAGGATAAATGCACTGCAGTGTAGTTTTTCAGAAGAAGCCTTGAGTTTGCGAGAGCATAGGAGGAATTCATTGCAGGAAAGAGGAAGGCCAAAAAGTTTCTCTCCTTATGCCTGCCTTGCTCAGAGGAGTGGATGAAGTCAGGGACTTCTCCCTTTCCCTGAGAAACATGCAGGCCGCTGTTCCCTGTGCGCTCTCTTATTTGTTAAAGCGACTGCAGTTACACACTTTGAACTGTGGAAAGGCACGGAGTTTCTTAGGATTTCCCCAGGCGCTTTGTTTTCCCTGGGCCAAAAGGAGCCTTCACAATAGCTTAACGCTAACACTGCATCCTCCTTCCACTTCCAGACCACGGCTACCGCAAGGCAGTTCTCCGCGGGAAAACTTCCCTTCGCGAAGGGCAGATTGGCCGAGCTCATTGCAAGAGAGCGAAACCAAATGACGCTTTTCTCATTCTAACTGCTTTCGTCGAGGACTGGATGAAGTCCGAGTGTTCTTTTTCTCACTGAGATACACAAAATCTGATGTTGCCTCTGAGCTCTGTTCTTGGCAAATTCGTGAAACTGACATACATTCATGTGGGGAAACACATGGCTTTGCTAGGATTTCTCTTAGCCCTGGGTTTTCTCTGGGCCTCACGTCAGGGCAACACTGCATAGGATATACTCTGTCTGGAGAGAGTTTCCTGCTTTGTAGTTTGGGGTAGAAAACCCTGCTTTTGCAAGTGCCAATTGACCTGATTCAGATAGAAAAGAGAATAGAAAAAGGCTTTTTCTCCCTGGGTCCTTTCACAATCTCTAAAAGCTAAAACTCTACAGTTGCTCCTCTGGAAGGATAAATGCACTGCAATGTAGTTTTTCAGAAGAAGCCTTGAGTTTGCGAGAGCATAGGAGGAATTCATTGCAGGAAAGAGGAAGGCCAAAAAGTTTCTCTCCTAATGCCTGCCTTGCTCAGAGGAGTGGATGAATGCAGGGACTTCTCCCTTTCCCTGAGAAACATGCAGGCCGCTGTTCCCTGTGCGCTCTCTTACTTGTTAAAGCGACTGCAGTTACACACTTTGAACTGTGGAAAGGCACCGGAGTTTCTTAGGATTTCCCCAGGCGCTTTGTTTTCCCTGGGCCAAAAGGAGCCTTCACAATACCTTAACGCTAACACTGCATACTCCTTCCACTTCCAGACCACGGCTACCGCAAGGCAGTTCTCCGCGGGAACAATTGCCTTCGCGAAGGCCAGATTGGCCGAGCTCATTGCAGGAAAGCGAAACCAAATGACGCTTTTCTCATTCTAACTGCTTTCGTCCGAGGACTGGATGAAGTCCGAGTGTTCTTTTTCTCACTGAGATACACAGAATCTGATGTTGCCTCTGAGCTCTGTTCTTGGCAAATACGTGAAACTGACATACATTCATGTGGGGAAAGACATGGCTGTGCTAGGATTTCTTTAAGCACTGGGTTTTCTCTGGGCCTCACGTCAGGGCAACACTGCATAGGATTTACTCTGTCTGGAGAGAGTTTCCTGCTTTGTAGTTTGGGCTAGAAAACCCTGCTTTTGCAAGTGCAATTGACCAGATTCAGGTAGAAAAGAGAATAGAAAAAGGCCTTTTCTCCCTGGGTCCTTTCACAATCTCTAAAAGCTAAAACTCTATAGTTGCTCCTCTGGAAGGATAAATGCACTGCAATGTAGTTTTTCAGAAGAAGCCTTGAGTTTGCGAGAGCATAGGAGGAATTCATTGCAGGAAAGAGGAAGGCCAAAAAGTTTCTCTCCTTATGCCTGCCTTGCTCAGAGGAGTGGATGAAGTCAGGGACTTCTCCCTTTCCCTGAGAAACATGCAGGCCGCTGTTCCCTGTGCGCTCTCTTATTTGTTAAAGCGACTGCAGTTACACACTTTGAACTGTGGAAAGGCACGGAGTTTCTTAGGATTTCCCCAGGCGCTTTGTTTTCCCTGGGCCAAAAGGAGCCTTCACAATAGCTTAACGCTAACACTGCATCCTCCTTCCACTTCCAGACCACGGCTACCGCAAGGCAGTTCTCCGCGGGAAAACTTCCCTTCGCGAAGGGCAGATTGGCCGAGCTCATTGCAAGAGAGCGAAACCAAATGACGCTTTTCTCATTCTAACTGCTTTCGTCGAGGACTGGATGAAGTCCGAGTGTTCTTTTTCTCACTGAGATACACAAAATCTGATGTTGCCTCTGAGCTCTGTTCTTGGCAAATTCGTGAAACTGACATACATTCATGTGGGGAAACACATGGCTTTGCTAGGATTTCTCTTAGCCCTGGGTTTTCTCTGGGCCTCACGTCAGGGCAACACTGCATAGGATATACTCTGTCTGGAGAGAGTTTCCTGCTTTGTAGTTTGGGGTAGAAAACCCTGCTTTTGCAAGTGCCAATTGACCTGATTCAGATAGAAAAGAGAATAGAAAAAGGCTTTTTCTCCCTGGGTCCTTTCACAATCTCTAAAAGCTAAAACTCTACAGTTGCTCCTCTGGAAGGATAAATGCACTGCAATGTAGTTTTTCAGAAGAAGCCTTGAGTTTGCGAGAGCATAGGAGGAATTCATTGCAGGAAAGAGGAAGGCCAAAAAGTTTCTCTCCTAATGCCTGCCTTGCTCAGAGGAGTGGATGAATGCAGGGACTTCTCCCTTTCCCTGAGAAACATGCAGGCCGCTGTTCCCTGTGCGCTCTCTTACTTGTTAAAGCGACTGCAGTTACACACTTTGAACTGTGGAAAGGCACCGGAGTTTCTTAGGATTTCCCCAGGCGCTTTGTTTTCCCTGGGCCAAAAGGAGCCTTCACAATACCTTAACGCTAACACTGCATACTCCTTCCACTTCCAGACCACGGCTACCGCAAGGCAGTTCTCCGCGGGAACAATTGCCTTCGCGAAGGCCAGATTGGCCGAGCTCATTGCAGGAAAGCGAAACCAAATGACGCTTTTCTCATTCTAACTGCTTTCGTCCGAGGACTGGATGAAGTCCGAGTGTTCTTTTTCTCACTGAGATACACAGAATCTGATGTTGCCTCTGAGCTCTGTTCTTGGCAAATACGTGAAACTGACATACATTCATGTGGGGAAAGACATGGCTGTGCTAGGATTTCTTTAAGCACTGGGTTTTCTCTGGGCCTCACGTCAGGGCAACACTGCATAGGATTTACTCTGTCTGGAGAGAGTTTCCTGCTTTGTAGTTTGGGCTAGAAAACCCTGCTTTTGCAAGTGCAATTGACCAGATTCAGGTAGAAAAGAGAATAGAAAAAGGCCTTTTCTCCCTGGGTCCTTTCACAATCTCTAAAAGCTAAAACTCTATAGTTGCTCCTCTGGAAGGATAAATGCACTGCAATGTAGTTTTTCAGAAGAAGCCTTGAGTTTGCGAGAGCATAGGAGGAATTCATTGCAGGAAAGAGGAAGGCCAAAAAGTTTCTCTCCTTATGCCTGCCTTGCTCAGAGGAGTGGATGAATGCAGGGACTTCTAACTTTCCCTGAGAAACATGCAGGCCGCTGTTCCCTGTGCGCTCTCTTACTTGTTACAGCGACTGCAGTTACACACTTTGAACTGTGGAAAGGCACCGGAGTTTCTTAGGATTTCCCCAGGCGCTTTGTTTTCCCTGGGCCAAAAGGAGCCTTCACAATAGCTTAACGCTAACACTGCATCCTCCTTCCACTTCCAGACCACGGCTACCGCAAGGCAGTTCTCCGCGGGAAAACTTCCCTTCGCGAAGGGCAGATTGGCCGAGCTCGTTGCAGGAAAGCGAAACCAAATGACGCTTTTCTCATTCTAACTGCTTTCGTCCGAGGACTGGATGAAGTCCGAGTGTTCTTTTTCTCACTGAGATACACAGAATCTGATGTTGCCTCTGAGCTCTGTTCTTGGCAAATACGTGAAACTGACATACATTCATGTGGGGAAAGACATGGCTGTGCTAGGATTTCTCTTAGCACTGGGTTTTCTCTGGGCCTCACGTCAGGGCAACACTGCATAGGATTTACTCTGTCTGGAGAGAGTTTCCTGCTTTGTAGTTTGGGCTAGAAAACCCTGCTTTTGCAAGTGCAATTGACCAGATTCAGGTAGAAAAGAGAATAGAAAAAGGCCTTTTCTCCCTGGGTCCTTTCACAATCTCTAAAAGCTAAAACTCTATAGTTGCTCCTCTGGAAGGATAAATGCACTGCAATGTAGTTTTTCAGAAGAAGCCTTGAGTTTGCGAGAGCATAGGAGGAATTCATTGCAGGAAAGAGGAAGGCCAAAAAGTTTCTCTCCTTATGCCTGCCTTGCTCAGAGGAGTGGATGAAGTCAGGGACTTCTCCCTTTCCCTGAGAAACATGCAGGCCGCTGTTCCCTGTGCGCTCTCTTACTTGTTACAGCGACTGCAGTTACACACTTTGAACTGTGGAAAGGCACCGGAGTTTCTTAGGATTTCCCCAGGCGCTTTGTTTTCCCTGGGCCAAAAGGAGCCTTCACAATAGCTTAACGCTAACACTGCATCCTCCTTCCACTTCCAGACCACGGCTACCGCAAGGCAGTTCTCCGCGGGAAAACTTCCCTTCGCGAAGGGCAGATTGGCCGAGCTCGTTGCAGGAAAGCGAAACCAAATGACGCTTTTCTCATTCTAACTGCTTTCGTCCGAGGACTGGATGAAGTCCGAGTGTTCTTTTTCTCACTGAGATACACAGAATCTGATGTTGCCTCTGAGCTCTGTTCTTGGCAAATACGTGAAACTGACATACATTCATGTGGGAAAGACATGGCTGTGCTAGGATTTCTCTTAGCACTGGGTTTTCTCTGGGCCTCACGTCAGGGCAACACTGCATAGGATTTACTCTGTCTGGAGAGAGTTTCCTGCTTTGTAGTTTGGGCTAGAAAACCCTGCTTTTGCAAGTGCAATTGACCAGATTCAGGTAGAAAAGAGAATAGAAAAAGGCCTTTTCTCCCTGGGTCCTTTCACAATCTCTAAAAGCTAAAACTCTATAGTTGCTCCTCTGGAAGGATAAATGCACTGCAATGTAGTTTTTCAGAAGAAGCCTTGAGTTTGCGAGAGCATAGGAGGAATTCATTGCAGGAAAGAGGAAGGCCAAAAAGTTTCTCTCCTTATGCCTGCCTTGCTCAGAGGAGTGGATGAAGTCAGGGACTTCTCCCTTTCCCTGAGAAACATGCAGGCCGCTGTTCCCTGTGCGCTCTCTTACTTGTTACAGCGACTGCAGTTACACACTTTGAACTGTGGAAAGGCACCGGAGTTTCTTAGGATTTCCCCAGGCGCTTTGTTTTCCCTGGGCCAAAAGGAGCCTTCACAATAGCTTAACGCTAACACTGCATCCTCCTTCCACTTCCAGACCACGGCTACCGCAAGGCAGTTCTCCGCGGGAAAACTTCCCTTCGCGAAGGGCAGATTGGCCGAGCTCGTTGCAGGAAAGCGAAACCAAATGACGCTTTTCTCATTCTAACTGCTTTCGTCCGAGGACTGGATGAAGTCCGAGTGTTCTTTTTCTCACTGAGATACACAGAATCTGATGTTGCCTCTGAGCTCTGTTCTTGGCAAATACGTGAAACTGACATACATTCATGTGGGGAAAGACATGGCTGTGCTAGGATTTCTTTAAGCACTGGGTTTTCTCTGGGCCTCACGTCAGGGCAACACTGCATAGGATTTACTCTGTCTGGAGAGAGTTTCCTGCTTTGTAGTTTGGGCTAGAAAACCCTGCTTTTGCAAGTGCAATTGACCAGATTCAGGTAGAAAAGAGAATAGAAAAAGGCCTTTTCTCCCTGGGTCCTTTCACAATCTCTAAAAGCTAAAACTCTATAGTTGCTCCTCTGGAAGGATAAATGCACTGCAATGTAGTTTTTCAGAAGAAGCCTTGAGTTTGCGAGAGCATAGGAGGAATTCATTGCAGGAAAGAGGAAGGCCAAAAAGTTTCTCTCCTTATGCCTGCCTTGCTCAGAGGAGTGGATGAATGCAGGGACTTCTAACTTTCCCTGAGAAACATGCAGGCCGCTGTTCCCTGTGCGCTCTCTTACTTGTTACAGCGACTGCAGTTACACACTTTGAACTGTGGAAAGGCACCGGAGTTTCTTAGGATTTCCCCAGGCGCTTTGTTTTCCCTGGGCCAAAAGGAGCCTTCACAATAGCTTAACGCTAACACTGCATCCTCCTTCCACTTCCAGACCACGGCTACCGCAAGGCAGTTCTCCGCGGGAAAACTTCCCTTCGCGAAGGGCAGATTGGCCGAGCTCGTTGCAGGAAAGCGAAACCAAATGACGCTTTTCTCATTCTAACTGCTTTCGTCCGAGGACTGGATGAAGTCCGAGTGTTCTTTTTCTCACTGAGATACACAGAATCTGATGTTGCCTCTGAGCTCTGTTCTTGGCAAATACGTGAAACTGACATACATTCATGTGGGGAAAGACATGGCTGTGCTAGGATTTCTCTTAGCACTGGGTTTTCTCTGGGCCTCACGTCAGGGCAACACTGCATAGGATTTACTCTGTCTGGAGAGAGTTTCCTGCTTTGTAGTTTGGGCTAGAAAACCCTGCTTTTGCAAGTGCAATTGACCAGATTCAGGTAGAAAAGAGAATAGAAAAAGGCCTTTTCTCCCTGGGTCCTTTCACAATCTCTAAAAGCTAAAACTCTATAGTTGCTCCTCTGGAAGGATAAATGCACTGCAATGTAGTTTTTCAGAAGAAGCCTTGAGTTTGCGAGAGCATAGGAGGAATTCATTGCAGGAAAGAGGAAGGCCAAAAAGTTTCTCTCCTTATGCCTGCCTTGCTCAGAGGAGTGGATGAAGTCAGGGACTTCTCCCTTTCCCTGAGAAACATGCAGGCCGCTGTTCCCTGTGCGCTCTCTTACTTGTTACAGCGACTGCAGTTACACACTTTGAACTGTGGAAAGGCACCGGAGTTTCTTAGGATTTCCCCAGGCGCTTTGTTTTCCCTGGGCCAAAAGGAGCCTTCACAATAGCTTAACGCTAACACTGCATCCTCCTTCCACTTCCAGACCACGGCTACCGCAAGGCAGTTCTCCGCGGGAAAACTTCCCTTCGCGAAGGGCAGATTGGCCGAGCTCGTTGCAGGAAAGCGAAACCAAATGACGCTTTTCTCATTCTAACTGCTTTCGTCCGAGGACTGGATGAAGTCCGAGTGTTCTTTTTCTCACTGAGATACACAGAATCTGATGTTGCCTCTGAGCTCTGTTCTTGGCAAATACGTGAAACTGACATACATTCATGTGGGAAAGACATGGCTGTGCTAGGATTTCTCTTAGCACTGGGTTTTCTCTGGGCCTCACGTCAGGGCAACACTGCATAGGATTTACTCTGTCTGGAGAGAGTTTCCTGCTTTGTAGTTTGGGCTAGAAAACCCTGCTTTTGCAAGTGCAATTGACCAGATTCAGGTAGAAAAGAGAATAGAAAAAGGCCTTTTCTCCCTGGGTCCTTTCACAATCTCTAAAAGCTAAAACTCTATAGTTGCTCCTCTGGAAGGATAAATGCACTGCAATGTAGTTTTTCAGAAGAAGCCTTGAGTTTGCGAGAGCATAGGAGGAATTCATTGCAGGAAAGAGGAAGGCCAAAAAGTTTCTCTCCTTATGCCTGCCTTGCTCAGAGGAGTGGATGAAGTCAGGGACTTCTCCCTTTCCCTGAGAAACATGCAGGCCGCTGTTCCCTGTGCGCTCTCTTACTTGTTACAGCGACTGCAGTTACACACTTTGAACTGTGGAAAGGCACCGGAGTTTCTTAGGATTTCCCCAGGCGCTTTGTTTTCCCTGGGCCAAAAGGAGCCTTCACAATAGCTTAACGCTAACACTGCATCCTCCTTCCACTTCCAGACCACGGCTACCGCAAGGCAGTTCTCCGCGGGAAAACTTCCCTTCGCGAAGGGCAGATTGGCCGAGCTCGTTGCAGGAAAGCGAAACCAAATGACGCTTTTCTCATTCTAACTGCTTTCGTCCGAGGACTGGATGAAGTCCGAGTGTTCTTTTTCTCACTGAGATACACAGAATCTGATGTTGCCTCTGAGCTCTGTTCTTGGCAAATACGTGAAACTGACATACATTCATGTGGGGAAAGACATGGCTGTGCTAGGATTTCTCTTAGCACTGGGTTTTCTCTGGGCCTCACGTCAGGGCAACACTGCATAGGATTTACTCTGTCTGGAGAGAGTTTCCTGCTTTGTAGTTTGGGCTAGAAAACCCTGCTTTTGCAAGTGCAATTGACCAGATTCAGGTAGAAAAGAGAATAGAAAAAGGCCTTTTCTCCCTGGGTCCTTTCACAATCTCTAAAAGCTAAAACTCTATAGTTGCTCCTCTGGAAGGATAAATGCACTGCAATGTAGTTTTTCAGAAGAAGCCTTGAGTTTGCGAGAGCATAGGAGGAATTCATTGCAGGAAAGAGAAAGGCCAAAAAGTTTCTCTCCTTATGCCTGCCTTGCTCAGAGGAGTGGATGAAGTCAGGGACTTCTCCCTTTCCCTGAGAAACATGCAGGCCGCTGTTCCCTGTGCGCTCTCTTACTTGTTACAGTGACTGCAGTTACACACTTTGAACTGTGGAAAGGCACCGGAGTTTCTTAGGATTTCCCCAGGCGCTTTGTTTTCCCTGGGCCAAAAGGAGCCTTCACAATAGCTTAACGCTAACACTGCATCCTCCTTCCACTTCCAGACCACGGCTACCGCAAGGCAGTTCTCCGCGGGAAAACTTCCCTTCGCGAAGGGCAGATTGGCCGAGCTCGTTGCAGGAAAGCGAAACCAAATGACGCTTTTCTCATTCTAACTGCTTTCGTCCGAGGACTGGATGAAGTCCGAGTGTTCTTTTTCTCACTGAGATACACAGAATCTGATGTTGCCTCTGAGCTCTGTTCTTGGCAAATACGTGAAACTGACATACATTCATGTGGGAAAGACATGGCTGTGCTAGGATTTCTCTTAGCACTGGGTTTTCTCTGGGCCTCACGTCAGGGCAACACTGCATAGGATTTACTCTGTCTGGAGAGAGTTTCCTGCTTTGTAGTTTGGGCTAGAAAACCCTGCTTTTGCAAGTGCAATTGACCAGATTCAGGTAGAAAAGAGAATAGAAAAAGGCCTTTTCTCCCTGGGTCCTTTCACAATCTCTAAAAGCTAAAACTCTATAGTTGCTCCTCTGGAAGGATAAATGCACTGCAATGTAGTTTTTCAGAAGAAGCCTTGAGTTTGCGAGAGCATAGGAGGAATTCATTGCAGGAAAGAGGAAGGCCAAAAAGTTTCTCTCCTTATGCCTGCCTTGCTCAGAGGAGTGGATGAAGTCAGGGACTTCTCCCTTTCCCTGAGAAACATGCAGGCCGCTGTTCCCTGTGCGCTCTCTTACTTGTTACAGCGACTGCAGTTACACACTTTGAACTGTGGAAAGGCACCGGAGTTTCTTAGGATTTCCCCAGGCGCTTTGTTTTCCCTGGGCCAAAAGGAGCCTTCACAATAGCTTAACGCTAACACTGCATCCTCCTTCCACTTCCAGACCACGGCTACCGCAAGGCAGTTCTCCGCGGGAAAACTTCCCTTCGCGAAGGGCAGATTGGCCGAGCTCGTTGCAGGAAAGCGAAACCAAATGACGCTTTTCTCATTCTAACTGCTTTCGTCCGAGGACTGGATGAAGTCCGAGTGTTCTTTTTCTCACTGAGATACACAGAATCTGATGTTGCCTCTGAGCTCTGTTCTTGGCAAATACGTGAAACTGACATACATTCATGTGGGGAAAGACATGGCTGTGCTAGGATTTCTCTTAGCACTGGGTTTTCTCTGGGCCTCACGTCAGGGCAACACTGCATAGGATTTACTCTGTCTGGAGAGAGTTTCCTGCTTTGTAGTTTGGGCTAGAAAACCCTGCTTTTGCAAGTGCAATTGACCAGATTCAGGTAGAAAAGAGAATAGAAAAAGGCCTTTTCTCCCTGGGTCCTTTCACAATCTCTAAAAGCTAAAACTCTATAGTTGCTCCTCTGGAAGGATAAATGCACTGCAATGTAGTTTTTCAGAAGAAGCCTTGAGTTTGCGAGAGCATAGGAGGAATTCATTGCAGGAAAGAGAAAGGCCAAAAAGTTTCTCTCCTTATGCCTGCCTTGCTCAGAGGAGTGGATGAAGTCAGGGACTTCTCCCTTTCCCTGAGAAACATGCAGGCCGCTGTTCCCTGTGCGCTCTCTTACTTGTTACAGTGACTGCAGTTACACACTTTGAACTGTGGAAAGGCACCGGAGTTTCTTAGGATTTCCCCAGGCGCTTTGTTTTCCCTGGGCCAAAAGGAGCCTTCACAATAGCTTAACGCTAACACTGCATCCTCCTTCCACTTCCAGACCACGGCTACCGCAAGGCAGTTCTCCGCGGGAAAACTTCCCTTCGCGAAGGGCAGATTGGCCGAGCTCGTTGCAGGAAAGCGAAACCAAATGACGCTTTTCTCATTCTAACTGCTTTCGTCCGAGGACTGGATGAAGTCCGAGTGTTCTTTTTCTCACTGAGATACACAGAATCTGATGTTGCCTCTGAGCTCTGTTCTTGGCAAATACGTGAAACTGACATACATTCATGTGGGAAAGACATGGCTGTGCTAGGATTTCTCTTAGCACTGGGTTTTCTCTGGGCCTCACGTCAGGGCAACACTGCATAGGATTTACTCTGTCTGGAGAGAGTTTCCTGCTTTGTAGTTTGGGCTAGAAAACCCTGCTTTTGCAAGTGCAATTGACCAGATTCAGGTAGAAAAGAGAATA
This sequence comes from Elephas maximus indicus, assembly GCF_024166365.1. NCBI lineage: Eukaryota > Metazoa > Chordata > Mammalia > Proboscidea > Elephantidae > Elephas > Elephas maximus. Next base: position 36,661,178 of record NC_064819.1, read on the forward strand.
GAAAAAGGCCTTTTCTCCCTGGGTCCTTTCACAATCTCTAAAAGCTAAAACTCTATAGTTGCTCCTCTGGAAGGATAAATGCACTGCAATGTAGTTTTTCAGAAGAAGCCTTGAGTTTGCGAGAGCATAGGAGGAATTCATTGCAGGAAAGAGGAAGGCCAAAAAGTTTCTCTCCTTATGCCTGCCTTGCTCAGAGGAGTGGATGAAGTCAGGGACTTCTCCCTTTCCCTGAGAAACATGCAGGCCGCTGTTCCCTGTGCGCTCTCTTACTTGTTAAAGCGACTGCAGTTACACACTTTGAACTGTGGAAAGGCACCGGAGTTTCTTAGGATTTCCCCAGGCGCTTTGTTTTCCCTGGGCTAAAAGGAGCCTTCACAATAGCTTAACGGTAACACTGCATCCTCCTTCCCCTTCCAGACCACGGCTACCGCAAGGCAGTTCTCCGCGGGAAAACTTCCCTTCGCGAAGGGCAGATTGGCCGAGCTCGTTGCAGGAAAGCGAAACCAAATGACGCTTTTCTCATTCTAACTGCTTTCGTCCGAGGAATGGATGAAGTCCGAGTGTTCTTTTTCTCACTCAGATACACAAAATCTGATGTTGCCTCTGAGCTCTGTTCTTGGCAAATACGTGAAACTGACATACATTCATATGGGGAAACACATGGCTTTGCTAGGATTTCTCTTAGCACTGGGTTTTCTCTGGGCCTCACATCAGGCCAACACTGCATAGGATTTACTCTGCCTGGAGAGAGTTTTCTGCTTTGTAGTTTGGGCTAGAAAACCCAGATTTTGCAAGTGCCAATTGACCAGATTCAGGTAGAAAAGAGAATAGAAAAAGGCCTTTTCTCCCTGGGTCCTTTCACAATCTCTAATAGCTAAAACTCTATAGTTGCTCCTCTGGAAGGATAAATGCACTGCAGTGTAGTTTTTCAGAAGAAGCCTTGAGTTTGCGAGAGCATAGGAGGAATTCATTGCAGGAAAGAGGAAGGCCAAAAAGTTTCTCTCCTTATGCCTGCCTTGCTCAGAGGAGTGGATGAAGTCAGGGACTTCTCCCTTTCCCTGAGAAACATGCAGGCCGCTGTTCCCTGTGCGCTCTCTTATTTGTTAAAGCGACTGCAGTTACACAGTTTGAACTGTGGAAAGGCACGGAGTTTCTTAGGATTTCCCCAGGCGCTTTGTTTTCCCTGGGCCAAAAGGAGCCTTCACAATAGCTTAACGCTAACACTGCATCCTCCTTCCACTTCCAGACCACGGCTACCGCAAGGCAGGTCTCCGCGGGAAAACTTCCCTTCGCGAAGGGCAGATTGGCCGAGCTCATTGCAAGAGAGCGAAACCAAATGACGCTTTTCTCATTCTAACTGCTTTCGTCGAGGACTGGATGAAGTCCGAGTGTTCTTTTTCTCACTGAGATACACAAAATCTGATGTTGCCTCTGAGCTCTGTTCTTGGCAAATTCGTGAAACTGACATACATTCATGTGGGGAAACACATGGCTTTGCTAGGATTTCTCTTAGCCCTGGGTTTTCTCTGGGCCTCACGTCAGGGCAACACTGCATAGGATATACTCTGTCTGGAGAGAGTTTCCTGCTTTGTAGTTTGGGGTAGAAAACCCTGCTTTTGCAAGTGCCAATTGACCTGATTCAGATAGAAAAGAGAATAGAAAAAGGCTTTTTCTCCCTGGGTCCTTTCACAATCTCTAAAAGCTAAAACTCTACAGTTGCTCCTCTGGAAGGATAAATGCACTGCAATGTAGTTTTTCAGAAGAAGCCTTGAGTTTGCGAGAGCATAGGAGGAATTCATTGCAGGAAAGAGGAAGGCCAAAAAGTTTCTCTCCTAATGCCTGCCTTGCTCAGAGGAGTGGATGAAGTCAGGGACTTCTCCCTTTCCCTGAGAAACATGCAGGCCGCTGTTCCCTGTGCGCTCTCTTACTTGTTAAAGCGACTGCAGTTACACACTTTGAACTGTGGAAAGGCACCGGAGTTTCTTAGGATTTCCCCAGGCGCTTTGTTTTCCCTGGGCCAAAAGGAGCCTTCACAATACCTTAACGCTAACACTGCATACTCCTTCCACTTCCAGACCACGGCTACCGCAAGGCAGTTCTCCGCGGGAACAATTGCCTTCGCGAAGGCCAGATTGGCCGAGCTCATTGCAGGAAAGCGAAACCAAATGACGCTTTTCTCATTCTAACTGCTTTCGTCCGAGGAATGGATGAAGTCCGAGTGTTCTTTTTCTCACTCAGATACACAAAAATCTGATGTTGCCTCTGAGCTCTGTTCTTGGCAAATACGTGAAACTGACATACATTCATGTGGGGAAACACATGGCTGTGCTAGGATTTCTCTTAGCACTGGGTTTTCTCTGGACCTCACGTCAGGGCAACACTGCATAGCATTTACGCTGCCTGGAGAGAGTTTCCTGCTTTGTAGTTTGGGCTAGAAAACCCTGCTTTTGCAAGTGCCAATTGACCAGATTCAGGTAGAAAGAGAATAGAAAAAGGCCTTTTCTCCCTGGGTCCTTTCACAATCTCTAAAAGCTAAAAGTCTATAGTTGCTCCTCTGGAAGGATAAATGCACTGCAATGTAGTTTTTCAGAAGAAGCCTTGAGTTTGCGAGAGCATAGGAGGAATTCATTGCAGGAAAGAGGAAGGCCAAAAAGTTTCTCTCCTTATGCCTGCCTTGCTCAGAGGAGTGGATGAACGCAGGGACTTCTAACTTTCCCTGAGAAACATGCAGGCCGCTGTTCCCTGTGCGCTCTCTTACTTGTTACAGCGACTGCAGTTACACACTTTGAACTGTGGAAAGGCACCGGAGTTTCTTAGGATTTCCCCAGGCGCTTTGTTTTCCCTGGGCCAAAAGGAGCCTTCACAATAGCTTAACGCTAACACTGCATCCTCCTTCCACTTCCAGACCACGGCTACCGCAAGGCAGTTCTCCGCGGGAAAACTTCCCTTCGCGAAGGGCAGATTGGCCGAGCTCGTTGCAGGAAAGCGAAACCAAATGACGCTTTTCTCATTCTAACTGCTTTCGTCCGAGGACTGGATGAAGTCCGAGTGTTCTTTTTCTCACTGAGATACACAGAATCTGATGTTGCCTCTGAGCTCTGTTCTTGGCAAATACGTGAAACTGACATACATTCATGTGGGAAAGACATGGCTGTGCTAGGATTTCTCTTAGCACTGGGTTTTCTCTGGGCCTCACGTCAGGGCAACACTGCATAGGATTTACTCTGTCTGGAGAGAGTTTCCTGCTTTGTAGTTTGGGCTAGAAAACCCTGCTTTTGCAAGTGCAATTGACCAGATTCAGGTAGAAAAGAGAATAGAAAAAGGCCTTTTCTCCCTGGGTCCTTTCACAATCTCTAAAAGCTAAAACTCTATAGTTGCTCCTCTGGAAGGATAAATGCACTGTAATGTAGTTTTTCAGAAGAAGCCTTGAGTTTGCGAGAGCATAGGAGGAATTCATTGCAGGAAAGAGGAAGGCCAAAAAGTTTCTCTCCTTATGCCTGCCTTGCTCAGAGGAGTGGATGAAGTCAGGGACTTCTCCCTTTCCCTGAGAAACATGCAGGCCGCTGTTCCCTGTGCGCTCTCTTACTTGTTACAGCGACTGCAGTTACACACTTTGAACTGTGGAAAGGCACCGGAGTTTCTTAGGATTTCCCCAGGCGCTTTGTTTTCCCTGGGCCAAAAGGAGCCTTCACAATAGCTTAACGCTAACACTGCATCCTCCTTCCACTTCCAGACCACGGCTACCGCAAGGCAGTTCTCCGCGGGAAAACTTCCCTTCGCGAAGGGCAGATTGGCCGAGCTCGTTGCAGGAAAGCGAAACCAAATGACGCTTTTCTCATTCTAACTGCTTTCGTCCGAGGACTGGATGAAGTCCGAGTGTTCTTTTTCTCACTGAGATACACAGAATCTGATGTTGCCTCTGAGCTCTGTTCTTGGCAAATACGTGAAACTGACATACATTCATGTGGGGAAAGACATGGCTGTGCTAGGATTTCTCTTAGCACTGGGTTTTCTCTGGGCCTCACGTCAGGGCAACACTGCATAGGATTTACTCTGTCTGGAGAGAGTTTCCTGCTTTGTAGTTTGGGCTAGAAAACCCTGCTTTTGCAAGTGCAATTGACCAGATTCAGGTAGAAAAGAGAATAGAAAAAGGCCTTTTCTCCCTGGGTCCTTTCACAATCTCTAAAAGCTAAAACTCTATAGTTGCTCCTCTGGAAGGATAAATGCACTGCAATGTAGTTTTTCAGAAGAAGCCTTGAGTTTGCGAGAGCATAGGAGGAATTCATTGCAGGAAAGAGGAAGGCCAAAAAGTTTCTCTCCTTATGCCTGCCTTGCTCAGAGGAGTGGATGAAGTCAGGGACTTCTCCCTTTCCCTGAGAAACATGCAGGCCGCTGTTCCCTGTGCGCTCTCTTACTTGTTACAGCGACTGCAGTTACACACTTTGAACTGTGGAAAGGCACCGGAGTTTCTTAGGATTTCCCCAGGCGCTTTGTTTTCCCTGGGCCAAAAGGAGCCTTCACAATAGCTTAACGCTAACACTGCATCCTCCTTCCACTTCCAGACCACGGCTACCGCAAGGCAGTTCTCCGCGGGAAAACTTCCCTTCGCGAAGGGCAGATTGGCCGAGCTCGTTGCAGGAAAGCGAAACCAAATGACGCTTTTCTCATTCTAACTGCTTTCGTCCGAGGACTGGATGAAGTCCGAGTGTTCTTTTTCTCACTGAGATACACAGAATCTGATGTTGCCTCTGAGCTCTGTTCTTGGCAAATACGTGAAACTGACATACATTCATGTGGGAAAGACATGGCTGTGCTAGGATTTCTCTTAGCACTGGGTTTTCTCTGGGCCTCACGTCAGGGCAACACTGCATAGGATTTACTCTGTCTGGAGAGAGTTTCCTGCTTTGTAGTTTGGGCTAGAAAACCCTGCTTTTGCAAGTGCAATTGACCAGATTCAGGTAGAAAAGAGAATAGAAAAAGGCCTTTTCTCCCTGGGTCCTTTCACAATCTCTAAAAGCTAAAACTCTATAGTTGCTCCTCTGGAAGGATAAATGCACTGCAATGTAGTTTTTCAGAAGAAGCCTTGAGTTTGCGAGAGCATAGGAGGAATTCATTGCAGGAAAGAGGAAGGCCAAAAAGTTTCTCTCCTTATGCCTGCCTTGCTCAGAGGAGTGGATGAAGTCAGGGACTTCTCCCTTTCCCTGAGAAACATGCAGGCCGCTGTTCCCTGTGCGCTCTCTTACTTGTTAAAGCGACTGCAGTTACACACTTTGAACTGTGGAAAGGCACCGGAGTTTCTTAGGATTTCCCCAGGCGCTTTGTTTTCCCTGGGCTAAAAGGAGCCTTCACAATAGCTTAACGGTAACACTGCATCCTCCTTCCCCTTCCAGACCACGGCTACCGCAAGGCAGTTCTCCGCGGGAAAACTTCCCTTCGCGAAGGGCAGATTGGCCGAGCTCGTTGCAGGAAAGCGAAACCAAATGACGCTTTTCTCATTCTAACTGCTTTCGTCCGAGGAATGGATGAAGTCCGAGTGTTCTTTTTCTCACTCAGATACACAAAATCTGATGTTGCCTCTGAGCTCTGTTCTTGGCAAATACGTGAAACTGACATACATTCATATGGGGAAACACATGGCTTTGCTAGGATTTCTCTTAGCACTGGGTTTTCTCTGGGCCTCACATCAGGCCAACACTGCATAGGATTTACTCTGCCTGGAGAGAGTTTTCTGCTTTGTAGTTTGGGCTAGAAAACCCAGATTTTGCAAGTGCCAATTGACCAGATTCAGGTAGAAAAGAGAATAGAAAAAGGCCTTTTCTCCCTGGGTCCTTTCACAATCTCTAATAGCTAAAACTCTATAGTTGCTCCTCTGGAAGGATAAATGCACTGCAGTGTAGTTTTTCAGAAGAAGCCTTGAGTTTGCGAGAGCATAGGAGGAATTCATTGCAGGAAAGAGGAAGGCCAAAAAGTTTCTCTCCTTATGCCTGCCTTGCTCAGAGGAGTGGATGAAGTCAGGGACTTCTCCCTTTCCCTGAGAAACATGCAGGCCGCTGTTCCCTGTGCGCTCTCTTATTTGTTAAAGCGACTGCAGTTACACACTTTGAACTGTGGAAAGGCACGGAGTTTCTTAGGATTTCCCCAGGCGCTTTGTTTTCCCTGGGCCAAAAGGAGCCTTCACAATAGCTTAACGCTAACACTGCATCCTCCTTCCACTTCCAGACCACGGCTACCGCAAGGCAGGTCTCCGCGGGAAAACTTCCCTTCGCGAAGGGCAGATTGGCCGAGCTCATTGCAAGAGAGCGAAACCAAATGACGCTTTTCTCATTCTAACTGCTTTCGTCGAGGACTGGATGAAGTCCGAGTGTTCTTTTTCTCACTGAGATACACAAAATCTGATGTTGCCTCTGAGCTCTGTTCTTGGCAAATTCGTGAAACTGACATACATTCATGTGGGGAAACACATGGCTTTGCTAGGATTTCTCTTAGCCCTGGGTTTTCTCTGGGCGTCACGTCAGGGCAACACTGCATAGGATATACTCTGTCTGGAGAGAGTTTCCTGCTTTGTAGTTTGGGGTAGAAAACCCTGCTTTTGCAAGGGCCAATTGACCTGATTCAGATAGAAAAGAGAATAGAAAAAGGCTTTTTCTCCCTGGGTCCTTTCACAATCTCTAAAAGCTAAAACTCTACAGTTGCTCCTCTGGAAGGATAAATGCACTGCAATGTAGTTTTTCAGAAGAAGCCTTGAGTTTGCGAGAGCATAGGAGGAATTCATTGCAGGAAAGAGGAAGGCCAAAAAGTTTCTCTCCTTATGCCTGCCTTGCTCAGAGGAGTGGATGAAGTCAGGGACTTCTCCCTTTCCCTGAGAAACATGCAGGCCGCTGTTCCCTGTGCGCTCTCTTATTTGTTAAAGCGACTGCAGTTACACACTTTGAACTGTGGAAAGGCACCGGAGTTTCTTAGGATTTCCCCAGGCGCTTTGTTTTCCCTGGGCCAAAAGGAGCCTTCACAATAGCTTAACGCTAACACTGCATACTCCTTCCACTTCCAGACCACGGCTACCGCAAGGCAGGTCTCCGCGGGAAAACTTCCCTTCGCGAAGGGCAGATTGGCCGAGCTCATTGCAGGAAAGCGAAACCAAATGACGCTTTTCTCATTCTAACTGCTTTCGTCCGAGGAATGGATGAAGTCCGAGTGTTCTTTTTCTCACTCAGATACACAAAAATCTGATGTTGCCTCTGAGCTCTGTTCTTGGCAAATACGTGAAACTGACATACATTCATGTGGGGAAACACATGGCTGTGCTAGGATTTCTCTTAGCACTGGGTTTTCTCTGGACCTCACGTCAGGGCAACACTGCATAGCATTTACGCTGCCTGGAGAGAGTTTCCTGCTTTGTAGTTTGGGCTAGAAAACCCTGCTTTTGCAAGTGCCAATTGACCAGATTCAGGTAGAAAGAGAATAGAAAAAGGCCTTTTCTCCCTGGGTCCTTTCACAATCTCTAAAAGCTAAAAGTCTATAGTTGCTCCTCTGGAAGGATAAATGCACTGCAATGTAGTTTTTCAGAAGAAGCCTTGAGTTTGCGAGAGCATAGGAGGAATTCATTGCAGGAAAGAGGAAGGCCAAAAAGTTTCTCTCCTTATGCCTGCCTTCCTCAGAGGAGTGGATGAATGCAGGGACTTCTAACTTTCCCTGAGAAACATGCAGGCCGCTGTTCCCTGTGCGCTCTCTTACTTGTTACAGCGACTGCAGTTACACACTTTGAACTGTGGAAAGGCACCGGAGTTTCTTAGGATTTCCCCAGGCGCTTTGTTTTCCCTGGGCCAAAAGGAGCCTTCACAATAGCTTAACGCTAACACTGCATCCTCCTTCCACTTCCAGACCACGGCTACCGCAAGGCAGTTCTCCGCGGGAAAACTTCCCTTCGCGAAGGGCAGATTGGCCGAGCTCGTTGCAGGAAAGCGAAACCAAATGACGCTTTTCTCATTCTAACTGCTTTCGTCCGAGGACTGGATGAAGTCCGAGTGTTCTTTTTATCACTGAGATACACAGAATCTGATGTTGCCTCTGAGCTCTGTTCTTGGCAAATACGTGAAACTGACATACATTCATGTGGGAAAGACATGGCTGTGCTAGGATTTCTCTTAGCACTGGGTTTTCTCTGGGCCTCACGTCAGGGCAACACTGCATAGGATTTACTCTGTCTGGAGAGAGTTTCCTGCTTTGTAGTTTGGGCTAGAAAACCCTGCTTTTGCAAGTGCAATTGACCAGATTCAGGTAGAAAAGAGAATAGAAAAAGGCCTTTTCTCCCTGGGTCCTTTCACAATCTCTAAAAGCTAAAACTCTATAGTTGCTCCTCTGGAAGGATAAATGCACTGCAATGTAGTTTTTCAGAAGAAGCCTTGAGTTTGCGAGAGCATAGGAGGAATTCATTGCAGGAAAGAGGAAGGCCAAAAAGTTTCTCTCCTTATGCCTGCCTTGCTCAGAGGAGTGGATGAAGTCAGGGACTTCTCCCTTTCCCTGAGAAACATGCAGGCCGCTGTTCCCTGTGCGCTCTCTTACTTGTTACAGCGACTGCAGTTACACACTTTGAACTGTGGAAAGGCACCGGAGTTTCTTAGGATTTCCCCAGGCGCTTTGTTTTCCCTGGGCCAAAAGGAGCCTTCACAATAGCTTAACGCTAACACTGCATCCTCCTTCCACTTCCAGACCACGGCTACCGCAAGGCAGTTCTCCGCGGGAAAACTTCCCTTCGCGAAGGGCAGATTGGCCGAGCTCGTTGCAGGAAAGCGAAACCAAATGACGCTTTTCTCATTCTAACTGCTTTCGTCCGAGGACTGGATGAAGTCCGAGTGTTCTTTTTCTCACTGAGATACACAGAATCTGATGTTGCCTCTGAGCTCTGTTCTTGGCAAATACGTGAAACTGACATACATTCATGTGGGGAAAGACATGGCTGTGCTAGGATTTCTCTTAGCACTGGGTTTTCTCTGGGCCTCACGTCAGGGCAACACTGCATAGGATTTACTCTGTCTGGAGAGAGTTTCCTGCTTTGTAGTTTGGGCTAGAAAACCCTGCTTTTGCAAGTGCAATTGACCAGATTCAGGTAGAAAAGAGAATAGAAAAAGGCCTTTTCTCCCTGGGTCCTTTCACAATCTCTAAAAGCTAAAACTCTATAGTTGCTCCTCTGGAAGGATAAATGCACTGCAATGTAGTTTTTCAGAAGAAGCCTTGAGTTTGCGAGAGCATAGGAGGAATTCATTGCAGGAAAGAGGAAGGCCAAAAAGTTTCTCTCCTTATGCCTGCCTTGCTCAGAGGAGTGGATGAAGTCAGGGACTTCTCCCTTTCCCTGAGAAACATGCAGGCCGCTGTTCCCTGTGCGCTCTCTTACTTGTTACAGCGACTGCAGTTACACACTTTGAACTGTGGAAAGGCACCGGAGTTTCTTAGGATTTCCCCAGGCGCTTTGTTTTCCCTGGGCCAAAAGGAGCCTTCACAATAGCTTAACGCTAACACTGCATCCTCCTTCCACTTCCAGACCACGGCTACCGCAAGGCAGTTCTCCGCGGGAAAACTTCCCTTCGCGAAGGGCAGATTGGCCGAGCTCGTTGCAGGAAAGCGAAACCAAATGACGCTTTTCTCATTCTAACTGCTTTCGTCCGAGGACTGGATGAAGTCCGAGTGTTCTTTTTCTCACTGAGATACACAGAATCTGATGTTGCCTCTGAGCTCTGTTCTTGGCAAATACGTGAAACTGACATACATTCATGTGGGAAAGACATGGCTGTGCTAGGATTTCTCTTAGCACTGGGTTTTCTCTGGGCCTCACGTCAGGGCAACACTGCATAGGATTTACTCTGTCTGGAGAGAGTTTCCTGCTTTGTAGTTTGGGCTAGAAAACCCTGCTTTTGCAAGTGCAATTGACCAGATTCAGGTAGAAAAGAGAATAGAAAAAGGCCTTTTCTCCCTGGGTCCTTTCACAATCTCTAAAAGCTAAAACTCTATAGTTGCTCCTCTGGAAGGATAAATGCACTGCAATGTAGTTTTTCAGAAGAAGCCTTGAGTTTGCGAGAGCATAGGAGGAATTCATTGCAGGAAAGAGGAAGGCCAAAAAGTTTCTCTCCTTATGCCTGCCTTGCTCAGAGGAGTGGATGAAGTCAGGGACTTCTCCCTTTCCCTGAGAAACATGCAGGCCGCTGTTCCCTGTGCGCTCTCTTACTTGTTAAAGCGACTGCAGTTACACACTTTGAACTGTGGAAAGGCACCGGAGTTTCTTAGGATTTCCCCAGGCGCTTTGTTTTCCCTGGGCTAAAAGGAGCCTTCACAATAGCTTAACGGTAACACTGCATCCTCCTTCCCCTTCCAGACCACGGCTACCGCAAGGCAGTTCTCCGCGGGAAAACTTCCCTTCGCGAAGGGCAGATTGGCCGAGCTCGTTGCAGGAAAGCGAAACCAAATGACGCTTTTCTCATTCTAACTGCTTTCGTCCGAGGAATGGATGAAGTCCGAGTGTTCTTTTTCTCACTCAGATACACAAAATCTGATGTTGCCTCTGAGCTCTGTTCTTGGCAAATACGTGAAACTGACATACATTCATATGGGGAAACACATGGCTTTGCTAGGATTTCTCTTAGCACTGGGTTTTCTCTGGGCCTCACATCAGGCCAACACTGCATAGGATTTACTCTGCCTGGAGAGAGTTTTCTGCTTTGTAGTTTGGGCTAGAAAACCCAGATTTTGCAAGTGCCAATTGACCAGATTCAGGTAGAAAAGAGAATAGAAAAAGGCCTTTTCTCCCTGGGTCCTTTCACAATCTCTAATAGCTAAAACTCTATAGTTGCTCCTCTGGAAGGATAAATGCACTGCAGTGTAGTTTTTCAGAAGAAGCCTTGAGTTTGCGAGAGCATAGGAGGAATTCATTGCAGGAAAGAGGAAGGCCAAAAAGTTTCTCTCCTTATGCCTGCCTTGCTCAGAGGAGTGGATGAAGTCAGGGACTTCTCCCTTTCCCTGAGAAACATGCAGGCCGCTGTTCCCTGTGCGCTCTCTTATTTGTTAAAGCGACTGCAGTTACACACTTTGAACTGTGGAAAGGCACGGAGTTTCTTAGGATTTCCCCAGGCGCTTTGTTTTCCCTGGGCCAAAAGGAGCCTTCACAATAGCTTAACGCTAACACTGCATCCTCCTTCCACTTCCAGACCACGGCTACCGCAAGGCAGGTCTCCGCGGGAAAACTTCCCTTCGCGAAGGGCAGATTGGCCGAGCTCATTGCAAGAGAGCGAAACCAAATGACGCTTTTCTCATTCTAACTGCTTTCGTCGAGGACTGGATGAAGTCCGAGTGTTCTTTTTCTCACTGAGATACACAAAATCTGATGTTGCCTCTGAGCTCTGTTCTTGGCAAATTCGTGAAACTGACATACATTCATGTGGGGAAACACATGGCTTTGCTAGGATTTCTCTTAGCCCTGGGTTTTCTCTGGGCCTCACGTCAGGGCAACACTGCATAGGATATACTCTGTCTGGAGAGAGTTTCCTGCTTTGTAGTTTGGGGTAGAAAACCCTGCTTTTGCAAGTGCCAATTGACCTGATTCAGATAGAAAAGAGAATAGAAAAAGGCTTTTTCTCCCTGGGTCCTTTCACAATCTCTAAAAGCTAAAACTCTACAGTTGCTCCTCTGGAAGGATAAATGCACTGCAATGTAGTTTTTCAGAAGAAGCCTTGAGTTTGCGAGAGCATAGGAGGAATTCATTGCAGGAAAGAGGAAGGCCAAAAAGTTTCTCTCCTAATGCCTGCCTTGCTCAGAGGAGTGGATGAAGTCAGGGACTTCTCCCTTTCCCTGAGAAACATGCAGGCCGCTGTTCCCTGTGCGCTCTCTTACTTGTTAAAGCGACTGCAGTTACACACTTTGAACTGTGGAAAGGCACCGGAGTTTCTTAGGATTTCCCCAGGCGCTTTGTTTTCCCTGGGCCAAAAGGAGCCTTCACAATACCTTAACGCTAACACTGCATACTCCTTCCACTTCCAGACCACGGCTACCGCAAGGCAGTTCTCCGCGGGAACAATTGCCTTCGCGAAGGCCAGATTGGCCGAGCTCATTGCAGGAAAGCGAAACCAAATGACGCTTTTCTCATTCTAACTGCTTTCGTCCGAGGAATGGATGAAGTCCGAGTGTTCTTTTTCTCACTCAGATACACAAAAATCTGATGTTGCCTCTGAGCTCTGTTCTTGGCAAATACGTGAAACTGACATACATTCATGTGGGGAAACACATGGCTGTGCTAGGATTTCTCTTAGCACTGGGTTTTCTCTGGACCTCACGTCAGGGCAACACTGCATAGCATTTACGCTGCCTGGAGAGAGTTTCCTGCTTTGTAGTTTGGGCTAGAAAACCCTGCTTTTGCAAGTGCCAATTGACCAGATTCAGGTAGAAAGAGAATAGAAAAAGGCCTTTTCTCCCTGGGTCCTTTCACAATCTCTAAAAGCTAAAAGTCTATAGTTGCTCCTCTGGAAGGATAAATGCACTGCAATGTAGTTTTTCAGAAGAAGCCTTGAGTTTGCGAGAGCATAGGAGGAATTCATTGCAGGAAAGAGGAAGGCCAAAAAGTTTCTCTCCTTATGCCTGCCTTCCTCAGAGGAGTGGATGAATGCAGGGACTTCTAACTTTCCCTGAGAAACATGCAGGCCGCTGTTCCCTGTGCGCTCTCTTACTTGTTACAGCGACTGCAGTTACACACTTTGAACTGTGGAAAGGCACCGGAGTTTCTTAGGATTTCCCCAGGCGCTTTGTTTTCCCTGGGCCAAAAGGAGCCTTCACAATAGCTTAACGCTAACACTGCATCCTCCTTCCACTTCCAGACCACGGCTACCGCAAGGCAGTTCTCCGCGGGAAAACTTCCCTTCGCGAAGGGCAGATTGGCCGAGCTCGTTGCAGGAAAGCGAAACCAAATGACGCTTTTCTCATTCTAACTGCTTTCGTCCGAGGACTGGATGAAGTCCGAGTGTTCTTTTTCTCACTGAGATACACAGAATCTGATGTTGCCTCTGAGCTCTGTTCTTGGCAAATACGTGAAACTGACATACATTCATGTGGGGAAAGACATGGCTGTGCTAGGATTTCTCTTAGCACTGGGTTTTCTCTGGGCCTCACGTCAGGGCAACACTGCATAGGATTTACTCTGTCTGGAGAGAGTTTCCTGCTTTGTAGTTTGGGCTAGAAAACCCTGCTTTTGCAAGTGCAATTGACCAGATTCAGGTAGAAAAGAGAATAGAAAAAGGCCTTTTCTCCCTGGGTCCTTTCACAATCTCTAAAAGCTAAAACTCTATAGTTGCTCCTCTGGAAGGATAAATGCACTGCAATGTAGTTTTTCAGAAGAAGCCTTGAGTTTGCGAGAGCATAGGAGGAATTCATTGCAGGAAAGAGGAAGGCCAAAAAGTTTCTCTCCTTATGCCTGCCTTGCTCAGAGGAGTGGATGAAGTCAGGGACTTCTCCCTTTCCCTGAGAAACATGCAGGCCGCTGTTCCCTGTGCGCTCTCTTACTTGTTACAGCGACTGCAGTTACACACTTTGAACTGTGGAAAGGCACCGGAGTTTCTTAGGATTTCCCCAGGCGCTTTGTTTTCCCTGGGCCAAAAGGAGCCTTCACAATAGCTTAACGCTAACACTGCATCCTCCTTCCACTTCCAGACCACGGCTACCGCAAGGCAGTTCTCCGCGGGAAAACTTCCCTTCGCGAAGGGCAGATTGGCCGAGCTCGTTGCAGGAAAGCGAAACCAAATGACGCTTTTCTCATTCTAACTGCTTTCGTCCGAGGACTGGATGAAGTCCGAGTGTTCTTTTTCTCACTGAGATACACAGAATCTGATGTTGCCTCTGAGCTCTGTTCTTGGCAAATACGTGAAACTGACATACATTCATGTGGGGAAAGACATGGCTGTGCTAGGATTTCTCTTAGCACTGGGTTTTCTCTGGGCCTCACGTCAGGGCAACACTGCATAGGATTTACTCTGTCTGGAGAGAGTTTCCTGCTTTGTAGTTTGGGCTAGAAAACCCTGCTTTTGCAAGTGCAATTGACCAGATTCAGGTAGAAAAGAGAATAGAAAAAGGCCTTTTCTCCCTGGGTCCTTTCACAATCTCTAAAAGCTAAAACTCTATAGTTGCTCCTCTGGAAGGATAAATGCACTGCAATGTAGTTTTTCAGAAGAAGCCTTGAGTTTGCGAGAGCATAGGAGGAATTCATTGCAGGAAAGAGGAAGGCCAAAAAGTTTCTCTCCTTATGCCTGCCTTGCTCAGAGGAGTGGATGAAGTCAGGGACTTCTCCCTTTCCCTGAGAAACATGCAGGCCGCTGTTCCCTGTGCGCTCTCTTACTTGTTACAGCGACTGCAGTTACACACTTTGAACTGTGGAAAGGCACCGGAGTTTCTTAGGATTTCCCCAGGCGCTTTGTTTTCCCTGGGCCAAAAGGAGCCTTCACAATAGCTTAACGCTAACACTGCATCCTCCTTCCACTTCCAGACCACGGCTACCGCAAGGCAGTTCTCCGCGGGAAAACTTCCCTTCGCGAAGGGCAGATTGGCCGAGCTCGTTGCAGGAAAGCGAAACCAAATGACGCTTTTCTCATTCTAACTGCTTTCGTCCGAGGACTGGATGAAGTCCGAGTGTTCTTTTTCTCACTGAGATACACAGAATCTGATGTTGCCTCTGAGCTCTGTTCTTGGCAAATACGTGAAACTGACATACATTCATGTGGGAAAGACATGGCTGTGCTAGGATTTCTCTTAGCACTGGGTTTTCTCTGGGCCTCACGTCAGGGCAACACTGCATAGGATTTACTCTGTCTGGAGAGAGTTTCCTGCTTTGTAGTTTGGGCTAGAAAACCCTGCTTTTGCAAGTGCAATTGACCAGATTCAGGTAGAAAAGAGAATAGAAAAAGGCCTTTTCTCCCTGGGTCCTTTCACAATCTCTAAAAGCTAAAACTCTATAGTTGCTCCTCTGGAAGGATAAATGCACTGCAATGTAGTTTTTCAGAAGAAGCCTTGAGTTTGCGAGAGCATAGGAGGAATTCATTGCAGGAAAGAGGAAGGCCAAAAAGTTTCTCTCCTTATGCCTGCCTTGCTCAGAGGAGTGGATGAAGTCAGGGACTTCTCCCTTTCCCTGAGAAACATGCAGGCCGCTGTTCCCTGTGCGCTCTCTTACTTGTTAAAGCGACTGCAGTTACACACTTTGAACTGTGGAAAGGCACCGGAGTTTCTTAGGATTTCCCCAGGCGCTTTGTTTTCCCTGGGCCAAAAGGAGCCTTCACAATAGCTTAACGCTAACACTGCATCCTCCTTCCACTTCCAGACCACGGCTACCGCAAGGCAGTTCTCCGCGGGAAAACTTCCCTTCGCGAAGGGCAGATTGGCCGAGCTCGTTGCAGGAAAGCGAAACCAAATGACGCTTTTCTCATTCTAACTGCTTTCGTCCGAGGAATGGATGAAGTCCGAGTGTTCTTTTTCTCACTCAGATACACAAAATCTGATGTTGCCTCTGAGCTCTGTTCTTGGCAAATACGTGAAACTGACATACATTCATATGGGGAAACACATGGCTTTGCTAGGATTTCTCTTAGCACTGGGTTTTCTCTGGGCCTCACATCAGGCCAACACTGCATAGGATTTACTCTGCCTGGAGAGAGTTTTCTGCTTTGTAGTTTGGGCTAGAAAACCCAGATTTTGCAAGTGCCAATTGACCAGATTCAGGTAGAAAAGAGAATAGAAAAAGGCCTTTTCTCCCTGGGTCCTTTCACAATCTCTAATAGCTAAAACTCTATAGTTGCTCCTCTGGAAGGATAAATGCACTGCAGTGTAGTTTTTCAGAAGAAGCCTTGAGTTTGCGAGAGCATAGGAGGAATTCATTGCAGGAAAGAGGAAGGCCAAAAAGTTTCTCTCCTTATGCCTGCCTTGCTCAGAGGAGTGGATGAAGTCAGGGACTTCTCCCTTTCCCTGAGAAACATGCAGGCCGCTGTTCCCTGTGCGCTCTCTTATTTGTTAAAGCGACTGCAGTTACACACTTTGAACTGTGGAAAGGCACGGAGTTTCTTAGGATTTCCCCAGGCGCTTTGTTTTCCCTGGGCCAAAAGGAGCCTTCACAATAGCTTAACGCTAACACTGCATCCTCCTTCCACTTCCAGACCACGGCTACCGCAAGGCAGTTCTCCGCGGGAAAACTTCCCTTCGCGAAGGGCAGATTGGCCGAGCTCATTGCAAGAGAGCGAAACCAAATGACGCTTTTCTCATTCTAACTGCTTTCGTCGAGGACTGGATGAAGTCCGAGTGTTCTTTTTCTCACTGAGATACACAAAATCTGATGTTGCCTCTGAGCTCTGTTCTTGGCAAATTCGTGAAACTGACATACATTCATGTGGGGAAACACATGGCTTTGCTAGGATTTCTCTTAGCCCTGGGTTTTCTCTGGGCCTCACGTCAGGGCAACACTGCATAGGATATACTCTGTCTGGAGAGAGTTTCCTGCTTTGTAGTTTGGGGTAGAAAACCCTGCTTTTGCAAGTGCCAATTGACCTGATTCAGATAGAAAAGAGAATAGAAAAAGGCTTTTTCTCCCTGGGTCCTTTCACAATCTCTAAAAGCTAAAACTCTACAGTTGCTCCTCTGGAAGGATAAATGCACTGCAATGTAGTTTTTCAGAAGAAGCCTTGAGTTTGCGAGAGCATAGGAGGAATTCATTGCAGGAAAGAGGAAGGCCAAAAAGTTTCTCTCCTAATGCCTGCCTTGCTCAGAGGAGTGGATGAATGCAGGGACTTCTCCCTTTCCCTGAGAAACATGCAGGCCGCTGTTCCCTGTGCGCTCTCTTACTTGTTAAAGCGACTGCAGTTACACACTTTGAACTGTGGAAAGGCACCGGAGTTTCTTAGGATTTCCCCAGGCGCTTTGTTTTCCCTGGGCCAAAAGGAGCCTTCACAATACCTTAACGCTAACACTGCATACTCCTTCCACTTCCAGACCACGGCTACCGCAAGGCAGTTCTCCGCGGGAACAATTGCCTTCGCGAAGGCCAGATTGGCCGAGCTCATTGCAGGAAAGCGAAACCAAATGACGCTTTTCTCATTCTAACTGCTTTCGTCCGAGGACTGGATGAAGTCCGAGTGTTCTTTTTCTCACTGAGATACACAGAATCTGATGTTGCCTCTGAGCTCTGTTCTTGGCAAATACGTGAAACTGACATACATTCATGTGGGGAAAGACATGGCTGTGCTAGGATTTCTTTAAGCACTGGGTTTTCTCTGGGCCTCACGTCAGGGCAACACTGCATAGGATTTACTCTGTCTGGAGAGAGTTTCCTGCTTTGTAGTTTGGGCTAGAAAACCCTGCTTTTGCAAGTGCAATTGACCAGATTCAGGTAGAAAAGAGAATAGAAAAAGGCCTTTTCTCCCTGGGTCCTTTCACAATCTCTAAAAGCTAAAACTCTATAGTTGCTCCTCTGGAAGGATAAATGCACTGCAATGTAGTTTTTCAGAAGAAGCCTTGAGTTTGCGAGAGCATAGGAGGAATTCATTGCAGGAAAGAGGAAGGCCAAAAAGTTTCTCTCCTTATGCCTGCCTTGCTCAGAGGAGTGGATGAAGTCAGGGACTTCTCCCTTTCCCTGAGAAACATGCAGGCCGCTGTTCCCTGTGCGCTCTCTTACTTGTTACAGCGACTGCAGTTACACACTTTGAACTGTGGAAAGGCACCGGAGTTTCTTAGGATTTCCCCAGGCGCTTTGTTTTCCCTGGGCCAAAAGGAGCCTTCACAATAGCTTAACGCTAACACTGCATCCTCCTTCCACTTCCAGACCACGGCTACCGCAAGGCAGTTCTCCGCGGGAAAACTTCCCTTCGCGAAGGGCAGATTGGCCGAGCTCGTTGCAGGAAAGCGAAACCAAATGACGCTTTTCTCATTCTAACTGCTTTCGTCCGAGGACTGGATGAAGTCCGAGTGTTCTTTTTCTCACTGAGATACACAGAATCTGATGTTGCCTCTGAGCTCTGTTCTTGGCAAATACGTGAAACTGACATACATTCATGTGGGGAAAGACATGGCTGTGCTAGGATTTCTCTTAGCACTGGGTTTTCTCTGGGCCTCACGTCAGGGCAACACTGCATAGGATTTACTCTGTCTGGAGAGAGTTTCCTGCTTTGTAGTTTGGGCTAGAAAACCCTGCTTTTGCAAGTGCAATTGACCAGATTCAGGTAGAAAAGAGAATAGAAAAAGGCCTTTTCTCCCTGGGTCCTTTCACAATCTCTAAAAGCTAAAACTCTATAGTTGCTCCTCTGGAAGGATAAATGCACTGCAATGTAGTTTTTCAGAAGAAGCCTTGAGTTTGCGAGAGCATAGGAGGAATTCATTGCAGGAAAGAGGAAGGCCAAAAAGTTTCTCTCCTTATGCCTGCCTTGCTCAGAGGAGTGGATGAAGTCAGGGACTTCTCCCTTTCCCTGAGAAACATGCAGGCCGCTGTTCCCTGTGCGCTCTCTTACTTGTTACAGCGACTGCAGTTACACACTTTGAACTGTGGAAAGGCACCGGAGTTTCTTAGGATTTCCCCAGGCGCTTTGTTTTCCCTGGGCCAAAAGGAGCCTTCACAATAGCTTAACGCTAACACTGCATCCTCCTTCCACTTCCAGACCACGGCTACCGCAAGGCAGTTCTCCGCGGGAAAACTTCCCTTCGCGAAGGGCAGATTGGCCGAGCTCGTTGCAGGAAAGCGAAACCAAATGACGCTTTTCTCATTCTAACTGCTTTCGTCCGAGGACTGGATGAAGTCCGAGTGTTCTTTTTCTCACTGAGATACACAGAATCTGATGTTGCCTCTGAGCTCTGTTCTTGGCAAATACGTGAAACTGACATACATTCATGTGGGAAAGACATGGCTGTGCTAGGATTTCTCTTAGCACTGGGTTTTCTCTGGGCCTCACGTCAGGGCAACACTGCATAGGATTTACTCTGTCTGGAGAGAGTTTCCTGCTTTGTAGTTTGGGCTAGAAAACCCTGCTTTTGCAAGTGCAATTGACCAGATTCAGGTAGAAAAGAGAATAGAAAAAGGCCTTTTCTCCCTGGGTCCTTTCACAATCTCTAAAAGCTAAAACTCTATAGTTGCTCCTCTGGAAGGATAAATGCACTGCAATGTAGTTTTTCAGAAGAAGCCTTGAGTTTGCGAGAGCATAGGAGGAATTCATTGCAGGAAAGAGGAAGGCCAAAAAGTTTCTCTCCTTATGCCTGCCTTGCTCAGAGGAGTGGATGAAGTCAGGGACTTCTCCCTTTCCCTGAGAAACATGCAGGCCGCTGTTCCCTGTGCGCTCTCTTACTTGTTAAAGCGACTGCAGTTACACACTTTGAACTGTGGAAAGGCACCGGAGTTTCTTAGGATTTCCCCAGGCGCTTTGTTTTCCCTGGGCTAAAAGGAGCCTTCACAATAGCTTAACGGTAACACTGCATCCTCCTTCCCCTTCCAGACCACGGCTACCGCAAGGCAGTTCTCCGCGGGAAAACTTCCCTTCGCGAAGGGCAGATTGGCCGAGCTCGTTGCAGGAAAGCGAAACCAAATGACGCTTTTCTCATTCTAACTGCTTTCGTCCGAGGAATGGATGAAGTCCGAGTGTTCTTTTTCTCACTCAGATACACAAAATCTGATGTTGCCTCTGAGCTCTGTTCTTGGCAAATACGTGAAACTGACATACATTCATATGGGGAAACACATGGCTTTGCTAGGATTTCTCTTAGCACTGGGTTTTCTCTGGGCCTCACATCAGGCCAACACTGCATAGGATTTACTCTGCCTGGAGAGAGTTTTCTGCTTTGTAGTTTGGGCTAGAAAACCCAGATTTTGCAAGTGCCAATTGACCAGATTCAGGTAGAAAAGAGAATAGAAAAAGGCCTTTTCTCCCTGGGTCCTTTCACAATCTCTAATAGCTAAAACTCTATAGTTGCTCCTCTGGAAGGATAAATGCACTGCAGTGTAGTTTTTCAGAAGAAGCCTTGAGTTTGCGAGAGCATAGGAGGAATTCATTGCAGGAAAGAGGAAGGCCAAAAAGTTTCTCTCCTTATGCCTGCCTTGCTCAGAGGAGTGGATGAAGTCAGGGACTTCTCCCTTTCCCTGAGAAACATGCAGGCCGCTGTTCCCTGTGCGCTCTCTTATTTGTTAAAGCGACTGCAGTTACACACTTTGAACTGTGGAAAGGCACGGAGTTTCTTAGGATTTCCCCAGGCGCTTTGTTTTCCCTGGGCCAAAAGGAGCCTTCACAATAGCTTAACGCTAACACTGCATCCTCCTTCCACTTCCAGACCACGGCTACCGCAAGGCAGTTCTCCGCGGGAAAACTTCCCTTCGCGAAGGGCAGATTGGCCGAGCTCATTGCAAGAGAGCGAAACCAAATGACGCTTTTCTCATTCTAACTGCTTTCGTCGAGGACTGGATGAAGTCCGAGTGTTCTTTTTCTCACTGAGATACACAAAATCTGATGTTGCCTCTGAGCTCTGTTCTTGGCAAATTCGTGAAACTGACATACATTCATGTGGGGAAACACATGGCTTTGCTAGGATTTCTCTTAGCCCTGGGTTTTCTCTGGGCCTCACGTCAGGGCAACACTGCATAGGATATACTCTGTCTGGAGAGAGTTTCCTGCTTTGTAGTTTGGGGTAGAAAACCCTGCTTTTGCAAGTGCCAATTGACCTGATTCAGATAGAAAAGAGAATAGAAAAAGGCTTTTTCTCCCTGGGTCCTTTCACAATCTCTAAAAGCTAAAACTCTACAGTTGCTCCTCTGGAAGGATAAATGCACTGCAATGTAGTTTTTCAGAAGAAGCCTTGAGTTTGCGAGAGCATAGGAGGAATTCATTGCAGGAAAGAGGAAGGCCAAAAAGTTTCTCTCCTAATGCCTGCCTTGCTCAGAGGAGTGGATGAATGCAGGGACTTCTCCCTTTCCCTGAGAAACATGCAGGCCGCTGTTCCCTGTGCGCTCTCTTACTTGTTAAAGCGACTGCAGTTACACACTTTGAACTGTGGAAAGGCACCGGAGTTTCTTAGGATTTCCCCAGGCGCTTTGTTTTCCCTGGGCCAAAAGGAGCCTTCACAATACCTTAACGCTAACACTGCATACTCCTTCCACTTCCAGACCACGGCTACCGCAAGGCAGTTCTCCGCGGGAACAATTGCCTTCGCGAAGGCCAGATTGGCCGAGCTCATTGCAGGAAAGCGAAACCAAATGACGCTTTTCTCATTCTAACTGCTTTCGTCCGAGGACTGGATGAAGTCCGAGTGTTCTTTTTCTCACTGAGATACACAGAATCTGATGTTGCCTCTGAGCTCTGTTCTTGGCAAATACGTGAAACTGACATACATTCATGTGGGGAAAGACATGGCTGTGCTAGGATTTCTTTAAGCACTGGGTTTTCTCTGGGCCTCACGTCAGGGCAACACTGCATAGGATTTACTCTGTCTGGAGAGAGTTTCCTGCTTTGTAGTTTGGGCTAGAAAACCCTGCTTTTGCAAGTGCAATTGACCAGATTCAGGTAGAAAAGAGAATAGAAAAAGGCCTTTTCTCCCTGGGTCCTTTCACAATCTCTAAAAGCTAAAACTCTATAGTTGCTCCTCTGGAAGGATAAATGCACTGCAATGTAGTTTTTCAGAAGAAGCCTTGAGTTTGCGAGAGCATAGGAGGAATTCATTGCAGGAAAGAGGAAGGCCAAAAAGTTTCTCTCCTTATGCCTGCCTTGCTCAGAGGAGTGGATGAAGTCAGGGACTTCTCCCTTTCCCTGAGAAACATGCAGGCCGCTGTTCCCTGTGCGCTCTCTTACTTGTTACAGCGACTGCAGTTACACACTTTGAACTGTGGAAAGGCACCGGAGTTTCTTAGGATTTCCCCAGGCGCTTTGTTTTCCCTGGGCCAAAAGGAGCCTTCACAATAGCTTAACGCTAACACTGCATCCTCCTTCCACTTCCAGACCACGGCTACCGCAAGGCAGTTCTCCGCGGGAAAACTTCCCTTCGCGAAGGGCATATTGGCCGAGCTCATTGCAGGAAAGCGAAACCAAATGACGCTTTTCTCATTCTAACTGCTTTCGTCCGAGGACTGGATGAAGTCCGAGTGTTCTTTTTCTCACTGAGATACACAGAATCTGATGTTGCCTCTGAGCTCTGTTCTTGGCAAATACGTGAAACTGACATACATTCATGTGGGGAAAGACATGGCTGTGCTAGGATTTCTCTTAGCACTGGGTTTTCTCTGGGCCTCACGTCAGGGCAACACTGCATAGGATTTACTCTGTCTGGAGAGAGTTTCCTGCTTTGTAGTTTGGGCTAGAAAACCCTGCTTTTGCAAGTGCAATTGACCAGATTCAGGTAGAAAAGAGAATAGAAAAAGGCCTTTTCTCCCTGGGTCCTTTCACAATCTCTAAAAGCTAAAACTCTATAGTTGCTCCTCTGGAAGGATAAATGCACTGCAATGTAGTTTTTCAGAAGAAGCCTTGAGTTTGCGAGAGCATAGGAGGAATTCATTGCAGGAAAGAGGAAGGCCAAAAAGTTTCTCTCCTTATGCCTGCCTTGCTCAGAGGAGTGGATGAAGTCAGGGACTTCTCCTTTTCCCTGAGAAACATGCAGGCCGCTGTTCCCTGTGCGCTCTCTTACTTGTTAAAGCGACTGCAGTTACACACTTTGAACTGTGGAAAGGCACCGGAGTTTCTTAGGATTTCCCCAGGCGCTTTGTTTTCCCTGGGCTAAAAGGAGCCTTCACAATAGCTTAACGGTAACACTGCATCCTCCTTCCCCTTCCACACCACGGCTACCGCAAGGCAGTTCTCCGCGGGAAAACTTCCCTTCGCGAAGGGCAGATTGGCCGAGCTCGTTGCAGGAAAGCGAAACCAAATGACGCTTTTCTCATTCTAACTGCTTTCGTCCGAGGAATGGATGAAGTCCGAGTGTTCTTTTTCTCACTCAGATACACAAAATCTGATGTTGCCTCTGAGCTCTGTTCTTGGCAAATACGTGAAACTGACATACATTCATATGGGGAAACACATGGCTTTGCTAGGATTTCTCTTAGCACTGGGTTTTCTCTGGGCCTCACATCAGGCCAACACTGCATAGGATTTACTCTGCCTGGAGAGAGTTTTCTGCTTTGTAGTTTGGGCTAGAAAACCCAGATTTTGCAAGTGCCAATTGACCAGATTCAGGTAGAAAAGAGAATAGAAAAAGGCCTTTTCTCCCTGGGTCCTTTCACAATCTCTAATAGCTAAAACTCTATAGTTGCTCCTCTGGAAGGATAAATGCACTGCAGTGTAGTTTTTCAGAAGAAGCCTTGAGTTTGCGAGAGCATAGGAGGAATTCATTGCAGGAAAGAGGAAGGCCAAAAAGTTTCTCTCCTTATGCCTGCCTTGCTCAGAGGAGTGGATGAAGTCAGGGACTTCTCCCTTTCCCTGAGAAACATGCAGGCCGCTGTTCCCTGTGCGCTCTCTTATTTGTTAAAGCGACTGCAGTTACACACTTTGAACTGTGGAAAGGCACGGAGTTTCTTAGGATTTCCCCAGGCGCTTTGTTTTCCCTGGGCCAAAAGGAGCCTTCACAATAGCTTAACGCTAACACTGCATCCTCCTTCCACTTCCAGACCACGGCTACCGCAAGGCAGGTCTCCGCGGGAAAACTTCCCTTCGCGAAGGGCAGATTGGCCGAGCTCATTGCAAGAGAGCGAAACCAAATGACGCTTTTCTCATTCTAACTGCTTTCGTCGAGGACTGGATGAAGTCCGAGTGTTCTTTTTCTCACTGAGATACACAAAATCTGATGTTGCCTCTGAGCTCTGTTCTTGGCAAATTCGTGAAACTGACATACATTCATGTGGGGAAACACATGGCTTTGCTAGGATTTCTCTTAGCCCTGGGTTTTCTCTGGGCCTCACGTCAGGGCAACACTGCATAGGATATACTCTGTCTGGAGAGAGTTTCCTGCTTTGTAGTTTGGGGTAGAAAACCCTGCTTTTGCAAGTGCCAATTGACCTGATTCAGATAGAAAAGAGAATAGAAAAAGGCTTTTTCTCCCTGGGTCCTTTCACAATCTCTAAAAGCTAAAACTCTACAGTTGCTCCTCTGGAAGGATAAATGCACTGCAATGTAGTTTTTCAGAAGAAGCCTTGAGTTTGCGAGAGCATAGGAGGAATTCATTGCAGGAAAGAGGAAGGCCAAAAAGTTTCTCTCCTAATGCCTGCCTTGCTCAGAGGAGTGGATGAAGTCAGGGACTTCTCCCTTTCCCTGAGAAACATGCAGGCCGCTGTTCCCTGTGCGCTCTCTTACTTGTTAAAGCGACTGCAGTTACACACTTTGAACTGTGGAAAGGCACGGAGTTTCTTAGGATTTCCCCAGGCGCTTTGTTTTCCCTGGGCCAAAAGGAGCCTTCACAATACCTTAACGCTAACACTGCATACTCCTTCCACTTCCAGACCACGGCTACCGCAAGGCAGTTCTCCGCGGGAACAATTGCCTTCGCGAAGGCCAGATTGGCCGAGCTCATTGCAGGAAAGCGAAACCAAATGACGCTTTTCTCATTCTAACTGCTTTCGTCCGAGGAATGGATGAAGTCCGAGTGTTCTTTTTCTCACTCAGATACACAAAAATCTGATGTTGCCTCTGAGCTCTGTTCTTGGCAAATACGTGAAACTGACATACATTCATGTGGGGAAACACATGGCTGTGCTAGGATTTCTCTTAGCACTGGGTTTTCTCTGGACCTCACGTCAGGGCAACACTGCATAGCATTTACGCTGCCTGGAGAGAGTTTCCTGCTTTGTAGTTTGGGCTAGAAAACCCTGCTTTTGCAAGTGCCAATTGACCAGATTCAGGTAGAAAGAGAATAGAAAAAGGCCTTTTCTCCCTGGGTCCTTTCACAATCTCTAAAAGCTAAAAGTCTATAGTTGCTCCTCTGGAAGATAAATGCACTGCAATGTAGTTTTTCAGAAGAAGCCTTGAGTTTGCGAGAGCATAGGAGGAATTCATTGCAGGAAAGAGGAAGGCCAAAAAGTTTCTCTCCTTATGCCTGCCTTGCTCAGAGGAGTGGATGAATGCAGGGACTTCTAACTTTCCCTGAGAAACATGCAGGCCGCTGTTCCCTGTGCGCTCTCTTACTTGTTACAGCGACTGCAGTTACACACTTTGAACTGTGGAAAGGCACCGGAGTTTCTTAGGATTTCCCCAGGCGCTTTGTTTTCCCTGGGCCAAAAGGAGCCTTCACAATAGCTTAACGCTAACACTGCATCCTCCTTCCACTTCCAGACCACGGCTACCGCAAGGCAGTTCTCCGCGGGAAAACTTCCCTTCGCGAAGGGCAGATTGGCCGAGCTCGTTGCAGGAAAGCGAAACCAAATGACGCTTTTCTCATTCTAACTGCTTTCGTCCGAGGACTGGATGAAGTCCGAGTGTTCTTTTTCTCACTGAGATACACAGAATCTGATGTTGCCTCTGAGCTCTGTTCTTGGCAAATACGTGAAACTGACATACATTCATGTGGGGAAAGACATGGCTGTGCTAGGATTTCTCTTAGCACTGGGTTTTCTCTGGGCCTCACGTCAGGGCAACACTGCATAGGATTTACTCTGTCTGGAGAGAGTTTCCTGCTTTGTAGTTTGGGCTAGAAAACCCTGCTTTTGCAAGTGCAATTGACCAGATTCAGGTAGAAAAGAGAATAGAAAAAGGCCTTTTCTCCCTGGGTCCTTTCACAATCTCTAAAAGCTAAAACTCTATAGTTGCTCCTCTGGAAGGATAAATGCACTGCAATGTAGTTTTTCAGAAGAAGCCTTGAGTTTGCGAGAGCATAGGAGGAATTCATTGCAGGAAAGAGGAAGGCCAAAAAGTTTCTCTCCTTATGCCTGCCTTGCTCAGAGGAGTGGATGAAGTCAGGGACTTCTCCCTTTCCCTGAGAAACATGCAGGCCGCTGTTCCCTGTGCGCTCTCTTACTTGTTACAGCGACTGCAGTTACACACTTTGAACTGTGGAAAGGCACCGGAGTTTCTTAGGATTTCCCCAGGCGCTTTGTTTTCCCTGGGCCAAAAGGAGCCTTCACAATAGCTTAACGCTAACACTGCATCCTCCTTCCACTTCCAGACCACGGCTACCGCAAGGCAGTTCTCCGCGGGAAAACTTCCCTTCGCGAAGGGCAGATTGGCCGAGCTCGTTGCAGGAAAGCGAAACCAAATGACGCTTTTCTCATTCTAACTGCTTTCGTCCGAGGACTGGATGAAGTCCGAGTGTTCTTTTTCTCACTGAGATACACAGAATCTGATGTTGCCTCTGAGCTCTGTTCTTGGCAAATACGTGAAACTGACATACATTCATGTGGGAAAGACATGGCTGTGCTAGGATTTCTCTTAGCACTGGGTTTTCTCTGGGCCTCACGTCAGGGCAACACTGCATAGGATTTACTCTGTCTGGAGAGAGTTTCCTGCTTTGTAGTTTGGGCTAGAAAACCCTGCTTTTGCAAGTGCAATTGACCAGATTCAGGTAGAAAAGAGAATAGAAAAAGGCCTTTTCTCCCTGGGTCCTTTCACAATCTCTAAAAGCTAAAACTCTATAGTTGCTCCTCTGGAAGGATAAATGCACTGCAATGTAGTTTTTCAGAAGAAGCCTTGAGTTTGCGAGAGCATAGGAGGAATTCATTGCAGGAAAGAGGAAGGCCAAAAAGTTTCTCTCCTTATGCCTGCCTTGCTCAGAGGAGTGGATGAAGTCAGGGACTTCTCCCTTTCCCTGAGAAACATGCAGGCCGCTGTTCCCTGTGCGCTCTCTTACTTGTTACAGCGACTGCAGTTACACACTTTGAACTGTGGAAAGGCACCGGAGTTTCTTAGGATTTCCCCAGGCGCTTTGTTTTCCCTGGGCCAAAAGGAGCCTTCACAATAGCTTAACGCTAACACTGCATCCTCCTTCCACTTCCAGACCACGGCTACCGCAAGGCAGTTCTCCGCGGGAAAACTTCCCTTCGCGAAGGGCAGATTGGCCGAGCTCGTTGCAGGAAAGCGAAACCAAATGACGCTTTTCTCATTCTAACTGCTTTCGTCCGAGGACTGGATGAAGTCCGAGTGTTCTTTTTCTCACTGAGATACACAGAATCTGATGTTGCCTCTGAGCTCTGTTCTTGGCAAATACGTGAAACTGACATACATTCATGTGGGGAAAGACATGGCTGTGCTAGGATTTCTCTTAGCACTGGGTTTTCTCTGGGCCTCACGTCAGGGCAACACTGCATAGGATTTACTCTGTCTGGAGAGAGTTTCCTGCTTTGTAGTTTGGGCTAGAAAACCCTGCTTTTGCAAGTGCAATTGACCAGATTCAGGTAGAAAAGAGAATAGAAAAAGGCCTTTTCTCCCTGGGTCCTTTCACAATCTCTAAAAGCTAAAACTCTATAGTTGCTCCTCTGGAAGGATAAATGCACTGCAATGTAGTTTTTCAGAAGAAGCCTTGAGTTTGCGAGAGCATAGGAGGAATTCATTGCAGGAAAGAGGAAGGCCAAAAAGTTTCTCTCCTTATGCCTGCCTTGCTCAGAGGAGTGGATGAAGTCAGGGACTTCTCCCTTTCCCTGAGAAACATGCAGGCCGCTGTTCCCTGTGCGCTCTCTTACTTGTTACAGCGACTGCAGTTACACACTTTGAACTGTGGAAAGGCACCGGAGTTTCTTAGGATTTCCCCAGGCGCTTTGTTTTCCCTGGGCCAAAAGGAGCCTTCACAATAGCTTAACGCTAACACTGCATCCTCCTTCCACTTCCAGACCACGGCTACCGCAAGGCAGTTCTCCGCGGGAAAACTTCCCTTCGCGAAGGGCAGATTGGCCGAGCTCGTTGCAGGAAAGCGAAACCAAATGACGCTTTTCTCATTCTAACTGCTTTCGTCCGAGGACTGGATGAAGTCCGAGTGTTCTTTTTCTCACTGAGATACACAGAATCTGATGTTGCCTCTGAGCTCTGTTCTTGGCAAATACGTGAAACTGACATACATTCATGTGGGAAAGACATGGCTGTGCTAGGATTTCTCTTAGCACTGGGTTTTCTCTGGGCCTCACGTCAGGGCAACACTGCATAGGATTTACTCTGTCTGGAGAGAGTTTCCTGCTTTGTAGTTTGGGCTAGAAAACCCTGCTTTTGCAAGTGCAATTGACCAGATTCAGGTAGAAAAGAGAATAGAAAAAGGCCTTTTCTCCCTGGGTCCTTTCACAATCTCTAAAAGCTAAAACTCTATAGTTGCTCCTCTGGAAGGATAAATGCACTGCAATGTAGTTTTTCAGAAGAAGCCTTGAGTTTGCGAGAGCATAGGAGGAATTCATTGCAGGAAAGAGGAAGGCCAAAAAGTTTCTCTCCTTATGCCTGCCTTGCTCAGAGGAGTGGATGAAGTCAGGGACTTCTCCCTTTCCCTGAGAAACATGCAGGCCGCTGTTCCCTGTGCGCTCTCTTACTTGTTACAGCGACTGCAGTTATACACTTTGAACTGTGGAAAGGCACCGGAGTTTCTTAGGATTTCCCCAGGCGCTTTGTTTTCCCTGGGCCAAAAGGAGCCTTCACAATAGCTTAACGCTAACACTGCATCCTCCTTCCACTTCCAGACCACGGCTACCGCAAGGCAGTTCTCCGCGGGAAAACTTCCCTTCACGAAGGGCAGATTGGCCGAGCTCGTTGCAGGAAAGCGAAACCAAATGACGCTTTTCTCATTCTAACTGCTTTCGTCCGAGGACTGGATGAAGTCCGAGTGTTCTTTTTCTCACTGAGATACACAGAATCTGATGTTGCCTCTGAGCTCTGTTCTTGGCAAATACGTGAAACTGACATACATTCATGTGGGGAAAGACATGGCTGTGCTAGGATTTCTCTTAGCACTGGGTTTTCTCTGGGCCTCACGTCAGGGCAACACTGCATAGGATTTACTCTGTCTGGAGAGAGTTTCCTGCTTTGTAGTTTGGGCTAGAAAACCCTGCTTTTGCAAGTGCAATTGACCAGATTCAGGTAGAAAAGAGAATAGAAAAAGGCCTTTTCTCCCTGGGTCCTTTCACAATCTCTAAAAGCTAAAACTCTATAGTTGCTCCTCTGGAAGGATAAATGCACTGCAATGTAGTTTTTCAGAAGAAGCCTTGAGTTTGCGAGAGCATAGGAGGAATTCATTGCAGGAAAGAGGAAGGCCAAAAAGTTTCTCTCCTTATGCCTGCCTTGCTCAGAGGAGTGGATGAAGTCAGGGACTTCTCCCTTTCCCTGAGAAACATGCAGGCCGCTGTTCCCTGTGCGCTCTCTTACTTGTTACAGCGACTGCAGTTACACACTTTGAACTGTGGAAAGGCACCGGAGTTTCTTAGGATTTCCCCAGGCGCTTTGTTTTCCCTGGGCCAAAAGGAGCCTTCACAATAGCTTAACGCTAACACTGCATCCTCCTTCCACTTCCAGACCACGGCTACCGCAAGGCAGTTCTCCGCGGGAAAACTTCCCTTCGCGAAGGGCAGATTGGCCGAGCTCGTTGCAGGAAAGCGAAACCAAATGACGCTTTTCTCATTCTAACTGCTTTCGTCCGAGGACTGGATGAAGTCCGAGTGTTCTTTTTCTCACTGAGATACACAGAATCTGATGTTGCCTCTGAGCTCTGTTCTTGGCAAATACGTGAAACTGACATACATTCATGTGGGAAAGACATGGCTGTGCTAGGATTTCTCTTAGCACTGGGTTTTCTCTGGGCCTCACGTCAGGGCAACACTGCATAGGATTTACTCTGTCTGGAGAGAGTTTCCTGCTTTGTAGTTTGGGCTAGAAAACCCTGCTTTTGCAAGTGCAATTGACCAGATTCAGGTAGAAAAGAGAATAGAAAAAGGCCTTTTCTCCCTGGGTCCTTTCACAATCTCTAAAAGCTAAAACTCTATAGTTGCTCCTCTGGAAGGATAAATGCACTGCAATGTAGTTTTTCAGAAGAAGCCTTGAGTTTGCGAGAGCATAGGAGGAATTCATTGCAGGAAAGAGGAAGGCCAAAAAGTTTCTCTCCTTATGCCTGCCTTGCTCAGAGGAGTGGATGAAGTCAGGGACTTCTCCCTTTCCCTGAGAAACATGCAGGCCGCTGTTCCCTGTGCGCTCTCTTACTTGTTACAGCGACTGCAGTTACACACTTTGAACTGTGGAAAGGCACGGAGTTTCTTAGGATTTCCCCAGGCGCTTTGTTTTCCCTGGGCCAAAAGGAGCCTTCACAATAGCTTAACGCTAACACTGCATCCTCCTTCCACTTCCAGACCACGGCTACCGCAAGGCAGGTCTCCGCGGGAAAACTTCCCTTCGCGAAGGGCAGATTGGCCGAGCTCATTGCAAGAGAGCGAAACCAAATGACGCTTTTCTCATTCTAACTGCTTTCGTCGAGGACTGGATGAAGTCCGAGTGTTCTTTTTCTCACTGAGATACACAAAATCTGATGTTGCCTCTGAGCTCTGTTCTTGGCAAATTCGTGAAACTGACATACATTCATGTGGGGAAACACAAGGCTTTGCTAGGATTTCTCTTAGCCCTGGGTTTTCTCTGGGCCTCACGTCAGGGCAACACTGCATAGGATATACTCTGTCTGGAGAGAGTTTCCTGCTTTGTAGTTTGGGGTAGAAAACCCTGCTTTTGCAAGTGCCAATTGACCTGATTCAGATAGAAAAGAGAATAGAAAAAGGCTTTTTCTCCCTGGGTCCTTTCACAATCTCTAAAAGCTAAAACTCTACAGTTGCTCCTCTGGAAGGATAAATGCACTGCAATGTAGTTTTTCAGAAGAAGCCTTGAGTTTGCGAGAGCATAGGAGGAATTCATTGCAGGAAAGAGGAAGGCCAAAAAGTTTCTCTCCTAATGCCTGCCTTGCTCAGAGGAGTGGATGAAGTCAGGGACTTCTCCCTTTCCCTGAGAAACATGCAGGCCGCTGTTCCCTGTGCGCTCTCTTACTTGTTAAAGCGACTGCAGTTACACACTTTGAACTGTGGAAAGGCACCGGAGTTTCTTAGGATTTCCCCAGGCGCTTTGTTTTCCCTGGGCCAAAAGGAGCCTTCACAATACCTTAACGCTAACACTGCATACTCCTTCCACTTCCAGACCACGGCTACCGCAAGGCAGTTCTCCGCGGGAAAACTTCCCTTCGCGAAGGGCATATTGGCCGAGCTCATTGCAGGAAAGCGAAACCAAATGACGCTTTTCTCATTCTAACTGCTTTCGTCCGAGGAATGGATGAAGTCCGAGTGTTCTTTTTCTCACTCAGATACACAAAAATCTGATGTTGCCTCTGAGCTCTGTTCTTGGCAAATACGTGAAACTGACATACATTCATGTGGGGAAACACATGGCTGTGCTAGGATTTCTCTTAGCACTGGGTTTTCTCTGGACCTCACGTCAGGGCAACACTGCATAGCATTTACGCTGCCTGGAGAGAGTTTCCTGCTTTGTAGTTTGGGCTAGAAAACCCTGCTTTTGCAAGTGCAATTGACCAGATTCAGGTAGAAAAGAGAATAGAAAAAGGCCTTTTCTCCCTGGGTCCTTTCACAATCTCTAAAAGCTAAAACTCTATAGTTGCTCCTCTGGAAGGATAAATGCACTGCAATGTAGTTTTTCAGAAGAAGCCTTGAGTTTGCGAGAGCATAGGAGGAATTCATTGCAGGAAAGAGGAAGGCCAAAAAGTTTCTCTCCTTATGCCTGCCTTGCTCAGAGGAGTGGATGAAGTCAGGGACTTCTCCCTTTCCCTGAGAAACATGCAGGCCGCTGTTCCCTGTGCGCTCTCTTACTTGTTACAGCGACTGCAGTTACACACTTTGAACTGTGGAAAGGCACCGGAGTTTCTTAGGATTTCCCCAGGCGCTTTGTTTTCCCTGGGCCAAAAGGAGCCTTCACAATAGCTTAACGCTAACACTGCATCCTCCTTCCACTTCCAGACCACGGCTACCGCAAGGCAGTTCTCCGCGGGAAAACTTCCCTTCGCGAAGGGCAGATTGGCCGAGCTCGTTGCAGGAAAGCGAAACCAAATGACGCTTTTCTCATTCTAACTGCTTTCGTCCGAGGACTGGATGAAGTCCGAGTGTTCTTTTTCTCACTGAGATACACAGAATCTGATGTTGCCTCTGAGCTCTGTTCTTGGCAAATACGTGAAACTGACATACATTCATGTGGGGAAAGACATGGCTGTGCTAGGATTTCTCTTAGCACTGGGTTTTCTCTGGGCCTCACGTCAGGGCAACACTGCATAGGATTTACTCTGTCTGGAGAGAGTTTCCTGCTTTGTAGTTTGGGCTAGAAAACCCTGCTTTTGCAAGTGCAATTGACCAGATTCAGGTAGAAAAGAGAATAGAAAAAGGCCTTTTCTCCCTGGGTCCTTTCACAATCTCTAAAAGCTAAAACTCTATAGTTGCTCCTCTGGAAGGATAAATGCACTGCAATGTAGTTTTTCAGAAGAAGCCTTGAGTTTGCGAGAGCATAGGAGGAATTCATTGCAGGAAAGAGGAAGGCCAAAAAGTTTCTCTCCTTATGCCTGCCTTGCTCAGAGGAGTGGATGAAGTCAGGGACTTCTCCCTTTCCCTGAGAAACATGCAGGCCGCTGTTCCCTGTGCGCTCTCTTACTTGTTACAGCGACTGCAGTTACACACTTTGAACTGTGGAAAGGCACCGGAGTTTCTTAGGATTTCCCCAGGCGCTTTGTTTTCCCTGGGCCAAAAGGAGCCTTCACAATAGCTTAACGCTAACACTGCATCCTCCTTCCACTTCCAGACCACGGCTACCGCAAGGCAGTTCTCCGCGGGAAAACTTCCCTTCGCGAAGGGCAGATTGGCCGAGCTCGTTGCAGGAAAGCGAAACCAAATGACGCTTTTCTCATTCTAACTGCTTTCGTCCGAGGACTGGATGAAGTCCGAGTGTTCTTTTTCTCACTGAGATACACAGAATCTGATGTTGCCTCTGAGCTCTGTTCTTGGCAAATACGTGAAACTGACATACATTCATGTGGGAAAGACATGGCTGTGCTAGGATTTCTCTTAGCACTGGGTTTTCTCTGGGCCTCACGTCAGGGCAACACTGCATAGGATTTACTCTGTCTGGAGAGAGTTTCCTGCTTTGTAGTTTGGGCTAGAAAACCCTGCTTTTGCAAGTGCAATTGACCAGATTCAGGTAGAAAAGAGAATAGAAAAAGGCCTTTTCTCCCTGGGTCCTTTCACAATCTCTAAAAGCTAAAACTCTATAGTTGCTCCTCTGGAAGGATAAATGCACTGCAATGTAGTTTTTCAGAAGAAGCCTTGAGTTTGCGAGAGCATAGGAGGAATTCATTGCAGGAAAGAGGAAGGCCAAAAAGTTTCTCTCCTTATGCCTGCCTTGCTCAGAGGAGTGGATGAAGTCAGGGACTTCTCCCTTTCCCTGAGAAACATGCAGGCCGCTGTTCCCTGTGCGCTCTCTTACTTGTTA
The DNA here is from genome assembly GCF_024166365.1 of Elephas maximus indicus. Lineage (NCBI taxonomy): Eukaryota > Metazoa > Chordata > Mammalia > Proboscidea > Elephantidae > Elephas > Elephas maximus. The sequence continues at coordinate 36,694,606 of NC_064819.1, forward strand.
CAGCGACTGCAGTTACACACTTTGAACTGTGGAAAGGCACCGGAGTTTCTTAGGATTTCCCCAGGCGCTTTGTTTTCCCTGGGCCAAAAGGAGCCTTCACAATAGCTTAACGCTAACACTGCATCCTCCTTCCACTTCCAGACCACGGCTACCGCAAGGCAGTTCTCCGCGGGAAAACTTCCCTTCGCGAAGGGCAGATTGGCCGAGCTCGTTGCAGGAAAGCGAAACCAAATGACGCTTTTCTCATTCTAACTGCTTTCGTCCGAGGACTGGATGAAGTCCGAGTGTTCTTTTTCTCACTGAGATACACAGAATCTGATGTTGCCTCTGAGCTCTGTTCTTGGCAAATACGTGAAACTGACATACATTCATGTGGGGAAAGACATGGCTGTGCTAGGATTTCTCTTAGCACTGGGTTTTCTCTGGGCCTCACGTCAGGGCAACACTGCATAGGATTTACTCTGTCTGGAGAGAGTTTCCTGCTTTGTAGTTTGGGCTAGAAAACCCTGCTTTTGCAAGTGCAATTGACCAGATTCAGGTAGAAAAGAGAATAGAAAAAGGCCTTTTCTCCCTGGGTCCTTTCACAATCTCTAAAAGCTAAAACTCTATAGTTGCTCCTCTGGAAGGATAAATGCACTGCAATGTAGTTTTTCAGAAGAAGCCTTGAGTTTGCGAGAGCATAGGAGGAATTCATTGCAGGAAAGAGGAAGGCCAAAAAGTTTCTCTCCTTATGCCTGCCTTGCTCAGAGGAGTGGATGAAGTCAGGGACTTCTCCCTTTCCCTGAGAAACATGCAGGCCGCTGTTCCCTGTGCGCTCTCTTACTTGTTACAGCGACTGCAGTTACACACTTTGAACTGTGGAAAGGCACCGGAGTTTCTTAGGATTTCCCCAGGCGCTTTGTTTTCCCTGGGCCAAAAGGAGCCTTCACAATAGCTTAACGCTAACACTGCATCCTCCTTCCACTTCCAGACCACGGCTACCGCAAGGCAGTTCTCCGCGGGAAAACTTCCCTTCGCGAAGGGCAGATTGGCCGAGCTCGTTGCAGGAAAGCGAAACCAAATGACGCTTTTCTCATTCTAACTGCTTTCGTCCGAGGACTGGATGAAGTCCGAGTGTTCTTTTTCTCACTGAGATACACAGAATCTGATGTTGCCTCTGAGCTCTGTTCTTGGCAAATACGTGAAACTGACATACATTCATGTGGGGAAAGACATGGCTGTGCTAGGATTTCTCTTAGCACTGGGTTTTCTCTGGGCCTCACGTCAGGGCAACACTGCATAGGATTTACTCTGTCTGGAGAGAGTTTCCTGCTTTGTAGTTTGGGCTAGAAAACCCTGCTTTTGCAAGTGCAATTGACCAGATTCAGGTAGAAAAGAGAATAGAAAAAGGCCTTTTCTCCCTGGGTCCTTTCACAATCTCTAAAAGCTAAAACTCTATAGTTGCTCCTCTGGAAGGATAAATGCACTGCAATGTAGTTTTTCAGAAGAAGCCTTGAGTTTGCGAGAGCATAGGAGGAATTCATTGCAGGAAAGAGGAAGGCCAAAAAGTTTCTCTCCTTATGCCTGCCTTGCTCAGAGGAGTGGATGAAGTCAGGGACTTCTCCCTTTCCCTGAGAAACATGCAGGCCGCTGTTCCCTGTGCGCTCTCTTACTTGTTACAGCGACTGCAGTTACACACTTTGAACTGTGGAAAGGCACCGGAGTTTCTTAGGATTTCCCCAGGCGCTTTGTTTTCCCTGGGCCAAAAGGAGCCTTCACAATAGCTTAACGCTAACACTGCATCCTCCTTCCACTTCCAGACCACGGCTACCGCAAGGCAGTTCTCCGCGGGAAAACTTCCCTTCGCGAAGGGCAGATTGGCCGAGCTCGTTGCAGGAAAGCGAAACCAAATGACGCTTTTCTCATTCTAACTGCTTTCGTCCGAGGACTGGATGAAGTCCGAGTGTTCTTTTTCTCACTGAGATACACAGAATCTGATGTTGCCTCTGAGCTCTGTTCTTGGCAAATACGTGAAACTGACATACATTCATGTGGGGAAAGACATGGCTGTGCTAGGATTTCTCTTAGCACTGGGTTTTCTCTGGGCCTCACGTCAGGGCAACACTGCATAGGATTTACTCTGTCTGGAGAGAGTTTCCTGCTTTGTAGTTTGGGCTAGAAAACCCTGCTTTTGCAAGTGCAATTGACCAGATTCAGGTAGAAAAGAGAATAGAAAAAGGCCTTTTCTCCCTGGGTCCTTTCACAATCTCTAAAAGCTAAAACTCTATAGTTGCTCCTCTGGAAGGATAAATGCACTGCAATGTAGTTTTTCAGAAGAAGCCTTGAGTTTGCGAGAGCATAGGAGGAATTCATTGCAGGAAAGAGGAAGGCCAAAAAGTTTCTCTCCTTATGCCTGCCTTGCTCAGAGGAGTGGATGAAGTCAGGGACTTCTCCCTTTCCCTGAGAAACATGCAGGCCGCTGTTCCCTGTGCGCTCTCTTACTTGTTACAGCGACTGCAGTTACACACTTTGAACTGTGGAAAGGCACCGGAGTTTCTTAGGATTTCCCCAGGCGCTTTGTTTTCCCTGGGCCAAAAGGAGCCTTCACAATAGCTTAACGCTAACACTGCATCCTCCTTCCACTTCCAGACCACGGCTACCGCAAGGCAGTTCTCCGCGGGAAAACTTCCCTTCGCGAAGGGCAGATTGGCCGAGCTCGTTGCAGGAAAGCGAAACCAAATGACGCTTTTCTCATTCTAACTGCTTTCGTCCGAGGACTGGATGAAGTCCGAGTGTTCTTTTTCTCACTGAGATACACAGAATCTGATGTTGCCTCTGAGCTCTGTTCTTGGCAAATACGTGAAACTGACATACATTCATGTGGGGAAAGACATGGCTGTGCTAGGATTTCTCTTAGCACTGGGTTTTCTCTGGGCCTCACGTCAGGGCAACACTGCATAGGATTTACTCTGTCTGGAGAGAGTTTCCTGCTTTGTAGTTTGGGCTAGAAAACCCTGCTTTTGCAAGTGCAATTGACCAGATTCAGGTAGAAAAGAGAATAGAAAAAGGCCTTTTCTCCCTGGGTCCTTTCACAATCTCTAAAAGCTAAAACTCTATAGTTGCTCCTCTGGAAGGATAAATGCACTGCAATGTAGTTTTTCAGAAGAAGCCTTGAGTTTGCGAGAGCATAGGAGGAATTCATTGCAGGAAAGAGGAAGGCCAAAAAGTTTCTCTCCTTATGCCTGCCTTGCTCAGAGGAGTGGATGAAGTCAGGGACTTCTCCCTTTCCCTGAGAAACATGCAGGCCGCTGTTCCCTGTGCGCTCTCTTACTTGTTACAGCGACTGCAGTTACACACTTTGAACTGTGGAAAGGCACCGGAGTTTCTTAGGATTTCCCCAGGCGCTTTGTTTTCCCTGGGCCAAAAGGAGCCTTCACAATAGCTTAACGCTAACACTGCATCCTCCTTCCACTTCCAGACCACGGCTACCGCAAGGCAGTTCTCCGCGGGAAAACTTCCCTTCGCGAAGGGCAGATTGGCCGAGCTCGTTGCAGGAAAGCGAAACCAAATGACGCTTTTCTCATTCTAACTGCTTTCGTCCGAGGACTGGATGAAGTCCGAGTGTTCTTTTTCTCACTGAGATACACAGAATCTGATGTTGCCTCTGAGCTCTGTTCTTGGCAAATACGTGAAACTGACATACATTCATGTGGGGAAAGACATGGCTGTGCTAGGATTTCTCTTAGCACTGGGTTTTCTCTGGGCCTCACGTCAGGGCAACACTGCATAGGATTTACTCTGTCTGGAGAGAGTTTCCTGCTTTGTAGTTTGGGCTAGAAAACCCTGCTTTTGCAAGTGCAATTGACCAGATTCAGGTAGAAAAGAGAATAGAAAAAGGCCTTTTCTCCCTGGGTCCTTTCACAATCTCTAAAAGCTAAAACTCTATAGTTGCTCCTCTGGAAGGATAAATGCACTGCAATGTAGTTTTTCAGAAGAAGCCTTGAGTTTGCGAGAGCATAGGAGGAATTCATTGCAGGAAAGAGGAAGGCCAAAAAGTTTCTCTCCTTATGCCTGCCTTGCTCAGAGGAGTGGATGAAGTCAGGGACTTCTCCCTTTCCCTGAGAAACATGCAGGCCGCTGTTCCCTGTGCGCTCTCTTACTTGTTACAGTGACTGCAGTTACACACTTTGAACTGTGGAAAGGCACCGGAGTTTCTTAGGATTTCCCCAGGCGCTTTGTTTTCCCTGGGCCAAAAGGAGCCTTCACAATAGCTTAACGCTAACACTGCATCCTCCTTCCACTTCCAGACCACGGCTACCGCAAGGCAGTTCTCCGCGGGAAAACTTCCCTTCGCGAAGGGCAGATTGGCCGAGCTCGTTGCAGGAAAGCGAAACCAAATGACGCTTTTCTCATTCTAACTGCTTTCGTCCGAGGACTGGATGAAGTCCGAGTGTTCTTTTTCTCACTGAGATACACAGAATCTGATGTTGCCTCTGAGCTCTGTTCTTGGCAAATACGTGAAACTGACATACATTCATGTGGGGAAAGACATGGCTGTGCTAGGATTTCTCTTAGCACTGGGTTTTCTCTGGGCCTCACGTCAGGGCAACACTGCATAGGATTTACTCTGTCTGGAGAGAGTTTCCTGCTTTGTAGTTTGGGCTAGAAAACCCTGCTTTTGCAAGTGCAATTGACCAGATTCAGGTAGAAAAGAGAATAGAAAAAGGCCTTTTCTCCCTGGGTCCTTTCACAATCTCTAAAAGCTAAAACTCTATAGTTGCTCCTCTGGAAGGATAAATGCACTGCAATGTAGTTTTTCAGAAGAAGCCTTGAGTTTGCGAGAGCATAGGAGGAATTCATTGCAGGAAAGAGGAAGGCCAAAAAGTTTCTCTCCTTATGCCTGCCTTGCTCAGAGGAGTGGATGAAGTCAGGGACTTCTCCCTTTCCCTGAGAAACATGCAGGCCGCTGTTCCCTGTGCGCTCTCTTACTTGTTACAGCGACTGCAGTTACACACTTTGAACTGTGGAAAGGCACCGGAGTTTCTTAGGATTTCCCCAGGCGCTTTGTTTTCCCTGGGCCAAAAGGAGCCTTCACAATAGCTTAACGCTAACACTGCATCCTCCTTCCACTTCCAGACCACGGCTACCGCAAGGCAGTTCTCCGCGGGAAAACTTCCCTTCGCGAAGGGCAGATTGGCCGAGCTCGTTGCAGGAAAGCGAAACCAAATGACGCTTTTCTCATTCTAACTGCTTTCGTCCGAGGACTGGATGAAGTCCGAGTGTTCTTTTTCTCACTGAGATACACAGAATCTGATGTTGCCTCTGAGCTCTGTTCTTGGCAAATACGTGAAACTGACATACATTCATGTGGGGAAAGACATGGCTGTGCTAGGATTTCTCTTAGCACTGGGTTTTCTCTGGGCCTCACGTCAGGGCAACACTGCATAGGATTTACTCTGTCTGGAGAGAGTTTCCTGCTTTGTAGTTTGGGCTAGAAAACCCTGCTTTTGCAAGTGCAATTGACCAGATTCAGGTAGAAAAGAGAATAGAAAAAGGCCTTTTCTCCCTGGGTCCTTTCACAATCTCTAAAAGCTAAAACTCTATAGTTGCTCCTCTGGAAGGATAAATGCACTGCAATGTAGTTTTTCAGAAGAAGCCTTGAGTTTGCGAGAGCATAGGAGGAATTCATTGCAGGAAAGAGGAAGGCCAAAAAGTTTCTCTCCTTATGCCTGCCTTGCTCAGAGGAGTGGATGAAGTCAGGGACTTCTCCCTTTCCCTGAGAAACATGCAGGCCGCTGTTCCCTGTGCGCTCTCTTACTTGTTACAGCGACTGCAGTTACACACTTTGAACTGTGGAAAGGCACCGGAGTTTCTTAGGATTTCCCCAGGCGCTTTGTTTTCCCTGGGCCAAAAGGAGCCTTCACAATAGCTTAACGCTAACACTGCATCCTCCTTCCACTTCCAGACCACGGCTACCGCAAGGCAGTTCTCCGCGGGAAAACTTCCCTTCGCGAAGGGCAGATTGGCCGAGCTCGTTGCAGGAAAGCGAAACCAAATGACGCTTTTCTCATTCTAACTGCTTTCGTCCGAGGACTGGATGAAGTCCGAGTGTTCTTTTTCTCACTGAGATACACAGAATCTGATGTTGCCTCTGAGCTCTGTTCTTGGCAAATACGTGAAACTGACATACATTCATGTGGGGAAAGACATGGCTGTGCTAGGATTTCTCTTAGCACTGGGTTTTCTCTGGGCCTCACGTCAGGGCAACACTGCATAGGATTTACTCTGTCTGGAGAGAGTTTCCTGCTTTGTAGTTTGGGCTAGAAAACCCTGCTTTTGCAAGTGCAATTGACCAGATTCAGGTAGAAAAGAGAATAGAAAAAGGCCTTTTCTCCCTGGGTCCTTTCACAATCTCTAAAAGCTAAAACTCTATAGTTGCTCCTCTGGAAGGATAAATGCACTGCAATGTAGTTTTTCAGAAGAAGCCTTGAGTTTGCGAGAGCATAGGAGGAATTCATTGCAGGAAAGAGGAAGGCCAAAAAGTTTCTCTCCTTATGCCTGCCTTGCTCAGAGGAGTGGATGAAGTCAGGGACTTCTCCCTTTCCCTGAGAAACATGCAGGCCGCTGTTCCCTGTGCGCTCTCTTACTTGTTACAGCGACTGCAGTTACACACTTTGAACTGTGGAAAGGCACCGGAGTTTCTTAGGATTTCCCCAGGCGCTTTGTTTTCCCTGGGCCAAAAGGAGCCTTCACAATAGCTTAACGCTAACACTGCATCCTCCTTCCACTTCCAGACCACGGCTACCGCAAGGCAGTTCTCCGCGGGAAAACTTCCCTTCGCGAAGGGCAGATTGGCCGAGCTCGTTGCAGGAAAGCGAAACCAAATGACGCTTTTCTCATTCTAACTGCTTTCGTCCGAGGACTGGATGAAGTCCGAGTGTTCTTTTTCTCACTGAGATACACAGAATCTGATGTTGCCTCTGAGCTCTGTTCTTGGCAAATACGTGAAACTGACATACATTCATGTGGGGAAAGACATGGCTGTGCTAGGATTTCTCTTAGCACTGGGTTTTCTCTGGGCCTCACGTCAGGGCAACACTGCATAGGATTTACTCTGTCTGGAGAGAGTTTCCTGCTTTGTAGTTTGGGCTAGAAAACCCTGCTTTTGCAAGTGCAATTGACCAGATTCAGGTAGAAAAGAGAATAGAAAAAGGCCTTTTCTCCCTGGGTCCTTTCACAATCTCTAAAAGCTAAAACTCTATAGTTGCTCCTCTGGAAGGATAAATGCACTGCAATGTAGTTTTTCAGAAGAAGCCTTGAGTTTGCGAGAGCATAGGAGGAATTCATTGCAGGAAAGAGGAAGGCCAAAAAGTTTCTCTCCTTATGCCTGCCTTGCTCAGAGGAGTGGATGAAGTCAGGGACTTCTCCCTTTCCCTGAGAAACATGCAGGCCGCTGTTCCCTGTGCGCTCTCTTACTTGTTACAGCGACTGCAGTTACACACTTTGAACTGTGGAAAGGCACCGGAGTTTCTTAGGATTTCCCCAGGCGCTTTGTTTTCCCTGGGCCAAAAGGAGCCTTCACAATAGCTTAACGCTAACACTGCATCCTCCTTCCACTTCCAGACCACGGCTACCGCAAGGCAGTTCTCCGCGGGAAAACTTCCCTTCGCGAAGGGCAGATTGGCCGAGCTCGTTGCAGGAAAGCGAAACCAAATGACGCTTTTCTCATTCTAACTGCTTTCGTCCGAGGACTGGATGAAGTCCGAGTGTTCTTTTTCTCACTGAGATACACAGAATCTGATGTTGCCTCTGAGCTCTGTTCTTGGCAAATACGTGAAACTGACATACATTCATGTGGGGAAAGACATGGCTGTGCTAGGATTTCTCTTAGCACTGGGTTTTCTCTGGGCCTCACGTCAGGGCAACACTGCATAGGATTTACTCTGTCTGGAGAGAGTTTCCTGCTTTGTAGTTTGGGCTAGAAAACCCTGCTTTTGCAAGTGCAATTGACCAGATTCAGGTAGAAAAGAGAATAGAAAAAGGCCTTTTCTCCCTGGGTCCTTTCACAATCTCTAAAAGCTAAAACTCTATAGTTGCTCCTCTGGAAGGATAAATGCACTGCAATGTAGTTTTTCAGAAGAAGCCTTGAGTTTGCGAGAGCATAGGAGGAATTCATTGCAGGAAAGAGGAAGGCCAAAAAGTTTCTCTCCTTATGCCTGCCTTGCTCAGAGGAGTGGATGAAGTCAGGGACTTCTCCCTTTCCCTGAGAAACATGCAGGCCGCTGTTCCCTGTGCGCTCTCTTACTTGTTACAGCGACTGCAGTTACACACTTTGAACTGTGGAAAGGCACCGGAGTTTCTTAGGATTTCCCCAGGCGCTTTGTTTTCCCTGGGCCAAAAGGAGCCTTCACAATAGCTTAACGCTAACACTGCATCCTCCTTCCACTTCCAGACCACGGCTACCGCAAGGCAGTTCTCCGCGGGAAAACTTCCCTTCGCGAAGGGCAGATTGGCCGAGCTCGTTGCAGGAAAGCGAAACCAAATGACGCTTTTCTCATTCTAACTGCTTTCGTCCGAGGACTGGATGAAGTCCGAGTGTTCTTTTTCTCACTGAGATACACAGAATCTGATGTTGCCTCTGAGCTCTGTTCTTGGCAAATACGTGAAACTGACATACATTCATGTGGGAAAGACATGGCTGTGCTAGGATTTCTCTTAGCACTGGGTTTTCTCTGGGCCTCACGTCAGGGCAACACTGCATAGGATTTACTCTGTCTGGAGAGAGTTTCCTGCTTTGTAGTTTGGGCTAGAAAACCCTGCTTTTGCAAGTGCAATTGACCAGATTCAGGTAGAAAAGAGAATAGAAAAAGGCCTTTTCTCCCTGGGTCCTTTCACAATCTCTAAAAGCTAAAACTCTATAGTTGCTCCTCTGGAAGGATAAATGCACTGCAATGTAGTTTTTCAGAAGAAGCCTTGAGTTTGCGAGAGCATAGGAGGAATTCATTGCAGGAAAGAGGAAGGCCAAAAAGTTTCTCTCCTTATGCCTGCCTTGCTCAGAGGAGTGGATGAAGTCAGGGACTTCTCCCTTTCCCTGAGAAACATGCAGGCCGCTGTTCCCTGTGCGCTCTCTTACTTGTTACAGCGACTGCAGTTACACACTTTGAACTGTGGAAAGGCACGGAGTTTCTTAGGATTTCCCCAGGCGCTTTGTTTTCCCTGGGCCAAAAGGAGCCTTCACAATAGCTTAACGCTAACACTGCATCCTCCTTCCACTTCCAGACCACGGCTACCGCAAGGCAGGTCTCCGCGGGAAAACTTCCCTTCGCGAAGGGCAGATTGGCCGAGCTCATTGCAAGAGAGCGAAACCAAATGACGCTTTTCTCATTCTAACTGCTTTCGTCGAGGACTGGATGAAGTCCGAGTGTTCTTTTTCTCACTGAGATACACAAAATCTGATGTTGCCTCTGAGCTCTGTTCTTGGCAAATTCGTGAAACTGACATACATTCATGTGGGGAAACACATGGCTTTGCTAGGATTTCTCTTAGCCCTGGGTTTTCTCTGGGCCTCACGTCAGGGCAACACTGCATAGGATATACTCTGTCTGGAGAGAGTTTCCTGCTTTGTAGTTTGGGGTAGAAAACCCTGCTTTTGCAAGTGCCAATTGACCTGATTCAGATAGAAAAGAGAATAGAAAAAGGCTTTTTCTCCCTGGGTCCTTTCACAATCTCTAAAAGCTAAAACTCTACAGTTGCTCCTCTGGAAGGATAAATGCACTGCAATGTAGTTTTTCAGAAGAAGCCTTGAGTTTGCGAGAGCATAGGAGGAATTCATTGCAGGAAAGAGGAAGGCCAAAAAGTTTCTCTCCTTATGCCTGCCTTGCTCAGAGGAGTGGATGAAGTCAGGGACTTCTCCCTTTCCCTGAGAAACATGCAGGCCGCTGTTCCCTGTGCGCTCTCTTACTTGTTACAGCGACTGCAGTTACACACTTTGAACTGTGGAAAGGCACCGGAGTTTCTTAGGATTTCCCCAGGCGCTTTGTTTTCCCTGGGCCAAAAGGAGCCTTCACAATAGCTTAACGCTAACACTGCATACTCCTTCCACTTCCAGACCACGGCTACCGCAAGGCAGTTCTCCGCGGGAAAACTTCCCTTCGCGAAGGGCATATTGGCCGAGCTCGTTGCAGGAAAGCGAAACCAAATGACGCTTTTCTCATTCTAACTGCTTTCGTCCGAGGACTGGATGAAGTCCGAGTGTTCTTTTTCTCACTGAGATACACAGAATCTGATGTTGCCTCTGAGCTCTGTTCTTGGCAAATACGTGAAACTGACATACATTCATGTGGGGAAAGACATGGCTGTGCTAGGATTTCTCTTAGCACTGGGTTTTCTCTGGGCCTCACGTCAGGGCAACACTGCATAGGATTTACTCTGTCTGGAGAGAGTTTCCTGCTTTGTAGTTTGGGCTAGAAAACCCTGCTTTTGCAAGTGCAATTGACCAGATTCAGGTAGAAAAGAGAATAGAAAAAGGCCTTTTCTCCCTGGGTCCTTTCACAATCTCTAAAAGCTAAAACTCTATAGTTGCTCCTCTGGAAGGATAAATGCACTGCAATGTAGTTTTTCAGAAGAAGCCTTGAGTTTGCGAGAGCATAGGAGGAATTCATTGCAGGAAAGAGGAAGGCCAAAAAGTTTCTCTCCTTATGCCTGCCTTGCTCAGAGGAGTGGATGAAGTCAGGGACTTCTCCCTTTCCCTGAGAAACATGCAGGCCGCTGTTCCCTGTGCGCTCTCTTACTTGTTACAGCGACTGCAGTTACACACTTTGAACTGTGGAAAGGCACCGGAGTTTCTTAGGATTTCCCCAGGCGCTTTGTTTTCCCTGGGCCAAAAGGAGCCTTCACAATAGCTTAACGCTAACACTGCATCCTCCTTCCACTTCCAGACCACGGCTACCGCAAGGCAGTTCTCCGCGGGAAAACTTCCCTTCGCGAAGGGCAGATTGGCCGAGCTCGTTGCAGGAAAGCGAAACCAAATGACGCTTTTCTCATTCTAACTGCTTTCGTCCGAGGACTGGATGAAGTCCGAGTGTTCTTTTTCTCACTGAGATACACAGAATCTGATGTTGCCTCTGAGCTCTGTTCTTGGCAAATACGTGAAACTGACATACATTCATGTGGGAAAGACATGGCTGTGCTAGGATTTCTCTTAGCACTGGGTTTTCTCTGGGCCTCACGTCAGGGCAACACTGCATAGGATTTACTCTGTCTGGAGAGAGTTTCCTGCTTTGTAGTTTGGGCTAGAAAACCCTGCTTTTGCAAGTGCAATTGACCAGATTCAGGTAGAAAAGAGAATAGAAAAAGGCCTTTTCTCCCTGGGTCCTTTCACAGTCTCTAAAAGCTAAAACTCTATAGTTGCTCCTCTGGAAGGATAAATGCACTGCAATGTAGTTTTTCAGAAGAAGCCTTGAGTTTGCGAGAGCATAGGAGGAATTCATTGCAGGAAAGAGGAAGGCCAAAAAGTTTCTCTCCTTATGCCTGCCTTGCTCAGAGGAGTGGATGAAGTCAGGGACTTCTCCCTTTCCCTGAGAAACATGCAGGCCGCTGTTCCCTGTGCGCTCTCTTACCTGTTACAGCGACTGCAGTTACACACTTTGAACTGTGGAAAGGCACCGGAGTTTCTTAGGATTTCCCCAGGCGCTTTGTTTTCCCTGGGCCAAAAGGAGCCTTCACAATAGCTTAACGCTAACACTGCATCCTCCTTCCACTTCCAGACCACGGCTACCGCAAGGCAGTTCTCCGCGGGAAAACTTCCCTTCGCGAAGGGCAGATTGGCCGAGCTCGTTGCAGGAAAGCGAAACCAAATGACGCTTTTCTCATTCTAACTGCTTTCGTCCGAGGACTGGATGAAGTCCGAGTGTTCTTTTTCTCACTGAGATACACAGAATCTGATGTTGCCTCTGAGCTCTGTTCTTGGCAAATACGTGAAACTGACATACATTCATGTGGGAAAGACATGGCTGTGCTAGGATTTCTCTTAGCACTGGGTTTTCTCTGGGCCTCACGTCAGGGCAACACTGCATAGGATTTACTCTGTCTGGAGAGAGTTTCCTGCTTTGTAGTTTGGGCTAGAAAACCCTGCTTTTGCAAGTGCAATTGACCAGATTCAGGTAGAAAAGAGAATAGAAAAAGGCCTTTTCTCCCTGGGTCCTTTCACAATCTCTAAAAGCTAAAACTCTATAGTTGCTCCTCTGGAAGGATAAATGCACTGCAATGTAGTTTTTCAGAAGAAGCCTTGAGTTTGCGAGAGCATAGGAGGAATTCATTGCAGGAAAGAGGAAGGCCAAAAAGTTTCTCTCCTTATGCCTGCCTTGCTCAGAGGAGTGGATGAAGTCAGGGACTTCTCCCTTTCCCTGAGAAACATGCAGGCCGCTGTTCCCTGTGCGCTCTCTTACTTGTTACAGCGACTGCAGTTACACACTTTGAACTGTGGAAAGGCACGGAGTTTCTTAGGATTTCCCCAGGCGCTTTGTTTTCCCTGGGCCAAAAGGAGCCTTCACAATAGCTTAACGCTAACACTGCATCCTCCTTCCACTTCCAGACCACGGCTACCGCAAGGCAGGTCTCCGCGGGAAAACTTCCCTTCGCGAAGGGCAGATTGGCCGAGCTCGTTGCAGGAAAGCGAAACCAAATGACGCTTTTCTCATTCTAACTGCTTTCGTCCGAGGACTGGATGAAGTCCGAGTGTTCTTTTTCTCACTGAGATACACAGAATCTGATGTTGCCTCTGAGCTCTGTTCTTGGCAAATACGTGAAACTGACATACATTCATGTGGGAAAGACATGGCTGTGCTAGGATTTCTCTTAGCACTGGGTTTTCTCTGGGCCTCACGTCAGGGCAACACTGCATAGGATTTACTCTGTCTGGAGAGAGTTTCCTGCTTTGTAGTTTGGGCTAGAAAACCCTGCTTTTGCAAGTGCAATTGACCAGATTCAGGTAGAAAAGAGAATAGAAAAAGGCCTTTTCTCCCTGGGTCCTTTCACAATCTCTAAAAGCTAAAACTCTATAGTTGCTCCTCTGGAAGGATAAATGCACTGCAATGTAGTTTTTCAGAAGAAGCCTTGAGTTTGCGAGAGCATAGGAGGAATTCATTGCAGGAAAGAGGAAGGCCAAAAAGTTTCTCTCCTTATGCCTGCCTTGCTCAGAGGAGTGGATGAAGTCAGGGACTTCTCCCTTTCCCTGAGAAACATGCAGGCCGCTGTTCCCTGTGCGCTCTCTTACTTGTTACAGCGACTGCAGTTACACACTTTGAACTGTGGAAAGGCACCGGAGTTTCTTAGGATTTCCCCAGGCGCTTTGTTTTCCCTGGGCCAAAAGGAGCCTTCACAATAGCTTAACGCTAACACTGCATCCTCCTTCCACTTCCAGACCACGGCTACCGCAAGGCAGTTCTCCGCGGGAAAACTTCCCTTCGCGAAGGGCAGATTGGCCGAGCTCGTTGCAGGAAAGCGAAACCAAATGACGCTTTTCTCATTCTAACTGCTTTCGTCCGAGGACTGGATGAAGTCCGAGTGTTCTTTTTCTCACTGAGATACACAGAATCTGATGTTGCCTCTGAGCTCTGTTCTTGGCAAATACGTGAAACTGACATACATTCATGTGGGAAAGACATGGCTGTGCTAGGATTTCTCTTAGCACTGGGTTTTCTCTGGGCCTCACGTCAGGGCAACACTGCATAGGATTTACTCTGTCTGGAGAGAGTTTCCTGCTTTGTAGTTTGGGCTAGAAAACCCTGCTTTTGCAAGTGCAATTGACCAGATTCAGGTAGAAAAGAGAATAGAAAAAGGCCTTTTCTCCCTGGGTCCTTTCACAATCTCTAAAAGCTAAAACTCTATAGTTGCTCCTCTGGAAGGATAAATGCACTGCAATGTAGTTTTTCAGAAGAAGCCTTGAGTTTGCGAGAGCATAGGAGGAATTCATTGCAGGAAAGAGGAAGGCCAAAAAGTTTCTCTCCTTATGCCTGCCTTGCTCAGAGGAGTGGATGAAGTCAGGGACTTCTCCCTTTCCCTGAGAAACATGCAGGCCGCTGTTCCCTGTGCGCTCTCTTACTTGTTACAGCGACTGCAGTTACACACTTTGAACTGTGGAAAGGCACGGAGTTTCTTAGGATTTCCCCAGGCGCTTTGTTTTCCCTGGGCCAAAAGGAGCCTTCACAATAGCTTAACGCTAACACTGCATCCTCCTTCCACTTCCAGACCACGGCTACCGCAAGGCAGGTCTCCGCGGGAAAACTTCCCTTCGCGAAGGGCAGATTGGCCGAGCTCATTGCAAGAGAGCGAAACCAAATGACGCTTTTCTCATTCTAACTGCTTTCGTCGAGGACTGGATGAAGTCCGAGTGTTCTTTTTCTCACTGAGATACACAAAATCTGATGTTGCCTCTGAGCTCTGTTCTTGGCAAATTCGTGAAACTGACATACATTCATGTGGGGAAACACATGGCTTTGCTAGGATTTCTCTTAGCCCTGGGTTTTCTCTGGGCCTCACGTCAGGGCAACACTGCATAGGATATACTCTGTCTGGAGAGAGTTTCCTGCTTTGTAGTTTGGGGTAGAAAACCCTGCTTTTGCAAGTGCCAATTGACCTGATTCAGATAGAAAAGAGAATAGAAAAAGGCTTTTTCTCCCTGGGTCCTTTCACAATCTCTAAAAGCTAAAACTCTACAGTTGCTCCTCTGGAAGGATAAATGCACTGCAATGTAGTTTTTCAGAAGAAGCCTTGAGTTTGCGAGAGCATAGGAGGAATTCATTGCAGGAAAGAGGAAGGCCAAAAAGTTTCTCTCCTAATGCCTGCCTTGCTCAGAGGAGTGGATGAAGTCAGGGACTTCTCCCTTTCCCTGAGAAACATGCAGGCCGCTGTTCCCTGTGCGCTCTCTTACTTGTTAAAGCGACTGCAGTTACACACTTTGAACTGTGGAAAGGCACCGGAGTTTCTTAGGATTTCCCCAGGCGCTTTGTTTTCCCTGGGCCAAAAGGAGCCTTCACAATACCTTAACGCTAACACTGCATCCTCCTTCCACTTCCAGACCACGGCTACCGCAAGGCAGTTCTCCGCGGGAAAACTTCCCTTCGCGAAGGGCAGATTGGCCGAGCTCGTTGCAGGAAAGCGAAACCAAATGACGCTTTTCTCATTCTAACTGCTTTCGTCCGAGGACTGGATGAAGTCCGAGTGTTCTTTTTCTCACTGAGATACACAGAATCTGATGTTGCCTCTGAGCTCTGTTCTTGGCAAATACGTGAAACTGACATACATTCATGTGGGGAAAGACATGGCTGTGCTAGGATTTCTCTTAGCACTGGGTTTTCTCTGGGCCTCACGTCAGGGCAACACTGCATAGGATTTACTCTGTCTGGAGAGAGTTTCCTGCTTTGTAGTTTGGGCTAGAAAACCCTGCTTTTGCAAGTGCAATTGACCAGATTCAGGTAGAAAAGAGAATAGAAAAAGGCCTTTTCTCCCTGGGTCCTTTCACAATCTCTAAAAGCTAAAACTCTATAGTTGCTCCTCTGGAAGGATAAATGCACTGCAATGTAGTTTTTCAGAAGAAGCCTTGAGTTTGCGAGAGCATAGGAGGAATTCATTGCAGGAAAGAGGAAGGCCAAAAAGTTTCTCTCCTTATGCCTGCCTTGCTCAGAGGAGTGGATGAAGTCAGGGACTTCTCCCTTTCCCTGAGAAACATGCAGGCCGCTGTTCCCTGTGCGCTCTCTTACTTGTTACAGCGACTGCAGTTACACACTTTGAACTGTGGAAAGGCACCGGAGTTTCTTAGGATTTCCCCAGGCGCTTTGTTTTCCCTGGGCCAAAAGGAGCCTTCACAATAGCTTAACGCTAACACTGCATCCTCCTTCCACTTCCAGACCACGGCTACCGCAAGGCAGTTCTCCGCGGGAAAACTTCCCTTCGCGAAGGGCAGATTGGCCGAGCTCGTTGCAGGAAAGCGAAACCAAATGACGCTTTTCTCATTCTAACTGCTTTCGTCCGAGGACTGGATGAAGTCCGAGTGTTCTTTTTCTCACTGAGATACACAGAATCTGATGTTGCCTCTGAGCTCTGTTCTTGGCAAATACGTGAAACTGACATACATTCATGTGGGAAAGACATGGCTGTGCTAGGATTTCTCTTAGCACTGGGTTTTCTCTGGGCCTCACGTCAGGGCAACACTGCATAGGATTTACTCTGTCTGGAGAGAGTTTCCTGCTTTGTAGTTTGGGCTAGAAAACCCTGCTTTTGCAAGTGCAATTGACCAGATTCAGGTAGAAAAGAGAATAGAAAAAGGCCTTTTCTCCCTGGGTCCTTTCACAATCTCTAAAAGCTAAAACTCTATAGTTGCTCCTCTGGAAGGATAAATGCACTGCAATGTAGTTTTTCAGAAGAAGACTTGAGTTTGCGAGAGCATAGGAGGAATTCATTGCAGGAAAGAGGAAGGCCAAAAAGTTTCTCTCCTTATGCCTGCCTTGCTCAGAGGAGTGGATGAAGTCAGGGACTTCTCCCTTTCCCTGAGAAACATGCAGGCCGCTGTTCCCTGTGCGCTCTCTTACTTGTTACAGCGACTGCAGTTACACACTTTGAACTGTGGAAAGGCACCGGAGTTTCTTAGGATTTCCCCAGGCGCTTTGTTTTCCCTGGGCCAAAAGGAGCCTTCACAATAGCTTAACGCTAACACTGCATCCTCCTTCCACTTCCAGACCACGGCTACCGCAAGGCAGTTCTCCGCGGGAAAACTTCCCTTCGCGAAGGGCAGATTGGCCGAGCTCGTTGCAGGAAAGCGAAACCAAATGACGCTTTTCTCATTCTAACTGCTTTCGTCCGAGGACTGGATGAAGTCCGAGTGTTCTTTTTCTCACTGAGATACACAGAATCTGATGTTGCCTCTGAGCTCTGTTCTTGGCAAATACGTGAAACTGACATACATTCATGTGGGGAAAGACATGGCTGTGCTAGGATTTCTCTTAGCACTGGGTTTTCTCTGGGCCTCACGTCAGGGCAACACTGCATAGGATTTACTCTGTCTGGAGAGAGTTTCCTGCTTTGTAGTTTGGGCTAGAAAACCCTGCTTTTGCAAGTGCAATTGACCAGATTCAGGTAGAAAAGAGAATAGAAAAAGGCCTTTTCTCCCTGGGTCCTTTCACAATCTCTAAAAGCTAAAACTCTATAGTTGCTCCTCTGGAAGGATAAATGCACTGCAATGTAGTTTTTCAGAAGAAGCCTTGAGTTTGCGAGAGCATAGGAGGAATTCATTGCAGGAAAGAGGAAGGCCAAAAAGTTTCTCTCCTTATGCCTGCCTTGCTCAGAGGAGTGGATGAAGTCAGGGACTTCTCCCTTTCCCTGAGAAACATGCAGGCCGCTGTTCCCTGTGCGCTCTCTTACTTGTTACAGCGACTGCAGTTACACACTTTGAACTGTGGAAAGGCACCGGAGTTTCTTAGGATTTCCCCAGGCGCTTTGTTTTCCCTGGGCCAAAAGGAGCCTTCACAATAGCTTAACGCTAACACTGCATCCTCCTTCCACTTCCAGACCACGGCTACCGCAAGGCAGTTCTCCGCGGGAAAACTTCCCTTCGCGAAGGGCAGATTGGCCGAGCTCGTTGCAGGAAAGCGAAACCAAATGACGCTTTTCTCATTCTAACTGCTTTCGTCCGAGGACTGGATGAAGTCCGAGTGTTCTTTTTCTCACTGAGATACACAGAATCTGATGTTGCCTCTGAGCTCTGTTCTTGGCAAATACGTGAAACTGACATACATTCATGTGGGGAAAGACATGGCTGTGCTAGGATTTCTCTTAGCACTGGGTTTTCTCTGGGCCTCACGTCAGGGCAACACTGCATAGGATTTACTCTGTCTGGAGAGAGTTTCCTGCTTTGTAGTTTGGGCTAGAAAACCCTGCTTTTGCAAGTGCAATTGACCAGATTCAGGTAGAAAAGAGAATAGAAAAAGGCCTTTTCTCCCTGGGTCCTTTCACAATCTCTAAAAGCTAAAACTCTATAGTTGCTCCTCTGGAAGGATAAATGCACTGCAATGTAGTTTTTCAGAAGAAGCCTTGAGTTTGCGAGAGCATAGGAGGAATTCATTGCAGGAAAGAGGAAGGCCAAAAAGTTTCTCTCCTTATGCCTGCCTTGCTCAGAGGAGTGGATGAAGTCAGGGACTTCTCCCTTTCCCTGAGAAACATGCAGGCCGCTGTTCCCTGTGCGCTCTCTTACTTGTTACAGCGACTGCAGTTACACACTTTGAACTGTGGAAAGGCACCGGAGTTTCTTAGGATTTCCCCAGGCGCTTTGTTTTCCCTGGGCCAAAAGGAGCCTTCACAATAGCTTAACGCTAACACTGCATCCTCCTTCCACTTCCAGACCACGGCTACCGCAAGGCAGTTCTCCGCGGGAAAACTTCCCTTCGCGAAGGGCAGATTGGCCGAGCTCGTTGCAGGAAAGCGAAACCAAATGACGCTTTTCTCATTCTAACTGCTTTCGTCCGAGGACTGGATGAAGTCCGAGTGTTCTTTTTCTCACTGAGATACACAGAATCTGATGTTGCCTCTGAGCTCTGTTCTTGGCAAATACGTGAAACTGACATACATTCATGTGGGAAAGACATGGCTGTGCTAGGATTTCTCTTAGCACTGGGTTTTCTCTGGGCCTCACGTCAGGGCAACACTGCATAGGATTTACTCTGTCTGGAGAGAGTTTCCTGCTTTGTAGTTTGGGCTAGAAAACCCTGCTTTTGCAAGTGCAATTGACCAGATTCAGGTAGAAAAGAGAATAGAAAAAGGCCTTTTCTCCCTGGGTCCTTTCACAATCTCTAAAAGCTAAAACTCTATAGTTGCTCCTCTGGAAGGATAAATGCACTGCAATGTAGTTTTTCAGAAGAAGCCTTGAGTTTGCGAGAGCATAGGAGGAATTCATTGCAGGAAAGAGGAAGGCCAAAAAGTTTCTCTCCTTATGCCTGCCTTGCTCAGAGGAGTGGATGAAGTCAGGGACTTCTCCCTTTCCCTGAGAAACATGCAGGCCGCTGTTCCCTGTGCGCTCTCTTACTTGTTACAGCGACTGCAGTTACACACTTTGAACTGTGGAAAGGCACCGGAGTTTCTTAGGATTTCCCCAGGCGCTTTGTTTTCCCTGGGCCAAAAGGAGCCTTCACAATAGCTTAACGCTAACACTGCATCCTCCTTCCACTTCCAGACCACGGCTACCGCAAGGCAGTTCTCCGCGGGAAAACTTCCCTTCGCGAAGGGCAGATTGGCCGAGCTCGTTGCAGGAAAGCGAAACCAAATGACGCTTTTCTCATTCTAACTGCTTTCGTCCGAGGACTGGATGAAGTCCGAGTGTTCTTTTTCTCACTGAGATACACAGAATCTGATGTTGCCTCTGAGCTCTGTTCTTGGCAAATACGTGAAACTGACATACATTCATGTGGGGAAAGACATGGCTGTGCTAGGATTTCTCTTAGCACTGGGTTTTCTCTGGGCCTCACGTCAGGGCAACACTGCATAGGATTTACTCTGTCTGGAGAGAGTTTCCTGCTTTGTAGTTTGGGCTAGAAAACCCTGCTTTTGCAAGTGCAATTGACCAGATTCAGGTAGAAAAGAGAATAGAAAAAGGCCTTTTCTCCCTGGGTCCTTTCACAATCTCTAAAAGCTAAAACTCTATAGTTGCTCCTCTGGAAGGATAAATGCACTGCAATGTAGTTTTTCAGAAGAAGCCTTGAGTTTGCGAGAGCATAGGAGGAATTCATTGCAGGAAAGAGGAAGGCCAAAAAGTTTCTCTCCTTATGCCTGCCTTGCTCAGAGGAGTGGATGAAGTCAGGGACTTCTCCCTTTCCCTGAGAAACATGCAGGCCGCTGTTCCCTGTGCGCTCTCTTACTTGTTACAGCGACTGCAGTTACACACTTTGAACTGTGGAAAGGCACCGGAGTTTCTTAGGATTTCCCCAGGCGCTTTGTTTTCCCTGGGCCAAAAGGAGCCTTCACAATAGCTTAACGCTAACACTGCATCCTCCTTCCACTTCCAGACCACGGCTACCGCAAGGCAGTTCTCCGCGGGAAAACTTCCCTTCGCGAAGGGCAGATTGGCCGAGCTCGTTGCAGGAAAGCGAAACCAAATGACGCTTTTCTCATTCTAACTGCTTTCGTCCGAGGACTGGATGAAGTCCGAGTGTTCTTTTTCTCACTGAGATACACAGAATCTGATGTTGCCTCTGAGCTCTGTTCTTGGCAAATACGTGAAACTGACATACATTCATGTGGGAAAGACATGGCTGTGCTAGGATTTCTCTTAGCACTGGGTTTTCTCTGGGCCTCACGTCAGGGCAACACTGCATAGGATTTACTCTGTCTGGAGAGAGTTTCCTGCTTTGTAGTTTGGGCTAGAAAACCCTGCTTTTGCAAGTGCAATTGACCAGATTCAGGTAGAAAAGAGAATAGAAAAAGGCCTTTTCTCCCTGGGTCCTTTCACAATCTCTAAAAGCTAAAACTCTATAGTTGCTCCTCTGGAAGGATAAATGCACTGCAATGTAGTTTTTCAGAAGAAGCCTTGAGTTTGCGAGAGCATAGGAGGAATTCATTGCAGGAAAGAGGAAGGCCAAAAAGTTTCTCTCCTTATGCCTGCCTTGCTCAGAGGAGTGGATGAAGTCAGGGACTTCTCCCTTTCCCTGAGAAACATGCAGGCCGCTGTTCCCTGTGCGCTCTCTTACTTGTTACAGCGACTGCAGTTACACACTTTGAACTGTGGAAAGGCACCGGAGTTTCTTAGGATTTCCCCAGGCGCTTTGTTTTCCCTGGGCCAAAAGGAGCCTTCACAATAGCTTAACGCTAACACTGCATCCTCCTTCCACTTCCAGACCACGGCTACCGCAAGGCAGTTCTCCGCGGGAAAACTTCCCTTCGCGAAGGGCAGATTGGCCGAGCTCGTTGCAGGAAAGCGAAACCAAATGACGCTTTTCTCATTCTAACTGCTTTCGTCCGAGGACTGGATGAAGTCCGAGTGTTCTTTTTCTCACTGAGATACACAGAATCTGATGTTGCCTCTGAGCTCTGTTCTTGGCAAATACGTGAAACTGACATACATTCATGTGGGGAAAGACATGGCTGTGCTAGGATTTCTCTTAGCACTGGGTTTTCTCTGGGCCTCACGTCAGGGCAACACTGCATAGGATTTACTCTGTCTGGAGAGAGTTTCCTGCTTTGTAGTTTGGGCTAGAAAACCCTGCTTTTGCAAGTGCAATTGACCAGATTCAGGTAGAAAAGAGAATAGAAAAAGGCCTTTTCTCCCTGGGTCCTTTCACAATCTCTAAAAGCTAAAACTCTATAGTTGCTCCTCTGGAAGGATAAATGCACTGCAATGTAGTTTTTCAGAAGAAGCCTTGAGTTTGCGAGAGCATAGGAGGAATTCATTGCAGGAAAGAGGAAGGCCAAAAAGTTTCTCTCCTTATGCCTGCCTTGCTCAGAGGAGTGGATGAAGTCAGGGACTTCTCCCTTTCCCTGAGAAACATGCAGGCCGCTGTTCCCTGTGCGCTCTCTTACTTGTTAAAGCGACTGCAGTTACACACTTTGAACTGTGGAAAGGCACCGGAGTTTCTTAGGATTTCCCCAGGCGCTTTGTTTTCCCTGGGCCAAAAGGAGCCTTCACAATAGCTTAACGCTAACACTGCATCCTCCTTCCCCTTCCAGACCACGGCTACCGCAAGGCAGTTCTCCGCGGGAAAACTTCCCTTCGCGAAGGGCAGATTGGCCGAGCTCGTTGCAGGAAAGCGAAACCAAATGACGCTTTTCTCATTCTAACTGCTTTCGTCCGAGGACTGGATGAAGTCCGAGTGTTCTTTTTCTCACTGAGATACACAGAATCTGATGTTGCCTCTGAGCTCTGTTCTTGGCAAATACGTGAAACTGACATACATTCATGTGGGGAAAGACATGGCTGTGCTAGGATTTCTCTTAGCACTGGGTTTTCTCTGGGCCTCACGTCAGGGCAACACTGCATAGGATTTACTCTGTCTGGAGAGAGTTTCCTGCTTTGTAGTTTGGGCTAGAAAACCCTGCTTTTGCAAGTGCAATTGACCAGATTCAGGTAGAAAAGAGAATAGAAAAAGGCCTTTTCTCCCTGGGTCCTTTCACAATCTCTAAAAGCTAAAACTCTATAGTTGCTCCTCTGGAAGGATAAATGCACTGCAATGTAGTTTTTCAGAAGAAGCCTTGAGTTTGCGAGAGCATAGGAGGAATTCATTGCAGGAAAGAGGAAGGCCAAAAAGTTTCTCTCCTTATGCCTGCCTTGCTCAGAGGAGTGGATGAAGTCAGGGACTTCTCCCTTTCCCTGAGAAACATGCAGGCCGCTGTTCCCTGTGCGCTCTCTTACTTGTTACAGCGACTGCAGTTACACACTTTGAACTGTGGAAAGGCACCGGAGTTTCTTAGGATTTCCCCAGGCGCTTTGTTTTCCCTGGGCCAAAAGGAGCCTTCACAATAGCTTAACGCTAACACTGCATCCTCCTTCCACTTCCAGACCACGGCTACCGCAAGGCAGTTCTCCGCGGGAAAACTTCCCTTCGCGAAGGGCAGATTGGCCGAGCTCGTTGCAGGAAAGCGAAACCAAATGACGCTTTTCTCATTCTAACTGCTTTCGTCCGAGGACTGGATGAAGTCCGAGTGTTCTTTTTCTCACTGAGATACACAGAATCTGATGTTGCCTCTGAGCTCTGTTCTTGGCAAATACGTGAAACTGACATACATTCATGTGGGGAAAGACATGGCTGTGCTAGGATTTCTCTTAGCACTGGGTTTTCTCTGGGCCTCACGTCAGGGCAACACTGCATAGGATTTACTCTGTCTGGAGAGAGTTTCCTGCTTTGTAGTTTGGGCTAGAAAACCCTGCTTTTGCAAGTGCAATTGACCAGATTCAGGTAGAAAAGAGAATAGAAAAAGGCCTTTTCTCCCTGGGTCCTTTCACAATCTCTAAAAGCTAAAACTCTATAGTTGCTCCTCTGGAAGGATAAATGCACTGCAATGTAGTTTTTCAGAAGAAGCCTTGAGTTTGCGAGAGCATAGGAGGAATTCATTGCAGGAAAGAGGAAGGCCAAAAAGTTTCTCTCCTTATGCCTGCCTTGCTCAGAGGAGTGGATGAAGTCAGGGACTTCTCCCTTTCCCTGAGAAACATGCAGGCCGCTGTTCCCTGTGCGCTCTCTTACTTGTTACAGCGACTGCAGTTACACACTTTGAACTGTGGAAAGGCACCGGAGTTTCTTAGGATTTCCCCAGGCGCTTTGTTTTCCCTGGGCCAAAAGGAGCCTTCACAATAGCTTAACGCTAACACTGCATCCTCCTTCCACTTCCAGACCACGGCTACCGCAAGGCAGTTCTCCGCGGGAAAACTTCCCTTCGCGAAGGGCAGATTGGCCGAGCTCGTTGCAGGAAAGCGAAACCAAATGACGCTTTTCTCATTCTAACTGCTTTCGTCCGAGGACTGGATGAAGTCCGAGTGTTCTTTTTCTCACTGAGATACACAGAATCTGATGTTGCCTCTGAGCTCTGTTCTTGGCAAATACGTGAAACTGACATACATTCATGTGGGAAAGACATGGCTGTGCTAGGATTTCTCTTAGCACTGGGTTTTCTCTGGGCCTCACGTCAGGGCAACACTGCATAGGATTTACTCTGTCTGGAGAGAGTTTCCTGCTTTGTAGTTTGGGCTAGAAAACCCTGCTTTTGCAAGTGCAATTGACCAGATTCAGGTAGAAAAGAGAATAGAAAAAGGCCTTTTCTCCCTGGGTCCTTTCACAATCTCTAAAAGCTAAAACTCTATAGTTGCTCCTCTGGAAGGATAAATGCACTGCAATGTAGTTT
Source organism: Elephas maximus indicus (assembly GCF_024166365.1). Lineage (NCBI taxonomy): Eukaryota > Metazoa > Chordata > Mammalia > Proboscidea > Elephantidae > Elephas > Elephas maximus. Next base: position 36,718,456 of record NC_064819.1, read on the forward strand.
TTCAGAAGAAGCCTTGAGTTTGCGAGAGCATAGGAGGAATTCATTGCAGGAAAGAGGAAGGCCAAAAAGTTTCTCTCCTTATGCCTGCCTTGCTCAGAGGAGTGGATGAAGTCAGGGACTTCTCCCTTTCCCTGAGAAACATGCAGGCCGCTGTTCCCTGTGCGCTCTCTTACTTGTTACAGCGACTGCAGTTACACACTTTGAACTGTGGAAAGGCACCGGAGTTTCTTAGGATTTCCCCAGGCGCTTTGTTTTCCCTGGGCCAAAAGGAGCCTTCACAATAGCTTAACGCTAACACTGCATCCTCCTTCCACTTCCAGACCACGGCTACCGCAAGGCAGTTCTCCGCGGGAAAACTTCCCTTCGCGAAGGGCAGATTGGCCGAGCTCGTTGCAGGAAAGCGAAACCAAATGACGCTTTTCTCATTCTAACTGCTTTCGTCCGAGGACTGGATGAAGTCCGAGTGTTCTTTTTCTCACTGAGATACACAGAATCTGATGTTGCCTCTGAGCTCTGTTCTTGGCAAATACGTGAAACTGACATACATTCATGTGGGGAAAGACATGGCTGTGCTAGGATTTCTCTTAGCACTGGGTTTTCTCTGGGCCTCACGTCAGGGCAACACTGCATAGGATTTACTCTGTCTGGAGAGAGTTTCCTGCTTTGTAGTTTGGGCTAGAAAACCCTGCTTTTGCAAGTGCAATTGACCAGATTCAGGTAGAAAAGAGAATAGAAAAAGGCCTTTTCTCCCTGGGTCCTTTCACAATCTCTAAAAGCTAAAACTCTATAGTTGCTCCTCTGGAAGGATAAATGCACTGCAATGTAGTTTTTCAGAAGAAGCCTTGAGTTTGCGAGAGCATAGGAGGAATTCATTGCAGGAAAGAGGAAGGCCAAAAAGTTTCTCTCCTTATGCCTGCCTTGCTCAGAGGAGTGGATGAAGTCAGGGACTTCTCCCTTTCCCTGAGAAACATGCAGGCCGCTGTTCCCTGTGCGCTCTCTTACTTGTTACAGCGACTGCAGTTACACACTTTGAACTGTGGAAAGGCACCGGAGTTTCTTAGGATTTCCCCAGGCGCTTTGTTTTCCCTGGGCCAAAAGGAGCCTTCACAATAGCTTAACGCTAACACTGCATCCTCCTTCCACTTCCAGACCACGGCTACCGCAAGGCAGTTCTCCGCGGGAAAACTTCCCTTCGCGAAGGGCAGATTGGCCGAGCTCGTTGCAGGAAAGCGAAACCAAATGACGCTTTTCTCATTCTAACTGCTTTCGTCCGAGGACTGGATGAAGTCCGAGTGTTCTTTTTCTCACTGAGATACACAGAATCTGATGTTGCCTCTGAGCTCTGTTCTTGGCAAATACGTGAAACTGACATACATTCATGTGGGAAAGACATGGCTGTGCTAGGATTTCTCTTAGCACTGGGTTTTCTCTGGGCCTCACGTCAGGGCAACACTGCATAGGATTTACTCTGTCTGGAGAGAGTTTCCTGCTTTGTAGTTTGGGCTAGAAAACCCTGCTTTTGCAAGTGCAATTGACCAGATTCAGGTAGAAAAGAGAATAGAAAAAGGCCTTTTCTCCCTGGGTCCTTTCACAATCTCTAAAAGCTAAAACTCTATAGTTGCTCCTCTGGAAGGATAAATGCACTGCAATGTAGTTTTTCAGAAGAAGCCTTGAGTTTGCGAGAGCATAGGAGGAATTCATTGCAGGAAAGAGGAAGGCCAAAAAGTTTCTCTCCTTATGCCTGCCTTGCTCAGAGGAGTGGATGAAGTCAGGGACTTCTCCCTTTCCCTGAGAAACATGCAGGCCGCTGTTCCCTGTGCGCTCTCTTACTTGTTACAGCGACTGCAGTTACACACTTTGAACTGTGGAAAGGCACCGGAGTTTCTTAGGATTTCCCCAGGCGCTTTGTTTTCCCTGGGCCAAAAGGAGCCTTCACAATAGCTTAACGCTAACACTGCATCCTCCTTCCACTTCCAGACCACGGCTACCGCAAGGCAGTTCTCCGCGGGAAAACTTCCCTTCGCGAAGGGCAGATTGGCCGAGCTCGTTGCAGGAAAGCGAAACCAAATGACGCTTTTCTCATTCTAACTGCTTTCGTCCGAGGACTGGATGAAGTCCGAGTGTTCTTTTTCTCACTGAGATACACAGAATCTGATGTTGCCTCTGAGCTCTGTTCTTGGCAAATACGTGAAACTGACATACATTCATGTGGGGAAAGACATGGCTGTGCTAGGATTTCTCTTAGCACTGGGTTTTCTCTGGGCCTCACGTCAGGGCAACACTGCATAGGATTTACTCTGTCTGGAGAGAGTTTCCTGCTTTGTAGTTTGGGCTAGAAAACCCTGCTTTTGCAAGTGCAATTGACCAGATTCAGGTAGAAAAGAGAATAGAAAAAGGCCTTTTCTCCCTGGGTCCTTTCACAATCTCTAAAAGCTAAAACTCTATAGTTGCTCCTCTGGAAGGATAAATGCACTGCAATGTAGTTTTTCAGAAGAAGCCTTGAGTTTGCGAGAGCATAGGAGGAATTCATTGCAGGAAAGAGGAAGGCCAAAAAGTTTCTCTCCTTATGCCTGCCTTGCTCAGAGGAGTGGATGAAGTCAGGGACTTCTCCCTTTCCCTGAGAAACATGCAGGCCGCTGTTCCCTGTGCGCTCTCTTACTTGTTAAAGCGACTGCAGTTACACACTTTGAACTGTGGAAAGGCACCGGAGTTTCTTAGGATTTCCCCAGGCGCTTTGTTTTCCCTGGGCCAAAAGGAGCCTTCACAATAGCTTAACGGTAACACTGCATCCTCCTTCCCCTTCCAGACCACGGCTACCGCAAGGCAGTTCTCCGCGGGAAAACTTCCCTTCGCGAAGGGCAGATTGGCCGAGCTCGTTGCAGGAAAGCGAAACCAAATGACGCTTTTCTCATTCTAACTGCTTTCGTCCGAGGACTGGATGAAGTCCGAGTGTTCTTTTTCTCACTGAGATACACAGAATCTGATGTTGCCTCTGAGCTCTGTTCTTGGCAAATACGTGAAACTGACATACATTCATGTGGGAAAGACATGGCTGTGCTAGGATTTCTCTTAGCACTGGGTTTTCTCTGGGCCTCACGTCAGGGCAACACTGCATAGGATTTACTCTGTCTGGAGAGAGTTTCCTGCTTTGTAGTTTGGGCTAGAAAACCCTGCTTTTGCAAGTGCAATTGACCAGATTCAGGTAGAAAAGAGAATAGAAAAAGGCCTTTTCTCCCTGGGTCCTTTCACAATCTCTAAAAGCTAAAACTCTATAGTTGCTCCTCTGGAAGGATAAATGCACTGCAATGTAGTTTTTCAGAAGAAGCCTTGAGTTTGCGAGAGCATAGGAGGAATTCATTGCAGGAAAGAGGAAGGCCAAAAAGTTTCTCTCCTTATGCCTGCCTTGCTCAGAGGAGTGGATGAAGTCAGGGACTTCTCCCTTTCCCTGAGAAACATGCAGGCCGCTGTTCCCTGTGCGCTCTCTTACTTGTTACAGCGACTGCAGTTACACACTTTGAACTGTGGAAAGGCACCGGAGTTTCTTAGGATTTCCCCAGGCGCTTTGTTTTCCCTGGGCCAAAAGGAGCCTTCACAATAGCTTAACGCTAACACTGCATCCTCCTTCCACTTCCAGACCACGGCTACCGCAAGGCAGTTCTCCGCGGGAAAACTTCCCTTCGCGAAGGGCAGATTGGCCGAGCTCGTTGCAGGAAAGCGAAACCAAATGACGCTTTTCTCATTCTAACTGCTTTCGTCCGAGGACTGGATGAAGTCCGAGTGTTCTTTTTCTCACTGAGATACACAGAATCTGATGTTGCCTCTGAGCTCTGTTCTTGGCAAATACGTGAAACTGACATACATTCATGTGGGGAAAGACATGGCTGTGCTAGGATTTCTCTTAGCACTGGGTTTTCTCTGGGCCTCACGTCAGGGCAACACTGCATAGGATTTACTCTGTCTGGAGAGAGTTTCCTGCTTTGTAGTTTGGGCTAGAAAACCCTGCTTTTGCAAGTGCAATTGACCAGATTCAGGTAGAAAAGAGAATAGAAAAAGGCCTTTTCTCCCTGGGTCCTTTCACAATCTCTAAAAGCTAAAACTCTATAGTTGCTCCTCTGGAAGGATAAATGCACTGCAATGTAGTTTTTCAGAAGAAGCCTTGAGTTTGCGAGAGCATAGGAGGAATTCATTGCAGGAAAGAGGAAGGCCAAAAAGTTTCTCTCCTTATGCCTGCCTTGCTCAGAGGAGTGGATGAAGTCAGGGACTTCTCCCTTTCCCTGAGAAACATGCAGGCCGCTGTTCCCTGTGCGCTCTCTTACTTGTTACAGCGACTGCAGTTACACACTTTGAACTGTGGAAAGGCACCGGAGTTTCTTAGGATTTCCCCAGGCGCTTTGTTTTCCCTGGGCCAAAAGGAGCCTTCACAATAGCTTAACGCTAACACTGCATCCTCCTTCCACTTCCAGACCACGGCTACCGCAAGGCAGTTCTCCGCGGGAAAACTTCCCTTCGCGAAGGGCAGATTGGCCGAGCTCGTTGCAGGAAAGCGAAACCAAATGACGCTTTTCTCATTCTAACTGCTTTCGTCCGAGGACTGGATGAAGTCCGAGTGTTCTTTTTCTCACTGAGATACACAGAATCTGATGTTGCCTCTGAGCTCTGTTCTTGGCAAATACGTGAAACTGACATACATTCATGTGGGAAAGACATGGCTGTGCTAGGATTTCTCTTAGCACTGGGTTTTCTCTGGGCCTCACGTCAGGGCAACACTGCATAGGATTTACTCTGTCTGGAGAGAGTTTCCTGCTTTGTAGTTTGGGCTAGAAAACCCTGCTTTTGCAAGTGCAATTGACCAGATTCAGGTAGAAAAGAGAATAGAAAAAGGCCTTTTCTCCCTGGGTCCTTTCACAATCTCTAAAAGCTAAAACTCTATAGTTGCTCCTCTGGAAGGATAAATGCACTGCAATGTAGTTTTTCAGAAGAAGCCTTGAGTTTGCGAGAGCATAGGAGGAATTCATTGCAGGAAAGAGGAAGGCCAAAAAGTTTCTCTCCTTATGCCTGCCTTGCTCAGAGGAGTGGATGAAGTCAGGGACTTCTCCCTTTCCCTGAGAAACATGCAGGCCGCTGTTCCCTGTGCGCTCTCTTACTTGTTAAAGCGACTGCAGTTACACACTTTGAACTGTGGAAAGGCACCGGAGTTTCTTAGGATTTCCCCAGGCGCTTTGTTTTCCCTGGGCCAAAAGGAGCCTTCACAATAGCTTAACGGTAACACTGCATCCTCCTTCCCCTTCCAGACCACGGCTACCGCAAGGCAGTTCTCCGCGGGAAAACTTCCCTTCGCGAAGGGCAGATTGGCCGAGCTCGTTGCAGGAAAGCGAAACCAAATGACGCTTTTCTCATTCTAACTGCTTTCGTCCGAGGAATGGATGAAGTCCGAGTGTTCTTTTTCTCACTCAGATACACAAAATCTGATGTTGCCTCTGAGCTCTGTTCTTGGCAAATACGTGAAACTGACATACATTCATATGGGGAAAGACATGGCTTTGCTAGGATTTCTCTTAGCACTGGGTTTTCTCTGGGCCTCACATCAGGCCAACACTGCATAGGATTTACTCTGCCTGGAGAGAGTTTTCTGCTTTGTAGTTTGGGCTAGAAAACCCAGATTTTGCAAGTGCCAATTGACCAGATTCAGGTAGAAAAGAGAATAGAAAAAGGCCTTTTCTCCCTGGGTCCTTTCACAATCTCTAATAGCTAAAACTCTATAGTTGCTCCTCTGGAAGGATAAATGCACTGCAGTGTAGTTTTTCAGAAGAAGCCTTGAGTTTGCGAGAGCATAGGAGGAATTCATTGCAGGAAAGAGGAAGGCCAAAAAGTTTCTCTCCTTATGCCTGCCTTGCTCAGAGGAGTGGATGAAGTCAGGGACTTCTCCCTTTCCCTGAGAAACATGCAGGCCGCTGTTCCCTGTGCGCTCTCTTATTTGTTAAAGCGACTGCAGTTACACACTTTGAACTGTGGAAAGGCACGGAGTTTCTTAGGATTTCCCCAGGCGCTTTGTTTTCCCTGGGCCAAAAGGAGCCTTCACAATAGCTTAACGCTAACACTGCATCCTCCTTCCACTTCCAGACCACGGCTACCGCAAGGCAGTTCTCCGCGGGAAAACTTCCCTTCGCGAAGGGCAGATTGGCCGAGCTCGTTGCAGGAAAGCGAAACCAAATGACGCTTTTCTCATTCTAACTGCTTTCGTCCGAGGACTGGATGAAGTCCGAGTGTTCTTTTTCTCACTGAGATACACAGAATCTGATGTTGCCTCTGAGCTCTGTTCTTGGCAAATACGTGAAACTGACATACATTCATGTGGGGAAAGACATGGCTGTGCTAGGATTTCTCTTAGCACTGGGTTTTCTCTGGGCCTCACGTCAGGGCAACACTGCATAGGATTTACTCTGTCTGGAGAGAGTTTCCTGCTTTGTAGTTTGGGCTAGAAAACCCTGCTTTTGCAAGTGCAATTGACCAGATTCAGGTAGAAAAGAGAATAGAAAAAGGCCTTTTCTCCCTGGGTCCTTTCACAATCTCTAAAAGCTAAAACTCTATAGTTGCTCCTCTGGAAGGATAAATGCACTGCAATGTAGTTTTTCAGAAGAAGCCTTGAGTTTGCGAGAGCATAGGAGGAATTCATTGCAGGAAAGAGGAAGGCCAAAAAGTTTCTCTCCTTATGCCTGCCTTGCTCAGAGGAGTGGATGAAGTCAGGGACTTCTCCCTTTCCCTGAGAAACATGCAGGCCGCTGTTCCCTGTGCGCTCTCTTACTTGTTAAAGCGACTGCAGTTACACACTTTGAACTGTGGAAAGGCACCGGAGTTTCTTAGGATTTCCCCAGGCGCTTTGTTTTCCCTGGGCCAAAAGGAGCCTTCACAATAGCTTAACGGTAACACTGCATCCTCCTTCCCCTTCCAGACCACGGCTACCGCAAGGCAGTTCTCCGCGGGAAAACTTCCCTTCGCGAAGGGCAGATTGGCCGAGCTCGTTGCAGGAAAGCGAAACCAAATGACGCTTTTCTCATTCTAACTGCTTTCGTCCGAGGACTGGATGAAGTCCGAGTGTTCTTTTTCTCACTGAGATACACAGAATCTGATGTTGCCTCTGAGCTCTGTTCTTGGCAAATACGTGAAACTGACATACATTCATGTGGGAAAGACATGGCTGTGCTAGGATTTCTCTTAGCACTGGGTTTTCTCTGGGCCTCACGTCAGGGCAACACTGCATAGGATTTACTCTGTCTGGAGAGAGTTTCCTGCTTTGTAGTTTGGGCTAGAAAACCCTGCTTTTGCAAGTGCAATTGACCAGATTCAGGTAGAAAAGAGAATAGAAAAAGGCCTTTTCTCCCTGGGTCCTTTCACAATCTCTAAAAGCTAAAACTCTATAGTTGCTCCTCTGGAAGGATAAATGCACTGCAATGTAGTTTTTCAGAAGAAGCCTTGAGTTTGCGAGAGCATAGGAGGAATTCATTGCAGGAAAGAGGAAGGCCAAAAAGTTTCTCTCCTTATGCCTGCCTTGCTCAGAGGAGTGGATGAAGTCAGGGACTTCTCCCTTTCCCTGAGAAACATGCAGGCCGCTGTTCCCTGTGCGCTCTCTTACTTGTTACAGCGACTGCAGTTACACACTTTGAACTGTGGAAAGGCACCGGAGTTTCTTAGGATTTCCCCAGGCGCTTTGTTTTCCCTGGGCCAAAAGGAGCCTTCACAATAGCTTAACGCTAACACTGCATCCTCCTTCCACTTCCAGACCACGGCTACCGCAAGGCAGTTCTCCGCGGGAAAACTTCCCTTCGCGAAGGGCAGATTGGCCGAGCTCGTTGCAGGAAAGCGAAACCAAATGACGCTTTTCTCATTCTAACTGCTTTCGTCCGAGGACTGGATGAAGTCCGAGTGTTCTTTTTCTCACTGAGATACACAGAATCTGATGTTGCCTCTGAGCTCTGTTCTTGGCAAATACGTGAAACTGACATACATTCATGTGGGGAAAGACATGGCTGTGCTAGGATTTCTCTTAGCACTGGGTTTTCTCTGGGCCTCACGTCAGGGCAACACTGCATAGGATTTACTCTGTCTGGAGAGAGTTTCCTGCTTTGTAGTTTGGGCTAGAAAACCCTGCTTTTGCAAGTGCAATTGACCAGATTCAGGTAGAAAAGAGAATAGAAAAAGGCCTTTTCTCCCTGGGTCCTTTCACAATCTCTAAAAGCTAAAACTCTATAGTTGCTCCTCTGGAAGGATAAATGCACTGCAATGTAGTTTTTCAGAAGAAGCCTTGAGTTTGCGAGAGCATAGGAGGAATTCATTGCAGGAAAGAGGAAGGCCAAAAAGTTTCTCTCCTTATGCCTGCCTTGCTCAGAGGAGTGGATGAAGTCAGGGACTTCTCCCTTTCCCTGAGAAACATGCAGGCCGCTGTTCCCTGTGCGCTCTCTTACTTGTTACAGCGACTGCAGTTACACACTTTGAACTGTGGAAAGGCACCGGAGTTTCTTAGGATTTCCCCAGGCGCTTTGTTTTCCCTGGGCCAAAAGGAGCCTTCACAATAGCTTAACGCTAACACTGCATCCTCCTTCCACTTCCAGACCACGGCTACCGCAAGGCAGTTCTCCGCGGGAAAACTTCCCTTCGCGAAGGGCAGATTGGCCGAGCTCGTTGCAGGAAAGCGAAACCAAATGACGCTTTTCTCATTCTAACTGCTTTCGTCCGAGGACTGGATGAAGTCCGAGTGTTCTTTTTCTCACTGAGATACACAGAATCTGATGTTGCCTCTGAGCTCTGTTCTTGGCAAATACGTGAAACTGACATACATTCATGTGGGAAAGACATGGCTGTGCTAGGATTTCTCTTAGCACTGGGTTTTCTCTGGGCCTCACGTCAGGGCAACACTGCATAGGATTTACTCTGTCTGGAGAGAGTTTCCTGCTTTGTAGTTTGGGCTAGAAAACCCTGCTTTTGCAAGTGCAATTGACCAGATTCAGGTAGAAAAGAGAATAGAAAAAGGCCTTTTCTCCCTGGGTCCTTTCACAATCTCTAAAAGCTAAAACTCTATAGTTGCTCCTCTGGAAGGATAAATGCACTGCAATGTAGTTTTTCAGAAGAAGCCTTGAGTTTGCGAGAGCATAGGAGGAATTCATTGCAGGAAAGAGGAAGGCCAAAAAGTTTCTCTCCTTATGCCTGCCTTGCTCAGAGGAGTGGATGAAGTCAGGGACTTCTCCCTTTCCCTGAGAAACATGCAGGCCGCTGTTCCCTGTGCGCTCTCTTACTTGTTAAAGCGACTGCAGTTACACACTTTGAACTGTGGAAAGGCACCGGAGTTTCTTAGGATTTCCCCAGGCGCTTTGTTTTCCCTGGGCCAAAAGGAGCCTTCACAATAGCTTAACGGTAACACTGCATCCTCCTTCCCCTTCCAGACCACGGCTACCGCAAGGCAGTTCTCCGCGGGAAAACTTCCCTTCGCGAAGGGCAGATTGGCCGAGCTCGTTGCAGGAAAGCGAAACCAAATGACGCTTTTCTCATTCTAACTGCTTTCGTCCGAGGAATGGATGAAGTCCGAGTGTTCTTTTTCTCACTCAGATACACAAAATCTGATGTTGCCTCTGAGCTCTGTTCTTGGCAAATACGTGAAACTGACATACATTCATATGGGGAAAGACATGGCTTTGCTAGGATTTCTCTTAGCACTGGGTTTTCTCTGGGCCTCACATCAGGCCAACACTGCATAGGATTTACTCTGCCTGGAGAGAGTTTTCTGCTTTGTAGTTTGGGCTAGAAAACCCAGATTTTGCAAGTGCCAATTGACCAGATTCAGGTAGAAAAGAGAATAGAAAAAGGCCTTTTCTCCCTGGGTCCTTTCACAATCTCTAATAGCTAAAACTCTATAGTTGCTCCTCTGGAAGGATAAATGCACTGCAGTGTAGTTTTTCAGAAGAAGCCTTGAGTTTGCGAGAGCATAGGAGGAATTCATTGCAGGAAAGAGGAAGGCCAAAAAGTTTCTCTCCTTATGCCTGCCTTGCTCAGAGGAGTGGATGAAGTCAGGGACTTCTCCCTTTCCCTGAGAAACATGCAGGCCGCTGTTCCCTGTGCGCTCTCTTATTTGTTAAAGCGACTGCAGTTACACACTTTGAACTGTGGAAAGGCACGGAGTTTCTTAGGATTTCCCCAGGCGCTTTGTTTTCCCTGGGCCAAAAGGAGCCTTCACAATAGCTTAACGCTAACACTGCATCCTCCTTCCACTTCCAGACCACGGCTACCGCAAGGCAGTTCTCCGCGGGAAAACTTCCCTTCGCGAAGGGCAGATTGGCCGAGCTCATTGCAAGAGAGCGAAACCAAATGACGCTTTTCTCATTCTAACTGCTTTCGTCGAGGACTGGATGAAGTCCGAGTGTTCTTATTCTCACTGAGATACACAAAATCTGATGTTGCCTCTGAGCTCTGTTCTTGGCAAATTCGTGAAACTGACATACATTCATGTGGGGAAACACATGGCTTTGCTAGGATTTCTCTTAGCCCTGGGTTTTCTCTGGGCCTCACGTCAGGGCAACACTGCATAGGATATACTCTGTCTGGAGAGAGTTTCCTGCTTTGTAGTTTGGGGTAGAAAACCCTGCTTTTGCAAGTGCCAATTGACCTGATTCAGATAGAAAAGAGAATAGAAAAAGGCTTTTTCTCCCTGGGTCCTTTCACAATCTCTAAAAGCTAAAACTCTACAGTTGCTCCTCTGGAAGGATAAATGCACTGCAATGTAGTTTTTCAGAAGAAGCCTTGAGTTTGCGAGAGCATAGGAGGAATTCATTGCAGGAAAGAGGAAGGCCAAAAAGTTTCTCTCCTAATGCCTGCCTTGCTCAGAGGAGTGGATGAAGTCAGGGACTTCTCCCTTTCCCTGAGAAACATGCAGGCCGCTGTTCCCTGTGCGCTCTCTTACTTGTTAAAGCGACTGCAGTTACACACTTTGAACTGTGGAAAGGCACCGGAGTTTCTTAGGATTTCCCCAGGCGCTTTGTTTTCCCTGGGCCAAAAGGAGCCTTCACAATAGCTTAACGCTAACACTGCATCCTCCTTCCACTTCCAGACCACGGCTACCGCAAGGCAGTTCTCCGCGGGAACAATTGCCTTCGCGAAGGCCAGATTGGCCGAGCTCATTGCAGGAAAGCGAAACCAAATGACGCTTTTCTCATTCTAACTGCTTTCGTCCGAGGACTGGATGAAGTCCGAGTGTTCTTTTTCTCACTGAGATACACAGAATCTGATGTTGCCTCTGAGCTCTGTTCTTGGCAAATACGTGAAACTGACATACATTCATGTGGGGAAAGACATGGCTGTGCTAGGATTTCTTTAAGCACTGGGTTTTCTCTGGGCCTCACGTCAGGGCAACACTGCATAGGATTTACTCTGTCTGGAGAGAGTTTCCTGCTTTGTAGTTTGGGCTAGAAAACCCTGCTTTTGCAAGTGCAATTGACCAGATTCAGGTAGAAAAGAGAATAGAAAAAGGCCTTTTCTCCCTGGGTCCTTTCACAATCTCTAAAAGCTAAAACTCTATAGTTGCTCCTCTGGAAGGATAAATGCACTGCAATGTAGTTTTTCAGAAGAAGCCTTGAGTTTGCGAGAGCATAGGAGGAATTCATTGCAGGAAAGAGGAAGGCCAAAAAGTTTCTCTCCTTATGCCTGCCTTGCTCAGAGGAGTGGATGAAGTCAGGGACTTCTCCCTTTCCCTGAGAAACATGCAGGCCGCTGTTCCCTGTGCGCTCTCTTACTTGTTACAGCGACTGCAGTTACACACTTTGAACTGTGGAAAGGCACCGGAGTTTCTTAGGATTTCCCCAGGCGCTTTGTTTTCCCTGGGCCAAAAGGAGCCTTCACAATAGCTTAACGCTAACACTGCATACTCCTTCCACTTCCAGACCACGGCTACCGCAAGGCAGTTCTCCGCGGGAAAACTTCCCTTCGCGAAGGGCATATTGGCCGAGCTCGTTGCAGGAAAGCGAAACCAAATGACGCTTTTCTCATTCTAACTGCTTTCGTCCGAGGACTGGATGAAGTCCGAGTGTTCTTTTTCTCACTGAGATACACAGAATCTGATGTTGCCTCTGAGCTCTGTTCTTGGCAAATACGTGAAACTGACATACATTCATGTGGGGAAAGACATGGCTGTGCTAGGATTTCTCTTAGCACTGGGTTTTCTCTGGGCCTCACGTCAGGGCAACACTGCATAGGATTTACTCTGTCTGGAGAGAGTTTCCTGCTTTGTAGTTTGGGCTAGAAAACCCTGCTTTTGCAAGTGCAATTGACCAGATTCAGGTAGAAAAGAGAATAGAAAAAGGCCTTTTCTCCCTGGGTCCTTTCACAATCTCTAAAAGCTAAAACTCTATAGTTGCTCCTCTGGAAGGATAAATGCACTGCAATGTAGTTTTTCAGAAGAAGCCTTGAGTTTGCGAGAGCATAGGAGGAATTCATTGCAGGAAAGAGGAAGGCCAAAAAGTTTCTCTCCTTATGCCTGCCTTGCTCAGAGGAGTGGATGAAGTCAGGGACTTCTCCCTTTCCCTGAGAAACATGCAGGCCGCTGTTCCCTGTGCGCTCTCTTACTTGTTACAGCGACTGCAGTTACACACTTTGAACTGTGGAAAGGCACCGGAGTTTCTTAGGATTTCCCCAGGCGCTTTGTTTTCCCTGGGCCAAAAGGAGCCTTCACAATAGCTTAACGCTAACACTGCATCCTCCTTCCACTTCCAGACCACGGCTACCGCAAGGCAGTTCTCCGCGGGAAAACTTCCCTTCGCGAAGGGCAGATTGGCCGAGCTCGTTGCAGGAAAGCGAAACCAAATGACGCTTTTCTCATTCTAACTGCTTTCGTCCGAGGACTGGATGAAGTCCGAGTGTTCTTTTTCTCACTGAGATACACAGAATCTGATGTTGCCTCTGAGCTCTGTTCTTGGCAAATACGTGAAACTGACATACATTCATGTGGGAAAGACATGGCTGTGCTAGGATTTCTCTTAGCACTGGGTTTTCTCTGGGCCTCACGTCAGGGCAACACTGCATAGGATTTACTCTGTCTGGAGAGAGTTTCCTGCTTTGTAGTTTGGGCTAGAAAACCCTGCTTTTGCAAGTGCAATTGACCAGATTCAGGTAGAAAAGAGAATAGAAAAAGGCCTTTTCTCCCTGGGTCCTTTCACAATCTCTAAAAGCTAAAACTCTATAGTTGCTCCTCTGGAAGGATAAATGCACTGCAATGTAGTTTTTCAGAAGAAGCCTTGAGTTTGCGAGAGCATAGGAGGAATTCATTGCAGGAAAGAGGAAGGCCAAAAAGTTTCTCTCCTTATGCCTGCCTTGCTCAGAGGAGTGGATGAAGTCAGGGACTTCTCCCTTTCCCTGAGAAACATGCAGGCCGCTGTTCCCTGTGCGCTCTCTTACTTGTTACAGCGACTGCAGTTACACACTTTGAACTGTGGAAAGGCACCGGAGTTTCTTAGGATTTCCCCAGGCGCTTTGTTTTCCCTGGGCCAAAAGGAGCCTTCACAATAGCTTAACGCTAACACTGCATCCTCCTTCCACTTCCAGACCACGGCTACCGCAAGGCAGTTCTCCGCGGGAAAACTTCCCTTCGCGAAGGGCAGATTGGCCGAGCTCGTTGCAGGAAAGCGAAACCAAATGACGCTTTTCTCATTCTAACTGCTTTCGTCCGAGGACTGGATGAAGTCCGAGTGTTCTTTTTCTCACTGAGATACACAGAATCTGATGTTGCCTCTGAGCTCTGTTCTTGGCAAATACGTGAAACTGACATACATTCATGTGGGGAAAGACATGGCTGTGCTAGGATTTCTCTTAGCACTGGGTTTTCTCTGGGCCTCACGTCAGGGCAACACTGCATAGGATTTACTCTGTCTGGAGAGAGTTTCCTGCTTTGTAGTTTGGGCTAGAAAACCCTGCTTTTGCAAGTGCAATTGACCAGATTCAGGTAGAAAAGAGAATAGAAAAAGGCCTTTTCTCCCTGGGTCCTTTCACAATCTCTAAAAGCTAAAACTCTATAGTTGCTCCTCTGGAAGGATAAATGCACTGCAATGTAGTTTTTCAGAAGAAGCCTTGAGTTTGCGAGAGCATAGGAGGAATTCATTGCAGGAAAGAGGAAGGCCAAAAAGTTTCTCTCCTTATGCCTGCCTTGCTCAGAGGAGTGGATGAAGTCAGGGACTTCTCCCTTTCCCTGAGAAACATGCAGGCCGCTGTTCCCTGTGCGCTCTCTTACTTGTTACAGCGACTGCAGTTACACACTTTGAACTGTGGAAAGGCACCGGAGTTTCTTAGGATTTCCCCAGGCGCTTTGTTTTCCCTGGGCCAAAAGGAGCCTTCACAATAGCTTAACGCTAACACTGCATCCTCCTTCCACTTCCAGACCACGGCTACCGCAAGGCAGTTCTCCGCGGGAAAACTTCCCTTCGCGAAGGGCAGATTGGCCGAGCTCGTTGCAGGAAAGCGAAACCAAATGACGCTTTTCTCATTCTAACTGCTTTCGTCCGAGGACTGGATGAAGTCCGAGTGTTCTTTTTCTCACTGAGATACACAGAATCTGATGTTGCCTCTGAGCTCTGTTCTTGGCAAATACGTGAAACTGACATACATTCATGTGGGGAAAGACATGGCTGTGCTAGGATTTCTCTTAGCACTGGGTTTTCTCTGGGCCTCACGTCAGGGCAACACTGCATAGGATTTACTCTGTCTGGAGAGAGTTTCCTGCTTTGTAGTTTGGGCTAGAAAACCCTGCTTTTGCAAGTGCAATTGACCAGATTCAGGTAGAAAAGAGAATAGAAAAAGGCCTTTTCTCCCTGGGTCCTTTCACAATCTCTAAAAGCTAAAACTCTATAGTTGCTCCTCTGGAAGGATAAATGCACTGCAATGTAGTTTTTCAGAAGAAGCCTTGAGTTTGCGAGAGCATAGGAGGAATTCATTGCAGGAAAGAGGAAGGCCAAAAAGTTTCTCTCCTTATGCCTGCCTTGCTCAGAGGAGTGGATGAAGTCAGGGACTTCTCCCTTTCCCTGAGAAACATGCAGGCCGCTGTTCCCTGTGCGCTCTCTTATTTGTTAAAGCGACTGCAGTTACACACTTTGAACTGTGGAAAGGCACGGAGTTTCTTAGGATTTCCCCAGGCGCTTTGTTTTCCCTGGGCCAAAAGGAGCCTTCACAATAGCTTAACGCTAACACTGCATCCTCCTTCCACTTCCAGACCACGGCTACCGCAAGGCAGTTCTCCGCGGGAAAACTTCCCTTCGCGAAGGGCAGATTGGCCGAGCTCATTGCAAGAGAGCGAAACCAAATGACGCTTTTCTCATTCTAACTGCTTTCGTCGAGGACTGGATGAAGTCCGAGTGTTCTTTTTCTCACTGAGATACACAAAATCTGATGTTGCCTCTGAGCTCTGTTCTTGGCAAATTCGTGAAACTGACATACATTCATGTGGGGAAACACATGGCTTTGCTAGGATTTCTCTTAGCCCTGGGTTTTCTCTGGGCCTCACGTCAGGGCAACACTGCATAGGATTTACTCTGTCCGGAGAGAGTTTCCTGCTTTGTAGTTTGGGCTAGAAAACCCTGCTTTTGCAAGTGCAATTGACCAGATTCAGGTAGAAAAGAGAATAGAAAAAGGCCTTTTGTCCCTGGGTCCTTTCACAATCTCTAAAAGCTAAAACTCTATAGTTGCTCCTCTGGAAGGATAAATGCACTGCAATGTAGTTTTTCAGAAGAAGCCTTGAGTTTGCGAGAGCATAGGAGGAATTCATTGCAGGAAAGAGGAAGGCCAAAAAGTTTCTCTCCTTATGCCTGCCTTGCTCAGAGGAGTGGATGAAGTCAGGGACTTCTCCCTTTCCCTGAGAAACATGCAGGCCGCTGTTCCCTGTGCGCTCTCTTACTTGTTACAGCGACTGCAGTTACACACTTTGAACTGTGGAAAGGCACCGGAGTTTCTTAGGATTTCCCCAGGCGCTTTGTTTTCCCTGGGCCAAAAGGAGCCTTCACAATAGCTTAACGCTAACACTGCATCCTCCTTCCACTTCCAGACCACGGCTACCGCAAGGCAGTTCTCCGCGGGAAAACTTCCCTTCGCGAAGGGCAGATTGGCCGAGCTCGTTGCAGGAAAGCGAAACCAAATGACGCTTTTCTCATTCTAACTGCTTTCGTCCGAGGACTGGATGAAGTCCGAGTGTTCTTTTTCTCACTGAGATACACAGAATCTGATGTTGCCTCTGAGCTCTGTTCTTGGCAAATACGTGAAACTGACATACATTCATGTGGGGAAAGACATGGCTGTGCTAGGATTTCTCTTAGCACTGGGTTTTCTCTGGGCCTCACGTCAGGGCAACACTGCATAGGATTTACTCTGTCTGGAGAGAGTTTCCTGCTTTGTAGTTTGGGCTAGAAAACCCTGCTTTTGCAAGTGCAATTGACCAGATTCAGGTAGAAAAGAGAATAGAAAAAGGCCTTTTCTCCCTGGGTCCTTTCACAATCTCTAAAAGCTAAAACTCTATAGTTGCTCCTCTGGAAGGATAAATGCACTGCAATGTAGTTTTTCAGAAGAAGCCTTGAGTTTGCGAGAGCATAGGAGGAATTCATTGCAGGAAAGAGGAAGGCCAAAAAGTTTCTCTCCTTATGCCTGCCTTGCTCAGAGGAGTGGATGAAGTCAGGGACTTCTCCCTTTCCCTGAGAAACATGCAGGCCGCTGTTCCCTGTGCGCTCTCTTACTTGTTACAGCGACTGCAGTTACACACTTTGAACTGTGGAAAGGCACCGGAGTTTCTTAGGATTTCCCCAGGCGCTTTGTTTTCCCTGGGCCAAAAGGAGCCTTCACAATAGCTTAACGCTAACACTGCATCCTCCTTCCACTTCCAGACCACGGCTACCGCAAGGCAGTTCTCCGCGGGAAAACTTCCCTTCGCGAAGGGCAGATTGGCCGAGCTCGTTGCAGGAAAGCGAAACCAAATGACGCTTTTCTCATTCTAACTGCTTTCGTCCGAGGACTGGATGAAGTCCGAGTGTTCTTTTTCTCACTGAGATACACAGAATCTGATGTTGCCTCTGAGCTCTGTTCTTGGCAAATACGTGAAACTGACATACATTCATGTGGGAAAGACATGGCTGTGCTAGGATTTCTCTTAGCACTGGGTTTTCTCTGGGCCTCACGTCAGGGCAACACTGCATAGGATTTACTCTGTCTGGAGAGAGTTTCCTGCTTTGTAGTTTGGGCTAGAAAACCCTGCTTTTGCAAGTGCAATTGACCAGATTCAGGTACAAAAGAGAATAGAAAAAGGCCTTTTCTCCCTGGGTCCTTTCACAATCTCTAAAAGCTAAAACTCTATAGTTGCTCCTCTGGAAGGATAAATGCACTGCAATGTAGTTTTTCAGAAGAAGCCTTGAGTTTGCGAGAGCATAGGAGGAATTCATTGCAGGAAAGAGGAAGGCCAAAAAGTTTCTCTCCTTATGCCTGCCTTGCTCAGAGGAGTGGATGAAGTCAGGGACTTCTCCCTTTCCCTGAGAAACATGCAGGCCGCTGTTCCCTGTGCGCTCTCTTACTTGTTACAGCGACTGCAGTTACACACTTTGAACTGTGGAAAGGCACCGGAGTTTCTTAGGATTTCCCCAGGCGCTTTGTTTTCCCTGGGCCAAAAGGAGCCTTCACAATAGCTTAACGCTAACACTGCATCCTCCTTCCACTTCCAGACCACGGCTACCGCAAGGCAGTTCTCCGCGGGAAAACTTCCCTTCGCGAAGGGCAGATTGGCCGAGCTCGTTGCAGGAAAGCGAAACCAAATGACGCTTTTCTCATTCTAACTGCTTTCGTCCGAGGACTGGATGAAGTCCGAGTGTTCTTTTTCTCACTGAGATACACAGAATCTGATGTTGCCTCTGAGCTCTGTTCTTGGCAAATACGTGAAACTGACATACATTCATGTGGGAAAGACATGGCTGTGCTAGGATTTCTCTTAGCACTGGGTTTTCTCTGGGCCTCACGTCAGGGCAACACTGCATAGGATTTACTCTGTCTGGAGAGAGTTTCCTGCTTTGTAGTTTGGGCTAGAAAACCCTGCTTTTGCAAGTGCAATTGACCAGATTCAGGTAGAAAAGAGAATAGAAAAAGGCCTTTTCTCCCTGGGTCCTTTCACAATCTCTAAAAGCTAAAACTCTATAGTTGCTCCTCTGGAAGGATAAATGCACTGCAATGTAGTTTTTCAGAAGAAGCCTTGAGTTTGCGAGAGCATAGGAGGAATTCATTGCAGGAAAGAGGAAGGCCAAAAAGTTTCTCTCCTTATGCCTGCCTTGCTCAGAGGAGTGGATGAAGTCAGGGACTTCTCCCTTTCCCTGAGAAACATGCAGGCCGCTGTTCCCTGTGCGCTCTCTTACTTGTTACAGCGACTGCAGTTACACACTTTGAACTGTGGAAAGGCACCGGAGTTTCTTAGGATTTCCCCAGGCGCTTTGTTTTCCCTGGGCCAAAAGGAGCCTTCACAATAGCTTAACGCTAACACTGCATCCTCCTTCCACTTCCAGACCACGGCTACCGCAAGGCAGTTCTCCGCGGGAAAACTTCCCTTCGCGAAGGGCAGATTGGCCGAGCTCGTTGCAGGAAAGCGAAACCAAATGACGCTTTTCTCATTCTAACTGCTTTCGTCCGAGGACTGGATGAAGTCCGAGTGTTCTTTTTCTCACTGAGATACACAGAATCTGATGTTGCCTCTGAGCTCTGTTCTTGGCAAATACGTGAAACTGACATACATTCATGTGGGAAAGACATGGCTGTGCTAGGATTTCTCTTAGCACTGGGTTTTCTCTGGGCCTCACGTCAGGGCAACACTGCATAGGATTTACTCTGTCTGGAGAGAGTTTCCTGCTTTGTAGTTTGGGCTAGAAAACCCTGCTTTTGCAAGTGCAATTGACCAGATTCAGGTAGAAAAGAGAATAGAAAAAGGCCTTTTCTCCCTGGGTCCTTTCACAATCTCTAAAAGCTAAAACTCTATAGTTGCTCCTCTGGAAGGATAAATGCACTGCAATGTAGTTTTTCAGAAGAAGCCTTGAGTTTGCGAGAGCATAGGAGGAATTCATTGCAGGAAAGAGGAAGGCCAAAAAGTTTCTCTCCTTATGCCTGCCTTGCTCAGAGGAGTGGATGAAGTCAGGGACTTCTCCCTTTCCCTGAGAAACATGCAGGCCGCTGTTCCCTGTGCGCTCTCTTACTTGTTACAGCGACTGCAGTTACACACTTTGAACTGTGGAAAGGCACCGGAGTTTCTTAGGATTTCCCCAGGCGCTTTGTTTTCCCTGGGCCAAAAGGAGCCTTCACAATAGCTTAACGCTAACACTGCATCCTCCTTCCACTTCCAGACCACGGCTACCGCAAGGCAGTTCTCCGCGGGAAAACTTCCCTTCGCGAAGGGCAGATTGGCCGAGCTCGTTGCAGGAAAGCGAAACCAAATGACGCTTTTCTCATTCTAACTGCTTTCGTCCGAGGACTGGATGAAGTCCGAGTGTTCTTTTTCTCACTGAGATACACAGAATCTGATGTTGCCTCTGAGCTCTGTTCTTGGCAAATACGTGAAACTGACATACATTCATGTGGGAAAGACATGGCTGTGCTAGGATTTCTCTTAGCACTGGGTTTTCTCTGGGCCTCACATCAGGCCAACACTGCATAGGTTTTACTCTGCCTGGAGAGAGTTTTCTGCTTTGTAGTTTGGGCTAGAAAACCCAGATTTTGCAAGTGCCAATTGACCAGATTCAGGTAGAAAAGAGAATAGAAAAAGGCCTTTTCTCCCTGGGTCCTTTCACAATCTCTAATAGCTAAAACTCTATAGTTGCTCCTCTGGAAGGATAAATGCACTGCAATGTAGTTTTTCAGAAGAAGCCTTGAGTTTGCGAGAGCATAGGAGGAATTCATTGCAGGAAAGAGGAAGGCCAAAAAGTTTCTCTCCTTATGCCTGCCTTGCTCAGAGGAGTGGATGAAGTCAGGGACTTCTCCCTTTCCCTGAGAAACATGCAGGCCGCTGTTCCCTGTGCGCTCTCTTATTTGTTAAAGCGACTGCAGTTACACACTTTGAACTGTGGAAAGGCACGGAGTTTCTTAGGATTTCCCCAGGCGCTTTGTTTTCCCTGGGCCAAAAGGAGCCTTCACAATAGCTTAACGCTAACACTGCATCCTCCTTCCACTTCCAGACCACGGCTACCGCAAGGCAGTTCTCCGCGGGAAAACTTCCCTTCGCGAAGGGCAGATTGGCCGAGCTCATTGCAAGAGAGCGAAACCAAATGACGCTTTTCTCATTCTAACTGCTTTCGTCGAGGACTGGATGAAGTCCGAGTGTTCTTTTTCTCACTGAGATACACAAAATCTGATGTTGCCTCTGAGCTCTGTTCTTGGCAAATTCGTGAAACTGACATACATTCATGTGGGGAAACACATGGCTTTGCTAGGATTTCTCTTAGCCCTGGGTTTTCTCTGGGCCTCACGTCAGGGCAACACTGCATAGGATTTACTCTGTCTGGAGAGAGTTTCCTGCTTTGTAGTTTGGGCTAGAAAACCCTGCTTTTGCAAGTGCAATTGACCAGATTCAGGTAGAAAAGAGAATAGAAAAAGGCCTTTTCTCCCTGGGTCCTTTCACAATCTCTAAAAGCTAAAACTCTATAGTTGCTCCTCTGGAAGGATAAATGCACTGCAATGTAGTTTTTCAGAAGAAGCCTTGAGTTTGCGAGAGCATAGGAGGAATTCATTGCAGGAAAGAGGAAGGCCAAAAAGTTTCTCTCCTTATGCCTGCCTTGCTCAGAGGAGTGGATGAAGTCAGGGACTTCTCCCTTTCCCTGAGAAACATGCAGGCCGCTGTTCCCTGTGCGCTCTCTTACTTGTTACAGCGACTGCAGTTACACACTTTGAACTGTGGAAAGGCACCGGAGTTTCTTAGGATTTCCCCAGGCGCTTTGTTTTCCCTGGGCCAAAAGGAGCCTTCACAATAGCTTAACGCTAACACTGCATCCTCCTTCCACTTCCAGACCACGGCTACCGCAAGGCAGTTCTCCGCGGGAAAACTTCCCTTCGCGAAGGGCAGATTGGCCGAGCTCGTTGCAGGAAAGCGAAACCAAATGACGCTTTTCTCATTCTAACTGCTTTCGTCCGAGGACTGGATGAAGTCCGAGTGTTCTTTTTCTCACTGAGATACACAGAATCTGATGTTGCCTCTGAGCTCTGTTCTTGGCAAATACGTGAAACTGACATACATTCATGTGGGGAAAGACATGGCTGTGCTAGGATTTCTCTTAGCACTGGGTTTTCTCTGGGCCTCACGTCAGGGCAACACTGCATAGGATTTACTCTGTCTGGAGAGAGTTTCCTGCTTTGTAGTTTGGGCTAGAAAACCCTGCTTTTGCAAGTGCAATTGACCAGATTCAGGTAGAAAAGAGAATAGAAAAAGGCCTTTTCTCCCTGGGTCCTTTCACAATCTCTAAAAGCTAAAACTCTATAGTTGCTCCTCTGGAAGGATAAATGCACTGCAATGTAGTTTTTCAGAAGAAGCCTTGAGTTTGCGAGAGCATAGGAGGAATTCATTGCAGGAAAGAGGAAGGCCAAAAAGTTTCTCTCCTTATGCCTGCCTTGCTCAGAGGAGTGGATGAAGTCAGGGACTTCTCCCTTTCCCTGAGAAACATGCAGGCCGCTGTTCCCTGTGCGCTCTCTTACTTGTTACAGCGACTGCAGTTACACACTTTGAACTGTGGAAAGGCACCGGAGTTTCTTAGGATTTCCCCAGGCGCTTTGTTTTCCCTGGGCCAAAAGGAGCCTTCACAATAGCTTAACGCTAACACTGCATCCTCCTTCCACTTCCAGACCACGGCTACCGCAAGGCAGTTCTCCGCGGGAAAACTTCCCTTCGCGAAGGGCATATTGGCCGAGCTCGTTGCAGGAAAGCGAAACCAAATGACGCTTTTCTCATTCTAACTGCTTTCGTCCGAGGACTGGATGAAGTCCGAGTGTTCTTTTTCTCACTGAGATACACAGAATCTGATGTTGCCTCTGAGCTCTGTTCTTGGCAAATACGTGAAACTGACATACATTCATGTGGGGAAAGACATGGCTGTGCTAGGATTTCTCTTAGCACTGGGTTTTCTCTGGGCCTCACGTCAGGGCAACACTGCATAGGATTTACTCTGTCTGGAGAGAGTTTCCTGCTTTGTAGTTTGGGCTAGAAAACCCTGCTTTTGCAAGTGCAATTGACCAGATTCAGGTAGAAAAGAGAATAGAAAAAGGCCTTTTCTCCCTGGGTCCTTTCACAATCTCTAAAAGCTAAAACTCTATAGTTGCTCCTCTGGAAGGATAAATGCACTGCAATGTAGTTTTTCAGAAGAAGCCTTGAGTTTGCGAGAGCATAGGAGGAATTCATTGCAGGAAAGAGGAAGGCCAAAAAGTTTCTCTCCTTATGCCTGCCTTGCTCAGAGGAGTGGATGAAGTCAGGGACTTCTCCCTTTCCCTGAGAAACATGCAGGCCGCTGTTCCCTGTGCGCTCTCTTACTTGTTACAGCGACTGCAGTTACACACTTTGAACTGTGGAAAGGCACCGGAGTTTCTTAGGATTTCCCCAGGCGCTTTGTTTTCCCTGGGCCAAAAGGAGCCTTCACAATAGCTTAACGCTAACACTGCATCCTCCTTCCACTTCCAGACCACGGCTACCGCAAGGCAGTTCTCCGCGGGAAAACTTCCCTTCGCGAAGGGCAGATTGGCCGAGCTCGTTGCAGGAAAGCGAAACCAAATGACGCTTTTCTCATTCTAACTGCTTTCGTCCGAGGACTGGATGAAGTCCGAGTGTTCTTTTTCTCACTGAGATACACAGAATCTGATGTTGCCTCTGAGCTCTGTTCTTGGCAAATACGTGAAACTGACATACATTCATGTGGGAAAGACATGGCTGTGCTAGGATTTCTCTTAGCACTGGGTTTTCTCTGGGCCTCACATCAGGCCAACACTGCATAGGATTTACTCTGTCTGGAGAGAGTTTCCTGCTTTGTAGTTTGGGCTAGAAAACCCTGCTTTTGCAAGTGCAATTGACCAGATTCAGGTAGAAAAGAGAATAGAAAAAGGCCTTTTCTCCCTGGGTCCTTTCACAATCTCTAAAAGCTAAAACTCTATAGTTGCTCCTCTGGAAGGATAAATGCACTGCAATGTAGTTTTTCAGAAGAAGCCTTGAGTTTGCGAGAGCATAGGAGGAATTCATTGCAGGAAAGAGGAAGGCCAAAAAGTTTCTCTCCTTATGCCTGCCTTGCTCAGAGGAGTGGATGAAGTCAGGGACTTCTCCCTTTCCCTGAGAAACATGCAGGCCGCTGTTCCCTGTGCGCTCTCTTACTTGTTACAGCGACTGCAGTTACACACTTTGAACTGTGGAAAGGCACCGGAGTTTCTTAGGATTTCCCCAGGCGCTTTGTTTTCCCTGGGCCAAAAGGAGCCTTCACAATAGCTTAACGCTAACACTGCATACTCCTTCCACTTCCAGACCACGGCTACCGCAAGGCAGTTCTCCGCGGGAAAACTTCCCTTCGCGAAGGGCATATTGGCCGAGCTCATTGCAGGAAAGCGAAACCAAATGACGCTTTTCTCATTCTAACTGCTTTCGTCCGAGGACTGGATGAAGTCCGAGTGTTCTTTTTCTCACTGAGATACACAGAATCTGATGTTGCCTCTGAGCTCTGTTCTTGGCAAATACGTGAAACTGACATACATTCATGTGGGGAAAGACATGGCTGTGCTAGGATTTCTCTTAGCACTGGGTTTTCTCTGGGCCTCACGTCAGGGCAACACTGCATAGGATTTACTCTGTCTGGAGAGAGTTTCCTGCTTTGTAGTTTGGGCTAGAAAACCCTGCTTTTGCAAGTGCAATTGACCAGATTCAGGTAGAAAAGAGAATAGAAAAAGGCCTTTTCTCCCTGGGTCCTTTCACAATCTCTAAAAGCTAAAACTCTATAGTTGCTCCTCTGGAAGGATAAATGCACTGCAATGTAGTTTTTCAGAAGAAGCCTTGAGTTTGCGAGAGCATAGGAGGAATTCATTGCAGGAAAGAGGAAGGCCAAAAAGTTTCTCTCCTTATGCCTGCCTTGCTCAGAGGAGTGGATGAAGTCAGGGACTTCTCCCTTTCCCTGAGAAACATGCAGGCCGCTGTTCCCTGTGCGCTCTCTTACTTGTTACAGCGACTGCAGTTACACACTTTGAACTGTGGAAAGGCACCGGAGTTTCTTAGGATTTCCCCAGGCGCTTTGTTTTCCCTGGGCCAAAAGGAGCCTTCACAATAGCTTAACGCTAACACTGCATCCTCCTTCCACTTCCAGACCACGGCTACCGCAAGGCAGTTCTCCGCGGGAAAACTTCCCTTCGCGAAGGGCAGATTGGCCGAGCTCGTTGCAGGAAAGCGAAACCAAATGACGCTTTTCTCATTCTAACTGCTTTCGTCCGAGGACTGGATGAAGTCCGAGTGTTCTTTTTCTCACTGAGATACACAGAATCTGATGTTGCCTCTGAGCTCTGTTCTTGGCAAATACGTGAAACTGACATACATTCATGTGGGAAAGACATGGCTGTGCTAGGATTTCTCTTAGCACTGGGTTTTCTCTGGGCCTCACGTCAGGGCAACACTGCATAGGATTTACTCTGTCTGGAGAGAGTTTCCTGCTTTGTAGTTTGGGCTAGAAAACCCTGCTTTTGCAAGTGCAATTGACCAGATTCAGGTAGAAAAGAGAATAGAAAAAGGCCTTTTCTCCCTGGGTCCTTTCACAATCTCTAAAAGCTAAAACTCTATAGTTGCTCCTCTGGAAGGATAAATGCACTGCAATGTAGTTTTTCAGAAGAAGCCTTGAGTTTGCGAGAGCATAGGAGGAATTCATTG
Source organism: Elephas maximus indicus (assembly GCF_024166365.1). Classification (NCBI taxonomy): domain Eukaryota; kingdom Metazoa; phylum Chordata; class Mammalia; order Proboscidea; family Elephantidae; genus Elephas; species Elephas maximus. Next base: position 36,743,357 of record NC_064819.1, read on the forward strand.
CAGGAAAGAGGAAGGCCAAAAAGTTTCTCTCCTTATGCCTGCCTTGCTCAGAGGAGTGGATGAAGTCAGGGACTTCTCCCTTTCCCTGAGAAACATGCAGGCCGCTGTTCCCTGTGCGCTCTCTTACTTGTTACAGCGACTGCAGTTACACACTTTGAACTGTGGAAAGGCACCGGAGTTTCTTAGGATTTCCCCAGGCGCTTTGTTTTCCCTGGGCCAAAAGGAGCCTTCACAATAGCTTAACGCTAACACTGCATCCTCCTTCCACTTCCAGACCACGGCTACCGCAAGGCAGTTCTCCGCGGGAAAACTTCCCTTCGCGAAGGGCAGATTGGCCGAGCTCATTGCAGGAAAGCGAAACCAAATGACGCTTTTCTCATTCTAACTGCTTTCGTGAGAGGAATGGATGAAGTCCGAGTGTTCTTTTTCTCACTCAGATACACAAAATCTGATGTTGCCTCTGAGCTCTGTTCTTGGCAAATACGTGAAACTGACATACATTCATGTGGGGAAACACATGGCTTTGCTAGGATTTCTCTTAGCACTGGGTTTTCTCTGGGCCTCACATCAGGCCAACACTGCATAGGATTTACTCTGCCTGGAGAGAGTTTTCTGCTTTGTAGTTTGGGCTAGAAAACCCAGATTTTGCAAGTGCCAATTGACCAGATTCAGGTAGAAAAGAGAATAGAAAAAGGCCTTTTCTCCCTGGGTCCTTTCACAATCTCTAATAGCTAAAACTCTATAGTTGCTCCTCTGGAAGGATAAATGCACTGCAATGTAGTTTTTCAGAAGAAGCCTTGAGTTTGCGAGAGCATAGGAGGAATTCATTGCAGGAAAGAGGAAGGCCAAAAAGTTTCTCTCCTTATGCCTGCCTTGCTCAGAGGAGTGGATGAAGTCAGGGACTTCTCCCTTTCCCTGAGAAACATGCAGGCCGCTGTTCCCTGTGCGCTCTCTTATTTGTTAAAGCGACTGCAGTTACACACTTTGAACTGTGGAAAGGCACGGAGTTTCTTAGGATTTCCCCAGGCGCTTTGTTTTCCCTGGGCCAAAAGGAGCCTTCACAATAGCTTAACGCTAACACTGCATCCTCCTTCCACTTCCAGACCACGGCTACCGCAAGGCAGTTCTCCGCGGGAAAACTTCCCTTCGCGAAGGGCAGATTGGCCGAGCTCATTGCAAGAGAGCGAAACCAAATGACGCTTTTCTCATTCTAACTGCTTTCGTCGAGGACTGGATGAAGTCCGAGTGTTCTTTTTCTCACTGAGATACACAAAATCTGATGTTGCCTCTGAGCTCTGTTCTTGGCAAATTCGTGAAACTGACATACATTCATGTGGGGAAACACATGGCTTTGCTAGGATTTCTCTTAGCCCTGGGTTTTCTCTGGGCCTCACGTCAGGGCAACACTGCATAGGATTTACTCTGTCCGGAGAGAGTTTCCTGCTTTGTAGTTTGGGCTAGAAAACCCTGCTTTTGCAAGTGCAATTGACCAGATTCAGGTAGAAAAGAGAATAGAAAAAGGCCTTTTCTCCCTGGGTCCTTTCACAATCTCTAAAAGCTAAAACTCTATAGTTGCTCCTCTGGAAGGATAAATGCACTGCAATGTAGTTTTTCAGAAGAAGCCTTGAGTTTGCGAGAGCATAGGAGGAATTCATTGCAGGAAAGAGGAAGGCCAAAAAGTTTCTCTCCTTATGCCTGCCTTGCTCAGAGGAGTGGATGAAGTCAGGGACTTCTCCCTTTCCCTGAGAAACATGCAGGCCGCTGTTCCCTGTGCGCTCTCTTACTTGTTACAGCGACTGCAGTTACACACTTTGAACTGTGGAAAGGCACCGGAGTTTCTTAGGATTTCCCCAGGCGCTTTGTTTTCCCTGGGCCAAAAGGAGCCTTCACAATAGCTTAACGCTAACACTGCATCCTCCTTCCACTTCCAGACCACGGCTACCGCAAGGCAGTTCTCCGCGGGAAAACTTCCCTTCGCGAAGGGCAGATTGGCCGAGCTCGTTGCAGGAAAGCGAAACCAAATGACGCTTTTCTCATTCTAACTGCTTTCGTCCGAGGACTGGATGAAGTCCGAGTGTTCTTTTTCTCACTGAGATACACAGAATCTGATGTTGCCTCTGAGCTCTGTTCTTGGCAAATACGTGAAACTGACATACATTCATGTGGGGAAAGACATGGCTGTGCTAGGATTTCTCTTAGCACTGGGTTTTCTCTGGGCCTCACGTCAGGGCAACACTGCATAGGATTTACTCTGTCTGGAGAGAGTTTCCTGCTTTGTAGTTTGGGCTAGAAAACCCTGCTTTTGCAAGTGCAATTGACCAGATTCAGGTAGAAAAGAGAATAGAAAAAGGCCTTTTCTCCCTGGGTCCTTTCACAATCTCTAAAAGCTAAAACTCTATAGTTGCTCCTCTGGAAGGATAAATGCACTGCAATGTAGTTTTTCAGAAGAAGCCTTGAGTTTGCGAGAGCATAGGAGGAATTCATTGCAGGAAAGAGGAAGGCCAAAAAGTTTCTCTCCTTATGCCTGCCTTGCTCAGAGGAGTGGATGAAGTCAGGGACTTCTCCCTTTCCCTGAGAAACATGCAGGCCGCTGTTCCCTGTGCGCTCTCTTACTTGTTACAGCGACTGCAGTTACACACTTTGAACTGTGGAAAGGCACCGGAGTTTCTTAGGATTTCCCCAGGCGCTTTGTTTTCCCTGGGCCAAAAGGAGCCTTCACAATAGCTTAACGCTAACACTGCATCCTCCTTCCACTTCCAGACCACGGCTACCGCAAGGCAGTTCTCCGCGGGAAAACTTCCCTTCGCGAAGGGCAGATTGGCCGAGCTCGTTGCAGGAAAGCGAAACCAAATGACGCTTTTCTCATTCTAACTGCTTTCGTCCGAGGACTGGATGAAGTCCGAGTGTTCTTTTTCTCACTGAGATACACAGAATCTGATGTTGCCTCTGAGCTCTGTTCTTGGCAAATACGTGAAACTGACATACATTCATGTGGGGAAAGACATGGCTGTGCTAGGATTTCTCTTAGCACTGGGTTTTCTCTGGGCCTCACGTCAGGGCAACACTGCATAGGATTTACTCTGTCTGGAGAGAGTTTCCTGCTTTGTAGTTTGGGCTAGAAAACCCTGCTTTTGCAAGTGCAATTGACCAGATTCAGGTAGAAAAGAGAATAGAAAAAGGCCTTTTCTCCCTGGGTCCTTTCACAATCTCTAAAAGCTAAAACTCTATAGTTGCTCCTCTGGAAGGATAAATGCACTGCAATGTAGTTTTTCAGAAGAAGCCTTGAGTTTGCGAGAGCATAGGAGGAATTCATTGCAGGAAAGAGGAAGGCCAAAAAGTTTCTCTCCTTATGCCTGCCTTGCTCAGAGGAGTGGATGAAGTCAGGGACTTCTCCCTTTCCCTGAGAAACATGCAGGCCGCTGTTCCCTGTGCGCTCTCTTACTTGTTACAGCGACTGCAGTTACACACTTTGAACTGTGGAAAGGCACCGGAGTTTCTTAGGATTTCCCCAGGCGCTTTGTTTTCCCTGGGCCAAAAGGAGCCTTCACAATAGCTTAACGCTAACACTGCATCCTCCTTCCACTTCCAGACCACGGCTACCGCAAGGCAGTTCTCCGCGGGAAAACTTCCCTTCGCGAAGGGCAGATTGGCCGAGCTCGTTGCAGGAAAGCGAAACCAAATGACGCTTTTCTCATTCTAACTGCTTTCGTCCGAGGACTGGATGAAGTCCGAGTGTTCTTTTTCTCACTGAGATACACAGAATCTGATGTTGCCTCTGAGCTCTGTTCTTGGCAAATACGTGAAACTGACATACATTCATGTGGGGAAAGACATGGCTGTGCTAGGATTTCTCTTAGCACTGGGTTTTCTCTGGGCCTCACGTCAGGGCAACACTGCATAGGATTTACTCTGTCTGGAGAGAGTTTCCTGCTTTGTAGTTTGGGCTAGAAAACCCTGCTTTTGCAAGTGCAATTGACCAGATTCAGGTAGAAAAGAGAATAGAAAAAGGCCTTTTCTCCCTGGGTCCTTTCACAATCTCTAAAAGCTAAAACTCTATAGTTGCTCCTCTGGAAGGATAAATGCACTGCAATGTAGTTTTTCAGAAGAAGCCTTGAGTTTGCGAGAGCATAGGAGGAATTCATTGCAGGAAAGAGGAAGGCCAAAAAGTTTCTCTCCTTATGCCTGCCTTGCTCAGAGGAGTGGATGAAGTCAGGGACTTCTCCCTTTCCCTGAGAAACATGCAGGCCGCTGTTCCCTGTGCGCTCTCTTACTTGTTACAGCGACTGCAGTTACACACTTTGAACTGTGGAAAGGCACCGGAGTTTCTTAGGATTTCCCCAGGCGCTTTGTTTTCCCTGGGCCAAAAGGAGCCTTCACAATAGCTTAACGCTAACACTGCATCCTCCTTCCACTTCCAGACCACGGCTACCGCAAGGCAGTTCTCCGCGGGAAAACTTCCCTTCGCGAAGGGCAGATTGGCCGAGCTCGTTGCAGGAAAGCGAAACCAAATGACGCTTTTCTCATTCTAACTGCTTTCGTCCGAGGACTGGATGAAGTCCGAGTGTTCTTTTTCTCACTGAGATACACAGAATCTGATGTTGCCTCTGAGCTCTGTTCTTGGCAAATACGTGAAACTGACATACATTCATGTGGGAAAGACATGGCTGTGCTAGGATTTCTCTTAGCACTGGGTTTTCTCTGGGCCTCACGTCAGGGCAACACTGCATAGGATTTACTCTGTCTGGAGAGAGTTTCCTGCTTTGTAGTTTGGGCTAGAAAACCCTGCTTTTGCAAGTGCAATTGACCAGATTCAGGTAGAAAAGAGAATAGAAAAAGGCCTTTTCTCCCTGGGTCCTTTCACAATCTCTAAAAGCTAAAACTCTATAGTTGCTCCTCTGGAAGGATAAATGCACTGCAATGTAGTTTTTCAGAAGAAGCCTTGAGTTTGCGAGAGCATAGGAGGAATTCATTGCAGGAAAGAGGAAGGCCAAAAAGTTTCTCTCCTTATGCCTGCCTTGCTCAGAGGAGTGGATGAAGTCAGGGACTTCTCCCTTTCCCTGAGAAACATGCAGGCCGCTGTTCCCTGTGCGCTCTCTTACTTGTTACAGCGACTGCAGTTACACACTTTGAACTGTGGAAAGGCACCGGAGTTTCTTAGGATTTCCCCAGGCGCTTTGTTTTCCCTGGGCCAAAAGGAGCCTTCACAATAGCTTAACGCTAACACTGCATCCTCCTTCCACTTCCAGACCACGGCTACCGCAAGGCAGTTCTCCGCGGGAAAACTTCCCTTCGCGAAGGGCAGATTGGCCGAGCTCATTGCAGGAAAGCGAAACCAAATGACGCTTTTCTCATTCTAACTGCTTTCGTGAGAGGAATGGATGAAGTCCGAGTGTTCTTTTTCTCACTCAGATACACAAAATCTGATGTTGCCTCTGAGCTCTGTTCTTGGCAAATACGTGAAACTGACATACATTCATGTGGGGAAACACATGGCTTTGCTAGGATTTCTCTTAGCACTGGGTTTTCTCTGGGCCTCACATCAGGCCAACACTGCATAGGTTTTACTCTGCCTGGAGAGAGTTTTCTGCTTTGTAGTTTGGGCTAGAAAACCCAGATTTTGCAAGTGCCAATTGACCAGATTCAGGTAGAAAAGAGAATAGAAAAAGGCCTTTTCTCCCTGGGTCCTTTCACAATCTCTAATAGCTAAAACTCTATAGTTGCTCCTCTGGAAGGATAAATGCACTGCAATGTAGTTTTTCAGAAGAAGCCTTGAGTTTGCGAGAGCATAGGAGGAATTCATTGCAGGAAAGAGGAAGGCCAAAAAGTTTCTCTCCTTATGCCTGCCTTGCTCAGAGGAGTGGATGAAGTCAGGGACTTCTCCCTTTCCCTGAGAAACATGCAGGCCGCTGTTCCCTGTGCGCTCTCTTATTTGTTAAAGCGACTGCAGTTACACACTTTGAACTGTGGAAAGGCACGGAGTTTCTTAGGATTTCCCCAGGCGCTTTGTTTTCCCTGGGCCAAAAGGAGCCTTCACAATAGCTTAACGCTAACACTGCATCCTCCTTCCACTTCCAGACCACGGCTACCGCAAGGCAGTTCTCCGCGGGAAAACTTCCCTTCGCGAAGGGCAGATTGGCCGAGCTCATTGCAAGAGAGCGAAACCAAATGACGCTTTTCTCATTCTAACTGCTTTCGTCGAGGACTGGATGAAGTCCGAGTGTTCTTTTTCTCACTGAGATACACAAAATCTGATGTTGCCTCTGAGCTCTGTTCTTGGCAAATTCGTGAAACTGACATACATTCATGTGGGGAAACACATGGCTTTGCTAGGATTTCTCTTAGCCCTGGGTTTTCTCTGGGCCTCACGTCAGGGCAACACTGCATAGGATTTACTCTGTCCGGAGAGAGTTTCCTGCTTTGTAGTTTGGGCTAGAAAACCCTGCTTTTGCAAGTGCAATTGACCAGATTCAGGTAGAAAAGAGAATAGAAAAAGGCCTTTTCTCCCTGGGTCCTTTCACAATCTCTAAAAGCTAAAACTCTATAGTTGCTCCTCTGGAAGGATAAATGCACTGCAATGTAGTTTTTCAGAAGAAGCCTTGAGTTTGCGAGAGCATAGGAGGAATTCATTGCAGGAAAGAGGAAGGCCAAAAAGTTTCTCTCCTTATGCCTGCCTTGCTCAGAGGAGTGGATGAAGTCAGGGACTTCTCCCTTTCCCTGAGAAACATGCAGGCCGCTGTTCCCTGTGCGCTCTCTTACTTGTTACAGCGACTGCAGTTACACACTTTGAACTGTGGAAAGGCACCGGAGTTTCTTAGGATTTCCCCAGGCGCTTTGTTTTCCCTGGGCCAAAAGGAGCCTTCACAATAGCTTAACGCTAACACTGCATCCTCCTTCCACTTCCAGACCACGGCTACCGCAAGGCAGTTCTCCGCGGGAAAACTTCCCTTCGCGAAGGGCAGATTGGCCGAGCTCGTTGCAGGAAAGCGAAACCAAATGACGCTTTTCTCATTCTAACTGCTTTCGTCCGAGGACTGGATGAAGTCCGAGTGTTCTTTTTCTCACTGAGATACACAGAATCTGATGTTGCCTCTGAGCTCTGTTCTTGGCAAATACGTGAAACTGACATACATTCATGTGGGGAAAGACATGGCTGTGCTAGGATTTCTCTTAGCACTGGGTTTTCTCTGGGCCTCACGTCAGGGCAACACTGCATAGGATTTACTCTGTCTGGAGAGAGTTTCCTGCTTTGTAGTTTGGGCTAGAAAACCCTGCTTTTGCAAGTGCAATTGACCAGATTCAGGTAGAAAAGAGAATAGAAAAGGCCTTTTCTCCCTGGGTCCTTTCACAATCTCTAAAAGCTAAAACTCTATAGTTGCTCCTCTGGAAGGATAAATGCACTGCAATGTAGTTTTTCAGAAGAAGCCTTGAGTTTGCGAGAGCATAGGAGGAATTCATTGCAGGAAAGAGGAAGGCCAAAAAGTTTCTCTCCTTATGCCTGCCTTGCTCAGAGGAGTGGATGAAGTCAGGGACTTCTCCCTTTCCCTGAGAAACTTGCAGGCCGCTGTTCCCTGTGCGCTCTCTTACTTGTTACAGCGACTGCAGTTACACACTTTGAACTGTGGAAAGGCACCGGAGTTTCTTAGGATTTCCCCAGGCGCTTTGTTTTCCCTGGGCCAAAAGGAGCCTTCACAATAGCTTAACGCTAACACTGCATACTCCTTCCACTTCCAGACCACGGCTACCGCAAGGCAGTTCTCCGCGGGAAAACTTCCCTTCGCGAAGGGCATATTGGCCGAGCTCATTGCAGGAAAGCGAAACCAAATGACGCTTTTCTCATTCTAACTGCTTTCGTCCGAGGACTGGATGAAGTCCGAGTGTTCTTTTTCTCACTGAGATACACAGAATCTGATGTTGCCTCTGAGCTCTGTTCTTGGCAAATACGTGAAACTGACATACATTCATGTGGGGAAAGACATGGCTGTGCTAGGATTTCTCTTAGCACTGGGTTTTCTCTGGGCCTCACGTCAGGGCAACACTGCATAGGATTTACTCTGTCTGGAGAGAGTTTCCTGCTTTGTAGTTTGGGCTAGAAAACCCTGCTTTTGCAAGTGCAATTGACCAGATTCAGGTAGAAAAGAGAATAGAAAAAGGCCTTTTCTCCCTGGGTCCTTTCACAATCTCTAAAAGCTAAAACTCTATAGTTGCTCCTCTGGAAGGATAAATGCACTGCAATGTAGTTTTTCAGAAGAAGCCTTGAGTTTGCGAGAGCATAGGAGGAATTCATTGCAGGAAAGAGGAAGGCCAAAAAGTTTCTCTCCTTATGCCTGCCTTGCTCAGAGGAGTGGATGAAGTCAGGGACTTCTCCCTTTCCCTGAGAAACATGCAGGCCGCTGTTCCCTGTGCGCTCTCTTACTTGTTACAGCGACTGCAGTTACACACTTTGAACTGTGGAAAGGCACCGGAGTTTCTTAGGATTTCCCCAGGCGCTTTGTTTTCCCTGGGCCAAAAGGAGCCTTCACAATAGCTTAACGCTAACACTGCATCCTCCTTCCACTTCCAGACCACGGCTACCGCAAGGCAGTTCTCCGCGGGAAAACTTCCCTTCGCGAAGGGCAGATTGGCCGAGCTCGTTGCAGGAAAGCGAAACCAAATGACGCTTTTCTCATTCTAACTGCTTTCGTCCGAGGACTGGATGAAGTCCGAGTGTTCTTTTTCTCACTGAGATACACAGAATCTGATGTTGTCTCTGAGCTCTGTTCTTGGCAAATACGTGAAACTGACATACATTCATGTGGGAAAGACATGGCTGTGCTAGGATTTCTCTTAGCACTGGGTTTTCTCTGGGCCTCACGTCAGGGCAACACTGCATAGGATTTACTCTGTCTGGAGAGAGTTTCCTGCTTTGTAGTTTGGGCTAGAAAACCCTGCTTTTGCAAGTGCAATTGACCAGATTCAGGTAGAAAAGAGAATAGAAAAAGGCCTTTTCTCCCTGGGTCCTTTCACAATCTCTAAAAGCTAAAACTCTATAGTTGCTCCTCTGGAAGGATAAATGCACTGCAATGTAGTTTTTCAGAAGAAGCCTTGAGTTTGCGAGAGCATAGGAGGAATTCATTGCAGGAAAGAGGAAGGCCAAAAAGTTTCTCTCCTTATGCCTGCCTTGCTCAGAGGAGTGGATGAAGTCAGGGACTTCTCCCTTTCCCTGAGAAACATGCAGGCCGCTGTTCCCTGTGCGCTCTCTTACTTGTTACAGCGACTGCAGTTACACACTTTGAACTGTGGAAAGGCACCGGAGTTTCTTAGGATTTCCCCAGGCGCTTTGTTTTCCCTGGGCCAAAAGGAGCCTTCACAATAGCTTAACGCTAACACTGCATACTCCTTCCACTTCCAGACCACGGCTACCGCAAGGCAGTTCTCCGCGGGAAAACTTCCCTTCGCGAAGGGCATATTGGCCGAGCTCATTGCAGGAAAGCGAAACCAAATGACGCTTTTCTCATTCTAACTGCTTTCGTCCGAGGACTGGATGAAGTCCGAGTGTTCTTTTTCTCACTGAGATACACAGAATCTGATGTTGCCTCTGAGCTCTGTTCTTGGCAAATACGTGAAACTGACATACATTCATGTGGGGAAAGACATGGCTGTGCTAGGATTTCTCTTAGCACTGGGTTTTCTCTGGGCCTCACGTCAGGGCAACACTGCATAGGATTTACTCTGTCTGGAGAGAGTTTCCTGCTTTGTAGTTTGGGCTAGAAAACCCTGCTTTTGCAAGTGCAATTGACCAGATTCAGGTAGAAAAGAGAATAGAAAAAGGCCTTTTCTCCCTGGGTCCTTTCACAATCTCTAAAAGCTAAAACTCTATAGTTGCTCCTCTGGAAGGATAAATGCACTGCAATGTAGTTTTTCAGAAGAAGCCTTGAGTTTGCGAGAGCATAGGAGGAATTCATTGCAGGAAAGAGGAAGGCCAAAAAGTTTCTCTCCTTATGCCTGCCTTGCTCAGAGGAGTGGATGAAGTCAGGGACTTCTCCCTTTCCCTGAGAAACATGCAGGCCGCTGTTCCCTGTGCGCTCTCTTACTTGTTACAGCGACTGCAGTTACACACTTTGAACTGTGGAAAGGCACCGGAGTTTCTTAGGATTTCCCCAGGCGCTTTGTTTTCCCTGGGCCAAAAGGAGCCTTCACAATAGCTTAACGCTAACACTGCATCCTCCTTCCACTTCCAGACCACGGCTACCGCAAGGCAGTTCTCCGCGGGAAAACTTCCCTTCGCGAAGGGCAGATTGGCCGAGCTCGTTGCAGGAAAGCGAAACCAAATGACGCTTTTCTCATTCTAACTGCTTTCGTCCGAGGACTGGATGAAGTCCGAGTGTTCTTTTTCTCACTGAGATACACAGAATCTGATGTTGCCTCTGAGCTCTGTTCTTGGCAAATACGTGAAACTGACATACATTCATGTGGGAAAGACATGGCTGTGCTAGGATTTCTCTTAGCACTGGGTTTTCTCTGGGCCTCACGTCAGGGCAACACTGCATAGGATTTACTCTGTCTGGAGAGAGTTTCCTGCTTTGTAGTTTGGGCTAGAAAACCCTGCTTTTGCAAGTGCAATTGACCAGATTCAGGTAGAAAAGAGAATAGAAAAAGGCCTTTTCTCCCTGGGTCCTTTCACAATCTCTAAAAGCTAAAACTCTATAGTTGCTCCTCTGGAAGGATAAATGCACTGCAATGTAGTTTTTCAGAAGAAGCCTTGAGTTTGCGAGAGCATAGGAGGAATTCATTGCAGGAAAGAGGAAGGCCAAAAAGTTTCTCTCCTTATGCCTGCCTTGCTCAGAGGAGTGGATGAAGTCAGGGACTTCTCCCTTTCCCTGAGAAACATGCAGGCCGCTGTTCCCTGTGCGCTCTCTTACTTGTTACAGCGACTGCAGTTACACACTTTGAACTGTGGAAAGGCACCGGAGTTTCTTAGGATTTCCCCAGGCGCTTTGTTTTCCCTGGGCCAAAAGGAGCCTTCACAATAGCTTAACGCTAACACTGCATCCTCCTTCCACTTCCAGACCACGGCTACCGCAAGGCAGTTCTCCGCGGGAAAACTTCCCTTCGCGAAGGGCAGATTGGCCGAGCTCGTTGCAGGAAAGCGAAACCAAATGACGCTTTTCTCATTCTAACTGCTTTCGTCCGAGGACTGGATGAAGTCCGAGTGTTCTTTTTCTCACTGAGATACACAGAATCTGATGTTGCCTCTGAGCTCTGTTCTTGGCAAATACGTGAAACTGACATACATTCATGTGGGAAAGACATGGCTGTGCTAGGATTTCTCTTAGCACTGGGTTTTCTCTGGGCCTCACGTCAGGGCAACACTGCATAGGATTTACTCTGTCTGGAGAGAGTTTCCTGCTTTGTAGTTTGGGCTAGAAAACCCTGCTTTTGCAAGTGCAATTGACCAGATTCAGGTAGAAAAGAGAATAGAAAAAGGCCTTTTCTCCCTGGGTCCTTTCACAATCTCTAAAAGCTAAAACTCTATAGTTGCTCCTCTGGAAGGATAAATGCACTGCAATGTAGTTTTTCAGAAGAAGCCTTGAGTTTGCGAGAGCATAGGAGGAATTCATTGCAGGAAAGAGGAAGGCCAAAAAGTTTCTCTCCTTATGCCTGCCTTGCTCAGAGGAGTGGATGAAGTCAGGGACTTCTCCCTTTCCCTGAGAAACATGCAGGCCGCTGTTCCCTGTGCGCTCTCTTACTTGTTACAGCGACTGCAGTTACACACTTTGAACTGTGGAAAGGCACCGGAGTTTCTTAGGATTTCCCCAGGCGCTTTGTTTTCCCTGGGCCAAAAGGAGCCTTCACAATAGCTTAACGCTAACACTGCATCCTCCTTCCACTTCCAGACCACGGCTACCGCAAGGCAGTTCTCCGCGGGAAAACTTCCCTTCGCGAAGGGCAGATTGGCCGAGCTCGTTGCAGGAAAGCGAAACCAAATGACGCTTTTCTCATTCTAACTGCTTTCGTCCGAGGACTGGATGAAGTCCGAGTGTTCTTTTTCTCACTGAGATACACAGAATCTGATGTTGTCTCTGAGCTCTGTTCTTGGCAAATACGTGAAACTGACATACATTCATGTGGGAAAGACATGGCTGTGCTAGGATTTCTCTTAGCACTGGGTTTTCTCTGGGCCTCACGTCAGGGCAACACTGCATAGGATTTACTCTGTCTGGAGAGAGTTTCCTGCTTTGTAGTTTGGGCTAGAAAACCCTGCTTTTGCAAGTGCAATTGACCAGATTCAGGTAGAAAAGAGAATAGAAAAAGGCCTTTTCTCCCTGGGTCCTTTCACAATCTCTAAAAGCTAAAACTCTATAGTTGCTCCTCTGGAAGGATAAATGCACTGCAATGTAGTTTTTCAGAAGAAGCCTTGAGTTTGCGAGAGCATAGGAGGAATTCATTGCAGGAAAGAGGAAGGCCAAAAAGTTTCTCTCCTTATGCCTGCCTTGCTCAGAGGAGTGGATGAAGTCAGGGACTTCTCCCTTTCCCTGAGAAACATGCAGGCCGCTGTTCCCTGTGCGCTCTCTTACTTGTTACAGCGACTGCAGTTACACACTTTGAACTGTGGAAAGGCACCGGAGTTTCTTAGGATTTCCCCAGGCGCTTTGTTTTCCCTGGGCCAAAAGGAGCCTTCACAATAGCTTAACGCTAACACTGCATACTCCTTCCACTTCCAGACCACGGCTACCGCAAGGCAGTTCTCCGCGGGAAAACTTCCCTTCGCGAAGGGCATATTGGCCGAGCTCGTTGCAGGAAAGCGAAACCAAATGACGCTTTTCTCATTCTAACTGCTTTCGTCCGAGGACTGGATGAAGTCCGAGTGTTCTTTTTCTCACTGAGATACACAGAATCTGATGTTGCCTCTGAGCTCTGTTCTTGGCAAATACGTGAAACTGACATACATTCATGTGGGGAAAGACATGGCTGTGCTAGGATTTCTCTTAGCACTGGGTTTTCTCTGGGCCTCACGTCAGGGCAACACTGCATAGGATTTACTCTGTCTGGAGAGAGTTTCCTGCTTTGTAGTTTGGGCTAGAAAACCCTGCTTTTGCAAGTGCAATTGACCAGATTCAGGTAGAAAAGAGAATAGAAAAAGGCCTTTTCTCCCTGGGTCCTTTCACAATCTCTAAAAGCTAAAACTCTATAGTTGCTCCTCTGGAAGGATAAATGCACTGCAATGTAGTTTTTCAGAAGAAGCCTTGAGTTTGCGAGAGCATAGGAGGAATTCATTGCAGGAAAGAGGAAGGCCAAAAAGTTTCTCTCCTTATGCCTGCCTTGCTCAGAGGAGTGGATGAAGTCAGGGACTTCTCCCTTTCCCTGAGAAACATGCAGGCCGCTGTTCCCTGTGCGCTCTCTTACTTGTTACAGCGACTGCAGTTACACACTTTGAACTGTGGAAAGGCACCGGAGTTTCTTAGGATTTCCCCAGGCGCTTTGTTTTCCCTGGGCCAAAAGGAGCCTTCACAATAGCTTAACGCTAACACTGCATCCTCCTTCCACTTCCAGACCACGGCTACCGCAAGGCAGTTCTCCGCGGGAAAACTTCCCTTCGCGAAGGGCAGATTGGCCGAGCTCGTTGCAGGAAAGCGAAACCAAATGACGCTTTTCTCATTCTAACTGCTTTCGTCCGAGGACTGGATGAAGTCCGAGTGTTCTTTTTCTCACTGAGATACACAGAATCTGATGTTGCCTCTGAGCTCTGTTCTTGGCAAATACGTGAAACTGACATACATTCATGTGGGAAAGACATGGCTGTGCTAGGATTTCTCTTAGCACTGGGTTTTCTCTGGGCCTCACGTCAGGGCAACACTGCATAGGATTTACTCTGTCTGGAGAGAGTTTCCTGCTTTGTAGTTTGGGCTAGAAAACCCTGCTTTTGCAAGTGCAATTGACCAGATTCAGGTAGAAAAGAGAATAGAAAAAGGCCTTTTCTCCCTGGGTCCTTTCACAATCTCTAAAAGCTAAAACTCTATAGTTGCTCCTCTGGAAGGATAAATGCACTGCAATGTAGTTTTTCAGAAGAAGCCTTGAGTTTGCGAGAGCATAGGAGGAATTCATTGCAGGAAAGAGGAAGGCCAAAAAGTTTCTCTCCTTATGCCTGCCTTGCTCAGAGGAGTGGATGAAGTCAGGGACTTCTCCCTTTCCCTGAGAAACATGCAGGCCGCTGTTCCCTGTGCGCTCTCTTACTTGTTACAGCGACTGCAGTTACACACTTTGAACTGTGGAAAGGCACCGGAGTTTCTTAGGATTTCCCCAGGCGCTTTGTTTTCCCTGGGCCAAAAGGAGCCTTCACAATAGCTTAACGCTAACACTGCATCCTCCTTCCACTTCCAGACCACGGCTACCGCAAGGCAGTTCTCCGCGGGAAAACTTCCCTTCGCGAAGGGCATATTGGCCGAGCTCATTGCAGGAAAGCGAAACCAAATGACGCTTTTCTCATTCTAACTGCTTTCGTCCGAGGACTGGATGAAGTCCGAGTGTTCTTTTTCTCACTGAGATACACAGAATCTGATGTTGCCTCTGAGCTCTGTTCTTGGCAAATACGTGAAACTGACATACATTCATGTGGGGAAAGACATGGCTGTGCTAGGATTTCTCTTAGCACTGGGTTTTCTCTGGGCCTCACGTCAGGGCAACACTGCATAGGATTTACTCTGTCTGGAGAGAGTTTCCTGCTTTGTAGTTTGGGCTAGAAAACCCTGCTTTTGCAAGTGCAATTGACCAGATTCAGGTAGAAAAGAGAATAGAAAAAGGCCTTTTCTCCCTGGGTCCTTTCACAATCTCTAAAAGCTAAAACTCTATAGTTGCTCCTCTGGAAGGATAAATGCACTGCAATGTAGTTTTTCAGAAGAAGCCTTGAGTTTGCGAGAGCATAGGAGGAATTCATTGCAGGAAAGAGGAAGGCCAAAAAGTTTCTCTCCTTATGCCTGCCTTGCTCAGAGGAGTGGATGAATGCAGGGACTTCTCCCTTTCCCTGAGAAACATGCAGGCCGCTGTTCCCTGTGCGCTCTCTTACTTGTTACAGCGACTGCAGTTACACACTTTGAACTGTGGAAAGGCACCGGAGTTTCTTAGGATTTCCCCAGGCGCTTTGTTTTCCCTGGGCCAAAAGGAGCCTTCACAATAGCTTAACGCTAACACTGCATCCTCCTTCCACTTCCAGACCACGGCTACCGCAAGGCAGTTCTCCGCGGGAAAACTTCCCTTCGCGAAGGGCAGATTGGCCGAGCTCGTTGCAGGAAAGCGAAACCAAATGACGCTTTTCTCATTCTAACTGCTTTCGTCCGAGGACTGGATGAAGTCCGAGTGTTCTTTTTCTCACTGAGATACACAGAATCTGATGTTGCCTCTGAGCTCTGTTCTTGGCAAATACGTGAAACTGACATACATTCATGTGGGGAAAGACATGGCTGTGCTAGGATTTCTCTTAGCACTGGGTTTTCTCTGGGCCTCACGTCAGGGCAACACTGCATAGGATTTACTCTGTCTGGAGAGAGTTTCCTGCTTTGTAGTTTGGGCTAGAAAACCCTGCTTTTGCAAGTGCAATTGACCAGATTCAGGTAGAAAAGAGAATAGAAAAAGGCCTTTTCTCCCTGGGTCCTTTCACAATCTCTAAAAGCTAAAACTCTATAGTTGCTCCTCTGGAAGGATAAATGCACTGCAATGTAGTTTTTCAGAAGAAGCCTTGAGTTTGCGAGAGCATAGGAGGAATTCATTGCAGGAAAGAGGAAGGCCAAAAAGTTTCTCTCCTTATGCCTGCCTTGCTCAGAGGAGTGGATGAAGTCAGGGACTTCTCCCTTTCCCTGAGAAACATGCAGGCCGCTGTTCCCTGTGCGCTCTCTTACTTGTTACAGCGACTGCAGTTACACACTTTGAACTGTGGAAAGGCACCGGAGTTTCTTAGGATTTCCCCAGGCGCTTTGTTTTCCCTGGGCCAAAAGGAGCCTTCACAATAGCTTAACGCTAACACTGCATCCTCCTTCCACTTCCAGACCACGGCTACCGCAAGGCAGTTCTCCGCGGGAAAACTTCCCTTCGCGAAGGGCAGATTGGCCGAGCTCGTTGCAGGAAAGCGAAACCAAATGACGCTTTTCTCATTCTAACTGCTTTCGTCCGAGGACTGGATGAAGTCCGAGTGTTCTTTTTCTCACTGAGATACACAGAATCTGATGTTGCCTCTGAGCTCTGTTCTTGGCAAATACGTGAAACTGACATACATTCATGTGGGGAAAGACATGGCTGTGCTAGGATTTCTCTTAGCACTGGGTTTTCTCTGGGCCTCACGTCAGGGCAACACTGCATAGGATTTACTCTGTCTGGAGAGAGTTTCCTGCTTTGTAGTTTGGGCTAGAAAACCCTGCTTTTGCAAGTGCAATTGACCAGATTCAGGTAGAAAAGAGAATAGAAAAAGGCCTTTTCTCCCTGGGTCCTTTCACAATCTCTAAAAGCTAAAACTCTATAGTTGCTCCTCTGGAAGGATAAATGCACTGCAATGTAGTTTTTCAGAAGAAGCCTTGAGTTTGCGAGAGCATAGGAGGAATTCATTGCAGGAAAGAGGAAGGCCAAAAAGTTTCTCTCCTTATGCCTGCCTTGCTCAGAGGAGTGGATGAAGTCAGGGACTTCTCCCTTTCCCTGAGAAACATGCAGGCCGCTGTTCCCTGTGCGCTCTCTTACTTGTTACAGCGACTGCAGTTACACACTTTGAACTGTGGAAAGGCACCGGAGTTTCTTAGGATTTCCCCAGGCGCTTTGTTTTCCCTGGGCCAAAAGGAGCCTTCACAATAGCTTAACGCTAACACTGCATCCTCCTTCCACTTCCAGACCACGGCTACCGCAAGGCAGTTCTCCGCGGGAAAACTTCCCTTCGCGAAGGGCAGATTGGCCGAGCTCGTTGCAGGAAAGCGAAACCAAATGACGCTTTTCTCATTCTAACTGCTTTCGTCCGAGGACTGGATGAAGTCCGAGTGTTCTTTTTCTCACTGAGATACACAGAATCTGATGTTGCCTCTGAGCTCTGTTCTTGGCAAATACGTGAAACTGACATACATTCATGTGGGGAAAGACATGGCTGTGCTAGGATTTCTCTTAGCACTGGGTTTTCTCTGGGCCTCACGTCAGGGCAACACTGCATAGGATTTACTCTGTCTGGAGAGAGTTTCCTGCTTTGTAGTTTGGGCTAGAAAACCCTGCTTTTGCAAGTGCAATTGACCAGATTCAGGTAGAAAAGAGAATAGAAAAAGGCCTTTTCTCCCTGGGTCCTTTCACAATCTCTAAAAGCTAAAACTCTATAGTTGCTCCTCTGGAAGGATAAATGCACTGCAATGTAGTTTTTCAGAAGAAGCCTTGAGTTTGCGAGAGCATAGGAGGAATTCATTGCAGGAAAGAGGAAGGCCAAAAAGTTTCTCTCCTTATGCCTGCCTTGCTCAGAGGAGTGGATGAAGTCAGGGACTTCTCCCTTTCCCTGAGAAACATGCAGGCCGCTGTTCCCTGTGCGCTCTCTTACTTGTTACAGCGACTGCAGTTACACACTTTGAACTGTGGAAAGGCACCGGAGTTTCTTAGGATTTCCCCAGGCGCTTTGTTTTCCCTGGGCCAAAAGGAGCCTTCACAATAGCTTAACGCTAACACTGCATCCTCCTTCCACTTCCAGACCACGGCTACCGCAAGGCAGTTCTCCGCGGGAAAACTTCCCTTCGCGAAGGGCAGATTGGCCGAGCTCGTTGCAGGAAAGCGAAACCAAATGACGCTTTTCTCATTCTAACTGCTTTCGTCCGAGGACTGGATGAAGTCCGAGTGTTCTTTTTCTCACTGAGATACACAGAATCTGATGTTGCCTCTGAGCTCTGTTCTTGGCAAATACGTGAAACTGACATACATTCATGTGGGGAAAGACATGGCTGTGCTAGGATTTCTCTTAGCACTGGGTTTTCTCTGGGCCTCACGTCAGGGCAACACTGCATAGGATTTACTCTGTCTGGAGAGAGTTTCCTGCTTTGTAGTTTGGGCTAGAAAACCCTGCTTTTGCAAGTGCAATTGACCAGATTCAGGTAGAAAAGAGAATAGAAAAAGGCCTTTTCTCCCTGGGTCCTTTCACAATCTCTAAAAGCTAAAACTCTATAGTTGCTCCTCTGGAAGGATAAATGCACTGCAATGTAGTTTTTCAGAAGAAGCCTTGAGTTTGCGAGAGCATAGGAGGAATTCATTGCAGGAAAGAGGAAGGCCAAAAAGTTTCTCTCCTTATGCCTGCCTTGCTCAGAGGAGTGGATGAAGTCAGGGACTTCTCCCTTTCCCTGAGAAACATGCAGGCCGCTGTTCCCTGTGCGCTCTCTTACTTGTTACAGCGACTGCAGTTACACACTTTGAACTGTGGAAAGGCACCGGAGTTTCTTAGGATTTCCCCAGGCGCTTTGTTTTCCCTGGGCCAAAAGGAGCCTTCACAATAGCTTAACGCTAACACTGCATCCTCCTTCCACTTCCAGACCACGGCTACCGCAAGGCAGTTCTCCGCGGGAAAACTTCCCTTCGCGAAGGGCAGATTGGCCGAGCTCGTTGCAGGAAAGCGAAACCAAATGACGCTTTTCTCATTCTAACTGCTTTCGTCCGAGGACTGGATGAAGTCCGAGTGTTCTTTTTCTCACTGAGATACACAGAATCTGATGTTGCCTCTGAGCTCTGTTCTTGGCAAATACGTGAAACTGACATACATTCATGTGGGGAAAGACATGGCTGTGCTAGGATTTCTCTTAGCACTGGGTTTTCTCTGGGCCTCACGTCAGGGCAACACTGCATAGGATTTACTCTGTCTGGAGAGAGTTTCCTGCTTTGTAGTTTGGGCTAGAAAACCCTGCTTTTGCAAGTGCAATTGACCAGATTCAGGTAGAAAAGAGAATAGAAAAAGGCCTTTTCTCCCTGGGTCCTTTCACAATCTCTAAAAGCTAAAACTCTATAGTTGCTCCTCTGGAAGGATAAATGCACTGCAATGTAGTTTTTCAGAAGAAGCCTTGAGTTTGCGAGAGCATAGGAGGAATTCATTGCAGGAAAGAGGAAGGCCAAAAAGTTTCTCTCCTTATGCCTGCCTTGCTCAGAGGAGTGGATGAAGTCAGGGACTTCTCCCTTTCCCTGAGAAACATGCAGGCCGCTGTTCCCTGTGCGCTCTCTTACTTGTTACAGCGACTGCAGTTACACACTTTGAACTGTGGAAAGGCACCGGAGTTTCTTAGGATTTCCCCAGGCGCTTTGTTTTCCCTGGGCCAAAAGGAGCCTTCACAATAGCTTAACGCTAACACTGCATCCTCCTTCCACTTCCAGACCACGGCTACCGCAAGGCAGTTCTCCGCGGGAAAACTTCCCTTCGCGAAGGGCATATTGGCCGAGCTCATTGCAGGAAAGCGAAACCAAATGACGCTTTTCTCATTCTAACTGCTTTCGTCCGAGGACTGGATGAAGTCCGAGTGTTCTTTTTCTCACTGAGATACACAGAATCTGATGTTGCCTCTGAGCTCTGTTCTTGGCAAATACGTGAAACTGACATACATTCATGTGGGAAAGACATGGCTGTGCTAGGATTTCTCTTAGCACTGGGTTTTCTCTGGGCCTCACGTCAGGGCAACACTGCATAGGATTTACTCTGTCTGGAGAGAGTTTCCTGCTTTGTAGTTTGGGCTAGAAAACCCTGCTTTTGCAAGTGCAATTGACCAGATTCAGGTAGAAAAGAGAATAGAAAAAGGCCTTTTCTCCCTGGGTCCTTTCACAATCTCTAAAAGCTAAAACTCTATAGTTGCTCCTCTGGAAGGATAAATGCACTGCAATGTAGTTTTTCAGAAGAAGCCTTGAGTTTGCGAGAGCATAGGAGGAATTCATTGCAGGAAAGAGGAAGGCCAAAAAGTTTCTCTCCTTATGCCTGCCTTGCTCAGAGGAGTGGATGAAGTCAGGGACTTCTCCCTTTCCCTGAGAAACATGCAGGCCGCTGTTCCCTGTGCGCTCTCTTACTTGTTACAGCGACTGCAGTTACACACTTTGAACTGTGGAAAGGCACCGGAGTTTCTTAGGATTTCCCCAGGCGCTTTGTTTTCCCTGGGCCAAAAGGAGCCTTCACAATAGCTTAACGCTAACACTGCATCCTCCTTCCACTTCCAGACCACGGCTACCGCAAGGCAGTTCTCCGCGGGAAAACTTCCCTTCGCGAAGGGCAGATTGGCCGAGCTCATTGCAGGAAAGCGAAACCAAATGACGCTTTTCTCATTCTAACTGCTTTCGTGAGAGGAATGGATGAAGTCCGAGTGTTCTTTTTCTCACTCAGATACACAAAATCTGATGTTGCCTCTGAGCTCTGTTCTTGGCAAATACGTGAAACTGACATACATTCATGTGGGGAAACACATGGCTTTGCTAGGATTTCTCTTAGCACTGGGTTTTCTCTGGGCCTCACATCAGGCCAACACTGCATAGGATTTACTCTGCCTGGAGAGAGTTTTCTGCTTTGTAGTTTGGGCTAGAAAACCCAGATTTTGCAAGTGCCAATTGACCAGATTCAGGTAGAAAAGAGAATAGAAAAAGGCCTTTTCTCCCTGGGTCCTTTCACAATCTCTAATAGCTAAAACTCTATAGTTGCTCCTCTGGAAGGATAAATGCACTGCAATGTAGTTTTTCAGAAGAAGCCTTGAGTTTGCGAGAGCATAGGAGGAATTCATTGCAGGAAAGAGGAAGGCCAAAAAGTTTCTCTCCTTATGCCTGCCTTGCTCAGAGGAGTGGATGAAGTCAGGGACTTCTCCCTTTCCCTGAGAAACATGCAGGCCGCTGTTCCCTGTGCGCTCTCTTATTTGTTAAAGCGACTGCAGTTACACACTTTGAACTGTGGAAAGGCACGGAGTTTCTTAGGATTTCCCCAGGCGCTTTGTTTTCCCTGGGCCAAAAGGAGCCTTCACAATAGCTTAACGCTAACACTGCATCCTCCTTCCACTTCCAGACCACGGCTACCGCAAGGCAGTTCTCCGCGGGAAAACTTCCCTTCGCGAAGGGCAGATTGGCCGAGCTCATTGCAAGAGAGCGAAACCAAATGACGCTTTTCTCATTCTAACTGCTTTCGTCGAGGACTGGATGAAGTCCGAGTGTTCTTTTTCTCACTGAGATACACAAAATCTGATGTTGCCTCTGAGCTCTGTTCTTGGCAAATTCGTGAAACTGACATACATTCATGTGGGGAAACACATGGCTTTGCTAGGATTTCTCTTAGCCCTGGGTTTTCTCTGGGCCTCACGTCAGGGCAACACTGCATAGGATTTACTCTGTCCGGAGAGAGTTTCCTGCTTTGTAGTTTGGGCTAGAAAACCCTGCTTTTGCAAGTGCAATTGACCAGATTCAGGTAGAAAAGAGAATAGAAAAAGGCCTTTTCTCCCTGGGTCCTTTCACAATCTCTAAAAGCTAAAACTCTATAGTTGCTCCTCTGGAAGGATAAATGCACTGCAATGTAGTTTTTCAGAAGAAGCCTTGAGTTTGCGAGAGCATAGGAGGAATTCATTGCAGGAAAGAGGAAGGCCAAAAAGTTTCTCTCCTTATGCCTGCCTTGCTCAGAGGAGTGGATGAATGCAGGGACTTCTCCCTTTCCCTGAGAAACATGCAGGCCGCTGTTCCCTGTGCGCTCTCTTACTTGTTACAGCGACTGCAGTTACACACTTTGAACTGTGGAAAGGCACCGGAGTTTCTTAGGATTTCCCCAGGCGCTTTGTTTTCCCTGGGCCAAAAGGAGCCTTCACAATAGCTTAACGCTAACACTGCATCCTCCTTCCACTTCCAGACCACGGCTACCGCAAGGCAGTTCTCCGCGGGAAAACTTCCCTTCGCGAAGGGCAGATTGGCCGAGCTCGTTGCAGGAAAGCGAAACCAAATGACGCTTTTCTCATTCTAACTGCTTTCGTCCGAGGACTGGATGAAGTCCGAGTGTTCTTTTTCTCACTGAGATACACAGAATCTGATGTTGCCTCTGAGCTCTGTTCTTGGCAAATACGTGAAACTGACATACATTCATGTGGGGAAAGACATGGCTGTGCTAGGATTTCTCTTAGCACTGGGTTTTCTCTGGGCCTCACGTCAGGGCAACACTGCATAGGATTTACTCTGTCTGGAGAGAGTTTCCTGCTTTGTAGTTTGGGCTAGAAAACCCTGCTTTTGCAAGTGCAATTGACCAGATTCAGGTAGAAAAGAGAATAGAAAAAGGCCTTTTCTCCCTGGGTCCTTTCACAATCTCTAAAAGCTAAAACTCTATAGTTGCTCCTCTGGAAGGATAAATGCACTGCAATGTAGTTTTTCAGAAGAAGCCTTGAGTTTGCGAGAGCATAGGAGGAATTCATTGCAGGAAAGAGGAAGGCCAAAAAGTTTCTCTCCTTATGCCTGCCTTGCTCAGAGGAGTGGATGAAGTCAGGGACTTCTCCCTTTCCCTGAGAAACATGCAGGCCGCTGTTCCCTGTGCGCTCTCTTACTTGTTACAGCGACTGCAGTTACACACTTTGAACTGTGGAAAGGCACCGGAGTTTCTTAGGATTTCCCCAGGCGCTTTGTTTTCCCTGGGCCAAAAGGAGCCTTCACAATAGCTTAACGCTAACACTGCATCCTCCTTCCACTTCCAGACCACGGCTACCGCAAGGCAGTTCTCCGCGGGAAAACTTCCCTTCGCGAAGGGCAGATTGGCCGAGCTCGTTGCAGGAAAGCGAAACCAAATGACGCTTTTCTCATTCTAACTGCTTTCGTCCGAGGACTGGATGAAGTCCGAGTGTTCTTTTTCTCACTGAGATACACAGAATCTGATGTTGCCTCTGAGCTCTGTTCTTGGCAAATACGTGAAACTGACATACATTCATGTGGGAAAGACATGGCTGTGCTAGGATTTCTCTTAGCACTGGGTTTTCTCTGGGCCTCACGTCAGGGCAACACTGCATAGGATTTACTCTGTCTGGAGAGAGTTTCCTGCTTTGTAGTTTGGGCTAGAAAACCCTGCTTTTGCAAGTGCAATTGACCAGATTCAGGTAGAAAAGAGAATAGAAAAAGGCCTTTTCTCCCTGGGTCCTTTCACAATCTCTAAAAGCTAAAACTCTATAGTTGCTCCTCTGGAAGGATAAATGCACTGCAATGTAGTTTTTCAGAAGAAGCCTTGAGTTTGCGAGAGCATAGGAGGAATTCATTGCAGGAAAGAGGAAGGCCAAAAAGTTTCTCTCCTTATGCCTGCCTTGCTCAGAGGAGTGGATGAAGTCAGGGACTTCTCCCTTTCCCTGAGAAACATGCAGGCCGCTGTTCCCTGTGCGCTCTCTTATTTGTTAAAGCGACTGCAGTTACACACTTTGAACTGTGGAAAGGCACGGAGTTTCTTAGGATTTCCCCAGGCGCTTTGTTTTCCCTGGGCCAAAAGGAGCCTTCACAATAGCTTAACGCTAACACTGCATCCTCCTTCCACTTCCAGACCACGGCTACCGCAAGGCAGTTCTCCGCGGGAAAACTTCCCTTCGCGAAGGGCAGATTGGCCGAGCTCATTGCAAGAGAGCGAAACCAAATGACGCTTTTCTCATTCTAACTGCTTTCGTCGAGGACTGGATGAAGTCCGAGTGTTCTTTTTCTCACTGAGATACACAAAATCTGATGTTGCCTCTGAGCTCTGTTCTTGGCAAATTCGTGAAACTGACATACATTCATGTGGGGAAACACATGGCTTTGCTAGGATTTCTCTTAGCCCTGGGTTTTCTCTGGGCCTCACGTCAGGGCAACACTGCATAGGATTTACTCTGTCCGGAGAGAGTTTCCTGCTTTGTAGTTTGGGCTAGAAAACCCTGCTTTTGCAAGTGCAATTGACCAGATTCAGGTAGAAAAGAGAATAGAAAAAGGCCTTTTCTCCCTGGGTCCTTTCACAATCTCTAAAAGCTAAAACTCTATAGTTGCTCCTCTGGAAGGATAAATGCACTGCAATGTAGTTTTTCAGAAGAAGCCTTGAGTTTGCGAGAGCATAGGAGGAATTCATTGCAGGAAAGAGGAAGGCCAAAAAGTTTCTCTCCTTATGCCTGCCTTGCTCAGAGGAGTGGATGAATGCAGGGACTTCTCCCTTTCCCTGAGAAACATGCAGGCCGCTGTTCCCTGTGCGCTCTCTTACTTGTTACAGCGACTGCAGTTACACACTTTGAACTGTGGAAAGGCACCGGAGTTTCTTAGGATTTCCCCAGGCGCTTTGTTTTCCCTGGGCCAAAAGGAGCCTTCACAATAGCTTAACGCTAACACTGCATCCTCCTTCCACTTCCAGACCACGGCTACCGCAAGGCAGTTCTCCGCGGGAAAACTTCCCTTCGCGAAGGGCAGATTGGCCGAGCTCGTTGCAGGAAAGCGAAACCAAATGACGCTTTTCTCATTCTAACTGCTTTCGTCCGAGGACTGGATGAAGTCCGAGTGTTCTTTTTCTCACTGAGATACACAGAATCTGATGTTGCCTCTGAGCTCTGTTCTTGGCAAATACGTGAAACTGACATACATTCATGTGGGGAAAGACATGGCTGTGCTAGGATTTCTCTTAGCACTGGGTTTTCTCTGGGCCTCACGTCAGGGCAACACTGCATAGGATTTACTCTGTCTGGAGAGAGTTTCCTGCTTTGTAGTTTGGGCTAGAAAACCCTGCTTTTGCAAGTGCAATTGACCAGATTCAGGTAGAAAAGAGAATAGAAAAGGCCTTTTCTCCCTGGGTCCTTTCACAATCTCTAAAAGCTAAAACTCTATAGTTGCTCCTCTGGAAGGATAAATGCACTGCAATGTAGTTTTTCAGAAGAAGCCTTGAGTTTGCGAGAGCATAGGAGGAATTCATTGCAGGAAAGAGGAAGGCCAAAAAGTTTCTCTCCTTATGCCTGCCTTGCTCAGAGGAGTGGATGAAGTCAGGGACTTCTCCCTTTCCCTGAGAAACTTGCAGGCCGCTGTTCCCTGTGCGCTCTCTTACTTGTTACAGCGACTGCACTTACACACTTTGAACTGTGGAAAGGCACCGGAGTTTCTTAGGATTTCCCCAGGCGCTTTGTTTTCCCTGGGCCAAAAGGAGCCTTCACAATAGCTTAACGCTAACACTGCATCCTCCTTCCACTTCCAGACCACGGCTACCGCAAGGCAGTTCTCCGCGGGAAAACTTCCCTTCGCGAAGGGCATATTGGCCGAGCTCATTGCAGGAAAGCGAAACCAAATGACGCTTTTCTCATTCTAACTGCTTTCGTCCGAGGACTGGATGAAGTCCGAGTGTTCTTTTTCTCACTGAGATACACAGAATCTGATGTTGCCTCTGAGCTCTGTTCTTGGCAAATACGTGAAACTGACATACATTCATGTGGGGAAAGACATGGCTGTGCTAGGATTTCTCTTAGCACTGGGTTTTCTCTGGGCCTCACGTCAGGGCAACACTGCATAGGATTTACTCTGTCTGGAGAGAGTTTCCTGCTTTGTAGTTTGGGCTAGAAAACCCTGCTTTTGCAAGTGCAATTGACCAGATTCAGGTAGAAAAGAGAATAGAAAAAGGCCTTTTCTCCCTGGGTCCTTTCACAATCTCTAAAAGCTAAAACTCTATAGTTGCTCCTCTGGAAGGATAAATGCACTGCAATGTAGTTTTTCAGAAGAAGCCTTGAGTTTGCGAGAGCATAGGAGGAATTCATTGCAGGAAAGAGGAAGGCCAAAAAGTTTCTCTCCTTATGCCTGCCTTGCTCAGAGGAGTGGATGAAGTCAGGGACTTCTCCCTTTCCCTGAGAAACATGCAGGCCGCTGTTCCCTGTGCGCTCTCTTACTTGTTACAGCGACTGCAGTTACACACTTTGAACTGTGGAAAGGCACCGGAGTTTCTTAGGATTTCCCCAGGCGCTTTGTTTTCCCTGGGCCAAAAGGAGCCTTCACAATAGCTTAACGCTAACACTGCATCCTCCTTCCACTTCCAGACCACGGCTACCGCAAGGCAGTTCTCCGCGGGAAAACTTCCCTTCGCGAAGGGCAGATTGGCCGAGCTCGTTGCAGGAAAGCGAAACCAAATGACGCTTTTCTCATTCTAACTGCTTTCGTCCGAGGACTGGATGAAGTCCGAGTGTTCTTTTTCTCACTGAGATACACAGAATCTGATGTTGTCTCTGAGCTCTGTTCTTGGCAAATACGTGAAACTGACATACATTCATGTGGGAAAGACATGGCTGTGCTAGGATTTCTCTTAGCACTGGGTTTTCTCTGGGCCTCACGTCAGGGCAACACTGCATAGGATTTACTCTGTCTGGAGAGAGTTTCCTGCTTTGTAGTTTGGGCTAGAAAACCCTGCTTTTGCAAGTGCAATTGACCAGATTCAGGTAGAAAAGAGAATAGAAAAAGGCCTTTTCTCCCTGGGTCCTTTCACAATCTCTAAAAGCTAAAACTCTATAGTTGCTCCTCTGGAAGGATAAATGCACTGCAATGTAGTTTTTCAGAAGAAGCCTTGAGTTTGCGAGAGCATAGGAGGAATTCATTGCAGGAAAGAGGAAGGCCAAAAAGTTTCTCTCCTTATGCCTGCCTTGCTCAGAGGAGTGGATGAAGTCAGGGACTTCTCCCTTTCCCTGAGAAACATTCAGGCCGCTGTTCCCTGTGCGCTCTCTTACTTGTTACAGCGACTGCAGTTACACACTTTGAACTGTGGAAAGGCACCGGAGTTTCTTAGGATTTCCCCAGGCGCTTTGTTTTCCCTGGGCCAAAAGGAGCCTTCACAATAGCTTAACGCTAACACTGCATCCTCCTTCCACTTCCAGACCACGGCTACCGCAAGGCAGTTCTCCGCGGGAAAACTTCCCTTCGCGAAGGGCATATTGGCCGAGCTCATTGCAGGAAAGCGAAACCAAATGACGCTTTTCTCATTCTAACTGCTTTCGTCCGAGGACTGGATGAAGTCCGAGTGTTCTTTTTCTCACTGAGATACACAGAATCTGATGTTGCCTCTGAGCTCTGTTCTTGGCAAATACGTGAAACTGACATACATTCATGTGGGGAAAGACATGGCTGTGCTAGGATTTCTCTTAGCACTGGGTTTTCTCTGGGCCTCACGTCAGGGCAACACTGCATAGGATTTACTCTGTCTGGAGAGAGTTTCCTGCTTTGTAGTTTGGGCTAGAAAACCCTGCTTTTGCAAGTGCAATTGACCAGATTCAGGTAGAAAAGAGAATAGAAAAAGGCCTTTTCTCCCTGGGTCCTTTCACAATCTCTAAAAGCTAAAACTCTATAGTTGCTCCTCTGGAAGGATAAATGCACTGCAATGTAGTTTTTCAGAAGAAGCCTTGAGTTTGCGAGAGCATAGGAGGAATTCATTGCAGGAAAGAGGAAGGCCAAAAAGTTTCTCTCCTTATGCCTGCCTTGCTCAGAGGAGTGGATGAAGTCAGGGACTTCTCCCTTTCCCTGAGAAACATGCAGGCCGCTGTTCCCTGGGCGCTCTCTTACTTGTTACAGCGACTGCAGTTACACACTTTGAACTGTGGAAAGGCACCGGAGTTTCTTAGGATTTCCCCAGGCGCTTTGTTTTCCCTGGGCCAAAAGGAGCCTTCACAATAGCTTAACGCTAACACTGCATCCTCCTTCCACTTCCAGACCACGGCTACCGCAAGGCAGTTCTCCGCGGGAAAACTTCCCTTCGCGAAGGGCAGATTGGCCGAGCTCGTTGCAGGAAAGCGAAACCAAATGACGCTTTTCTCATTCTAACTGCTTTCGTCCGAGGACTGGATGAAGTCCGAGTGTTCTTTTTCTCACTGAGATACACAGAATCTGATGTTGCCTCTGAGCTCTGTTCTTGGCAAATACGTGAAACTGACATACATTCATGTGGGAAAGACATGGCTGTGCTAGGATTTCTCTTAGCACTGGGTTTTCTCTGGGCCTCACGTCAGGGCAACACTGCATAGGATTTACTCTGTCTGGAGAGAGTTTCCTGCTTTGTAGTTTGGGCTAGAAAACCCTGCTTTTGCAAGTGCAATTGACCAGATTCAGGTAGAAAAGAGAATAGAAAAAGGCCTTTTCTCCCTGGGTCCTTTCACAATCTCTAAAAGCTAAAACTCTATAGTTGCTCCTCTGGAAGGATAAATGCACTGCAATGTAGTTTTTCAGAAGAAGCCTTGAGTTTGCGAGAGCATAGGAGGAATTCATTGCAGGAAAGAGGAAGGCCAAAAAGTTTCTCTCCTTATGCCTGCCTTGCTCAGAGGAGTGGATGAAGTCAGGGACTTCTCCCTTTCCCTGAGAAACATGCAGGCCGCTGTTCCCTGTGCGCTCTCTTACTTGTTACAGCGACTGCAGTTACACACTTTGAACTGTGGAAAGGCACCGGAGTTTCTTAGGATTTCCCCAGGCGCTTTGTTTTCCCTGGGCCAAAAGGAGCCTTCACAATAGCTTAACGCTAACACTGCATCCTCCTTCCACTTCCAGACCACGGCTACCGCAAGGCAGTTCTCCGCGGGAAAACTTCCCTTCGCGAAGGGCAGATTGGCCGAGCTCGTTGCAGGAAAGCGAAACCAAATGACGCTTTTCTCATTCTAACTGCTTTCGTCCGAGGACTGGATGAAGTCCGAGTGTTCTTTTTCTCACTGAGATACACAGAATCTGATGTTGCCTCTGAGCTCTGTTCTTGGCAAATACGTGAAACTGACATACATTCATGTGGGGAAAGACATGGCTGTGCTAGGATTTCTCTTAGCACTGGGTTTTCTCTGGGCCTCACGTCAGGGCAACACTGCATAGGATTTACTCTGTCTGGAGAGAGTTTCCTGCTTTGTAGTTTGGGCTAGAAAACCCTGCTTTTGCAAGTGCAATTGACCAGATTCAGGTAGAAAAGAGAATAGAAAAAGGCCTTTTCTCCCTGGGTCCTTTCACAATCTCTAAAAGCTAAAACTCTATAGTTGCTCCTCTGGAAGGATAAATGCACTGCAATGTAGTTTTTCAGAAGAAGCCTTGAGTTTGCGAGAGCATAGGAGGAATTCATTGCAGGAAAGAGGAAGGCCAAAAAGTTTCTCTCCTTATGCCTGCCTTGCTCAGAGGAGTGGATGAAGTCAGGGACTTCTCCCTTTCCCTGAGAAACATGCAGGCCGCTGTTCCCTGTGCGCTCTCTTACTTGTTACAGCGACTGCAGTTACACACTTTGAACTGTGGAAAGGCACCGGAGTTTCTTAGGATTTCCCCAGGCGCTTTGTTTTCCCTGGGCCAAAAGGAGCCTTCACAATAGCTTAACGCTAACACTGCATCCTCCTTCCACTTCCAGACCACGGCTACCGCAAGGCAGTTCTCCGCGGGAAAACTTCCCTTCGCGAAGGGCAGATTGGCCGAGCTCGTTGCAGGAAAGCGAAACCAAATGACGCTTTTCTCATTCTAACTGCTTTCGTCCGAGGACTGGATGAAGTCCGAGTGTTCTTTTTCTCACTGAGATACACAGAATCTGATGTTGCCTCTGAGCTCTGTTCTTGGCAAATACGTGAAACTGACATACATTCATGTGGGAAAGACATGGCTGTGCTAGGATTTCTCTTAGCACTGGGTTTTCTCTGGGCCTCACGTCAGGGCAACACTGCATAGGATTTACTCTGTCTGGAGAGAGTTTCCTGCTTTGTAGTTTGGGCTAGAAAACCCTGCTTTTGCAAGTGCAATTGACCAGATTCAGGTAGAAAAGAGAATAGAAAAAGGCCTTTTCTCCCTGGGTCCTTTCACAATCTCTAAAAGCTAAAACTCTATAGTTGCTCCTCTGGAAGGATAAATGCACTGCAATGTAGTTTTTCAGAAGAAGCCTTGAGTTTGCGAGAGCATAGGAGGAATTCATTGCAGGAAAGAGGAAGGCCAAAAAGTTTCTCTCCTTATGCCTGCCTTGCTCAGAGGAGTGGATGAAGTCAGGGACTTCTCCCTTTCCCTGAGAAACATGCAGGCCGCTGTTCCCTGTGCGCTCTCTTACTTGTTACAGCGACTGCAGTTACACACTTTGAACTGTGGAAAGGCACCGGAGCTTCTTAGGATTTCCCCAGGCGCTTTGTTTTCCCTGGGCCAAAAGGAGCCTTCACAATAGCTTAACGCTAACACTGCATCCTCCTTCCACTTCCAGACCACGGCTACCGCAAGGCAGTTCTCCGCGGGAAAACTTCCCTTCGCGAAGGGCAGATTGGCCGAGCTCATTGCAGGAAAGCGAAACCAAATGACGCTTTTCTCATTCTAACTGCTTTCGTCCGAGGAATGGATGAAGTCCGAGTGTTCTTTTTCTCACTCAGATACACAAAATCTGATGTTGCCTCTGAGCTCTGTTCTTGGCAAATACGTGAAACTGACATACATTCATGTGGGGAAACACATGGCTTTGCTAGGATTTCTCTTAGCACTGGGTTTTCTCTGGGCCTCACATCAGGCCAACACTGCATAGGTTTTACTCTGCCTGGAGAGAGTTTTCTGCTTTGTAGTTTGGGCTAGAAAACCCAGATTTTGCAAGTGCCAATTGACCAGATTCAGGTAGAAAAGAGAATAGAAAAAGGCCTTTTCTCCCTGGGTCCTTTCACAATCTCTAATAGCTAAAACTCTATAGTTGCTCCTCTGGAAGGATAAATGCACTGCAATGTAGTTTTTCAGAAGAAGCCTTGAGTTTGCGAGAGCATAGGAGGAATTCATTGCAGGAAAGAGGAAGGCCAAAAAGTTTCTCTCCTTATGCCTGCCTTGCTCAGAGGAGTGGATGAAGTCAGGGACTTCTCCCTTTCCCTGAGAAACATGCAGGCCGCTGTTCCCTGTGCGCTCTCTTATTTGTTAAAGCGACTGCAGTTACACACTTTGAACTGTGGAAAGGCACGGAGTTTCTTAGGATTTCCCCAGGCGCTTTGTTTTCCCTGGGCCAAAAGGAGCCTTCACAATAGCTTAACGCTAACACTGCATCCTCCTTCCACTTCCAGACCACGGCTACCGCAAGGCAGTTCTCCGCGGGAAAACTTCCCTTCGCGAAGGGCAGATTGGCCGAGCTCATTGCAAGAGAGCGAAACCAAATGACGCTTTTCTCATTCTAACTGCTTTCGTCGAGGACTGGATGAAGTCCGAGTGTTCTTTTTCTCACTGAGATACACAAAATCTGATGTTGCCTCTGAGCTCTGTTCTTGGCAAATTCGTGAAACTGACATACATTCATGTGGGGAAACACATGGCTTTGCTAGGATTTCTCTTAGCCCTGGGTTTTCTCTGGGCCTCACGTCAGGGCAACACTGCATAGGATTTACTCTGTCCGGAGAGAGTTTCCTGCTTTGTAGTTTGGGCTAGAAAACCCTGCTTTTGCAAGTGCAATTGACCAGATTCAGGTAGAAAAGAGAATAGAAAAAGGCCTTTTCTCCCTGGGTCCTTTCACAATCTCTAAAAGCTAAAACTCTATAGTTGCTCCTCTGGAAGGATAAATGCACTGCAATGTAGTTTTTCAGAAGAAGCCTTGAGTTTGCGAGAGCATAGGAGGAATTCATTGCAGGAAAGAGGAAGGCCAAAAAGTTTCTCTCCTTATGCCTGCCTTGCTCAGAGGAGTGGATGAAGTCAGGGACTTCTCCCTTTCCCTGAGAAACATGCAGGCTGCTGTTCCCTGTGCGCTCTCTTACTTGTTACAGCGACTGCAGTTACACACTTTGAACTGTGGAAAGGCACCGGAGTTTCTTAGGATTTCCCCAGGCGCTTTGTTTTCCCTGGGCCAAAAGGAGCCTTCACAATAGCTTAACGCTAACACTGCATCCTCCTTCCACTTCCAGACCACGGCTACCGCAAGGCAGTTCTCCGCGGGAAAACTTCCCTTCGCGAAGGGCAGATTGGCCGAGCTCGTTGCAGGAAAGCGAAACCAAATGACGCTTTTCTCATTCTAACTGCTTTCGTCCGAGGACTGGATGAAGTCCGAGTGTTCTTTTTCTCACTGAGATACACAGAATCTGATGTTGCCTCTGAGCTCTGTTCTTGGCAAATACGTGAAACTGACATACATTCATGTGGGGAAAGACATGGCTGTGCTAGGATTTCTCTTAGCACTGGGTTTTCTCTGGGCCTCACGTCAGGGCAACACTGCATAGGATTTACTCTGTCTGGAGAGAGTTTCCTGCTTTGTAGTTTGGGCTAGAAAACCCTGCTTTTGCAAGTGCAATTGACCAGATTCAGGTAGAAAAGAGAATAGAAAAAGGCCTTTTCTCCCTGGGTCCTTTCACAATCTCTAAAAGCTAAAACTCTATAGTTGCTCCTCTGGAAGGATAAATGCACTGCAATGTAGTTTTTCAGAAGAAGCCTTGAGTTTGCGAGAGCATAGGAGGAATTCATTGCAGGAAAGAGGAAGGCCAAAAAGTTTCTCTCCTTATGCCTGCCTTGCTCAGAGGAGTGGATGAAGTCAGGGACTTCTCCCTTTCCCTGAGAAACATGCAGGCCGCTGTTCCCTGTGCGCTCTCTTACTTGTTACAGCGACTGCAGTTACACACTTTGAACTGTGGAAAGGCACCGGAGTTTCTTAGGATTTCCCCAGGCGCTTTGTTTTCCCTGGGCCAAAAGGAGCCTTCACAATAGCTTAACGCTAACACTGCATACTCCTTCCACTTCCAGACCACGGCTACCGCAAGGCAGTTCTCCGCGGGAAAACTTCCCTTCGCGAAGGGCAGATTGGCCGAGCTCATTGCAGGAAAGCGAAACCAAATGACGCTTTTCTCATTCTAACTGCTTTCGTCCGAGGACTGGATGAAGTCCGAGTGTTCTTTTTCTCACTGAGATACACAGAATCTGATGTTGCCTCTGAGCTCTGTTCTTGGCAAATACGTGAAACTGACATACATTCATGTGGGGAAAGACATGGCTGTGCTAGGATTTCTCTTAGCACTGGGTTTTCTCTGGGCCTCACGTCAGGGCAACACTGCATAGGATTTACTCTGTCTGGAGAGAGTTTCCTGCTTTGTAGTTTGGGCTAGAAAACCCTGCTTTTGCAAGTGCAATTGACCAGATTCAGGTAGAAAAGAGAATAGAAAAAGGCCTTTTCTCCCTGGGTCCTTTCACAATCTCTAAAAGCTAAAACTCTATAGTTGCTCCTCTGGAAGGATAAATGCACTGCAATGTAGTTTTTCAGAAGAAGCCTTGAGTTTGCGAGAGCATAGGAGGAATTCATTGCAGGAAAGAGGAAGGCCAAAAAGTTTCTCTCCTTATGCCTGCCTTGCTCAGAGGAGTGGATGAAGTCAGGGACTTCTCCCTTTCCCTGAGAAACATGCAGGCCGCTGTTCCCTGTGCGCTCTCTTACTTGTTACAGCGACTGCAGTTACACACTTTGAACTGTGGAAAGGCACCGGAGTTTCTTAGGATTTCCCCAGGCGCTTTGTTTTCCCTGGGCCAAAAGGAGCCTTCACAATAGCTTAACGCTAACACTGCATCCTCCTTCCACTTCCAGACCACGGCTACCGCAAGGCAGTTCTCCGCGGGAAAACTTCCCTTCGCGAAGGGCAGATTGGCCGAGCTCGTTGCAGGAAAGCGAAACCAAATGACGCTTTTCTCATTCTAACTGCTTTCGTCCGAGGACTGGATGAAGTCCGAGTGTTCTTTTTCTCACTGAGATACACAGAATCTGATGTTGCCTCTGAGCTCTGTTCTTGGCAAATACGTGAAACTGACATACATTCATGTGGGAAAGACATGGCTGTGCTAGGATTTCTCTTAGCACTGGGTTTTCTCTGGGCCTCACGTCAGGGCAACACTGCATAGGATTTACTCTGTCTGGAGAGAGTTTCCTGCTTTGTAGTTTGGGCTAGAAAACCCTGCTTTTGCAAGTGCAATTGACCAGATTCAGGTAGAAAAGAGAATAGAAAAAGGCCTTTTCTCCCTGGGTCCTTTCACAATCTCTAAAAGCTAAAACTCTATAGTTGCTCCTCTGGAAGGATAAATGCACTGCAATGTAGTTTTTCAGAAGAAGCCTTGAGTTTGCGAGAGCATAGGAGGAATTCATTGCAGGAAAGAGGAAGGCCAAAAAGTTTCTCTCCTTATGCCTGCCTTGCTCAGAGGAGTGGATGAAGTCAGGGACTTCTCCCTTTCCCTGAGAAACATGCAGGCCGCTGTTCCCTGTGCGCTCTCTTACTTGTTACAGCGACTGCAGTTACACACTTTGAACTGTGGAAAGGCACCGGAGTTTCTTAGGATTTCCCCAGGCGCTTTGTTTTCCCTGGGCCAAAAGGAGCCTTCACAATAGCTTAACGCTAACACTGCATCCTCCTTCCACTTCCAGACCACGGCTACCGCAAGGCAGTTCTCCGCGGGAAAACTTCCCTTCGCGAAGGGCAGATTGGCCGAGCTCGTTGCAGGAAAGCGAAACCAAATGACGCTTTTCTCATTCTAACTGCTTTCGTCCGAGGACTGGATGAAGTCCGAGTGTTCTTTTTCTCACTGAGATACACAGAATCTGATGTTGCCTCTGAGCTCTGTTCTTGGCAAATACGTGAAACTGACATACATTCATGTGGGGAAAGACATGGCTGTGCTAGGATTTCTCTTAGCACTGGGTTTTCTCTGGGCCTCACGTCAGGGCAACACTGCATAGGATTTACTCTGTCTGGAGAGAGTTTCCTGCTTTGTAGTTTGGGCTAGAAAACCCTGCTTTTGCAAGTGCAATTGACCAGATTCAGGTAGAAAAGAGAATAGAAAAAGGCCTTTTCTCCCTGGGTCCTTTCACAATCTCTAAAAGCTAAAACTCTATAGTTGCTCCTCTGGAAGGATAAATGCACTGCAATGTAGTTTTTCAGAAGAAGCCTTGAGTTTGCGAGAGCATAGGAGGAATTCATTGCAGGAAAGAGGAAGGCCAAAAAGTTTCTCTCCTTATGCCTGCCTTGCTCAGAGGAGTGGATGAAGTCAGGGACTTCTCCCTTTCCCTGAGAAACATGCAGGCCGCTGTTCCCTGTGCGCTCTCTTACTTGTTACAGCGACTGCAGTTACACACTTTGAACTGTGGAAAGGCACCGGAGTTTCTTAGGATTTCCCCAGGCGCTTTGTTTTCCCTGGGCCAAAAGGAGCCTTCACAATAGCTTAACGCTAACACTGCATCCTCCTTCCACTTCCAGACCACGGCTACCGCAAGGCAGTTCTCCGCGGGAAAACTTCCCTTCGCGAAGGGCATATTGGCCGAGCTCGTTGCAGGAAAGCGAAACCAAATGACGCTTTTCTCATTCTAACTGCTTTCGTCCGAGGACTGGATGAAGTCCGAGTGTTCTTTTTCTCACTGAGATACACAGAATCTGATGTTGCCTCTGAGCTCTGTTCTTGGCAAATACGTGAAACTGACATACATTCATGTGGGGAAAGACATGGCTGTGCTAGGATTTCTCTTAGCACTGGGTTTTCTCTGGGCCTCACGTCAGGGCAACACTGCATAGGATTTACTCTGTCTGGAGAGAGTTTCCTGCTTTGTAGTTTGGGCTAGAAAACCCTGCTTTTGCAAGTGCAATTGACCAGATTCAGGTAGAAAAGAGAATAGAAAAAGGCCTTTTCTCCCTGGGTCCTTTCACAATCTCTAAAAGCTAAAACTCTATAGTTGCTCCTCTGGAAGGATAAATGCACTGCAATGTAGTTTTTCAGAAGAAGCCTTGAGTTTGCGAGAGCATAGGAGGAATTCATTGCAGGAAAGAGGAAGGCCAAAAAGTTTCTCTCCTTATGCCTGCCTTGCTCAGAGGAGTGGATGAAGTCAGGGACTTCTCCCTTTCCCTGAGAAACATGCAGGCCGCTGTTCCCTGTGCGCTCTCTTACTTGTTACAGCGACTGCAGTTACACACTTTGAACTGTGGAAAGGCACCGGAGTTTCTTAGGATTTCCCCAGGCGCTTTGTTTTCCCTGGGCCAAAAGGAGCCTTCACAATAGCTTAACGCTAACACTGCATCCTCCTTCCACTTCCAGACCACGGCTACCGCAAGGCAGTTCTCCGCGGGAAAACTTCCCTTCGCGAAGGGCAGATTGGCCGAGCTCGTTGCAGGAAAGCGAAACCAAATGACGCTTTTCTCATTCTAACTGCTTTCGTCCGAGGACTGGATGAAGTCCGAGTGTTCTTTTTCTCACTGAGATACACAGAATCTGATGTTGCCTCTGAGCTCTGTTCTTGGCAAATACGTGAAACTGACATACATTCATGTGGGAAAGACATGGCTGTGCTAGGATTTCTCTTAGCACTGGGTTTTCTCTGGGCCTCACGTCAGGGCAACACTGCATAGGATTTACTCTGTCTGGAGAGAGTTTCCTGCTTTGTAGTTTGGGCTAGAAAACCCTGCTTTTGCAAGTGCAATTGACCAGATTCAGGTAGAAAAGAGAATAGAAAAAGGCCTTTTCTCCCTGGGTCCTTTCACAATCTCTAAAAGCTAAAACTCTATAGTTGCTCCTCTGGAAGGATAAATGCACTGCAATGTAGTTTTTCAGAAGAAGCCTTGAGTTTGCGAGAGCATAGGAGGAATTCATTGCAGGAAAGAGGAAGGCCAAAAAGTTTCTCTCCTTATGCCTGCCTTGCTCAGAGGAGTGGATGAAGTCAGGGACTTCTCCCTTTCCCTGAGAAACATGCAGGCCGCTGTTCCCTGTGCGCTCTCTTACTTGTTACAGCGACTGCAGTTACACACTTTGAACTGTGGAAAGGCACCGGAGTTTCTTAGGATTTCCCCAGGCGCTTTGTTTTCCCTGGGCCAAAAGGAGCCTTCACAATAGCTTAACGCTAACACTGCATACTCCTTCCACTTCCAGACCACGGCTACCGCAAGGCAGTTCTCCGCGGGAAAACTTCCCTTCGCGAAGGGCAGATTGGCCGAGCTCATTGCAGGAAAGCGAAACCAAATGACGCTTTTCTCATTCTAACTGCTTTCGTCCGAGGAATGGATGAAGTCCGAGTGTTCTTTTTCTCACTCAGATACACAAAATCTGATGTTGCCTCTGAGCTCTGTTCTTGGCAAATACGTGAAACTGACATACATTCATGTGGGGAAACACATGGCTTTGCTAGGATTTCTCTTAGCACTGGGTTTTCTCTGGGCCTCACATCAGGCCAACACTGCATAGGTTTTACTCTGCCTGGAGAGAGTTTTCTGCTTTGTAGTTTGGGCTAGAAAACCCAGATTTTGCAAGTGCCAATTGACCAGATTCAGGTAGAAAAGAGAATAGAAAAAGGCCTTTTCTCCCTGGGTCCTTTCACAATCTCTAATAGCTAAAACTCTATAGTTGCTCCTCTGGAAGGATAAATGCACTGCAATGTAGTTTTTCAGAAGAAGCCTTGAGTTTGCGAGAGCATAGGAGGAATTCATTGCAGGAAAGAGGAAGGCCAAAAAGTTTCTCTCCTTATGCCTGCCTTGCTCAGAGGAGTGGATGAAGTCAGGGACTTCTCCCTTTCCCTGAGAAACATGCAGGCCGCTGTTCCCTGTGCGCTCTCTTATTTGTTAAAGCGACTGCAGTTACACACTTTGAACTGTGGAAAGGCACGGAGTTTCTTAGGATTTCCCCAGGCGCTTTGTTTTCCCTGGGCCAAAAGGAGCCTTCACAATAGCTTAACGCTAACACTGCATCCTCCTTCCACTTCCAGACCACGGCTACCGCAAGGCAGTTCTCCGCGGGAAAACTTCCCTTCGCGAAGGGCAGATTGGCCGAGCTCATTGCAAGAGAGCGAAACCAAATGACGCTTTTCTCATTCTAACTGCTTTCGTCGAGGACTGGATGAAGTCCGAGTGTTCTTTTTCTCACTGAGATACACAAAATCTGATGTTGCCTCTGAGCTCTGTTCTTGGCAAATTCGTGAAACTGACATACATTCATGTGGGGAAACACATGGCTTTGCTAGGATTTCTCTTAGCCCTGGGTTTTCTCTGGGCCTCACGTCAGGGCAACACTGCATAGGATTTACTCTGTCCGGAGAGAGTTTCCTGCTTTGTAGTTTGGGCTAGAAAACCCTGCTTTTGCAAGTGCAATTGACCAGATTCAGGTAGAAAAGAGAATAGAAAAAGGCCTTTTCTCCCTGGGTCCTTTCACAATCTCTAAAAGCTAAAACTCTATAGTTGCTCCTCTGGAAGGATAAATGCACTGCAATGTAGTTTTTCAGAAGAAGCCTTGAGTTTGCGAGAGCATAGGAGGAATTCATTGCAGGAAAGAGGAAGGCCAAAAAGTTTCTCTCCTTATGCCTGCCTTGCTCAGAGGAGTGGATGAAGTCAGGGACTTCTCCCTTTCCCTGAGAAACATGCAGGCCGCTGTTCCCTGTGCGCTCTCTTACTTGTTACAGCGACTGCAGTTACACACTTTGAACTGTGGAAAGGCACCGGAGTTTCTTAGGATTTCCCCAGGCGCTTTGTTTTCCCTGGGCCAAAAGGAGCCTTCACAATAGCTTAACGCTAACACTGCATCCTCCTTCCACTTCCAGACCACGGCTACCGCAAGGCAGTTCTCCGCGGGAAAACTTCCCTTCGCGAAGGGCAGATTGGCCGAGCTCGTTGCAGGAAAGCGAAACCAAATGACGCTTTTCTCATTCTAACTGCTTTCGTCCGAGGACTGGATGAAGTCCGAGTGTTCTTTTTCTCACTGAGATACACAGAATCTGATGTTGCCTCTGAGCTCTGTTCTTGGCAAATACGTGAAACTGACATACATTCATGTGGGGAAAGACATGGCTGTGCTAGGATTTCTCTTAGCACTGGGTTTTCTCTGGGCCTCACGTCAGGGCAACACTGCATAGGATTTACTCTGTCTGGAGAGAGTTTCCTGCTTTGTAGTTTGGGCTAGAAAACCCTGCTTTTGCAAGTGCAATTGACCAGATTCAGGTAGAAAAGAGAATAGAAAAAGGCCTTTTCTCCCTGGGTCCTTTCACAATCTCTAAAAGCTAAAACTCTATAGTTGCTCCTCTGGAAGGATAAATGCACTGCAATGTAGTTTTTCAGAAGAAGCCTTGAGTTTGCGAGAGCATAGGAGGAATTCATTGCAGGAAAGAGGAAGGCCAAAAAGTTTCTCTCCTTATGCCTGCCTTGCTCAGAGGAGTGGATGAAGTCAGGGACTTCTCCCTTTCCCTGAGAAACATGCAGGCCGCTGTTCCCTGTGCGCTCTCTTACTTGTTACAGCGACTGCAGTTACACACTTTGAACTGTGGAAAGGCACCGGAGTTTCTTAGGATTTCCCCAGGCGCTTTGTTTTCCCTGGGCCAAAAGGAGCCTTCACAATAGCTTAACGCTAACACTGCATCCTCCTTCCACTTCCAGACCACGGCTACCGCAAGGCAGTTCTCCGCGGGAAAACTTCCCTTCGCGAAGGGCAGATTGGCCGAGCTCGTTGCAGGAAAGCGAAACCAAATGACGCTTTTCTCATTCTAACTGCTTTCGTCCGAGGACTGGATGAAGTCCGAGTGTTCTTTTTCTCACTGAGATACACAGAATCTGATGTTGCCTCTGAGCTCTGTTCTTGGCAAATACGTGAAACTGACATACATTCATGTGGGAAAGACATGGCTGTGCTAGGATTTCTCTTAGCACTGGGTTTTCTCTGGGCCTCACGTCAGGGCAACACTGCATAGGATTTACTCTGTCTGGAGAGAGTTTCCTGCTTTGTAGTTTGGGCTAGAAAACCCTGCTTTTGCAAGTGCAATTGACCAGATTCAGGTAGAAAAGAGAATAGAAAAAGGCCTTTTCTCCCTGGGTCCTTTCACAATCTCTAAAAGCTAAAACTCTATAGTTGCTCCTCTGGAAGGATAAATGCACTGCAATGTAGTTTTTCAGAAGAAGCCTTGAGTTTGCGAGAGCATAGGAGGAATTCATTGCAGGAAAGAGGAAGGCCAAAAAGTTTCTCTCCTTATGCCTGCCTTGCTCAGAGGAGTGGATGAAGTCAGGGACTTCTCCCTTTCCCTGAGAAACATGCAGGCCGCTGTTCCCTGTGCGCTCTCTTACTTGTTACAGCGACTGCAGTTACACACTTTGAACTGTGGAAAGGCACCGGAGTTTCTTAGGATTTCCCCAGGCGCTTTGTTTTCCCTGGGCCAAAAGGAGCCTTCACAATAGCTTAACGCTAACACTGCATACTCCTTCCACTTCCAGACCACGGCTACCGCAAGGCAGTTCTCCGC
Source organism: Elephas maximus indicus (assembly GCF_024166365.1). Taxonomy (NCBI): domain Eukaryota; kingdom Metazoa; phylum Chordata; class Mammalia; order Proboscidea; family Elephantidae; genus Elephas; species Elephas maximus. Next base: position 36,783,429 of record NC_064819.1, read on the forward strand.
GGGAAAACTTCCCTTCGCGAAGGGCATATTGGCCGAGCTCATTGCAGGAAAGCGAAACCAAATGACGCTTTTCTCATTCTAACTGCTTTCGTCCGAGGACTGGATGAAGTCCGAGTGTTCTTTTTCTCACTGAGATACACAGAATCTGATGTTGCCTCTGAGCTCTGTTCTTGGCAAATACGTGAAACTGACATACATTCATGTGGGGAAAGACATGGCTGTGCTAGGATTTCTCTTAGCACTGGGTTTTCTCTGGGCCTCACGTCAGGGCAACACTGCATAGGATTTACTCTGTCTGGAGAGAGTTTCCTGCTTTGTAGTTTGGGCTAGAAAACCCTGCTTTTGCAAGTGCAATTGACCAGATTCAGGTAGAAAAGAGAATAGAAAAAGGCCTTTTCTCCCTGGGTCCTTTCACAATCTCTAAAAGCTAAAACTCTATAGTTGCTCCTCTGGAAGGATAAATGCACTGCAATGTAGTTTTTCAGAAGAAGCCTTGAGTTTGCGAGAGCATAGGAGGAATTCATTGCAGGAAAGAGGAAGGCCAAAAAGTTTCTCTCCTTATGCCTGCCTTGCTCAGAGGAGTGGATGAAGTCAGGGACTTCTCCCTTTCCCTGAGAAACATGCAGGCCGCTGTTCCCTGTGCGCTCTCTTACTTGTTACAGCGACTGCAGTTACACACTTTGAACTGTGGAAAGGCACCGGAGTTTCTTAGGATTTCCCCAGGCGCTTTGTTTTCCCTGGGCCAAAAGGAGCCTTCACAATAGCTTAACGCTAACACTGCATCCTCCTTCCACTTCCAGACCACGGCTACCGCAAGGCAGTTCTCCGCGGGAAAACTTCCCTTCGCGAAGGGCAGATTGGCCGAGCTCGTTGCAGGAAAGCGAAACCAAATGACGCTTTTCTCATTCTAACTGCTTTCGTCCGAGGACTGGATGAAGTCCGAGTGTTCTTTTTCTCACTGAGATACACAGAATCTGATGTTGCCTCTGAGCTCTGTTCTTGGCAAATACGTGAAACTGACATACATTCATGTGGGAAAGACATGGCTGTGCTAGGATTTCTCTTAGCACTGGGTTTTCTCTGGGCCTCACGTCAGGGCAACACTGCATAGGATTTACTCTGTCTGGAGAGAGTTTCCTGCTTTGTAGTTTGGGCTAGAAAACCCTGCTTTTGCAAGTGCAATTGACCAGATTCAGGTAGAAAAGAGAATAGAAAAAGGCCTTTTCTCCCTGGGTCCTTTCACAATCTCTAAAAGCTAAAACTCTATAGTTGCTCCTCTGGAAGGATAAATGCACTGCAATGTAGTTTTTCAGAAGAAGCCTTGAGTTTGCGAGAGCATAGGAGGAATTCATTGCAGGAAAGAGGAAGGCCAAAAAGTTTCTCTCCTTATGCCTGCCTTGCTCAGAGGAGTGGATGAAGTCAGGGACTTCTCCCTTTCCCTGAGAAACATGCAGGCCGCTGTTCCCTGTGCGCTCTCTTACTTGTTACAGCGACTGCAGTTACACACTTTGAACTGTGGAAAGGCACCGGAGTTTCTTAGGATTTCCCCAGGCGCTTTGTTTTCCCTGGGCCAAAAGGAGCCTTCACAATAGCTTAACGCTAACACTGCATCCTCCTTCCACTTCCAGACCACGGCTACCGCAAGGCAGTTCTCCGCGGGAAAACTTCCCTTCGCGAAGGGCAGATTGGCCGAGCTCGTTGCAGGAAAGCGAAACCAAATGACGCTTTTCTCATTCTAACTGCTTTCGTCCGAGGACTGGATGAAGTCCGAGTGTTCTTTTTCTCACTGAGATACACAGAATCTGATGTTGCCTCTGAGCTCTGTTCTTGGCAAATACGTGAAACTGACATACATTCATGTGGGGAAAGACATGGCTGTGCTAGGATTTCTCTTAGCACTGGGTTTTCTCTGGGCCTCACGTCAGGGCAACACTGCATAGGATTTACTCTGTCTGGAGAGAGTTTCCTGCTTTGTAGTTTGGGCTAGAAAACCCTGCTTTTGCAAGTGCAATTGACCAGATTCAGGTAGAAAAGAGAATAGAAAAAGGCCTTTTCTCCCTGGGTCCTTTCACAATCTCTAAAAGCTAAAACTCTATAGTTGCTCCTCTGGAAGGATAAATGCACTGCAATGTAGTTTTTCAGAAGAAGCCTTGAGTTTGCGAGAGCATAGGAGGAATTCATTGCAGGAAAGAGGAAGGCCAAAAAGTTTCTCTCCTTATGCCTGCCTTGCTCAGAGGAGTGGATGAAGTCAAGGACTTCTCCCTTTCCCTGAGAAACATGCAGGCCGCTGTTCCCTGTGCGCTCTCTTACTTGTTACAGCGACTGCAGTTACACACTTTGAACTGTGGAAAGGCACCGGAGTTTCTTAGGATTTCCCCAGGCGCTTTGTTTTCCCTGGGCCAAAAGGAGCCTTCACAATAGCTTAACGCTAACACTGCATCCTCCTTCCACTTCCAGACCACGGCTACCGCAAGGCAGTTCTCCGCGGGAAAACTTCCCTTCGCGAAGGGCAGATTGGCCGAGCTCATTGCAAGAGAGCGAAACCAAATGACGCTTTTCTCATTCTAACTGCTTTCGTCCGAGGACTGGATGAAGTCCGAGTGTTCTTTTTCTCACTGAGATACACAAAATCTGATGTTGCCTCTGAGCTCTGTTCTTGGCAAATTCGTGAAACTGACATACATTCATGTGGGGAAACACATGGCTTTGCTAGGATTTCTCTTAGCCCTGGGTTTTCTCTGGGCCTCACGTCAGGGCAACACTGCATAGGATTTACTCTGTCCGGAGAGAGTTTCCTGCTTTGTAGTTTGGGCTAGAAAACCCTGCTTTTGCAAGTGCAATTGACCAGATTCAGGTAGAAAAGAGAATAGAAAAAGGCCTTTTCTCCCTGGGTCCTTTCACAATCTCTAAAAGCTAAAACTCTATAGTTGCTCCTCTGGAAGGATAAATGCACTGCAATGTAGTTTTTCAGAAGAAGCCTTGAGTTTGCGAGAGCATAGGAGGAATTCATTGCAGGAAAGAGGAAGGCCAAAAAGTTTCTCTCCTTATGCCTGCCTTGCTCAGAGGAGTGGATGAATGCAGGGACTTCTCCCTTTCCCTGAGAAACATGCAGGCCGCTGTTCCCTGTGCGCTCTCTTACTTGTTACAGCGACTGCAGTTACACACTTTGAACTGTGGAAAGGCACCGGAGTTTCTTAGGATTTCCCCAGGCGCTTTGTTTTCCCTGGGCCAAAAGGAGCCTTCACAATAGCTTAACGCTAACACTGCATCCTCCTTCCACTTCCAGACCACGGCTACCGCAAGGCAGTTCTCCGCGGGAAAACTTCCCTTCGCGAAGGGCAGATTGGCCGAGCTCGTTGCAGGAAAGCGAAACCAAATGACGCTTTTCTCATTCTAACTGCTTTCGTCCGAGGACTGGATGAAGTCCGAGTGTTCTTTTTCTCACTGAGATACACAGAATCTGATGTTGCCTCTGAGCTCTGTTCTTGGCAAATACGTGAAACTGACATACATTCATGTGGGGAAAGACATGGCTGTGCTAGGATTTCTCTTAGCACTGGGTTTTCTCTGGGCCTCACGTCAGGGCAACACTGCATAGGATTTACTCTGTCTGGAGAGAGTTTCCTGCTTTGTAGTTTGGGCTAGAAAACCCTGCTTTTGCAATTGCAATTGACCAGATTCAGGTAGAAAAGAGAATAGAAAAGGCCTTTTCTCCCTGGGTCCTTTCACAATCTCTAAAAGCTAAAACTCTATAGTTGCTCCTCTGGAAGGATAAATGCACTGCAATGTAGTTTTTCAGAAGAAGCCTTGAGTTTGCGAGAGCATAGGAGGAATTCATTGCAGGAAAGAGGAAGGCCAAAAAGTTTCTCTCCTTATGCCTGCCTTGCTCAGAGGAGTGGATGAAGTCAGGGACTTCTCCCTTTCCCTGAGAAACATGCAGGCCGCTGTTCCCTGTGCGCTCTCTTACTTGTTACAGCGACTGCAGTTACACACTTTGAACTGTGGAAAGGCACCGGAGTTTCTTAGGATTTCCCCAGGCGCTTTGTTTTCCCTGGGCCAAAAGGAGCCTTCACAATAGCTTAACGCTAACACTGCATACTCCTTCCACTTCCAGACCACGGCTACCGCAAGGCAGTTCTCCGCGGGAAAACTTCCCTTCGCGAAGGGCAGATTGGCCGAGCTCATTGCAGGAAAGCGAAACCAAATGACGCTTTTCTCATTCTAACTGCTTTCGTCCGAGGACTGGATGAAGTCCGAGTGTTCTTTTTCTCACTGAGATACACAGAATCTGATGTTGCCTCTGAGCTCTGTTCTTGGCAAATACGTGAAACTGACATACATTCATGTGGGGAAAGACATGGCTGTGCTAGGATTTCTCTTAGCACTGGGTTTTCTCTGGGCCTCACGTCAGGGCAACACTGCATAGGATTTACTCTGTCTGGAGAGAGTTTCCTGCTTTGTAGTTTGGGCTAGAAAACCCTGCTTTTGCAAGTGCAATTGACCAGATTCAGGTAGAAAAGAGAATAGAAAAAGGCCTTTTCTCCCTGGGTCCTTTCACAATCTCTAAAAGCTAAAACTCTATAGTTGCTCCTCTGGAAGGATAAATGCACTGCAATGTAGTTTTTCAGAAGAAGCCTTGAGTTTGCGAGAGCATAGGAGGAATTCATTGCAGGAAAGAGGAAGGCCAAAAAGTTTCTCTCCTTATGCCTGCCTTGCTCAGAGGAGTAGATGAAGTCAGGGACTTCTCCCTTTCCCTGAGAAACATGCAGGCCGCTGTTCCCTGTGCGCTCTCTTACTTGTTACAGCGACTGCAGTTACACACTTTGAACTGTGGAAAGGCACCGGAGTTTCTTAGGATTTCCCCAGGCGCTTTGTTTTCCCTGGGCCAAAAGGAGCCTTCACAATAGCTTAACGCTAACACTGCATCCTCCTTCCACTTCCAGACCACGGCTACCGCAAGGCAGTTCTCCGCGGGAAAACTTCCCTTCGCGAAGGGCAGATTGGCCGAGCTCGTTGCAGGAAAGCGAAACCAAATGACGCTTTTCTCATTCTAACTGCTTTCGTCCGAGGACTGGATGAAGTCCGAGTGTTCTTTTTCTCACTGAGATACACAGAATCTGATGTTGCCTCTGAGCTCTGTTCTTGGCAAATACGTGAAACTGACATACATTCATGTGGGAAAGACATGGCTGTGCTAGGATTTCTCTTAGCACTGGGTTTTCTCTGGGCCTCACGTCAGGGCAACACTGCATAGGATTTACTCTGTCTGGAGAGAGTTTCCTGCTTTGTAGTTTGGGCTAGAAAACCCTGCTTTTGCAAGTGCAATTGACCAGATTCAGGTAGAAAAGAGAATAGAAAAAGGCCTTTTCTCCCTGGGTCCTTTCACAATCTCTAAAAGCTAAAACTCTATAGTTGCTCCTCTGGAAGGATAAATGCACTGCAATGTAGTTTTTCAGAAGAAGCCTTGAGTTTGCGAGAGCATAGGAGGAATTCATTGCAGGAAAGAGGAAGGCCAAAAAGTTTCTCTCCTTATGCCTGCCTTGCTCAGAGGAGTGGATGAAGTCAGGGACTTCTCCCTTTCCCTGAGAAACATGCAGGCCGCTGTTCCCTGTGCGCTCTCTTACTTGTTACAGCGACTGCAGTTACACACTTTGAACTGTGGAAAGGCACCGGAGTTTCTTAGGATTTCCCCAGGCGCTTTGTTTTCCCTGGGCCAAAAGGAGCCTTCACAATAGCTTAACGCTAACACTGCATCCTCCTTCCACTTCCAGACCACGGCTACCGCAAGGCAGTTCTCCGCGGGAAAACTTCCCTTCGCGAAGGGCAGATTGGCCGAGCTCATTGCAAGAGAGCGAAACCAAATGACGCTTTTCTCATTCTAACTGCTTTCGTCCGAGGACTGGATGAAGTCCGAGTGTTCTTTTTCTCACTGAGATACACAAAATCTGATGTTGCCTCTGAGCTCTGTTCTTGGCAAATTCGTGAAACTGACATACATTCATGTGGGGAAACACATGGCTTTGCTAGGATTTCTCTTAGCCCTGGGTTTTCTCTGGGCCTCACGTCAGGGCAACACTGCATAGGATTTACTCTGTCCGGAGAGAGTTTCCTGCTTTGTAGTTTGGGCTAGAAAACCCTGCTTTTGCAAGTGCAATTGACCAGATTCAGGTAGAAAAGAGAATAGAAAAAGGCCTTTTCTCCCTGGGTCCTTTCACAATCTCTAAAAGCTAAAACTCTATAGTTGCTCCTCTGGAAGGATAAATGCACTGCAATGTAGTTTTTCAGAAGAAGCCTTGAGTTTGCGAGAGCATAGGAGGAATTCATTGCAGGAAAGAGGAAGGCCAAAAAGTTTCTCTCCTTATGCCTGCCTTGCTCAGAGGAGTGGATGAATGCAGGGACTTCTCCCTTTCCCTGAGAAACATGCAGGCCGCTGTTCCCTGTGCGCTCTCTTACTTGTTACAGCGACTGCAGTTACACACTTTGAACTGTGGAAAGGCACCGGAGTTTCTTAGGATTTCCCCAGGCGCTTTGTTTTCCCTGGGCCAAAAGGAGCCTTCACAATAGCTTAACGCTAACACTGCATCCTCCTTCCACTTCCAGACCACGGCTACCGCAAGGCAGTTCTCCGCGGGAAAACTTCCCTTCGCGAAGGGCAGATTGGCCGAGCTCGTTGCAGGAAAGCGAAACCAAATGACGCTTTTCTCATTCTAACTGCTTTCGTCCGAGGACTGGATGAAGTCCGAGTGTTCTTTTTCTCACTGAGATACACAGAATCTGATGTTGCCTCTCAGCTCTCTTCTTGGCAAATACGTGAAACTGACATACATTCATGTGGGGAAAGACATGGCTGTGCTAGGATTTCTCTTAGCACTGGGTTTTCTCTGGGCCTCACGTCAGGGCAACACTGCATAGGATTTACTCTGTCTGGAGAGAGTTTCCTGCTTTGTAGTTTGGGCTAGAAAACCCTGCTTTTGCAATTGCAATTGACCAGATTCAGGTAGAAAAGAGAATAGAAAAGGCCTTTTCTCCCTGGGTCCTTTCACAATCTCTAAAAGCTAAAACTCTATAGTTGCTCCTCTGGAAGGATAAATGCACTGCAATGTAGTTTTTCAGAAGAAGCCTTGAGTTTGCGAGAGCATAGGAGGAATTCATTGCAGGAAAGAGGAAGGCCAAAAAGTTTCTCTCCTTATGCCTGCCTTGCTCAGAGGAGTGGATGAAGTCAGGGACTTCTCCCTTTCCCTGAGAAACATGCAGGCCGCTGTTCCCTGTGCGCTCTCTTACTTGTTACAGCGACTGCAGTTACACACTTTGAACTGTGGAAAGGCACCGGAGTTTCTTAGGATTTCCCCAGGCGCTTTGTTTTCCCTGGGCCAAAAGGAGCCTTCACAATAGCTTAACGCTAACACTGCATACTCCTTCCACTTCCAGACCACGGCTACCGCAAGGCAGTTCTCCGCGGGAAAACTTCCCTTCGCGAAGGGCATATTGGCCGAGCTCATTGCAGGAAAGCGAAACCAAATGACGCTTTTCTCATTCTAACTGCTTTCGTCCGAGGACTGGATGAAGTCCGAGTGTTCTTTTTCTCACTGAGATACACAGAATCTGATGTTGCCTCTGAGCTCTGTTCTTGGCAAATACGTGAAACTGACATACATTCATGTGGGGAAAGACATGGCTGTGCTAGGATTTCTCTTAGCACTGGGTTTTCTCTGGGCCTCACGTCAGGGCAACACTGCATAGGATTTACTCTGTCTGGAGAGAGTTTCCTGCTTTGTAGTTTGGGCTAGAAAACCCTGCTTTTGCAAGTGCAATTGACCAGATTCAGGTAGAAAAGAGAATAGAAAAAGGCCTTTTCTCCCTGGGTCCTTTCACAATCTCTAAAAGCTAAAACTCTATAGTTGCTCCTCTGGAAGGATAAATGCACTGCAATGTAGTTTTTCAGAAGAAGCCTTGAGTTTGCGAGAGCATAGGAGGAATTCATTGCAGGAAAGAGGAAGGCCAAAAAGTTTCTCTCCTTATGCCTGCCTTGCTCAGAGGAGTAGATGAAGTCAGGGACTTCTCCCTTTCCCTGAGAAACATGCAGGCCGCTGTTCCCTGTGCGCTCTCTTACTTGTTACAGCGACTGCAGTTACACACTTTGAACTGTGGAAAGGCACCGGAGTTTCTTAGGATTTCCCCAGGCGCTTTGTTTTCCCTGGGCCAAAAGGAGCCTTCACAATAGCTTAACGCTAACACTGCATCCTCCTTCCACTTCCAGACCACGGCTACCGCAAGGCAGTTCTCCGCGGGAAAACTTCCCTTCGCGAAGGGCAGATTGGCCGAGCTCGTTGCAGGAAAGCGAAACCAAATGACGCTTTTCTCATTCTAACTGCTTTCGTCCGAGGACTGGATGAAGTCCGAGTGTTCTTTTTCTCACTGAGATACACAGAATCTGATGTTGCCTCTGAGCTCTGTTCTTGGCAAATACGTGAAACTGACATACATTCATGTGGGAAAGACATGGCTGTGCTAGGATTTCTCTTAGCACTGGGTTTTCTCTGGGCCTCACGTCAGGGCAACACTGCATAGGATTTACTCTGTCTGGAGAGAGTTTCCTGCTTTGTAGTTTGGGCTAGAAAACCCTGCTTTTGCAAGTGCAATTGACCAGATTCAGGTAGAAAAGAGAATAGAAAAAGGCCTTTTCTCCCTGGGTCCTTTCACAATCTCTAAAAGCTAAAACTCTATAGTTGCTCCTCTGGAAGGATAAATGCACTGCAATGTAGTTTTTCAGAAGAAGCCTTGAGTTTGCGAGAGCATAGGAGGAATTCATTGCAGGAAAGAGGAAGGCCAAAAAGTTTCTCTCCTTATGCCTGCCTTGCTCAGAGGAGTGGATGAAGTCAGGGACTTCTCCCTTTCCCTGAGAAACATGCAGGCCGCTGTTCCCTGTGCGCTCTCTTACTTGTTACAGCGACTGCAGTTACACACTTTGAACTGTGGAAAGGCACCGGAGTTTCTTAGGATTTCCCCAGGCGCTTTGTTTTCCCTGGGCCAAAAGGAGCCTTCACAATAGCTTAACGCTAACACTGCATACTCCTTCCACTTCCAGACCACGGCTACCGCAAGGCAGTTCTCCGCGGGAAAACTTCCCTTCGCGAAGGGCATATTGGCCGAGCTCATTGCAGGAAAGCGAAACCAAATGACGCTTTTCTCATTCTAACTGCTTTCGTCCGAGGACTGGATGAAGTCCGAGTGTTCTTTTTCTCACTGAGATACACAGAATCTGATGTTGCCTCTGAGCTCTGTTCTTGGCAAATACGTGAAACTGACATACATTCATGTGGGGAAAGACATGGCTGTGCTAGGATTTCTCTTAGCACTGGGTTTTCTCTGGGCCTCACGTCAGGGCAACACTGCATAGGATTTACTCTGTCTGGAGAGAGTTTCCTGCTTTGTAGTTTGGGCTAGAAAACCCTGCTTTTGCAAGTGCAATTGACCAGATTCAGGTAGAAAAGAGAATAGAAAAAGGCCTTTTCTCCCTGGGTCCTTTCACAATCTCTAAAAGCTAAAACTCTATAGTTGCTCCTCTGGAAGGATAAATGCACTGCAATGTAGTTTTTCAGAAGAAGCCTTGAGTTTGCGAGAGCATAGGAGGAATTCATTGCAGGAAAGAGGAAGGCCAAAAAGTTTCTCTCCTTATGCCTGCCTTGCTCAGAGGAGTGGATGAAGTCAGGGACTTCTCCCTTTCCCTGAGAAACATGCAGGCCGCTGTTCCCTGTGCGCTCTCTTACTTGTTACAGCGACTGCAGTTACACACTTTGAACTGTGGAAAGGCACCGGAGTTTCTTAGGATTTCCCCAGGCGCTTTGTTTTCCCTGGGCCAAAAGGAGCCTTCACAATAGCTTAACGCTAACACTGCATCCTCCTTCCACTTCCAGACCACGGCTACCGCAAGGCAGTTCTCCGCGGGAAAACTTCCCTTCGCGAAGGGCAGATTGGCCGAGCTCGTTGCAGGAAAGCGAAACCAAATGACGCTTTTCTCATTCTAACTGCTTTCGTCCGAGGACTGGATGAAGTCCGAGTGTTCTTTTTCTCACTGAGATACACAGAATCTGATGTTGCCTCTGAGCTCTGTTCTTGGCAAATACGTGAAACTGACATACATTCATGTGGGAAAGACATGGCTGTGCTAGGATTTCTCTTAGCACTGGGTTTTCTCTGGGCCTCACGTCAGGGCAACACTGCATAGGATTTACTCTGTCTGGAGAGAGTTTCCTGCTTTGTAGTTTGGGCTAGAAAACCCTGCTTTTGCAAGTGCAATTGACCAGATTCAGGTAGAAAAGAGAATAGAAAAAGGCCTTTTCTCCCTGGGTCCTTTCACAATCTCTAAAAGCTAAAACTCTATAGTTGCTCCTCTGGAAGGATAAATGCACTGCAATGTAGTTTTTCAGAAGAAGCCTTGAGTTTGCGAGAGCATAGGAGGAATTCATTGCAGGAAAGAGGAAGGCCAAAAAGTTTCTCTCCTTATGCCTGCCTTGCTCAGAGGAGTGGATGAAGTCAGGGACTTCTCCCTTTCCCTGAGAAACATGCAGGCCGCTGTTCCCTGTGCGCTCTCTTACTTGTTACAGCGACTGCAGTTACACACTTTGAACTGTGGAAAGGCACCGGAGTTTCTTAGGATTTCCCCAGGCGCTTTGTTTTCCCTGGGCCAAAAGGAGCCTTCACAATAGCTTAACGCTAACACTGCATCCTCCTTCCACTTCCAGACCACGGCTACCGCAAGGCAGTTCTCCGCGGGAAAACTTCCCTTCGCGAAGGGCAGATTGGCCGAGCTCGTTGCAGGAAAGCGAAACCAAATGACGCTTTTCTCATTCTAACTGCTTTCGTCCGAGGACTGGATGAAGTCCGAGTGTTCTTTTTCTCACTGAGATACACAGAATCTGATGTTGCCTCTGAGCTCTGTTCTTGGCAAATACGTGAAACTGACATACATTCATGTGGGGAAAGACATGGCTGTGCTAGGATTTCTCTTAGCACTGGGTTTTCTCTGGGCCTCACGTCAGGGCAACACTGCATAGGATTTACTCTGTCTGGAGAGAGTTTCCTGCTTTGTAGTTTGGGCTAGAAAACCCTGCTTTTGCAAGTGCAATTGACCAGATTCAGGTAGAAAAGAGAATAGAAAAAGGCCTTTTCTCCCTGGGTCCTTTCACAATCTCTAAAAGCTAAAACTCTATAGTTGCTCCTCTGGAAGGATAAATGCACTGCAATGTAGTTTTTCAGAAGAAGCCTTGAGTTTGCGAGAGCATAGGAGGAATTCATTGCAGGAAAGAGGAAGGCCAAAAAGTTTCTCTCCTTATGCCTGCCTTGCTCAGAGGAGTGGATGAAGTCAGGGACTTCTCCCTTTCCCTGAGAAACATGCAGGCCGCTGTTCCCTGTGCGCTCTCTTACTTGTTACAGCGACTGCAGTTACACACTTTGAACTGTGGAAAGGCACCGGAGTTTCTTAGGATTTCCCCAGGCGCTTTGTTTTCCCTGGGCCAAAAGGAGCCTTCACAATAGCTTAACGCTAACACTGCATCCTCCTTCCACTTCCAGACCACGGCTACCGCAAGGCAGTTCTCCGCGGGAAAACTTCCCTTCGCGAAGGGCAGATTGGCCGAGCTCGTTGCAGGAAAGCGAAACCAAATGACGCTTTTCTCATTCTAACTGCTTTCGTCCGAGGACTGGATGAAGTCCGAGTGTTCTTTTTCTCACTGAGATACACAGAATCTGATGTTGCCTCTGAGCTCTGTTCTTGGCAAATACGTGAAACTGACATACATTCATGTGGGAAAGACATGGCTGTGCTAGGATTTCTCTTAGCACTGGGTTTTCTCTGGGCCTCACGTCAGGGCAACACTGCATAGGATTTACTCTGTCTGGAGAGAGTTTCCTGCTTTGTAGTTTGGGCTAGAAAACCCTGCTTTTGCAAGTGCAATTGACCAGATTCAGGTAGAAAAGAGAATAGAAAAAGGCCTTTTCTCCCTGGGTCCTTTCACAATCTCTAAAAGCTAAAACTCTATAGTTGCTCCTCTGGAAGGATAAATGCACTGCAATGTAGTTTTTCAGAAGAAGCCTTGAGTTTGCGAGAGCATAGGAGGAATTCATTGCAGGAAAGAGGAAGGCCAAAAAGTTTCTCTCCTTATGCCTGCCTTGCTCAGAGGAGTGGATGAAGTCAGGGACTTCTCCCTTTCCCTGAGAAACATGCAGGCCGCTGTTCCCTGTGCGCTCTCTTACTTGTTACAGCGACTGCAGTTACACACTTTGAACTGTGGAAAGGCACCGGAGTTTCTTAGGATTTCCCCAGGCGCTTTGTTTTCCCTGGGCCAAAAGGAGCCTTCACAATAGCTTAACGCTAACACTGCATCCTCCTTCCACTTCCAGACCACGGCTACCGCAAGGCAGTTCTCCGCGGGAAAACTTCCCTTCGCGAAGGGCAGATTGGCCGAGCTCGTTGCAGGAAAGCGAAACCAAATGACGCTTTTCTCATTCTAACTGCTTTCGTCCGAGGAATGGATGAAGTCCGAGTGTTCTTTTTCTCACTCAGATACACAAAATCTGATGTTGCCTCTGAGCTCTGTTCTTGGCAAATACGTGAAACTGACATACATTCATGTGGGGAAACACATGGCTTTGCTAGGATTTCTCTTAGCCCTGGGTTTTCTCTGGGCCTCACATCAGGCCAACACTGCATAGGTTTTACTCTGCCTGGAGAGAGTTTTCTGCTTTGTAGTTTGGGCTAGAAAACCCAGATTTTGCAAGTGCCAATTGACCAGATTCAGGTAGAAAAGAGAATAGAAAAAGGCCTTTTCTCCCTGGGTCCTTTCACAATCTCTAATAGCTAAAACTCTATAGTTGCTCCTCTGGAAGGATAAATGCACTGCAATGTAGTTTTTCAGAAGAAGCCTTGAGTTTGCGAGAGCATAGGAGGAATTCATTGCAGGAAAGAGGAAGGCCAAAAAGTTTCTCTCCTTATGCCTGCCTTGCTCAGAGGAGTGGATGAAGTCAGGGACTTCTCCCTTTCCCTGAGAAACATGCAGGCCGCTGTTCCCTGTGCGCTCTCTTATTTGTTAAAGCGACTGCAGTTACACACTTTGAACTGTGGAAAGGCACGGAGTTTCTTAGGATTTCCCCAGGCGCTTTGTTTTCCCTGGGCCAAAAGGAGCCTTCACAATAGCTTAACGCTAACACTGCATCCTCCTTCCACTTCCAGACCACGGCTACCGCAAGGCAGTTCTCCGCGGGAAAACTTCCCTTCGCGAAGGGCAGATTGGCCGAGCTCGTTGCAGGAAAGCGAAACCAAATGACGCTTTTCTCATTCTAACTGCTTTCGTCCGAGGACTGGATGAAGTCCGAGTGTTCTTTTTCTCACTGAGATACACAGAATCTGATGTTGCCTCTGAGCTCTGTTCTTGGCAAATACGTGAAACTGACATACATTCATGTGGGAAAGACATGGCTGTGCTAGGATTTCTCTTAGCACTGGGTTTTCTCTGGGCCTCACGTCAGGGCAACACTGCATAGGATTTACTCTGTCTGGAGAGAGTTTCCTGCTTTGTAGTTTGGGCTAGAAAACCCTGCTTTTGCAAGTGCAATTGACCAGATTCAGGTAGAAAAGAGAATAGAAAAAGGCCTTTTCTCCCTGGGTCCTTTCACAATCTCTAAAAGCTAAAACTCTATAGTTGCTCCTCTGGAAGGATAAATGCACTGCAATGTAGTTTTTCAGAAGAAGCCTTGAGTTTGCGAGAGCATAGGAGGAATTCATTGCAGGAAAGAGGAAGGCCAAAAAGTTTCTCTCCTTATGCCTGCCTTGCTCAGAGGAGTGGATGAAGTCAGGGACTTCTCCCTTTCCCTGAGAAACATGCAGGCCGCTGTTCCCTGTGCGCTCTCTTACTTGTTACAGCGACTGCAGTTACACACTTTGAACTGTGGAAAGGCACCGGAGTTTCTTAGGATTTCCCCAGGCGCTTTGTTTTCCCTGGGCCAAAAGGAGCCTTCACAATAGCTTAACGCTAACACTGCATCCTCCTTCCACTTCCAGACCACGGCTACCGCAAGGCAGTTCTCCGCGGGAAAACTTCCCTTCGCGAAGGGCAGATTGGCCGAGCTCGTTGCAGGAAAGCGAAACCAAATGACGCTTTTCTCATTCTAACTGCTTTCGTCCGAGGACTGGATGAAGTCCGAGTGTTCTTTTTCTCACTGAGATACACAGAATCTGATGTTGCCTCTGAGCTCTGTTCTTGGCAAATACGTGAAACTGACATACATTCATGTGGGGAAAGACATGGCTGTGCTAGGATTTCTCTTAGCACTGGGTTTTCTCTGGGCCTCACGTCAGGGCAACACTGCATAGGATTTACTCTGTCTGGAGAGAGTTTCCTGCTTTGTAGTTTGGGCTAGAAAACCCTGCTTTTGCAAGTGCAATTGACCAGATTCAGGTAGAAAAGAGAATAGAAAAAGGCCTTTTCTCCCTGGGTCCTTTCACAATCTCTAAAAGCTAAAACTCTATAGTTGCTCCTCTGGAAGGATAAATGCACTGCAATGTAGTTTTTCAGAAGAAGCCTTGAGTTTGCGAGAGCATAGGAGGAATTCATTGCAGGAAAGAGGAAGGCCAAAAAGTTTCTCTCCTTATGCCTGCCTTGCTCAGAGGAGTGGATGAAGTCAGGGACTTCTCCCTTTCCCTGAGAAACATGCAGGCCGCTGTTCCCTGTGCGCTCTCTTACTTGTTACAGCGACTGCAGTTACACACTTTGAACTGTGGAAAGGCACCGGAGTTTCTTAGGATTTCCCCAGGCGCTTTGTTTTCCCTGGGCCAAAAGGAGCCTTCACAATAGCTTAACGCTAACACTGCATCCTCCTTCCACTTCCAGACCACGGCTACCGCAAGGCAGTTCTCCGCGGGAAAACTTCCCTTCGCGAAGGGCAGATTGGCCGAGCTCGTTGCAGGAAAGCGAAACCAAATGACGCTTTTCTCATTCTAACTGCTTTCGTCCGAGGACTGGATGAAGTCCGAGTGTTCTTTTTCTCACTGAGATACACAGAATCTGATGTTGCCTCTGAGCTCTGTTCTTGGCAAATACGTGAAACTGACATACATTCATGTGGGAAAGACATGGCTGTGCTAGGATTTCTCTTAGCACTGGGTTTTCTCTGGGCCTCACGTCAGGGCAACACTGCATAGGATTTACTCTGTCTGGAGAGAGTTTCCTGCTTTGTAGTTTGGGCTAGAAAACCCTGCTTTTGCAAGTGCAATTGACCAGATTCAGGTAGAAAAGAGAATAGAAAAAGGCCTTTTCTCCCTGGGTCCTTTCACAATCTCTAAAAGCTAAAACTCTATAGTTGCTCCTCTGGAAGGATAAATGCACTGCAATGTAGTTTTTCAGAAGAAGCCTTGAGTTTGCGAGAGCATAGGAGGAATTCATTGCAGGAAAGAGGAAGGCCAAAAAGTTTCTCTCCTTATGCCTGCCTTGCTCAGAGGAGTGGATGAAGTCAGGGACTTCTCCCTTTCCCTGAGAAACATGCAGGCCGCTGTTCCCTGTGCGCTCTCTTACTTGTTACAGCGACTGCAGTTACACACTTTGAACTGTGGAAAGGCACCGGAGTTTCTTAGGATTTCCCCAGGCGCTTTGTTTTCCCTGGGCCAAAAGGAGCCTTCACAATAGCTTAACGCTAACACTGCATCCTCCTTCCACTTCCAGACCACGGCTACCGCAAGGCAGTTCTCCGCGGGAAAACTTCCCTTCGCGAAGGGCAGATTGGCCGAGCTCGTTGCAGGAAAGCGAAACCAAATGACGCTTTTCTCATTCTAACTGCTTTCGTCCGAGGAATGGATGAAGTCCGAGTGTTCTTTTTCTCACTCAGATACACAAAATCTGATGTTGCCTCTGAGCTCTGTTCTTGGCAAATACGTGAAACTGACATACATTCATGTGGGGAAACACATGGCTTTGCTAGGATTTCTCTTAGCCCTGGGTTTTCTCTGGGCCTCACATCAGGCCAACACTGCATAGGTTTTACTCTGCCTGGAGAGAGTTTTCTGCTTTGTAGTTTGGGCTAGAAAACCCAGATTTTGCAAGTGCCAATTGACCAGATTCAGGTAGAAAAGAGAATAGAAAAAGGCCTTTTCTCCCTGGGTCCTTTCACAATCTCTAATAGCTAAAACTCTATAGTTGCTCCTCTGGAAGGATAAATGCACTGCAATGTAGTTTTTCAGAAGAAGCCTTGAGTTTGCGAGAGCATAGGAGGAATTCATTGCAGGAAAGAGGAAGGCCAAAAAGTTTCTCTCCTTATGCCTGCCTTGCTCAGAGGAGTGGATGAAGTCAGGGACTTCTCCCTTTCCCTGAGAAACATGCAGGCCGCTGTTCCCTGTGCGCTCTCTTATTTGTTAAAGCGACTGCAGTTACACACTTTGAACTGTGGAAAGGCACGGAGTTTCTTAGGATTTCCCCAGGCGCTTTGTTTTCCCTGGGCCAAAAGGAGCCTTCACAATAGCTTAACGCTAACACTGCATCCTCCTTCCACTTCCAGACCACGGCTACCGCAAGGCAGTTCTCCGCGGGAAAACTTCCCTTCGCGAAGGGCAGATTGGCCGAGCTCATTGCAAGAGAGCGAAACCAAATGACGCTTTTCTCATTCTAACTGCTTTCGTCGAGGACTGGATGAAGTCCGAGTGTTCTTTTTCTCACTGAGATACACAAAATCTGATGTTGCCTCTGAGCTCTGTTCTTGGCAAATTCGTGAAACTGACATACATTCATGTGGGGAAACACATGGCTTTGCTAGGATTTCTCTTAGCCCTGGGTTTTCTCTGGGCCTCACGTCAGGGCAACACTGCATAGGATTTACTCTGTCCGGAGAGAGTTTCCTGCTTTGTAGTTTGGGCTAGAAAACCCTGCTTTTGCAAGTGCAATTGACCAGATTCAGGTAGAAAAGAGAATAGAAAAAGGCCTTTTCTCCCTGGGTCCTTTCACAATCTCTAAAAGCTAAAACTCTATAGTTGCTCCTCTGGAAGGATAAATGCACTGCAATGTAGTTTTTCAGAAGAAGCCTTGAGTTTGCGAGAGCATAGGAGGAATTCATTGCAGGAAAGAGGAAGGCCAAAAAGTTTCTCTCCTTATGCCTGCCTTGCTCAGAGGAGTGGATGAATGCAGGGACTTCTCCCTTTCCCTGAGAAACATGCAGGCTGCTGTTCCCTGTGCGCTCTCTTACTTGTTACAGCGACTGCAGTTACACACTTTGAACTGTGGAAAGGCACCGGAGTTTCTTAGGATTTCCCCAGGCGCTTTGTTTTCCCTGGGCCAAAAGGAGCCTTCACAATAGCTTAACGCTAACACTGCATCCTCCTTCCACTTCCAGACCACGGCTACCGCAAGGCAGTTCTCCGCGGGAAAACTTCCCTTCGCGAAGGGCAGATTGGCCGAGCTCGTTGCAGGAAAGCGAAACCAAATGACGCTTTTCTCATTCTAACTGCTTTCGTCCGAGGACTGGATGAAGTCCGAGTGTTCTTTTTCTCACTGAGATACACAGAATCTGATGTTGCCTCTGAGCTCTGTTCTTGGCAAATACGTGAAACTGACATACATTCATGTGGGGAAAGACATGGCTGTGCTAGGATTTCTCTTAGCACTGGGTTTTCTCTGGGCCTCACGTCAGGGCAACACTGCATAGGATTTACTCTGTCTGGAGAGAGTTTCCTGCTTTGTAGTTTGGGCTAGAAAACCCTGCTTTTGCAAGTGCAATTGACCAGATTCAGGTAGAAAAGAGAATAGAAAAAGGCCTTTTCTCCCTGGGTCCTTTCACAATCTCTAAAAGCTAAAACTCTATAGTTGCTCCTCTGGAAGGATAAATGCACTGCAATGTAGTTTTTCAGAAGAAGCCTTGAGTTTGCGAGAGCATAGGAGGAATTCATTGCAGGAAAGAGGAAGGCCAAAAAGTTTCTCTCCTTATGCCTGCCTTGCTCAGAGGAGTGGATGAAGTCAGGGACTTCTCCCTTTCCCTGAGAAACATGCAGGCCGCTGTTCCCTGTGCGCTCTCTTACTTGTTACAGCGACTGCAGTTACACACTTTGAACTGTGGAAAGGCACCGGAGTTTCTTAGGATTTCCCCAGGCGCTTTGTTTTCCCTGGGCCAAAAGGAGCCTTCACAATAGCTTAACGCTAACACTGCATACTCCTTCCACTTCCAGACCACGGCTACCGCAAGGCAGTTCTCCGCGGGAAAACTTCCCTTCGCGAAGGGCATATTGGCCGAGCTCATTGCAGGAAAGCGAAACCAAATGACGCTTTTCTCATTCTAACTGCTTTCGTCCGAGGACTGGATGAAGTCCGAGTGTTCTTTTTCTCACTGAGATACACAGAATCTGATGTTGCCTCTGAGCTCTGTTCTTGGCAAATACGTGAAACTGACATACATTCATGTGGGGAAAGACATGGCTGTGCTAGGATTTCTCTTAGCACTGGGTTTTCTCTGGGCCTCACGTCAGGGCAACACTGCATAGGATTTACTCTGTCTGGAGAGAGTTTCCTGCTTTGTAGTTTGGGCTAGAAAACCCTGCTTTTGCAAGTGCAATTGACCAGATTCAGGTAGAAAAGAGAATAGAAAAAGGCCTTTTCTCCCTGGGTCCTTTCACAATCTCTAAAAGCTAAAACTCTATAGTTGCTCCTCTGGAAGGATAAATGCACTGCAATGTAGTTTTTCAGAAGAAGCCTTGAGTTTGCGAGAGCATAGGAGGAATTCATTGCAGGAAAGAGGAAGGCCAAAAAGTTTCTCTCCTTATGCCTGCCTTGCTCAGAGGAGTGGATGAAGTCAGGGACTTCTCCCTTTCCCTGAGAAACATGCAGGCCGCTGTTCCCTGTGCGCTCTCTTACTTGTTACAGCGACTGCAGTTACACACTTTGAACTGTGGAAAGGCACCGGAGTTTCTTAGGATTTCCCCAGGCGCTTTGTTTTCCCTGGGCCAAAAGGAGCCTTCACAATAGCTTAACGCTAACACTGCATCCTCCTTCCACTTCCAGACCACGGCTACCGCAAGGCAGTTCTCCGCGGGAAAACTTCCCTTCGCGAAGGGCAGATTGGCCGAGCTCGTTGCAGGAAAGCGAAACCAAATGACGCTTTTCTCATTCTAACTGCTTTCGTCCGAGGACTGGATGAAGTCCGAGTGTTCTTTTTCTCACTGAGATACACAGAATCTGATGTTGCCTCTGAGCTCTGTTCTTGGCAAATACGTGAAACTGACATACATTCATGTGGGAAAGACATGGCTGTGCTAGGATTTCTCTTAGCACTGGGTTTTCTCTGGGCCTCACGTCAGGGCAACACTGCATAGGATTTACTCTGTCTGGAGAGAGTTTCCTGCTTTGTAGTTTGGGCTAGAAAACCCTGCTTTTGCAAGTGCAATTGACCAGATTCAGGTAGAAAAGAGAATAGAAAAAGGCCTTTTCTCCCTGGGTCCTTTCACAATCTCTAAAAGCTAAAACTCTATAGTTGCTCCTCTGGAAGGATAAATGCACTGCAATGTAGTTTTTCAGAAGAAGCCTTGAGTTTGCGAGAGCATAGGAGGAATTCATTGCAGGAAAGAGGAAGGCCAAAAAGTTTCTCTCCTTATGCCTGCCTTGCTCAGAGGAGTGGATGAAGTCAGGGACTTCTCCCTTTCCCTGAGAAACATGCAGGCCGCTGTTCCCTGTGCGCTCTCTTACTTGTTACAGCGACTGCAGTTACACACTTTGAACTGTGGAAAGGCACCGGAGTTTCTTAGGATTTCCCCAGGCGCTTTGTTTTCCCTGGGCCAAAAGGAGCCTTCACAATAGCTTAACGCTAACACTGCATCCTCCTTCCACTTCCAGACCACGGCTACCGCAAGGCAGTTCTCCGCGGGAAAACTTCCCTTCGCGAAGGGCAGATTGGCCGAGCTCGTTGCAGGAAAGCGAAACCAAATGACGCTTTTCTCATTCTAACTGCTTTCGTCCGAGGACTGGATGAAGTCCGAGTGTTCTTTTTCTCACTGAGATACACAGAATCTGATGTTGCCTCTGAGCTCTGTTCTTGGCAAATACGTGAAACTGACATACATTCATGTGGGAAAGACATGGCTGTGCTAGGATTTCTCTTAGCACTGGGTTTTCTCTGGGCCTCACGTCAGGGCAACACTGCATAGGATTTACTCTGTCTGGAGAGAGTTTCCTGCTTTGTAGTTTGGGCTAGAAAACCCTGCTTTTGCAAGTGCAATTGACCAGATTCAGGTAGAAAAGAGAATAGAAAAAGGCCTTTTCTCCCTGGGTCCTTTCACAATCTCTAAAAGCTAAAACTCTATAGTTGCTCCTCTGGAAGGATAAATGCACTGCAATGTAGTTTTTCAGAAGAAGCCTTGAGTTTGCGAGAGCATAGGAGGAATTCATTGCAGGAAAGAGGAAGGCCAAAAAGTTTCTCTCCTTATGCCTGCCTTGCTCAGAGGAGTGGATGAAGTCAGGGACTTCTCCCTTTCCCTGAGAAACATGCAGGCCGCTGTTCCCTGTGCGCTCTCTTACTTGTTACAGCGACTGCAGTTACACACTTTGAACTGTGGAAAGGCACCGGAGTTTCTTAGGATTTCCCCAGGCGCTTTGTTTTCCCTGGGCCAAAAGGAGCCTTCACAATAGCTTAACGCTAACACTGCATCCTCCTTCCACTTCCAGACCACGGCTACCGCAAGGCAGTTCTCCGCGGGAAAACTTCCCTTCGCGAAGGGCAGATTGGCCGAGCTCATTGCAGGAAAGCGAAACCAAATGACGCTTTTCTCATTCTAACTGCTTTCGTCCGAGGAATGGATGAAGTCCGAGTGTTCTTTTTCTCACTCAGATACACAAAATCTGATGTTGCCTCTGAGCTCTGTTCTTGGCAAATACGTGAAACTGACATACATTCATGTGGGGAAACACATGGCTTTGCTAGGATTTCTCTTAGCACTGGGTTTTCTCTGGGCCTCACATCAGGCCAACACTGCATAGGTTTTACTCTGCCTGGAGAGAGTTTTCTGCTTTGTAGTTTGGGCTAGAAAACCCAGATTTTGCAAGTGCCAATTGACCAGATTCAGGTAGAAAAGAGAATAGAAAAAGGCCTTTTCTCCCTGGGTCCTTTCACAATCTCTAATAGCTAAAACTCTATAGTTGCTCCTCTGGAAGGATAAATGCACTGCAATGTAGTTTTTCAGAAGAAGCCTTGAGTTTGCGAGAGCATAGGAGGAATTCATTGCAGGAAAGAGGAAGGCCAAAAAGTTTCTCTCCTTATGCCTGCCTTGCTCAGAGGAGTGGATGAAGTCAGGGACTTCTCCCTTTCCCTGAGAAACATGCAGGCCGCTGTTCCCTGTGCGCTCTCTTATTTGTTAAAGCGACTGCAGTTACACACTTTGAACTGTGGAAAGGCACGGAGTTTCTTAGGATTTCCCCAGGCGCTTTGTTTTCCCTGGGCCAAAAGGAGCCTTCACAATAGCTTAACGCTAACACTGCATCCTCCTTCCACTTCCAGACCACGGCTACCGCAAGGCAGTTCTCCGCGGGAAAACTTCCCTTCGCGAAGGGCAGATTGGCCGAGCTCATTGCAAGAGAGCGAAACCAAATGACGCTTTTCTCATTCTAACTGCTTTCGTCGAGGACTGGATGAAGTCCGAGTGTTCTTTTTCTCACTGAGATACACAAAATCTGATGTTGCCTCTGAGCTCTGTTCTTGGCAAATTCGTGAAACTGACATACATTCATGTGGGGAAACACATGGCTTTGCTAGGATTTCTCTTAGCCCTGGGTTTTCTCTGGGCCTCACGTCAGGGCAACACTGCATAGGATTTACTCTGTCCGGAGAGAGTTTCCTGCTTTGTAGTTTGGGCTAGAAAACCCTGCTTTTGCAAGTGCAATTGACCAGATTCAGGTAGAAAAGAGAATAGAAAAAGGCCTTTTCTCCCTGGGTCCTTTCACAATCTCTAAAAGCTAAAACTCTATAGTTGCTCCTCTGGAAGGATAAATGCACTGCAATGTAGTTTTTCAGAAGAAGCCTTGAGTTTGCGAGAGCATAGGAGGAATTCATTGCAGGAAAGAGGAAGGCCAAAAAGTTTCTCTCCTTATGCCTGCCTTGCTCAGAGGAGTGGATGAAGTCAGGGACTTCTCCCTTTCCCTGAGAAACATGCAGGCCGCTGTTCCCTGTGCGCTCTCTTACTTGTTACAGCGACTGCAGTTACACACTTTGAACTGTGGAAAGGCACCGGAGTTTCTTAGGATTTCCCCAGGCGCTTTGTTTTCCCTGGGCCAAAAGGAGCCTTCACAATAGCTTAACGCTAACACTGCATCCTCCTTCCACTTCCAGACCACGGCTACCGCAAGGCAGTTCTCCGCGGGAAAACTTCCCTTCGCGAAGGGCATATTGGCCGAGCTCGTTGCAGGAAAGCGAAACCAAATGACGCTTTTCTCATTCTAACTGCTTTCGTCCGAGGACTGGATGAAGTCCGAGTGTTCTTTTTCTCACTGAGATACACAGAATCTGATGTTGCCTCTGAGCTCTGTTCTTGGCAAATACGTGAAACTGACATACATTCATGTGGGAAAGACATGGCTGTGCTAGGATTTCTCTTAGCACTGGGTTTTCTCTGGGCCTCACGTCAGGGCAACACTGCATAGGATTTACTCTGTCTGGAGAGAGTTTCCTGCTTTGTAGTTTGGGCTAGAAAACCCTGCTTTTGCAAGTGCAATTGACCAGATTCAGGTAGAAAAGAGAATAGAAAAAGGCCTTTTCTCCCTGGGTCCTTTCACAATCTCTAAAAGCTAAAACTCTATAGTTGCTCCTCTGGAAGGATAAATGCACTGCAATGTAGTTTTTCAGAAGAAGCCTTGAGTTTGCGAGAGCATAGGAGGAATTCATTGCAGGAAAGAGGAAGGCCAAAAAGTTTCTCTCCTTATGCCTGCCTTGCTCAGAGGAGTGGATGAAGTCAGGGACTTCTCCCTTTCCCTGAGAAACATGCAGGCCGCTGTTCCCTGTGCGCTCTCTTACTTGTTACAGCGACTGCAGTTACACACTTTGAACTGTGGAAAGGCACCGGAGTTTCTTAGGATTTCCCCAGGCGCTTTGTTTTCCCTGGGCCAAAAGGAGCCTTCACAATAGCTTAACGCTAACACTGCATCCTCCTTCCACTTCCAGACCACGGCTACCGCAAGGCAGTTCTCCGCGGGAAAACTTCCCTTCGCGAAGGGCAGATTGGCCGAGCTCATTGCAGGAAAGCGAAACCAAATGACGCTTTTCTCATTCTAACTGCTTTCGTCCGAGGAATGGATGAAGTCCGAGTGTTCTTTTTCTCACTCAGATACACAAAATCTGATGTTGCCTCTGAGCTCTGTTCTTGGCAAATACGTGAAACTGACATACATTCATGTGGGGAAACACATGGCTTTGCTAGGATTTCTCTTAGCACTGGGTTTTCTCTGGGCCTCACATCAGGCCAACACTGCATAGGTTTTACTCTGCCTGGAGAGAGTTTTCTGCTTTGTAGTTTGGGCTAGAAAACCCAGATTTTGCAAGTGCCAATTGACCAGATTCAGGTAGAAAAGAGAATAGAAAAAGGCCTTTTCTCCCTGGGTCCTTTCACAATCTCTAATAGCTAAAACTCTATAGTTGCTCCTCTGGAAGGATAAATGCACTGCAATGTAGTTTTTCAGAAGAAGCCTTGAGTTTGCGAGAGCATAGGAGGAATTCATTGCAGGAAAGAGGAAGGCCAAAAAGTTTCTCTCCTTATGCCTGCCTTGCTCAGAGGAGTGGATGAAGTCAGGGACTTCTCCCTTTCCCTGAGAAACATGCAGGCCGCTGTTCCCTGTGCGCTCTCTTATTTGTTAAAGCGACTGCAGTTACACACTTTGAACTGTGGAAAGGCACGGAGTTTCTTAGGATTTCCCCAGGCGCTTTGTTTTCCCTGGGCCAAAAGGAGCCTTCACAATAGCTTAACGCTAACACTGCATCCTCCTTCCACTTCCAGACCACGGCTACCGCAAGGCAGTTCTCCGCGGGAAAACTTCCCTTCGCGAAGGGCAGATTGGCCGAGCTCATTGCAAGAGAGCGAAACCAAATGACGCTTTTCTCATTCTAACTGCTTTCGTCGAGGACTGGATGAAGTCCGAGTGTTCTTTTTCTCACTGAGATACACAAAATCTGATGTTGCCTCTGAGCTCTGTTCTTGGCAAATTCGTGAAACTGACATACATTCATGTGGGGAAACACATGGCTTTGCTAGGATTTCTCTTAGCCCTGGGTTTTCTCTGGGCCTCACGTCAGGGCAACACTGCATAGGATTTACTCTGTCCGGAGAGAGTTTCCTGCTTTGTAGTTTGGGCTAGAAAACCCTGCTTTTGCAAGTGCAATTGACCAGATTCAGGTAGAAAAGAGAATAGAAAAAGGCCTTTTCTCCCTGGGTCCTTTCACAATCTCTAAAAGCTAAAACTCTATAGTTGCTCCTCTGGAAGGATAAATGCACTGCAATGTAGTTTTTCAGAAGAAGCCTTGAGTTTGCGAGAGCATAGGAGGAATTCATTGCAGGAAAGAGGAAGGCCAAAAAGTTTCTCTCCTTATGCCTGCCTTGCTCAGAGGAGTGGATGAATGCAGGGACTTCTCCCTTTCCCTGAGAAACATGCAGGCTGCTGTTCCCTGTGCGCTCTCTTACTTGTTACAGCGACTGCAGTTACACACTTTGAACTGTGGAAAGGCACCGGAGTTTCTTAGGATTTCCCCAGGCGCTTTGTTTTCCCTGGGCCAAAAGGAGCCTTCACAATAGCTTAACGCTAACACTGCATCCTCCTTCCACTTCCAGACCACGGCTACCGCAAGGCAGTTCTCCGCGGGAAAACTTCCCTTCGCGAAGGGCAGATTGGCCGAGCTCGTTGCAGGAAAGCGAAACCAAATGACGCTTTTCTCATTCTAACTGCTTTCGTCCGAGGACTGGATGAAGTCCGAGTGTTCTTTTTCTCACTGAGATACACAGAATCTGATGTTGCCTCTGAGCTCTGTTCTTGGCAAATACGTGAAACTGACATACATTCATGTGGGGAAAGACATGGCTGTGCTAGGATTTCTCTTAGCACTGGGTTTTCTCTGGGCCTCACGTCAGGGCAACACTGCATAGGATTTACTCTGTCTGGAGAGAGTTTCCTGCTTTGTAGTTTGGGCTAGAAAACCCTGCTTTTGCAAGTGCAATTGACCAGATTCAGGTAGAAAAGAGAATAGAAAAAGGCCTTTTCTCCCTGGGTCCTTTCACAATCTCTAAAAGCTAAAACTCTATAGTTGCTCCTCTGGAAGGATAAATGCACTGCAATGTAGTTTTTCAGAAGAAGCCTTGAGTTTGCGAGAGCATAGGAGGAATTCATTGCAGGAAAGAGGAAGGCCAAAAAGTTTCTCTCCTTATGCCTGCCTTGCTCAGAGGAGTGGATGAAGTCAGGGACTTCTCCCTTTCCCTGAGAAACATGCAGGCCGCTGTTCCCTGTGCGCTCTCTTACTTGTTACAGCGACTGCAGTTACACACTTTGAACTGTGGAAAGGCACCGGAGTTTCTTAGGATTTCCCCAGGCGCTTTGTTTTCCCTGGGCCAAAAGGAGCCTTCACAATAGCTTAACGCTAACACTGCATACTCCTTCCACTTCCAGACCACGGCTACCGCAAGGCAGTTCTCCGCGGGAAAACTTCCCTTCGCGAAGGGCATATTGGCCGAGCTCATTGCAGGAAAGCGAAACCAAATGACGCTTTTCTCATTCTAACTGCTTTCGTCCGAGGACTGGATGAAGTCCGAGTGTTCTTTTTCTCACTGAGATACACAGAATCTGATGTTGCCTCTGAGCTCTGTTCTTGGCAAATACGTGAAACTGACATACATTCATGTGGGGAAAGACATGGCTGTGCTAGGATTTCTCTTAGCACTGGGTTTTCTCTGGGCCTCACGTCAGGGCAACACTGCATAGGATTTACTCTGTCTGGAGAGAGTTTCCTGCTTTGTAGTTTGGGCTAGAAAACCCTGCTTTTGCAAGTGCAATTGACCAGATTCAGGTAGAAAAGAGAATAGAAAAAGGCCTTTTCTCCCTGGGTCCTTTCACAATCTCTAAAAGCTAAAACTCTATAGTTGCTCCTCTGGAAGGATAAATGCACTGCAATGTAGTTTTTCAGAAGAAGCCTTGAGTTTGCGAGAGCATAGGAGGAATTCATTGCAGGAAAGAGGAAGGCCAAAAAGTTTCTCTCCTTATGCCTGCCTTGCTCAGAGGAGTGGATGAAGTCAGGGACTTCTCCCTTTCCCTGAGAAACATGCAGGCCGCTGTTCCCTGTGCGCTCTCTTACTTGTTACAGCGACTGCAGTTACACACTTTGAACTGTGGAAAGGCACCGGAGTTTCTTAGGATTTCCCCAGGCGCTTTGTTTTCCCTGGGCCAAAAGGAGCCTTCACAATAGCTTAACGCTAACACTGCATCCTCCTTCCACTTCCAGACCACGGCTACCGCAAGGCAGTTCTCCGCGGGAAAACTTCCCTTCGCGAAGGGCAGATTGGCCGAGCTCGTTGCAGGAAAGCGAAAC
The DNA here is from genome assembly GCF_024166365.1 of Elephas maximus indicus. Lineage (NCBI taxonomy): Eukaryota > Metazoa > Chordata > Mammalia > Proboscidea > Elephantidae > Elephas > Elephas maximus. Next base: position 36,810,000 of record NC_064819.1, read on the forward strand.
CAAATGACGCTTTTCTCATTCTAACTGCTTTCGTCCGAGGACTGGATGAAGTCCGAGTGTTCTTTTTCTCACTGAGATACACAGAATCTGATGTTGCCTCTGAGCTCTGTTCTTGGCAAATACGTGAAACTGACATACATTCATGTGGGAAAGACATGGCTGTGCTAGGATTTCTCTTAGCACTGGGTTTTCTCTGGGCCTCACGTCAGGGCAACACTGCATAGGATTTACTCTGTCTGGAGAGAGTTTCCTGCTTTGTAGTTTGGGCTAGAAAACCCTGCTTTTGCAAGTGCAATTGACCAGATTCAGGTAGAAAAGAGAATAGAAAAAGGCCTTTTCTCCCTGGGTCCTTTCACAATCTCTAAAAGCTAAAACTCTATAGTTGCTCCTCTGGAAGGATAAATGCACTGCAATGTAGTTTTTCAGAAGAAGCCTTGAGTTTGCGAGAGCATAGGAGGAATTCATTGCAGGAAAGAGGAAGGCCAAAAAGTTTCTCTCCTTATGCCTGCCTTGCTCAGAGGAGTGGATGAAGTCAGGGACTTCTCCCTTTCCCTGAGAAACATGCAGGCCGCTGTTCCCTGTGCGCTCTCTTACTTGTTACAGCGACTGCAGTTACACACTTTGAACTGTGGAAAGGCACCGGAGTTTCTTAGGATTTCCCCAGGCGCTTTGTTTTCCCTGGGCCAAAAGGAGCCTTCACAATAGCTTAACGCTAACACTGCATCCTCCTTCCACTTCCAGACCACGGCTACCGCAAGGCAGTTCTCCGCGGGAAAACTTCCCTTCGCGAAGGGCAGATTGGCCGAGCTCATTGCAGGAAAGCGAAACCAAATGACGCTTTTCTCATTCTAACTGCTTTCGTCCGAGGAATGGATGAAGTCCGAGTGTTCTTTTTCTCACTCAGATACACAAAATCTGATGTTGCCTCTGAGCTCTGTTCTTGGCAAATACGTGAAACTGACATACATTCATGTGGGGAAACACATGGCTTTGCTAGGATTTCTCTTAGCACTGGGTTTTCTCTGGGCCTCACATCAGGCCAACACTGCATAGGTTTTACTCTGCCTGGAGAGAGTTTTCTGCTTTGTAGTTTGGGCTAGAAAACCCAGATTTTGCAAGTGCCAATTGACCAGATTCAGGTAGAAAAGAGAATAGAAAAAGGCCTTTTCTCCCTGGGTCCTTTCACAATCTCTAATAGCTAAAACTCTATAGTTGCTCCTCTGGAAGGATAAATGCACTGCAATGTAGTTTTTCAGAAGAAGCCTTGAGTTTGCGAGAGCATAGGAGGAATTCATTGCAGGAAAGAGGAAGGCCAAAAAGTTTCTCTCCTTATGCCTGCCTTGCTCAGAGGAGTGGATGAAGTCAGGGACTTCTCCCTTTCCCTGAGAAACATGCAGGCCGCTGTTCCCTGTGCGCTCTCTTATTTGTTAAAGCGACTGCAGTTACACACTTTGAACTGTGGAAAGGCACGGAGTTTCTTAGGATTTCCCCAGGCGCTTTGTTTTCCCTGGGCCAAAAGGAGCCTTCACAATAGCTTAACGCTAACACTGCATCCTCCTTCCACTTCCAGACCACGGCTACCGCAAGGCAGTTCTCCGCGGGAAAACTTCCCTTCGCGAAGGGCAGATTGGCCGAGCTCATTGCAAGAGAGCGAAACCAAATGACGCTTTTCTCATTCTAACTGCTTTCGTCGAGGACTGGATGAAGTCCGAGTGTTCTTTTTCTCACTGAGATACACAAAATCTGATGTTGCCTCTGAGCTCTGTTCTTGGCAAATTCGTGAAACTGACATACATTCATGTGGGGAAACACATGGCTTTGCTAGGATTTCTCTTAGCCCTGGGTTTTCTCTGGGCCTCACGTCAGGGCAACACTGCATAGGATTTACTCTGTCCGGAGAGAGTTTCCTGCTTTGTAGTTTGGGCTAGAAAACCCTGCTTTTGCAAGTGCAATTGACCAGATTCAGGTAGAAAAGAGAATAGAAAAAGGCCTTTTCTCCCTGGGTCCTTTCACAATCTCTAAAAGCTAAAACTCTATAGTTGCTCCTCTGGAAGGATAAATGCACTGCAATGTAGTTTTTCAGAAGAAGCCTTGAGTTTGCGAGAGCATAGGAGGAATTCATTGCAGGAAAGAGGAAGGCCAAAAAGTTTCTCTCCTTATGCCTGCCTTGCTCAGAGGAGTGGATGAATGCAGGGACTTCTCCCTTTCCCTGAGAAACATGCAGGCCGCTGTTCCCTGTGCGCTCTCTTACTTGTTACAGCGACTGCAGTTACACACTTTGAACTGTGGAAAGGCACCGGAGTTTCTTAGGATTGCCCCAGGCGCTTTGTTTTCCCTGGGCCAAAAGGAGCCTTCACAATAGCTTAACGCTAACACTGCATCCTCCTTCCACTTCCAGACCACGGCTACCGCAAGGCAGTTCTCCGCGGGAAAACTTCCCTTCGCGAAGGGCAGATTGGCCGAGCTCGTTGCAGGAAAGCGAAACCAAATGACGCTTTTCTCATTCTAACTGCTTTCGTCCGAGGACTGGATGAAGTCCGAGTGTTCTTTTTCTCACTGAGATACACAGAATCTGATGTTGCCTCTGAGCTCTGTTCTTGGCAAATACGTGAAACTGACATACATTCATGTGGGGAAAGACATGGCTGTGCTAGGATTTCTCTTAGCACTGGGTTTTCTCTGGGCCTCACGTCAGGGCAACACTGCATAGGATTTACTCTGTCTGGAGAGAGTTTCCTGCTTTGTAGTTTGGGCTAGAAAACCCTGCTTTTGCAAGTGCAATTGACCAGATTCAGGTAGAAAAGAGAATAGAAAAGGCCTTTTCTCCCTGGGTCCTTTCACAATCTCTAAAAGCTAAAACTCTATAGTTGCTCCTCTGGAAGGATAAATGCACTGCAATGTAGTTTTTCAGAAGAAGCCTTGAGTTTGCGAGAGCATAGGAGGAATTCATTGCAGGAAAGAGGAAGGCCAAAAAGTTTCTCTCCTTATGCCTGCCTTGCTCAGAGGAGTGGATGAAGTCAGGGACTTCTCCCTTTCCCTGAGAAACATGCAGGCCGCTGTTCCCTGTGCGCTCTCTTACTTGTTACAGCGACTGCAGTTACACACTTTGAACTGTGGAAAGGCACCGGAGTTTCTTAGGATTTCCCCAGGCGCTTTGTTTTCCCTGGGCCAAAAGGAGCCTTCACAATAGCTTAACGCTAACACTGCATACTCCTTCCACTTCCAGACCACGGCTACCGCAAGGCAGTTCTCCGCGGGAAAACTTCCCTTCGCGAAGGGCATATTGGCCGAGCTCATTGCAGGAAAGCGAAACCAAATGACGCTTTTCTCATTCTAACTGCTTTCGTCCGAGGACTGGATGAAGTCCGAGTGTTCTTTTTCTCACTGAGATACACAGAATCTGATGTTGCCTCTGAGCTCTGTTCTTGGCAAATACGTGAAACTGACATACATTCATGTGGGGAAAGACATGGCTGTGCTAGGATTTCTCTTAGCACTGGGTTTTCTCTGGGCCTCACGTCAGGGCAACACTGCATAGGATTTACTCTGTCTGGAGAGAGTTTCCTGCTTTGTAGTTTGGGCTAGAAAACCCTGCTTTTGCAAGTGCAATTGACCAGATTCAGGTAGAAAAGAGAATAGAAAAAGGCCTTTTCTCCCTGGGTCCTTTCACAATCTCTAAAAGCTAAAACTCTATAGTTGCTCCTCTGGAAGGATAAATGCACTGCAATGTAGTTTTTCAGAAGAAGCCTTGAGTTTGCGAGAGCATAGGAGGAATTCATTGCAGGAAAGAGGAAGGCCAAAAAGTTTCTCTCCTTATGCCTGCCTTGCTCAGAGGAGTGGATGAAGTCAGGGACTTCTCCCTTTCCCTGAGAAACATGCAGGCCGCTGTTCCCTGTGCGCTCTCTTACTTGTTACAGCGACTGCAGTTACACACTTTGAACTGTGGAAAGGCACCGGAGTTTCTTAGGATTTCCCCAGGCGCTTTGTTTTCCCTGGGCCAAAAGGAGCCTTCACAATAGCTTAACGCTAACACTGCATCCTCCTTCCACTTCCAGACCACGGCTACCGCAAGGCAGTTCTCCGCGGGAAAACTTCCCTTCGCGAAGGGCAGATTGGCCGAGCTCGTTGCAGGAAAGCGAAACCAAATGACGCTTTTCTCATTCTAACTGCTTTCGTCCGAGGACTGGATGAAGTCCGAGTGTTCTTTTTCTCACTGAGATACACAGAATCTGATGTTGCCTCTGAGCTCTGTTCTTGGCAAATACGTGAAACTGACATACATTCATGTGGGAAAGACATGGCTGTGCTAGGATTTCTCTTAGCACTGGGTTTTCTCTGGGCCTCACGTCAGGGCAACACTGCATAGGATTTACTCTGTCTGGAGAGAGTTTCCTGCTTTGTAGTTTGGGCTAGAAAACCCTGCTTTTGCAAGTGCAATTGACCAGATTCAGGTAGAAAAGAGAATAGAAAAAGGCCTTTTCTCCCTGGGTCCTTTCACAATCTCTAAAAGCTAAAACTCTATAGTTGCTCCTCTGGAAGGATAAATGCACTGCAATGTAGTTTTTCAGAAGAAGCCTTGAGTTTGCGAGAGCATAGGAGGAATTCATTGCAGGAAAGAGGAAGGCCAAAAAGTTTCTCTCCTTATGCCTGCCTTGCTCAGAGGAGTGGATGAAGTCAGGGACTTCTCCCTTTCCCTGAGAAACATGCAGGCCGCTGTTCCCTGTGCGCTCTCTTACTTGTTACAGCGACTGCAGTTACACACTTTGAACTGTGGAAAGGCACCGGAGTTTCTTAGGATTTCCCCAGGCGCTTTGTTTTCCCTGGGCCAAAAGGAGCCTTCACAATAGCTTAACGCTAACACTGCATCCTCCTTCCACTTCCAGACCACGGCTACCGCAAGGCAGTTCTCCGCGGGAAAACTTCCCTTCGCGAAGGGCAGATTGGCCGAGCTCATTGCAGGAAAGCGAAACCAAATGACGCTTTTCTCATTCTAACTGCTTTCGTCCGAGGAATGGATGAAGTCCGAGTGTTCTTTTTCTCACTCAGATACACAAAATCTGATGTTGCCTCTGAGCTCTGTTCTTGGCAAATACGTGAAACTGACATACATTCATGTGGGGAAACACATGGCTTTGCTAGGATTTCTCTTAGCACTGGGTTTTCTCTGGGCCTCACATCAGGCCAACACTGCATAGGTTTTACTCTGCCTGGAGAGAGTTTTCTGCTTTGTAGTTTGGGCTAGAAAACCCAGATTTTGCAAGTGCCAATTGACCAGATTCAGGTAGAAAAGAGAATAGAAAAAGGCCTTTTCTCCCTGGGTCCTTTCACAATCTCTAATAGCTAAAACTCTATAGTTGCTCCTCTGGAAGGATAAATGCACTGCAATGTAGTTTTTCAGAAGAAGCCTTGAGTTTGCGAGAGCATAGGAGGAATTCATTGCAGGAAAGAGGAAGGCCAAAAAGTTTCTCTCCTTATGCCTGCCTTGCTCAGAGGAGTGGATGAAGTCAGGGACTTCTCCCTTTCCCTGAGAAACATGCAGGCCGCTGTTCCCTGTGCGCTCTCTTACTTGTTACAGCGACTGCAGTTACACACTTTGAACTGTGGAAAGGCACGGAGTTTCTTAGGATTTCCCCAGGCGCTTTGTTTTCCCTGGGCCAAAAGGAGCCTTCACAATAGCTTAACGCTAACACTGCATCCTCCTTCCACTTCCAGACCACGGCTACCGCAAGGCAGTTCTCCGCGGGAAAACTTCCCTTCGCGAAGGGCATATTGGCCGAGCTCATTGCAGGAAAGCGAAACCAAATGACGCTTTTCTCATTCTAACTGCTTTCGTCCGAGGACTGGATGAAGTCCGAGTGTTCTTTTTCTCACTGAGATACACAGAATCTGATGTTGCCTCTGAGCTCTGTTCTTGGCAAATACGTGAAACTGACATACATTCATGTGGGGAAAGACATGGCTGTGCTAGGATTTCTCTTAGCACTGGGTTTTCTCTGGGCCTCACGTCAGGGCAACACTGCATAGGATTTACTCTGTCTGGAGAGAGTTTCCTGCTTTGTAGTTTGGGCTAGAAAACCCTGCTTTTGCAAGTGCAATTGACCAGATTCAGGTAGAAAAGAGAATAGAAAAAGGCCTTTTCTCCCTGGGTCCTTTCACAATCTCTAAAAGCTAAAACTCTATAGTTGCTCCTCTGGAAGGATAAATGCACTGCAATGTAGTTTTTCAGAAGAAGCCTTGAGTTTGCGAGAGCATAGGAGGAATTCATTGCAGGAAAGAGGAAGGCCAAAAAGTTTCTCTCCTTATGCCTGCCTTGCTCAGAGGAGTGGATGAAGTCAGGGACTTCTCCCTTTCCCTGAGAAACATGCAGGCCGCTGTTCCCTGTGCGCTCTCTTACTTGTTACAGCGACTGCAGTTACACACTTTGAACTGTGGAAAGGCACCGGAGTTTCTTAGGATTTCCCCAGGCGCTTTGTTTTCCCTGGGCCAAAAGGAGCCTTCACAATAGCTTAACGCTAACACTGCATCCTCCTTCCACTTCCAGACCACGGCTACCGCAAGGCAGTTCTCCGCGGGAAAACTTCCCTTCGCGAAGGGCAGATTGGCCGAGCTCGTTGCAGGAAAGCGAAACCAAATGACGCTTTTCTCATTCTAACTGCTTTCGTCCGAGGACTGGATGAAGTCCGAGTGTTCTTTTTCTCACTGAGATACACAGAATCTGATGTTGCCTCTGAGCTCTGTTCTTGGCAAATACGTGAAACTGACATACATTCATGTGGGAAAGACATGGCTGTGCTAGGATTTCTCTTAGCACTGGGTTTTCTCTGGGCCTCACGTCAGGGCAACACTGCATAGGATTTACTCTGTCTGGAGAGAGTTTCCTGCTTTGTAGTTTGGGCTAGAAAACCCTGCTTTTGCAAGTGCAATTGACCAGATTCAGGTAGAAAAGAGAATAGAAAAAGGCCTTTTCTCCCTGGGTCCTTTCACAATCTCTAAAAGCTAAAACTCTATAGTTGCTCCTCTGGAAGGATAAATGCACTGCAATGTAGTTTTTCAGAAGAAGCCTTGAGTTTGCGAGAGCATAGGAGGAATTCATTGCAGGAAAGAGGAAGGCCAAAAAGTTTCTCTCCTTATGCCTGCCTTGCTCAGAGGAGTGGATGAAGTCAGGGACTTCTCCCTTTCCCTGAGAAACATGCAGGCCGCTGTTCCCTGTGCGCTCTCTTACTTGTTACAGCGACTGCAGTTACACACTTTGAACTGTGGAAAGGCACCGGAGTTTCTTAGGATTTCCCCAGGCGCTTTGTTTTCCCTGGGCCAAAAGGAGCCTTCACAATAGCTTAACGCTAACACTGCATCCTCCTTCCACTTCCAGACCACGGCTACCGCAAGGCAGTTCTCCGCGGGAAAACTTCCCTTCGCGAAGGGCAGATTGGCCGAGCTCGTTGCAGGAAAGCGAAACCAAATGACGCTTTTCTCATTCTAACTGCTTTCGTCCGAGGACTGGATGAAGTCCGAGTGTTCTTTTTCTCACTGAGATACACAGAATCTGATGTTGCCTCTGAGCTCTGTTCTTGGCAAATACGTGAAACTGACATACATTCATGTGGGAAAGACATGGCTGTGCTAGGATTTCTCTTAGCACTGGGTTTTCTCTGGGCCTCACGTCAGGGCAACACTGCATAGGATTTACTCTGTCTGGAGAGAGTTTCCTGCTTTGTAGTTTGGGCTAGAAAACCCTGCTTTTGCAAGTGCAATTGACCAGATTCAGGTAGAAAAGAGAATAGAAAAAGGCCTTTTCTCCCTGGGTCCTTTCACAATCTCTAAAAGCTAAAACTCTATAGTTGCTCCTCTGGAAGGATAAATGCACTGCAATGTAGTTTTTCAGAAGAAGCCTTGAGTTTGCGAGAGCATAGGAGGAATTCATTGCAGGAAAGAGGAAGGCCAAAAAGTTTCTCTCCTTATGCCTGCCTTGCTCAGAGGAGTGGATGAAGTCAGGGACTTCTCCCTTTCCCTGAGAAACATGCAGGCCGCTGTTCCCTGTGCGCTCTCTTACTTGTTACAGCGACTGCAGTTACACACTTTGAACTGTGGAAAGGCACCGGAGTTTCTTAGGATTTCCCCAGGCGCTTTGTTTTCCCTGGGCCAAAAGGAGCCTTCACAATAGCTTAACGCTAACACTGCATCCTCCTTCCACTTCCAGACCACGGCTACCGCAAGGCAGTTCTCCGCGGGAAAACTTCCCTTCGCGAAGGGCAGATTGGCCGAGCTCGTTGCAGGAAAGCGAAACCAAATGACGCTTTTCTCATTCTAACTGCTTTCGTCCGAGGACTGGATGAAGTCCGAGTGTTCTTTTTCTCACTGAGATACACAGAATCTGATGTTGCCTCTGAGCTCTGTTCTTGGCAAATACGTGAAACTGACATACATTCATGTGGGGAAAGACATGGCTGTGCTAGGATTTCTCTTAGCACTGGGTTTTCTCTGGGCCTCACGTCAGGGCAACACTGCATAGGATTTACTCTGTCTGGAGAGAGTTTCCTGCTTTGTAGTTTGGGCTAGAAAACCCTGCTTTTGCAAGTGCAATTGACCAGATTCAGGTAGAAAAGAGAATAGAAAAAGGCCTTTTCTCCCTGGGTCCTTTCACAATCTCTAAAAGCTAAAACTCTATAGTTGCTCCTCTGGAAGGATAAATGCACTGCAATGTAGTTTTTCAGAAGAAGCCTTGAGTTTGCGAGAGCATAGGAGGAATTCATTGCAGGAAAGAGGAAGGCCAAAAAGTTTCTCTCCTTATGCCTGCCTTGCTCAGAGGAGTGGATGAAGTCAGGGACTTCTCCCTTTCCCTGAGAAACATGCAGGCCGCTGTTCCCTGTGCGCTCTCTTACTTGTTACAGCGACTGCAGTTACACACTTTGAACTGTGGAAAGGCACCGGAGTTTCTTAGGATTTCCCCAGGCGCTTTGTTTTCCCTGGGCCAAAAGGAGCCTTCACAATAGCTTAACGCTAACACTGCATCCTCCTTCCACTTCCAGACCACGGCTACCGCAAGGCAGTTCTCCGCGGGAAAACTTCCCTTCGCGAAGGGCAGATTGGCCGAGCTCGTTGCAGGAAAGCGAAACCAAATGACGCTTTTCTCATTCTAACTGCTTTCGTCCGAGGACTGGATGAAGTCCGAGTGTTCTTTTTCTCACTGAGATACACAGAATCTGATGTTGCCTCTGAGCTCTGTTCTTGGCAAATACGTGAAACTGACATACATTCATGTGGGGAAAGACATGGCTGTGCTAGGATTTCTCTTAGCACTGGGTTTTCTCTGGGCCTCACGTCAGGGCAACACTGCATAGGATTTACTCTGTCTGGAGAGAGTTTCCTGCTTTGTAGTTTGGGCTAGAAAACCCTGCTTTTGCAAGTGCAATTGACCAGATTCAGGTAGAAAAGAGAATAGAAAAGGCCTTTTCTCCCTGGGTCCTTTCACAATCTCTAAAAGCTAAAACTCTATAGTTGCTCCTCTGGAAGGATAAATGCACTGCAATGTAGTTTTTCAGAAGAAGCCTTGAGTTTGCGAGAGCATAGGAGGAATTCATTGCAGGAAAGAGGAAGGCCAAAAAGTTTCTCTCCTTATGCCTGCCTTGCTCAGAGGAGTGGATGAAGTCAGGGACTTCTCCCTTTCCCTGAGAAACATGCAGGCCGCTGTTCCCTGTGCGCTCTCTTACTTGTTACAGCGACTGCAGTTACACACTTTGAACTGTGGAAAGGCACCGGAGTTTCTTAGGATTTCCCCAGGCGCTTTGTTTTCCCTGGGCCAAAAGGAGCCTTCACAATAGCTTAACGCTAACACTGCATACTCCTTCCACTTCCAGACCACGGCTACCGCAAGGCAGTTCTCCGCGGGAAAACTTCCCTTCGCGAAGGGCATATTGGCCGAGCTCATTGCAGGAAAGCGAAACCAAATGACGCTTTTCTCATTCTAACTGCTTTCGTCCGAGGACTGGATGAAGTCCGAGTGTTCTTTTTCTCACTGAGATACACAGAATCTGATGTTGCCTCTGAGCTCTGTTCTTGGCAAATACGTGAAACTGACATACATTCATGTGGGGAAAGACATGGCTGTGCTAGGATTTCTCTTAGCACTGGGTTTTCTCTGGGCCTCACGTCAGGGCAACACTGCATAGGATTTACTCTGTCTGGAGAGAGTTTCCTGCTTTGTAGTTTGGGCTAGAAAACCCTGCTTTTGCAAGTGCAATTGACCAGATTCAGGTAGAAAAGAGAATAGAAAAAGGCCTTTTCTCCCTGGGTCCTTTCACAATCTCTAAAAGCTAAAACTCTATAGTTGCTCCTCTGGAAGGATAAATGCACTGCAATGTAGTTTTTCAGAAGAAGCCTTGAGTTTGCGAGAGCATAGGAGGAATTCATTGCAGGAAAGAGGAAGGCCAAAAAGTTTCTCTCCTTATGCCTGCCTTGCTCAGAGGAGTGGATGAAGTCAGGGACTTCTCCCTTTCCCTGAGAAACATGCAGGCCGCTGTTCCCTGTGCGCTCTCTTACTTGTTACAGCGACTGCAGTTACACACTTTGAACTGTGGAAAGGCACCGGAGTTTCTTAGGATTTCCCCAGGCGCTTTGTTTTCCCTGGGCCAAAAGGAGCCTTCACAATAGCTTAACGCTAACACTGCATCCTCCTTCCACTTCCAGACCACGGCTACCGCAAGGCAGTTCTCCGCGGGAAAACTTCCCTTCGCGAAGGGCAGATTGGCCGAGCTCGTTGCAGGAAAGCGAAACCAAATGACGCTTTTCTCATTCTAACTGCTTTCGTCCGAGGACTGGATGAAGTCCGAGTGTTCTTTTTCTCACTGAGATACACAGAATCTGATGTTGCCTCTGAGCTCTGTTCTTGGCAAATACGTGAAACTGACATACATTCATGTGGGAAAGACATGGCTGTGCTAGGATTTCTCTTAGCACTGGGTTTTCTCTGGGCCTCACGTCAGGGCAACACTGCATAGGATTTACTCTGTCTGGAGAGAGTTTCCTGCTTTGTAGTTTGGGCTAGAAAACCCTGCTTTTGCAAGTGCAATTGACCAGATTCAGGTAGAAAAGAGAATAGAAAAAGGCCTTTTCTCCCTGGGTCCTTTCACAATCTCTAAAAGCTAAAACTCTATAGTTGCTCCTCTGGAAGGATAAATGCACTGCAATGTAGTTTTTCAGAAGAAGCCTTGAGTTTGCGAGAGCATAGGAGGAATTCATTGCAGGAAAGAGGAAGGCCAAAAAGTTTCTCTCCTTATGCCTGCCTTGCTCAGAGGAGTGGATGAAGTCAGGGACTTCTCCCTTTCCCTGAGAAACATGCAGGCCGCTGTTCCCTGTGCGCTCTCTTACTTGTTACAGCGACTGCAGTTACACACTTTGAACTGTGGAAAGGCACCGGAGTTTCTTAGGATTTCCCCAGGCGCTTTGTTTTCCCTGGGCCAAAAGGAGCCTTCACAATAGCTTAACGCTAACACTGCATCCTCCTTCCACTTCCAGACCACGGCTACCGCAAGGCAGTTCTCCGCGGGAAAACTTCCCTTCGCGAAGGGCAGATTGGCCGAGCTCATTGCAGGAAAGCGAAACCAAATGACGCTTTTCTCATTCTAACTGCTTTCGTCCGAGGAATGGATGAAGTCCGAGTGTTCTTTTTCTCACTCAGATACACAAAATCTGATGTTGCCTCTGAGCTCTGTTCTTGGCAAATACGTGAAACTGACATACATTCATGTGGGGAAACACATGGCTTTGCTAGGATTTCTCTTAGCACTGGGTTTTCTCTGGGCCTCACATCAGGCCAACACTGCATAGGTTTTACTCTGCCTGGAGAGAGTTTTCTGCTTTGTAGTTTGGGCTAGAAAACCCAGATTTTGCAAGTGCCAATTGACCAGATTCAGGTAGAAAAGAGAATAGAAAAAGGCCTTTTCTCCCTGGGTCCTTTCACAATCTCTAATAGCTAAAACTCTATAGTTGCTCCTCTGGAAGGATAAATGCACTGCAATGTAGTTTTTCAGAAGAAGCCTTGAGTTTGCGAGAGCATAGGAGGAATTCATTGCAGGAAAGAGGAAGGCCAAAAAGTTTCTCTCCTTATGCCTGCCTTGCTCAGAGGAGTGGATGAAGTCAGGGACTTCTCCCTTTCCCTGAGAAACATGCAGGCCGCTGTTCCCTGTGCGCTCTCTTACTTGTTACAGCGACTGCAGTTACACACTTTGAACTGTGGAAAGGCACGGAGTTTCTTAGGATTTCCCCAGGCGCTTTGTTTTCCCTGGGCCAAAAGGAGCCTTCACAATAGCTTAACGCTAACACTGCATCCTCCTTCCACTTCCAGACCACGGCTACCGCAAGGCAGTTCTCCGCGGGAAAACTTCCCTTCGCGAAGGGCATATTGGCCGAGCTCATTGCAGGAAAGCGAAACCAAATGACGCTTTTCTCATTCTAACTGCTTTCGTCCGAGGACTGGATGAAGTCCGAGTGTTCTTTTTCTCACTGAGATACACAGAATCTGATGTTGCCTCTGAGCTCTGTTCTTGGCAAATACGTGAAACTGACATACATTCATGTGGGGAAAGACATGGCTGTGCTAGGATTTCTCTTAGCACTGGGTTTTCTCTGGGCCTCACGTCAGGGCAACACTGCATAGGATTTACTCTGTCTGGAGAGAGTTTCCTGCTTTGTAGTTTGGGCTAGAAAACCCTGCTTTTGCAAGTGCAATTGACCAGATTCAGGTAGAAAAGAGAATAGAAAAAGGCCTTTTCTCCCTGGGTCCTTTCACAATCTCTAAAAGCTAAAACTCTATAGTTGCTCCTCTGGAAGGATAAATGCACTGCAATGTAGTTTTTCAGAAGAAGCCTTGAGTTTGCGAGAGCATAGGAGGAATTCATTGCAGGAAAGAGGAAGGCCAAAAAGTTTCTCTCCTTATGCCTGCCTTGCTCAGAGGAGTGGATGAAGTCAGGGACTTCTCCCTTTCCCTGAGAAACATGCAGGCCGCTGTTCCCTGTGCGCTCTCTTACTTGTTACAGCGACTGCAGTTACACACTTTGAACTGTGGAAAGGCACCGGAGTTTCTTAGGATTTCCCCAGGCGCTTTGTTTTCCCTGGGCCAAAAGGAGCCTTCACAATAGCTTAACGCTAACACTGCATCCTCCTTCCACTTCCAGACCACGGCTACCGCAAGGCAGTTCTCCGCGGGAAAACTTCCCTTCGCGAAGGGCAGATTGGCCGAGCTCGTTGCAGGAAAGCGAAACCAAATGACGCTTTTCTCATTCTAACTGCTTTCGTCCGAGGACTGGATGAAGTCCGAGTGTTCTTTTTCTCACTGAGATACACAGAATCTGATGTTGCCTCTGAGCTCTGTTCTTGGCAAATACGTGAAACTGACATACATTCATGTGGGAAAGACATGGCTGTGCTAGGATTTCTCTTAGCACTGGGTTTTCTCTGGGCCTCACGTCAGGGCAACACTGCATAGGATTTACTCTGTCTGGAGAGAGTTTCCTGCTTTGTAGTTTGGGCTAGAAAACCCTGCTTTTGCAAGTGCAATTGACCAGATTCAGGTAGAAAAGAGAATAGAAAAAGGCCTTTTCTCCCTGGGTCCTTTCACAATCTCTAAAAGCTAAAACTCTATAGTTGCTCCTCTGGAAGGATAAATGCACTGCAATGTAGTTTTTCAGAAGAAGCCTTGAGTTTGCGAGAGCATAGGAGGAATTCATTGCAGGAAAGAGGAAGGCCAAAAAGTTTCTCTCCTTATGCCTGCCTTGCTCAGAGGAGTGGATGAAGTCAGGGACTTCTCCCTTTCCCTGAGAAACATGCAGGCCGCTGTTCCCTGTGCGCTCTCTTACTTGTTACAGCGACTGCAGTTACACACTTTGAACTGTGGAAAGGCACCGGAGTTTCTTAGGATTTCCCCAGGCGCTTTGTTTTCCCTGGGCCAAAAGGAGCCTTCACAATAGCTTAACGCTAACACTGCATCCTCCTTCCACTTCCAGACCACGGCTACCGCAAGGCAGTTCTCCGCGGGAAAACTTCCCTTCGCGAAGGGCAGATTGGCCGAGCTCGTTGCAGGAAAGCGAAACCAAATGACGCTTTTCTCATTCTAACTGCTTTCGTCCGAGGACTGGATGAAGTCCGAGTGTTCTTTTTCTCACTGAGATACACAGAATCTGATGTTGCCTCTGAGCTCTGTTCTTGGCAAATACGTGAAACTGACATACATTCATGTGGGAAAGACATGGCTGTGCTAGGATTTCTCTTAGCACTGGGTTTTCTCTGGGCCTCACGTCAGGGCAACACTGCATAGGATTTACTCTGTCTGGAGAGAGTTTCCTGCTTTGTAGTTTGGGCTAGAAAACCCTGCTTTTGCAAGTGCAATTGACCAGATTCAGGTAGAAAAGAGAATAGAAAAAGGCCTTTTCTCCCTGGGTCCTTTCACAATCTCTAAAAGCTAAAACTCTATAGTTGCTCCTCTGGAAGGATAAATGCACTGCAATGTAGTTTTTCAGAAGAAGCCTTGAGTTTGCGAGAGCATAGGAGGAATTCATTGCAGGAAAGAGGAAGGCCAAAAAGTTTCTCTCCTTATGCCTGCCTTGCTCAGAGGAGTGGATGAAGTCAGGGACTTCTCCCTTTCCCTGAGAAACATGCAGGCCGCTGTTCCCTGTGCGCTCTCTTACTTGTTACAGCGACTGCAGTTACACACTTTGAACTGTGGAAAGGCACCGGAGTTTCTTAGGATTTCCCCAGGCGCTTTGTTTTCCCTGGGCCAAAAGGAGCCTTCACAATAGCTTAACGCTAACACTGCATCCTCCTTCCACTTCCAGACCACGGCTACCGCAAGGCAGTTCTCCGCGGGAAAACTTCCCTTCGCGAAGGGCAGATTGGCCGAGCTCGTTGCAGGAAAGCGAAACCAAATGACGCTTTTCTCATTCTAACTGCTTTCGTCCGAGGACTGGATGAAGTCCGAGTGTTCTTTTTCTCACTGAGATACACAGAATCTGATGTTGCCTCTGAGCTCTGTTCTTGGCAAATACGTGAAACTGACATACATTCATGTGGGGAAAGACATGGCTGTGCTAGGATTTCTCTTAGCACTGGGTTTTCTCTGGGCCTCACGTCAGGGCAACACTGCATAGGATTTACTCTGTCTGGAGAGAGTTTCCTGCTTTGTAGTTTGGGCTAGAAAACCCTGCTTTTGCAAGTGCAATTGACCAGATTCAGGTAGAAAAGAGAATAGAAAAAGGCCTTTTCTCCCTGGGTCCTTTCACAATCTCTAAAAGCTAAAACTCTATAGTTGCTCCTCTGGAAGGATAAATGCACTGCAATGTAGTTTTTCAGAAGAAGCCTTGAGTTTGCGAGAGCATAGGAGGAATTCATTGCAGGAAAGAGGAAGGCCAAAAAGTTTCTCTCCTTATGCCTGCCTTGCTCAGAGGAGTGGATGAAGTCAGGGACTTCTCCCTTTCCCTGAGAAACATGCAGGCCGCTGTTCCCTGTGCGCTCTCTTACTTGTTACAGCGACTGCAGTTACACACTTTGAACTGTGGAAAGGCACCGGAGTTTCTTAGGATTTCCCCAGGCGCTTTGTTTTCCCTGGGCCAAAAGGAGCCTTCACAATAGCTTAACGCTAACACTGCATCCTCCTTCCACTTCCAGACCACGGCTACCGCAAGGCAGTTCTCCGCGGGAAAACTTCCCTTCGCGAAGGGCAGATTGGCCGAGCTCGTTGCAGGAAAGCGAAACCAAATGACGCTTTTCTCATTCTAACTGCTTTCGTCCGAGGACTGGATGAAGTCCGAGTGTTCTTTTTCTCACTGAGATACACAGAATCTGATGTTGCCTCTGAGCTCTGTTCTTGGCAAATACGTGAAACTGACATACATTCATGTGGGAAAGACATGGCTGTGCTAGGATTTCTCTTAGCACTGGGTTTTCTCTGGGCCTCACGTCAGGGCAACACTGCATAGGATTTACTCTGTCTGGAGAGAGTTTCCTGCTTTGTAGTTTGGGCTAGAAAACCCTGCTTTTGCAAGTGCAATTGACCAGATTCAGGTAGAAAAGAGAATAGAAAAAGGCCTTTTCTCCCTGGGTCCTTTCACAATCTCTAAAAGCTAAAACTCTATAGTTGCTCCTCTGGAAGGATAAATGCACTGCAATGTAGTTTTTCAGAAGAAGCCTTGAGTTTGCGAGAGCATAGGAGGAATTCATTGCAGGAAAGAGGAAGGCCAAAAAGTTTCTCTCCTTATGCCTGCCTTGCTCAGAGGAGTGGATGAAGTCAGGGACTTCTCCCTTTCCCTGAGAAACATGCAGGCCGCTGTTCCCTGTGCGCTCTCTTACTTGTTACAGCGACTGCAGTTACACACTTTGAACTGTGGAAAGGCACCGGAGTTTCTTAGGATTTCCCCAGGCGCTTTGTTTTCCCTGGGCCAAAAGGAGCCTTCACAATAGCTTAACGCTAACACTGCATCCTCCTTCCACTTCCAGACCACGGCTACCGCAAGGCAGTTCTCCGCGGGAAAACTTCCCTTCGCGAAGGGCAGATTGGCCGAGCTCGTTGCAGGAAAGCGAAACCAAATGACGCTTTTCTCATTCTAACTGCTTTCGTCCGAGGACTGGATGAAGTCCGAGTGTTCTTTTTCTCACTGAGATACACAGAATCTGATGTTGCCTCTGAGCTCTGTTCTTGGCAAATACGTGAAACTGACATACATTCATGTGGGAAAGACATGGCTGTGCTAGGATTTCTCTTAGCACTGGGTTTTCTCTGGGCCTCACGTCAGGGCAACACTGCATAGGATTTACTCTGTCTGGAGAGAGTTTCCTGCTTTGTAGTTTGGGCTAGAAAACCCTGCTTTTGCAAGTGCAATTGACCAGATTCAGGTAGAAAAGAGAATAGAAAAAGGCCTTTTCTCCCTGGGTCCTTTCACAATCTCTAAAAGCTAAAACTCTATAGTTGCTCCTCTGGAAGGATAAATGCACTGCAATGTAGTTTTTCAGAAGAAGCCTTGAGTTTGCGAGAGCATAGGAGGAATTCATTGCAGGAAAGAGGAAGGCCAAAAAGTTTCTCTCCTTATGCCTGCCTTGCTCAGAGGAGTGGATGAAGTCAGGGACTTCTCCCTTTCCCTGAGAAACATGCAGGCCGCTGTTCCCTGTGCGCTCTCTTACTTGTTACAGCGACTGCAGTTACACACTTTGAACTGTGGAAAGGCACCGGAGTTTCTTAGGATTTCCCCAGGCGCTTTGTTTTCCCTGGGCCAAAAGGAGCCTTCACAATAGCTTAACGCTAACACTGCATCCTCCTTCCACTTCCAGACCACGGCTACCGCAAGGCAGTTCTCCGCGGGAAAACTTCCCTTCGCGAAGGGCAGATTGGCCGAGCTCGTTGCAGGAAAGCGAAACCAAATGACGCTTTTCTCATTCTAACTGCTTTCGTCCGAGGACTGGATGAAGTCCGAGTGTTCTTTTTCTCACTGAGATACACAGAATCTGATGTTGCCTCTGAGCTCTGTTCTTGGCAAATACGTGAAACTGACATACATTCATGTGGGAAAGACATGGCTGTGCTAGGATTTCTCTTAGCACTGGGTTTTCTCTGGGCCTCACGTCAGGGCAACACTGCATAGGATTTACTCTGTCTGGAGAGAGTTTCCTGCTTTGTAGTTTGGGCTAGAAAACCCTGCTTTTGCAAGTGCAATTGACCAGATTCAGGTAGAAAAGAGAATAGAAAAAGGCCTTTTTTCCCTGGGTCCTTTCACAATCTCTAAAAGCTAAAACTCTATAGTTGCTCCTCTGGAAGGATAAATGCACTGCAATGTAGTTTTTCAGAAGAAGCCTTGAGTTTGCGAGAGCATAGGAGGAATTCATTGCAGGAAAGAGGAAGGCCAAAAAGTTTCTCTCCTTATGCCTGCCTTGCTCAGAGGAGTGGATGAAGTCAGGGACTTCTCCCTTTCCCTGAGAAACATGCAGGCCGCTGTTCCCTGTGCGCTCTCTTACTTGTTACAGCGACTGCAGTTACACACTTTGAACTGTGGAAAGGCACCGGAGTTTCTTAGGATTTCCCCAGGCGCTTTGTTTTCCCTGGGCCAAAAGGAGCCTTCACAATAGCTTAACGCTAACACTGCATCCTCCTTCCACTTCCAGACCACGGCTACCGCAAGGCAGTTCTCCGCGGGAAAACTTCCCTTCGCGAAGGGCAGATTGGCCGAGCTCATTGCAGGAAAGCGAAACCAAATGACGCTTTTCTCATTCTAACTGCTTTCGTCCGAGGAATGGATGAAGTCCGAGTGTTCTTTTTCTCACTCAGATACACAAAATCTGATGTTGCCTCTGAGCTCTGTTCTTGGCAAATACGTGAAACTGACATACATTCATGTGGGGAAACACATGGCTTTGCTAGGATTTCTCTTAGCACTGGGTTTTCTCTGGGCCTCACATCAGGCCAACACTGCATAGGTTTTACTCTGCCTGGAGAGAGTTTTCTGCTTTGTAGTTTGGGCTAGAAAACCCAGATTTTGCAAGTGCCAATTGACCAGATTCAGGTAGAAAAGAGAATAGAAAAAGGCCTTTTCTCCCTGGGTCCTTTCACAATCTCTAATAGCTAAAACTCTATAGTTGCTCCTCTGGAAGGATAAATGCACTGCAATGTAGTTTTTCAGAAGAAGCCTTGAGTTTGCGAGAGCATAGGAGGAATTCATTGCAGGAAAGAGGAAGGCCAAAAAGTTTCTCTCCTTATGCCTGCCTTGCTCAGAGGAGTGGATGAAGTCAGGGACTTCTCCCTTTCCCTGAGAAACATGCAGGCCGCTGTTCCCTGTGCGCTCTCTTATTTGTTAAAGCGACTGCAGTTACACACTTTGAACTGTGGAAAGGCACGGAGTTTCTTAGGATTTCCCCAGGCGCTTTGTTTTCCCTGGGCCAAAAGGAGCCTTCACAATAGCTTAACGCTA
This sequence comes from Elephas maximus indicus, assembly GCF_024166365.1. Classification (NCBI taxonomy): domain Eukaryota; kingdom Metazoa; phylum Chordata; class Mammalia; order Proboscidea; family Elephantidae; genus Elephas; species Elephas maximus. The sequence continues at coordinate 36,828,941 of NC_064819.1, forward strand.
ACACTGCATCCTCCTTCCACTTCCAGACCACGGCTACCGCAAGGCAGTTCTCCGCGGGAAAACTTCCCTTCGCGAAGGGCAGATTGGCCGAGCTCATTGCAAGAGAGCGAAACCAAATGACGCTTTTCTCATTCTAACTGCTTTCGTCCAGGACTGGATGAAGTCCGAGTGTTCTTTTTCTCACTGAGATACACAAAATCTGATGTTGCCTCTGAGCTCTGTTCTTGGCAAATTCGTGAAACTGACATACATTCATGTGGGGAAACACATGGCTTTGCTAGGATTTCTCTTAGCCCTGGGTTTTCTCTGGGCCTCACGTCAGGGCAACACTGCATAGGATTTACTCTGTCCGGAGAGAGTTTCCTGCTTTGTAGTTTGGGCTAGAAAACCCTGCTTTTGCAAGTGCAATTGACCAGATTCAGGTAGAAAAGAGAATAGAAAAAGGCCTTTTCTCCCTGGGTCCTTTCACAATCTCTAAAAGCTAAAACTCTATAGTTGCTCCTCTGGAAGGATAAATGCACTGCAATGTAGTTTTTCAGAAGAAGCCTTGAGTTTGCGAGAGCATAGGAGGAATTCATTGCAGGAAAGAGGAAGGCCAAAAAGTTTCTCTCCTTATGCCTGCCTTGCTCAGAGGAGTGGATGAATGCAGGGACTTCTCCCTTTCCCTGAGAAACATGCAGGCTGCTGTTCCCTGTGCGCTCTCTTACTTGTTACAGCGACTGCAGTTACACACTTTGAACTGTGGAAAGGCACCGGAGTTTCTTAGGATTTCCCCAGGCGCTTTGTTTTCCCTGGGCCAAAAGGAGCCTTCACAATAGCTTAACGCTAACACTGCATCCTCCTTCCACTTCCAGACCACGGCTACCGCAAGGCAGTTCTCCGCGGGAAAACTTCCCTTCGCGAAGGGCAGATTGGCCGAGCTCGTTGCAGGAAAGCGAAACCAAATGACGCTTTTCTCATTCTAACTGCTTTCGTCCGAGGACTGGATGAAGTCCGAGTGTTCTTTTTCTCACTGAGATACACAGAATCTGATGTTGCCTCTGAGCTCTGTTCTTGGCAAATACGTGAAACTGACATACATTCATGTGGGGAAAGACATGGCTGTGCTAGGATTTCTCTTAGCACTGGGTTTTCTCTGGGCCTCACGTCAGGGCAACACTGCATAGGATTTACTCTGTCTGGAGAGAGTTTCCTGCTTTGTAGTTTGGGCTAGAAAACCCTGCTTTTGCAAGTGCAATTGACCAGATTCAGGTAGAAAAGAGAATAGAAAAAGGCCTTTTCTCCCTGGGTCCTTTCACAATCTCTAAAAGCTAAAACTCTATAGTTGCTCCTCTGGAAGGATAAATGCACTGCAATGTAGTTTTTCAGAAGAAGCCTTGAGTTTGCGAGAGCATAGGAGGAATTCATTGCAGGAAAGAGGAAGGCCAAAAAGTTTCTCTCCTTATGCCTGCCTTGCTCAGAGGAGTGGATGAAGTCAGGGACTTCTCCCTTTCCCTGAGAAACATGCAGGCCGCTGTTCCCTGTGCGCTCTCTTACTTGTTACAGCGACTGCAGTTACACACTTTGAACTGTGGAAAGGCACCGGAGTTTCTTAGGATTTCCCCAGGCGCTTTGTTTTCCCTGGGCCAAAAGGAGCCTTCACAATAGCTTAACGCTAACACTGCATCCTCCTTCCACTTCCAGACCACGGCTACCGCAAGGCAGTTCTCCGCGGGAAAACTTCCCTTCGCGAAGGGCATATTGGCCGAGCTCATTGCAGGAAAGCGAAACCAAATGACGCTTTTCTCATTCTAACTGCTTTCGTCCGAGGACTGGATGAAGTCCGAGTGTTCTTTTTCTCACTGAGATACACAGAATCTGATGTTGCCTCTGAGCTCTGTTCTTGGCAAATACGTGAAACTGACATACATTCATGTGGGGAAAGACATGGCTGTGCTAGGATTTCTCTTAGCACTGGGTTTTCTCTGGGCCTCACGTCAGGGCAACACTGCATAGGATTTACTCTGTCTGGAGAGAGTTTCCTGCTTTGTAGTTTGGGCTAGAAAACCCTGCTTTTGCAAGTGCAATTGACCAGATTCAGGTAGAAAAGAGAATAGAAAAAGGCCTTTTCTCCCTGGGTCCTTTCACAATCTCTAAAAGCTAAAACTCTATAGTTGCTCCTCTGGAAGGATAAATGCACTGCAATGTAGTTTTTCAGAAGAAGCCTTGAGTTTGCGAGAGCATAGGAGGAATTCATTGCAGGAAAGAGGAAGGCCAAAAAGTTTCTCTCCTTATGCCTGCCTTGCTCAGAGGAGTGGATGAAGTCAGGGACTTCTCCCTTTCCCTGAGAAACATGCAGGCCGCTGTTCCCTGTGCGCTCTCTTACTTGTTACAGCGACTGCAGTTACACACTTTGAACTGTGGAAAGGCACCGGAGTTTCTTAGGATTTCCCCAGGCGCTTTGTTTTCCCTGGGCCAAAAGGAGCCTTCACAATAGCTTAACGCTAACACTGCATCCTCCTTCCACTTCCAGACCACGGCTACCGCAAGGCAGTTCTCCGCGGGAAAACTTCCCTTCGCGAAGGGCAGATTGGCCGAGCTCGTTGCAGGAAAGCGAAACCAAATGACGCTTTTCTCATTCTAACTGCTTTCGTCCGAGGACTGGATGAAGTCCGAGTGTTCTTTTTCTCACTGAGATACACAGAATCTGATGTTGCCTCTGAGCTCTGTTCTTGGCAAATACGTGAAACTGACATACATTCATGTGGGAAAGACATGGCTGTGCTAGGATTTCTCTTAGCACTGGGTTTTCTCTGGGCCTCACGTCAGGGCAACACTGCATAGGATTTACTCTGTCTGGAGAGAGTTTCCTGCTTTGTAGTTTGGGCTAGAAAACCCTGCTTTTGCAAGTGCAATTGACCAGATTCAGGTAGAAAAGAGAATAGAAAAAGGCCTTTTCTCCCTGGGTCCTTTCACAATCTCTAAAAGCTAAAACTCTATAGTTGCTCCTCTGGAAGGATAAATGCACTGCAATGTAGTTTTTCAGAAGAAGCCTTGAGTTTGCGAGAGCATAGGAGGAATTCATTGCAGGAAAGAGGAAGGCCAAAAAGTTTCTCTCCTTATGCCTGCCTTGCTCAGAGGAGTGGATGAAGTCAGGGACTTCTCCCTTTCCCTGAGAAACATGCAGGCCGCTGTTCCCTGTGCGCTCTCTTACTTGTTACAGCGACTGCAGTTACACACTTTGAACTGTGGAAAGGCACCGGAGTTTCTTAGGATTTCCCCAGGCGCTTTGTTTTCCCTGGGCCAAAAGGAGCCTTCACAATAGCTTAACGCTAACACTGCATCCTCCTTCCACTTCCAGACCACGGCTACCGCAAGGCAGTTCTCCGCGGGAAAACTTCCCTTCGCGAAGGGCAGATTGGCCGAGCTCATTGCAGGAAAGCGAAACCAAATGACGCTTTTCTCATTCTAACTGCTTTCGTCCGAGGAATGGATGAAGTCCGAGTGTTCTTTTTCTCACTCAGATACACAAAATCTGATGTTGCCTCTGAGCTCTGTTCTTGGCAAATACGTGAAACTGACATACATTCATGTGGGGAAACACATGGCTTTGCTAGGATTTCTCTTAGCACTGGGTTTTCTCTGGGCCTCACATCAGGCCAACACTGCATAGGTTTTACTCTGCCTGGAGAGAGTTTTCTGCTTTGTAGTTTGGGCTAGAAAACCCAGATTTTGCAAGTGCCAATTGACCAGATTCAGGTAGAAAAGAGAATAGAAAAAGGCCTTTTCTCCCTGGGTCCTTTCACAATCTCTAATAGCTAAAACTCTATAGTTGCTCCTCTGGAAGGATAAATGCACTGCAATGTAGTTTTTCAGAAGAAGCCTTGAGTTTGCGAGAGCATAGGAGGAATTCATTGCAGGAAAGAGGAAGGCCAAAAAGTTTCTCTCCTTATGCCTGCCTTGCTCAGAGGAGTGGATGAAGTCAGGGACTTCTCCCTTTCCCTGAGAAACATGCAGGCCGCTGTTCCCTGTGCGCTCTCTTATTTGTTAAAGCGACTGCAGTTACACACTTTGAACTGTGGAAAGGCACGGAGTTTCTTAGGATTTCCCCAGGCGCTTTGTTTTCCCTGGGCCAAAAGGAGCCTTCACAATAGCTTAACGCTAACACTGCATCCTCCTTCCACTTCCAGACCACGGCTACCGCAAGGCAGTTCTCCGCGGGAAAACTTCCCTTCGCGAAGGGCAGATTGGCCGAGCTCATTGCAAGAGAGCGAAACCAAATGACGCTTTTCTCATTCTAACTGCTTTCGTCGAGGACTGGATGAAGTCCGAGTGTTCTTTTTCTCACTGAGATACACAAAATCTGATGTTGCCTCTGAGCTCTGTTCTTGGCAAATTCGTGAAACTGACATACATTCATGTGGGGAAACACATGGCTTTGCTAGGATTTCTCTTAGCCCTGGGTTTTCTCTGGGCCTCACGTCAGGGCAACACTGCATAGGATTTACTCTGTCCGGAGAGAGTTTCCTGCTTTGTAGTTTGGGCTAGAAAACCCTGCTTTTGCAAGTGCAATTGACCAGATTCAGGTAGAAAAGAGAATAGAAAAAGGCCTTTTCTCCCTGGGTCCTTTCACAATCTCTAAAAGCTAAAACTCTATAGTTGCTCCTCTGGAAGGATAAATGCACTGCAATGTAGTTTTTCAGAAGAAGCCTTGAGTTTGCGAGAGCATAGGAGGAATTCATTGCAGGAAAGAGGAAGGCCAAAAAGTTTCTCTCCTTATGCCTGCCTTGCTCAGAGGAGTGGATGAATGCAGGGACTTCTCCCTTTCCCTGAGAAACATGCAGGCTGCTGTTCCCTGTGCGCTCTCTTACTTGTTACAGCGACTGCAGTTACACACTTTGAACTGTGGAAAGGCACCGGAGTTTCTTAGGATTTCCCCAGGCGCTTTGTTTTCCCTGGGCCAAAAGGAGCCTTCACAATAGCTTAACGCTAACACTGCATCCTCCTTCCACTTCCAGACCACGGCTACCGCAAGGCAGTTCTCCGCGGGAAAACTTCCCTTCGCGAAGGGCAGATTGGCCGAGCTCGTTGCAGGAAAGCGAAACCAAATGACGCTTTTCTCATTCTAACTGCTTTCGTCCGAGGACTGGATGAAGTCCGAGTGTTCTTTTTCTCACTGAGATACACAGAATCTGATGTTGCCTCTGAGCTCTGTTCTTGGCAAATACGTGAAACTGACATACATTCATGTGGGGAAAGACATGGCTGTGCTAGGATTTCTCTTAGCACTGGGTTTTCTCTGGGCCTCACGTCAGGGCAACACTGCATAGGATTTACTCTGTCTGGAGAGAGTTTCCTGCTTTGTAGTTTGGGCTAGAAAACCCTGCTTTTGCAAGTGCAATTGACCAGATTCAGGTAGAAAAGAGAATAGAAAAAGGCCTTTTCTCCCTGGGTCCTTTCACAATCTCTAAAAGCTAAAACTCTATAGTTGCTCCTCTGGAAGGATAAATGCACTGCAATGTAGTTTTTCAGAAGAAGCCTTGAGTTTGCGAGAGCATAGGAGGAATTCATTGCAGGAAAGAGGAAGGCCAAAAAGTTTCTCTCCTTATGCCTGCCTTGCTCAGAGGAGTGGATGAAGTCAGGGACTTCTCCCTTTCCCTGAGAAACATGCAGGCCGCTGTTCCCTGTGCGCTCTCTTACTTGTTACAGCGACTGCAGTTACACACTTTGAACTGTGGAAAGGCACCGGAGTTTCTTAGGATTTCCCCAGGCGCTTTGTTTTCCCTGGGCCAAAAGGAGCCTTCACAATAGCTTAACGCTAACACTGCATCCTCCTTCCACTTCCAGACCACGGCTACCGCAAGGCAGTTCTCCGCGGGAAAACTTCCCTTCGCGAAGGGCATATTGGCCGAGCTCATTGCAGGAAAGCGAAACCAAATGACGCTTTTCTCATTCTAACTGCTTTCGTCCGAGGACTGGATGAAGTCCGAGTGTTCTTTTTCTCACTGAGATACACAGAATCTGATGTTGCCTCTGAGCTCTGTTCTTGGCAAATACGTGAAACTGACATACATTCATGTGGGGAAAGACATGGCTGTGCTAGGATTTCTCTTAGCACTGGGTTTTCTCTGGGCCTCACGTCAGGGCAACACTGCATAGGATTTACTCTGTCTGGAGAGAGTTTCCTGCTTTGTAGTTTGGGCTAGAAAACCCTGCTTTTGCAAGTGCAATTGACCAGATTCAGGTAGAAAAGAGAATAGAAAAAGGCCTTTTCTCCCTGGGTCCTTTCACAATCTCTAAAAGCTAAAACTCTATAGTTGCTCCTCTGGAAGGATAAATGCACTGCAATGTAGTTTTTCAGAAGAAGCCTTGAGTTTGCGAGAGCATAGGAGGAATTCATTGCAGGAAAGAGGAAGGCCAAAAAGTTTCTCTCCTTATGCCTGCCTTGCTCAGAGGAGTGGATGAAGTCAGGGACTTCTCCCTTTCCCTGAGAAACATGCAGGCCGCTGTTCCCTGTGCGCTCTCTTACTTGTTACAGCGACTGCAGTTACACACTTTGAACTGTGGAAAGGCACCGGAGTTTCTTAGGATTTCCCCAGGCGCTTTGTTTTCCCTGGGCCAAAAGGAGCCTTCACAATAGCTTAACGCTAACACTGCATCCTCCTTCCACTTCCAGACCACGGCTACCGCAAGGCAGTTCTCCGCGGGAAAACTTCCCTTCGCGAAGGGCAGATTGGCCGAGCTCGTTGCAGGAAAGCGAAACCAAATGACGCTTTTCTCATTCTAACTGCTTTCGTCCGAGGACTGGATGAAGTCCGAGTGTTCTTTTTCTCACTGAGATACACAGAATCTGATGTTGCCTCTGAGCTCTGTTCTTGGCAAATACGTGAAACTGACATACATTCATGTGGGAAAGACATGGCTGTGCTAGGATTTCTCTTAGCACTGGGTTTTCTCTGGGCCTCACGTCAGGGCAACACTGCATAGGATTTACTCTGTCTGGAGAGAGTTTCCTGCTTTGTAGTTTGGGCTAGAAAACCCTGCTTTTGCAAGTGCAATTGACCAGATTCAGGTAGAAAAGAGAATAGAAAAAGGCCTTTTCTCCCTGGGTCCTTTCACAATCTCTAAAAGCTAAAACTCTATAGTTGCTCCTCTGGAAGGATAAATGCACTGCAATGTAGTTTTTCAGAAGAAGCCTTGAGTTTGCGAGAGCATAGGAGGAATTCATTGCAGGAAAGAGGAAGGCCAAAAAGTTTCTCTCCTTATGCCTGCCTTGCTCAGAGGAGTGGATGAAGTCAGGGACTTCTCCCTTTCCCTGAGAAACATGCAGGCCGCTGTTCCCTGTGCGCTCTCTTACTTGTTACAGCGACTGCAGTTACACACTTTGAACTGTGGAAAGGCACCGGAGTTTCTTAGGATTTCCCCAGGCGCTTTGTTTTCCCTGGGCCAAAAGGAGCCTTCACAATACCTTAACGCTAACACTGCATACTCCTTCCACTTCCAGACCACGGCTACCGCAAGGCAGTTCTCCGCGGGAAAACTTCCCTTCGCGAAGGGCATATTGGCCGAGCTCATTGCAGGAAAGCGAAACCAAATGACGCTTTTCTCATTCTAACTGCTTTCGTCCGAGGACTGGATGAAGTCCGAGTGTTCTTTTTCTCACTGAGATACACAGAATCTGATGTTGCCTCTGAGCTCTGTTCTTGGCAAATACGTGAAACTGACATACATTCATGTGGGGAAAGACATGGCTGTGCTAGGATTTCTCTTAGCACTGGGTTTTCTCTGGGCCTCACGTCAGGGCAACACTGCATAGGATTTACTCTGTCTGGAGAGAGTTTCCTGCTTTGTAGTTTGGGCTAGAAAACCCTGCTTTTGCAAGTGCAATTGACCAGATTCAGGTAGAAAAGAGAATAGAAAAAGGCCTTTTCTCCCTGGGTCCTTTCACAATCTCTAAAAGCTAAAACTCTATAGTTGCTCCTCTGGAAGGATAAATGCACTGCAATGTAGTTTTTCAGAAGAAGCCTTGAGTTTGCGAGAGCATAGGAGGAATTCATTGCAGGAAAGAGGAAGGCCAAAAAGTTTCTCTCCTTATGCCTGCCTTGCTCAGAGGAGTGGATGAAGTCAGGGACTTCTCCCTTTCCCTGAGAAACATGCAGGCCGCTGTTCCCTGTGCGCTCTCTTACTTGTTACAGCGACTGCAGTTACACACTTTGAACTGTGGAAAGGCACCGGAGTTTCTTAGGATTTCCCCAGGCGCTTTGTTTTCCCTGGGCCAAAAGGAGCCTTCACAATAGCTTAACGCTAACACTGCATCCTCCTTCCACTTCCAGACCACGGCTACCGCAAGGCAGTTCTCCGCGGGAAAACTTCCCTTCGCGAAGGGCAGATTGGCCGAGCTCGTTGCAGGAAAGCGAAACCAAATGACGCTTTTCTCATTCTAACTGCTTTCGTCCGAGGACTGGATGAAGTCCGAGTGTTCTTTTTCTCACTGAGATACACAGAATCTGATGTTGCCTCTGAGCTCTGTTCTTGGCAAATACGTGAAACTGACATACATTCATGTGGGAAAGACATGGCTGTGCTAGGATTTCTCTTAGCACTGGGTTTTCTCTGGGCCTCACGTCAGGGCAACACTGCATAGGATTTACTCTGTCTGGAGAGAGTTTCCTGCTTTGTAGTTTGGGCTAGAAAACCCTGCTTTTGCAAGTGCAATTGACCAGATTCAGGTAGAAAAGAGAATAGAAAAAGGCCTTTTCTCCCTGGGTCCTTTCACAATCTCTAAAAGCTAAAACTCTATAGTTGCTCCTCTGGAAGGATAAATGCACTGCAATGTAGTTTTTCAGAAGAAGCCTTGAGTTTGCGAGAGCATAGGAGGAATTCATTGCAGGAAAGAGGAAGGCCAAAAAGTTTCTCTCCTTATGCCTGCCTTGCTCAGAGGAGTGGATGAAGTCAGGGACTTCTCCCTTTCCCTGAGAAACATGCAGGCCGCTGTTCCCTGTGCGCTCTCTTACTTGTTACAGCGACTGCAGTTACACACTTTGAACTGTGGAAAGGCACCGGAGTTTCTTAGGATTTCCCCAGGCGCTTTGTTTTCCCTGGGCCAAAAGGAGCCTTCACAATAGCTTAACGCTAACACTGCATCCTCCTTCCACTTCCAGACCACGGCTACCGCAAGGCAGTTCTCCGCGGGAAAACTTCCCTTCGCGAAGGGCAGATTGGCCGAGCTCATTGCAGGAAAGCGAAACCAAATGACGCTTTTCTCATTCTAACTGCTTTCGTCCGAGGAATGGATGAAGTCCGAGTGTTCTTTTTCTCACTCAGATACACAAAATCTGATGTTGCCTCTGAGCTCTGTTCTTGGCAAATACGTGAAACTGACATACATTCATGTGGGGAAACACATGGCTTTGCTAGGATTTCTCTTAGCACTGGGTTTTCTCTGGGCCTCACATCAGGCCAACACTGCATAGGTTTTACTCTGCCTGGAGAGAGTTTTCTGCTTTGTAGTTTGGGCTAGAAAACCCAGATTTTGCAAGTGCCAATTGACCAGATTCAGGTAGAAAAGAGAATAGAAAAAGGCCTTTTCTCCCTGGGTCCTTTCACAATCTCTAATAGCTAAAACTCTATAGTTGCTCCTCTGGAAGGATAAATGCACTGCAATGTAGTTTTTCAGAAGAAGCCTTGAGTTTGCGAGAGCATAGGAGGAATTCATTGCAGGAAAGAGGAAGGCCAAAAAGTTTCTCTCCTTATGCCTGCCTTGCTCAGAGGAGTGGATGAAGTCAGGGACTTCTCCCTTTCCCTGAGAAACATGCAGGCCGCTGTTCCCTGTGCGCTCTCTTATTTGTTAAAGCGACTGCAGTTACACACTTTGAACTGTGGAAAGGCACGGAGTTTCTTAGGATTTCCCCAGGCGCTTTGTTTTCCCTGGGCCAAAAGGAGCCTTCACAATAGCTTAACGCTAACACTGCATCCTCCTTCCACTTCCAGACCACGGCTACCGCAAGGCAGTTCTCCGCGGGAAAACTTCCCTTCGCGAAGGGCAGATTGGCCGAGCTCATTGCAAGAGAGCGAAACCAAATGACGCTTTTCTCATTCTAACTGCTTTCGTCGAGGACTGGATGAAGTCCGAGTGTTCTTTTTCTCACTGAGATACACAAAATCTGATGTTGCCTCTGAGCTCTGTTCTTGGCAAATTCGTGAAACTGACATACATTCATGTGGGGAAACACATGGCTTTGCTAGGATTTCTCCTAGCCCTGGGTTGTCTCTGGGCCTCACGTCAGGGCAACACTGCATAGGATTTACTCTGTCCGGAGAGAGTTTCCTGCTTTGTAGTTTGGGCTAGAAAACCCTGCTTTTGCAAGTGCAATTGACCAGATTCAGGTAGAAAAGAGAATAGAAAAAGGCCTTTTCTCCCTGGGTCCTTTCACAATCTCTAAAAGCTAAAACTCTATAGTTGCTCCTCTGGAAGGATAAATGCACTGCAATGTAGTTTTTCAGAAGAAGCCTTGAGTTTGCGAGAGCATAGGAGGAATTCATTGCAGGAAAGAGGAAGGCCAAAAAGTTTCTCTCCTTATGCCTGCCTTGCTCAGAGGAGTGGATGAAGTCAGGGACTTCTCCCTTTCCCTGAGAAACATGCAGGCCGCTGTTCCCTGTGCGCTCTCTTACTTGTTAAAGCGACTGCAGTTACACACTTTAAACTGTGGAAAGGCACCGGAGTTTCTTAGGATTTCCCCAGGCGCTTTGTTTTCCCTGGGCCAAAAGGAGCCTTCACAATACCTTAACGCTAACACTGCATCCTCCTTCCACTTCCAGACCACGGCTACCGCAAGGCAGTTCTCCGCGGGAAAACTTCCCTTCGCGAAGGGCAGATTGGCCGAGCTCGTTGCAGGAAAGCGAAACCAAATGACGCTTTTCTCATTCTAACTGCTTTCGTCCGAGGACTGGATGAAGTCCGAGTGTTCTTTTTCTCACTGAGATACACAGAATCTGATGTTGCCTCTGAGCTCTGTTCTTGGCAAATACGTGAAACTGACATACATTCATGTGGGGAAAGACATGGCTGTGCTAGGATTTCTCTTAGCACTGGGTTTTCTCTGGGCCTCACGTCAGGGCAACACTGCATAGGATTTACTCTGTCTGGAGAGAGTTTCCTGCTTTGTAGTTTGGGCTAGAAAACCCTGCTTTTGCAAGTGCAATTGACCAGATTCAGGTAGAAAAGAGAATAGAAAAAGGCCTTTTCTCCCTGGGTCCTTTCACAATCTCTAAAAGCTAAAACTCTATAGTTGCTCCTCTGGAAGGATAAATGCACTGCAATGTAGTTTTTCAGAAGAAGCCTTGAGTTTGCGAGAGCATAGGAGGAATTCATTGCAGGAAAGAGGAAGGCCAAAAAGTTTCTCTCCTTATGCCTGCCTTGCTCAGAGGAGTGGATGAAGTCAGGGACTTCTCCCTTTCCCTGAGAAACATGCAGGCCGCTGTTCCCTGTGCGCTCTCTTACTTGTTACAGCGACTGCAGTTACACACTTTGAACTGTGGAAAGGCACCGGAGTTTCTTAGGATTTCCCCAGGCGCTTTGTTTTCCCTGGGCCAAAAGGAGCCTTCACAATAGCTTAACGCTAACACTGCATCCTCCTTCCACTTCCAGACCACGGCTACCGCAAGGCAGTTCTCCGCGGGAAAACTTCCCTTCGCGAAGGGCAGATTGGCCGAGCTCATTGCAGGAAAGCGAAACCAAATGACGCTTTTCTCATTCTAACTGCTTTCGTCCGAGGAATGGATGAAGTCCGAGTGTTCTTTTTCTCACTCAGATACACAAAATCTGATGTTGCCTCTGAGCTCTGTTCTTGGCAAATACGTGAAACTGACATACATTCATGTGGGGAAACACATGGCTTTGCTAGGATTTCTCTTAGCACTGGGTTTTCTCTGGGCCTCACATCAGGCCAACACTGCATAGGTTTTACTCTGCCTGGAGAGAGTTTTCTGCTTTGTAGTTTGGGCTAGAAAACCCAGATTTTGCAAGTGCCAATTGACCAGATTCAGGTAGAAAAGAGAATAGAAAAAGGCCTTTTCTCCCTGGGTCCTTTCACAATCTCTAATAGCTAAAACTCTATAGTTGCTCCTCTGGAAGGATAAATGCACTGCAATGTAGTTTTTCAGAAGAAGCCTTGAGTTTGCGAGAGCATAGGAGGAATTCATTGCAGGAAAGAGGAAGGCCAAAAAGTTTCTCTCCTTATGCCTGCCTTGCTCAGAGGAGTGGATGAAGTCAGGGACTTCTCCCTTTCCCTGAGAAACATGCAGGCCGCTGTTCCCTGTGCGCTCTCTTACTTGTTACAGCGACTGCAGTTACACACTTTGAACTGTGGAAAGGCACCGGAGTTTCTTAGGATTTCCCCAGGCGCTTTGTTTTCCCTGGGCCAAAAGGAGCCTTCACAATAGCTTAACGCTAACACTGCATCCTCCTTCCACTTCCAGACCACGGCTACCGCAAGGCAGTTCTCCGCGGGAAAACTTCCCTTCGCGAAGGGCAGATTGGCCGAGCTCGTTGCAGGAAAGCGAAACCAAATGACGCTTTTCTCATTCTAACTGCTTTCGTCCGAGGACTGGATGAAGTCCGAGTGTTCTTTTTCTCACTGAGATACACAGAATCTGATGTTGCCTCTGAGCTCTGTTCTTGGCAAATACGTGAAACTGACATACATTCATGTGGGAAAGACATGGCTGTGCTAGGATTTCTCTTAGCACTGGGTTTTCTCTGGGCCTCACGTCAGGGCAACACTGCATAGGATTTACTCTGTCTGGAGAGAGTTTCCTGCTTTGTAGTTTGGGCTAGAAAACCCTGCTTTTGCAAGTGCAATTGACCAGATTCAGGTAGAAAAGAGAATAGAAAAAGGCCTTTTCTCCCTGGGTCCTTTCACAATCTCTAAAAGCTAAAACTCTATAGTTGCTCCTCTGGAAGGATAAATGCACTGCAATGTAGTTTTTCAGAAGAAGCCTTGAGTTTGCGAGAGCATAGGAGGAATTCATTGCAGGAAAGAGGAAGGCCAAAAAGTTTCTCTCCTTATGCCTGCCTTGCTCAGAGGAGTGGATGAAGTCAGGGACTTCTCCCTTTCCCTGAGAAACATGCAGGCCGCTGTTCCCTGTGCGCTCTCTTACTTGTTACAGCGACTGCAGTTACACACTTTGAACTGTGGAAAGGCACCGGAGTTTCTTAGGATTTCCCCAGGCGCTTTGTTTTCCCTGGGCCAAAAGGAGCCTTCACAATAGCTTAACGCTAACACTGCATCCTCCTTCCACTTCCAGACCACGGCTACCGCAAGGCAGTTCTCCGCGGGAAAACTTCCCTTCGCGAAGGGCAGATTGGCCGAGCTCATTGCAGGAAAGCGAAACCAAATGACGCTTTTCTCATTCTAACTGCTTTCGTCCGAGGAATGGATGAAGTCCGAGTGTTCTTTTTCTCACTCAGATACACAAAATCTGATGTTGCCTCTGAGCTCTGTTCTTGGCAAATACGTGAAACTGACATACATTCATGTGGGGAAACACATGGCTTTGCTAGGATTTCTCTTAGCACTGGGTTTTCTCTGGGCCTCACATCAGGCCAACACTGCATAGGTTTTACTCTGCCTGGAGAGAGTTTTCTGCTTTGTAGTTTGGGCTAGAAAACCCAGATTTTGCAAGTGCCAATTGACCAGATTCAGGTAGAAAAGAGAATAGAAAAAGGCCTTTTCTCCCTGGGTCCTTTCACAATCTCTAATAGCTAAAACTCTATAGTTGCTCCTCTGGAAGGATAAATGCACTGCAATGTAGTTTTTCAGAAGAAGCCTTGAGTTTGCGAGAGCATAGGAGGAATTCATTGCAGGAAAGAGGAAGGCCAAAAAGTTTCTCTCCTTATGCCTGCCTTGCTCAGAGGAGTGGATGAAGTCAGGGACTTCTCCCTTTCCCTGAGAAACATGCAGGCCGCTGTTCCCTGTGCGCTCTCTTATTTGTTAAAGCGACTGCAGTTACACACTTTGAACTGTGGAAAGGCACGGAGTTTCTTAGGATTTCCCCAGGCGCTTTGTTTTCCCTGGGCCAAAAGGAGCCTTCACAATAGCTTAACGCTAACACTGCATCCTCCTTCCACTTCCAGACCACGGCTACCGCAAGGCAGTTCTCCGCGGGAAAACTTCCCTTCGCGAAGGGCAGATTGGCCGAGCTCATTGCAAGAGAGCGAAACCAAATGACGCTTTTCTCATTCTAACTGCTTTCGTCGAGGACTGGATGAAGTCCGAGTGTTCTTTTTCTCACTGAGATACACAAAATCTGATGTTGCCTCTGAGCTCTGTTCTTGGCAAATTCGTGAAACTGACATACATTCATGTGGGGAAACACATGGCTTTGCTAGGATTTCTCTTAGCCCTGGGTTGTCTCTGGGCCTCACGTCAGGGCAACACTGCATAGGATTTACTCTGTCCGGAGAGAGTTTCCTGCTTTGTAGTTTGGGCTAGAAAACCCTGCTTTTGCAAGTGCAATTGACCAGATTCAGGTAGAAAAGAGAATAGAAAAAGGCCTTTTCTCCCTGGGTCCTTTCACAATCTCTAAAAGCTAAAACTCTATAGTTGCTCCTCTGGAAGGATAAATGCACTGCAATGTAGTTTTTCAGAAGAAGCCTTGAGTTTGCGAGAGCATAGGAGGAATTCATTGCAGGAAAGAGGAAGGCCAAAAAGTTTCTCTCCTTATGCCTGCCTTGCTCAGAGGAGTGGATGAATGCAGGGACTTCTCCCTTTCCCTGAGAAACATGCAGGCCGCTGTTCCCTGTGCGCTCTCTTACTTGTTAAAGCGACTGCAGTTACACACTTTAAACTGTGGAAAGGCACCGGAGTTTCTTAGGATTTCCCCAGGCGCTTTGTTTTCCCTGGGCCAAAAGGAGCCTTCACAATACCTTAACGCTAACACTGCATCCTCCTTCCACTTCCAGACCACGGCTACCGCAAGGCAGTTCTCCGCGGGAAAACTTCCCTTCGCGAAGGGCAGATTGGCCGAGCTCGTTGCAGGAAAGCGAAACCAAATGACGCTTTTCTCATTCTAACTGCTTTCGTCCGAGGACTGGATGAAGTCCGAGTGTTCTTTTTCTCACTGAGATACACAGAATCTGATGTTGCCTCTGAGCTCTGTTCTTGGCAAATACGTGAAACTGACATACATTCATGTGGGGAAAGACATGGCTGTGCTAGGATTTCTCTTAGCACTGGGTTTTCTCTGGGCCTCACGTCAGGGCAACACTGCATAGGATTTACTCTGTCTGGAGAGAGTTTCCTGCTTTGTAGTTTGGGCTAGAAAACCCTGCTTTTGCAAGTGCAATTGACCAGATTCAGGTAGAAAAGAGAATAGAAAAAGGCCTTTTCTCCCTGGGTCCTTTCACAATCTCTAAAAGCTAAAACTCTATAGTTGCTCCTCTGGAAGGATAAATGCACTGCAATGTAGTTTTTCAGAAGAAGCCTTGAGTTTGCGAGAGCATAGGAGGAATTCATTGCAGGAAAGAGGAAGGCCAAAAAGTTTCTCTCCTTATGCCTGCCTTGCTCAGAGGAGTGGATGAAGTCAGGGACTTCTCCCTTTCCCTGAGAAACATGCAGGCCGCTGTTCCCTGTGCGCTCTCTTACTTGTTACAGCGACTGCAGTTACACACTTTGAACTGTGGAAAGGCACCGGAGTTTCTTAGGATTTCCCCAGGCGCTTTGTTTTCCCTGGGCCAAAAGGAGCCTTCACAATAGCTTAACGCTAACACTGCATCCTCCTTCCACTTCCAGACCACGGCTACCGCAAGGCAGTTCTCCGCGGGAAAACTTCCCTTCGCGAAGGGCATATTGGCCGAGCTCGTTGCAGGAAAGCGAAACCAAATGACGCTTTTCTCATTCTAACTGCTTTCGTCCGAGGACTGGATGAAGTCCGAGTGTTCTTTTTCTCACTGAGATACACAGAATCTGATGTTGCCTCTGAGCTCTGTTCTTGGCAAATACGTGAAACTGACATACATTCATGTGGGAAAGACATGGCTGTGCTAGGATTTCTCTTAGCACTGGGTTTTCTCTGGGCCTCACGTCAGGGCAACACTGCATAGGATTTACTCTGTCTGGAGAGAGTTTCCTGCTTTGTAGTTTGGGCTAGAAAACCCTGCTTTTGCAAGTGCAATTGACCAGATTCAGGTAGAAAAGAGAATAGAAAAAGGCCTTTTCTCCCTGGGTCCTTTCACAATCTCTAAAAGCTAAAACTCTATAGTTGCTCCTCTGGAAGGATAAATGCACTGCAATGTAGTTTTTCAGAAGAAGCCTTGAGTTTGCGAGAGCATAGGAGGAATTCATTGCAGGAAAGAGGAAGGCCAAAAAGTTTCTCTCCTTATGCCTGCCTTGCTCAGAGGAGTGGATGAAGTCAGGGACTTCTCCCTTTCCCTGAGAAACATGCAGGCCGCTGTTCCCTGTGCGCTCTCTTACTTGTTACAGCGACTGCAGTTACACACTTTGAACTGTGGAAAGGCACCGGAGTTTCTTAGGATTTCCCCAGGCGCTTTGTTTTCCCTGGGCCAAAAGGAGCCTTCACAATAGCTTAACGCTAACACTGCATCCTCCTTCCACTTCCAGACCACGGCTACCGCAAGGCAGTTCTCCGCGGGAAAACTTCCCTTCGCGAAGGGCAGATTGGCCGAGCTCATTGCAGGAAAGCGAAACCAAATGACGCTTTTCTCATTCTAACTGCTTTCGTCCGAGGAATGGATGAAGTCCGAGTGTTCTTTTTCTCACTCAGATACAGAAAATCTGATGTTGCCTCTGAGCTCTGTTCTTGGCAAATACGTGAAACTGACATACATTCATGTGGGGAAACACATGGCTTTGCTAGGATTTCTCTTAGCACTGGGTTTTCTCTGGGCCTCACATCAGGCCAACACTGCATAGGTTTTACTCTGCCTGGAGAGAGTTTTCTGCTTTGTAGTTTGGGCTAGAAAACCCAGATTTTGCAAGTGCCAATTGACCAGATTCAGGTAGAAAAGAGAATAGAAAAAGGCCTTTTCTCCCTGGGTCCTTTCACAATCTCTAATAGCTAAAACTCTATAGTTGCTCCTCTGGAAGGATAAATGCACTGCAATGTAGTTTTTCAGAAGAAGCCTTGAGTTTGCGAGAGCATAGGAGGAATTCATTGCAGGAAAGAGGAAGGCCAAAAAGTTTCTCTCCTTATGCCTGCCTTGCTCAGAGGAGTGGATGAAGTCAGGGACTTCTCCCTTTCCCTGAGAAACATGCAGGCCGCTGTTCCCTGTGCGCTCTCTTATTTGTTAAAGCGACTGCAGTTACACACTTTGAACTGTGGAAAGGCACGGAGTTTCTTAGGATTTCCCCAGGCGCTTTGTTTTCCCTGGGCCAAAAGGAGCCTTCACAATAGCTTAACGCTAACACTGCATCCTCCTTCCACTTCCAGACCACGGCTACCGCAAGGCAGTTCTCCGCGGGAAAACTTCCCTTCGCGAAGGGCAGATTGGCCGAGCTCATTGCAAGAGAGCGAAACCAAATGACGCTTTTCTCATTCTAACTGCTTTCGTCGAGGACTGGATGAAGTCCGAGTGTTCTTTTTCTCACTGAGATACACAAAATCTGATGTTGCCTCTGAGCTCTGTTCTTGGCAAATTCGTGAAACTGACATACATTCATGTGGGGAAACACATGGCTTTGCTAGGATTTCTCTTAGCCCTGGGTTTTCTCTGGGCCTCACGTCAGGGCAACACTGCATAGGATTTACTCTGTCCGGAGAGAGTTTCCTGCTTTGTAGTTTGGGCTAGAAAACCCTGCTTTTGCAAGTGCAATTGACCAGATTCAGGTAGAAAAGAGAATAGAAAAAGGCCTTTTCTCCCTGGGTCCTTTCACAATCTCTAAAAGCTAAAACTCTATAGTTGCTCCTCTGGAAGGATAAATGCACTGCAATGTAGTTTTTCAGAAGAAGCCTTGAGTTTGCGAGAGCATAGGAGGAATTCATTGCAGGAAAGAGGAAGGCCAAAAAGTTTCTCTCCTTATGCCTGCCTTGCTCAGAGGAGTGGATGAATGCAGGGACTTCTCCCTTTCCCTGAGAAACATGCAGGCTGCTGTTCCCTGTGCGCTCTCTTACTTGTTACAGCGACTGCAGTTACACACTTTGAACTGTGGAAAGGCACCGGAGTTTCTTAGGATTTCCCCAGGCGCTTTGTTTTCCCTGGGCCAAAAGGAGCCTTCACAATAGCTTAACGCTAACACTGCATCCTCCTTCCACTTCCAGACCACGGCTACCGCAAGGCAGTTCTCCGCGGGAAAACTTCCCTTCGCGAAGGGCAGATTGGCCGAGCTCGTTGCAGGAAAGCGAAACCAAATGACGCTTTTCTCATTCTAACTGCTTTCGTCCGAGGACTGGATGAAGTCCGAGTGTTCTTTTTCTCACTGAGATACACAGAATCTGATGTTGCCTCTGAGCTCTGTTCTTGGCAAATACGTGAAACTGACATACATTCATGTGGGGAAAGACATGGCTGTGCTAGGATTTCTCTTAGCACTGGGTTTTCTCTGGGCCTCACGTCAGGGCAACACTGCATAGGATTTACTCTGTCTGGAGAGAGTTTCCTGCTTTGTAGTTTGGGCTAGAAAACCCTGCTTTTGCAAGTGCAATTGACCAGATTCAGGTAGAAAAGAGAATAGAAAAAGGCCTTTTCTCCCTGGGTCCTTTCACAATCTCTAAAAGCTAAAACTCTATAGTTGCTCCTCTGGAAGGATAAATGCACTGCAATGTAGTTTTTCAGAAGAAGCCTTGAGTTTGCGAGAGCATAGGAGGAATTCATTGCAGGAAAGAGGAAGGCCAAAAAGTTTCTCTCCTTATGCCTGCCTTGCTCAGAGGAGTGGATGAAGTCAGGGACTTCTCCCTTTCCCTGAGAAACATGCAGGCCGCTGTTCCCTGTGCGCTCTCTTACTTGTTACAGCGACTGCAGTTACACACTTTGAACTGTGGAAAGGCACCGGAGTTTCTTAGGATTTCCCCAGGCGCTTTGTTTTCCCTGGGCCAAAAGGAGCCTTCACAATAGCTTAACGCTAACACTGCATCCTCCTTCCACTTCCAGACCACGGCTACCGCAAGGCAGTTCTCCGCGGGAAAACTTCCCTTCGCGAAGGGCATATTGGCCGAGCTCGTTGCAGGAAAGCGAAACCAAATGACGCTTTTCTCATTCTAACTGCTTTCGTCCGAGGACTGGATGAAGTCCGAGTGTTCTTTTTCTCACTGAGATACACAGAATCTGATGTTGCCTCTGAGCTCTGTTCTTGGCAAATACGTGAAACTGACATACATTCATGTGGGAAAGACATGGCTGTGCTAGGATTTCTCTTAGCACTGGGTTTTCTCTGGGCCTCACGTCAGGGCAACACTGCATAGGATTTACTCTGTCTGGAGAGAGTTTCCTGCTTTGTAGTTTGGGCTAGAAAACCCTGCTTTTGCAAGTGCAATTGACCAGATTCAGGTAGAAAAGAGAATAGAAAAAGGCCTTTTCTCCCTGGGTCCTTTCACAATCTCTAAAAGCTAAAACTCTATAGTTGCTCCTCTGGAAGGATAAATGCACTGCAATGTAGTTTTTCAGAAGAAGCCTTGAGTTTGCGAGAGCATAGGAGGAATTCATTGCAGGAAAGAGGAAGGCCAAAAAGTTTCTCTCCTTATGCCTGCCTTGCTCAGAGGAGTGGATGAAGTCAGGGACTTCTCCCTTTCCCTGAGAAACATGCAGGCCGCTGTTCCCTGTGCGCTCTCTTACTTGTTACAGCGACTGCAGTTACACACTTTGAACTGTGGAAAGGCACCGGAGTTTCTTAGGATTTCCCCAGGCGCTTTGTTTTCCCTGGGCCAAAAGGAGCCTTCACAATAGCTTAACGCTAACACTGCATCCTCCTTCCACTTCCAGACCACGGCTACCGCAAGGCAGTTCTCCGCGGGAAAACTTCCCTTCGCGAAGGGCAGATTGGCCGAGCTCATTGCAGGAAAGCGAAACCAAATGACGCTTTTCTCATTCTAACTGCTTTCGTCCGAGGAATGGATGAAGTCCGAGTGTTCTTTTTCTCACTCAGATACAGAAAATCTGATGTTGCCTCTGAGCTCTGTTCTTGGCAAATACGTGAAACTGACATACATTCATGTGGGGAAACACATGGCTTTGCTAGGATTTCTCTTAGCACTGGGTTTTCTCTGGGCCTCACATCAGGCCAACACTGCATAGGTTTTACTCTGCCTGGAGAGAGTTTTCTGCTTTGTAGTTTGGGCTAGAAAACCCAGATTTTGCAAGTGCCAATTGACCAGATTCAGGTAGAAAAGAGAATAGAAAAAGGCCTTTTCTCCCTGGGTCCTTTCACAATCTCTAATAGCTAAAACTCTATAGTTGCTCCTCTGGAAGGATAAATGCACTGCAATGTAGTTTTTCAGAAGAAGCCTTGAGTTTGCGAGAGCATAGGAGGAATTCATTGCAGGAAAGAGGAAGGCCAAAAAGTTTCTCTCCTTATGCCTGCCTTGCTCAGAGGAGTGGATGAAGTCAGGGACTTCTCCCTTTCCCTGAGAAACATGCAGGCCGCTGTTCCCTGTGCGCTCTCTTATTTGTTAAAGCGACTGCAGTTACACACTTTGAACTGTGGAAAGGCACGGAGTTTCTTAGGATTTCCCCAGGCGCTTTGTTTTCCCTGGGCCAAAAGGAGCCTTCACAATAGCTTAACGCTAACACTGCATCCTCCTTCCACTTCCAGACCACGGCTACCGCAAGGCAGTTCTCCGCGGGAAAACTTCCCTTCGCGAAGGGCAGATTGGCCGAGCTCATTGCAAGAGAGCGAAACCAAATGACGCTTTTCTCATTCTAACTGCTTTCGTCGAGGACTGGATGAAGTCCGAGTGTTCTTTTTCTCACTGAGATACACAAAATCTGATGTTGCCTCTGAGCTCTGTTCTTGGCAAATTCGTGAAACTGACATACATTCATGTGGGGAAACACATGGCTTTGCTAGGATTTCTCTTAGCCCTGGGTTTTCTCTGGGCCTCACGTCAGGGCAACACTGCATAGGATTTACTCTGTCCGGAGAGAGTTTCCTGCTTTGTAGTTTGGGCTAGAAAACCCTGCTTTTGCAAGTGCAATTGACCAGATTCAGGTAGAAAAGAGAATAGAAAAAGGCCTTTTCTCCCTGGGTCCTTTCACAATCTCTAAAAGCTAAAACTCTATAGTTGCTCCTCTGGAAGGATAAATGCACTGCAATGTAGTTTTTCAGAAGAAGCCTTGAGTTTGCGAGAGCATAGGAGGAATTCATTGCAGGAAAGAGGAAGGCCAAAAAGTTTCTCTCCTTATGCCTGCCTTGCTCAGAGGAGTGGATGAATGCAGGGACTTCTCCCTTTCCCTGAGAAACATGCAGGCTGCTGTTCCCTGTGCGCTCTCTTACTTGTTACAGCGACTGCAGTTACACACTTTGAACTGTGGAAAGGCACCGGAGTTTCTTAGGATTTCCCCAGGCGCTTTGTTTTCCCTGGGCCAAAAGGAGCCTTCACAATAGCTTAACGCTAACACTGCATCCTCCTTCCACTTCCAGACCACGGCTACCGCAAGGCAGTTCTCCGCGGGAAAACTTCCCTTCGCGAAGGGCAGATTGGCCGAGCTCGTTGCAGGAAAGCGAAACCAAATGACGCTTTTCTCATTCTAACTGCTTTCGTCCGAGGACTGGATGAAGTCCGAGTGTTCTTTTTCTCACTGAGATACACAGAATCTGATGTTGCCTCTGAGCTCTGTTCTTGGCAAATACGTGAAACTGACATACATTCATGTGGGGAAAGACATGGCTGTGCTAGGATTTCTCTTAGCACTGGGTTTTCTCTGGGCCTCACGTCAGGGCAACACTGCATAGGATTTACTCTGTCTGGAGAGAGTTTCCTGCTTTGTAGTTTGGGCTAGAAAACCCTGCTTTTGCAAGTGCAATTGACCAGATTCAGGTAGAAAAGAGAATAGAAAAAGGCCTTTTCTCCCTGGGTCCTTTCACAATCTCTAAAAGCTAAAACTCTATAGTTGCTCCTCTGGAAGGATAAATGCACTGCAATGTAGTTTTTCAGAAGAAGCCTTGAGTTTGCGAGAGCATAGGAGGAATTCATTGCAGGAAAGAGGAAGGCCAAAAAGTTTCTCTCCTTATGCCTGCCTTGCTCAGAGGAGTGGATGAATGCAGGGACTTCTCCCTTTCCCTGAGAAACATGCAGGCCGCTGTTCCCTGTGCGCTCTCTTACTTGTTAAAGCGACTGCAGTTACACACTTTAAACTGTGGAAAGGCACCGGAGTTTCTTAGGATTTCCCCAGGCGCTTTGTTTTCCCTGGGCCAAAAGGAGCCTTCACAATACCTTAACGCTAACACTGCATCCTCCTTCCACTTCCAGACCACGGCTACCGCAAGGCAGTTCTCCGCGGGAAAACTTCCCTTCGCGAAGGGCAGATTGGCCGAGCTCGTTGCAGGAAAGCGAAACCAAATGACGCTTTTCTCATTCTAACTGCTTTCGTCCGAGGACTGGATGAAGTCCGAGTGTTCTTTTTCTCACTGAGATACACAGAATCTGATGTTGCCTCTGAGCTCTGTTCTTGGCAAATACGTGAAACTGACATACATTCATGTGGGGAAAGACATGGCTGTGCTAGGATTTCTCTTAGCACTGGGTTTTCTCTGGGCCTCACGTCAGGGCAACACTGCATAGGATTTACTCTGTCTGGAGAGAGTTTCCTGCTTTGTAGTTTGGGCTAGAAAACCCTGCTTTTGCAAGTGCAATTGACCAGATTCAGGTAGAAAAGAGAATAGAAAAAGGCCTTTTCTCCCTGGGTCCTTTCACAATCTCTAAAAGCTAAAACTCTATAGTTGCTCCTCTGGAAGGATAAATGCACTGCAATGTAGTTTTTCAGAAGAAGCCTTGAGTTTGCGAGAGCATAGGAGGAATTCATTGCAGGAAAGAGGAAGGCCAAAAAGTTTCTCTCCTTATGCCTGCCTTGCTCAGAGGAGTGGATGAAGTCAGGGACTTCTCCCTTTCCCTGAGAAACATGCAGGCCGCTGTTCCCTGTGCGCTCTCTTACTTGTTACAGCGACTGCAGTTACACACTTTGAACTGTGGAAAGGCACCGGAGTTTCTTAGGATTTCCCCAGGCGCTTTGTTTTCCCTGGGCCAAAAGGAGCCTTCACAATAGCTTAACGCTAACACTGCATCCTCCTTCCACTTCCAGACCACGGCTACCGCAAGGCAGTTCTCCGCGGGAAAACTTCCCTTCGCGAAGGGCATATTGGCCGAGCTCGTTGCAGGAAAGCGAAACCAAATGACGCTTTTCTCATTCTAACTGCTTTCGTCCGAGGACTGGATGAAGTCCGAGTGTTCTTTTTCTCACTGAGATACACAGAATCTGATGTTGCCTCTGAGCTCTGTTCTTGGCAAATACGTGAAACTGACATACATTCATGTGGGAAAGACATGGCTGTGCTAGGATTTCTCTTAGCACTGGGTTTTCTCTGGGCCTCACGTCAGGGCAACACTGCATAGGATTTACTCTGTCTGGAGAGAGTTTCCTGCTTTGTAGTTTGGGCTAGAAAACCCTGCTTTTGCAAGTGCAATTGACCAGATTCAGGTAGAAAAGAGAATAGAAAAAGGCCTTTTCTCCCTGGGTCCTTTCACAATCTCTAAAAGCTAAAACTCTATAGTTGCTCCTCTGGAAGGATAAATGCACTGCAATGTAGTTTTTCAGAAGAAGCCTTGAGTTTGCGAGAGCATAGGAGGAATTCATTGCAGGAAAGAGGAAGGCCAAAAAGTTTCTCTCCTTATGCCTGCCTTGCTCAGAGGAGTGGATGAAGTCAGGGACTTCTCCCTTTCCCTGAGAAACATGCAGGCCGCTGTTCCCTGTGCGCTCTCTTACTTGTTACAGCGACTGCAGTTACACACTTTGAACTGTGGAAAGGCACCGGAGTTTCTTAGGATTTCCCCAGGCGCTTTGTTTTCCCTGGGCCAAAAGGAGCCTTCACAATAGCTTAACGCTAACACTGCATCCTCCTTCCACTTCCAGACCACGGCTACCGCAAGGCAGTTCTCCGCGGGAAAACTTCCCTTCGCGAAGGGCAGATTGGCCGAGCTCATTGCAGGAAAGCGAAACCAAATGACGCTTTTCTCATTCTAACTGCTTTCGTCCGAGGAATGGATGAAGTCCGAGTGTTCTTTTTCTCACTGAGATACACAAAATCTGATGTTGCCTCTGAGCTCTGTTCTTGGCAAATTCGTGAAACTGACATACATTCATGTGGGGAAACACATGGCTTTGCTAGGATTTCTCTTAGCCCTGGGTTTTCTCTGGGCCTCACGTCAGGGCAACACTGCATAGGATTTACTCTGTCCGGAGAGAGTTTCCTGCTTTGTAGTTTGGGCTAGAAAACCCTGCTTTTGCAAGTGCAATTGACCAGATTCAGGTAGAAAAGAGAATAGAAAAAGGCCTTTTCTCCCTGGGTCCTTTCACAATCTCTAAAAGCTAAAACTCTATAGTTGCTCCTCTGGAAGGATAAATGCACTGCAATGTAGTTTTTCAGAAGAAGCCTTGAGTTTGCGAGAGCATAGGAGGAATTCATTGCAGGAAAGAGGAAGGCCAAAAAGTTTCTCTCCTTATGCCTGCCTTGCTCAGAGGAGTGGATGAATGCAGGGACTTCTCCCTTTCCCTGAGAAACATGCAGGCTGCTGTTCCCTGTGCGCTCTCTTACTTGTTACAGCGACTGCAGTTACACACTTTGAACTGTGGAAAGGCACCGGAGTTTCTTAGGATTTCCCCAGGCGCTTTGTTTTCCCTGGGCCAAAAGGAGCCTTCACAATAGCTTAACGCTAACACTGCATCCTCCTTCCACTTCCAGACCACGGCTACCGCAAGGCAGTTCTCCGCGGGAAAACTTCCCTTCGCGAAGGGCAGATTGGCCGAGCTCGTTGCAGGAAAGCGAAACCAAATGACGCTTTTCTCATTCTAACTGCTTTCGTCCGAGGACTGGATGAAGTCCGAGTGTTCTTTTTCTCACTGAGATACACAGAATCTGATGTTGCCTCTGAGCTCTGTTCTTGGCAAATACGTGAAACTGACATACATTCATGTGGGGAAAGACATGGCTGTGCTAGGATTTCTCTTAGCACTGGGTTTTCTCTGGGCCTCACGTCAGGGCAACACTGCATAGGATTTACTCTGTCTGGAGAGAGTTTCCTGCTTTGTAGTTTGGGCTAGAAAACCCTGCTTTTGCAAGTGCAATTGACCAGATTCAGGTAGAAAAGAGAATAGAAAAAGGCCTTTTCTCCCTGGGTCCTTTCACAATCTCTAAAAGCTAAAACTCTATAGTTGCTCCTCTGGAAGGATAAATGCACTGCAATGTAGTTTTTCAGAAGAAGCCTTGAGTTTGCGAGAGCATAGGAGGAATTCATTGCAGGAAAGAGGAAGGCCAAAAAGTTTCTCTCCTTATGCCTGCCTTGCTCAGAGGAGTGGATGAAGTCAGGGACTTCTCCCTTTCCCTGAGAAACATGCAGGCCGCTGTTCCCTGTGCGCTCTCTTACTTGTTACAGCGACTGCAGTTACACACTTTGAACTGTGGAAAGGCACCGGAGTTTCTTAGGATTTCCCCAGGCGCTTTGTTTTCCCTGGGCCAAAAGGAGCCTTCACAATAGCTTAACGCTAACACTGCATCCTCCTTCCACTTCCAGACCACGGCTACCGCAAGGCAGTTCTCCGCGGGAAAACTTCCCTTCGCGAAGGGCAGATTGGCCGAGCTCGTTGCAGGAAAGCGAAACCAAATGACGCTTTTCTCATTCTAACTGCTTTCGTCCGAGGACTGGATGAAGTCCGAGTGTTCTTTTTCTCACTGAGATACACAGAATCTGATGTTGCCTCTGAGCTCTGTTCTTGGCAAATACGTGAAACTGACATACATTCATGTGGGAAAGACATGGCTGTGCTAGGATTTCTCTTAGCACTGGGTTTTCTCTGGGCCTCACGTCAGGGCAACACTGCATAGGATTTACTCTGTCTGGAGAGAGTTTCCTGCTTTGTAGTTTGGGCTAGAAAACCCTGCTTTTGCAAGTGCAATTGACCAGATTCAGGTAGAAAAGAGAATAGAAAAAGGCCTTTTCTCCCTGGGTCCTTTCACAATCTCTAAAAGCTAAAACTCTATAGTTGCTCCTCTGGAAGGATAAATGCACTGCAATGTAGTTTTTCAGAAGAAGCCTTGAGTTTGCGAGAGCATAGGAGGAATTCATTGCAGGAAAGAGGAAGGCCAAAAAGTTTCTCTCCTTATGCCTGCCTTGCTCAGAGGAGTGGATGAAGTCAGGGACTTCTCCCTTTCCCTGAGAAACATGCAGGCCGCTGTTCCCTGTGCGCTCTCTTACTTGTTACAGCGACTGCAGTTACACACTTTGAACTGTGGAAAGGCACCGGAGTTTCTTAGGATTTCCCCAGGCGCTTTGTTTTCCCTGGGCCAAAAGGAGCCTTCACAATAGCTTAACGCTAACACTGCATCCTCCTTCCACTTCCAGACCACGGCTACCGCAAGGCAGTTCTCCGCGGGAAAACTTCCCTTCGCGAAGGGCAGATTGGCCGAGCTCATTGCAGGAAAGCGAAACCAAATGACGCTTTTCTCATTCTAACTGCTTTCGTCCGAGGAATGGATGAAGTCCGAGTGTTCTTTTTCTCACTCAGATACACAAAATCTGATGTTGCCTCTGAGCTCTGTTCTTGGCAAATACGTGAAACTGACATACATTCATGTGGGGAAACACATGGCTTTGCTAGGATTTCTCTTAGCACTGGGTTTTCTCTGGGCCTCACATCAGGCCAACACTGCATAGGTTTTACTCTGCCTGGAGAGAGTTTTCTGCTTTGTAGTTTGGGCTAGAAAACCCAGATTTTGCAAGTGCCAATTGACCAGATTCAGGTAGAAAAGAGAATAGAAAAAGGCCTTTTCTCCCTGGGTCCTTTCACAATCTCTAATAGCTAAAACTCTATAGTTGCTCCTCTGGAAGGATAAATGCACTGCAATGTAGTTTTTCAGAAGAAGCCTTGAGTTTGCGAGAGCATAGGAGGAATTCATTGCAGGAAAGAGGAAGGCCAAAAAGTTTCTCTCCTTATGCCTGCCTTGCTCAGAGGAGTGGATGAAGTCAGGGACTTCTCCCTTTCCCTGAGAAACATGCAGGCCGCTGTTCCCTGTGCGCTCTCTTATTTGTTAAAGCGACTGCAGTTACACACTTTGAACTGTGGAAAGGCACGGAGTTTCTTAGGATTTCCCCAGGCGCTTTGTTTTCCCTGGGCCAAAAGGAGCCTTCACAATAGCTTAACGCTAACACTGCATCCTCCTTCCACTTCCAGACCACGGCTACCGCAAGGCAGTTCTCCGCGGGAAAACTTCCCTTCGCGAAGGGCAGATTGGCCGAGCTCATTGCAAGAGAGCGAAACCAAATGACGCTTTTCTCATTCTAACTGCTTTCGTCGAGGACTGGATGAAGTCCGAGTGTTCTTTTTCTCACTGAGATACACAAAATCTGATGTTGCCTCTGAGCTCTGTTCTTGGCAAATTCGTGAAACTGACATACATTCATGTGGGGAAACACATGGCTTTGCTAGGATTTCTCTTAGCCCTGGGTTTTCTCTGGGCCTCACGTCAGGGCAACACTGCATAGGATTTACTCTGTCTGGAGAGAGTTTCCTGCTTTGTAGTTTGGGCTAGAAAACCCTGCTTTTGCAAGTGCAATTGACCAGATTCAGGTAGAAAAGAGAATAGAAAAAGGCCTTTTCTCCCTGGGTCCTTTCACAATCTCTAAAAGCTAAAACTCTATAGTTGCTCCTCTGGAAGGATAAATGCACTGCAATGTAGTTTTTCAGAAGAAGCCTTGAGTTTGCGAGAGCATAGGAGGAATTCATTGCAGGAAAGAGGAAGGCCAAAAAGTTTCTCTCCTTATGCCTGCCTTGCTCAGAGGAGTGGATGAAGTCAGGGACTTCTCCCTTTCCCTGAGAAACATGCAGGCCGCTGTTCCCTGTGCGCTCTCTTACTTGTTACAGCGACTGCAGTTACACACTTTGAACTGTGGAAAGGCACCGGAGTTTCTTAGGATTTCCCCAGGCGCTTTGTTTTCCCTGGGCCAAAAGGAGCCTTCACAATAGCTTAACGCTAACACTGCATCCTCCTTCCACTTCCAGACCACGGCTACCGCAAGGCAGTTCTCCGCGGGAAAACTTCCCTTCGCGAAGGGCAGATTGGCCGAGCTCGTTGCAGGAAAGCGAAACCAAATGACGCTTTTCTCATTCTAACTGCTTTCGTCCGAGGACTGGATGAAGTCCGAGTGTTCTTTTTCTCACTGAGATACACAGAATCTGATGTTGCCTCTGAGCTCTGTTCTTGGCAAATACGTGAAACTGACATACATTCATGTGGGAAAGACATGGCTGTGCTAGGATTTCTCTTAGCACTGGGTTTTCTCTGGGCCTCACGTCAGGGCAACACTGCATAGGATTTACTCTGTCTGGAGAGAGTTTCCTGCTTTGTAGTTTGGGCTAGAAAACCCTGCTTTTGCAAGTGCAATTGACCAGATTCAGGTAGAAAAGAGAATAGAAAAAGGCCTTTTCTCCCTGGGTCCTTTCACAATCTCTAAAAGCTAAAACTCTATAGTTGCTCCTCTGGAAGGATAAATGCACTGCAATGTAGTTTTTCAGAAGAAGCCTTGAGTTTGCGAGAGCATAGGAGGAATTCATTGCAGGAAAGAGGAAGGCCAAAAAGTTTCTCTCCTTATGCCTGCCTTGCTCAGAGGAGTGGATGAAGTCAGGGACTTCTCCCTTTCCCTGAGAAACATGCAGGCCGCTGTTCCCTGTGCGCTCTCTTACTTGTTACAGCGACTGCAGTTACACACTTTGAACTGTGGAAAGGCACCGGAGTTTCTTAGGATTTCCCCAGGCGCTTTGTTTTCCCTGGGCCAAAAGGAGCCTTCACAATAGCTTAACGCTAACACTGCATCCTCCTTCCACTTCCAGACCACGGCTACCGCAAGGCAGTTCTCCGCGGGAAAACTTCCCTTCGCGAAGGGCAGATTGGCCGAGCTCATTGCAGGAAAGCGAAACCAAATGACGCTTTTCTCATTCTAACTGCTTTCGTCCGAGGAATGGATGAAGTCCGAGTGTTCTTTTTCTCACTCAGATACACAAAATCTGATGTTGCCTCTGAGCTCTGTTCTTGGCAAATACGTGAAACTGACATACATTCATGTGGGGAAACACATGGCTTTGCTAGGATTTCTCTTAGCACTGGGTTTTCTCTGGGCCTCACATCAGGCCAACACTGCATAGGTTTTACTCTGCCTGGAGAGAGTTTTCTGCTTTGTAGTTTGGGCTAGAAAACCCAGATTTTGCAAGTGCCAATTGACCAGATTCAGGTAGAAAAGAGAATAGAAAAAGGCCTTTTCTCCCTGGGTCCTTTCACAATCTCTAATAGCTAAAACTCTATAGTTGCTCCTCTGGAAGGATAAATGCACTGCAATGTAGTTTTTCAGAAGAAGCCTTGAGTTTGCGAGAGCATAGGAGGAATTCATTGCAGGAAAGAGGAAGGCCAAAAAGTTTCTCTCCTTATGCCTGCCTTGCTCAGAGGAGTGGATGAAGTCAGGGACTTCTCCCTTTCCCTGAGAAACATGCAGGCCGCTGTTCCCTGTGCGCTCTCTTATTTGTTAAAGCGACTGCAGTTACACACTTTGAACTGTGGAAAGGCACGGAGTTTCTTAGGATTTCCCCAGGCGCTTTGTTTTCCCTGGGCCAAAAGGAGCCTTCACAATAGCTTAACGCTAACACTGCATCCTCCTTCCACTTCCAGACCACGGCTACCGCAAGGCAGTTCTCCGCGGGAAAACTTCCCTTCGCGAAGGGCAGATTGGCCGAGCTCATTGCAAGAGAGCGAAACCAAATGACGCTTTTCTCATTCTAACTGCTTTCGTCGAGGACTGGATGAAGTCCGAGTGTTCTTTTTCTCACTGAGATACACAAAATCTGATGTTGCCTCTGAGCTCTGTTCTTGGCAAATTCGTGAAACTGACATACATTCATGTGGGGAAACACATGGCTTTGCTAGGATTTCTCTTAGCCCTGGGTTTTCTCTGGGCCTCACGTCAGGGCAACACTGCATAGGATTTACTCTGTCCGGAGAGAGTTTCCTGCTTTGTAGTTTGGGCTAGAAAACCCTGCTTTTGCAAGTGCAATTGACCAGATTCAGGTAGAAAAGAGAATAGAAAAAGGCCTTTTCTCCCTGGGTCCTTTCACAATCTCTAAAAGCTAAAACTCTATAGTTGCTCCTCTGGAAGGATAAATGCACTGCAATGTAGTTTTTCAGAAGAAGCCTTGAGTTTGCGAGAGCATAGGAGGAATTCATTGCAGGAAAGAGGAAGGCCAAAAAGTTTCTCTCCTTATGCCTGCCTTGCTCAGAGGAGTGGATGAATGCAGGGACTTCTCCCTTTCCCTGAGAAACATGCAGGCCGCTGTTCCCTGTGCGCTCTCTTACTTGTTAAAGCGACTGCAGTTACACACTTTAAACTGTGGAAAGGCACCGGAGTTTCTTAGGATTTCCCCAGGCGCTTTGTTTTCCCTGGGCCAAAAGGAGCCTTCACAATACCTTAACGCTAACACTGCATCCTCCTTCCACTTCCAGACCACGGCTACCGCAAGGCAGTTCTCCGCGGGAAAACTTCCCTTCGCGAAGGGCAGATTGGCCGAGCTCGTTGCAGGAAAGCGAAACCAAATGACGCTTTTCTCATTCTAACTGCTTTCGTCCGAGGACTGGATGAAGTCCGAGTGTTCTTTTTCTCACTGAGATACACAGAATCTGATGTTGCCTCTGAGCTCTGTTCTTGGCAAATACGTGAAACTGACATACATTCATGTGGGGAAAGACATGGCTGTGCTAGGATTTCTCTTAGCACTGGGTTTTCTCTGGGCCTCACGTCAGGGCAACACTGCATAGGATTTACTCTGTCTGGAGAGAGTTTCCTGCTTTGTAGTTTGGGCTAGAAAACCCTGCTTTTGCAAGTGCAATTGACCAGATTCAGGTAGAAAAGAGAATAGAAAAAGGCCTTTTCTCCCTGGGTCCTTTCACAATCTCTAAAAGCTAAAACTCTATAGTTGCTCCTCTGGAAGGATAAATGCACTGCAATGTAGTTTTTCAGAAGAAGCCTTGAGTTTGCGAGAGCATAGGAGGAATTCATTGCAGGAAAGAGGAAGGCCAAAAAGTTTCTCTCCTTATGCCTGCCTTGCTCAGAGGAGTGGATGAAGTCAGGGACTTCTCCCTTTCCCTGAGAAACATGCAGGCCGCTGTTCCCTGTGCGCTCTCTTACTTGTTACAGCGACTGCAGTTACACACTTTGAACTGTGGAAAGGCAGCGGAGTTTCTTAGGATTTCCCCAGGCGCTTTGTTTTCCCTGGGCCAAAAGGAGCCTTCACAATACCTTAACGCTAACACTGCATACTCCTTCCACTTCAAGACCACGGCTACCGCAAGGCAGTTCTCCGCGGGAAAAGTTCCCTTCGCGAAGGGCATATTGGCCGAGCTCAGTGCAGGAAAGCGGAACCAAATGACGCTTTTCTCATTCTAACTGCTTTCGTCCGAGGAATGGATGAAGTCCGAGTGTTCTTTTTCTCACTGAGATACACAAAATCTGATGTTGCCTCTGAGCTGTGTTCTTGGCAGATACGTGAAACTGACATACATTCATGAGGGGAAACACATGGCTTTGCTAGGATTTCTCTTAGCACTGGGTTTTCTCTGGGCCTCATGTTAGGGCAACACTGCATAGGATTTACGCTGCCTGGAGAGAGTTTCCTGCTTTGTAGTTTGGGCTAGAAAGCCCTGCTTTTGCAAGTGCCAATTGACCAGATTCAGGTAGAAAGAGAATAGAAAAAGGCCTTTTCTCCCTGGGTCCTTTCACAATCTCTAAAAGCTAAAACTCTATAGTTGCTCCTCTGGAAGGATAAATGCACTGCAATGTAGTTTTTCAGAAGAAGCCTTGAGTTTGCGAGAGCATAGGAGGAATTCATTACAGGAAAGAGGAAGGCCAAAAAGTTTCTCTCCTTATGCCTGCCTTGCTCAGAGGAGTGGATGAAGTCAGGGACTTCTCCCTTTCCCTGAGAAACATGCAGGCCGCTGTTCCCTGTGCGCTCTCTTATTAAAGCGACTGCAGTTACACACTTTGAACTGTGGAAAGGCACCGGAGTTTGTTAGGATTTCCCCAGGCGCTTTGTTTTCCCTGGGCCAAAAGGAGCCTTCACAATACCTTAACGCTAACACTGCATCCTCCTTCCACTTCCAGACCACGGCTACCGCAAGGCAAGTCTCCGCGGGAAAACTTCCCTTCGCGAAGGGCAGATTGCCTGAGCTCATTGCAGGAAAGCGAAACCAAATGACGCTTTTCTCATTCTAACTGCTTTCGTCCGAGGAATGGATGAAGTCCGAGTGTTCTTTTTCTCACTCAGATACACAAAATCTGATGTTGCCTCTGAGCTCTGTTCTTGGCAAATACGTGAAACTGACATACATTCATGTGGGGAAACACATGGCTTTGCTAGGATTTCTCTTAGCACTGGGTTTTCTCTGGGCCTCACGTCAGGGCAACACTGCATAGGATTTACTCTGTCTGGAGAGAGTTTCCTGCTTTGTAGTTTGGGCTAGAAAACCCTGACTTTGCAAGTGCCAATTGACCAGATTCAGGTAGAAAAGAGAATAGAAAAAGGCCTTTTCTCCCTGGGTCCTTTCACAATCTCTAAAAGCTAAAACTCTATAGTTGCTCCTCTGGAAGGATAAATGCACTGCAATGTAGTTTTTCAGAAGAAGCCTTGAGTTTGCGAGAGCATAGGAGGAATTCATTGCAGGAAAGAGGAAGGCCAAAAAGTTTCTCTCCTTATGCCTGCCTTGCTCAGAGGAGTGGATGAATGCAGGGACTTCTCCCATTCCCTGAGAAACATGCAGGCCGCTGTTCCCTGTGCGCTCTCTTATTTGTTAAAGCGACTGCAGTTACACACTTTGAACTGTGGAAAGGCACCGGAGTTTCTTAGGATTTCCCCGGGCGCTTTGCTTTCCTTGGGCCAAAAGGATCCTTCACAATAGCTTAACGCTAACACTGCATACTCCTTCCACTTCCAGACCACGGCTACCGCAAGGCAGTTCTCCCAGGGAAAACTTCCCTTCGCGAAGGGCAGATTATCCGAGCTCATTGCAGGAAAGCGAAACCAAATGACGCTTTTCTCATTCTAACTGCTTTCGTCTGAGGACTGGATGAAGTCCGAGTGTTCTTTTTCTCACTGAGATACACAAAATCTGATGTTGCCTCTGAGCTCTGTTCTTGGCAAATACGTGAAACTGACATACATTCATGTGGGGAAACACATGGCTTTGCTAGGATTTCTCTTAGCACTGGGTTTTCTCTGGGCCTCACGTCAGGGCAACACTGCATAGGATTTACTCTGTCTGGAGAGAGTTTCCTGCTTTGTAGTTTGGGCTAGAAAACCCTGATTTTGCAAGTGCAATTGACCAGATTCAGGTAGAAAAGAGAATAGAAAAAGGCCTTTTCTCCCTGGGTCCTTTCACAATCTCTAAAAGCTAAAACTCTATAGTTGCTCCTCTGGAAGGATAAATGCACTGCAAGGTAGTTTTTCAGAAGAAGCCTTGAGTTTGCGAGAGCATAGGAGGAATTCATTGCAGGAAAGAGGAAGGCCAAAAAGTTTCTCTCCTTATGCCTGCCTTGCTCAGAGGAGTGGATGAAGTCAGGGACTTCTCCGTTTCACTGAGAAACATTTAGGCTGCTGCAACCTGAGCACTCCCGGAGTTGGAAAACAGTCTGCAGTTGCACAATTTGAACTGTGTATAGGCATCGGGTTTGTTAGGATTTCTCCAGTCTTTTTGTCTTCCCTGGTCCAAAAGGAGTCTTCACAATAGCTTAACGCTAAGCCTGCATACTCCCTCCACTTCCAGAACACGACTACCTCAAGGTGGTTCTATCTAAACCTAACGCTAAACCGAACCTTAAGCCTAACCCTAAACTTACCCCTTAACCTGACCCTAACATTATCCCAAACACCTATCCTGAATACTAACCCTAACCCTCATCCTTAACCTAAACTTCACCCTAAACCTAAAGCTAACCCTGACCGTAAACCTAAATTAACCCTAAACTGTCCCTTAACTGTAGCCCTTACACTAAACCTAACCCTAGCCCTAACTCTAAGCCTAACCCTAACCGTAACACTCTAAAACATCAGATTAAATGTAAACCTAACACTAACCCTCACAAGAACCCCTAACCCTTTCTCTAGCCTTAACCCTATCCCTAATCCTAACCTAAACCTGACCTAAACCTAACTTGTACCGTAAGCCTAAACTTAACCCTAATCTTAAATCTACCCTAACAGTAACCCTAAACCTACCAATATCTCTAAACCTGACCCTAACCCTAAACCTAAACCCTAGCAGTAACTCTAACTCTAAACCTAACCCTCTCCCTAACCTACCCTACCCTTTACTGTAAACCTAACCTGAAAGCTACCTTACCCCTACCCTAACCCTAACCCTAACACTAACCCTAACACTAACCTGAAACCTAACACTAACCTTAACCCTAACCTCACTATTTTCTGAAACTTCACCCTAATCCTAACCCTAACTCTAACTCTGACTGTAACAATTAACCTAAACCCAAAACTTAACTGTAAAACTAACTCTAACCCTCACCCTAAGCCTTAAACTTTTCCCCAACCCTAAGCCTAACGCTATTCCTAAACTTATCCTTAACCCTAACCCTAATACGAACAGTAACTCTAATCTAACCCTAATATTAACCCAAAACTTAAGCCTACCCTAACCATAAGGATAATCTTAGGCCTAACACACTAAACCTACTGTCTAACACTAACTAAAATCCTAACCCTTATACTAACCCTTGTCTTAACCCTCACCCATAACCCAAACTTCATACTAACGCTAAACCTAAACCTAACCCTAAACATAACAGCAACCCTAACCCGAACCCTAAACCTAACCGTAACACTAACATGAACACAAACCCAAACTCTAGCACTAACAATAAAAATAACCCTGCCACTACCCTAAACTTCATCCAAACCCTACCCCTAACATTAACCCTAAACCTAAACCTAACCCAAACCTTATCCTTAAAGATAACTCTAACCACAATGCTAGTTCATATGTAATCTTAATCCTAACCCTTATAACAGCCCTGAACCTAACCCTAAACCCAATCTTAATCCTAAACCTAGACCTAAACCTAACCCTAACCCTAACTTTAACCTTGACCCTAAATAGAACACCAACTCTAATCCTATACCTGGACCTAAACCTAAATATTGCCCTACACCTAACCATAAACCTAAACCTAACCCTAACTCTAACCCTAATGATGACACTTACCCTAAACCCTCACCTTAACTGTAAAAGTAACCATAACCCTCACTCTAACCCCTAACCATATCCCCCAAACCTAACCCTAACACTATCCCTAAACCTAACCCTAACACTAACGTGAAACCCTGAGCCCTAACGATAACCCTAACCCTAACCCAAACCCTAAACCCTAACACCAAAGCCTAACCCAAACCTTAACCCTAACGCTCACCCTAACTCGAACACTAACCTGAAACCTAATCATAAACCTAACTGTAACCCTAGATGAAACCTAACCATGGTGAGAACCACAATGCTTACCGTAACCCTCACCCAAACCCTAACCCTAAACTACACTTCTAACCCCAACACCTTACCATGACCATAATCCTAACCCTACCCAACCCTAACCATAAACCTAACCCTCACCCCAACCACAACGCCTAACACAAACCGTAACCCTGACTGTTAATTTAATGTAACCCTAACCTAAAATCTAACCCTGACCCTGAAACTAAACAGAACCCTTAAACTTAACCCTAACCCTAAACATAATCTTAACACTAACCTCAAAACGAACCCAAAGCTTAGCCATAACCCTAACCCTCCTCCTATCTTAAACTTCACCTTATCCCTAACCTAAAACTAACCCTAACTTTAACCTTAAAGAAAAAAAAACCCTACCCCTAAAGCTAACCCTAACCTTAACCTTAACCCACTTGTGACCCTAAACCGAACCTATACAATATCTCTGACCCTAACCCTCGCCCTAAACCTAATCCTAACCCTGAACCTAACCCTAACCTAACCTTAACCTAACTTTAAGCCTACCATAAACTTACTAACCCCTAAGCCTAACTCTAACCATAACCCTAGCCCTAACAGTAACACCCAAAACATTCACCTTAACTGTAAATGTAACTCTAACTCTTACCCTAACCCTAAACTTAACCCAATATATAACCCTACCCTAAACCTAACAGAAACACTAACCCCTAACCCTAACTCTAACCCTAATCCTTAGCCTAAACCTAAACTTAACGCTAAACCTAAACCTAAACACTCACCCTAACTCTAACCCTAACCCTAAACCAAACCCTCACCCTTAACCAAAATTTCACCCTAACCATAACACTAAACCTACCCTAACTTCATTCAAACCCTAACCCTAACACTAACCCCAACCCGAAACCTAAACATAAGCCTAACCCTGACCCTAACCTGATTCCAAACCCCAACCCTAAACCTCACGCTTAACACAAACTTCACGCTAACCCTAACGCTAAAACTAAAAAAAGAAACCTAAACATAACACTAAATCTCCCCCTGACCCCGACCCTAACCCTAATCCTAAGCATAAACCTAACCCTAACCCTAACTCTATCCCTAACCCTAACCGTAACACCCTAAAACATCAGCTTATCTGTAAACCTAACACTAACCCTCACACGAACCCCTAACCCTTTCCCCAACCCTAACCCTATCCCTAATCCTAGCCCTAACCCTGACCTAAACCTAACCCTTACCCTAACCCTAAAATTAACCCTAACCTTAACTCTATCCTAACCCTAACCCTAAACCTAACGATAACTCTAAACTTGACCCTAACCTTAACCCTGAACGCTAGCACTAACTCTAACTCTAAACCTAACCATAACCCTAACCTAGCAGTACCCTTTACTGTAAACCTAGACTTAACAGTAACCTTAGCCCTACCCTAAACCTAATCCTAACACTAACCTTAACCCTAACTCTAACTTTAACGCTAACACTCACTATTAACTGAAACTTCACCCTAACCATAAATCTAACTCTAAACCTAACCATAACAATTAACCTAAGCCCTCTCCTTAAGTGTAAACCTAACACTAACAGTCACCCTAAACCTTAACCGTATCCCCAACCCTAAACATAATGCTATCCCTAACCTGAAACCTAACCCTAACTCTTACACGAACAGTAACCCTATCTAATCCTAACCCTAACATTAACCCTAAACTTAAGCCTACCCTAACCATAAACCTAACCATAACACCCTAAACCTAACGCCTAACACTATCTATAATCCTAACCCTAATCCTAACCCTAATCCTAACCCTTATCCTAACCCTCACACTTAACCTGAACTTCACCCTAATCCTAACCCTATACCTAAATCTAACCCTAAAAATAACCCCTAACCCTAATCCAAACCCTAAACCTAACCTTAACACTAACGTGAACAAGAACCCAAACTCTAGCCCTAACCATAAAAATAACCCTCACCCTAGCCTAAACTTCATCCAAACACTAACCCTAACCTTAAACCTGAACCTAATCTAAACCCTTACCTTAAACCTAACTCTAAGCATAACGCTAGTCCATCTGTAACCCTAAACCTAACCCTTACAATAGCCCTGAACCTAACCCTAAACATAATCCTAATCCTAACCCTAACCCTAACTCTAACCTTGACCCTAAATAGGACACTAACTCTAATCCTAAACCTGGACGTAAACCTAAAACTTACCCTACACCTAACCCTAACCCTAAACCTAACCCTAACTCTAACTCTAACCCTAATCATAACACTTACCCTAAACCCTCACCTTAACTGTAAAACTAACTGTAACCCTCATTCTAACCCCTAACAGTATCCCCCAACCCTAACCCTAATGTTAACCCTAGCCCTAACCAGAACACTAACCTGAAACCTCTAAGCCCTAACGACAACCCTAACCCTAACCCAAACCCTAACCCCTAAGACAAAAGCCTAACCCAAACATTAACCCTAACTCTCACCCTAACTTTAACCCACAACCTAATCGTAAACCTAACCCTAACACTAAACCAAACCTAACCATGACCAGAACCACAACGCCTAACAAGAACCCTCACCCAAAACCTAACCCTAAACTCCACCTCTAACCCCTAACACCTTACCATAACCGTAATCCTAACGCTACCTAACCCTAACCCTAAACCTAACCCTCACCCTAACCACAATGCCTAACACCAATCATAACTCTAACTGTTACACTTAACAACTCTAACCTAAAATCTA
The DNA here is from genome assembly GCF_024166365.1 of Elephas maximus indicus. Lineage (NCBI taxonomy): Eukaryota > Metazoa > Chordata > Mammalia > Proboscidea > Elephantidae > Elephas > Elephas maximus. The sequence continues at coordinate 36,867,404 of NC_064819.1, forward strand.
ACCCTAACCCTAAAACTAAACAGAACCCATAAACTTAACCCTCGCCCTAAACATAACCTTAACACTAACCTGAAAACGAACCCAAACTTTAGCCATAACACTAACCCTCACCCTATCTTAAACTTCACCCTATCCCTAACCTAATAAAAAAAAAAAAAAAAAAAAAAAAAACCTAATGCTAACCCTAAATTTAACCCTAAACCTACCCCTAATCGTAACCTTAACCTTAACCTTGGCCCACTTGGGACCCTCAACCTAACCCTTACAATATCTCTGACCCTAACCCTCGCCCTAAACCTAATCCTAACACTGACCCTAACACTAACCTAACCTTAACCTAACCTTAAGCCCCTCATAAACTTAAACCTAACCCTAACCCCTAACCCTAACTCTAACCCTAACCCTAGCCCTAACCCTAACCCTAACCGTAACACTTACCCAAAACCCTCACCTTAACTGTAATCATAACTCTAAGTCTTACTGTAACCCTTAACTTGACCCTAAGTATAACCCTATCCTAAACCTAACTGAAACACTAACCCCTAACCCTAATCCTTAGCCTAATCCTAAGCTTAACCCTAAACCTAAACCTAAACGCTCACCCTAACTCTAACCCTAACCCTAAGCCGAACCCTCACCCTTAACCAAAATTTCACACTAACCATAACCCTAAACCTACCCTAACTTCATTCAAACCCTAACCCTAACCAAAACTAACATTAACACTAAACATAACCCTAAACCTAAACCTGACCCTAACCCTGACCTGAACCTGAACCCTAACTCCAAACCCTAAACCTCACTCTTAACATAAACTTCACCCTAACACTAACCCTAAAACTAAACATAACACTAAATCTCACCCTAACCCTGACCCTAGCCCTAATCCTAACCATAAAACTAACCCTAAACTTAATACTAACCCTGAGCCTAACTCCAACTCTAACCCTAAAACTTACCGTACACACTCAGCTTAAATGGAAACCCAGCACTAACCCTCACCCTAACATCTAAACCTAACCCCAAACCTTACCCTAACCCTATCTCTAACCTTAACCTAGTCCTAAACCTAACCATGACTTAACCCTAACACTGAACCTAACCCTAACTCTAAACCTAACCTTAACACTAAACTTATTCCTAACCTTAACCCTAACAACTAACGCTAACCCTAAGTTCAACCCTCACCCTTAACTTAAACTTCATCCTAACCCTAACCCTCAACCAAACCCTAACCCTAAACCTAACCTTAACCCTAAACTTAATTTTAACCTTAACCCTAACCCTAACCACTAACACTAACCGTAAGCTCAACCCTCACCCTTAACTTAAACTTCATCCTAACCCTAACCCTCAACCAAACCCTAACCCTAAACCTAACCTTAACCCTAAACTTAATTTTAACCTTAACCCTAACCCTAACCACTAACACTAACCGTAAGCTCAACCCTCACCCTTAACTTAAACTTCATCCTAACCCTAACCCTAAACCAAACCCTAAACCTAACCCTATACCTGACCCTAACATTAACCCAAACACCTAAAACTAACCCTAACACTAACCCTAACCCTAAACCTAACCCTGACCTTAACCCAAACACCAAACCCTAACCCTTACCCTAACCCTCATCCTTAATCTAAACTTCACCCTAAAACTTAGCCTAACCATAACCCTAAAACTAAACCTAACCCTAAACTATCCCCTAACTCTAGCCCTAACCCTAAACCTAACACTAAGCCTGACTCAAACCCTAACCCTAAATGTAACACCCTAAAACGTCAGCTTAACTGTAAACCTAACGCTAACCCTCACACGAACCCCTAACCCTTTCCCTAACCCTAAAGCTATCCCTCATCCTAGCCCAAACCCTTACCTAAACCTAACCCTTACTCTAACCCTGAACTTAACCCTAACCTTAACTCTACCTTAACCCTAACCCTAAACCTAACAATAACTCTAACCCTAACCCTAACCCTAACCTATTCCTACCTTTTACCGTAAACCTAGCCTTAACCCTAAACTGACCCCTACCCTAACCCTAACCCTATACCTATCCCTAACACTAACCTTAAACCTACTCTAACCTTAACCTTAACCCTGACTATTAACTGAAAATTCACCCAAACCTAAGCCTAACTGTAACTCTAACCCTAACCATAACAATTACCATAACCCTCACATTAAGTGGAAACCTAAGCCTAGCCCTCACCCTAACCCTTAACCATATCCCCAACCCTAAACAAAACGCTATCTGCAACATTATCCCTAACCCTAACCTTAATACGAACAGTAACCCTAATCTAACCCTAACCCTAATATTAACCCTAAACTCAACCCTACCCTAACCATAAACCTAACCCTAACACCCTAAACCTAACGTCTAACACTATCTATACTCCTAACCCTATTTCTAACCCTCAACCTCAACCTAAACTTCACACTAACCCTAAACCAAAACCTACCGCTAACCCTAAACATAAACCCTAACCCTAACCGAACCCTAAACCTAACCTTAACACTAACCTGAACACAAACCCAAACTCTAGCCCTAACCATAAAAATAACCCTCACCCTATCCTAAACTTCATCCAAACACTAACCCTAACCTTAATCGTAAACCTAAACCTCACCCAAACCCTAACCTTAAACCTAACTCAAACCAGAAGGCTAGTCCATCAGTAACCCTAAACCGAAGACTTACAATAGCCTTGAACCTAACCCTAAACCTAATCCTAATCCTAATCCTAACCCTAGACCTAATCCTAACCCTAAACCTAAATCTAACCTTGATCCTAAATAGAACACTAACTCTAACCCAAAACCTGAACGTAAACCTAAATCTTACCCTACACCTAACTCTAACCCTAAACCTAACCCTAACTCTAACTCTAACCCTAATCATAACACTTACCCTAAACCCTCAACTTAACTGCAAAACTAACCGTGACCCTCACTCTAACCCCTAACCGTATCCCCAAAATCTAGCCCTAATGCTATCCCTAACCCCTGAAACCTGACACTAATGCTATCCCTAACACTAACCTGAAACCCCTGAGCCCTAACAATAACACTAACTGTAAACCAAAGCCTAACCCCAACACCAAAGCCTAACTCAAACCTTAACCCTAACTCTAACATTAACCCAAAATCTAATCAAAAACCTATCCCTAACCCTAAACCAAACCGAAATATGACCAGAACCACAATGCCTAACTGGAAACCTCACCCAAACCCTAACCCTAAACTACACCTCTAACCCCTAAGACCTTACGATAACCATAATCCTAACCCTACCCAAAACTAACTCTAAACCTAAACCTCACCCCAACCACAACGCCTAACACAACCATAACCCTAACCCTAAACGTAAAACTAAACTTAACCCTAACCTAAAATCTAACCCTAACCCTAAAACTAAACAGAACCCTTAAACTTAACCCTAACCCTAAACATAACCTTAACACTAACATGGAAACGAACCGAAACCTTAGCCATAACCCTAACCCTCACCCTATATGAAAATTCACCCTATCCCTAACCTATAGCTAACCCTAACTTTAACCCTAAACCTACCACTAATCCTAACCCTAACCTTAACCTTAGTAAACCTGTAACCCTAAACCTAACCCTTACAATAACTCTGACCCTAACCCTTGCCCTAAACCTGATTCTAATCCTAACCCTGACCCTAACCCTAACCTCACCTTAACCCTAACTTTAAGCCTACCATAAACTTAAACCTAACCCTAACCCCTAACCCAAACTCTAACCCTACACCTAGCCCTAGCCCTAAATGTAACACTTACCCAAAACCCTCACCTTAACTGTAAATGTAAACCTAACTCTTTCCCTAACCCTAAACTTAACCGTAATTATAATCCTACCCTAAACCTAACTGAAACACTAACCCCGAACCCTAACTCTAACCCTAATCCTTAGCCAAAACCTAACCTTAACCCTAAACCGAACCCTAACCACTAACCCTAACTCTAACCCTAACCCGAAACCGAACCCTCACCCTTAACCAAAATTTCACCCGAACCATAACCCTAAACCTACCATAACTTCATTCAAACCCTAACCCTAAGCAAAATTAACACTAAACCTAACCCTAACCATACACCTAAACCTAACCTTAAAGCTGACTCTAACCTGAACCCTAAACTCTAACCCTAAACCTGACCCTAACATTAACCCAAACACCTAACCCTAACCCTCATCCTTAACCTAAACTTCACCCTAAACCTAAGCCTAACCCACTATCCGCTAACTCTAGCCCTAACCCTAACTCTAACCCTAACCCTAAGCATAACACCCTAAAACATCAGCTTAATGTAAAAATAACTCTAACCCTCAACGAACCCCTAACGCTTTCCCTAACCCTAACCCTATCCCTCATCCTAACCCTAACCCTGACCTAAACCTAACCCTTACCCTAACCCTAAACTTAACCCTAACCTTAACTCTACCCAAACCCTAACCCTAAACCTAACATTAACTCTAAACCTGACCCAAACCCTAACCCTAAACCCTAGCACTAACTCTAAACCTAACCCTAACCCTAACCCTAGCCTAGCACTACCCTTTACCGTAAACCTAGCCTTAACCCTAACCTGACCCCTACCCTAACCCTAACCCTAAACCTAACCCTAACACTAACTTTAACCCTAACTCTAAGCTAAACCCTAGCCCCCACTATTAACTGAAACTTCACCCTGACACTAACTCGAACTCTAACCCTAACCGTAAAAATTACCCTAAACCCTCACATTAACTGTAAACCTAAACCTAACCCTCACCATAACCCCAACCCTCACACTAACCCCTAACTGTATTCCCAACCCTAAAGTTAATGCTATCCCTAACCCTAACCCGAAAAGTAACCCTAATCTAACACTAACCCTAACATTAACCCTAAAGTTAACTCTACTCTAACCCTAAACCTAACCCTAACACCCTAAACCTAACCTCTAACACTAACTATAATCCTAAACCTAATCCTAAACCTTATCCTATCCCTCACCCTTAACCTAAACTTCACATTAACCATAAACATAAAACTAACCCTGCCGCTAAAAATAACCCCTAACCCTAACCCGAACCCTAAACCTAACCTTAACACCAACCTGAACACAAACCCAAACTCTAGCCCTAACCCTAAAAGTAACCCTCACCTTATGCTAAACTTCATCCAAACCCTAACCCTGACCTTAACCCTAAACCTAAACCTAACCCAAACCCTAACCTTAAACCTGACTCTAACCATAAAGCTAGTCCATCTGTAACCCTAAACCTAAGCCTTACAATAGCCCTGAACCTATCCCTAAACCTACTCCTAATCCTAACCCTAACCCTAACTCTAACCTTGACCCTAAATAGAACACTAACTCTAACCCTAAACCTGGACTTAAACCTAAAACTTACCCTACACCTAACCCTAACCCTAACTCTAACCCAATCATAACCCTTACCCTAAAACCTCACCTTAACTGTAAAACTAGCCGTAACCCTCACTCTAACCCCTAACCGTATCCCCAAAACCTAACCCTAATGCTATCCCTAACCCCTGAAACCTAACCCTAATGCTGTCCCTAACACTAACCTGAAACCCCTGAGCCCTAATGATAACCCTAACCCTAACCCAAACCCTAACCCCAACACCAAAGCCTAACCCTAACTCAAACTCTAACCCGAAATCTAATCATGAACCTAACCCTAACCCTAAACCAAACCTAACCATGACCAGAACCACAATGCCTAACCGAAACCCTCACCCAAACCCTAACCCTAAACTACACCTCTAACCCCTAACATCTTACCATAACCATAATCCTAACCCTACCCAACCCTAACCCTAACCCTCACCCCAACCACAATGCCTAACACAAACCGTAACCCTAACCCTAAGCGTAACACTGAACATAAACCTAACCTAAAATCTACCCCTAACCCTAAAAGTAAACAGAACCCATAAACTTAATCCTAACCCTAAACATAACCGTAACACTAACCTGAAAAACTCAACCAAACCTTAGCCATAACAATAACCCTCACCCTATCTTAAACTTCAAAAAAAAAAATTTATTATTTTTATCTTAAACTTCACTCTATCCTTAATCCAAATCTCACCCTAAGTATAACCCTAACCCTAACCCTACCCCTAAACCTAACCCTAACCTTAACCTTGGCCCACCTGTAACCCTAAACCTAACCCTTAAAATAACACTGACCCTAACCCTCACCCTAAACCTAATCTAATCCTAACCTTGACCCTAAACCTAACCAAACCTTAACCCTAACTTTACCCTACCATAAACTTAAACCTGACCCTAACCCGTAACCCTAACTCTAACCCTAACCCGAGCCCTGAACTAACCCCAACTCTAACCATAACAATTACCCAAACCCTCACCTTAACTCTAAACATAACTCTAACTCTTAACCTAAACCTAAACATAACCCTACCCTAAACCTAACCAAAACACTAACACCTAACTCTAAACCTAAACCTGAGCTTTAGCCTAAACCTAACCTTAACGCTAAACCTAAACCTAACCACTAATCTAGCCCTAACCCGAAGTCTGACCCTAAACCAAAACCTCAACCTTAACCAAAACTTCACCCTAACCATAACCCTAAACCTACCCTAACTTCATTCAAACCATAACCCTAACCAAAACAAAAACAAACTGTAAACCTAACCCTAACCCCTAACCCTAACCCTCATGCTTAACAGAAACTTCACCCTAACCCTAACCCTAAAATTAAACATAACATGAAATCTCCCCCTGATCCTGACCCAAACCCTAACCCTAATCCTAAACATAAACCTAATCCTAACCCTAAACTTAAACCTAACCGTGGAACTAACTCTAAGTCTAATCCTTATCCTAACCCTAAATCTTAACCTACCCACTCAGCTTAAATAGAAACCTAGCACTAACCCTCACCCTAACCCCAAACCTTAATCTAACCCATTCTCTAACCTTAACCTAGTTTAGGAAACCGAACCATGACTTAAACCTAACACTCACCCTAAACCTAACTTTACCCCTGAAACTAATCCTAAACTTAACCCTAATCTTAATCGCTAACTATAAGCTCAAACCTCACCCTTAACTTAAACTTCACCCTAAACCTAACCCTAACCCTAAACCAAACCCTAACCCTAACTCTAAACCTGACCCTAACATTAACACAAACACCTAACCCTAACCCTAACACTAAGCCTAACCCTAAACCTAACCCTAACCTTAACCGAAACACCTAAACCTAACCCACATCCTTAACCTAAACTTCACCATAAACAGAAGCCTAACATTAACCCTAAAACTAAACCTAAAAAAAATAACCTAAACTATCCCCTAAATCTAGCCCTAACGCTAAACCTATTCCTAACACTAACTCTAACCCTGACACTAACCGTAACACCGAAAATATCAGCTTAGGTGTAAACCTAAGACTAACCTTCACACGAACCCCTAACCCTTTCCCTAACCCTAACCTTATCCCTAATCCTAACAGTAACCCTGACCTAAACCTAACCCTTACCCTAACGCTAAACTTACCCTTAACCTTAACTCTACCCTAAACCTAAAAAAAACTCTAAACCTGACCCTACCCCTTACCTTAAACCCTACCACTAGCTCTAACTCTAAACCTAAACCTAAACCTAACCCTAACCTAGCCCTACCCTTTACCGTAAACCTAGCCTTAACCCTGACCTTACCCCTACCCTAACACTAACCCTAACACTAACCTTAACCCTAACTCTAATCTTAACCCTAACCCTCACTATTAACTGAAACTTCACCCTAACCCTAACCCAAACTCGAACCCTAACTATAACACTTACCCTAAGCCCAAACCTTAACAGTAAACCTAAACCTAACCCTCACCCTAACCCCCACCCTGACCCTAACCCCTAACCGTATCCCCAACCCTAAACCTAATGCTATCCCTAACCCTATCCCTAACCCAAACACGAACATTAACACTAATCCAACCCTAACTCTAACATTAACCCTAATCTTAACACTACCCTAACCATAAACCTAACCCTAACATCCTAAATCTAACCTCTAACACTAACTATAATCCTAACCCTAATCCAAACCCTTATCCTAACCCTCACCCTTAACCTAAACTTCACACTAACCCTAAACCAAAACGTAACACTAACCCTAAACATAACCCCTAACCCTAACCCGAACCCTAAACCTGACCTTAACGCTAACCTGAACACAAACCCAAACTCTAGCCCTAACCATAAAAATAACCCTCACCCTATCCTAAACTTCATCCAAACCCTAACCCTAACCTTAACCGTAAACCTAAACCTAATACAAACCCTAACCTTAAACCTACCTCTAACCATAACTCTAGTCCATCTGTAACCCTAAACCTAACCCTTACAATAGCCCTGAACCTAACCCTAAACCTAATCCTAGCCCGAGACCTAATCCTAACCCTAACCCTAACTCTAACCTTGACCTAAATAGAACACTAACTCTAACCCTGAACCTGGACCTAAAACTAAATCTTCCCCTACACCGAACCCTAACCCAAAACCTTACTCTAACTCTAACCCTAATCATAACACTAATCCTAAACCCTCACCTTAACTGTAAAACTAAAGGTAACCCACACCCTAACCCTTAACCGTATCCCCCCGGCATAACTCTAATGCTATCCCTAAACTTAACCCTAAAACTAAACTGAAACCCCTGAGCCCTAGCGATAACCCTAACTCTAACCCAGACCCTAACCCCTAACACCAAAGCCTAACCCAAACCTTAACCCTAACTCTCACCCTAACTCTAACACTAGCCCGAAACCTAATCATAAACCTAACCCTAACCCTAAACCAAACCGAACCATGACCAGAACCACAATGCCTAACCGGAGCCCACCCCCAAACCCTAACCCTAAACTACACCTCTAACCCCTAACACCTTACCATAACCATAATCCTAACCCTACCCAACCCTAACCCTAAACCTAACCCTCACCCCAACCACAATGCCTAACACAAACTGCGACCCTAACCCTAACCGTAACACTAAACTTAACCCTAACCTAAAATCTAATGTTATCCCTAAAACTAAACAGAACCTGTAAACTTAACCCTACCCCTAAACATAACCTTAACAGTAACCTGAAAACTAACCCAAACCTTAGCCATACCCCTAACCCTAACCCTCACCCTAACTTAAACTTCACCCTATCACTAACTTAAAGCTCACCCTAAATTTAACCCTAACCCTACACCTAAACCTAACCCTAACCTTAACCTTGGCCCACCTGTCATACCCTAGACCTAACCCTTACAATAACTCTGACAATAACCCTCACCCTTACCCTAACCCTAACCCTAACTGTAACCCTTACCCTTAACCTAAACTTCACACTAACCCTAAACCTAAACGTAACCCTAACCCGAAACATAACCCCTAACCCTAATCCGAACCCTAAACCTAACCTTAATACTAACCTGAACACAAACTCAAACTCTAGCCCTGATCCTAAAAATAACCCACACCATATCCTAAACTTCATCCAAACCCTAACCCTAACCCTAACCCTAAATCTAAATCTAACCCAAACCCTAACCTTAAACCTAACTCTAACCATAACGCTAGTCCACATTTAACCCTAAACCTAACCCTTACAATAGCCCTGAACCTAACTATAACCCTTACCCAAAACCCGAAACCGAAGCCTAACCTGAACCCTAACCCGAACCCTAAACCCAAACACTATCGCTAGCCCTAGCCCTAGGCACCACCCCAAGTCCTAGCCCTAACCCTAACACTAACTCGAACCCTAAAACCTAACCCTAAACATTAAACCTAACCCGAACACTGAGAACTAACCCTAAACCTAACCGCTAACCCTAACCCCAAACCCTAAACCCTAACACTAACCCTAACACTAACCATAAACCCTAACCCTCAACCGTAATCCTAAGCCTAACCCAGACTCTAACCCTAACCCTAAACTCTAGCCCTAAAACCCTAGCCCTAGACCTAGCCCTAACACCAAGCCCTAGCCCTAGCCCTAACCCTAACCCTAACCCCTAACCCCTAACCCTAACTCTAACCCTAACCCTAAACCCTAAATCCTAACCCTAATCCCAAACCCTAAACCTAACCCTGACCCTAACCCCTAACCCTGACCCAGACCCGGACCCTGACCCTAAACCCTGACAATGACCCTAAACCCTGACCATGACCCTAACCCTGACCATGACCCTACTCTGACCCTAAACCCTGACCCTGACCCTAAACTCTAACACTAAACACTAAACCCTAACCCCTAGCCCTAACCCGTAGCCCTAACCTTACCCCAACCCTATCCCTAAACCCTAACCCAAAAACAAAACCTAAACCTAACCCTGACACTAACCCCTAACCCTGACCCTGACCATAAATCCTGACCATGACCCTAAACCATGACCATGACCCTAACCCTGACCCTGACCCTAAACCCTGACCCTGACCCTAAACTCTAACACTAAACCCTAAAACCTAAACTTAACCCCTAAACCCGATCCCTAACCATAACCCTAACACTAAACTAAACCCTAAACCCTAACCCAAACCCTAACATGTGTAGGGAGTGAGGAGGTGGGAGGGACTAGGCTGGGCCCTGTGAAGGGAGTCAGGAGGTGGAAGAGACCATGCAGGGCCCTGTATAGGGAGTTAGAGACCAGGCAGGGCACTGTACAGGGAGCAAGATGGTGGGACAAAACAGACAGAAACCTGTGTAGGGAGTGAAGAGCTGAGAGACCAGAGACCTTTGCAGGGATTGAGGAGGTGGGTGAGACCAGGCAGGGCCCTGTGTAGGGAGTGAGGAGGTGGGAGATACCAGGCACAGCCCTGAGTAGGGAGTGAGGAGATGGAAGAGACCAGGCAAGGACAGGTGTAGGAAGTGAGGAGGTGGGAGGGACCAGGAAGCGCCCTGTGTAGGGAGTGAGGATGTGGAAGAGAACAGGCAGAGAACTGTGCAGGGAGTAAGGAGGTGGGACAGACCAGGCAGAGACCTTTACAGGGATGGAGGAGGTGGGAGAAAACAGGCAGGGCCCTGAGTAGGGAGTGAGGAGGTGGGAGAGGCCAGGCAGGGACCTGTGTAGGCAAGTAGGCATTAGGAGAGACCAGGCACAGCCCTGTGTAGGGAGTGAGGAGGTGAGAGAGACCAGGTAGGATGCTGTGTAAAGAGTGAGGATGTAAGAGAGACTAGGCAGGGCCCTGTGTAGGAGGTGAGGAGGTGGGAGAGACCAAGAAGGGACCTGTGTAAAGAGTGAAGATGTAGGAGAGGCCAGGCAGAGACCTGAGTAGGGAGTGAGGAGGTGGGAGAGAATAGGCAGAAACCTGTGTAGGGAGTGAGAAGATGGTAGACAGCAGGCAGGGCCCTGTGTAGGGAGTGAAAAGGTGGGAGAACCATTCAGAGACCTGCATAGGGAGTGAGGAGTTGGGAGAGACCAGGCAGGGTCCTATGTAGGGAGTGAGTTGGCCAAGATTAGGAATGTCCCTGTGTGGAGTAATGATATGGGAGAGACCAGGCAGGGCCCTGTGCAGGGAGTTAGGAGGTGGGAGAGAACAGGCAGAGAAGAGTGTAGGGAGTGAGGAGGTGGGAAAGACCAGGCAGGGCCCTGTGTATAGAGAAGATGGGAGACACCAGACAGGGCCCTGTGTAGGGAGTGAAGAAGAGGGAGAACCAGGCAGAGTCCTGCTTAGGGAGTGAGGATGTGGGAGAGACCAGGCAGAGCCCTGTGTAAGGAGTGATGAGGTGGGAGAGGCCAAGCAGCATCCTGTGCAGGGTGTGAGGGAGAGGGAGCATCCAGGAAGGGCCCTGTGCAGGGAGCTAGGTGTTGGGAGAGACCACACAGGTCCTGTGTAGGGAATGAGAATGTGCCAGAGAACAGGCAGGGCCCTGGGTAGGGAGTGAGGAGGTGAGAGAGACCAGGCACAGCCCTGTGTAGGAAGAGAAAGGAGGTTGGAAATACCAGGCAAGACCCTGTGTAGGGAGAGAAGAGGTGGGAGAGAACATGCAGAGACCCTTGTAGGGAATGAGCAGGTGGGAGAAACCATGCAGAGACCTGTGTAGGGACTGAGCAGGTGGGAGAGACCAGGCAGGGCACTGTGTAGGTAGTCAGGTTGTGAGAGACAACAGGCAGGGCCCTGTGTAGATAGTCAGATTGTGAGAGAGACCAGGCAGGGCCCTGTGTAGGGAGTGAGGATGTGGGAGAGACCAGGAAGGTACCTGTGTAGGGAGTGAGGATGTGGGAGATAAAAGGCAGAAACCTGTGTATTAAGTAGGGAGGTAGGACAGAACAGGCAGACACCTTTATAGGGATTGAAGAGGTGGGAGAGACCAGGCAGGGCAGTGTGTAGGGGGTGAGGAGGTGGGAGAAACAAGGCAGGGCCCTGTGTAGGGAGTGAGGAGGTGGGAGAGAACAGACAGAGACATATGTAGGGAGTAAGCAGAAGGGAGACACCAGGCAGTGCCTTCCATAGAGAGGGAGGAGGATGGACAAACCAGGCAGGGCCCTGTGTAGGGAGCAAGGAGGTGGGAGAAAGCAGGCAGACACCTGTGTAGGGAGTGAGGAGCTGGGAGAGACCTGTGTATGGAGTGAGGAGGTTGGAGGGAACAGGCAGGGCCCTGTGTAGGCAGTAAGGAGGTGAGAGAGGCCAGTCAGGGCCCTGTATAAGGATTGAAGAGGTGTCAGATGAGGCAGGACCCTGTTTAGGGAGTGAGGAGGTGGGAGAGTAGGCAGGGCCATGTACAGGGATTGAGGATATGGGAGATAAAAGGCAGAGACCTGTGTAGGGAGCGAGGAGGTGGGAGAGACCAGGCAGGGTCCTGTGTAGGTCCTGAGGAGGTGGAGAGACCAGGCAAGGTCCTGTATAGGGAGTGAGGATGCAGGAGAGAACAGGCGGAGACTTGTGCAGGGATTGAGGAGGTGGGAGAGACCAGGTAAAGATCTGTGAAGAGACTGAGGATGTGGGAAAGACCTGGCAGGGTCCTGTGTAGGGAGTGAGTATCTTGGAGAGAAGAGGAAGAGACCTGTGTAGGGATTGAGAAGGTGGAGAGACAAGGCAGGGCCCTGTGTAGGCAGTAAGTAGGTGAGAGAGGTCACTCAGGGCACTGTATAAAGATTGAAGAGGTGGCAGATGAGGCAGGGCCCTGTGTAGGGAGTGAGGAGGTGGGAGAGACCAGGGAGGGCCCTGTGTAGGGAGTGAGGAGGTGGGAGAAACAAGCCAGGGTCTTGTGTAGGGAGTGAGGCGATGGGAGACACCAGGCAGGGCCCTGTATAGGGAGTGCGGAGATGGGAGAAAACAAGCAGGGCTCTGTGTAGGGAGTGAGGAGAAGGGAGATAACAGCCAGGAACACAGTGCAGGGACTGAGAAGGTGGGAGAGATAAGGCAGGACCCTGTGTAGGGAGTGAGGATGTGGAAGAAACCAGGCAGGGCCCTATACAGAGTAAGGAGTTGGAAAGAACAGGCAGGGCCTTGTTTAGGGAGTGTTAAGGTGGGAGAGACCATCAGGGCCCTGTATAGGGAGTGAGGGGGTGTAAGAAACCAGTCAGGGCCCTGTGTAGGGATTGAGGAGGTGGCAGAGACCTGGCAGGACCCTGTTTAGGGAGTGAGGAGGTGGGAGAGACCATCAGGGCCTTTTTTAGGGAGTGAGGAGGTGGTAGAGACCATAAGGGACCTGCTTAGGGAGTGAGGATGTGGGAGGGACCATCAGAGCTCTGTTTAGGAATTGAGGAGGTGGGAGAACCAGGCAGATTCCTGCCTAGGGAGTGAGAAGGTGGGAGAGGACATGCAGAGCCCTGTGTAGGGAGTGAGGAGGTGGGGGAGACCAGGCAAAGACCTGTGAAGGGATTGAGGAGGTGGGAGAGACCTGGCAGTGCCCTGTGTAGGGAGTGAGTATCTTGGAGAGAAGAGGCAGAGACCTGTGTAGGGGTTGAGCAGGTGGAGAGACCAGGCAGGGCCCTGTGTAGGGAGTCAGGAGGTAGAAGAGACCACATAGGACACTGTGTACAGAGTGAGGATGTGGGAGAGACCTGGAAGGGCTGTGTGTAGGGAATAAGGAGGTGGAGATACCAGGCAGGGCCCTGAGTAGGGAGTAAGGAGGTGGAGATACCAGGCAGAGCCCTGGGTAGGGAATGAGGAGGTAGGAGAGATCATCAGGGCTCTGTGCAGGGAGTGAGGAGGTGGGAGAGACAAGGGAGGGCCCTGTGTAGGGAGTGAGGAGGTGGCAGAGATCATCAGGGCCCTGTAAAGGGAGTGAAGAGGTGGGAGAGACCACCCAGATACCAGTGTAGGGACTGAGGAGGTGGGAGAGACCAGCCAGGGCCCAGTGAAGGGAGTGAGGAGGTGGGAGGTAAGAGGCAGAAAACAGTGTGGGGAGTGAGGAGGTGGGAGAGATAATGCTGGACCCTGTGTAGGGAGTGAGGATGAAGAAGAACCCAGGCCGGGCACTGAGTAGGGCGTGAAGAGTTGAAAAGACCAGGCAGGGCCCTGTTTAGGAAGTGAGGAGGTGGGAGAGATCATCAGGGCCCTGTTTAGGGAGTGAGGAGGTGGGAGAGACAATCAGGGCCCTGTTTAGGGAATTAGCAGGTGTGAGAGACCAGGCAGGGCCCTGTGCAGGGAGTTAGGAGGTGAGAGAGAACAGGCAGAGAAGAGTGTATGGAGTGAGGAGGTGGGAAAGACCAGGCAGAGCCCTGTGTACAGAGGGAGGAGGTGGGAAAGACCAGGCAGGGCCCTGTGTATAGAGAAGATGGGAGACACCAGACAGGGCCCTGTGTAGGGAGTGAGGAAGAGGGAGAACCAGGCACAGTCCTGCTTAGGGAGTGAGGTGTTGGGAGAGACCATGCAGGTCCTGTGTAGGGAGTGAGAATGTGCCAGAGACCAGGCAGGGCCCTGTGTAGGGAGTGAGGAGGTGAGTGAGATCAGGCAGGGCCTTGTGTAGGGAGGGAGGAGGTTGGAAATACCAGGCAAGACCCTGTGTAGGGAGTGAGGAGGTGGGAGAGAACATGCAGAGACATTTGCAGGGAATGGGGAGGTGGGAGAAACCATGCAGAGACCTTTGTAGGGACGGAGGAGGTGGGAGAGACCAGGCAGGGCCCTGTGTAGGGAGTGAGGATGTGGGAGAGACCAGGCAGGGTCCTGTGTAGGGAGTGAGAGACCAGGCAGGGCCCTGTGTGGGGAGTGAGGTGGTGGGAGAGAACAGACAGAGACCTATGCAGGGAGTGAAGAGGTGAGAGACCAGACAAAGACCTTTGTAGGGATTGAGGAGGTGGGAGAGACCAGGCCGGGCCTGTGTAGGGCAGAAGGAGGCTGGAGATACCAGGCAGGGCCCTGAGTAAGGAATGAGAAGATGGGAGAGACCAGGCAGGGGCAGGTGTAGGGAGTGAGGTGGATGGAGAGACCAGGAAGGTCCCTGTGTAGTGAGTGAGGATGTGAGAGTTAAAAGGCAGAAACCTGTGTAGGGAGTAAGGAGATGGGACAGAACAGGCAGAGAACTTTATAGGGATTGAAGAGGTGGGAGAGACCAGGCAGGGCAGTGCGTAGGGGGTGAGGAGTTGGAAGATACCAGGCAGGGCCCTGTGTCTAGGGAGTGAGGAGGTGGGAGAGAACAGGCAGGGCCCTGAGTAGGAGAGTGAGGAGGTGGGAGAGATCATCAGGGCTCTGTAAAGGGAGTGGGGAGGCGGAAGAGACCACCCAGATACCTGTGTAGGGACTGAGGAGGTGGGAGAGAACAGGCAGAGCCCTGTGTAGGGAGTCAGGATGTGGGAGAGACCACGCAGGGACCTGTGCATGGAGTGAGGAGATGGGAGACAACAGGTACAGCCATGTGTAGGGAGGGAGGAGGTGAAAGAGAGAGCCAGGGCCCAGTGAAGGGAGTGAGGAGGTGGGAGAGAACATCAGGGCCCTTTGTAGTAAGTGAGGAGGAGGGAGAAAAGAGGCTAACACTTGTGTATGTAGTAAGGAGGTGGGAAAGACCACCCAGAGACCTGTGTAGGGATTGAGGACTGGGAGAGAACAGGCAGAGAACTGTGTAGGGAGTGAGGAGGTAGGAGAGACCAGGCAGGGCCCTGTGTAGGGAGTGAAGAGGTGGGAGAACCAGGCAGAGTCCTGCATAGGGAGTGAGAAGGTGGGAGAGGAGAGGCAGAGCCCTGGGTAGGGAGTGAGGAGGTGGGATTGACTAGGGAGGACCCTGTTTAGGGTGTGAGGAGGCGGAAGATTCCAGGCAGGGCCCTTTGTAGGGAGTGAGGTGTTGAGAGAGACCAGGCAGGGCCCTGTGTAGGGCCTGAGGAGGTTAGAAGCACCAGGCAGGGCCCTGAGTAGGGAGTGAGGAGGTGGGAGAGGACAGGCAGGGCCTTGTATACAGAGTGAGGAGTTGGGAAAGACCAATCAAATACCTGAGTAGGGAGTCAGGAGGTGGGAGAGATCAGGCAGAGCCCTGTGTAGGAAGTGAGGAGGTGGGAAAGACCATGCAGGGAGCTGTATAGGGAGGGAGCATGTGGGAGAGACAAGGCAGGGTCCTGTGTAGGGAGTGAGGAGGCAATAGAGACCAGGGAGGGCCCTGTGCAGGGAGTGAGGAGGTGGGAGAGAACAGACAGGGCCCTGTGGAGGGAGTAAGGAGGTGGAGAGACCAGGCAGTGACTTGTTTAGGGAGTTGGCAGGTGTAAGAGAACTTCAGGACCCTGTGTAGTGAGTCAGGAGGAGGGAGAAAACAGGCAAACATCTGTGTATATAGTAAAGAGGTGGGAAAGACCACCCAGAGACCTGTGTAGGGATTGAGGAATGGGAGAGAACAGGCAGAGAACTGTGTAGGGAGTGAGGAGGTAGGAGAGACCAGGCAGGGCCCTGTGTAGGGAGTGAGGAGGTGGGAGAGACCAGGCAGGTTCCTGTGCACGGAGTGAGGAGATGGGAGAGAACAGGCACAGCCATGTGTAGGGAGTGAGGAGGTGGAAGAGACCAGCCAGGGCCCAGTGAAGGGAGTGAGGAGGTGGGAAGTAAGAGACAGAAAACAGTGTAGGAAGTGAGGAGGTGGGAGAGATAAGGCTGGACCCTGTGTAGGGAGTGAGGATGAGGGAGAACCCAGGCAGGGCCCTGAGTAGGGAGTAAAGAGTTGAAAAGACCAGGCAGGGCTGTGTTTAGGGAGTGAGGAGGTGGGAGAGGCCATCAGGGCACTGTTAGGGAGTGAGGAGGTGGGAGAGACTCCCAGGGCAATGTGCAGGGAGTGAGGAGGTGTGATAGAACAGGCAGGGCCCTTGTAAGGAGTGAGAATTTGGGAGACACCAGGCAGGGCCCCCTGCTAGGAGAGAGGAGGTGGGAGGGAGCAGTCAGAGTCCTGTGTAGTGAGTGAGGAGATGGGAGAGACCAGGCAGGGCCCTGTGTACAGAGTGAGCAGGTGGAAGAGAACAGGCAGGGCTCTGTGTAAGGACTGATGAGTTGGGAGAGACCAGGCAAGGCCCTGTGTAGGGAGTCAGGATGTGGGAGAGATCATGAAGAGACCTGTGTAGGCATGGAGAAGGTGGGAGGAACCAGGAAGTGCCCTGTGTATGTAGTCAGGATGTGAGAGAGAGGAGGCAAAGCCTTGTGTGCATTGAGGATGTGGGAGGGACCAGGCAGGGCTGTGTCTAGGCAGTGAGGAGGTGAGAGAGGCCAGGCTGGGCCCTGTGTAAGAAGTGAGTAGGTAGGAGAGTACAGGCAGGGCTCTGTGTAAGGACTGATGAGTTGGGCGTGAGGAGACAGGGGCCTGTGTAGGGAGTGAGGAGGTGGGAGAGAATAGGTGGAAACCTATGTAGGGAGTGAGAAGATGGTAGACAGCAGGCGGAGCCCTGTGTAGAGAGTGAAGAGGTGGGAGAACCATTCAGAGACCTGCATAGGGAGTGCGGATTTGGGAGAGACCAGGCAGGGCCCTCTGTAGGGAGTGAGTTGGCCAGAGAACAGGCATGTCCCTGAATGGAGTAAGGATGTGGGAGAAACCAGGCAGGGCCCTGTAGCAGGGAGTTAGGAGGTGGGAGAGAACAGGCAGAGAAGAGTGTATGGAGTGAGGAGGTGGGACAGACCAATAAGAACCCTCTGTATGGAGTGAGGAGGTAGGAAAGACCAAGCTGGGCCCTGTGTATAGAGAAGATGGGAGACACCAGACAGGGCCCTGTGTAGGGAGTTAAGAAGAGGGAGAACCAGGAAGAGTTCTGCTTAGGGAGTGAGGATGTGGGAGAGACCAGGCAGGGCTCTGTGTAAGGAGCGATGAGGTGGGAGAGACCAAGCAGGACCCTGTGGAGGGTGTGAGGGAGAGGGAGCATCCAGGCAGGGCACTGTGTAGGGAGTGAGGTGTTGGGAGGGACCACACAGGTCCTGTGTAGGGAAAGAGAATGTTCCAGAGACCAGGCAAGGCCCTGTGTAGGGAGTGAGGAGGTGAGTGAGACCAGGCAGGGCCCTGTGTAGGGAGGGAGGAGGTTGGAAACAGCAGGGAAGACCCTGTGTAGGGAGTGAGGAGGTTGGAGAGAACAGGCAGAGCCCTGTGTAGGCAGTCAGGAGGTGAGAGAGGCCAGTTCAGGCCCTGTATAAGGATTGAAGAGGTGGCAGATGAGGCAGGGCCGTTTTTTAGGGAGTGAGGAGGTGGGAGAGGAGGCAGAGCCCTGTATAGGGATTGAGGATATGGGAGATAAAAGGCAGAGACCTGTGTAGGGAGTGAGGAGGTGGGAGAGACCAGGCAGGGACCTGTGTAGGTCCTGAGGAGGTGGGAGACACCAGGCAGGGTCCCGTGTAGGGAGTGAGAAGTTGGGAGAGACCAGGCAGGGCCTTAGGTGGGGAGTGAGGATGCAGGAGGGAACAGGCAGAGACCTGTGTAGGGATTGAGGAGGTGGGAGAGACCAGGCAAAGACTTGTGAAGGGATTGAGGAGGTGGGAGAGACCTGGCAGGGCCCTGTGTAGGGAGTGAGTATCTTGGAGAGAAGAGGCAGAGACCTGTGTAGGGATTGAGAAGGTGGAGAGACCAGGCAGGGCCCTGTGTAGGGAGTGAGGAAGTGGAAGAGGCCAGGCAGAGCCCTGTGCAGGGAGTGAGGTGTTAGGAGAGACCAGGCAGGGCCCTGTGTAGGGAGTGAGGAGGTGGGAGAGACCAGGTAGGACCCTGTGTACAGAGTGAGGATGTGGGAGAGACCAGGCAGGGCTGTGTGTAGGCAGTAAGGAGGTAGAGATAACAGGCAGGGCCCTGTGTATGGAGTAAGGAGGTGGAGATGCCAGGCAGGGCCCTGTGTAGGGAGTGAGGAGGTAGGAGAGATCATCAGGGCCCTGTGCAGGGAGTGAGGAGGTGGGAGAAGCCAGCCAGGTTCTTGTGTAGGGAGTGAGGAGATGGGAGACACCAGGCAGGGCCCTGTATAGGGAGTGAGGAGATGGGAGAGAACAAGCACAGCCCTGTGTAGGGAGTGAGGAGAAGGGAGATAACAGCCAGAAACACAGTGCAGGGACTGAGGAGGTGGGAGAGATAAGGCAGGACCCTGTGTAGGGAGTGAGGATGTGGGAGAAACCAGGCAGGGCCCTGTAGAGGGTAAGGAGTTGGAGAGACGACGCAGGGCCTTGTTTAGGGAGTGAGAAGGTGGGAGAGACCATCAGGGCCCTTTGTAGGGAGTGAGGGGGTGTGAGAAACCAGTCAAGGCCCAGTGTAGGGATTGAGGAGGTGGCAGAGACCAGGCAGGACCCTGTTTAGGGAGTGAGGAGGTGGGAGAGACCATCAGGGTCCTGTGCAGGGAGTGAGTAGGTGAGAGAGAACAGGCAAGGCCCTGTATAGAGAGTGAGGAGTTGAGAGAGACCACCCAGATACCTGAGTAGGGAGTCAGGAGGTGGGAGAGATCAGGCAGAGCCCTGTGTAGGAAGTGAGGAGGTGGGAGAGACCATGCAGGGAGCTGTATAGGGAGGGAGCAGGTGGGAGAGACCAGGCAGGGCCTTGTGTAGGGAGTGAGGAGGAGGGAGAAAACAGGCTGACACCTCTGTATGTAGTAAGGAGGCGGGAAAGACCACCCAGAGACCTGTGTAGGGATTGAGGAATGGGAGAGAACAGGCAGAGGACTGTGTAGGGAGTGAGGAGGTAGGAGAGACCAGGCAGGGCCCTGTGTAGGGAAGGAAGAGGTGGGAGAACCAGGCAGAGTCCTGCATAGGAAGTGAGAAGGTGGGAGAGGACAGGCAGAGCCCTGCGTAGGCAGTGAGGAGGTGGGATTGACTGGGCAGCACCCTGTGTAGGGTGTGAGGAGGCAGGAGATTCCAGGCAGGGCCCTTTGTAGGGAGTGAGGTGTTGGGAGAGACCAGGCAGGGCCCTGTGTAGGGCCTGAGGAGGTTAGAAAGACCAGGCCTGGCCCTGAGTAGAGAGTGAGAAGGTGGGAGAGAACAGGCAGGGCCCTGTCTAAGGATTGCAGAGGTGGGAGAAAACAGGCAGAGACCTTTGTAGGGAATGAGGAGGTGGGAGGAAGCATGCAGAGACCTGTGTAGGGATGGAGAAGGTGGGAGGGACCAGTTAGGGCTCTGTGTATGTAGTCAGGATGTGAGAGAGAGGAGGCAGGGCCCTGTGTGCATTGAGGATATGGGACAGGCCAGGCAGGTCTGTGTCTAGGGAGTGAGGAGGTGGGAGAGGCCAGGCAGGGACCTGTGTAGGGAGTTAGGCATTAGGAGAGACCACGCAGGGCCCTGTTTAGGGAGTGAGGAGATGGGAGAGACCAGGCATAGACGTGCATAAGGATTGAGGAGGTGAGAGAGACCACGTAGGATGCTGTGTGAAGAGTGAGGATGTAGGAGAGACTAGGCAGGGCCCTGGGTAGGGAGTAAGGAGGTGGAGAGGCCAGGCATGGCCCTGTGTATGGAGTGAGGACGTGGGAGGGAGCGGTCAGAGACCTGTGTAGGGAGTGAGGAGATGGCAGAGACCAGGCAGGGCCCTGTCTAGGGAGTGAGGAGTTGGAAGAGACCAGGCAGAGGCCTGTGTACTGAGTCAGCAGGTGGGAAAGAACAGGCAGGACTCTGTTTAGCATGTGAGGAGGTGAGAGAGAATAGGTAGAAACTTGTGTCTGGAGTGAGAAGATGGAATGCAGCAGGCAGGGCCCTGTGTAGGGAGTGAAGAGGTGGGAGAACCATTCAGAGACCTGAATAGGAAGCGAGGAGTTGGGAGAAACCAGGCAGGGCTCTGTGTAGGGAGTGAGGAGGCCAGAGATCAGGCAAGTCCCTTTGTATGGAGTAAGGATGTGGGAGAGACCAGGCAGGGCCTGGTGTAGGGAGTGAGGAGGTAGGAGAGACCAGGCAGGGCCTGATGTAGGGAGTGAGGAAGTGGGAAAGAACAGGCAGAAACCTGTGTATGGAGTGAGAAGATGGGAGACACTAGACAGGTCCATGTGTAGGGAGTGAAGAGGTGGGAGAGACAAGGCAGGACCCTGCTAGGGCATATTGATATTGTAAGGGTTAGGTTTAGGGTTAGGGTAGGGGTAAGGTTAGGGTTAAGGCTAGGTTACTGTGAAGGGTAGGGCCAGGTTAGGGTTATGTTTAGAGTTAGAGTTAGTGCTGGGGTTTAGGGTTAGGTTCAGGTTTAGAGTTATTGTTAGGTTTAGGGTTAGGGTAGAGTTAAGGTTAGGGTTAAGTTTAGGGTTAGGGTAAGGGTTAAGTTTAGGTCAGGGTTAGGTTTAGGATGAGGGATAGGGTTATGTTTAGGGAAGGGTTAGGGGTTCGTGTGAGAGTTAGTGTTGCATTTACAGTTAAGCTGATGTTTTTACGGTGTTACTGTCAGGGTTAGGGTTAGAGTTAGGGTTAGGGTTAGGGCGAGAGTTAGGGCATAGTTTAGGGTTAGGTTTAGTTTTAGGGTTAGGGTTAGGCTCTGGTTTAGGGTGAAGTTTAGGTTAAGGATGAGGGTTAGGGTTAGGGTTTGTTGTTTGGGTTAAGGTTACGGTTAGGTTTAGGGTTAGGGTTAGTGTTTGGTTTAGGGTTAGGGTTAGGGTGAAGTTTAGTTAAGGCTGAGAGTTGAGCTTAGGGTTAGCATTAGGGGTTAGGGTTAGGGTTAAGGTTAGGCTTAAGTTTAGGCTTAAGTTTAGGTTTAGAGTTAGGGTTAATGTAAGTGTTAGGGTTAAGTCATGGTTAGTTTTAGGACTGGTTAAGGTTAGAGATAGGGTTAGGTTAAGGGTTGGGATTAGGTTTAGATGTTAGGGTGAGGGTTAGTGCTAGGTTTCCATTTAAGCTCAGTGTGTAGGGTCAGTTTTAGGGTTAAAATTAGGGTTAGAGTTAGAGTTAGGGTCAGGGTTAGGGTTAAGTTTAGGGTTAGGGTTAGGTTTATTGTTAGGATTAGGGTTAGGGTCAGGGTTGGGGGAGATTTAGTGTTATGTTTAGTTTTAGGGTTAGGGTTAGGGTGAAGTTTATGTTAAGCGTGAGGTTAAGGGTTAGGGGTTAGGGTACAAGTTAGGGTCAGGGTTAGGGTTAACTTTAGGGTTAGGGTTAGGTTTATGGTTAGGATTAGGGATAGGGTCAGGGTTGGGGGGAGATTTAGTGTTATGTTTAGTTTTAGGGTTAGGGTTACGATGAATTTTATGTTAAGCGAGAGGTTTAGGGTTCGGGTTAGGGTTCAGGTTTGAGTCAGGGTTAGGGTTAGGTTTCAGGTTTAGGTTTAGGGTTAGGGTTAAGTTTAATGTTAGTTTTGCTTAGGGTTAGGGTTTGAATGAAGTTCAGGTAGGCTTAGGGTTATGGTTAGGGTCAAATTTTGGTTCAGGGTGAGGGTTCAGCTTAGGGTAGGGTTAGAGTTAGGGTCAGTGGTTAGGGTTAGGTTTAGGGTTAAGGTTATGTTTAGGCTAAGGATTAGGGTTAGAGTTCGGGTTTAGTGTTTTGGTTAGGTTTAGGGTCGGGTTAGGATTAGAGTTAGGTTTAGGGTAAGGATTAGGGTCAGAGTTATTGTAAGGGTTAGGTTTAGGGTTACAGGTGGGCCAAGGTTAAGGTCAGGGTTAGGTTTAGGGGTAGGGTTAGGGTTAAAGTTAGGGTTAGCTTTAGGTTAGGGATAGGGTGAAGTTTAACATAGGGTGAGGGTTAGGGTTATGGCTAAGGTTTGGGTTTGTTTTCAGGTTTGTGTTAAGGTTATGTTTAGGGTTAGGGTTAAGTTTAGGGGTTGTGTTTAGTTTTAGTGTTAGGGTTAGATTTTAGGTTAGTGTTTAGTGTTATGGTTAGGGTTAGGGTTATGGTTGTGTTAGGCGTCGTGGTTGGGGTGAGGGTTAGGTTTAGGGTTAGGGTTGGGTAGGTTTAGGATTATGGATATGGTAAGGTGTTAGGGGGTAGAGGTGTAGTTTAGGGTTAGGGTTTGGGTTTGTGTGAGGGTTCCGGTTAGGCTTTGTGGTTCCGGTCATGGTTAGGTTTGGTTTAGGGTTAGGGTTAGGTTTATGATTAGGTTTCGGTTAGTGTTCTAGTTAGGTTTAAAGTTTTTGTTAGGCTTTGGTGTTGGGGTTAGGGTTTGGGTTAGGGTTAGGTGTATCGTTAGGGTCAGGGGTTTCAGGTTAGTGTTAGGGTTAGGGTTACGGATAACATTAGGGTCAGAGTTGTGGGATACGGTTAGGGTTTAGGGTGAGGGTTACCGTTAGTTTTATAGTTAAGGTGAGGGTTTAGGGTAAGTGTTATGATTAGTGTTAGAGTTAGAGTTAGGGTTAGGTTTACGGTTAGGGTTAGGTGTAGGGTAAGATTTAGGTTTAGGTCCAAGTTGAGGGTTAGAGTTAGTGTTCTATTTAGGGTCAAGGTTAGAGTTAGGGTTAGGGTTAGGATGAGGGATAGGTTTAGAGTTCGGGAAAGGGTTAGGGGTTTGTGTGAGGGTTAGTGTTCGGTTTACATTAAGCTGATGTTTTAGGGTGTTACAGTGAGGGTTAGAGTTAGGGTTAGGGTTAGGTTTAGGGTGAGGGCTAGAGTTGGGGAGAGTTAAGGGTTAGGTTTAGTTTTAGGGTTAGGGTTAGGCTTAGGTTTAAGGTGAAGTTTAGGTTAAGGTTGAGGGTTAGGGTTCGGCATTTGGGTTAAGGTTAGGGTTAGGTTTAGGGTTAGGCTTAGGGTTAGGGTTAGGTGTTTGCGTTAATGTTAGGGTCAGGTTTAGGGTCAGGTTTAGGGTTAGGGCTAGGGCAAGAGCTAGGGTGAAGCTTATGGATGAGGGTTGTGCTTAGGTTTAGCGTTAGGGGTTAGGGTTAGGGTTAGGTTTAGGTTTTGTGGGATACGGTGAGGGGTTAGGGTGAGGGTTATGGTTAGTTTTACACTTAAGGTGAGGGTTTAGGGTAATTGTTACGGTTACGGCTAGAGTTAGAATTAGGCTTAGGGTTAGCGTGAAGTTTCAGTTAATAGTCAGGGATAGGGTGAATATTAGAGTAGGGTTAAGGTTAGTGTTAGGGTTAGGTATAGCGTTAGGGTTCGGGTAGGGGTAAGGCTAGGTTTAAGGCTAGGTTTACGGTAAAGGGTAGGGCTAGGTTAGGGTTACGTTTAGAGTTGGAGTTAGTGCTAGGGTTTAGGGTTAGGGTTAGGGTCAGGTTTAGAGTTAGTGTTAGGGTTAGGGTTATGGTAGAGTTAAGGTTAGGGTTTAGATTAGGGTTAGAGTAAGGGTTAGGTTTAGGTCAGGGTTCGGGCTAGGATGAGGGATAGGTTTAGGCTTAGGAAAGGGTTAGGGGTTCGTGTGAGGGTTAGTGTTAGGTTTACAGTTAAGCTGATGTTTTAGGGTGTTCCGGTTAGGTTAAGGGTTAGAGTTAGGGTTAGGCTAGAGTTAGGGGATAGATTCGGGTTAGGTTTAGTTTTAGGGTTAGGGTCAGGCTTCGGTTTAGGGTGAAGTTCAGGTTAAGGATGAGGGTTAAGGTTTGGGTTAGGGTTAGGCTTAGTGTTAGAGTTAGGTGTTTGGGTGAATGGTAGGATCAGTTTTAGGTTTAGGGTTAGGGTTAGTGTTCGGTTTAGGGTTAGGGTTAAGGTGAAGTTTAAGTTAAGCGTGAGGGTTGAGCTTAGGGTTAGCGTTAGGGGTGGGGGTTAGGGTTAAGGTTAGGATTAAGTTTAGGGTTAAGGGTTAGGTTTAGAGTTAGGATTAGGGTTAGTGTTAGGGTTAAGTCATGGTTAGGTTCAGGGCTAGGTTAAGGTTAGAGATAGGGTTTGGTTAAGGGTTGGGATAGGTTTAGATGTTAGTGTGAGGGTTAGTGCTAGGTTTCCATTTAAGCTCAGTGTGTAGGGTCAGTTTTAGGGTTAGGATTAGAGTTAGAGTTAGGGTCATGGTTAGGGTTAAGTTTAGGGTTAGGATTAGGTTTATGGTTAGGATTAGGGTTAGGGTCAGGGTTAGGGGGAGATTTAGTGTTATGTTTAGTTTTAGTGTTAGGGTTTGGGTGAAGTTTATGTTAAGCGAGAGGGTTAGGGTTAGTGTTTAGGGTTCATGTTAGGGTCAGGGTTAGGGCTAGGGTTAGGTGTAGGTTTGGGGTTAAGGTTAGATTTAGTGTTAGTGTTAGTTTTGCTTATGGTTAGGGTTTGAATGAATTTAGGGTAGGTTTAGGGTTATGGTTAGGGTGAAATTTTGGTTAAGGGTGAGGGTCTGGCTTAGGGTTAGAGTTAGGGTCAGTGGTTAGGGCTAAGTTTAGGTTTAGGATTAGAGTTAGGTTTAGGGTTAGTTTTAGTTTTGGTTAGGTTTAGGCTTTGAATGAAGTTAGGGTAGGTTTAGGGTTATGGTTAGGGTGAAATTTTGGTTAAGGGTGAGGGTTCGGTTTAGGATTAGGGTTAGGGTTAGAGTTAGGGTTAGTGCTTAGGGTTAGGTTTACGGTTAAGGTTAAGTTTAGGCTAAGGATTAGGGTTAGAGTTAGGGTTAGGTGTTAGTGTTTCGGTTAGGTTTAGCGTAGGGTTATATTTAGGGTTAAGTTTAGGTTTAGGGTAAGAGTTAGAGTTAAGTTACATTTACAGTTAAGGTGAGGGTTTTGGGTAAGTGTTACGGTTAGGGTTAGGGTAGGGCTAGGGTTAGGGTTAGAGTTAGTGTTAGAGGTTAGGGTTAGGTTTTAGTTTAGGCTAAGGGTTAGGGTTAGAGTCAGGGTTAGGCGTTAATGTTTCAGTTAGGTTTAGCGTAGGGTTATATTTAGGGTTAAGTTTAGGTTTAGGGTAAGACTTAGAGTTACATTTACAGTTAAGGTAAAGGTTTTGGGTAATTGTTAGGGTTAGGGCTACGGTTAGGGTTAGAGTTAGGGTTAGGTTTAATTTCATGGTAGGGTAAATTTAGGGTGATGGTTAGTTTAGGGCTAGGGTCAGGGTTAGGATTAGGATTAGGTTTAGGGCGAGGGGTAGGGTCAGAGTTATTGTAAGGGTTAGATTTAGGGTTTCAGGTTTGCCAAGGTTAAGGTTAGGGTTAGGTTTAGGGGTAGAGTTAGGGTAAAAGTTAGCATTAGCTTTAGGTTAGGGATAGGGTGAAGTTTAAGATAGGGTGACGGTTAGTTAGGGTTAGGGTTAGGGTTAGGGTTAGGGTTAGGGTTAGGGTTAGGATTAGGGTTAGGGTTAGGGTTAGGGTTAGGGTTAGGGTTAGGGTTAGGGTTAGGGTTAGGGTTATGGTTAGGGTTAGGGTTAGGGTTAGGGTTAGGGTTAGGGTTAGGGTTATCGTTAGGGCTCAGGGGTTTCAGGTTAGTGTTAGTGTTAGTGTTAGGGTGAGAGATTGCTTTAGGGTTACGGTTGGGGAAACGGTTAGGGCTTAGGGTGAGGGTTACGGTTAGTTTTACAGTTAAGGTGAGGGTTTAGGGTAAGTGTTCCGACTAGGGTTAGACATAGATTTAGGGCTAGGTTTATGGTTAGGTGTAGGGCAAGATTTAGGTTTAGGTTCAGGTTTAGGGTTAGAGTTAGTGTTCTATTTAGGGTCAAGGTTAGCATTAGGGTTAGGATTGGGCCTAGGGTTAGGATTAGGTTAAGGGTATGGTTCAGGTCTATTGGAAGGCTTAGGTTTAGGGTTACAGGTGGACTAGCGTTATGGTTAGAGTTGGGTTTCAGGTTAGGGTTTGGGTTAGGTTTAGGGTTAAGTTTAAGGTTAGGGTTTGGATGAAGTTTAGGATAGGGTGAGGGTTATTTTTATGGTTTGGGCTAGAGTTTGGGTTTGTGTTAAGGTTAGCATTAAGTTTTGGTTTAGGGTTCAGGTTCGTGTTAGGGGTTAGTTAAGGGCTAGGATTAGGTTTAGTCTTAGGGTTAGTGTGAAGTTTAGGTTAAGGGTGAGGGTGAGGATAAGGTTTACGATTAGGGTTAGGATTATAGTTAGTATTAGAGGCTAGGTTTAGGGTGTTATGGTTAGGTTTATGGTTAGGGTAGGGTTAAGTTTAGGGTTAAGGTTAGGGTAGGGATAGCTTTAGGTCTGGGTTGGGGATACGTTTTGGTGTTAGGGTGAGGGTTGGGCTTATGGGGAGGGTTAGGTTTATAGTTAAGCTGAGGGTTTAGGGTAATTGTTATGTTTAGGGTTAGAGTTAGGGTTAGGGTTAGGGTGAAGTTTCAGTTAATAGTGAGGGTTACCTCTAAGGTTAGAGTTAGGGTAATGTTAGTGTTAGCGTTAGGGTTAGGTAGGGGTAAGGTTAGGGTTAAGGCTTGGTTTATGGTAAAGGGTAGGGCTAGTTTAGGGTTAGAGTTAGGTTTAGAGTTAGAGTTAGTGCTAGGGTTTACTGTTAGGGTTAGGGTCAGGTTGAGAGTTATTGTTAGGTTTAGGATTAGGGTTAGGGTAGAGTTAAGGTTAGGGTTAAGTTTAGGGTTAGGGTAAGGGTTAGGTTTAGGTCAGGGTTATGGTTAGGATGAGGGATAGGGTTAGAGTTAGGGAAAGGGTTAGGGGTTCGTGTGAGGGTTAGTGTTAGCTTTACATTCAGCTGATGTTTTAGGGTGTTACGGTTAGGGTTAGGGTTAGGGCTGGAGTTAGGGTTACAGTTAGGGTTAGGTTTAGAGTTAGGGCTAGAATTAGGGGATAGTTTCGGGTTTTTATGTTTTGTTTTAGGGTTAGGGTTAGGCTTAGGTTTAAGGCAAAGTTTAGGTTAAGGATGATGGTTAGGGTTAGGGTTTGGTGTTTGTGTTAAGGTTAGGGTTAGGTTTTAGGTTAGGCTTAGTGTTAGGGTTAGCTGTTTGTGTTAATGTTAGGGTCAGGTTTAGGGTTAAGTTTAGGGTTAGGGTTAGTGTTTGGTTTAGGGTTAGGGTTAGGGCGAAGTTTAAGTTAAGGGTGAGGTTTGAGCTTAGGGTTAGCGTTAGGGGTTAGGGATAAGGTTAGGATTAAATTTAGGTTAAGGTTAGGTTTAGAGTTAGTGTTAGGGTTAGTGTTAGGTTTAAGTCATGGTTAGGTTTTTTATTTTTTACCATAATTTTTTTTTTTTTTTAGGTTTAGGGCTAGTTTAAGGTTAGTGATAGGGTTATGTTAAGGGTTGGGGTTAGGTTTAGATGTTAGGGTGAAGGTTACTGCTACGTTTCCATTTAAGCTGAGTGTGTAGTGTAAGATCTAGGGTTAGGATTAGGCTAGAGTTAGGGTTAGGATTAGGCTAGAGTTAGAGTTAGGGTCAGGGTTAGAGTTAAGTTTAGGGATAGGGTTACGTATTTGGTTATGATTAGGGTTAGGGTCAGGGTAAGGGTGAGATTTAGTGTTATGTTTAGTTTTAGGGTTAGGGTTAGGGTTAGGGTGAAGTTTATGTTAAGGGAGAGGATAAGGTTAGGGGTTAGGGTTCAGGTTAGAGTCAGGGTTAGGTTTGTGTTTAAGGTTAGGGTTAGGTGTAGGGTAAGATTTAGATTTAGGTCCAAGTCGAGGGTTAGAGTTAGTGTTCTATTTAGGGTCCCGGTTAGAGTTAGGGTTAGGGTTAGGATTAGGATTAGGTCTAGGGTTAGGATTAGGATTAAGTTTAGGGTTAGGTTCAGGACTATTGTAAGTGTTTGGTCTAGGCTTACAGATGGACTAACATTATTGTTAGAATTAGGTTTAAGGTTAGAGTTTGGGTTAGGTTTAGGTTCAGGTTAAGGTTAGAGTTAGGGTTTGGATGAAGTTTAGGATACGTTGCCGGATATTTTTATGGATAGGGCTAGAGTTTGGGTTAGGGTTAAGGTTAGGTTTAGGGTTCGGATTAGGCTTAGGGGTTGTGTTTAGGGTTAGTGTTCGGTTAAGTTTAGGGTGAGTGTGAAGTTTAGGTTAAGAGTGAGGGTTATGACAAAGGTTAGGATTAAAGATGGTGTTAGACGTTATGTTTACGGTGTTAGGGTTAGTTTTATGGTTAGGGTAGGGTTATGTTTAGGGTTAACATTAGGGTTACGGTTAGATTAGGGTTACTGTTTGTATTAGGGTTAGGGATAAAGTTTGGCATAGCGTTAGGTTTAGGGTTGGGGATACCGTTAAGGGTTAGGGTGAGGGTTAAGCTTAGGTTTAAGGTGAGGGTTTAGGGTAATTGTTACGGTTAGGGCTAGAGTTAGAGTTAGGCTTAGGGTTAGGGTGAAGTTTCAGTTAATAGTCAGGGATAGGGTGAATATTAGAGTAGGGTTGAGGTTAGTGTTAGGGTTAGGTATAGCGTTAGGGTTCGGGTAGGGGTAAGGCTAGGTTTAAGGCTAGGTTTACGGTAAAGGGTAGGGCTAGGTTAGGGTTACGTTTAGAGTTGGAGTTAGTGCTAGGGTTTAGGGTTAGGGTTAGGGTCAGGTTTAGAGTTAGTGTTAGGGTTAGGGTTATGGTAGAGTTAAGGTTAGGGTTTAGATTAGGGTTAGAGTAAGGGTTAGGTTTAGGTCAGGGTTCGGGCTAGGATGAGGGATAGGTTTAGGCTTCGGGAAAGGGTTAGGGGTTCGTGTGAGGGTTAGTGTTAGGTCTACAGTTAAGCTGATGTCTTAGGGTGTTACGGTTAGGTTAAGGGTTAGAGTTAGTGTTAGGTTAGAGTTAGGGGATAGATTAGGGCTAGGTTATTTTTAGGGTTAGGGTCAGGCTTAGGTTTAGGGTGAAGTTCAGGTTAAGGATGAGGGTTAAGGTTTGGGTTAGGGTTAGGCTTAGTGTTAGAGTTAGGTGTTTGGGTGAATGGTAGGATCAGTTTTAGGTTTAGGGTTAGGGTTAGTGTTCGGTTTAGGGTTAGGGTTAAGGTGAAGTTTAAGTTAAGCGTGAGGGTTGAGCTTAGGGTTAGCGTTAGGGGTTGGGGTTAGGGTTAAGGTTAGGATTAAGTTTAGAGTTAAGGGTTAGGTTTAGAGTTAGGATTAGGGTTAGTGTTAGGGTTAAGTCATGGTTAGGTTTAGGGCTAGGTTAAGGTTAGAGATAGGGTTAGGTTAAGGGTTGGGATAGGTTTAGATGTTAGGGTGAGGGTTAGTGCTAGGTTTCCATTTAAGCTCAGTGTGTAGGGTCAGTTTTAGAGTTGGAGTTGGTGTTAGGGTCAGGGTTAGGGTAAAGTTTCGGGTTAGGGTTAGGGTTAGGGATAGCTTTAGGTTTAGGGTTGGGGATACGGTTCGGGGTTAGGGTGAGGGTTGGGGTTAGGGTGAGGGTTAGGTTTACAGTTAAGGTGAGGGTTTAGGGTAATTGTTATGCTTAGTGTTAGAGTTAGGGTTAGGGTTAGGGGAAGTTTCAGTTCATAGTGAGGGTTAGGGCTAAGTTTAGAGTTAGGGTAAGGTTAGTGTTAGGGTTAGGGTTAGGATCGGGGTCAGGTTAGGGTTAAGGCTAGGTTTACGGTAAAGGGTAGGGCTAGGTTGGGGTTAGGGTTAGGTTTAGAGTTAGAGTTAGTGCTAAGGTTTACTGGTAGAGTTAGGGTCAGGTTTAGAGTTATTGTTAGGGTTAGGGTTAGGGTAGAGTTAAGGTTAAGGTTATGTTTCCAGTTAGGGTAAGGGTTAGGTTTAGGTCAGGGTTAGGGTTAGGATGAGGGGTAGGGTTAAAGTTAGGGAAAGGGTTAGGCGTTCATGTGAGGGTTAGTGTTAGGTTTACATTAAGCTGATGTTTTAGGGTGTTACTGTTAATGTTAGTTTTAGAGTCAGGGGTACGGTTAGGGCTAGGTTTAGGGTTAGGGCTAGAGTTAGGGGATAGTTAAGCATGAGGTTTAGTTTTAGGGTTACGGTTATGGTTAGGCTTAGGTTTAGGGTAAAGTTTAGGTTAAGGATGAGGGTTAGGGTTAGGTGTTTGGGTTAAGGTTAGGGTTAGGTTTAGGTTTAGACTTATAGGTTTAGGGTTAGTTGTTTGGGTCAATGTTAGGGTCAGGTTTAGGTTTAGGTTTAGGGTTAGGGTTCGGTTTAGGGTTAGGGCTAGGGCTAGGGTGAAGTTGAACTTAAGGGTGAGGGTTGAGCTTATGGTTAGCGTTAGTGGTTAGTGGTTAGGGTTAAGGATAGGATTAAGTTGAGGGTTAAGCTTGGGTTTAAAGTTAGGATTAGGGTTAGTGTTAGGGTTAAGTCATGGTTGGTTTTAGGGCTAGGTTAAGGTTAGAAATGGGGTTAGGTTAGGGGTTGACTTTAGGTTTAGATGTTAGTGTGAGGGTTAACGATAGGTTTCCACTTAAGCTGAGTGTGTAGGGTAAGTTTTAGGGTTAGGATTAGGGTAGGGTTAGAGTTAGGTTCAGGGTTAGGGTTAAGTTTAGGGTTAGGGTTAGGTTTATGGTTAGGAATTGGGTTACGGTCAGGGTTGGGGGAGATTTACTGTTATGTTTAGTTTTAGGGTTAGGGTGAAGTTTATGTTATGCGAGATGGTTAGGGTTAGTGGTTAGGTTTCAGGTTAGTGTCAGGATTAGGGATAGGTTTAGGGTTAGGGTTAGGTTTAGTGTTAGTGTTAGTTTTGCTTAGGTTTAGGGTTTCAATGAAGTCGGGTAGGTTTAGGGATATGGTTAGGGTTAGGTTTGGATGAAGTTTAGGATATGGTAAGGGTTAGTGTTAGGGTTAGGTTTAGGGTTCAGGTTAGTGTTAGGGGTTAGTTAAGGGTTAGGGTTAGGTTTAAGTTTAGTGTTAGTGCGATGTTTAAGTTAAGGGTGAAGGTTCGGATAAAGTTTACGATTAGAGTTAGGATTATAGTTAGTGTTAGAGGTTAGGTTTAGGGCGTTAGGGTTAGGTTTATGGTAGGGTAGGGTTAAGTTTAGGGTTAGGGTTAGGGATAGCTTTAGGTTTAGGGTTGGGGATACGGTTTGGGGTTAGGGTGACGGTTGGGGTTAGGGTGAGGTTTAGGTTTACAGTTAAGGTGAGGGTTTAGGGTAACTGTTATGCTTAGTGTTAGAGTCAGGGTTAGAGTTAGGGGAAGTTTCAGTTAATAGTGAGGGTTAGGGCTAAGTTTAGAGTTAGGGTAAGGTTAGTGTTAGGGTTAGGGTTAGGATCGGGGTCAGGTTAGGGTTAAGGCTAGGTTTACGGTAAAGGGTAGGGCTAGGTTGGGGTTAGGGTTAGGTTTAGAGTTAGAGTTAGTGCTAGGGTTTACTCTTAGAGTTAGGGTCAGGTTTAGAGTTATTGTTAGGGTTAGGGTTAGGGTAGAGTTAAGGTTAAGTTTCCAGTTAGGGTAAGGGTTAGGTTTAGGTCAGGGTTAGGGTTAGGATGAGGGGTAGGGTTAAAGTTAGGGAAAGGGTTAGGGGTTCATGTGAGGGTTAGTGTTACGTTTACATTAAGCTGATGATTTAGGGTGTTACTGTTAGTGTTAGTTTTAGAGTCAGGGGTACGGTTAGTGCTAGGTTTAGGGTTAGGGCTAGAGTTAGGGGATAGTTAAGCGTGAGGTTTAGTTTTAGGGTTACGGTTATGGTTAGGCTTAGGTTTAGGGTAAAGTTTAAGTTAAGGATGAGGGTTAGGGTTAGGTGTTTGGGTTAAGGTTAGGGTTAGGTTTAGGGTTAGACTTAGTGTTAGGTTTAGTTGTTTGGGTCAATGTTAGGTTTAGGGTTAGGGTTCGGTTTAGGGTTAGGGCTAGGGCTAGGGTGAAGTTTAAGTTATGGGTGAGGGTTGAGCTTAGGGTTAGCGTTAGTGGTTAGGGTTAGGGTTAAGGATAGGATTAAGTTGAGGGTTAAGCTTAGGTTTAAAGTTAGGATTAGGGTTAGTGTTAGGGTTAAGTCATGGTTAGGTTTAGCGCTGGGTTAAGGTTAGAGATGGGGTTAGGTTAAGGGTTGGGGTTAGGTTTAGATGTTAGTGTGAGGGTTAGCGCTAGGTTTCCATTTAAGCTGAGTGTGTAGGGTAAGTTTTAGGGTTAGGATTCTGGTAGGCTTAGAGTTTGGTTCAGAGTTAGGGTTAAGTTTAGGGTTAGGGTTAGGTTTATGGTTGGGGTCAGGGTTAGTGGGAGATTTAGTGTTATGTTTAGTTTTAGGGTTAGGGTTAGGGTGAAGTTTATGTTAAGCGAGAGGGTTAGGGTTAGTGGTTAGGGTTCAGTTTAGGGTCAGGTTTAGGGTTAAGGTTAGGTTTAGTGTTAGTGTTAGTGTTAGTTTTGCTTAGGTTTAGGGTTTGAATGAAGTCGGGTAGGTTTAGGGTTATGGTTAGGGTTAGGGTTTGGATGAAGTTTAGGATATGGTAAGGATTAGTGTTACGATTAGGTTTAGGGTTCAGGTTAGTGTTAGGGGTTAGTTGAGGGTTAGGGTTAGGTTTGGGTTTAGTGTTAGTGGGATGTTTAAGTTAAGGGTGAAGGTTCGGATAAAGTTTACGATTAGGGTTAGGATTAGAGTTAGTGTTAGAGGCTAGGTTTAGGGTGTTAGGGTTAGGTTTATGGTAGGGTAGGGTTAAGTTTAGGGTTAGGGATAGATTTAGGTTTAGGGTTGGGGATACGGTTCGGGGTTAGGGTGAGGGTTAGGTTTACAGTTAAGGTGAGGGTTTAGGGTAATTGTTATGCTTAGTGTTAGAGTTAGGGTTAGGGTTAGGGGAAGTTTCCGTTAATAGTGAGGGTTAGGGCTAAGTTTAGAGTTAGGGTAAGGTTAGTGTTCGGGTTAGGGTTAGGATCGGGGTCCGGTTAGGGTTAAGGCTAGGTTTACGGTGAAGGGTAGGGCTAGGTTGGGGTTAGGGTCAGGTTTAGAGTTATTGTTAGGGTTAGGGTTAGGGTAGAGTTAAGGTTAAGGTTAAGTTTCCAGTTATGTTAAGTGTTAGGTTTAGGTCAGGGTTAGGGTTAGGATGAGGGGTAGGGTTAAAGTTAGGGAAAGGGTTAGGGGTTCATGTGAGGGTTAGTGTTAGGTTTACATTAAGCTGATTTTTAGGGTGTTACTGTTAATGTTAGTTTTAGAGTCAGGGGTACGGTTAGGGCTAGGTTTAGGGTTAGGGCTAGAGTTAGGGGATAGTTAAGCGTGAGGTTTAGTTTTAGGGTTACGGTTATGGTTAGGCTTAGGTTTAGGGTAAAGTTTAGGTTAAGGATGAGGGTTAGGGTTAGGTGTTTGGGTTAAGGTTAGGGTTAGGTTTAGGGTTCGACTTAGTGTTAGGTTTAGGGTTAGTTGTTTGGGTCAATGTTAGGGTCAGGTTTAGGTTTAGGTGTAGGGTTAGGGTTCGGTTTAGGGTTAGGGCTAGGGCTAGGGTGAAGTTTAAGTTAAGGGTGAGGGTTGAGCTTAGGGTTAGCGTTAGTGGTTAGGGTTAAGGTTAGGATTAAGTTGAGGGTTAAGCTTAGGTTTAAAGTTAGGATTAGGGTTAGTGTTAGGGTTAAGTCATGGTTGGGTTTAGGGCTTGGTTAAGGTTAGAGATGGGGTTAGGTTAAGGGTTGGGGTTAGGTTTAGATGTTAGTGTGAGGTTTAGTGCTAGGTTTCCATTTAAGCTGAGTGTGTAGGGTAAGTTTTAGGGTTAGGATTCGGGTAGGGTTAGAGTTAGGTTCAGAGCTAGGGTTAAGTTTAGGGTTAGGTTTAGGTTTATGGTTGGGGTCAGGGTTAGGGGAGATTTAGTGTTATGTTTAGTTTTAGGGTTAGGGTTCGTGTGAAGTTTATTTAAGCGAGATGGTTAGGGTTAGGGGTTAGGTTTCAGGTTAGGGTCAGGGTTAAGTTTAGGGTTAGTTTTAGGTTTAGGGTCAGGGTTAGGTTTAGGTTTAGTGTTAGTTTGTTTAGGGTTAGGGTTTGAATGAAGTTAGGGTAGGTTTAGGGTTATGGTTCGGGTGAAATTTTGGTTAAGGGTGAGGGTTCGGCTTAGGGTTAGGGTTAGGGGATAGTGTTTCAGTTAGGTTTAGGGTAGAGTTTTAATTATGGTTAAGTTTCCGGTTAGGGTAAGAGTTAGAGTTACGTTTAGAGTTAAGGTGAGGGTTGTGGGTAAGTGTTACGGTTACGGTTAGGGTTAGTGTTAGGGTTAGGTTTAATTTTATTGTAGGCTTAAAATAAGGGTTAAGGTTAGGTTAGGGTTAGGGTCAGCGTTAGGATTAGAATTAGGTTTAGGGCGAGGGTTAGGGTCAGAGTTATTGTCAGGGTTAGGTTTCGGGTTACAGGTGGGCCAAGGTTAAGTTTAGGGTTAGGTTTATGGGTAGGGTTTGGGTTAAAGTTAGGCTTAGCTTTAGGTTAGGGATAGGGTGCAGTTTAAGATAGGGTGATGGCTAGGGTTAGGGTTTTGGCTAAGGTTTGGGTTTGTTTTCAGGTTAGTGTTAAGGTTATGTTCAGGATTAGGGTTAAGTTTAGGGGTTGTGTTTAGTTTTAGGGTAAACCTAAAACTTAGTGTTACGGTTAGGGTAAGGGTTGCAGTTTGTGTTAGGTGTTGTGGTTGGGGTGAGGGTTTGGTTGAGGGTTAGGGTTGGGTAGGGTTAGGACTATGGTTATGGTAAAGTGTTAGGGGTTAGAGCTGTAGTTTAGGGTTAGGGTTTGGGGGAGGGTTCCGGTTAGGCATTGTGGTTCTGGTCATGGTTAGGTTTGGTTTAGGGTTAGGGTTAGGTTTAGGATTAGGTTTCGGGTTAGAGTTAGAGATAGGGTTAAGGTTTGGGTTAGGCTTTGGTGTTGGGGTTAGGGTTTTAGTTCCGGTTAGGGTTATCGTTAGGGCTCAGGGGTTTCAGGTTAGGGTTAGGGTTAGGGCTAGCATTAGGTTTAGGTTTGGTGGGATACGGTGAGGGGTTAGGGGGAGGGTTATGGTTAGTTTTACACTTAAGGTGAGGGTTTAGGGTAATTGTTACGGTTACGGCTAGAGTTAGAATTAGGCTTAGGGTTAGCGTGAAGTTTCAGTTAATAGTCAGGGATAGGGTGAATATTAGAGTAGGGTTAAGGTTAGTGTTAGGGTTAGGTATAGCGTTAGGGTTCGGGTAGGGGTAAGGCTAGGTTTAAGGCTAGGTTTACGGTAAAGGGTAGGGCTAGGTTAGGGTTACGTTTAGAGTTGGAGTTAGTGCTACGGTTTAGGGTTAGGGTTAGGGTCAGGTTTAGAGTTAGTGTTAGGGTTAGGGTTATGGTAGAGTTAAGGTTAGGGTTTAGATTAGGGTTAGAGTAAGGGTTAGGTTTAGGTCAGGGTTCGGGCTAGGATGAGGGATAGGTTTAGGCTTCGGGAAAGGGTTAGGGGTTCGTGTGAGGGTTAGTGTTAGGTTTACAGTTAAGCTGATGTTTTAGGGTGTTCCGGTTAGGTTAAGGGTTAGAGTTAGGGTTAGGCTAGAGTTAGGGGATAGATTAGGGTTAGGTTTAGTTTTAGGGTTAGGGTCAGGCTTAGGTTTAGGATGAAGTTCAGGTTAAGGATGAGGGTTAAGGTTTGGGTTAAGGTTAGGCTTAGTGTTAGAGTTAGGTGTTTGGGTGAATGGTAGGATCAGTTTTAGGTTTAGGGTTAGGGTTAGTGTTCGGTTTAGGGTTAGGGTTAAGGTGAAGTTTAAGTTAAGCGTGAGGGTTGAGCTTAGGGTTAGCGTTAGGGGTTGGGGTTAGGGTTAAGGTTAGGATTAAGTTTAGGGTTAAGGGTTAGGTTTAGAGTTAGGATTAGGGTTAGTGTTAGGGTTAAGTCATGGTTAGGTTTAGGGCTAGGTTAAGGTTAGAGATAGGGTTAGGTTAAGGGTTAGGGTTAGGTTTAGATGTTAGGGTGAGGGTTAGTGCTAGGTTTCCATTTAAGCTCAGTGTGTAGGGTCAGTTTTAGAGTTGGAGTTGGTGTTAGGGTCAGGGTTAGGGTAAAGTTTCGGGTTAGGGTTAGGGTTAGGGATAGCTTTAGGTTTAGGGTTGGGGATACGGTTCGGGGTTAGGGTGAGGGTTGGGGTTAGGGTGAGGGTTAGGTTTACAGTTAAGGTGAGGGTTTAGAGTAATTGTTATGCTTAGTGTTAGAGTTAGGGTTAGAGTTAGGGGAAGTTTCAGTTAATAGTGAGGGTTTGGGCTAAGTTTAGAGTTAGGGTAAGGTTAGTGTTAGGGTTAGGGTTAGGATCGGGGTCAGGTTAGGGTTAAGGCTAGGTTCACGGTAAAGGGTAGGGCTAGGTTGGGGTTAGGGTTAGGTTTAGAGTTAGAGTTAGTGCTAGGGTTTACTGTTAGAGTTAGGGTCGGGTTTAGAGTTATTGTTAGGGTTAGGGTTAAGGTAGAGTTAAGGTTAAGGTTAAGTTTCCAGTTAGGGTAAGGGTTAGGTTTAGGTCAGGGTTAGGGTTCGGATGAGGGGTAGGGTTAAACTTAGGGAAAGGGTTAGGGGTTCATGTGAGGGTTAGTGTTAGGTTTACATTAAGCTGATGTTTTAGGGTGTTACTGTTAATGTTAGTTTTAGAGTCAGGGGTACGGTTAGGGCTAGGTTTAGGGTTAGGGCTAGAGTTAGGGGATAGTTAAGCGTGAGGTTGAGTTTTAGGGTTACGGTTATGGTTAGGCTTAGGTTTAGGGTAAAGTTTAGGTTAAGGATGAGGGTTAGGGTTAGGTGTTTGGGTTAAGGTTAGGGTTAGGTTTAGGGTTAGACTTAGTGTTAGGTTTAGGGTTAGTTGTTTGGGTCAATGTTAGGGTCAGGTTTAGGGTTAGGTTTAGGGTTAGGTTTCGGTTTAGGGTTAGGCCTAGGGCTAGGGTTAAGTTTAAGTTAAGGGTGAGGGTTGAGCTTAGGGTTAGCGTTAGTGGTTAGGGTTAAGGATAGGATTAAGTTGAGGGTTAAGCTTAGGTTTAAAGTTAGGATTAGGGTTAGTGTTAGGGTTAAGTCATGGTTGGGTTTAGAGCTAGGTTAAGGTTAGAGATGGGGTTAGGTTAAGGGTTGGGGTTAGGTTTAGATGTTAGTGTGAGGTTTAGTGCTAGGTTTCCTTTTAAGCTGAGTGTGTAGGGTAAGTTTTAGGGTTAGGATTCGGGTAGGGTTAGAGTTAGGTTCAGAGCTAGGGTTAAGTTTAGGGTTAGGGTTAGGTTTATGGTTGGGGTCAGGGTTAGGGGAGATTTAGTGTTATGTTTAGTTTTAGGGTTAGGGTTCGTGTGAAGTTTATTTAAGCGAGATGGTTAGGGTTAGGGGTTAGGTTTCAGGT
The DNA here is from genome assembly GCF_024166365.1 of Elephas maximus indicus. Lineage (NCBI taxonomy): Eukaryota > Metazoa > Chordata > Mammalia > Proboscidea > Elephantidae > Elephas > Elephas maximus. The sequence continues at coordinate 36,905,637 of NC_064819.1, forward strand.
TAGGGTCAGGGTTAAGTTTAGGGTTAGTTTTAGGTTTAGGGTCAGGGTTAGGTTTAGGTTTAGTGTTAGTTTGTTTAGGGTTAGGGTTTGAATGAAGCTAGGGTAGGTTTAGGGTTATGGTTCGGGTGAAATTTTGGTTAAGGGTGAGGGTTCGGCTTAGGGTTAGGGTTAGGGGATAGTGTTTCAGTTAGGTTTAGGGTAGAGTTTTAATTATGGTTAAGTTTCCGGTTAGGGTAAGAGTTAGAGTTACGTTTAGAGTTCAGGTGAGGGTTGTGGGTAAGTGTTACGGTTACGGTTAGGGTTAGTTTTAGGGTTAGGTTTAATTTTATTGTAGGCTTAAAATAAGGGTTAAGGTTAGGTTAGGGTTAGGGTCAGCGTTAGGATTAGAATTAGGTTTAGGGCGAGGGTTAGGGTCAGAGTTATTGTCAGGGTTAGGTTTCGGGTTACAGGTGGGCCAAGGTTAAGTTTAAGGTTAGGTTTATGGGTAGGGTTTGGGTTAAAGTTAGGCTTAGCTTTAGGTTAGGGATAGGGTGCAGTTTAAGATAGGGTGATGGCTAGGGTTAGGGTTTTGGCTAAGGTTTGGGTTTGTTTTCAGGTTAGTGTTAAGGTTATGTTCAGGATTAGGGTTAAGTTTAGGGGTTGTGTTTAGTTTTAGGGTAAACCTAAAACTTAGTGTTACGGTTAGGGTAAGGGTTGCAGTTTGTGTTAGGTGTTGTGGTTGGGGTGAGGGTTTGGTTGAGGGTTAGGGTTGGGTAGGGTTAGGACTATGGTTATGGTAAAGTGTTAGGGGTTAGAGCTGTAGTTTAGGGTTAGGGTTTGGGGGAGGGTTCCGGTTAGGCATTGTGGTTCTGGTCATGGTTAGGTTTGGTTTAGGGTTAGGGTTAGGTTTAGGATTAGGTTTCGGGTTAGAGTTAGAGATAGGGTTAAGGTTTGGGTTAGGCTTTGGTGTTGGGGTTAGGGTTTTAGTTCCGGTTAGGGTTATCGTTAGGGCTCAGGGGTTTCAGGTTAGGGTTAGGGTTAGGGCTAGCATTAGGTTTAGGTTTGGTGGGATACGGTGAGGGGTTAGGGGGAGGGTTATGGTTAGTTTTACACTTAAGGTGAGGGTTTAGGGTAATTGTTACGGTTACGGCTAGAGTTAGAATTAGGCTTAGGGTTAGCGTGAAGTTTCAGTTAATAGTCAGGGATAGGGTGAATATTAGAGTAGGGTTAAGGTTAGTGTTAGGGTTAGGTATAGCGTTAGGGTTCGGGTAGGGGTAAGGCTAGGTTTAAGGCTAGGTTTACGGTAAAGGGTAGGGCTAGGTTAGGGTTACGTTTAGAGTTGGAGTTAGTGCTAGGGTTTAGGGTTAGGGTTAGGGTCAGGTTTAGAGTTAGTGTTAGGGTTAGGGTTATGGTAGAGTTAAGGTTAGGGTTTAGATTAGGGTTAGAGTAAGGGTTAGGTTTAGGTCAGGGTTCGGGCTAGGATGAGGGATAGGTTTAGGCTTCGGGAAAGGGTTAGGGGTTCGTGTGAGGGTTAGTGTTAGGTCTACAGTTAAGCTGATGTCTTAGGGTGTTACGGTTAGGTTAAGGGTTAGAGTTAGTGTTAGGTTAGAGTTAGGGGATAGATTAGGGCTAGGTTATTTTTAGGGTTAGGGTCAGGCTTAGGTTTAGGGTGAAGTTCAGGTTAAGGATGAGGGTTAAGGTTTGGGTTAGGGTTAGGCTTAGTGTTAGAGTTAGGTGTTTGGGTGAATGGTAGGATCAGTTTTAGGTTTAGGGTTAGGGTTAGTGTTCGGTTTAGGGTTAGGGTTAAGGTGAAGTTTAAGTTAAGCGTGAGGGTTGAGCTTAGGGTTAGCGTTAGGGGTTGGGGTTAGGGTTAAGGTTAGGATTAAGTTTAGAGTTAAGGGTTAGGTTTAGAGTTAGGATTAGGGTTAGTGTTAGGGTTAAGTCATGGTTAGGTTTAGGGCTAGGTTAAGGTTAGAGATAGGGTTAGGTTAAGGGTTGGGATAGGTTTAGATGTTAGGGTGAGGGTTAGTGCTAGGTTTCCATTTAAGCTCAGTGTGTAGGGTCAGTTTTAGAGTTGGAGTTGGTGTTAGGGTCAGGGTTAGGGTAAAGTTTCGGGTTAGGGTTAGGGTTAGGGATAGCTTTAGGTTTAGGGTTGGGGATACGGTTCGGGGTTAGGGTGAGGGTTGGGGTTAGGGTGAGGGTTAGGTTTACAGTTAAGGTGAGGGTTTAGGGTAATTGTTATGCTTAGTGTTAGAGTTAGGGTTAGGGTTAGGGGAAGTTTCAGTTCATAGTGAGGGTTAGGGCTAAGTTTAGAGTTAGGGTAAGGTTAGTGTTAGGGTTAGGGTTAGGATCGGGGTCAGGTTAGGGTTAAGGCTAGGTTTACGGTAAAGGGTAGGGCTAGGTTGGGGTTAGGGTTAGGTTTAGAGTTAGAGTTAGTGCTAAGGTTTACTGGTAGAGTTAGGGTCAGGTTTAGAGTTATTGTTAGGGTTAGGGTTAGGGTAGAGTTAAGGTTAAGGTTATGTTTCCAGTTAGGGTAAGGGTTAGGTTTAGGTCAGGGTTAGGGTTAGGATGAGGGGTAGGGTTAAAGTTAGGGAAAGGGTTAGGCGTTCATGTGAGGGTTAGTGTTAGGTTTACATTAAGCTGATGTTTTAGGGTGTTACTGTTAATGTTAGTTTTAGAGTCAGGGGTACGGTTAGGGCTAGGTTTAGGGTTAGGGCTAGAGTTAGGGGATAGTTAAGCATGAGGTTTAGTTTTAGGGTTACGGTTATGGTTAGGCTTAGGTTTAGGGTAAAGTTTAGGTTAAGGATGAGGGTTAGGGTTAGGTGTTTGGGTTAAGGTTAGGGTTAGGTTTAGGTTTAGACTTATAGGTTTAGGGTTAGTTGTTTGGGTCAATGTTAGGGTCAGGTTTAGGTTTAGGTTTAGGGTTAGGGTTCGGTTTAGGGTTAGGGCTAGGGCTAGGGTGAAGTTGAACTTAAGGGTGAGGGTTGAGCTTATGGTTAGCGTTAGTGGTTAGTGGTTAGGGTTAAGGATAGGATTAAGTTGAGGGTTAAGCTTGGGTTTAAAGTTAGGATTAGGGTTAGTGTTAGGGTTAAGTCATGGTTGGTTTTAGGGCTAGGTTAAGGTTAGAAATGGGGTTAGGTTAGGGGTTGACTTTAGGTTTAGATGTTAGTGTGAGGGTTAACGATAGGTTTCCACTTAAGCTGAGTGTGTAGGGTAAGTTTTAGGGTTAGGATTAGGGTAGGGTTAGAGTTAGGTTCAGGGTTAGGGTTAAGTTTAGGGTTAGGGTTAGGTTTATGGTTAGGAATTGGGTTACGGTCAGGGTTGGGGGAGATTTACTGTTATGTTTAGTTTTAGGGTTAGGGTGAAGTTTATGTTATGCGAGATGGTTAGGGTTAGTGGTTAGGTTTCAGGTTAGTGTCAGGATTAGGGATAGGTTTAGGGTTAGGGTTAGGTTTAGTGTTAGTGTTAGTTTTGCTTAGGTTTAGGGTTTCAATGAAGTCGGGTAGGTTTAGGGATATGGTTAGGGTTAGGTTTGGATGAAGTTTAGGATATGGTAAGGGTTAGTGTTAGGGTTAGGTTTAGGGTTCAGGTTAGTGTTAGGGGTTAGTTAAGGGTTAGGGTTAGGTTTAAGTTTAGTGTTAGTGCGATGTTTAAGTTAAGGGTGAAGGTTCGGATAAAGTTTACGATTAGAGTTAGGATTATAGTTAGTGTTAGAGGTTAGGTTTAGGGCGTTAGGGTTAGGTTTATGGTAGGGTAGGGTTAAGTTTAGGGTTAGGGTTAGGGATAGCTTTAGGTTTAGGGTTGGGGATACGGTTTGGGGTTAGGGTGACGGTTGGGGTTAGGGTGAGGTTTAGGTTTACAGTTAAGGTGAGGGTTTAGGGTAACTGTTATGCTTAGTGTTAGAGTCAGGGTTAGAGTTAGGGGAAGTTTCAGTTAATAGTGAGGGTTAGGGCTAAGTTTAGAGTTAGGGTAAGGTTAGTGTTAGGGTTAGGGTTAGGATCGGGGTCAGGTTAGGGTTAAGGCTAGGTTTACGGTAAAGGGTAGGGCTAGGTTGGGGTTAGGGTTAGGTTTAGAGTTAGAGTTAGTGCTAGGGTTTACTCTTAGAGTTAGGGTCAGGTTTAGAGTTATTGTTAGGGTTAGGGTTAGGGTAGAGTTAAGGTTAAGTTTCCAGTTAGGGTAAGGGTTAGGTTTAGGTCAGGGTTAGGGTTAGGATGAGGGGTAGGGTTAAAGTTAGGGAAAGGGTTAGGGGTTCATGTGAGGGTTAGTGTTACGTTTACATTAAGCTGATGATTTAGGGTGTTACTGTTAGTGTTAGTTTTAGAGTCAGGGGTACGGTTAGTGCTAGGTTTAGGGTTAGGGCTAGAGTTAGGGGATAGTTAAGCGTGAGGTTTAGTTTTAGGGTTACGGTTATGGTTAGGCTTAGGTTTAGGGTAAAGTTTAAGTTAAGGATGAGGGTTAGGGTTAGGTGTTTGGGTTAAGGTTAGGGTTAGGTTTAGGGTTAGACTTAGTGTTAGGTTTAGTTGTTTGGGTCAATGTTAGGTTTAGGGTTAGGGTTCGGTTTAGGGTTAGGGCTAGGGCTAGGGTGAAGTTTAAGTTATGGGTGAGGGTTGAGCTTAGGGTTAGCGTTAGTGGTTAGGGTTAGGGTTAAGGATAGGATTAAGTTGAGGGTTAAGCTTAGGTTTAAAGTTAGGATTAGGGTTAGTGTTAGGGTTAAGTCATGGTTAGGTTTAGCGCTGGGTTAAGGTTAGAGATGGGGTTAGGTTAAGGGTTGGGGTTAGGTTTAGATGTTAGTGTGAGGGTTAGCGCTAGGTTTCCATTTAAGCTGAGTGTGTAGGGTAAGTTTTAGGGTTAGGATTCTGGTAGGCTTAGAGTTTGGTTCAGAGTTAGGGTTAAGTTTAGGGTTAGGGTTAGGTTTATGGTTGGGGTCAGGGTTAGTGGGAGATTTAGTGTTATGTTTAGTTTTAGGGTTAGGGTTAGGGTGAAGTTTATGTTAAGCGAGAGGGTTAGGGTTAGTGGTTAGGGTTCAGTTTAGGGTCAGGTTTAGGGTTAAGGTTAGGTTTAGTGTTAGTGTTAGTGTTAGTTTTGCTTAGGTTTAGGGTTTGAATGAAGTCGGGTAGGTTTAGGGTTATGGTTAGGGTTAGGGTTTGGATGAAGTTTAGGATATGGTAAGGATTAGTGTTACGATTAGGTTTAGGGTTCAGGTTAGTGTTAGGGGTTAGTTGAGGGTTAGGGTTAGGTTTGGGTTTAGTGTTAGTGGGATGTTTAAGTTAAGGGTGAAGGTTCGGATAAAGTTTACGATTAGGGTTAGGATTAGAGTTAGTGTTAGAGGCTAGGTTTAGGGTGTTAGGGTTAGGTTTATGGTAGGGTAGGGTTAAGTTTAGGGTTAGGGATAGATTTAGGTTTAGGGTTGGGGATACGGTTCGGGGTTAGGGTGAGGGTTAGGTTTACAGTTAAGGTGAGGGTTTAGGGTAATTGTTATGCTTAGTGTTAGAGTTAGGGTTAGGGTTAGGGGAAGTTTCCGTTAATAGTGAGGGTTAGGGCTAAGTTTAGAGTTAGGGTAAGGTTAGTGTTCGGGTTAGGGTTAGGATCGGGGTCCGGTTAGGGTTAAGGCTAGGTTTACGGTGAAGGGTAGGGCTAGGTTGGGGTTAGGGTCAGGTTTAGAGTTATTGTTAGGGTTAGGGTTAGGGTAGAGTTAAGGTTAAGGTTAAGTTTCCAGTTATGTTAAGTGTTAGGTTTAGGTCAGGGTTAGGGTTAGGATGAGGGGTAGGGTTAAAGTTAGGGAAAGGGTTAGGGGTTCATGTGAGGGTTAGTGTTAGGTTTACATTAAGCTGATTTTTAGGGTGTTACTGTTAATGTTAGTTTTAGAGTCAGGGGTACGGTTAGGGCTAGGTTTAGGGTTAGGGCTAGAGTTAGGGGATAGTTAAGCGTGAGGTTGAGTTTTAGGGTTACGGTTATGGTTAGGCTTAGGTTTAGGGTAAAGTTTAGGTTAAGGATGAGGGTTAGGGTTAGGTGTTTGGGTTAAGGTTAGGGTTAGGTTTAGGGTTAGACTTAGTGTTAGGTTTAGGGTTAGTTGTTTGGGTCAATGTTAGGGTCAGGTTTAGGGTTAGGTTTAGGGTTAGGTTTCGGTTTAGGGTTAGGCCTAGGGCTAGGGTTAAGTTTAAGTTAAGGGTGAGGGTTGAGCTTAGGGTTAGCGTTAGTGGTTAGGGTTAAGGATAGGATTAAGTTGAGGGTTAAGCTTAGGTTTAAAGTTAGGATTAGGGTTAGTGTTAGGGTTAAGTCATGGTTGGGTTTAGAGCTAGGTTAAGGTTAGAGATGGGGTTAGGTTAAGGGTTGGGGTTAGGTTTAGATGTTAGTGTGAGGTTTAGTGCTAGGTTTCCTTTTAAGCTGAGTGTGTAGGGTAAGTTTTAGGGTTAGGATTCGGGTAGGGTTAGAGTTAGGTTCAGAGCTAGGGTTAAGTTTAGGGTTAGGGTTAGGTTTATGGTTGGGGTCAGGGTTAGGGGAGATTTAGTGTTATGTTTAGTTTTAGGGTTAGGGTTCGTGTGAAGTTTATTTAAGCGAGATGGTTAGGGTTAGGGGTTAGGTTTCAGGTTAGGGTCAGGGTTAAGTTTAGGGTTAGTTTTAGGTTTAGGGTCAGGGTTAGGTTTAGGTTTAGTGTTAGTTTGTTTAGGGTTAGGGTTTGAATGAAGCTAGGGTAGGTTTAGGGTTATGGTTCGGGTGAAATTTTGGTTAAGGGTGAGGGTTCGGCTTAGGGTTAGGGTTAGGGGATAGTGTTTCAGTTAGGTTTAGGGTAGAGTTTTAATTATGGTTAAGTTTCCGGTTAGGGTAAGAGTTAGAGTTACGTTTAGAGTTCAGGTGAGGGTTGTGGGTAAGTGTTACGGTTACGGTTAGGGTTAGTTTTAGGGTTAGGTTTAATTTTATTGTAGGCTTAAAATAAGGGTTAAGGTTAGGTTAGGGTTAGGGTCAGCGTTAGGATTAGAATTAGGTTTAGGGCGAGGGTTAGGGTCAGAGTTATTGTCAGGGTTAGGTTTCGGGTTACAGGTGGGCCAAGGTTAAGTTTAAGGTTAGGTTTATGGGTAGGGTTTGGGTTAAAGTTAGGCTTAGCTTTAGGTTAGGGATAGGGTGCAGTTTAAGATAGGGTGATGGCTAGGGTTAGGGTTTTGGCTAAGGTTTGGGTTTGTTTTCAGGTTAGTGTTAAGGTTATGTTCAGGATTAGGGTTAAGTTTAGGGGTTGTGTTTAGTTTTAGGGTAAACCTAAAACTTAGTGTTACGGTTAGGGTAAGGGTTGCAGTTTGTGTTAGGTGTTGTGGTTGGGGTGAGGGTTTGGTTGAGGGTTAGGGTTGGGTAGGGTTAGGACTATGGTTATGGTAAAGTGTTAGGGGTTAGAGCTGTAGTTTAGGGTTAGGGTTTGGGGGAGGGTTCCGGTTAGGCATTGTGGTTCTGGTCATGGTTAGGTTTGGTTTAGGGTTAGGGTTAGGTTTAGGATTAGGTTTCGGGTTAGAGTTAGAGATAGGGTTAAGGTTTGGGTTAGGCTTTGGTGTTGGGGTTAGGGTTTTAGTTCCGGTTAGGGTTATCGTTAGGGCTCAGGGGTTTCAGGTTAGGGTTAGGGTTAGGGCTAGCATTAGGTTTAGGTTTGGTGGGATACGGTGAGGGGTTAGGGGGAGGGTTATGGTTAGTTTTACACTTAAGGTGAGGGTTTAGGGTAATTGTTACGGTTACGGCTAGAGTTAGAATTAGGCTTAGGGTTAGCGTGAAGTTTCAGTTAATAGTCAGGGATAGGGTGAATATTAGAGTAGGGTTAAGGTTAGTGTTAGGGTTAGGTATAGCGTTAGGGTTCGGGTAGGGGTAAGGCTAGGTTTAAGGCTAGGTTTACGGTAAAGGGTAGGGCTAGGTTAAGGTTACGTTTAGAGTTGGAGTTAGTGCTAGGGTTTAGGGTTAGGGTTAGGGTCAGGTTTAGAGTTAGTGTTAGGGTTAGGGTTATGGTAGAGTTAAGGTTAGGGTTTAGATTAGGGTTAGAGTAAGGGTTAGGTTTAGGTCAGGGTTCGGGCTAGGATGAGGGATAGGTTTAGGCTTCGGGAAAGGGTTAGGGGTTCGTGTGAGGGTTAGTGTTAGGTTTACAGTTAAGCTGATGTTTTAGGGTGTTCCGGTTAGGTTAAGGGTTAGAGTTAGGGTTAGGCTAGAGTTAGGGGATAGATTAGGGTTAGGTTTAGTTTTAGGGTTAGGGTCAGGCTTAGGTTTAGGATGAAGTTCAGGTTAAGGATGAGGGTTAAGGTTTGGGTTAAGGTTAGGCTTAGTGTTAGAGTTAGGTGTTTGGGTGAATGGTAGGATCAGTTTTAGGTTTAGGGTTAGGGTTAGTGTTCGGTTTAGGGTTAGGGTTAAGGTGAAGTTTAAGTTAAGTGTGAGGGTTGAGCTCAGGGTTAGCGTTAGGGGTTGGGGTTAGGGTTAAGGTTAGGATTAAGTTTAGGGTTAAGGGTTAGGTTTAGAGTTAGGATTAGGGTTAGTGTTAGGGTTAAGTCATGGTTAGGTTTAGGGCTAGGTTAAGGTTAGAGATAGGGTTAGGTTAAGGGTTAGGGTTAGGTTTAGATGTTAGGGTGAGGGTTAGTGCTAGGTTTCCATTTAAGCTCAGGGTGTAGGGTCAGTTTTAGAGTTGGAGTTGGTGTTAGGGTCAGGGTTAGGGTAAAGTTTCGGGTTAGGGTTAGGGTTAGGGATAGCTTTAGGTTTAGGGTTGGGGATACGGTTCGGGGTTAGGGTGAGGGTTGGGGTTAGGGTGAGGGTTAGGTTTACAGTTAAGGTGAGGGTTTAGAGTAATTGTTATGCTTAGTGTTAGAGTTAGGGTTAGAGTTAGGGGAAGTTTCAGTTAATAGTGAGGGTTAGGGCTAAGTTTAGAGTTAGGGTAAGGTTAGTGTTAGGGTTAGGGTTAGGATCGGGGTCAGGTTAGGGTTAAGGCTAGGTTTACGGTAAAGGGTAGGGCTAGGTTGGGGTTAGGGTTAGGTTTAGAGTTAGAGTTAGTGCTAGGGTTTACTGTTAGAGTTAGGGTCGGGTTTAGAGTTATTGTTAGGGTTAGGGTTAAGGTAGAGTTAAGGTTAAGGTTAAGTTTCCAGTTAGGTAAAGGGTTAGGTTTAGGTCAGGGTTAGGGTTCGGATGAGGGGTAGGGTTAAACTTAGGGAAAGGGTTAGGGGTTCATGTGAGGGTTAGTGTTAGGTTTACATTAAGCTGATGTTTTAGGGTGTTACTGTTAATGTTAGTTTTAGAGTCAGGGGTACGGTTAGGGCTAGGTTTAGGGTTAGGGCTAGAGTTAGGGGATAGTTAAGCGTGAGGTTGAGTTTTAGGGTTACGGTTATGGTTAGGCTTAGGTTTAGGGTAAAGTTTAGGTTAAGGATGAGGGTTAGGGTTAGGTGTTTGGGTTAAGGTTAGGGTTAGGTTTAGGGTTAGACTTAGTGTTAGGTTTAGGGTTAGTTGTTTGGGTCAATGTTAGGGTCAGGTTTAGGGTTAGGTTTAGGGTTAGGTTTCGGTTTAGGGTTAGGCCTAGGGCTAGGGTTAAGTTTAAGTTAAGGGTGAGGGTTGAGCTTAGGGTTAGCGTTAGTGGTTAGGGTTAAGGATAGGATTAAGTTGAGGGTTAAGCTTAGGTTTAAAGTTAGGATTAGGGTTAGTGTTAGGGTTAAGTCATGGTTGGGTTTAGGGCTAGGTTAAGGTTAGAGATGGGGTTAGGTTAAGGGTTGGGGTTAGGTTTAGATGTTAGTGTGAGGTTTAGTGCTAGGTTTCCATTTAAGCTGAGTGTGTAGGGTAAGTTTTAGGGTTAGGATTCGGGTAGGGTTAGAGTTAGGTTCAGAGCTAGGGTTAAGTTTAGGGTTAGGGTTAGGTTTATGGTTGGGGTCAGGGTTAGGGGAGATTTAGTGTTATGTTTAGTTTTAGGGTTAGGGTTCGTGTGAAGTTTATTTAAGCGAGATGGTTAGGGTTAGGGGTTAGGTTTCAGGTTAGGGTCAGGGTTAAGTTTAGGGTTAGTTTTAGGTTTAGGGTCAGGGTTAGGTTTAGGTTTAGTGTTAGTTTGTTTAGGGTTAGGGTTTGAATGAAGCTAGGGTAGGTTTAGGGTTATGGTTCGGGTGAAATTTTGGTTAAGGGTGAGGGTTCGGCTTAGGGTTAGGGTTAGGGGATAGTGTTTCAGTTAGGTTTAGGGTAGAGTTTTAATTATGGTTAAGTTTCCGGTTAGGGTAAGAGTTAGAGTTACGTTTAGAGTTCAGGTGAGGGTTGTGGGTAAGTGTTACGGTTACGGTTAGGGTTAGTGTTAGGGTTAGGTTTAATTTTATTGTAGGCTTAAAATAAGGGTTAAGGTTAGGTTAGGGTTAGGGTCAGCGTTAGGATTAGAATTAGGTTTAGGGCGAGGGTTAGGGTCAGAGTTATTGTCAGGGTTAGGTTTCGGGTTACAGGTGGGCCAAGGTTAAGTTTAGGGTTAGGTTTATGGGTAGGGTTTGGGTTAAAGTTAGGCTTAGCTTTAGGTTAGGGATAGGGTGCAGTTTAAGATAGGGTGATGGCTAGGGTTAGGGTTTTGGCTAAGGTTTGGGTTTGTTTTCAGGTTAGTGTTAAGGTTATGTTCAGGATTAGGGTTAAGTTTAGGGGTTGTGTTTAGTTTTAGGGTAAACCTAAAACTTAGTGTTACGGTTAGGGTAAGGGTTGCAGTTTGTGTTAGGTGTTGTGGTTGGGGTGAGGGTTTGGTTGAGGGTTAGGGTTGGGTAGGGTTAGGACTATGGTTATGGTAAAGTGTTAGGGGTTAGAGCTGTAGTTTAGGGTTAGGGTTTGGGGGAGGGTTCCGGTTAGGCATTGTGGTTCTGGTCATGGTTAGGTTTGGTTTAGGGTTAGGGTTAGGTTTAGGATTAGGTTTCGGGTTAGAGTTAGAGATAGGGTTAAGGTTTGGGTTAGGCTTTGGTGTTGGGGTTAGGGTTTTAGTTCCGGTTAGGGTTATCGTTAGGGCTCAGGGGTTTCAGGTTAGGGTTAGGGTTAGGGCTAGCATTAGGTTTAGGTTTGGTGGGATACGGTGAGGGGTTAGGGGGAGGGTTATGGTTAGTTTTACACTTAAGGTGAGGGTTTAGGGTAATTGTTACGGTTACGGCTAGAGTTAGAATTAGGCTTAGGGTTAGCGTGAAGTTTCAGTTAATAGTCAGGGATAGGGTGAATATTAGAGTAGGGTTAAGGTTAGTGTTAGGGTTAGGTATAGCGTTAGGGTTCGGGTAGGGGTAAGGCTAGGTTTAAGGCTAGGTTTACGGTAAAGGGTAGGGCTAGGTTAGGGTTACGTTTAGAGTTGGAGTTAGTGCTAGGGTTTAGGGTTAGGGTTAGGGTCAGGTTTAGAGTTAGTGTTAGGGTTAGGGTTATGGTAGAGTTAAGGTTAGGGTTTAGATTAGGGTTAGAGTAAGGGTTAGGTTTAGGTCAGGGTTCGGGCTAGGATGAGGGATAGGTTTAGGCTTCGGGAAAGGGTTAGGGGTTCGTGTGAGGGTTAGTGTTAGGTTTACAGTTAAGCTGATGTTTTAGGGTGTTCCGGTTAGGTTAAGGGTTAGAGTTAGGGTTAGGCTAGAGTTAGGGGATAGATTAGGGTTAGGTTTAGTTTTAGGGTTAGGGTCAGGCTTAGGTTTAGGATGAAGTTCAGGTTAAGGATGAGGGTTAAGGTTTGGGTTAGGGTTAGGCTTAGTGTTAGAGTTAGGTGTTTGGGTGAATGGTAGGATCAGTTTTAGGTTTAGGGTTAGGGTTAGTGTTCGGTTTAGGGTTAGGGTTAAGGTGAATTTTAAGTTAAGCGTGAGGGTTGAGCTTAGGGTTAGCGTTAGGGGTTGGGGTTAGGGTTAAGGTTAGGATTAAGTTTAGGGTTAAGGGTTAGGTTTAGAGTTAGGATTAGGGTTAGTGTTAGGGTTAAGTCATGGTTAGGTTTAGGGCTAGGTTAAGGTTAGAGATAGGGTTAGGTTAAGGGTTAGGGTTAGGTTTAGATGTTAAGGTGAGGGTTAGTGCTAGGTTTCCATTTAAGCTCAGTGTGTAGGGTCAGTTTTAGAGTTGGAGTTGGTGTTAGGGTCAGGGTTAGGGTAAAGTTTCGGGTTAGGGTTAGGGTTAGGGATACCTTTAGGTTTAGGGTTGGGGATACGGTTCGGGGTTAGGGTGAGGGTTGGGGTTAGGGTGAGGGTTAGGTTTACAGTTAAGGTGAGGGTTTAGAGTAATTGTTATGCTTAGTGTTAGAGTTAGGGTTAGAGTTAGGGGAAGTTTCAGTTAATAGTGAGGGTTAGGGCTAAGTTTAGAGTTAGGGTAAGGTTAGTGTTAGGGTTAGGGTTAGGATCGGGGTCAGGTTAGGGTTAAGGCTAGGTTCACGGTAAAGGGTAGGGCTAGGTTGGGGTTAGGGTTAGGTTTAGAGTTAGAGTTAGTGCTAGGGTTTACTGTTAGAGTTAGGGTCGGGTTTAGAGTTATTGTTAGGGTTAGGGTTAAGGTAGAGTTAAGGTTAAGGTTAAGTTTCCAGTTAGGGTCAGGGTTAGGTTTAGGTCAGGGTTAGGGTTCGGATGAGGGGTAGGGTTAAACTTAGGGAAAGGGTTAGGGGTTCATGTGAGGGTTAGTGTTAGGTTTACATTAAGCTGATGTTTTAGGGTGTTACTGTTAATGTTAGTTTTAGAGTCAGGGGTACGGTTAGGGCTAGGTTTAGGGTTAGGGCTAGAGTTAGGGGATAGTTAAGCGTGAGGTTGAGTTTTAGGGTTACGGTTATGGTTAGGCTTAGGTTTAGGGTAAAGTTTAGGTTAAGGATGAGGGTTAGGGTTAGGTGTTTGGGTTAAGGTTAGGGTTAGGTTTAGGGTTAGACTTAGTGTTAGGTTTAGGGTTAGTTGTTTGGGTCAATGTTAGGGTCAGGTTTAGGGTTAGGTTTAGGGTTAGGTTTCGGTTTAGGGTTAGGCCTAGGGCTAGGGTTAAGTTTAAGTTAAGGGTGAGGGTTGAGCTTAGGGTTAGCGTTAGTGGTTAGGGTTAAGGATAGGATTAAGTTGAGGGTTAAGCTTAGGTTTAAAGTTAGGATTAGGGTTAGTGTTAGGGTTAAGTCATGGTTGGGTTTAGAGCTAGGTTAAGGTTAGAGATGGGGTTAGGTTAAGGGTTGGGGTTAGGTTTAGATGTTAGTGTGAGGTTTAGTGCTAGGTTTCCATTTAAGCTGAGTGTGTAGGGTAAGTTTTAGGGTTAGGATTCGGGTAGGGTTAGAGTTAGGTTCAGAGCTAGGGTTAAGTTTAGGGTTAGGGTTAGGTTTATGGTTGGGGTCAGGGTTAGGGGAGATTTAGTGTTATGTTTAGTTTTAGGGTTAGGGTTCGTGTGAAGTTTATTTAAGCGAGATGGTTAGGGTTAGGGGTTAGGTTTCAGGTTAGGGTCAGGGTTAAGTTTAGGGTTAGTTTTAGGTTTAGGGTCAGGGTTAGGTTTAGGTTTAGTGTTAGTTTGTTTAGGGTTAGGGTTTGAATGAAGCTAGGGTAGGTTTAGGGTTATGGTTCGGGTGAAATTTTGGTTAAGGGTGAGGGTTCGGCTTAGGGTTAGGGTTAGGGGATAGTGTTTCAGTTAGGTTTAGGGTAGAGTTTTAATTATGGTTAAGTTTCCGGTTAGGGTAAGAGTTAGAGTTACGTTTAGAGTTCAGGTGAGGGTTGTGGGTAAGTGTTACGGTTACGGTTAGGGTTAGTGTTAGGGTTAGGTTTAATTTTATTGTAGGCTTAAAATAAGGGTTAAGGTTAGGTTAGGGTTAGGGTCAGCGTTAGGATTAGAATTAGGTTTAGGGCGAGGGTTAGGGTCAGAGTTATTGTCAGGGTTAGGTTTCGGGTTACAGGTGGGCCAAGGTTAAGTTTAGGGTTAGGTTTATGGGTAGGGTTTGGGTTAAAGTTAGGCTTAGCTTTAGGTTAGGGATAGGGTGCAGTTTAAGATAGGGTGATGGCTAGGGTTAGGGTTTTGGCTAAGGTTTGGGTTTGTTTTCAGGTTAGTGTTAAGGTTATGTTCAGGATTAGGGTTAAGTTTAGGGGTTGTGTTTAGTTTTAGGGTAAACCTAAAACTTAGTGTTACGGTTAGGGTAAGGGTTGCAGTTTGTGTTAGGTGTTGTGGTTGGGGTGAGGGTTTGGTTGAGGGTTAGGGTTGGGTAGGGTTAGGACTATGGTTATGGTAAAGTGTTAGGGGTTAGAGCTGTAGTTTAGGGTTAGGGTTTGGGGGAGGGTTCCGGTTAGGCATTGTGGTTCTGGTCATGGTTAGGTTTGGTTTAGGGTTAGGGTTAGGTTTAGGATTAGGTTTCGGGTTAGAGTTAGAGATAGGGTTAAGGTTTGGGTTAGGCTTTGGTGTTGGGGTTAGGGTTTTAGTTCCGGTTAGGGTTATCGTTAGGGCTCAGGGGTTTCAGGTTAGGGTTAGGGTTAGGGCTAGCATTAGGTTTAGGTTTGGTGGGATACGGTGAGGGGTTAGGGGGAGGGTTATGGTTAGTTTTACACTTAAGGTGAGGGTTTAGGGTAATTGTTACGGTTACGGCTAGAGTTAGAATTAGGCTTAGGGTTAGCGTGAAGTTTCAGTTAATAGTCAGGGATAGGGTGAATATTAGAGTAGGGTTAAGGTTAGTGTTAGGGTTAGGTATAGCGTTAGGGTTCGGGTAGGGGTAAGGCTAGGTTTAAGGCTAGGTTTACGGTAAAGGGTAGGGCTAGGTTAGGGTTACGTTTAGAGTTGGAGTTAGTGCTAGGGTTTAGGGTTAGGGTTAGGGTCAGGTTTAGAGTTAGTGTTAGGGTTAGGGTTATGGTAGAGTTAAGGTTAGGGTTTAGATTAGGGTTAGAGTAAGGGTTAGGTTTAGGTCAGGGTTCGGGCTAGGATGAGGGATAGGTTTAGGCTTCGGGAAAGGGTTAGGGGTTCGTGTGAGGGTTAGTGTTAGGTTTACAGTTAAGCTGATGTTTTAGGGTGTTCCGGTTAGGTTAAGGGTTAGAGTTAGGGTTAGGCTAGAGTTAGGGGATAGATTAGGGTTAGGTTTAGTTTTAGGGTTAGGGTCAGGCTTAGGTTTAGGATGAAGTTCAGGTTAAGGATGAGGGTTAAGGTTTGGGTTAAGGTTAGGCTTAGTGTTAGAGTTAGGTGTTTGGGTGAATGGTAGGATCAGTTTTAGGTTTAGGGTTAGGGTTAGTGTTCGGTTTAGGGTTAGGGTTAAGGTGAAGTTTAAGTTAAGCGTGAGGGTTGAGCTTAGGGTTAGCGTTAGGGGTTGGGGTTAGGGTTAAGGTTAGGATTAAGTTTAGGGTTAAGGGTTAGGTTTAGAGTTAGGATTAGGGTTAGTGTTAGGGTTAAGTCATGGTTAGGTTTAGGGCTAGGTTAAGGTTAGAGATAGGGTTAGGTTAAGGGTTAGGGTTAGGTTTAGATGTTAGGGTGAGGGTTAGTGCTAGGTTTCCATTTAAGCTCAGTGTGTAGGGTCAGTTTTAGAGTTGGAGTTGGTGTTAGGGTCAGGGTTAGGGTAAAGTTTCGGGTTAGGGTTAGGGTTAGGGATAGCTTTAGGTTTAGGGTTGGGGATACGGTTCGGGGTTAGGGTGAGGGTTGGGGTTAGGGTGAGGGTTAGGTTTACAGTTAAGGTGAGGGTTTAGAGTAATTGTTATGCTTAGTGTTAGAGTTAGGGTTAGAGTTAGGGGAAGTTTCAGTTAATAGTGAGGGTTAGGGCTAAGTTTAGAGTTAGGGTAAGGTTAGTGTTAGGGTTAGGGTTAGGATCGGGGTCAGGTTAGGGTTAAGGCTAGGTTTACGGTAAAGGGTAGGGCTAGGTTGGGGTTAGGGTTAGGTTTAGAGTTAGAGTTAGTGCTAGGGTTTACTGTTAGAGTTAGGGTCGGGTTTAGAGTTATTGTTAGGGTTAGGGTTAAGGTAGAGTTAAGGTTAAGGTTAAGTTTCCAGTTAGGGTCAGGGTTAGGTTTAGGTCAGGGTTAGGGTTCGGATGAGGGGTAGGGTTAAACTTAGGGAAAGGGTTAGGGGTTCATGTGAGGGTTAGTGTTAGGTTTACATTAAGCTGATGTTTTAGGGTGTTACTGTTAATGTTAGTTTTAGAGTCAGGGGTACGGTTAGGGCTAGGTTTAGGGTTAGGGCTAGAGTTAGGGGATAGTTAAGCGTGAGGTTGAGTTTTAGGGTTACGGTTATGGTTAGGCTTAGGTTTAGGGTAAAGTTTAGGTTAAGGATGAGGGTTAGGGTTAGGTGTTTGGGTTAAGGTTAGGGTTAGGTTTAGGGTTAGACTTAGTGTTAGGTTTAGGGTTAGTTGTTTGGGTCAATGTTAGGGTCAGGTTTAGGGTTAGGTTTAGGGTTAGGTTTCGGTTTAGGGTTAGGCCTAGGGCTAGGGTTAAGTTTAAGTTAAGGGTGAGGGTTGAGCTTAGGGTTAGCGTTAGTGGTTAGGGTTAAGGATAGGATTAAGTTGAGGGTTAAGCTTAGGTTTAAAGTTAGGATTAGGGTTAGTGTTAGGGTTAAGTCATGGTTGGGTTTAGAGCTAGGTTAAGGTTAGAGATGGGGTTAGGTTAAGGGTTGGGGTTAGGTTTAGATGTTAGTGTGAGGTTTAGTGCTAGGTTTCCATTTAAGCTGAGTGTGTAGGGTAAGTTTTAGGGTTAGGATTCGGGTAGGGTTAGCGTTAGGTTCAGACCTAGGGTTCAGTTTAGGGTTAGGGTTAGGTTTATGGTTGGGGTCAGGGTTAGGGGAGATTTAGTGTTATGTTTAGTTTTAGGGTTAGGGTTCGTGTGAAGTTTATTTAAGCGAGATGGTTAGGGTTAGGGGTTAGGTTTCAGGTTAGGGTCAGGGTTAAGTTTAGGGTTAGTTTTAGGTTTAGGGTCAGGGTTAGGTTTAGGTTTAGTGTTAGTTTGTTTAGGGTTAGGGTTTGAATGAAGCTAGGGTAGGTTTAGGGTTATGGTTCGGGTGAAATTTTGGTTAAGGGTGAGGGTTCGGCTTAGGGTTAGGGTTAGGGGATAGTGTTTCAGTTAGGTTTAGGGTAGAGTTTTAATTATGGTTAAGTTTCCGGTTAGGGTAAGAGTTAGAGTTACGTTTAGAGTTCAGGTGAGGGTTGTGGGTAAGTGTTACGGTTACGGTTAGGGTTAGTGTTAGGGTTAGGTTTAATTTTATTGTAGGCTTAAAATAAGGGTTAAGGTTAGGTTAGGGTTAGGGTCAGCGTTAGGATTAGAATTAGGTTTAGGGCGAGGGTTAGGGTCAGAGTTATTGTCAGGGTTAGGTTTCGGGTTACAGGTGGGCCAAGGTTAAGTTTAGGGTTAGGTTTATGGGTAGGGTTTGGGTTAAAGTTAGGCTTAGCTTTAGGTTAGGGATAGGGTGCAGTTTAAGATAGGGTGATGGCTAGGGTTAGGGTTTTGGCTAAGGTTTGGGTTTGTTTTCAGGTTAGTGTTAAGGTTATGTTCAGGATTAGGGTTAAGTTTAGGGGTTGTGTTTAGTTTTAGGGTAAACCTAAAACTTAGTGTTACGGTTAGGGTAAGGGTTGCAGTTTGTGTTAGGTGTTGTGGTTGGGGTGAGGGTTTGGTTGAGGGTTAGGGTTGGGTAGGGTTAGGACTATGGTTATGGTAAAGTGTTAGGGGTTAGAGCTGTAGTTTAGGGTTAGGGTTTGGGGGAGGGTTCCGGTTAGGCATTGTGGTTCTGGTCATGGTTAGGTTTGGTTTAGGGTTAGGGTTAGGTTTAGGATTAGGTTTCGGGTTAGAGTTAGAGATAGGGTTAAGGTTTGGGTTAGGCTTTGGTGTTGGGGTTAGGGTTTTAGTTCCGGTTAGGGTTATCGTTAGGGCTCAGGGGTTTCAGGTTAGGGTTAGGGTTAGGGCTAGCATTAGGTTTAGGTTTGGTGGGATACGGTGAGGGGTTAGGGGGAGGGTTATGGTTAGTTTTACACTTAAGGTGAGGGTTTAGGGTAATTGTTACGGTTACGGCTAGAGTTAGAATTAGGCTTAGGGTTAGCGTGAAGTGTCAGTTAATAGTCAGGGATAGGGTGAATATTAGAGTAGGGTTAAGGTTAGTGTTAGGGTTAGGTATAGCGTTAGGGTTCGGGTAGGGGTAAGGCTAGGTTTAAGGCTAGGTTTACGGTAAAGGGTAGGGCTAGGTTAGGGTTACGTTTAGAGTTGGAGTTAGTGCTAGGGTTTAGGGTTAGGGTTAGGGTCAGGTTTAGAGTTAGTGTTAGGGTTAGGGTTATGGTAGAGTTAAGGTTACGGTTTAGATTAGGGTTAGAGTAAGGGTTAGGTTTAGGTCAGGGTTCGGGCTAGGATGAGGGATAGGTTTAGGCTTCGGGAAAGGGTTAGGGGTTCGTGTGAGGGTTAGTGTTAGGTTTACAGTTAAGCTGATGTTTTAGGGTGTTCCGGTTAGGTTAAGGGTCAGAGTTAGGGTTAGGCTAGAGTTAGGGGATAGATTAGGGTTAGGTTTAGTTTTAGGGTTAGGGTCAGGCTTAGGTTTAGGATAAAGTTCAGGTTAAGGATGAGGGTTAAGGTTTGGGTTAGGGTTAGGCTTAGTGTTAGAGTTAGGTGTTTGGGCGAATGGTAGGATCAGTTTTAGGTTTAGGGTTAGGGTTAGTGTTCGGTTTAGGGTTAGGGTTAAGGTGAAGTTTAAGTTAAGCGTGAGGGTTGAGCTTAGGGTTAGCGTTAGGGGTTGGGGTTAGGGTTAAGGTTAGGATTAAGTTTAGGGTTAAGGGTTAGGTTTAGAGTTAGGATTAGGGTTAGTGTTAGGGTTAAGTCATGGTTAGGTTTAGGGCTAGGTTAAGGTTAGAGATAGGGTTAGGTTAAGGGTTAGGGTTAGGTTTAGATGTTAGGGTGAGGGTTAGTGCTAGGTTTCCATTTAAGCTCAGTGTGTAGGGTCAGTTTTAGAGTTTGAGTTGGTGTTAGGGTCAGGGTTAGGGTAAAGTTTCGGGTTAGGGTTAGGGTTAGGGATAGCTTTAGGTTTAGGGTTGGGGATACGGTTCGGGGTTAGGGTGAGGGTTGGGGTTAGGGTGAGGGTTAGGTTTACAGTTAAGGTGAGGGATTAGGGTAATTGTTATGCTTAGTGTTAGAGTTAGGGTTAGAGTTAGGGGAAGTTTCAGTTAATAGTGAGGGTTAGGGCTAAGTTTAGAGTTAGGGTAAGGTTAGTGTTAGGGTTAGGGTTAGGATCGGGGTCAGGTTAGGGTTAAGGCTAGGTTTACGGTAAAGGGTAGGGCTAGGTTGGGGTTAGGGTTAGGTTTAGAGTTAGAGTTAGTGCTAGGGTTTACTGTTAGAGTTAGGGTCGGGTTTAGAGTTATTGTTAGGGTTAGGGTTAGGGTAGAGTTAAGGTTAAGGTTAAGTTTCCAGTTAGGGTCAGGGTTAGGTTTAGGTCAGGGTTAGGGTTAGGATGAGGGGTAGGGTTAAACTTAGGGAAAGGGTTAGGGGTTCATGTGAGGGTTAGTGTTAGGTTTACATTAAGCTGATGTTTTAGGGTGTTACTGTTAATGTTAGTTTTAGAGTCGGGGTACGGTTAGGGCTAGGTTTAGGGTTAGGGCTAGAGTTAGGGGATAGTTAAGCGTGAGGTTTAGTTTTAGGGTTACGGTTATGGTTAGGCTTAGGTTTAGGGTAAAGTTTAGGTTAAGGATGAGGGTTAGGGTTAGGTGTTTGGGTTAAGGTTAGGGTTAGGTTTAGGGTTAGACTTAGTGTTAGGTTTAGGGTTAGTTGTTTGGGTCAATGTTAGGGTCAGGTTTAGGGTTAAGTTTAGGGTTAGGGTTCGGTTTAGGGTTAGGCCTAGGGCTAGGGTGAAGTTTAAGTTAAGGGTGAGGGTTGAGCTTAGGGTTAGCGTTAGTGGTTAGGGTTAAGGTTAGGATTAAGTTGAGGGATAAGCTTAGGTTTAAAGTTAGGATTAGGGTTAGTGTTAGGGTTAAGTCATGGTGGGGTTTAGGGCTAGGTTAAGGTTAGAGATGGGATTAGGTTAAGGGTTGGGGTTAGGTTTAGATGTTAGTGTGAGGTTTAGTGCTAGGTTTCCATTTAAGCTGAGTGTGTAGGGTAAGTTTTAGGGTTAGGATTCGGGTAGGGTTAGCGTTAGGTTCAGACCTAGGGTTCAGTTTAGGGTTAGGGTTAGGTTTATGGTTGGGGTCAGGGTTAGGGGAGATTTAGTGTTATGTTTAGTTTTAGGGTTAGGGTTCGTGTGAAGTTTATTTAAGCGAGATGGTTAGGGTTAGGGGTTAGGTTTCAGGTTAGGGTCAGGGTTAAGTTTAGGGTTAGTTTTGGTTTAGGGTCAGGGTTAGGTTTAGGTTTAGTGTTAGTTTGTTTAGGGTTAGGGTTTGAATGAAGCTAGGGTAGGTTTAGGGTTATGGTTCGGGTGAAATTTTGGTTAAGGGTGAGGGTTCGGCTTAGGGTTAGGGTTAGGGGATAGTGTTTCAGTTAGGTTTAGGGTAGAGTTTTAATTATGGTTAAGTTTCCGGTTAGGGTAAGAGTTAGAGTTACGTTTAGAGTTAAGGTGAGGGTTGTGGGTAAGTGTTACGGTTACGGTTAGGGTTAGTGTTAGGGTTAGGTTTAATTTTATTGAAGGCTTCAAATTAGGGTTAAGGTTAGGTTAGGGTTAGGGTCAGGGTTAGGATTAGAATTAGGTTTAGGGCGAGGGTTAGGGTCAGAGTTATTGTCAGGGTTAGGTTTCGGGTTACAGGTGGGCCAAGGTTAAGTTTAGGGTTAGGTTTATGGGTAGGGTTTGGGTTAAAGTTAGGCTTAGCTTTAGGTTAGGGATAGGGTGCAGTTTAAGATAGGGTGATGGCTAGGGTTAGGGTTTTGGCTAAGGTTTGGGTTTGTTTTCAGGTTAGTGTTAAGGTTATGTTCAGGATTAGGGTTAAGTTTAGGGGTTGTGTTTAGTTTTAGGGTAAACCTAAAACTTAGTGTTACAGTTAGGGTAAGGGTTGCAGTTTGTGTTAGGTGTTGTGGTTGGGGTGAGGGTTTGGTTGAGGGTTAGGGTTGGGTAGGGTTAGGACTATGGTTATGGTAAAGTGTTAGGGGTTAGAGCTGTAGTTTAGGGTTAGGGTTTGGGGGAGGGTTCCGGTTAGGCATTGTGGTTCTGGTCATGGTTAGGTTTGGTTTAGGGTTAGGGTTAGGTTTAGGATTAGGTTTCGGGTTAGAGTTAGAGATAGGGTTAAGGTTTGGGTTAGGCTTTGGTCTTGGGGTTAGGGTTTTAGTTCCGGTTAGGGTTATCGTTAGGGCTCAGGGGTTTCAGGTTAGGGTTAGGGTTAGGGCTAGCATTAGGTTTAGGTTTGGTGGGATACGGTGAGGGGTTAGGGGGAGGGTTATGGTTAGTTTTACACTTAAGGTGAGGGTTTAGGGTAATTGTTACGGTTACGGCTAGAGTTAGAATTAGGCTTAGGGTTAGCGTGAAGTTTCAGTTAATAGTCAGGGATAGGGTGAATATTAGAGTAGGGTTAAGGTTAGTGTTAGGGTTAGGTATAGCGTTAGGGTTCGGGTAGGGGTAAGGCTAGGTTTAAGGCTAGGTTTACGGTAAAGGGTAGGGCTAGGTTAGGGTTACGTTTAGAGTTGGAGTTAGTGCTAGGGATTAGGGTTAGGGTTAGGGTCAGGTTTAGAGTTAGTGTTAGGGTTAGGGTTATGGTAGAGTTAAGGTTAGGGTTTAGATTAGGGTTAGAGTAAGGGTTAGGTTTAGGTCAGGGTTCGGGCTAGGATGAGGGATAGGTTTAGGCTTCGGGAAAGGGTTAGGGGTTCGTGTGAGGGTTAGTGTTAGGTTTACAGTTAAGCTGATGTTTTAGGGTGTTCCGGTTAGGTTAAGGGTCAGAGTTAGGGTTAGGCTAGAGTTAGGGGATAGATTAGGGTTAGGTTTAGTTTTAGGGTTAGGGTCAGGCTTAGGTTTAGGATAAAGTTCAGGTTAAGGATGAGGGTTAAGGTTTGGGTTAGGGTTAGGCTTAGTGTTAGAGTTAGGTGTTTGGGCGAATGGTAGGATCAGTTTTAGGTTTAGGGTTAGGGTTAGTGTTCGGTTTAGGGTTAGGGTTAAGGTGAAGTTTAAGTTAAGCGTGAGGGTTGAGCTTAGGGTTAGCGTTAGGGGTTGGGGTTAGGGTTAAGGTTAGGATTAAGTTTAGGGTTAAGGGTTAGGTTTAGAGTTAGGATTAGGGTTAGTGTTAGGGTTAAGTCATGGTTAGGTTTAGGGCTAGGTTAAGGTTAGAGATAGGGTTAGGTTAAGGGTTAGGGTTAGGTTTAGATGTTAGGGTGAGGGTTAGTGCTAGGTTTCCATTTAAGCTCAGTGGGTAGGGTCAGTTTTAGAGTTTGAGTTGGTGTTAGGGTCAGGGTTAGGGTAAAGTTTCGGGTTAGGGTTAGGGTTAGGGATAGCTTTAGGTTTAGGGTTGGGGATACAGTTCGGGGTTAGGGTGAGGGTTGGGGTTAGGGTGAGGGTTAGGTTTACAGTTAAGGTGAGGGATTAGGGTAATTGTTATGCTTAGTGTTAGAGTTAGGGTTAGAGTTAGGGGAAGTTTCAGTTAATAGTGAGGGTTAGGGCTAAGTTTAGAGTTAGGGTAAGGTTAGTGTTAGGGTTAGGGTTAGGATCGGGGTCAGGTTAGGGTTAAGGCTAGGTTTACGGTAAAGGGTAGGGCTAGGTTGGGGTTAGGGTTAGGTTTAGAGTTAGAGTTAGTGCTAGGGTTTACTGTTAGAGTTAGGGTCGGGTTTAGAGTTATTGTTAGGGTTAGGGTTAGGGTAGAGTTAAGGTTAAGGTTAAGTTTCCAGTTAGGGTCAGGGTTAGGTTTAGGTCAGGGTTAGGGTTAGGATGAGGGGTAGGGTTAAACTTAGGGAAAGGGTTAGGGGTTCATGTGAGGGTTAGTGTTAGGTTTACATTAAGCTGATGTTTTAGGGTGTTACTGTTAATGTTAGTTTTAGAGTCGGGGTACGGTTAGGGCTAGGTTTAGGGTTAGGGCTAGAGTTAGGGGATAGTTAAGCGTGAGGTTTAGTTTTAGGGTTACGGTTATGGTTAGGCTTAGGTTTAGGGTAAAGTTTAGGTTAAGGATGAGGGTTAGGGTTAGGTGTTTGGGTTAAGGTTAGGGTTAGGTTTAGGGTTAGACTTAGTGTTAGGTTTAGGGTTAGTTGTTTGGGTCAATGTTAGGGTCAGGTTTAGGGTTAAGTTTAGGGTTAGGGTTCGGTTTAGGGTTAGGCCTAGGGCTAGGGTGAAGTTTAAGTTAAGGGTGAGGGTTGAGCTTAGGGTTAGCGTTAGTGGTTAGGGTTAAGGTTAGGATTAAGTTGAGGGATAAGCTTAGGTTTAAAGTTAGGATTAGGGTTAGTGTTAGGGTTAAGTCATGGTGGGGTTTAGGGCTAGGTTAAGGTTAGAGATGGGGTTAGGTTAAGGGTTGGGGTTAGGTTTAGATGTTAGTGTGAGGTTTAGTGCTAGGTTTCCATTTAAGCTGAGTGTGTAGGGTAAGTTTTAGGGTTAGGATTCGGGTAGGGTTAGCGTTAGGTTCAGACCTAGGTTTCAGTTTAGGGTTAGGGTTAGGTTTATGGTTGGGGTCAGGGTTAGGGGTGATTTAGTGTTATGTTTAGTTTTAGGGTTAGGGTTCGTGTGAAGTTTATTTAAGCGAGATGGTTAGGGTTAGGGGTTAGGTTTCAGGTTAGGGTCAGGGTTAAGTTTAGGGTTAGTTTTGGTTTAGGGTCAGGGTTAGGTTTAGGTTTAGTGTTAGTTTGTTTAGGGTTAGGGTTTGAATGAAGCTAGGGTAGGTTTAGGGTTATGGTTCGGGTGAAATTTTGGTTAAGGGTGAGGGTTCGGCTTAGGGTTAGGGTTAGGGGATAGTGTTTCAGTTAGGTTTAGGGTAGAGTTTTAATTATGGTTAAGTTTCCGGTTAGGGTAAGAGTTAGAGTTACGTTTAGAGTTAAGGTGAGGGTTGTGGGTAAGTGTTACGGTTACGGTTAGGGTTAGTGTTAGGGTTAGGTTTAATTTTATTGAAGGCTTCAAATTAGGGTTAAGGTTAGGTTAGGGTTAGGGTCAGGGTTAGGATTAGAATTAGGTTTAGGGCGAGGGTTAGGGTCAGAGTTATTGTCAGGGTTAGGTTTCGGGTTACAGGTGGGCCAAGGTTAAGTTTAGGGTTAGGTTTATGGGTAGGGTTTGGGTTAAAGTTAGGCTTAGCTTTAGGTTAGGGATAGGGTGCAGTTTAAGATAGGGTGATGGCTAGGGTTAGGGTTTTGGCTAAGGTTTGGGTTTGTTTTCAGGTTAGTGTTAAGGTTATGTTCAGGATTAGGGTTAAGTTTAGGGGTTGTGTTTAGTTTTAGGGTAAACCTAAAACTTAGTGTTACGGTTAGGGTAAGGGTTGCAGTTTGTGTTAGGTGTTGTGGTTGGGGTGAGGGTTTGGTTGAGGGTTAGGGTTGGGTAGGGTTAGGACTATGGTTATGGTAAAGTGTTAGGGGTTAGAGCTGTAGTTTAGGGTTAGGGTTTGGGGGAGGGTTCCGGTTAGGCATTGTGGTTCTGGTCATGGTTAGGTTTGGTTTAGGGTTAGGGTTAGGTTTAGGATTAGGTTTCGGGTTAGAGTTAGAGATAGGGTTAAGGTTTGGGTTAGGCTTTGGTGTTGGGGTTAGGGTTTTAGTTCCGGTTAGGGTTATCGTTAGGGCTCAGGGGTTTCAGGTTAGGGTTAGGGTTAGGGCTAGCATTAGGTTTAGGTTTGGTGGGATACGGTGAGGGGTTAGGGGGAGGGTTATGGTTAGTTTTACACTTAAGGTGAGGGTTTAGGGTAATTGTTACGGTTACGGCTAGAGTTAGAATTAGGCTTAGGGTTAGCGTGAAGTGTCAGTTAATAGTCAGGGATAGGGTGAATATTAGAGTAGGGTTAAGGTTAGTGTTAGGGTTAGGTATAGCGTTAGGGTTCGGGTAGGGGTAAGGCTAGGTTTAAGGCTAGGTTTACGGTAAAGGGTAGGGCTAGGTTAGGGTTACGTTTAGAGTTGGAGTTAGTGCTAGGGTTTAGGGTTAGGGTTAGGGTCAGGTTTAGAGTTAGTGTTAGGGTTAGGGTTATGGTAGAGTTAAGGTTAGGGTTTAGATTAGGGTTAGAGTAAGGGTTAGGTTTAGGTCAGGGTTCGGGCTAGGATGAGGGATAGGTTTAGGCTTCGGGAAAGGGTTAGGGGTTCGTGTGAGGGTTAGTGTTAGGTTTACAGTTAAGCTGATGTTTTAGGGTGTTCCGGTTAGGTTAAGGGTCAGAGTTAGGGTTAGGCTAGAGTTAGGGGATAGATTAGGGTTAGGTTTAGTTTTAGGGTTAGGGTCAGGCTTAGGTTTAGGATAAAGTTCAGGTTAAGGATGAGGGTTAAGGTTTGGGTTAGGGTTAGGCTTAGTGTTAGAGTTAGGTGTTTGGGCGAATGGTAGGATCAGTTTTAGGTTTAGGGTTAGGGTTAGTGTTCGGTTTAGGGTTAGGGTTAAGGTGAAGTTTAAGTTAAGCGTGAGGGTTGAGCTTAGGGTTAGCGTTAGGGGTTGGGGTTAGGGTTAAGGTTAGGATTAAGTTTAGGGTTAAGGGTTAGGTTTAGAGTTAGGATTAGGGTTAGTGTTAGGGTTAAGTCATGGTTAGGTTTAGGGCTAGGTTAAGGTTAGAGATAGGGTTAGGTTAAGGGTTAGGGTTAGGTTTAGATGTTAGGGTGAGGGTTAGTGCTAGGTTTCCATTTAAGCTCAGTGGGTAGGGTCAGTTTTAGAGTTTGAGTTGGTGTTAGGGTCAGGGTTAGGGTAAAGTTTCGGGTTAGGGTTAGGGTTAGGGATAGCTTTAGGTTTAGGGTTGGGGATACGGTTCGGGGTTAGGGTGAGGGTTGGGGTTAGGGTGAGGGTTAGGTTTACAGTTAAGGTGAGGGATTAGGGTAATTGTTATGCTTAGTGTTAGAGTTAGGGTTAGAGTTAGGGGAAGTTTCAGTTAATAGTGAGGGTTAGGGCTAAGTTTAGAGTTAGGGTAAGGTTAGTGTTAGGGTTAGGGTTAGGATCGGGGTCAGGTTAGGGTTAAGGCTAGGTTTACGGTAAAGGGTAGGGCTAGGTTGGGGTTAGGGTTAGGTTTAGAGTTAGAGTTAGTGCTAGGGTTTACTGTTAGAGTTAGGGTCGGGTTTAGAGTTATTGTTAGGGTTAGGGTTAGGGTAGAGTTAAGGTTAAGGTTAAGTTTCCAGTTAGGGTCAGGGTTAGGTTTAGGTCAGGGTTAGGGTTAGGATGAGGGGTAGGGTTAAACTTAGGGAAAGGGTTAGGGGTTCATGTGAGGGTTAGTGTTAGATTTACATTAAGCTGATGTTTTAGGGTGTTACTGTTAATGTTAGTTTTGGAGTCGGGGTACGGTTAGGGCTAGGTTTAGGGTTAGGGCTAGAGTTAGGGGATAGTTAAGCGTGAGGTTTAGTTTTAGGGTTACGGTTATGGTTAGGCTTAGGTTTAGGGTAAAGTTTAGGTTAAGGATGAGGGTTAGGGTTAGGTGTTTGGGTTAAGGTTAGGGTTAGGTTTAGGGTTAGACTTAGTGTTAGGTTTAGGGTTAGTTGTTTGGGTCAATGTTAGGGTCAGGTTTAGGGTTAAGTTTAGGGTTAGGGTTCGGTTTAGGGTTAGGCCTAGGGCTAGGGTGAAGTTTAAGTTAAGGGTGAGGGTTGAGCTTAGGGTTAGCGTTAGTGGTTAGGGTTAAGGTTAGGATTAAGTTGAGGGATAAGCTTAGGTTTAAAGTTAGGATTAGGGTTAGTGTTAGGGTTAAGTCATGGTGGGGTTTAGGGCTAGGTTAAGGTTAGAGATGGGGTTAGGTTAAGGGTTGGGGTTAGGTTTAGATGTTAGTGTGAGGTTTAGTGCTAGGTTTCCATTTAAGCTGAGTGTGTAGGGTAAGTTTTAGGGTTAGGATTCGGGTAGGGTTAGCGTTAGGTTCAGACCTAGGGTTCAGTTTAGGGTTAGGGTTAGGTTTATGGTTGGGGTCAGGGTTAGGGGAGATTTAGTGTTATGTTTAGTTTTAGGGTTAGGGTTCGTGTGAAGTTTATTTAAGCGAGATGGTTAGGGTTAGGGGTTAGGTTTCAGGTTAGGGTCAGGGTTAAGTTTAGGGTTAGTTTTAGGTTTAGGGTCAGGGTTAGGTTTAGGTTTAGTGTTAGTTTGTTTAGGGTTAGGGTTTGAATGAAGCTAGGGTAGGTTTAGGGTTATGGTTCGGGTGAAATTTTGGTTAAGGGTGAGGGTTCGGCTTAGGGTTAGGGTTAGGGGATAGTGTTTCAGTTAGGTTTAGGGTAGAGTTTTAATTATGGTTAAGTTTCCGGTTAGGGTAAGAGTTAGAGTTACGTTTAGAGTTCAGGTGAGGGTTGTGGGTAAGTGTTACGGTTACGGTTAGGGTTAGTGTTAGGGTTAGGTTTAATTTTATTGTAGGCTTAAAATAAGGGTTAAGGTTAGGTTAGGGTTAGGGTCAGCGTTAGGATTAGAATTAGGTTTAGCGCGAGGGTTAGGGTCAGAGTTATTGTCAGGGTTAGGTTTCGGGTTACAGGTGGGCCAAGGTTAAGTTTAGGGTTAGGTTTATGGGTAGGGTTTGGGTTAAAGTTAGGCTTAGCTTTAGGTTAGGGATAGGGTGCAGTTTAAGATAGGGTGATGGCTAGGGTTAGGGTTTTGGCTAAGGTTTGGGTTTGTTTTCAGGTTAGTGTTAAGGTTATGTTCAGGATTAGGGTTAAGTTTAGGGGTTGTGTTTAGTTTTAGGGTAAACCTAAAACTTAGTGTTACGGTTAGGGTAAGGGTTGCAGTTTGTGTTAGGTGTTGTGGTTGGGGTGAGGGTTTGGTTGAGGGTTAGGGTTGGGTAGGGTTAGGACTATGGTTATGGTAAAGTGTTAGGGGTTAGAGCTGTAGTTTAGGGTTAGGGTTTGGGGGAGGGTTCCGGTTAGGCATTGTGGTTCTGGTCATGGTTAGGTTTGGTTTAGGGTTAGGGTTAGGTTTAGGATTAGGTTTCGGGTTAGAGTTAGAGATAGGGTTAAGGTTTGGGTTAGGCTTTGGTCTTGGGGTTAGGGTTTTAGTTCCGGTTAGGGTTATCGTTAGGGCTCAGGGGTTTCAGGTTAGGGTTAGGGTTAGGGCTAGCATTAGGTTTAGGTTTGGTGGGATACGGTGAGGGGTTAGGGGGAGGGTTATGGTTAGTTTTACACTTAAGGTGAGGGTTTAGGGTAATTGTTACGGTTACGGCTAGAGTTAGAATTAGGCTTAGGGTTAGCGTGAAGTGTCAGTTAATAGTCAGGGATAGGGTGAATATTAGAGTAGGGTTAAGGTTAGTGTTAGGGTTAGGTATAGCGTTAGGGTTCGGGTAGGGGTAAGGCTAGGTTTAAGGCTAGGTTTACGGTAAAGGGTAGGGCTAGGTTAGGGTTACGTTTAGAGTTGGAGTTAGTGCTACGGTTTAGGGTTAGGGTTAGGGTCAGGTTTAGAGTTAGTGTTAGGGTTAGGGTTATGGTAGAGTTAAGGTTAGGGTTTAGATTAGGGTTAGAGTAAGGGTTAGGTTTAGGTCAGGGTTCGGGCTAGGATGAGGGATAGGTTTAGGCTTCGGGAAAGGGTTAGGGGTTCGTGTGAGGGTTAGTGTTAGGTTTACAGTTAAGCTGATGTTTTAGGGTGTTCCGGTTAGGTTAAGGGTCAGAGTTAGGGTTAGGCTAGAGTTAGGGGATAGATTAGGGTTAGGTTTAGTTTTAGGGTTAGGGTCAGGCTTAGGTTTAGGATAAAGTTCAGGTTAAGGATGAGGGTTAAGGTTTGGGTTAGGGTTAGGCTTAGTGTTAGAGTTAGGTGTTTGGGCGAATGGTAGGATCAGTTTTAGGTTTAGGGTTAGGGTTAGTGTTCGGTTTAGGGTTAGGGTTAAGGTGAAGTTTAAGTTAAGCGTGAGGGTTGAGCTTAGGGTTAGCGTTAGGGGTTGGGGTTAGGGTTAAGGTTAGGATTAAGTTTAGGGTTAAGGGTTAGGTTTAGAGTTAGGATTAGGGTTAGTGTTAGGGTTAAGTCATGGTTAGGTTTAGGGCTAGGTTAAGGTTAGAGATAGGGTTAGGTTAAGGGTTAGGGTTAGGTTTAGATGTTAGGGTGAGGGTTAGTGCTAGGTTTCCATTTAAGCTCAGTGGGTAGGGTCAGTTTTAGAGTTTGAGTTGGTGTTAGGGTCAGGGTTAGGGTAAAGTTTCGGGTTAGGGTTAGGGTTAGGGATAGCTTTAGGTTTAGGGTTGGGGATACGGTTCGGGGTTAGGGTGAGGGTTGGGGTTAGGGTGAGGGTTAGGTTTACAGTTAAGGTGAGGGATTAGGGTAATTGTTATGCTTAGTGTTAGAGTTAGGGTTAGAGTTAGGGGAAGTTTCAGTTAATAGTGAGGGTTAGGGCTAAGTTTAGAGTTAGGGTAAGGTTAGTGTTAGGGTTAGGGTTAGGATCGGGGTCAGGTTAGGGTTAAGGCTAGGTTTACGGTAAAGGGTAGGGCTAGGTTGGGGTTAGGGTTAGGTTTAGAGTTAGAGTTAGTGCTAGGGTTTACTGTTAGAGTTAGGGTCGGGTTTAGAGTTATTGTTAGGGTTAGGGTTAGGGTAGAGTTAAGGTTAAGGTTAAGTTTCCAGTTAGGGTCAGGGTTAGGTTTAGGTCAGGGTTAGGGTTAGGATGAGGGGTAGGGTTAAACTTAGGGAAAGGGTTAGGGGTTCATGTGAGGGTTAGTGTTAGGTTTACATTAAGCTGATGTTTTAGGGTGTTACTGTTAATGTTAGTTTTAGAGTCGGGGTACGGTTAGGGCTAGGTTTAGGGTTAGGGCTAGAGTTAGGGGATAGTTAAGCGTGAGGTTTAGTTTTAGGGTTACGGTTATGGTTAGGCTTAGGTTTAGGGTAAAGTTTAGGTTAAGGATGAGGGTTAGGGTTAGGTGTTTGGGTTAAGGTTAGGGTTAGGTTTAGGGTTAGACTTAGTGTTAGGTTTAGGGTTAGTTGTTTGGGTCAATGTTAGGGTCAGGTTTAGGGTTAAGTTTAGGGTTAGGGTTCGGTTTAGGGTTAGGCCTAGGGCTAGGGTGAAGTTTAAGTTAAGGGTGAGGGTTGAGCTTAGGGTTAGCATTAGTGGTTAGGGTTAAGGTTAGGATTAAGTTGAGGGATAAGCTTAGGTTTAAAGTTAGGATTAGGGTTAGTGTTAGGGTTAAGTCATGGTTGGGTTTAGGGCTAGGTTAAGGTTAGAGATGGGGTTAGGTTAAGGGTTGGGGTTAGGTTTAGATGTTAGTGTGAGGTTTAGTGCTAGGTTTCCATTTAAGCTGAGTGTGTAGGGTAAGTTTTAGGGTTAGGATTCGGGTAGGGTTAGCGTTAGGTTCAGACCTAGGGTTCAGTTTAGGGTTAGGGTTAGGTTTATGGTTGGGGTCAGGGTTAGGGGAGATTTAGTGTTATGTTTAGTTTTAGGGTTAGGGTTCGTGTGAAGTTTATTTAAGCGAGATGGTTAGGGTTAGGGGTTAGGTTTCAGGTTAGGGTCAGGGTTAAGTTTAGGGTTAGTTTTAGGTTTAGGGTCAGGGTTAGGTTTAGGTTTAGTGTTAGTTTGTTTAGGGTTAGGGTTTGAATGAAGTTAGGGTAGGTTTAGGGTTATGGTTCGGGTGAAATTTTGGTTAAGGGTGAGGGTTCGGCTTAGGGTTAGGGTTAGGGGATAGTGTTTCAGTTAGGTTTAGGGTAGAGTTTTAATTATGGTTAAGTTTCCGGTTAGGGTAAGAGTTAGAGTTACGTTTAGAGTTAAGGTGAGGGTTGTGGGTAAGTGTTACGGTTACGGTTAGGGTTAGTGTTAGGGTTAGGTTTAATTTTATTGAAGGCTTCAAATTTGGGTTAAGGTTAGGTTAGGGTTAGGGTCAGGGTTAGGATTAGAATTAGGTTTAGGGCGAGGGTTAGGGTCAGAGTTATTGTCAGGGTTAGGTTTCGGGTTATAGGTGGGCCAAGGTTAAGTTTAGGGTTAGGTTTATGGGTAGGGTTTGGGTTAAAGTTAGGCTTAGCTTTAGGTTAGGGATAGGGTGCAGTTTAAGATAGGGTGATGGTTAGGGTTAGGGTTTTGGCTAAGGTTTGGGTTTGTTTTCAGGTTAGTGTTAAGGTTATGTTCAGGATTAGGGTTAAGTTTAGGGGTTGTGTTTAGTTTTAGGGTAAACCTAAAACTTAGTGTTACGGTTAGGGTAAGGGTTGCAGTTTGTGTTAGGTGTTGTGGTTGGGGTGAGGGTTTGGTTGAGGGTTAGGGTTGGGTAGGGTTAGGACTATGGTTATGGTAAAGTGTTAGGGGTTAGAGCTGTAGTTTAGGGTTAGGGTTTGGGGGAGGGTTCCGGTTAGGCATTGTGGTTCTGGTCATGGTTAGGTTTGGTTTAGGGTTAGGGTTAGGTTTAGGATTAGGTTTCGGGTTAGAGTTAGAGATAGGGTTAAGGTTTGGGTTAGGCTTTGGTGTTGGGGTTAGGGTTTTAGTTCCGGTTAGGGTTATCGTTAGGGCTCAGGGGTTTCAGGTTAGGGTTAGGGTTAGGGCTAGCATTAGGTTTAGGTTTGGTGGGATACGGTGAGGGGTTAGGGGGAGGGTTATGGTTAGTTTTACACTTAAGGTGAGGGTTTAGGGTAATTGTTACGGTTACGGCTAGAGTTAGAATTAGGCTTAGGGTTAGCGTGAAGTTTCAGTTAATAGTCAGGGATAGGGTGAATATTAGAGTAGGGTTAAGGTTAGTGTTAGGGTTAGGTATAGCGTTAGGGTTCGGGTAGGGGTAAGGCTAGGTTTAAGGCTAGGTTTACGGTAAAGGGTAGGGCTAGGTTAGGGTTACGTTTAGAGTTGGAGTTAGTGCTAGGGTTTAGGGTTAGGGTTAGGGTCAGGTTTAGAGTTAGTGTTAGGGTTAGGGTTATGGTAGAGTTAAGGTTAGGGTTTAGATTAGGGTTAGAGTAAGGGTTAGGTTTAGGTCAGGGTTCGGGCTAGGATGAGGGATAGGTTTAGGCTTCGGGAAAGGGTTAGGGGTTCGTGTGAGGGTTAGTGTTAGGTTTACAGTTAAGCTGATGTTTTAGGGTGTTCTGGTTAGGTTAAGGGTCAGAGTTAGGGTTAGGCTAGAGTTAGGGGATAGATTAGGGTTAGGTTTAGTTTTAGGGTTAGGGTCAGGCTTAGGTTTAGGATGAAGTTCAGGTTAAGGATGAGGGTTAAGGTTTGGGTTAGGGTTAGGCTTAGTGTTAGAGTTAGGTGTTTGGGTGAATGGTAGGATCAGTTTTAGGTTTAGGGTTAGGGTTAGTGTTCGGTTTAGGGTTAGGGTTAAGGTGAAGTTTAAGTTAAGCGTGAGGGTTGAGCTTAGGGTAAGCGTTAGGGGTTGGGGTTAGGGTTAAGGTTAGGATTAAGTTTAGGGTTAAGGGTTAGGTTTAGAGTTAGGATTAGGGTTAGTGTTAGGGTTAAGTTATGGTTAGGTTTAGGGCTAGGTTAAGGTTAGAGATAGGGTTAGGTTAAGGGTTAGGGTTAGGTTTAGATGTTAGGGTGAGGGTTAGTGCTAGGTTTCCATTTAAGCTCAGGGTGTAGGGTCAGTTTTAGAGTTGGAGTTGGTGTTAGGGTCAGGGTTAGGGTAAAGTTTCGGGGTAGGGTTAGGGTTAGGGATAGCTTTAGGTTTAGGGTTGGGGATACGGTTTGGGGTTAGGGTGAGGGTTGGGGTTAGGGTGAGGGTTAGGTTTACAGTTAAGGTGAGGGTTTAGAGTAATTGTTATGCTTAGTGTTAGAGTTAGGGTTAGAGTTAGGGGAAGTTTCAGTTAATAGTGAGGGTTAGGGCTAAGTTTAGAGTTAGGGTAAGGTTAGTGTTAGGGTTAGGGTTAGGATCGGGGTCAGGTTAGGGTTAAGGCTAGGTTTACGGTAAAGGGTAGGGCTAGGTTGGGGTTAGGGTTAGGTTTAGAGTTAGAGTTAGTGCTAGGGTTTACTGTTAGAGTTAGGGTCGGGTTTAGAGTTATTGTTAGGGTTAGGGTTAAGGTAGAGTTAAGGTTAAGGTTAAGTTTCCAGTTAGGGTAAGAGTTAGGTTTAGGTCAGGGTTAGGGTTAGGATGAGGGGTAGGGTTAAACTTAGGGAAAGGGTTAGGGGTTCATGTGAGGGTTAGTGTTAGGTTTACATTAAGCTGATGTTTTAGGGTGTTACTGTTAATGTTAGTTTTAGAGTCAGGGGTACGGTTAGGGCTAGGTTTAGGGTTAGGGCTAGAGTTAGGGGATAGTTAAGCGTGAGGTTTAGTTTTAGGGTTACGGTTATGGTTAGGCTTAGGTTTAGGGTAAAGTTTAGGTTAAGGATGAGGGTTAGGGTTAGGTGTTTGGGTTAAGGTTAGGGTTAGGTTTAGGGTTAGACTTAGTGTTAGGTTTAGGGTTAGACTTAGTGTTAGGTTTAGGGTTAGTTGTTTGGGTCAATGTTAGGGTCAGGTTTAGGGTTAGGTTTAGGGTTAGGTTTCGGTTTAGGGTTAGGGCTAGGGCTAGGGTGAAGTTTAAGTTAAGGGTGAGGGTTGAGCTTTGGGTTAGCGTTAGTGGTTAGGGTTAAGGATAGGATTAAGTTGAGGGTTAAGCTTAGGTTTAAAGTTAGGATTAGGGTTAGTGTTAGGGTTAAGTCATGGTTGGGTTTAGAGCTAGGTTAAGGTTAGAGATGGGGTTAGGTTAAGGGTTGGGGTTAGGTTTAGATGTTAGTGTGAGGTTTAGTGCTAGGTTTCCATTTAAGCTGAGTGTGTAGGGTAAGTTTTAGGGTTAGGATTCGGGTAGGGTTAGAGTTAGGTTCAGAGCTAGGGTTAAGTTTAGGGTTAGGGTTAGGTTTATGGTTGGGGTCAGGGTTAGGGGAGATTTAGTGTTATGTTTAGTTTTAGGGTTAGGGTTCGTGTGAAGTTTATTTAAGCGAGATGGTTAGGGTTAGGGGTTAGGTTTCTGGTTAGGGTCAGGGTTAAGTTTAGGGTTAGTTTTAGGTTTAGGGTCAGGGTTAGGTTTAGGTTTAGTGTTAGTTTGTTTAGGGTTAGGGTTTGAATGAAGTTAGGGTAGGTTTAGGGTTATGGTTCGGGTGAAATTTTGGTTAAGGGTGAGGGTTCAGCTTAGGGTTAGGGTTAGGGGATAGTGTTTCAGTTAGGTTTAGGGTAGAGTTTTAATTATGGTTAAGATTCCGGTTAGGGTAAGAGTTAGAGTTACGTTTAGAGTTCAGGTGAGGGTTGTGGGTAAGTGTTACGGTTACGGTTAGGGTTAGTGTTAGGGTTAGGTTTAATTTTATTGAAGGCTTAAAATTAGGGGTAAGGTTAGGTTAGGGTTAGGGTCAGGGTTAGGATTAGAATTAGGTTTAGGGCGAGGGTTAGGGTCAGAGTTATTGTCAGGGTTAGGTTTCGTGTTACAGGTGGGCCAAGGTTAAGTTTAGGGTTAGGTTTATGGGTAGGGTTTGGGTTAAAGTTAGGCTTAGCTTTAGGTTAGGGATAGGGTGCAGTTTAAGATAGGGTGATGGTTAGGGTTAGGGTTTTGGCTAAGGTTTGGGTTTGTTTTCAGGTTAGTGTTAAGGTTATGTTCAGGATTAGGGTTAAGTTTAGGGGTTGTGTTTAGTTTTAGGGTAAACCTAAAACTTAGTGTTACGGTTACGGTAAGGGTTGCAGTTTGTGTTAGGTGTTGTGGTTGGGGTGAGGGTTTGGTTGAGGGTTAGGGTTGGGTAGGGTTAGGACTATGGTTATGGTAAAGTTGTAGGGGTTAGAGCTGCAGTTTAGGGTTAGGGTTTGGGGGAGGGTTCCGGTTAGGCATTGTGGTTCTGGTCATGGTTAGGTTTGGTTTAGGGTTAGGGTTAGGTTTAGGATTAGGTTTCGGGTTAGAGTTAGAGATAGGGTTAAGGTTTGGGTTAGGCTTTGGTGTTGGGGTTAGGGTTTTAGTTCGGGTTAGGGTTATCGTTAGGGCTCAGGGGTTTCAGGTTAGGGTTAGGGTTAGGGCTAGCATTAGGTTTAGGTTTGGTGGGATACGGTGAGGGGTTAGGGGGAGGGTTATGGTTAGTTTTACACTTAAGGTGAGGGTTTAGGGTAATTGTTACGGTTACGGCTAGAGTTAGAATTAGGCTTAGGGTTAGCGTGAAGTTTCAGTTAATAGTCAGGGATAGGGTGAATATTAGAGTAGGGTTAAGGTTAGTGTTAGGGTTAGGTATAGCGTTAGGGTTCGGGTAGGGGTAAGGCTAGGTTTAAGGCTAGGTTTACGGTAAAGGGTAGGGCTAGGTTAGGGTTACGTTTAGAGTTGGAGTTAGTGCTAGGGTTTAGGGTTAGGGTTAGGGTCAGGTTTAGAGTTAGTGTTAGGGTTAGGGTTATGGTAGAGTTAAGGTTAGGGTTTAGATTAGGGTTAGAGTAAGGGTTAGGTTTAGGTCAGGGTTCGGGCTAGGATGAGGGATAGGTTTAGGCTTCGGGAAAGGGTTAGGGGTTCGTGTGAGGGTTAGTGTTAGGTTTACAGTTAAGCTGATGTTTTAGGGTGTTCCGGTTAGGTTAAGGGTTAGAGTTAGGGTTAGGCTAGAGTTAGGGGATAGATTAGGGTTAGGTTTAGTTTTAGGGTTAGGGTCAGGCTTAGGTTTAGGATGAAGTTCAGGTTAAGGATGAGGGTTAAGCTTTGGGTTAAGGTTAGGCTTAGTGTTAGAGTTAGGTGTTTGGGTGAATGGTAGGATCAGTTTTAGGTTTAGGGTTAGGGTTAGTGTTCGGTTTAGGGTTAGGGTTAAGGTGAAGTTTAAGTTAAGCGTGAGGGTTGAGCTTAGGGTTAGCGTTAGGGGTTGGGGTTAGGGTTAAGGTTAGGATTAAGTTTAGGGTTAAGGGTTAGGTTTAGAGTTAGGATTAGGGTTAGTGTTAGGGTTAAGTCATGGTTAGGTTTAGGGCTAGGTTAAGGTTAGAGATAGGGTTAGGTTAAGGGTTAGGGTTAGGTTTAGATGTTAGGGTGAGGGTTAGTGCTAGGTTTCCATTTAAGCTCAGTGTGTAGGGTCAGTTTTAGAGTTGGAGTTGGTGTTAGGGTCAGGGTTAGGGTAAAGATTCGGGTTAGGGTTAGGGTTAGGGATAGCTTTAGGTTTAGGGTGGGGATACGGTTCGGGGTTAGGGTGAGGGTTGGGGTTAGGGTGAGGGTTAGGTTTACAGTTAAGGTGAGGGATTAGGGTAATTGTTATGCTTAGTGTTAGAGTTAGGGTTAGAGTTGGGGGAAGTTTCAGTTAATAGTGAGGGTTAGGGCTAAGTTTAGAGTTAGGGTAAGGTTAGTGTTAGGGTTAGGGTTAGGATCGGGGTCAGGTTAGGGTTAAGGCTAGGTTTACGGTAAAGGGTAGGGCTAGGTTGGGGTTAGGGTTAGGTTTAGAGTTAGAGTTAGTGCTAGGGTTTACTGTTAGAGTTAGGGTCGGGTTTAGAGTTATTGTTAGGGTTAGGGTTAGGGTAGAGTTAAGGTTAAGGTTAAGTTTCCAGTTAGGGTCAGGGTTAGGTTTAGGTCAGGGTTAGGGTTAGGATGAGGGGTAGGGTTAAACTTAGGGAAAGGGTTAGGGGTTCATGTGAGGGTTAGTGTTAGGTTTACATTAAGCTGATGTTTTAGGGTGTTACTGTTAATGTTAGTTTTAGAGTCGGGGTACGGTTAGGGCTAGGTTTAGGGTTAGGGCTAGAGTTAGGGGATAGTTAAGCGTGAGGTTTAGTTTTAGGGTTACGGTTATGGTTAGGCTTAGGTTTAGGGTAAAGTTTAGGTTAAGGATGAGGGTTAGGGTTAGGTGTTTGGGTTAAGGTTAGGGTTAGGTTTAGGGTTAGACTTAGTGTTAGGTTTAGGGTTAGTTGTTTGGGTCAATGTTAGGGTCAGGTTTAGGGTTAAGTTTAGGGTTAGGGTTCGGTTTAGGGTTAGGCCTAGGGCTAGGGTGAAGTTTAAGTTAAGGGTGAGGGTTGAGCTTAGGGTTAGCGTTAGTGGTTAGGGTTAAGGTTAGGATTAAGTTGAGGGATAAGCTTAGGTTTAAAGTTAGGATTAGGGTTAGTGTTAGGGTTAAGTCATGGTGGGGTTTAGGGCTAGGTTAAGGTTAGAGATGGGGTTAGGTTAAGGGTTGGGGTTAGGTTTAGATGTTAGTGTGAGGTTTAGTGCTAGGTTTCCATTTAAGCTGAGTGTGTAGGGTAAGTTTTAGGGTTAGGATTCGGGTAGGGTTAGCGTTAGGTTCAGACCTAGGGTTCAGTTTAGGGTTAGGGTTAGGTTTATGGTTGGGGTCAGGGTTAGGGGAGATTTAGTGTTATGTTTAGTTTTAGGGTTAGGGTTCGTGTGAAGTTTATTTAAGCGAGATGGTTAGGGTTAGGGGTTAGGTTTCAGGTTAGGGTCAGGGTTAAGTTTAGGGTTAGTTTTAGGTTTAGGGTCAGGGTTAGGTTTAGGTTTAGTGTTAGTTTGTTTAGGGTTAGGGTTTGAATGAAGTTAGGGTAGGTTTAGGGTTATGGTTCGGGTGAAATTTTGGTTAAGGGTGAGGGTTCGGCTTAGGGTTAGGGTTAGGGGATAGTGTTTCAGTTAGGTTTAGGGTAGAGTTTTAATTATGGTTAAGTTTCCGGTTAGGGTAAGAGTTAGAGTTACGTTTAGAGTTCAGGTGAGGGTTGTGGGTAAGTGTTACGGTTACGGTTAGGGTTAGTGTTAGGGTTAGGTTTAATTTTATTGTAGGCTTAAAATAAGGGTTAAGGTTAGGTTAGGGTTAGGGTCAGGGTTAGGATTAGAATTAGGTTTAGGGCGAGGGTTAGGGTCAGAGTTATTGTCAGGGTTAGGTTTCGGGTTACAGGTGGGCCAAGGTTAAGTTTAGGGTTAGGTTTATGGGTAGGGTTTGGGTTAAAGTTAGGCTTAGCTTTAGGTTAGGGATAGGGTGCAGTTTAAGATAGGGTGATGGTTAGGGTTAGGGTTTTGGCTAAGGTTTGGGTTTGTTTTCAGGTTAGTGTTAAGGTTATGTTCAGGATTAGGGTTAAGTTTAGGGGTTGTGTTTAGTTTTAGGGTAAACCTAAAACTTAGTGTTACGGTTAGGGTAAGGGTCGCAGTTTGTGTTAGGTGTTGTGGTTGGGGTGAGGGTTTGGTTGAGGGTTAGGGTTGGGTAGGGTTAGGACTATGGTTATGGTAAAGTGTTAGGGGTTAGAGCTGTAGTTTAGGGTTAGGGTTTGGGGGAGGGTTCCGGTTAGGCATTGTGGTTCTGGTCATGGTTAGGTTTGGTTTAGGGTTAGGGTTAGGTTTAGGATTAGGTTTCGGGTTAGAGTTAGAGATAGGGTTAAGGTTTGGGTTAGGCTTTGGTGTTGGGGTTAGGGTTTTAGTTCGGGTTAGGGTTATCGTTAGGGCTCAGGGGTTTCAGGTTAGGGTTAGGGTTAGGGCTAGCATTAGGTTTAGGTTTGGTGGGATACGGTGAGGGGTTAGGGGGAGGGTTATGGTTAGTTTTACACTTAAGGTGAGGGTTTAGGGTAATTGTTACGGTTACGGCTAGAGTTAGAATTAGGCTTAGGGTTAGCGTGAAGTTTCAGTTAATAGTCAGGGATAGGGTGAATATTAGAGTAGGGTTAAGGTTAGTGTTAGGGTTAGGTATAGCGTTAGGGTTCGGGTAGGGGTAAGGCTAGGTTTAAGGCTAGGTTTACGGTAAAGGGTAGGGCTAGGTTAGGGTTACGTTTAGAGTTGGAGTTAGTGCTACGGTTTAGGGTTAGGGTTAGGGTCAGGTTTAGAGTTAGTGTTAGGGTTAGGGTTATGGTAGAGTTAAGGTTAGGGTTTAGATTAGGGTTAGAGTAAGGGTTAGGTTTAGGTCAGGGTTCGGGCTAGGATGAGGGATAGGTTTAGGCTTCGGGAAAGGGTTAGGGGTTCGTGTGAGGGTTAGTGTTAGGTTTACAGTTAAGCTGATGTTTTAGGGTGTTACGGTTAGGTTAAGGGTCAGAGTTAGGGTTAGGCTAGAGTTAGGGGATAGATTAGGGTTAGGTTTAGTTTTAGGGTTAGGGTCAGGCTTAGGTTTAGGATGAAGTTCAGGTTAAGGATGAGGGTTAAGGTTTGGGTTAGGGTTAGGCTTAGTGTTAGAGTTAGGTGTTTGGGTGAATGGTAGGATCAGTTTTAGGTTTAGGGTTAGGGTTAGTGCTCGGTTTAGGGTTAGGGTTAAGGTGAAGTTTAAGTTAAGCGTGAGGGTTGAGCTTAGGGTTAGCGTTAGGGGTTGGGGTTAGGGTTAAGGTTAGGATTAAGTTTAGGGTTAAGGGTTAGGTTTAGAGTTAGGATTAGGGTTAGTGTTAGGGTTAAGTCATGGTTAGGTTTAGGGCTAGGTTAAGGTTAGAGATAGGGTTAGGTTAAGGGTTAGGGTTAGGTTTAGATGTTAGGGTGAGGGTTAGTGCTAGGTTTCCATTTAAGCTCAGTGTGTAGGGTCAGTTTTAGAGTTGGAGTTGGTGTTAGGGTCAGGGTTAGGGTAAAGTTTCGGGTTAGGGTTAGGGTTAGGGATAGCTTTAGGTTTAGGGTTGGGGATACGGTTCGGGGTTAGGGTGAGGGTTGGGGTTAGGGTGAGGGTTAGGTTTACAGTTAAGGTGAGGGATTAGGGTAATTGTTATGCTTAGTGTTAGAGTTAGGGTTAGAGTTGGGGGAAGTTTCAGTTAATAGTGAGGGTTAGGGCTAAGTTTAGAGTTAGGGTAAGGTTAGTGTTAGGGTTAGGGTTAGGATCGGGGTCAGGTTAGGGTTAAGGCTAGGTTTACGGTAAAGGGTAGGGCTAGGTTGGGGTTAGGGTTAGGTTTAGAGTTAGAGTTAGTGCTAGGGTTTACTGTTAGAGTTAGGGTCGGGTTTAGAGTTATTGTTAGGGTTAGGGTTAGGGTAGAGTTAAGGTTAAGGTTAAGTTTCCAGTTAGGGTCAGGGTTAGGTTTAGGTCAGGGTTAGGGTTAGGATGAGGGGTAGGGTTAAACTTAGGGAAAGGGTTAGGGGTTCATGTGAGGGTTAGTGTTAGGTTTACATTAAGCTGATGTTTTAGGGTGTTACTGTTAATGTTAGTTTTAGAGTCGGGGTACGGTTAGGGCTAGGTTTAGGGTTAGGGCTAGAGTTAGGGGATAGTTAAGCGTGAGGTTTAGTTTTAGGGTTACGGTTATGGTTAGGCTTAGGTTTAGGGTAAAGTTTAGGTTAAGGATGAGGGTTAGGGTTAGGTGTTTGGGTTAAGGTTAGGGTTAGGTTTAGGGTTAGACTTAGTGTTAGGTTTAGGGTTAGTTGTTTGGGTCAATGTTAGGGTCAGGTTTAGGGTTAAGTTTAGGGTTAGGGTTCGGTTTAGGGTTAGGCCTAGGGCTAGGGTGAAGTTTAAGTTAAGGGTGAGGGTTGAGCTTAGGGTTAGCGTTAGTGGTTAGGGTTAAGGTTAGGATTAAGTTGAGGGATAAGCTTAGGTTTAAAGTTAGGATTAGGGTTAGTGTTAGGGTTAAGTCATGGTGGGGTTTAGGGCTAGGTTAAGGTTAGAGATGGGGTTAGGTTAAGGGTTGGGGTTAGGTTTAGATGTTAGTGTGAGGTTTAGTGCTAGGTTTCCATTTAAGCTGAGTGTGTAGGGTAAGTTTTAGGGTTAGGATTCGGGTAGGGTTAGCGTTAGGTTCAGACCTAGGGTTCAGTTTAGGGTTAGGGTTAGGTTTATGGTTGGGGTCAGGGTTAGGGGAGATTTAGTGTTATGTTTAGTTTTAGGGTTAGGGTTCGTGTGAAGTTTATTTAAGCGAGATGGTTAGGGTTAGGGGTTAGGTTTCAGGTTAGGGTCAGGGTTAAGTTTAGGGTTAGTTTTAGGTTTAGGGTCAGGGTTAGGTTTAGGTTTAGTGTTAGTTTGTTTAGGGTTAGGGTTTGAATGAAGTTAGGGTAGGTTTAGGGTTATGGTTCGGGTGAAATTTTGGTTAAGGGTGAGGGTTCGGCTTAGGGTTAGGGTTAGGGGATAGTGTTTCAGTTAGGTTTAGGGTAGAGTTTTAATTATGGTTAAGTTTCCGGTTAGGGTAAGAGTTAGAGTTACGTTTAGAGTTCAGGTGAGGGTTGTGGGTAAGTGTTACGGTTACGGTTAGGGTTAGTGTTAGGGTTAGGTTTAATTTTATTGTAGGCTTAAAATAAGGGTTAAGGTTAGGTTAGGGTTAGGGTCAGGGTTAGGATTAGAATTAGGTTTAGGGCGAGGGTTAGGGTCAGAGTTATTGTCAGGGTTAGGTTTCGGGTTACAGGTGGGCCAAGGTTAAGTTTAGGGTTAGGTTTATGGGTAGGGTTTGGGTTAAAGTTAGGCTTAGCTTTAGGTTAGGGATAGGGTGCAGTTTAAGATAGGGTGATGGTTAGGGTTAGGGTTTTGGCTAAGGTTTGGGTTTGTTTTCAGGTTAGTGTTAAGGTTATGTTCAGGATTAGGGTTAAGTTTAGGGGTTGTGTTTAGTTTTAGGGTAAACCTAAAACTTAGTGTTACGGTTAGGGTAAGGGTCGCAGTTTGTGTTAGGTGTTGTGGTTGGGGTGAGGGTTTGGTTGAGGGTTAGGGTTGGGTAGGGTTAGGACTATGGTTATGGTAAAGTGTTAGGGGTTAGAGCTGTAGTTTAGGGTTAGGGTTTGGGGGAGGGTTCCGGTTAGGCATTGTGGTTCTGGTCATGGTTAGGTTTGGTTTAGGGTTAGGGTTAGGTTTAGGATTAGGTTTCGGGTTAGAGTTAGAGATAGGGTTAAGGTTTGGGTTAGGCTTTGGTGTTGGGGTTAGGGTTTTAGTTCGGGTTAGGGTTATCGTTAGGGCTCAGGGGTTTCAGGTTAGGGTTAGGGTTAGGGCTAGCATTAGGTTTAGGTTTGGTGGGATACGGTGAGGGGTTAGGGGGAGGGTTATGGTTAGTTTTACACTTAAGGTGAGGGTTTAGGGTAATTGTTACGGTTACGGCTAGAGTTAGAATTAGGCTTAGGGTTAGCGTGAAGTTTCAGTTAATAGTCAGGGATAGGGTGAATATTAGAGTAGGGTTAAGGTTAGTGTTAGGGTTAGGTATAGCGTTAGGGTTCGGGTAGGGGTAAGGCTAGGTTTAAGGCTAGGTTTACGGTAAAGGGTAGGGCTAGGTTAGGGTTACGTTTAGAGTTGGAGTTAGTGCTAGGGTTTAGGGTTAGGGTTAGGGTCAGGTTTAGAGTTAGTGTTAGGGTTAGGGTTATGGTAGAGTTAAGGTTAGGGTTTAGATTAGGGTTAGAGTAAGGGTTAGGTTTAGGTCAGGGTTCGGGCTAGGATGAGGGATAGGTTTAGGCTTCGGGAAAGGGTTAGGGGTTCGTGTGAGGGTTAGTGTTAGGTTTACAGTTAAGCTGATGTTTTAGGGTGTTACGGTTAGGTTAAGGGTCAGAGTTAGGGTTAGGCTAGAGTTAGGGGATAGATTAGGGTTAGGTTTAGTTTTAGGGTTAGGGTCAGGCTTAGGTTTAGGATGAAGTTCAGGTTAAGGATGAGGGTTAAGGTTTGGGTTAGGGTTAGGCTTAGTGTTAGAGTTAGGTGTTTGGGTGAACGGTAGGATCAGTTTTAGGTTTAGGGTTTTAGGGTTAGTGTTCGGTTTAGGGTTAGGGTTAAGGTGAAGTTTAAGTTAAGCGTGAGGGTTGAGCTTAGGGTTAGCGTTAGGGGTTGGGGTTAGGGTTAAGGTTAGGATTAAGTTTAGGGTTAAGGGTTAGGTTTAGAGTTAGGATTAGGGTTAGTGTTAGGGTTAAGTCATGGTTAGGTTTAGGGCTAGGTTAAGGTTAGAGATAGGGTTAGGTTAAGGGTTAGGGTTAGGTTTAGATGTTAGGGTGAGGGTTAGTGCTAGGTTTCCATTTAAGCTCAGTGTGTAGGGTCAGTTTTAGAGTTGGAGTTGGTGTTAGGGTCAGGGTTAGGGTAAAGATTCGGGTTAGGGTTAGGGTTAGGGATAGCTTTAGGTTTAGGGTTGGGGATACGGTTCGGGGTTAGGGTGAGGGTTGGGGTTAGGGTGAGGGTTAGGTTTACAGTTAAGGTGAGGGATTAGGGTAATTGTTATGCTTAGTGTTAGAGTTAGGGTTAGAGTTGGGGGAAGTTTCAGTTAATAGTGAGGGTTAGGGCTAAGTTTAGAGTTAGGGTAAGGTTAGTGTTAGGGTTAGGGTTAGGATCGGGGTCAGGTTAGGGTTAAGGCTAGGTTTACGGTAAAGGGTAGGGCTAGGTTGGGGTTAGGGTTAGGTTTAGAGTTAGAGTTAGTGCTAGGGTTTACTGTTAGAGTTAGGGTCGGGTTTAGAGTTATTGTTAGGGTTAGGGTTAGGGTAGAGTTAAGGTTAAGGTTAAGTTTCCAGTTAGGGTCAGGGTTAGGTTTAGGTCAGGGTTAGGGTTAGGATGAGGGGTAGGGTTAAACTTAGGGAAAGGGTTAGGGGTTCATGTGAGGGTTAGTGTTAGGTTTACATTAAGCTGATGTTTTAGGGTGTTACTGTTAATGTTAGTTTTAGAGTCGGGGTACGGTTAGGGCTAGGTTTAGGGTTAGGGCTAGAGTTAGGGGATAGTTAAGCGTGAGGTTTAGTTTTAGGGTTACGGTTATGGTTAGGCTTAGGTTTAGGGTAAAGTTTAGGTTAAGGATGAGGGTTAGGGTTAGGTGTT
This sequence comes from Elephas maximus indicus, assembly GCF_024166365.1. Taxonomy (NCBI): domain Eukaryota; kingdom Metazoa; phylum Chordata; class Mammalia; order Proboscidea; family Elephantidae; genus Elephas; species Elephas maximus. Next base: position 36,948,859 of record NC_064819.1, read on the forward strand.
TGGGTTAAGGTTAGGGTTAGGTTTAGGGTTAGACTTAGTGTTAGGTTTAGGGTTAGTTGTTTGGGTCAATGTTAGGGTCAGGTTTAGGGTTAAGTTTAGGGTTAGGGTTCGGTTTAGGGTTAGGCCTAGGGCTAGGGTGAAGTTTAAGTTAAGGGTGAGGGTTGAGCTTAGGGTTAGCGTTAGTGGTTAGGGTTAAGGTTAGGATTAAGTTGAGGGATAAGCTTAGGTTTAAAGTTAGGATTAGGGTTAGTGTTAGGGTTAAGTCATGGTGGGGTTTAGGGCTAGGTTAAGGTTAGAGATGGGGTTAGGTTAAGGGTTGGGGTTAGGTTTAGATGTTAGTGTGAGGTTTAGTGCTAGGTTTCCATTTAAGCTGAGTGTGTAGGGTAAGTTTTAGGGTTAGGATTCGGGTAGGGTTAGCGTTAGGTTCAGACCTAGGGTTCAGTTTAGGGTTAGGGTTAGGTTTATGGTTGGGGTCAGGGTTAGGGGAGATTTAGTGTTATGTTTAGTTTTAGGGTTAGGGTTCGTGTGAAGTTTATTTAAGCGAGATGGTTAGGGTTAGGGGTTAGGTTTCAGGTTAGGGTCAGGGTTAAGTTTAGGGTTAGTTTTAGGTTTAGGGTCAGGGTTAGGTTTAGGTTTAGTGTTAGTTTGTTTAGGGTTAGGGTTTGAATGAAGTTAGGGTAGGTTTAGGGTTATGGTTCGGGTGAAATTTTGGTTAAGGGTGAGGGTTCGGCTTAGGGTTAGGGTTAGGGGATAGTGTTTCAGTTAGGTTTAGGGTAGAGTTTTAATTATGGTTAAGTTTCCGGTTAGGGTAAGAGTTAGAGTTACGTTTAGAGTTCAGGTGAGGGTTGTGGGTAAGTGTTACGGTTACGGTTAGGGTTAGTGTTAGGGTTAGGTTTAATTTTATTGTAGGCTTAAAATAAGGGTTAAGGTTAGGTTAGGGTTAGGGTCAGGGTTAGGATTAGAATTAGGTTTAGGGCGAGGGTTAGGGTCAGAGTTATTGTCAGGGTTAGGTTTCGGGTTACAGGTGGGCCAAGGTTAAGTTTAGGGTTAGGTTTATGGGTAGGGTTTGGGTTAAAGTTAGGCTTAGCTTTAGGTTAGGGATAGGGTGCAGTTTAAGATAGGGTGATGGTTAGGGTTAGGGTTTTGGCTAAGGTTTGGGTTTGTTTTCAGGTTAGTGTTAAGGTTATGTTCAGGATTAGGGTTAAGTTTAGGGGTTGTGTTTAGTTTTAGGGTAAACCTAAAACTTAGTGTTACGGTTAGGGTAAGGGTCGCAGTTTGTGTTAGGTGTTGTGGTTGGGGTGAGGGTTTGGTTGAGGGTTAGGGTTGGGTAGGGTTAGGACTATGGTTATGGTAAAGTGTTAGGGGTTAGAGCTGTAGTTTAGGGTTAGGGTTTGGGGGAGGGTTCCGGTTAGGCATTGTGGTTCTGGTCATGGTTAGGTTTGGTTTAGGGTTAGGGTTAGGTTTAGGATTAGGTTTCGGGTTAGAGTTAGAGATAGGGTTAAGGTTTGGGTTAGGCTTTGGTGTTGGGGTTAGGGTTTTAGTTCGGGTTAGGGTTATCGTTAGGGCTCAGGGGTTTCAGGTTAGGGTTAGGGTTAGGGCTAGCATTAGGTTTAGGTTTGGTGGGATACGGTGAGGGGTTAGGGGGAGGGTTATGGTTAGTTTTACACTTAAGGTGAGGGTTTAGGGTAATTGTTACGGTTACGGCTAGAGTTAGAATTAGGCTTAGGGTTAGCGTGAAGTTTCAGTTAATAGTCAGGGATAGGGTGAATATTAGAGTAGGGTTAAGGTTAGTGTTAGGGTTAGGTATAGCGTTAGGGTTCGGGTAGGGGTAAGGCTAGGTTTAAGGCTAGGTTTACGGTAAAGGGTAGGGCTAGGTTAGGGTTACGTTTAGAGTTGGAGTTAGTGCTAGGGTTTAGGGTTAGGGTTAGGGTCAGGTTTAGAGTTAGTGTTAGGGTTAGGGTTATGGTAGAGTTAAGGTTAGGGTTTAGATTAGGGTTAGAGTAAGGGTTAGGTTTAGGTCAGGGTTCGGGCTAGGATGAGGGATAGGTTTAGGCTTCGGGAAAGGGTTAGGGGTTCGTGTGAGGGTTAGTGTTAGGTTTACAGTTAAGCTGATGTTTTAGGGTGTTACGGTTAGGTTAAGGGTTAGAGTTAGGGTTAGGCTAGAGTTAGGGGATAGATTAGGGTTAGGTTTAGTTTTAGGGTTAGGGTCAGGCTTAGGTTTAGGATGAAGTTCAGGTTAAGGATGAGGGTTAAGGTTTGGGTTAGGGTTAGGCTTAGTGTTAGAGTTAGGTGTTTGGGTGAACGGTAGGATCAGTTTTAGGTTTAGGGTTTTAGGGTTAGTGTTCGGTTTAGGGTTAGGGTTAAGGTGAAGTTTAAGTTAAGCGTGAGGGTTGAGCTTAGGGTTAGCGTTAGGGGTTGGGGTTAGGGTTAAGGTTAGGATTAAGTTTAGGGTTAAGGGTTAGGTTTAGAGTTAGGATTAGGGTTAGTGTTAGGGTTAAGTCATGGTTAGGTTTAGGGCTAGGTTAAGGTTAGAGATAGGGTTAGGTTAAGGGTTAGGGTTAGGTTTAGATGTTAGGGTGAGGGTTAGTGCTAGGTTTCCATTTAAGCTCAGTGGGTAGGGTCAGTTTTAGAGTTGGAGTTGGTGTTAGGGTCAGGGTTAGGGTAAAGTTTCGGGTTAGGGTTAGGGTTAGGGATAGCTTTAGGTTTAGGGTTGGGGATACGGTTCGGGGTTAGGGTGAGGGTTGGGGTTAGGGTGAGGGTTAGGTTTACAGTTAAGGTGAGGGATTAGGGTAATTGTTATGCTTAGTGTTAGAGTTAGGGTTAGAGTTGGGGGAAGTTTCAGTTAATAGTGAGGGTTAGGGCTAAGTTTAGAGTTAGGGTAAGGTTAGTGTTAGGGTTAGGGTTAGGATCGGGGTCAGGTTAGGGTTAAGGCTAGGTTTACGGTAAAGGGTAGGGCTAGGTTGGGGTTAGGGTTAGGTTTAGAGTTAGAGTTAGTGCTAGGGTTTACTGTTAGAGTTAGGGTCGGGTTTAGAGTTATTGTTAGGGTTAGGGTTAGGGTAGAGTTAAGGTTAAGGTTAAGTTTCCAGTTAGGGTCAGGGTTAGGTTTAGGTCAGGGTTAGGGTTAGGATGAGGGGTAGGGTTAAACTTAGGGAAAGGGTTAGGGGTTCATGTGAGGGTTAGTGTTAGGTTTACATTAAGCTGATGTTTTAGGGTGTTACTGTTAATGTTAGTTTTAGAGTCGGGGTACGGATAGGGCTAGGTTTAGGGTTAGGGCTAGAGTTAGGGGATAGTTAAGCGTGAGGTTTAGTTTTAGGGTTACGGTTATGGTTAGGCTTAGGTTTAGGGTAAAGTTTAGGTTAAGGATGAGGGTTAGGGTTAGGTGTTTGGGTTAAGGTTAGGGTTAGGTTTAGGGTTAGACTTAGTGTTAGGTTTAGGGTTAGTTGTTTGGGTCAATGTTAGGGTCAGGTTTAGGGTTAAGTTTAGGGTTAGGGTTCGGTTTAGGGTTAGGCCTAGGGCTAGGGTGAAGTTTAAGTTAAGGGTGAGGGTTGAGCTTAGGGTTAGCGTTAGTGGTTAGGGTTAAGGTTAGGATTAAGTTGAGGGATAAGCTTAGGTTTAAAGTTAGGATTAGCGTTAGTGTTAGGGTTAAGTCATGGTGGGGTTTAGGGCTAGGTTAAGGTTAGAGATGGGGTTAGGTTAAGGGTTGGGGTTAGGTTTAGATGTTAGTGTGAGGTTTAGTGCTAGGTTTCCATTTAAGCTGAGTGTGTAGGGTAAGTTTTAGGGTTAGGATTCGGGTAGGGTTAGAGTTAGGTTCAGAGCTAGGGTTAAGTTTAGGGTTAGGGTTAGGTTTATGGTTGGGGTCAGGGTTAGGGGAGATTTAGTGTTATGTTTAGTTTTAGGGTTAGGGTTCGTGTGAAGTTTATTTAAGCGAGATGGTTAGGGTTAGGGGTTAGGTTTCAGGTTAGGGTCAGGGTTAAGTTTAGGGTTAGTTTTAGGTTTAGGGTCAGGGTTAGGTTTAGGTTTAGTGTTAGTTTGTTTAGGGTTAGGGTTTGAATGAAGTTAGGGTAGGTTTAGGGTTATGGTTCGGGTGAAATTTTGGTTAAGGGTGAGGGTTCGGCTTAGGGTTAGGGTTAGGGGATAGTGTTTCAGTTAGGTTTAGGGTAGAGTTTTAATTATGGTTAAGTTTCCGGTTAGGGTAAGAGTTAGAGTTACGTTTAGAGTTCAGGTGAGGGTTGTGGGTAAGTGTTACGGTTACGGTTAGGGTTAGTGTTAGGGTTAGGTTTAATTTTATTGTAGGCTTAAAATAAGGGTTAAGGTTAGGTTAGGGTTAGGGTCAGGGTTAGGATTAGAATTAGGTTTAGGGCGAGGGTTAGGGTCAGAGTTATTGTCAGGGTTAGGTTTCGGGTTACAGGTGGGCCAAGGTTAAGTTTAGGGTTAGGTTTATGGGTAGGGTTTGGGTTAAAGTTAGGCTTAGCTTTAGGTTAGGGATAGGGTGCAGTTTAAGATAGGGTGATGGTTAGGGTTAGGGTTTTGGCTAAGGTTTGGGTTTGTTTTCAGGTTAGTGTTAAGGTTATGTTCAGGATTAGGGTTAAGTTTAGGGGTTGTGTTTAGTTTTAGGGTAAACCTAAAACTTAGTGTTACGGTTAGGGTAAGGGTCGCAGTTTGTGTTAGGTGTTGTGGTTGGGGTGAGGGTTTGGTTGAGGGTTAGGGTTGGGTAGGGTTAGGACTATGGTTATGGTAAAGTGTTAGGGGTTAGAGCTGTAGTTTAGGGTTAGGGTTTGGGGGAGGGTTCCGGTTAGGCATTGTGGTTCTGGTCATGGTTAGGTTTGGTTTAGGGTTAGGGTTAGGTTTAGGATTAGGTTTCGGGTTAGAGTTAGAGATAGGGTTAAGGTTTGGGTTAGGCTTTGGTGTTGGGGTTAGGGTTTTAGTTCGGGTTAGGGTTATCGTTAGGGCTCAGGGGTTTCAGGTTAGGGTTAGGGTTAGGGCTAGCATTAGGTTTAGGTTTGGTGGGATACGGTGAGGGGTTAGGGGGAGGGTTATGGTTAGTTTTACACTTAAGGTGAGGGTTTAGGGTAATTGTTACGGTTACGGCTAGAGTTAGAATTAGGCTTAGGGTTAGCGTGAAGTTTCAGTTAATAGTCAGGGATAGGGTGAATATTAGAGTAGGGTTAAGGTTAGTGTTAGGGTTAGGTATAGCGTTAGGGTTCGGGTAGGGGTAAGGCTAGGTTTAAGGCTAGGTTTACGGTAAAGGGTAGGGCTAGGTTAGGGTTACGTTTAGAGTTGGAGTTAGTGCTAGGGTTTAGGGTTAGGGTTAGGGTCAGGTTTAGAGTTAGTGTTAGGGTTAGGGTTATGGTAGAGTTAAGGTTAGGGTTTAGATTAGGGTTAGAGTAAGGGTTAGGTTTAGGTCAGGGTTCGGGCTAGGATGAGGGATAGGTTTAGGCTTCGGGAAAGGGTTAGGGGTTCGTGTGAGGGTTAGTGTTAGGTTTACAGTTAAGCTGATGTTTTAGGGTGTTACGGTTAGGTTAAGGGTTAGAGTTAGGGTTAGGCTAGAGTTAGGGGATAGATTAGGGTTAGGTTTAGTTTTAGGGTTAGGGTCAGGCTTAGGTTTAGGATGAAGTTCAGGTTAAGGATGAGGGTTAAGGTTTGGGTTAGGGTTAGGCTTAGTGTTAGAGTTAGGTGTTTGGGTGAACGGTAGGATCAGTTTTAGGTTTAGGGTTAGGGTTAGTGTTCGGTTTAGGGTTAGGGTTAAGGTGAAGTTTAAGTTAAGCGTGAGGGTTGAGCTTAGGGTTAGCGTTAGGGGTTGGGGTTAGGGTTAAGGTTAGGATTAAGTTTAGGGTTAAGGGTTAGGTTTAGAGTTAGGATTAGGGTTAGTGTTAGGGTTAAGTCATGGTTAGGTTTAGGGCTAGGTTAAGGTTAGAGATAGGGTTAGGTTAAGGGTTAGGGTTAGGTTTAGATGTTAGGGTGAGGGTTAGTGCTAGGTTTCCATTTAAGCTCAGTGTGTAGGGTCAGTTTTAGAGTTGGAGTTGGTGTTAGGGTCAGGGTTAGGGTAAAGTTTCGGGTTAGGGTTAGGGTTAGGGATAGCTTTAGGTTTAGGTTTGGGGATACGGTTCGGGGTTAGGGTGAGGGTTGGGGTTAGGGTGAGGGTTAGGTTTACAGTTAAGGTGAGGGATTAGGGTAATTGTTATGCTTAGTGTTAGGGTTAGAGTTAGGGGAAGTTTCAGTTAATAGTGAGGGTTAGGGCTAAGTTTAGAGTTAGGGTAAGGTTAGTGTTAGGGTTAGGGTTAGGATCGGGGTCAGGTTAGGGTTAAGGCTAGGTTTACGGTAAAGGGTAGGGCTAGGTTGGGGTTAGGGTTAGGTTTAGAGTTAGAGTTAGTGCTAGGGTTTACTGTTAGAGTTAGGGTCGGGTTTAGAGTTATTGTTAGGGTTAGGGTTAGGGTAGAGTTAAGGTTAAGGTTAAGTTTCCAGTTAGGGTAAGGGTTAGGTTTAGGTCAGGGTTAGGGTTAGGATGAGGGGTAGGGTTAAAGTTAGGGAAAGGGTTAGGGGTTCATGTGAGGGTTAGTGTTAGGTTTACATTAAGCTGATGTTTTAGGGTGTTACTGTTAATGTTAGTTTTAGAGTCGGGGTACGGTTAGGGCTAGGTTTAGGGTTAGGGCTAGAGTTAGGGGATAGTTAAGCGTGAGGTTTAGTTTTAGGGTTACGGTTATGGTTAGGCTTAGGTTTAGGGTAAAGTTTAGGTTAAGGATGAGGGTTAGGGTTAGGTGTTTGGGTTAAGGTTAGGGTTAGGTTTAGGGTTAGACTTAGTGTTAGGTTTAGGGTTAGTTGTTTGGGTCAATGTTAGGGTCAGGTTTAGGGTTAGGTTTAGGGTTAGTTTTCGGTTTAGGGTTAGGCCTAGGGCTAGGGTGAAGTTTAAGTTAAGGGTGAGGGTTGAGCTTAGGGTTAGCGTTAGTGGTTAGGGTTAAGGTTAGGATTAAGTTGAGGGATAAGCTTAGGTTTAAAGTTAGGATTAGGGTTAGTGTTAGGGTTAAGTCATGGTTGGGTTTAGGGCTAGGTTAAGGTTAGAGATGGGGTTAGGTTAAGGGTTGGGGTTAGGTTTAGATGTTAGTGTGAGGTTTAGTGCTAGGTTTCCATTTAAGCTGAGTGTGTAGGGTAAGTTTTAGGGTTAGGATTCGGGTAGGGTTAGAGTTAGGTTCAGAGCTAGGGTTAAGTTTAGGGTTAGGGTTAGGTTTATGGTTGGGGTCAGGGTTAGGGGAGATTTAGTGTTATGTTTAGTTTTAGGGTTAGGGTTCGTGTGAAGTTTATTTAAGCGAGATGGTTAGGGTTAGGGGTTAGGTTTCAGGTTAGGGTCAGGGTTAAGTTTAGGGTTAGTTTTAGGTTTAGGGTCAGGGTTAGGTTTAGGTTTAGTGTTAGTTTGTTTAGGGTTAGGGTTTGAATGAAGTTAGGGTAGGTTTAGGGTTATGGTTCGGGTGAAATTTTGGTTAAGGGTGAGGGTTCGGCTTAGGGTTAGGGTTAGGGGATAGTGTTTCAGTTAGGTTTAGGGTAGAGTTTTAATTATGGTTAAGTTTCCGGTTAGGGTAAGAGTTAGAGTTACGTTTAGAGTTCAGGTGAGGGTTGTGGGTAAGTGTTACGGTTACGGTTAGGGTTAGTGTTAGGGTTAGGTTTAATTTTATTGAAGGCTTCAAATTAGGGGTAAGGTTAGGTTAGGGTTAGGGTCAGGGTTAGGATTAGAATTAGGTTTAGGGCGAGGGTTAGGGTCAGAGTTATTGTCAGGGTTAGGTTTCGTGTTACAGGTGGGCCAAGGTTAAGTTTAGGGTTAGGTTTATGGGTAGGGTTTGGGTTAAAGTTAGGCTTAGCTTTAGGTTAGGGATAGGGTGCAGTTTAAGATAGGGTGATGGTTAGGGTTAGGGTTTTGGCTAAGGTTTGGGTTTGTTTTCAGGTTAGTGTTAAGGTTATGTTCAGGATTAGGGTTAAGTTTAGGGGTTGTGTTTAGTTTTAGGGTAAACCTAAAACTTAGTGTTACGGTTAGGGTAAGGGTTGCAGTTTGTGTTAGGTGTTGTGGTTGGGGTGAGGGTTTGGTTGAGGGTTAGGGTTGGGTAGGGTTAGGACTATGGTTATGGTAAAGTTGTAGGGGTTAGAGCTGCAGTTTAGGGTTAGGGTTTGGGGGAGGGTTCCGGTTAGGCATTGTGGTTCTGGTCATGGTTAGGTTTGGTTTAGGGTTAGGGTTAGGTTTAGGATTAGGTTTCGGGTTAGAGTTAGAGATAGGGTTAAGGTTTGGGTTAGGCTTTGGTGTTGGGGTTAGGGTTTTAGTTCGGGTTAGGGTTATCGTTAGGGCTCAGGGGTTTCAGGTTAGGGTTAGGGTTAGGGCTAGCATTAGGTTTAGGTTTGGTGGGATACGGTGAGGGGTTAGGGGGAGGGTTATGGTTAGTTTTACACTTAAGGTGAGGGTTTAGGGTAATTGTTACGGTTACGGCTAGAGTTAGAATTAGGCTTAGGGTTAGCGTGAAGTTTCAGTTAATAGTCAGGGATAGGGTGAATATTAGAGTAGGGTTAAGGTTAGTGTTAGGGTTAGGTATAGCGTTAGGGTTCGGGTAGGGGTAAGGCTAGGTTTAAGGCTAGGTTTACGGTAAAGGGTAGGGCTAGGTTAGGGTTACGTTTAGAGTTGGAGTTAGTGCTAGGGTTTAGGGTTAGGGTTAGGGTCAGGTTTAGAGTTAGTGTTAGGGTTAGGGTTATGGTAGAGTTAAGGTTAGGGTTTAGATTAGGGTTAGAGTAAGGGTTAGGTTTAGGTCAGGGTTCGGGCTAGGATGAGGGATAGGTTTAGGCTTCGGGAAAGGGTTAGGGGTTCGTGTGAGGGTTAGTGTTAGGTTTACAGTTAAGCTGATGTTTTAGGGTGTTACGGTTAGGTTAAGGGTTAGAGTTAGGGTTAGGCTAGAGTTAGGGGATAGATTAGGGTTAGGTTTAGTTTTAGGGTTAGGGTCAGGCTTAGGTTTAGGATGAAGTTCAGGTTAAGGATGAGGGTTAAGGTTTGGGTTAGGGTTAGGCTTAGTGTTAGAGTTAGGTGTTTGGGTGAACGGTAGGATCAGTTTTAGGTTTAGGGTTTTAGGGTTAGTGTTCGGTTTAGGGTTAGGGTTAAGGTGAAGTTTAAGTTAAGCGTGAGGGTTGAGCTTAGGGTTAGCGTTAGGGGTTGGGGTTAGGGTTAAGGTTAGGATTAAGTTTAGGGTTAAGGGTTAGGTTTAGAGTTAGGGTTAACGTGAAGTTTAAGTTAAGCGTGAGGGTTGAGCTTAGGGTTAGCGTTAGGGGTTGGGGTTAGGGTTAAGGTTAGTATTAAGTTTAGGGTTAAGGGTTAGGTTTAGAGTTAGGATTAGGGTTAGTGTTAGGGTTAAGTCATGGTTAGGTTTAGGGCTCGGTTAAGGTTAGAGATAGGGTTAGGTTAAGGGTTAGGGTTAGGTTTAGATGTTAGGGTGAGGGTTAGTGCTAGGTTTCCATTTAAGCTCAGTGTGTAGGGTCAGTTTTAGAGTTGGAGTTGGTGTTACGGTCAGGGTTAGGGTAAAGTTTCGGCTTAGGGTTAGGGTTAGGGCTAGCTTTAGGTTTAGGGTTGGGGATACGGTTCGGGGTTAGGGTGAGGGATGGGGTTAGGGTGAGGGTTAGGTTTACAGTTAAGGTGAGGGTTTAGGGTAATTGTTATGCTTAGTGTTAGAGTTAGGGTTAGAGTTAGGGGAAGTTTCAGTTAATAGTGAGGGTTAGGGCTAAGTTTAGAGTTAGGGTAAGGTTAGTGTTAGGGTTAGGGTTAGGATCAGGGTCAGGTTAGGGTTAAGGCTAGGTTTACGGTAAAGGGTAGGGCTAGGTTGGGGTTAGGGTTAGGTTTAGAGTTAGAGTTAGTGCTAGGGTTTACTGTTAGAGTTAGGGTCGGGTTTAGAGTTATTCTTAGGGTTAGGGTTAGGGTAGAGTTAAGGTTAAGGTTAAGTTTCCAGTTAGGGTAAGGGTTAGGTTTAGGTCAGGGTTCGGGTTAGGATGAGGGGTAGGGTTAAAGTTAGGGAAAGGGTTAGGGGTTCATGTGAGGGTTAGTGTTAGGTTTACATTAAGCTGATGTTTTAGGGTGTTACTGTTAATGTTAGTTTTAGAGTCAGGGGTACGGTTAGGGCTAGGTTTAGGGTTAGGGCTAGAGTTAGGGGATAGTTAAGCGTGAGGTTTAGTTTTAGGGTTACGGTTATGCTTAGGCTTAGGTTTAGGGTAAAGTTTAGGTTAAGGATGAGGGTTAGGGTTAGGTGTTTGGGTTAAGGTTAGGGTTAGGTTTAGGGTTAGACTTAGTGTTAGGTTTAGGGTTAGTTGTTTGGGTCAATGTTAGGGTCAGGTTTAGGGTTAAGTTTAGGGTTAGGGTTCGGTTTAGGGTTAGGCCTAGGGCTAGGGTGAAGTTTAAGTTAAGGGTGAGGGTTGAGCTTAGGGTTAGCGTTAGTGGTTAGGGTTAAGGTTACGATTAAGTTGAGGGATAAGCTTAGGTTTAAAGTTAGGATTAGGGTTAGTGTTAGGGTTAAGTCATGGTTGGGTTTAGGGCTAGGTTAAGGTTAGAGATGGGGTTAGGTTAAGGGTTGGGGTTAGGTTTAGATGTTAGTGTGAGGTTTAGTGCTAGGTTTCCATTTAAGCTGAGTGTGTAGGGTAAGTTTTAGGGTTAGGATTCGGGTAGGGTTAGAGTTAGGTTCAGAGCTAGGGTTAAGTTTAGGGTTAGGGTTAGGTTTATGGTTGGGGTCAGGGTTAGGGGAGATTTAGTGTTATGTTTAGTTTTAGGGTTAGGGTTCGTGTGAAGTTTATTTAAGCGAGATGGTTAGGGTTAGGGGTTAGGTTTCAGGTTAGGGTCAGGGTTAAGTTTAGGGTTAGTTTTAGGTTTAGGGTCAGGGTTAGGTTTAGGTTTAGTGTTAGTTTGTTTAGGGTTAGGGTTTGAATGAAGTTAGGGTAGGTTTAGGGTTATGGTGCAGGTGAAATTTTGGTTAAGGGTGAGGGTTCGGCTTAGGGTTAGGGTTAGGGGATAGTGTTTCAGTTAGGTTTAGGGTAGAGTTTTAATTATGGTTAAGTTTCCGGTTAGGGTAAGAGTTAGAGTTACGTTTAGAGTTAAGGTGAGGGTTGTGGGTAAGTGTTACAGTTACGGTTAGGGTTAGTGTTAGGGTTAGGTTTAATTTTATTGAAGGCTTCAAATTAGGGTTAAGGTTAGGTTAGGGTTAGGGTTAGGATTAGAATTAGGTTTAGGGCGAGGGTTAGGGTCAGAGTTATTGTCAGGGTTAGGTTTCGGGTTACAGGTGGGCCAAGGTTAAGTTTAGGGTTAGGTTTATGGGTAGGGTTTGGGTTAAAGTTAGGCTTAGCTTTAGGTTAGGGATAGGGTGCAGTTTAAGATAGGGTGATGGTTAGGGTTAGGGTTTTGGCTGAGGTTTGGGTTTGTTTTCAGGTTAGTGTTAAGGTTATGTTCAGGATTAGGGTTAAGTTTAGGGGTTGTGTTTAGTTTTAGGGTAAACCTAAAACTTAGTGTTACGGTTAGGGTAAGGGTTGCAGTTTGTGTTAGGTGTTGTGGTTGGGGTGAGGGTTTGGTTGAGGGTTAGGGTTGGGTAGGGTTAGGATTATGGTTATGGTAAAGTGTTAGGGGTTAGAGCTGTAGTTTAGGGTTAGGGTTTGGGGGAGGGTTCCGGTTAGGCATTGTGGTTCTGGTCATGGTTAGGTTTGGTTTAGGGTTAGGGTTAGGTTTAGGATTAGGTTTCGGGTTAGAGTTAGAGATAGGGTTAAGGTTTGGGTTAGGCTTTGGTCTTGGGGTTAGGGTTTTAGTTCGGGTTAGGGTTATCGTTAGGGCTCAGGGGTTTCAGGTTAGGGTTAGGGTTAGGGCTAGCATTAGGTTTAGGTTTGGTGGGATACGGTGAGGGGTTAGGGGGAGGGTTATGGTTAGTTTTACACATAAGGTGAGGGTTTAGGGTAATTGTTACGGTTACGGCTAGAGTTAGAATTAGGCTTAGGGTTAGCGTGAAGTTTCAGTTAATAGTCAGGGATAGGGTGAATATTAGAGTAGGGTTAAGGTTAGTGTTAGGGTTAGGTATAGCGTTAGGGTTCGGGTAGGGGTAAGGCTAGGTTTAAGGCTAGGTTTACGGTAAAGGGTAGGGCTAGGTTAGGGTTACGTTTAGAGTTGGAGTTAGTGCTAGGGGTTAGGGTTAGGGTTAGGGTCAGGTTTAGAGTTAGTGTTAGGGTTAGGGTTATGGTAGAGTTAAGGTTAGGGTTTAGATTAGGGTTAGAGTAAGGGTTAGGTTTAGGTCAGGGTTCGGGCTAGGATGAGGGATAGGTTTAGGCTTCGGGAAAGGGTTAGGGGTTCGTGTGAGGGTTAGTGTTAGGTTTACAGTTAAGCTGATGTTTTAGGGTGTTAAGGTTAGGTTAAGTGTTAGAGTTAGGGTTAGGCTAGAGTTAGGGGATAGATTAGGGTTAGGTTTAGTTTTAGGGTTAGGGTCAGGCTTAAGTTTAGGATGAAGTTCAGGTTAAGGATGAGGGTTAAGGTTTGGGTTAGGGTTAGGCTTAGTGTTAGAGTTAGGTGTTTGGGTGAATGGTAGGATCAGTTTTAGGTTTAGGGTTAGGGTTAGGGTTCGGTTTAGGGTTAGGGTTAAGGTGAAGTTTAAGTTAAGCGTGAGGGTTGAGCTTAGGGTTAGCGTTAGGGGTTGGGGTTAGGGTTAAGGTTAGGATTAAGTTTAGGGTTAAGGGTTAGGTTTAGAGTTAGGATTAGGGTTAGTGTTAGGGTTAAGTCATGGTTAGGTTTAGGGCTAGGTTAAGGTTAGAGATAGGGTTAGGTTAAGGGTTAGGGTTTGGTTTAGATGTTAGGGTGACGGTTAGTGCTAGGTTTTCATTTAAGCTCAGTGTGTAGGGTCAGTTTTAGAGTTGGAGTTGGTGTTAGGGTCAGGGTTAGGGTAAAGTTTCGGGTTAGGGTTAGGGTTAGGGATAGCTTTAGGTTTAGGGTTGGGGATACGGTTCGGGGTTAGGGTGAGGGTTGGGGTTAGGGCGAGGGTTAGGTTTACAGTTAAGGTGAGGGTTTAGGGTAATTGTTATGCTTAGTGTTAGACTTAGGGTTCGAGTTAGGGGAAGTTTCAGTTAATAGTGAGGGTTAGGGCTAAGTTTAGAGTTAGGGTAAGGTTAGTGTTAGGGTTAGGGTTAGGATCGGGGTCAGGTTAGGGTTAAGGCTAGGTTTACGGTAAAGGGTAGGGCTAGGTTGGGGTTAGGGTTAGGTTTAGAGTTAGAGTTAGTGCTAGGGTTTACTGTTAGAGTTAGGGTCGGGTTTAGAGTTATTGTTAGGGTTAGGGTTAAGGTAGAGTTAAGGTTAAGGTTAAGTTTCCAGTTAGGGTAAGGGTTAGGTTTAGGTCAGGGTTAGGGTTCGGATGAGGGGTAGGGTTAAACTTAGGGAAAGGGTTAGGGGTTCATGTGAGGGTTAGTGTTAGGTTTACATTAAGCTGATGTTTTAGGGTGTTACTGTTAATGTTAGTTTTAGAGTCAGGGGTACGGTTAGGGCTAGGTTTAGGGTTAGGGCTAGAGTTAGGGGATAGTTAAGCGTGAGGTTGAGTTTTAGGGTTACGGTTATGGTTAGGCTTAGGTTTAGGGTAAAGTTTAGGTTAAGGATGAGGGTTAGGGTTAGGTGTTTGGGTTAAGGTTAGGGTTAGGTTTAGGGTTAGACTTAGTGTTAGGTTTAGGGTTAGTTGTTTGGGTCAATGTTAGGGTCAGGTTTAGGGTTAGGTTTAGGGTTAGGGTTCGGTTTAGGGTTAGGCCTAGGGCTAGGGTTAAGTTTAAGTTAAGGGTGAGGGTTGAGCTTAGGGTTAGCGTTAGTGGTTAGGGTTAAGGATAGGATTAAGTTGAGGGTTAAGCTTAGGTTTAAAGTTAGGATTAGGGTTAGTGTTAGGGTTAAGTCATGGTTGGGTTTAGAGCTAGGTTAAGGTTAGAGATGGGGTTAGGTTAAGGGTTGGGGTTAGGTTTAGATGTTAGTGTGAGGTTTAGTGCTAGGTTTCCATTTAAGCTGAGTGTGTAGGGTAAGTTTTAGGGTTAGGATTCGGGTAGGGTTAGAGTTAGGTTCAGAGCTAGGGTTAAGTTTAGGGTTAGGGTTAGGTTTATGGTTGGGGTCAGGGTTAGGGGAGATTTAGTGTTATGTTTAGTTTTAGGGTTAGGGTTCGTGTGAAGTTTATTTAAGCGAGATGGTTAGGGTTAGGGGTTAGGTTTCAGGTTAGGGTCAGGGTTAAGTTTAGGGTTAGTTTTAGGTTTAGGGTCAGGGTTAGGTTTAGGTTTAGTGTTAGTTTGTTTAGGGTTAGGGTTTGAATGAAGCTAGGGTAGGTTTAGGGTTATGGTTCGGGTGAAATTTTGGTTAAGGGTGAGGGTTCGGCTTAGGGTTAGGGTTAGGGGATAGTGTTTCAGTTAGGTTTAGGGTAGAGTTTTAATTATGGTTAAGTTTCCGGTTAGGGTAAGAGTTAGAGTTACGTTTAGAGTTCAGGTGAGGGTTGTGGGTAAGTGTTACGGTTACGGTTAGGGTTAGTGTTAGGGTTAGGTTTAATTTTATTGTAGGCTTAAAATAAGGGTTAAGGTTAGGTTAGGGTTAGGGTCAGCGTTAGGATTAGAATTAGGTTTAGGGCGAGGGTTAGGGTCAGAGTTATTGTCAGGGTTAGGTTTCGGGTTACAGGTGGGCCAAGGTTAAGTTTAGGGTTAGGTTTATGGGTAGGGTTTGGGTTAAAGTTAGGCTTAGCTTTAGGTTAGGGATAGGGTGCAGTTTAAGATAGGGTGATGGCTAGGGTTAGGGTTTTGGCTAAGGTTTGGGTTTGTTTTCAGGTTAGTGTTAAGGTTATGTTCAGGATTAGGGTTAAGTTTAGGGGTTGTGTTTAGTTTTAGGGTAAACCTAAAACTTAGTGTTACGGTTAGGGTAAGGGTTGCAGTTTGTGTTAGGTGTTGTGGTTGGGGTGAGGGTTTGGTTGAGGGTTAGGGTTGGGTAGGGTTAGGACTATGGTTATGGTAAAGTGTTAGGGGTTAGAGCTGTAGTTTAGGGTTAGGGTTTGGGGGAGGGTTCCGGTTAGGCATTGTGGTTCTGGTCATGGTTAGGTTTGGTTTAGGGTTAGGGTTAGGTTTAGGATTAGGTTTCGGGTTAGAGTTAGAGATAGGGTTAAGGTTTGGGTTAGGCTTTGGTGTTGGGGTTAGGGTTTTAGTTCCGGTTAGGGTTATCGTTAGGGCTCAGGGGTTTCAGGTTAGGGTTAGGGTTAGGGCTAGCATTAGGTTTAGGTTTGGTGGGATACGGTGAGGGGTTAGGGGGAGGGTTATGGTTAGTTTTACACTTAAGGTGAGGGTTTAGGGTAATTGTTACGGTTACGGCTAGAGTTAGAATTAGGCTTAGGGTTAGCGTGAAGTTTCAGTTAATAGTCAGGGATAGGGTGAATATTAGAGTAGGGTTAAGGTTAGTGTTAGGGTTAGGTATAGCGTTAGGGTTCGGGTAGGGGTAAGGCTAGGTTTAAGGCTAGGTTTACGGTAAAGGGTAGGGCTAGGTTAGGGTTACGTTTAGAGTTGGAGTTAGTGCTACGGTTTAGGGTTAGGGTTAGGGTCAGGTTTAGAGTTAGTGTTAGGGTTAGGGTTATGGTAGAGTTAAGGTTAGGGTTTAGATTAGGGTTAGAGTAAGGGTTAGGTTTAGGTCAGGGTTCGGGCTAGGATGAGGGATAGGTTTAGGCTTCGGGAAAGGGTTAGGGGTTCGTGTGAGGGTTAGTGTTAGGTTTACAGTTAAGCTGATGTTTTAGGGTGTTCCGGTTAGGTTAAGGGTTAGAGTTAGGGTTAGGCTAGAGTTAGGGGATAGATTAGGGTTAGGTTTAGTTTTAGGGTTAGGGTCAGGCTTAGGTTTAGGATGAAGTTCAGGTTAAGGATGAGGGTTAAGGTTTGGGTTAAGGTTAGGCTTAGTGTTAGAGTTAGGTGTTTGGGTGAATGGTAGGATCAGTTTTAGGTTTAGGGTTAGGGTTAGTGTTCGGTTTAGGGTTAGGGTTAAGGTGAAGTTTAAGTTAAGCGTGAGGGTTGAGCTTAGGGTTAGCGTTAGGGGTTGGGGTTAGGGTTAAGGTTAGGATTAAGTTTAGGGTTAAGGGTTAGGTTTAGAGTTAGGATTAGGGTTAGTGTTAGGGTTAAGTCATGGTTAGGTTTAGGGCTAGGTTAAGGTTAGAGATAGGGTTAGGTTAAGGGTTAGGGTTAGGTTTAGATGTTAGGGTGAGGGTTAGTGCTAGGTTTCCATTTAAGCTCAGGGTGTAGGGTCAGTTTTAGAGTTGGAGTTGGTGTTAGGGTCAGGGTTAGGGTAAAGTTTCGGGTTAGGGTTAGGGTTAGGGATAGCTTTAGGTTTAGGGTTGGGGATACGGTTCGGGGTTAGGGTGAGGGTTGGGGTTAGGGTGAGGGTTAGGTTTACAGTTAAGGTGAGGGTTTAGAGTAATTGTTATGCTTAGTGTTAGAGTTAGGGTTAGAGTTAGGGGAAGTTTCAGTTAATAGTGAGGGTTAGGGCTAAGTTTAGAGTTAGGGTAAGGTTAGTGTTAGGGTTAGGGTTAGGATCGGGGTCAGGTTAGGGTTAAGGCTAGGTTTACGGTAAAGGGTAGGGCTAGGTTGGGGTTAGGGTTAGGTTTAGAGTTAGAGTTAGTGCTAGGGTTTACTGTTAGAGTTAGGGTCGGGTTTAGAGTTATTGTTAGGGTTAGGGTTAAGGTAGAGTTAAGGTTAAGGTTAAGTTTCCAGTTAGGGTCAGGGTTAGGTTTAGGTCAGGGTTAGGGTTCGGATGAGGGGTAGGGTTAAACTTAGGGAAAGGGTTAGGGGTTCATGTGAGGGTTAGTGTTAGGTTTACATTAAGCTGATGTTTTAGGGTGTTACTGTTAATGTTAGTTTTAGAGTCAGGGGTACGGTTAGGGCTAGGTTTAGGGTTAGGGCTAGAGTTAGGGGATAGTTAAGCGTGAGGTTTAGTTTTAGGGTTACGGTTATGGTTAGGCTTAGGTTTAGGGTAAAGTTTAGGTTAAGGATGAGGGTTAGGGTTAGGTGTTTGGGTTAAGGTTAGGGTTAGGTTTAGGGTTAGACTTAGTGTTAGGTTTAGGGTTAGTTGTTTGGGTCAATGTTAGGGTCAGGTTTAGGGTTAGGTTTAGGGTTAGGTTTCGGTTTAGGGTTAGGCCTAGGGCTAGGGTTAAGTTTAAGTTAAGGGTGAGGGTTGAGCTTAGGGTTAGCGTTAGTGGTTACGGTTAAGGATAGGATTAAGTTGAGGGTTAAGCTTAGGTTTAAAGTTAGGATTAGGGTTAGTGTTAGGGTTAAGTCATGGTTGGGTTTAGAGCTAGGTTAAGGTTAGAGATGGGGTTAGGTTAAGGGTTGGGGTTAGGTTTAGATGTTAGTGTGAGGTTTAGTGCTAGGTTTCCATTTAAGCTGAGTGTGTAGGGTAAGTTTTAGGGTTAGGATTCGGGTAGGGTTAGAGTTAGGTTCAGAGCTAGGGTTAAGTTTAGGGTTAGGGTTAGGTTTATGGTTGGGGTCAGGGTTAGGGGAGATTTAGTGTTATGTTTAGTTTTAGGGTTAGGGTTCGTGTGAAGTTTATTTAAGCGAGATGGTTAGGGTTAGGGGTTAGGTTTCAGGTTAGGGTCAGGGTTAAGTTTAGGGTTAGTTTTAGGTTTAGGGTCAGGGTTAGGTTTAGGTTTAGTGTTAGTTTGTCTAGGGTTAGGGTTTGAATGAAGTTAGGGTAGGTTTAGGGTTATGGTTCGGGTGAAATTTTGGTTAAGGGTGAGGGTTCGGCTTAGGGTTAGGGTTAGGGGATAGTGTTTCAGTTAGGTTTAGGGTAGAGTTTTAATTATGGTTAAGTTTCCGGTTAGGGTAAGAGTTAGAGTTACGTTTAGAGTTCAGGTGAGGGTTGTGGGTAAGTGTTACGGTTACGGTTAGGGTTAGTGTTAGGGTTAGGTTTAATTTTAGTGTAGGCTTAAAATAAGGGTTAAGGTTAGGTTAGGGTTAGGGTCAGCGTTAGGATTAGAATTAGGTTTAGGGCGAGGGTTAGGGTCAGAGTTATTGTCAGGGTTAGGTTTCGGGTTACAGGTGGGCCAAGGTTAAGTTTAGGGTTAGGTTTATGGGTAGGGTTTGGGTTAAAGTTAGGCTTAGCTTTAGGTTAGGGATAGGGTGCAGTTTAAGATAGGGTGATGGTTAGGGTTAGGGTTTTGGCTAAGGTTTGGGTTTGTTTTCAGGTTAGTGTTAAGGTTATGTTCAGGATTAGGGTTAAGTTTAGGGGTTGTGTTTAGTTTTAGGGTAAACCTAAAACTTAGTGTTACGGTTAGGGTAAGGGTTGCAGTTTGTGTTAGGTGTTGTGGTTGGGGTGAGGGTTTGGTTGAGGGTTAGGGTTGGGTAGGGTTAGGACTATGGTTATGGTAAAGTGTTAGGGGTTAGAGCTGTAGTTTAGGGTTAGGGTTTGGGGGAGGGTTCCGGTTAGGCATTGTGGTTCTGGTCATGGTTAGGTTTGGTTTAGGGTTAGGGTTAGGTTTAGGATTAGGTTTCGGGTTAGAGTTAGAGATAGGGTTAAGGTTTGGGTTAGGCTTTGGTGTTGGGGTTAGGGTTTTAGTTCCGGTTAGGGTTATCGTTAGGGCTCAGGGGTTTCAGGTTAGGGTTAGGGTTAGGGCTAGCATTAGGTTTAGGTTTGGTGGGATACGGTGAGGGGTTAGGGGGAGGGTTATGGTTAGTTTTACACTTAAGGTGAGGGTTTAGGGTAATTGTTACGGTTACGGCTAGAGTTAGAATTAGGCTTAGGGTTAGCGTGAAGTTTCAGTTAATAGTCAGGGATAGGGTGAATATTAGAGTAGGGTTAAGGTTAGTGTTAGGGTTAGGTATAGCGTTAGGGTTCGGGTAGGGGTAAGGCTAGGTTTAAGGCTAGGTTTACGGTAAAGGGTAGGGCTAGGTTAGGGTTACGTTTAGAGTTGGAGTTAGTGCTACGGTTTAGGGTTAGGGTTAGGGTCAGGTTTAGAGTTAGTGTTAGGGTTAGGGTTATGGTAGAGTTAAGGTTAGGGTTTAGATTAGGGTTAGAGTAAGGGTTAGGTTTAGGTCAGGGTTCGGGCTAGGATGAGGGATAGGTTTAGGCTTCGGGAAAGGGTTAGGGGTTCGTGTGAGGGTTAGTGTTAGGTTTACAGTTAAGCTGATGTTTTAGGGTGTTCCGGTTAGGTTAAGGGTCAGAGTTAGGGTTAGGCTAGAGTTAGGGGATAGATTAGGGTTAGGTTTAGTTTTAGGGTTAGGGTCAGGCTTAGGTTTAGGATAAAGTTCAGGTTAAGGATGAGGGTTAAGGTTTGGGTTAGGGTTAGGCTTAGTGTTAGAGTTAGGTGTTTGGGCGAATGGTAGGATCAGTTTTAGGTTTAGGGTTAGGGTTAGTGTTCGGTTTAGGGTTAGGGTTAAGGTGAAGTTTAAGTTAAGCGTGAGGGTTGAGCTTAGGGTTAGCGTTAGGGGTTGGGGTTAGGGTTAAGGTTAGGATTAAGTTTAGGGTTAAGGGTTAGGTTTAGAGTTAGGATTAGGGTTAGTGTTAGGGTTAAGTCATGGTTAGGTTTAGGGCTAGGTTAAGGTTAGAGATAGGGTTAGGTTAAGGGTTAGGGTTAGGTTTAGATGTTAGGGTGAGGGTTAGTGCTAGGTTTCTATTTAAGCTCAGTGGGTAGGGTCAGTTTTAGAGTTTGAGTTGGTGTTAGGGTCAGGGTTAGGGTAAAGTTTCGGGTTAGGGTTAGGGTTAGGGATAGCTTTAGGTTTAGGGTTGGGGATACGGTTCGGGGTTAGGGTGAGGGTTGGGGTTAGGGTGAGGGTTAGGTTTACAGTTAAGGTGAGGGATTAGGGTAATTGTTATGCTTAGTGTTAGAGTTAGGGTTAGAGTTAGGGGAAGTTTCAGTTAATAGTGAGGGTTAGGGCTAAGTTTAGAGTTAGGGTAAGGTTAGTGTTAGGGTTAGGGTTAGGATCGGGGTCAGGTTAGGGTTAAGGCTAGGTTTACGGTAAAGGGTAGGGCTAGGTTGGGGTTAGGGTTAGGTTTAGAGTTAGAGTTAGTGCTAGGGTTTACTGTTAGAGTTAGGGTCGGGTTTAGAGTTATTGTTAGGGTTAGGGTTAGGGTAGAGTTAAGGTTAAGGTTAAGTTTCCAGTTAGGGTCAGGGTTAGGTTTAGGTCAGGGTTAGGGTTAGGATGAGGGGTAGGGTTAAACTTAGGGAAAGGGTTAGGGGTTCATGTGAGGGTTAGTGTTAGGTTTACATTAAGCTGATGTTTTAGGGTGTTACTGTTAATGTTAGTTTTAGAGTCGGGGTACGGTTAGGGCTAGGTTTAGGGTTAGGGCTAGAGTTAGGGGATAGTTAAGCGTGAGGTTTAGTTTTAGGGTTACGGTTATGGTTAGGCTTAGGTTTAGGGTAAAGTTTAGGTTAAGGATGAGGGTTAGGGTTAGGTGTTTGGGTTAAGGTTAGGGTTAGGTTTAGGGTTAGACTTAGTGTTAGGTTTAGGGTTAGTTGTTTGGGTCAATGTTAGGGTCAGGTTTAGGGTTAAGTTTAGGGTTAGGGTTCGGTTTAGGGTTAGGCCTAGGGCTAGGGTGAAGTTTAAGTTAAGGGTGAGGGTTGAGCTTAGGGTTAGCGTTAGTGGTTAGGGTTAAGGTTAGGATTAAGTTGAGGGATAAGCTTAGGTTTAAAGTTAGGATTAGGGTTAGTGTTAGGGTTAAGTCATGGTTGGGTTTAGGGCTAGGTTAAGGTTAGAGATGGGGTTAGGTTAAGGGTTGGGGTTAGGTTTAGATGTTAGTGTGAGGTTTAGTGCTAGGTTTCCATTTAAGCTGAGTGTGTAGGGTAAGTTTTAGGGTTAGGATTCGGGTAGGGTTAGCGTTAGGTTCAGACCTAGGTTTCAGTTTAGGGTTAGGGTTAGGTTTATGGTTGGGGTCAGGGTTAGGGGAGATTTAGTGTTGTGTTTAGTTTTAGGGTTAGGGTTCGTGTGAAGTTTATTTAAGCGAGATGGTTAGGGTTAGGGGTTAGGTTTCAGGTTAGGGTCAGGGTTAAGTTTAGGGTTAGTTTTAGGTTTAGGGTCAGGGTTAGGTTTAGGTTTAGTGTTAGTTTGTTTAGGGTTAGGGTTTGAATGAAGTTAGGGTAGGTTTAGGGTTATGGTTCGGGTGAAATTTTGGTTAAGGGTGAGGGTTCGGCTTAGGGTTAGGGTTAGGGGATAGTGTTTCAGTTAGGTTTAGGGTAGAGTTTTAATTATGGTTAAGTTTCCGGTTAGGGTAAGAGTTAGAGTTACGTTTAGAGTTCAGGTGAGGGTTGTGGGTAAGTGTTACGGTTACGGTTAGGGTTAGTGTTAGGGTTAGGTTTAATTTTATTGAAGGCTTCAAATTAGGGGTAAGGTTAGGTTAGGGTTAGGGTCAGGGTTAGGATTAGAATTAGGTTTAGGGCGAGGGTTAGGGTCAGAGTTATTGTCAGGGTTAGGTTTCGGGTTACAGGTGGGCCAAGGTTAAGTTTAGGGTTAGGTTTATGGGTAGGGTTTGGGTTAAAGTTAGGCTTAGCTTTAGGTTAGGGATAGGGTGCAGTTTAAGATAGGGTGATGGTTAGGGTTAGGGTTTTGGCTAAGGTTTGGGTTTGTTTTCAGGTTAGTGTTAAGGTTATGTTCAGGATTAGGGTTAAGTTTAGGGGTTGTGTTTAGTTTTAGGGTAAACCTAAAACTTAGTGTTACGGTTAGGGTAAGGGTTGCAGTTTGTGTTAGGTGTTGTGGTTGGGGTGAGGGTTTGGTTGAGGGTTAGGGTTGGGTAGGGTTAGGACTATGGTTATGGTAAAGTTGTAGGGGTTAGAGCTGCAGTTTAGGGTTAGGGTTTGGGGGAGGGTTCCGGTTAGGCATTGTGGTTCTGGTCATGGTTAGGTTTGGTTTAGGGTTAGGGTTAGGTTTAGGATTAGGTTTCGGGTTAGAGTTAGAGATAGGGTTAAGGTTTGGGTTAGGCTTTGGTGTTGGGGTTAGGGTTTTAGTTCGGGTTAGGGTTATCGTTAGGGCTCAGGGGTTTCAGGTTAGGGTTAGGGTTAGGGCTAGCATTAGGTTTAGGTTTGGTGGGATACGGTGAGGGGTTAGGGGGAGGGTTATGGTTAGTTTTAAACTTAAGGTGAGGGTTTAGGGTAATTGTTACGGTTACGGCTAGAGTTAGAATTAGGCTTAGGGTTAGCGTGAAGTTTCAGTTAATAGTCAGGGATAGGGTGAATATTAGAGTAGGGTTAAGGTTAGTGTTAGGGTTAGGTATAGCGTTAGGGTTCGGGTAGGGGTAAGGCTAGGTTTAAGGCTAGGTTTACGGTAAAGGGTAGGGCTAGGTTAGGGTTACGTTTAGAGTTGGAGTTAGTGCTACGGTTTAGGGTTAGGGTTAGGGTCAGGTTTAGAGTTAGTGTTAGGGTTAGGGTTATGGTAGAGTTAAGGTTAGGGTTTAGATTAGGGTTAGAGTAAGGGTTAGGTTTAGGTCAGGGTTCGGGCTAGGATGAGGGATAGGTTTAGGCTTCGGGAAAGGGTTAGGGGTTCGTGTGAGGGTTAGTGTTAGGTTTACAGTTAAGCTGATGTTTTAGGGTGTTCCGGTTAGGTTAAGGGTCAGAGTTAGTGTTAGGCTAGAGCTAGGGAATAGATTAGGGTTAGGTTTAGTTTTAGGGTTAGGGTCAGGCTTAGGTTTAGGATGAAGTTCAGGTTAAGGATGAGGGTTAAGGTTTGGGTTAGGGTTAGGCTTAGTGTTAGAGTTAGGTGTTTGGGTGAACGGTAGGATCAGTTTTAGGTTTAGGGTTAGGGTTAGTGTTCGGTTTAGGGTTAGGGTTAAGGTGAAGTTTAAGTTAAGCGTGAGGGTTGAGCTTAGGGTTAGCGTTAGGGGTTGGGGTTAGGGTTAAGGTTAGGATTAAGTTTAGGGTTAAGGGTTAGGTTTAGAGTTAGGATTAGGGTTAGTGTTAGGGTTAAGTCATGGTTAGGTTTAGGGCTAGGTTAAGGTTAGAGATAGGGTTAGGTTAAGGGTTAGGGTTAGGTTTAGATGTTAGGGTGAGGGTTAGTGCTAGGTTTCCATTTAAGCTCAGTGTGTAGGGTCAGTTTTAGAGTTGGAGTTGGTGTTAGGGTCAGGGTTAGGGTAAAGTTTCGGGTTAGGGTTAGGGTTAGGGATAGCTTTAGGTTTAGGGTTGGGGATACGGTTCGGGGTTAGGGTGAGGGTTGGGGTTAGGGTGAGGGTTAGGTTTACAGTTAAGGTGAGGGATTAGGGTAATTGTTATGCTTAGTGTTAGAGTTAGGGTTAGA
Organism: Elephas maximus indicus; assembly: GCF_024166365.1. Lineage (NCBI taxonomy): Eukaryota > Metazoa > Chordata > Mammalia > Proboscidea > Elephantidae > Elephas > Elephas maximus. Next base: position 36,972,085 of record NC_064819.1, read on the forward strand.
GTTAGGGGAAGTTTCAGTTAATAGTGAGGGTTAGGGCTAAGTTTAGAGTTAGGGTAAGGTTAGTGTTAGGGTTAGGGTTAGGATCGGGGTCAGGTTAGGGTTAAGGCTAGGTTTACGGTAAAGGGTAGGGCTAGGTTGGGGTTAGGGTTAGGTTTAGAGTTAGAGTTAGTGCTAGGGTTTACTGTTAGAGTTAGGGTCGGGTTTAGAGTTATTGTTAGGGTTAGGGTTAGGGTAGAGTTAAGGTTAAGGTTAAGTTTCCAGTTAGGGTCAGGGTTAGGTTTAGGTCAGGGTTAGGGTTAGGATGAGGGGTAGGGTTAAACTTAGGGAAAGGGTTAGGGGTTCATGTGAGGGTTAGTGTTAGGTTTACATTAAGCTGATGTTTTAGGGTGTTACTGTTAATGTTAGTTTTAGAGTCGGGGTACGGTTAGGGCTAGGTTTAGGGTTAGGGCTAGAGTTAGGGGATAGTTAAGCGTGAGGTTTAGTTTTAGGGTTACGGTTATGGTTAGGCTTAGGTTTAGGGTAAAGTTTAGGTTAAGGATGAGGGTTAGGGTTAGGTGTTTGGGTTAAGGTTAGGGTTAGGTTTAGGGTTAGACTTAGTGTTAGGTTTAGGGTTAGTTGTTTGGGTCAATGTTAGGGTCAGGTTTAGGGTTAAGTTTAGGGTTAGGGTTCGGTTTAGGGTTAGGCCTAGGGCTAGGGTGAAGTTTAAGTTAAGGGTGAGGGTTGAGCTTAGGGTTAGCGTTAGTGGTTAGGGTTAAGGTTAGGATTAAGTTGAGGGATAAGCTTAGGTTTAAAGTTAGGATTAGGGTTAGTGTTAGGGTTAAGTCATGGTTGGGTTTAGGGCTAGGTTAAGGTTAGAGATGGGGTTAGGTTAAGGGTTGGGGTTAGGTTTAGATGTTAGTGTGAGGTTTAGTGCTAGGTTTCCATTTAAGCTGAGTGTGTAGGGTAAGTTTTAGGGTTAGGATTCGGGTAGGGTTAGCGTTAGGTTCAGACCTAGGGTTCAGTTTAGGGTTAGGGTTAGGTTTATGGTTGGGGTCAGGGTTAGGGGAGATTTAGTGTTATGTTTAGTTTTAGGGTTAGGGTTCGTGTGAAGTTTATTTAAGCGAGATGGTTAGGGTTAGGGGTTAGGTTTCAGGTTAGGGTCAGGGTTAAGTTTAGGGTTAGTTTTAGGTTTAGGGTCAGGGTTAGGTTTAGGTTTAGTGTTAGTTTGTTTAGGGTTAGGGTTTGAATGAAGTTAGGGTAGGTTTAGGGTTATGGTTCGGGTGAAATTTTGGTTAAGGGTGAGGGTTCGGCTTAGGGTTAGGGTTAGGGGATAGTGTTTCAGTTAGGTTTAGGGTAGAGTTTTAATTATGGTTAAGTTTCCGGTTAGGGTAAGAGTTAGAGTTACGTTTAGAGTTCAGGTGAGGGTTGTGGGTAAGTGTTACGGTTACGGTTAGGGTTAGTGTTAGGGTTAGGTTTAATTTTATTGTAGGCTTAAAATAAGGGTTAAGGTTAGGTTAGGGTTAGGGTCAGCGTTAGGATTAGAATTAGGTTTAGGGCGAGGGTTAGGGTCAGAGTTATTGTCAGGGTTAGGTTTCGGGTTACAGGTGGGCCAAGGTTAAGTTTAGGGTTAGGTTTATGGGTAGGGTTTGGGTTAAAGTTAGGCTTAGCTTTAGGTTAGGGATAGGGTGCAGTTTAAGATAGGGTGATGGTTAGGGTTAGGGTTTTGGCTAAGGTTTGGGTTTGTTTTCAGGTTAGTGTTAAGGTTATGTTCAGGATTAGGGTTAAGTTTAGGGGTTGTGTTTAGTTTTAGGGTAAACCTAAAACTTAGTGTTACGGTTAGGGTAAGGGTTGCAGTTTGTGTTAGGTGTTGTGGTTGGGGTGAGGGTTTGGTTGAGGGTTAGGGTTGGGTAGGGTTAGGACTATGGTTATGGTAAAGTGTTAGGGGTTAGAGCTGTAGTTTAGGGTTAGGGTTTGGGGGAGGGTTCCGGTTAGGCATTGTGGTTCTGGTCATGGTTAGGTTTGGTTTAGGGTTAGGGTTAGGTTTAGGATTAGGTTTCGGGTTAGAGTTAGAGATAGGGTTAAGGTTTGGGTTAGGCTTTGGTGTTGGGGTTAGGGTTTTAGTTCCGGTTAGGGTTATCGTTAGGGCTCAGGGGTTTCAGGTTAGGGTTAGGGTTAGGGCTAGCATTAGGTTTAGGTTTGGTGGGATACGGTGAGGGGTTAGGGGGAGGGTTATGGTTAGTTTTACACTTAAGGTGAGGGTTTAGGGTAATTGTTACGGTTACGGCTAGAGTTAGAATTAGGCTTAGGGTTAGCGTGAAGTTTCAGTTAATAGTCAGGGATAGGGTGAATATTAGAGTAGGGTTAAGGTTAGTGTTAGGGTTAGGTATAGCGTTAGGGTTCGGGTAGGGGTAAGGCTAGGTTTAAGGCTAGGTTTACGGTAAAGGGTAGGGCTAGGTTAGGGTTACGTTTAGAGTTGGAGTTAGTGCTACGGTTTAGGGTTAGGGTTAGGGTCAGGTTTAGAGTTAGTGTTAGGGTTAGGGTTATGGTAGAGTTAAGGTTAGGGTTTAGATTAGGGTTAGAGTAAGGGTTAGGTTTAGGTCAGGGTTCGGGCTAGGATGAGGGATAGGTTTAGGCTTCGGGAAAGGGTTAGGGGTTCGTGTGAGGGTTAGTGTTAGGTTTACAGTTAAGCTGATGTTTTAGGGTGTTCCGGTTAGGTTAAGGGTCAGAGTTAGGGTTAGGCTAGAGTTAGGGGATAGATTAGGGTTAGGTTTAGTTTTAGGGTTAGGGTCAGGCTTAGGTTTAGGATAAAGTTCAGGTTAAGGATGAGGGTTAAGGTTTGGGTTAGGGTTAGGCTTAGTGTTAGAGTTAGGTGTTTGGGCGAATGGTAGGATCAGTTTTAGGTTTAGGGTTAGGGTTAGTGTTCGGTTTAGGGTTAGGGTTAAGGTGAAGTTTAAGTTAAGCGTGAGGGTTGAGCTTAGGGTTAGCGTTAGGGGTTGGGGTTAGGGTTAAGGTTAGGATTAAGTTTAGAGTTAAGGGTTAGGTTTAGAGTTAGGATTAGGGTTAGTGTTAGGGTTAAGTCATGGTTAGGTTTAGGGCTAGGTTAAGGTTAGAGATAGGGTTAGGTTAAGGGTTAGGGTTAGGTTTAGATGTTAGGGTGAGGGTTAGTGCTAGGTTTCCATTTAAGCTCAGTGGGTAGGGTCAGTTTTAGAGTTTGAGTTGGTGTTAGGGTCAGGGTTAGGGTAAGGTTTCGGGTTAGGGTTAGGGTTAGGGATAGCTTTAGGTTTAGGGTTGGGGATACGGTTCGGGGTTAGGGTGAGGGTTGGGGTTAGGGTGAGGGTTAGGTTTACAGTTAAGGTGAGGGATTAGGGTAATTGTTATGCTTAGTGTTAGAGTTAGGGTTAGAGTTAGGGGAAGTTTCAGTTAATAGTGAGGGTTAGGGCTAAGTTTAGAGTTAGGGTAAGGTTAGTGTTAGGGTTAGGGTTAGGATCGGGGTCAGGTTAGGGTTAAGGCTAGGTTTACGGTAAAGGGTAGGGCTAGGTTGGGGTTAGGGTTAGGTTTAGAGTTAGAGTTAGTGCTAGGGTTTACTGTTAGAGTTAGGGTCGGGTTTAGAGTTATTGTTAGGGTTAGGGTTAGGGTAGAGTTAAGGTTAAGGTTAAGTTTCCAGTTAGGGTCAGGGTTAGGTTTAGGTCAGGGTTAGGGTTAGGATGAGGGGTAGGGTTAAACTTAGGGAAAGGGTTAGGGGTTCATGTGAGGGTTAGTGTTAGGTTTACATTAAGCTGATGTTTTAGGGTGTTACTGTTAATGTTAGTTTTAGAGTCGGGGTACGGTTAGGGCTAGGTTTAGGGTTAGGGCTAGAGTTAGGGGATAGTTAAGCGTGAGGTTTAGTTTTAGGGTTACGGTTATGGTTAGGCTTAGGTTTAGGGTAAAGTTTAGGTTAAGGATGAGGGTTAGGGTTAGGTGTTTGGGTTAAGGTTAGGGTTAGGTTTAGGGTTAGACTTAGTGTTAGGTTTAGGGTTAGTTGTTTGGGTCAATGTTAGGGTCAGGTTTAGGGTTAAGTTTAGGGTTAGGATTCGGTTTAGGGTTAGGCCTAGGGCTAGGGTGAAGTTTAAGTTAAGGGTGAGGGTTGAGCTTAGGGTTAGCGTTAGTGGTTAGGGTTAAGGTTAGGATTAAGTTGAGGGATAAGCTTAGGTTTAAAGTTAGGATTAGGGTTAGTGTTAGGGTTAAGTCATGGTTGGGTTTAGGGCTAGGTTAAGGTTAGAGATGGGGTTAGGTTAAGGGTTGGGGTTAGGTTTAGATGTTAGTGTGAGGTTTAGTGCTAGGTTTCCATTTAAGCTGAGTGTGTAGGGTAAGTTTTAGGGTTAGGATTCGGGTAGGGTTAGCGTTAGGTTCAGACCTAGGGTTCAGTTTAGGGTTAGGGTTAGGTTTATGGTTGGGGTCAGGGTTAGGGGAGATTTAGTGTTATGTTTAGTTTTAGGGTTAGGGTTCGTGTGAAGTTTATTTAAGCGAGATGGTTAGGGTTAGGGGTTAGGTTTCAGGTTAGGGTCAGGGTTAAGTTTAGGGTTAGTTTTAGGTTTAGGGTCAGGGTTAGGTTTAGGTTTAGTGTTAGTTTGTTTAGGGTTAGGGTTTGAATGAAGTTAGGGTAGGTTTAGGGTTATGGTTCGGGTGAAATTTTGGTTAAGGGTGAGGGTTCGGCTTAGGGTTAGGGTTAGGGGATAGTGTTTCAGTTAGGTTTAGGGTAGAGTTTTAATTATGGTTAAGTTTCCGGTTAGGGTAAGAGTTAGAGTTACGTTTAGAGTTAAGGTGAGGGTTGTGGGTAAGTGTTACGGTTACGGTTAGGGTTAGTGTTAGGGTTAGGTTTAATTTTATTGTAGGCTTAAAATAAGGGTTAAGGTTAGGTTAGGGTTAGGGTCAGGGTTAGGATTAGAATTAGGTTTAGGGCGAGGGTTAGGGTCAGAGTTATTGTCAGGGTTAGGTTTCGGGTTACAGGTGGGCCAAGGTTAAGTTTAGGGTTAGGTTTATGGGTAGGGTTTGGGTTAAAGTTAGGCTTAGCTTTAGGTTAGGGATAGGGTGCAGTTTAAGATAGGGTGATGGTTAGGGTTAGGGTTTTGGCTAAGGTTTGGGTTTGTTTTCAGGTTAGTGTTAAGGTTATGTTCAGGATTAGGGTTAAGTTTAGGGGTTGTGTTTAGTTTTAGGGTAAACCTAAAACTTAGTGTTACGGTTAGGGTAAGGGTCGCAGTTTGTGTTAGGTGTTGTGGTTGGGGTGAGGGTTTGGTTGAGGGTTAGGGTTGGGTAGGGTTAGGACTATGGTTATGGTAAAGTGTTAGGGGTTAGAGCTGTAGTTTAGGGTTAGGGTTTGGGGGAGGGTTCCGGTTAGGCATTGTGGTTCTGGTCATGGTTAGGTTTGGTTTAGGGTTAGGGTTAGGTTTAGGATTAGGTTTCGGGTTAGAGTTAGAGATAGGGTTAAGGTTTGGGTTAGGCTTTGGTGTTGGGGTTAGGGTTTTAGTTCCGGTTAGGGTTATCGTTAGGGCTCAGGGGTTTCAGGTTAGGGTTAGGGTTAGGGCTAGCATTAGGTTTAGGTTTGGTGGGATACGGTGAGGGGTTAGGGGGAGGGTTATGGTTAGTTTTACACTTAAGGTGAGGGTTTAGGGTAATTGTTACGGTTACGGCTAGAGTTAGAATTAGGCTTAGGGTTAGCGTGAAGTTTCAGTTAATAGTCAGGGATAGGGTGAATATTAGAGTAGGGTTAAGGTTAGTGTTAGGGTTAGGTATAGCGTTAGGGTTCGGGTAGGGGTAAGGCTAGGTTTAAGGCTAGGTTTACGGTAAAGGGTAGGGCTAGGTTAGGGTTACGTTTAGAGTTGGAGTTAGTGCTACGGTTTAGGGTTAGGGTTAGGGTCAGGTTTAGAGTTAGTGTTAGGGTTAGGGTTATGGTAGAGTTAAGGTTAGGGTTTAGATTAGGGTTAGAGTAAGGGTTAGGTTTAGGTCAGGGTTCGGGCTAGGATGAGGGATAGGTTTAGGCTTCGGGAAAGGGTTAGGGGTTCGTGTGAGGGTTAGTGTTAGGTTTACAGTTAAGCTGATGTTTTAGGGTGTTCCGGTTAGGTTAAGGGTCAGAGTTAGTGTTAGGCTAGAGTTAGGGGATAGATTAGGGTTAGGTTTAGTTTTAGGGTTAGGGTCAGGCTTAGGTTTAGGATGAAGTTCAGGTTAAGGATGAGGGTTAAGGTTTGGGTTAGGGTTAGGCTTAGTGTTAGAGTTAGGTGTTTGGGTGAACGGTAGGATCAGTTTTAGGTTTAGGGTTAGGGTTAGTGTTCGGTTTAGGGTTAGGGTTAAGGTGAAGTTTAAGTTAAGCGTGAGGGTTGAGCTTAGGGTTAGCGTTAGGGGTTGGGGTTAGGGTTAAGGTTAGGATTAAGTTTAGGGTTAAGGGTTAGGTTTAGAGTTAGGATTAGGGTTAGTGTTAGGGTTAAGTCATGGTTAGGTTTAGGGCTAGGTTAAGGTTAGAGATAGGGTTAGGTTAAGGGTTAGGGTTAGGTTTAGATGTTAGGGTGAGGGTTAGTGCTAGGTTTCCATTTAAGCTCAGTGTGTAGGGTCAGTTTTAGAGTTGGAGTTGGTGTTAGGGTCAGGGTTAGGGTAAAGTTTCGGGTTAGGGTTAGGGTTAGGGATAGCTTTAGGTTTAGGGTTGGGGATACGGTTCGGGGTTAGGGTGAGGGTTGGGGTTAGGGTGAGGGTTAGGTTTACAGTTAAGTTGAGGGATTAGGGTAATTGTTATGCTTAGTGTTAGAGTTAGGGTTAGAGTTAGGGGAAGTTTCAGTTAATAGTGAGGGTTAGGGCTAAGTTTAGAGTTAGGGTAAGGTTAGTGTTAGGGTTAGGGTTAGGATCGGGGTCAGGTTAGGGTTAAGGCTAGGTTTACGGTAAAGGGTAGGGCTAGGTTGGGGTTAGGGTTAGGTTTAGAGTTAGAGTTAGTGCTAGGGTTTACTGTTAGAGTTAGGGTCGGGTTTAGAGTTATTGTTAGGGTTAGGGTTAGGGTAGAGTTAAGGTTAAGGTTAAGTTTCCAGTTAGGGTCAGGGTTAGGTTTAGGTCAGGGTTAGGGTTAGGATGAGGGGTAGGGTTAAACTTAGGGAAAGGGTTAGGGGTTCATGTGAGGGTTAGTGTTAGGTTTACATTAAGCTGATGTTTTAGGGTGTTACTGTTAATGTTAGTTTTAGAGTCGGGGTACGGTTAGGGCTAGGTTTAGGGTTAGGGCTAGAGTTAGGGGATAGTTAAGCGTGAGGTTTAGTTTTAGGGTTACGGTTATGGTTAGGCTTAGGTTTAGGGTAAAGTTTAGGTTAAGGATGAGGGTTAGGGTTAGGTGTTTGGGTTAAGGTTAGGGTTAGGTTTAGGGTTAGACTTAGTGTTAGGTTTAGGGTTAGTTGTTTGGGTCAATGTTAGGGTCAGGTTTAGGGTTAAGTTTAGGGTTAGGGTTCGGTTTAGGGTTAGGCCTAGGGCTAGGGTGAAGTTTAAGTTAAGGGTGAGGGTTGAGCTTAGGGTTAGCGTTAGTGGTTAGGGTTAAGGTTAGGATTAAGTTGAGGGATAAGCTTAGGTTTAAAGTTAGGATTAGGGTTAGTGTTAGGGTTAAGTCATGGTTGGGTTTAGGGCTAGGTTAAGGTTAGAGATGGGGTTAGGTTAAGGGTTGGGGTTAGGTTTAGATGTTAGTGTGAGGTTTAGTGCTAGGTTTCCATTTAAGCTGAGTGTGTAGGGTAAGTTTTAGGGTTAGGATTCGGGTAGGGTTAGCGTTAGGTTCAGACCTAGGGTTCAGTTTAGGGTTAGGGTTAGGTTTATGGTTGGGGTCAGGGTTAGGGGAGATTTAGTGTTATGTTTAGTTTTAGGGTTAGGGTTCATGTGAAGTTTATTTAAGCGAGATGGTTAGGGTTAGGGGTTAGGTTTCAGGTTAGGGTCAGGGTTAAGTTTAGGGTTAGTTTTAGGTTTAGGGTCAGGGTTAGGTTTAGGTTTAGTGTTAGTTTGTTTAGGGTTAGGGTTTGAATGAAGTTAGGGTAGGTTTAGGGTTATGGTTCGGGTGAAATTTTGGTTAAGGGTGAGGGTTCGGCTTAGGGTTAGGGTTAGGGGATAGTGTTTCAGTTAGGTTTAGGGTAGAGTTTTAATTATGGTTAAGTTTCCGGTTAGGGTAAGAGTTAGAGTTACGTTTAGAGTTCAGGTGAGGGTTGTGGGTAAGTGTTACGGTTACGGTTAGGGTTAGTGTTAGGGTTAGGTTTAATTTTATTGTAGGCTTAAAATAAGGGTTAAGGTTAGGTTAGGGTTAGGGTCAGCGTTAGGATTAGAATTAGGTTTAGGGCGAGGGTTAGGGTCAGAGTTATTGTCAGGGTTAGGTTTCGGGTTACAGGTGGGCCAAGGTTAAGTTTAGGGTTAGGTTTATGGGTAGGGTTTGGGTTAAAGTTAGGCTTAGCTTTAGGTTAGGGATAGGGTGCAGTTTAAGATAGGGTGATGGTTAGGGTTAGGGTTTTGGCTAAGGTTTGGGTTTGTTTTCAGGTTAGTGTTAAGGTTATGTTCAGGATTAGGGTTAAGTTTAGGGGTTGTGTTTAGTTTTAGGGTAAACCTAAAACTTAGTGTTACGGTTAGGGTAAGGGTTGCAGTTTGTGTTAGGTGTTGTGGTTGGGGTGAGGGTTTGGTTGAGGGTTAGGGTTGGGTAGGGTTAGGACTATGGTTATGGTAAAGTGTTAGGGGTTAGAGCTGTAGTTTAGGGTTAGGGTTTGGGGGAGGGTTCCGGTTAGGCATTGTGGTTCTGGTCATGGTTAGGTTTGGTTTAGGGTTAGGGTTAGGTTTAGGATTAGGTTTCGGGTTAGAGTTAGAGATAGGGTTAAGGTTTGGGTTAGGCTTTGGTGTTGGGGTTAGGGTTTTAGTTCCGGTTAGGGTTATCGTTAGGGCTCAGGGGTTTCAGGTTAGGGTTAGGGTTAGGGCTAGCATTAGGTTTAGGTTTGGTGGGATACGGTGAGGGGTTAGGGGGAGGGTTATGGTTAGTTTTACACTTAAGGTGAGGGTTTAGGGTAATTGTTACGGTTACGGCTAGAGTTAGAATTAGGCTTAGGGTTAGCGTGAAGTTTCAGTTAATAGTCAGGGATAGGGTGAATATTAGAGTAGGGTTAAGGTTAGTGTTAGGGTTAGGTATAGCGTTAGGGTTCGGGTAGGGGTAAGGCTAGGTTTAAGGCTAGGTTTACGGTAAAGGGTAGGGCTAGGTTAGGGTTACGTTTAGAGTTGGAGTTAGTGCTACGGTTTAGGGTTAGGGTTAGGGTCAGGTTTAGAGTTAGTGTTAGGGTTAGGGTTATGGTAGAGTTAAGGTTAGGGTTTAGATTAGGGTTAGAGTAAGGGTTAGGTTTAGGTCAGGGTTCGGGCTAGGATGAGGGATAGGTTTAGGCTTCGGGAAAGGGTTAGGGGTTCGTGTGAGGGTTAGTGTTAGGTTTACAGTTAAGCTGATGTTTTAGGGTGTTCCGGTTAGGTTAAGGGTCAGAGTTAGGGTTAGGCTAGAGTTAGGGGATAGATTAGGGTTAGGTTTAGTTTTAGGGTTAGGGTCAGGCTTAGGTTTAGGATAAAGTTCAGGTTAAGGATGAGGGTTAAGGTTTGGGTTAGGGTTAGGCTTAGTGTTAGAGTTAGGTGTTTGGGCGAACGGTAGGATCAGTTTTAGGTTTAGGGTTAGGGTTAGTGTTCGGTTTAGGGTTAGGGTTAAGGTGAAGTTTAAGTTAAGCGTGAGGGTTGAGCTTAGGGTTAGCGTTAGGGGTTGGGGTTAGGGTTAAGGTTAGGATTAAGTTTAGGGTTAAGGGTTAGGTTTAGAGTTAGGATTAGGGTTAGTGTTAGGGTTAAGTCATGGTTAGGTTTAGGGCTAGGTTAAGGTTAGAGATAGGGTTAGGTTAAGGGTTAGGGTTAGGTTTAGATGTTAGGGTGAGGGTTAGTGCTAGGTTTCCATTTAAGCTCAGTGGGTAGGGTCAGTTTTAGAGTTTGAGTTGGTGTTAGGGTCAGGGTTAGGGTAAGGTTTCGGGTTAGGGTTAGGGTTAGGGATAGCTTTAGGTTTAGGGTTGGGGATACGGTTCGGGGTTAGGGTGAGGGTTGGGGTTAGGGTGAGGGTTAGGTTTACAGTTAAGGTGAGGGATTAGGGTAATTGTTATGCTTAGTGTTCGAGTTAGGGTTAGAGTTAGGGGAAGTTTCAGTTAATAGTGAGGGTTAGGGCTAAGTTTAGAGTTAGGGTAAGGTTAGTGTTAGGGTTAGGGTTAGGATCGGGGTCAGGTTAGGGTTAAGGCTAGGTTTACGGTAAAGGGTAGGGCTAGGTTGGGGTTAGGGTTAGGTTTAGAGTTAGAGTTAGTGCTAGGGTTTACTGTTAGAGTTAGGGTCGGGTTTAGAGTTATTGTTAGGGTTAGGGTTAGGGTAGAGTTAAGGTTAAGGTTAAGTTTCCAGTTAGGGTCAGGGTTAGGTTTAGGTCAGGGTTAGGGTTAGGATGAGGGGTAGGGTTAAACTTAGGGAAAGGGTTAGGGGTTCATGTGAGGGTTAGTGTTAGGTTTACATTAAGCTGATGTTTTAGGGTGTTACTGTTAATGTTAGTTTTAGAGTCGGGGTACGGTTAGGGCTAGGTTTAGGGTTAGGGCTAGAGTTAGGGGATAGTTAAGCGTGAGGTTTAGTTTTAGGGTTACGGTTATGGTTAGGCTTAGGTTTAGGGTAAAGTTTAGGTTAAGGATGAGGGTTAGGGTTAGGTGTTTGGGTTAAGGTTAGGGTTAGGTTTAGGGTTAGACTTAGTGTTAGGTTTAGGGTTAGTTGTTTGGGTCAATGTTAGGGTCAGGTTTAGGGTTAAGTTTAGGGTTAGGGTTCGGTTTAGGGTTAGGCCTAGGGCTAGGGTGAAGTTTAAGTTAAGGGTGAGGGTTGAGCTTAGGGTTAGCGTTAGTGGTTAGGGTTAAGGTTAGGATTAAGTTGAGGGATAAGCTTAGGTTTAAAGTTAGGATTAGGGTTAGTGTTAGGGTTAAGTCATGGTTGGGTTTAGGGCTAGGTTAAGGTTAGAGATGGGGTTAGGTTAAGGGTTGGGGTTAGGTTTAGATGTTAGTGTGAGGTTTAGTGCTAGGTTTCCATTTAAGCTGAGTGTGTAGGGTAAGTTTTAGGGTTAGGATTCGGGTAGGGTTAGCGTTAGGTTCAGACCTAGGGTTCAGTTTAGGGTTAGGGTTAGGTTTATGGTTGGGGTCAGGGTTAGGGGAGATTTAGTGTTATGTTTAGTTTTAGGGTTAGGGTTCGTGTGAAGTTTATTTAAGCGAGATGGTTAGGGTTAGGGGTTAGGTTTCAGGTTAGGGTCAGGGTTAAGTTTAGGGTTAGTTTTAGGTTTAGGGTCAGGGTTAGGTTTAGGTTTAGTGTTAGTTTGTTTAGGGTTAGGGTTTGAATGAAGTTAGGGTAGGTTTAGGGTTATGGTTCGGGTGAAATTTTGGTTAAGGGTGAGGGTTCGGCTTAGGGTTAGGGTTAGGGGATAGTGTTTCAGTTAGGTTTAGGGTAGAGTTTTAATTATGGTTAAGTTTCCGGTTAGGGTAAGAGTTAGAGTTACGTTTAGAGTTAAGGTGAGGGTTGTGGGTAAGTGTTACGGTTACGGTTAGGGTTAGTGTTAGGGTTAGGTTTAATTTTATTGTAGGCTTAAAATAAGGGTTAAGGTTAGGTTAGGGTTAGGGTCAGGGTTAGGATTAGAATTAGGTTTAGGGCGAGGGTTAGGGTCAGAGTTATTGTCAGGGTTAGGTTTCGGGTTACAGGTGGGCCAAGGTTAAGTTTAGGGTTAGGTTTATGGGTAGGGTTTGGGTTAAAGTTAGGCTTAGCTTTAGGTTAGGGATAGGGTGCAGTTTAAGATAGGGTGATGGTTAGGGTTAGGGTTTTGGCTAAGGTTTGGGTTTGTTTTCAGGTTAGTGTTAAGGTTATGTTCAGGATTAGGGTTAAGTTTAGGGGTTGTGTTTAGTTTTAGGGTAAACCTAAAACTTAGTGTTACGGTTAGGGTAAGGGTCGCAGTTTGTGTTAGGTGTTGTGGTTGGGGTGAGGGTTTGGTTGAGGGTTAGGGTTGGGTAGGGTTAGGACTATGGTTATGGTAAAGTGTTAGGGGTTAGAGCTGTAGTTTAGGGTTAGGGTTTGGGGGAGGGTTCCGGTTAGGCATTGTGGTTCTGGTCATGGTTAGGTTTGGTTTAGGGTTAGGGTTAGGTTTAGGATTAGGTTTCGGGTTAGAGTTAGAGATAGGGTTAAGGTTTGGGTTAGGCTTTGGTGTTGGGGTTAGGGTTTTAGTTCCGGTTAGGGTTATCGTTAGGGCTCAGGGGTTTCAGGTTAGGGTTAGGGTTAGGGCTAGCATTAGGTTTAGGTTTGGTGGGATACGGTGAGGGGTTAGGGGGAGGGTTATGGTTAGTTTTACACTTAAGGTGAGGGTTTAGGGTAATTGTTACGGTTACGGCTAGAGTTAGAATTAGGCTTAGGGTTAGCGTGAAGTTTCAGTTAATAGTCAGGGATAGGGTGAATATTAGAGTAGGGTTAAGGTTAGTGTTAGGGTTAGGTATAGCGTTAGGGTTCGGGTAGGGGTAAGGCTAGGTTTAAGGCTAGGTTTACGGTAAAGGGTAGGGCTAGGTTAGGGTTACGTTTAGAGTTGGAGTTAGTGCTACGGTTTAGGGTTAGGGTTAGGGTCAGGTTTAGAGTTAGTGTTAGGGTTAGGGTTATGGTAGAGTTAAGGTTAGGGTTTAGATTAGGGTTAGAGTAAGGGTTAGGTTTAGGTCAGGGTTCGGGCTAGGATGAGGGATAGGTTTAGGCTTCGGGAAAGGGTTAGGGGTTCGTGTGAGGGTTAGTGTTAGGTTTACAGTTAAGCTGATGTTTTAGGGTGTTCCGGTTAGGTTAAGGGTCAGAGTTAGTGTTAGGCTAGAGTTAGGGGATAGATTAGGGTTAGGTTTAGTTTTAGGGTTAGGGTCAGGCTTAGGTTTAGGATGAAGTTCAGGTTAAGGATGAGGGTTAAGGTTTGGGTTAGGGTTAGGCTTAGTGTTAGAGTTAGGTGTTTGGGTGAACGGTAGGATCAGTTTTAGGTTTAGGGTTAGGGTTAGTGTTCGGTTTAGGGTTAGGGTTAAGGTGAAGTTTAAGTTAAGCGTGAGGGTTGAGCTTAGGGTTAGCGTTAGGGGTTGGGGTTAGGGTTAAGGTTAGGATTAAGTTTAGGGTTAAGGGTTAGGTTTAGAGTTAGGATTAGGGTTAGTGTTAGGGTTAAGTCATGGTTAGGTTTAGGGCTAGGTTAAGGTTAGAGATAGGGTTAGGTTAAGGGTTAGGGTTAGGTTTAGATGTTAGGGTGAGGGTTAGTGCTAGGTTTCCATTTAAGCTCAGTGTGTAGGGTCAGTTTTAGAGTTGGAGTTGGTGTTAGGGTCAGGGTTAGGGTAAAGTTTCGGGTTAGGGTTAGGGTTAGGGATAGCTTTAGGTTTAGGGTTGGGGATACGGTTCGGGGTTAGGGTGAGGGTTGGGGTTAGGGTGAGGGTTAGGTTTACAGTTAAGTTGAGGGATTAGGGTAATTGTTATGCTTAGTGTTAGAGTTAGGGTTAGAGTTAGGGGAAGTTTCAGTTAATAGTGAGGGTTAGGGCTAAGTTTAGAGTTAGGGTAAGGTTAGTGTTAGGGTTAGGGTTAGGATCGGGGTCAGGTTAGGGTTAAGGCTAGGTTTACGGTAAAGGGTAGGGCTAGGTTGGGGTTAGGGTTAGGTTTAGAGTTAGAGTTAGTGCTAGGGTTTACTGTTAGAGTTAGGGTCGGGTTTAGAGTTATTGTTAGGGTTAGGGTTAGGGTAGAGTTAAGGTTAAGGTTAAGTTTCCAGTTAGGGTCAGGGTTAGGTTTAGGTCAGGGTTAGGGTTAGGATGAGGGGTAGGGTTAAACTTAGGGAAAGGGTTAGGGGTTCATGTGAGGGTTAGTGTTAGGTTTACATTAAGCTGATGTTTTAGGGTGTTACTGTTAATGTTAGTTTTAGAGTCGGGGTACGGTTAGGGCTAGGTTTAGGGTTAGGGCTAGAGTTAGGGGATAGTTAAGCGTGAGGTTTAGTTTTAGGGTTACGGTTATGGTTAGGCTTAGGTTTAGGGTAAAGTTTAGGTTAAGGATGAGGGTTAGGGTTAGGTGTTTGGGTTAAGGTTAGGGTTAGGTTTAGGGTTAGACTTAGTGTTAGGTTTAGGGTTAGTTGTTTGGGTCAATGTTAGGGTCAGGTTTAGGGTTAAGTTTAGGGTTAGGGTTCGGTTTAGGGTTAGGCCTAGGGCTAGGGTGAAGTTTAAGTTAAGGGTGAGGGTTGAGCTTAGGGTTAGCGTTAGTGGTTAGGGTTAAGGTTAGGATTAAGTTGAGGGATAAGCTTAGGTTTAAAGTTAGGATTAGGGTTAGTGTTAGGGTTAAGTCATGGTTGGGTTTAGGGCTAGGTTAAGGTTAGAGATGGGGTTAGGTTAAGGGTTGGGGTTAGGTTTAGATGTTAGTGTGAGGTTTAGTGCTAGGTTTCCATTTAAGCTGAGTGTGTAGGGTAAGTTTTAGGGTTAGGATTCGGGTAGGGTTAGCGTTAGGTTCAGACCTAGGGTTCAGTTTAGGGTTAGGGTTAGGTTTATGGTTGGGGTCAGGGTTAGGGGAGATTTAGTGTTATGTTTAGTTTTAGGGTTAGGGTTCGTGTGAAGTTTATTTAAGCGAGATGGTTAGGGTTAGGGGTTAGGTTTCAGGTTAGGGTCAGGGTTAAGTTTAGGGTTAGTTTTAGGTTTAGGGTCAGGGTTAGGTTTAGGTTTAGTGTTAGTTTGTTTAGGGTTAGGGTTTGAATGAAGTTAGGGTAGGTTTAGGGTTATGGTTCGGGTGAAATTTTGGTTAAGGGTGAGGGTTCGGCTTAGGGTTAGGGTTAGGGGATAGTGTTTCAGTTAGGTTTAGGGTAGAGTTTTAATTATGGTTAAGTTTCCGGTTAGGGTAAGAGTTAGAGTTACGTTTAGAGTTAAGGTGAGGGTTGTGGGTAAGTGTTACGGTTACGGTTAGGGTTAGTGTTAGGGTTAGGTTTAATTTTATTGTAGGCTTAAAATAAGGGTTAAGGTTAGGTTAGGGTTAGGGTCAGGGTTAGGATTAGAATTAGGTTTAGGGCGAGGGTTAGGGTCAGAGTTATTGTCAGGGTTAGGTTTCGGGTTACAGGTGGGCCAAGGTTAAGTTTAGGGTTAGGTTTATGGGTAGGGTTTGGGTTAAAGTTAGGCTTAGCTTTAGGTTAGGGATAGGGTGCAGTTTAAGATAGGGTGATGGTTAGGGTTAGGGTTTTGGCTAAGGTTTGGGTTTGTTTTCAGGTTAGTGTTAAGGTTATGTTCAGGATTAGGGTTAAGTTTAGGGGTTGTGTTTAGTTTTAGGGTAAACCTAAAACTTAGTGTTACGGTTAGGGTAAGGGTCGCAGTTTGTGTTAGGTGTTGTGGTTGGGGTGAGGGTTTGGTTGAGGGTTAGGGTTGGGTAGGGTTAGGACTATGGTTATGGTAAAGTGTTAGGGGTTAGAGCTGTAGTTTAGGGTTAGGGTTTGGGGGAGGGTTCCGGTTAGGCATTGTGGTTCTGGTCATGGTTAGGTTTGGTTTAGGGTTAGGGTTAGGTTTAGGATTAGGTTTCGGGTTAGAGTTAGAGATAGGGTTAAGGTTTGGGTTAGGCTTTGGTGTTGGGGTTAGGGTTTTAGTTCCGGTTAGGGTTATCGTTAGGGCTCAGGGGTTTCAGGTTAGGGTTAGGGTTAGGGCTAGCATTAGGTTTAGGTTTGGTGGGATACGGTGAGGGGTTAGGGGGAGGGTTATGGTTAGTTTTACACTTAAGGTGAGGGTTTAGGGTAATTGTTACGGTTACGGCTAGAGTTAGAATTAGGCTTAGGGTTAGCGTGAAGTTTCAGTTAATAGTCAGGGATAGGGTGAATATTAGAGTAGGGTTAAGGTTAGTGTTAGGGTTAGGTATAGCGTTAGGGTTCGGGTAGGGGTAAGGCTAGGTTTAAGGCTAGGTTTACGGTAAAGGGTAGGGCTAGGTTAGGGTTACGTTTAGAGTTGGAGTTAGTGCTACGGTTTAGGGTTAGGGTTAGGGTCAGGTTTAGAGTTAGTGTTAGGGTTAGGGTTATGGTAGAGTTAAGGTTAGGGTTTAGATTAGGGTTAGAGTAAGGGTTAGGTTTAGGTCAGGGTTCGGGCTAGGATGAGGGATAGGTTTAGGCTTCGGGAAAGGGTTAGGGGTTCGTGTGAGGGTTAGTGTTAGGTTTACAGTTAAGCTGATGTTTTAGGGTGTTCCGGTTAGGTTAAGGGTCAGAGTTAGTGTTAGGCTAGAGTTAGGGGATAGATTAGGGTTAGGTTTAGTTTTAGGGTTAGGGTCAGGCTTAGGTTTAGGATGAAGTTCAGGTTAAGGATGAGGGTTAAGGTTTGGGTTAGGGTTAGGCTTAGTGTTAGAGTTAGGTGTTTGGGTGAACGGTAGGATCAGTTTTAGGTTTAGGGTTAGGGTTAGTGTTCGGTTTAGGGTTAGGGTTAAGGTGAAGTTTAAGTTAAGCGTGAGGGTTGAGCTTAGGGTTAGCGTTAGGGGTTGGGGTTAGGGTTAAGGTTAGGATTAAGTTTAGGGTTAAGGGTTAGGTTTAGAGTTAGGATTAGGGTTAGTGTTAGGGTTAAGTCATGGTTAGGTTTAGGGCTAGGTTAAGGTTAGAGATAGGGTTAGGTTAAGGGTTAGGGTTAGGTTTAGATGTTAGGGTGAGGGTTAGTGATAGGTTTCCATTTAAGCTCAGTGTGTAGGGTCAGTTTTAGAGTTGGAGTTGGTGTTAGGGTCAGGGTTAGGGTAAAGTTTCGGGTTAGGGTTAGGGTTAGGGATAGCTTTAGGTTTAGGGTTGGGGATACGGTTCGGGGTTAGGGTGAGGGTTGGGGTTAGGGTGAGGGTTAGGTTTACAGTTAAGTTGAGGGATTAGGGTAATTGTTATGCTTAGTGTTAGAGTTAGGGTTAGAGTTAGGGGAAGTTTCAGTTAATAGTGAGGGTTAGGGCTAAGTTTAGAGTTAGGGTAAGGTTAGTGTTAGGGTTAGGGTTAGGATCGGGGTCAGGTTAGGGTTAAGGCTAGGTTTACGGTAAAGGGTAGGGCTAGGTTGGGGTTAGGGTTAGGTTTAGAGTTAGAGTTAGTGCTAGGGTTTACTGTTAGAGTTAGGGTCGGGTTTAGAGTTATTGTTAGGGTTAGGGTTAGGGTAGAGTTAAGGTTAAGGTTAAGTTTCCAGTTAGGGTCAGGGTTAGGTTTAGGTCAGGGTTAGGGTTAGGATGAGGGGTAGGGTTAAACTTAGGGAAAGGGTTAGGGGTTCATGTGAGGGTTAGTGTTAGGTTTACATTAAGCTGATGTTTTAGGGTGTTACTGTTAATGTTAGTTTTAGAGTCGGGGTACGGTTAGGGCTAGGTTTAGGGTTAGGGCTAGAGTTAGGGGATAGTTAAGCGTGAGGTTTAGTTTTAGGGTTACGGTTATGGTTAGGCTTAGGTTTAGGGTAAAGTTTAGGTTAAGGATGAGGGTTAGGGTTAGGTGTTTGGGTTAAGGTTAGGGTTAGGTTTAGGGTTAGACTTAGTGTTAGGTTTAGGGTTAGTTGTTTGGGTCAATGTTAGGGTCAGGTTTAGGGTTAAGTTTAGGGTTAGGGTTCGGTTTAGGGTTAGGCCTAGGGCTAGGGTGAAGTTTAAGTTAAGGGTGAGGGTTGAGCTTAGGGTTAGCGTTAGTGGTTAGGGTTAAGGTTAGGATTAAGTTGAGGGATAAGCTTAGGTTTAAAGTTAGGATTAGGGTTAGTGTTAGGGTTAAGTCATGGTTGGGTTTAGGGCTAGGTTAAGGTTAGAGATGGGGTTAGGTTAAGGGTTGGGGTTAGGTTTAGATGTTAGTGTGAGGTTTAGTGCTAGGTTTCCATTTAAGCTGAGTGTGTAGGGTAAGTTTTAGGGTTAGGATTCGGGTAGGGTTAGCGTTAGGTTCAGACCTAGGGTTCAGTTTAGGGTTAGGGTTAGGTTTACGGTTGGGGTCAGGGTTAGGGGAGATTTAGTGTTATGTTTAGTTTTAGGGTTAGGGTTCGTGTGAAGTTTATTTAAGCGAGATGGTTAGGGTTAGGGGTTAGGTTTCAGGTTAGGGTCAGGGTTAAGTTTAGGGTTAGTTTTAGGTTTAGGGTCAGGGTTAGGTTTAGGTTTAGTGTTAGTTTGTTTAGGGTTAGGGTTTGAATGAAGTTAGGGTAGGTTTAGGGTTATGGTTCGGGTGAAATTTTGGTTAAGGGTGAGGGTTCGGCTTAGGGTTAGGGTTAGGGGATAGTGTTTCAGTTAGGTTTAGGGTAGAGTTTTAATTATGGTTAAGTTTCCGGTTAGGGTAAGAGTTAGAGTTACGTTTAGAGTTCAGGTGAGGGTTGTGGGTAAGTGTTACGGTTACGGTTAGGGTTAGTGTTAGGGTTAGGTTTAATTTTATTGTAGGCTTAAAATAAGGGTTAAGGTTAGGTTAGGGTTAGGGTCAGCGTTAGGATTAGAATTAGGTTTAGGGCGAGGGTTAGGGTCAGAGTTATTGTCAGGGTTAGGTTTCGGGTTACAGGTGGGCCAAGGTTAAGTTTAGGGTTAGGTTTATGGGTAGGGTTTGGGTTAAAGTTAGGCTTAGCTTTAGGTTAGGGATAGGGTGCAGTTTAAGATAGGGTGATGGTTAGGGTTAGGGTTTTGGCTAAGGTTTGGGTTTGTTTTCAGGTTAGTGTTAAGGTTATGTTCAGGATTAGGGTTAAGTTTAGGGGTTGTGTTTAGTTTTAGGGTAAACCTAAAACTTAGTGTTACGGTTAGGGTAAGGGTTGCAGTTTGTGTTAGGTGTTGTGGTTGGGGTGAGGGTTTGGTTGAGGGTTAGGGTTGGGTAGGGTTAGGACTATGGTTATGGTAAAGTGTTAGGGGTTAGAGCTGTAGTTTAGGGTTAGGGTTTGGGGGAGGGTTCCGGTTAGGCATTGTGGTTCTGGTCATGGTTAGGTTTGGTTTAGGGTTAGGGTTAGGTTTAGGATTAGGTTTCGGGTTAGAGTTAGAGATAGGGTTAAGGTTTGGGTTAGGCTTTGGTGTTGGGGTTAGGGTTTTAGTTCCGGTTAGGGTTATCGTTAGGGCTCAGGGGTTTCAGGTTAGGGTTAGGGTTAGGGCTAGCATTAGGTTTAGGTTTGGTGGGATACGGTGAGGGGTTAGGGGGAGGGTTATGGTTAGTTTTACACTTAAGGTGAGGGTTTAGGGTAATTGTTACGGTTACGGCTAGAGTTAGAATTAGGCTTAGGGTTAGCGTGAAGTTTCAGTTAATAGTCAGGGATAGGGTGAATATTAGAGTAGGGTTAAGGTTAGTGTTAGGGTTAGGTATAGCGTTAGGGTTCGGGTAGGGGTAAGGCTAGGTTTAAGGCTAGGTTTACGGTAAAGGGTAGGGCTAGGTTAGGGTTACGTTTAGAGTTGGAGTTAGTGCTACGGTTTAGGGTTAGGGTTAGGGTCAGGTTTAGAGTTAGTGTTAGGGTTAGGGTTATGGTAGAGTTAAGGTTAGGGTTTAGATTAGGGTTAGAGTAAGGGTTAGGTTTAGGTCAGGGTTCGGGCTAGGATGAGGGATAGGTTTAGGCTTCGGGAAAGGGTTAGGGGTTCGTGTGAGGGTTAGTGTTAGGTTTACAGTTAAGCTGATGTTTTAGGGTGTTCCGGTTAGGTTAAGGGTCAGAGTTAGGGTTAGGCTAGAGTTAGGGGATAGATTAGGGTTAGGTTTAGTTTTAGGGTTAGGGTCAGGCTTAGGTTTAGGATAAAGTTCAGGTTAAGGATGAGGGTTAAGGTTTGGGTTAGGGTTAGGCTTAGTGTTAGAGTTAGGTGTTTGGGCGAACGGTAGGATCAGTTTTAGGTTTAGGGTTAGGGTTAGTGTTCGGTTTAGGGTTAGGGTTAAGGTGAAGTTTAAGTTAAGCGTGAGGGTTGAGCTTAGGGTTAGCGTTAGGGGTTGGGGTTAGGGTTAAGGTTAGGATTAAGTTTAGGGTTAAGGGTTAGGTTTAGAGTTAGGATTAGGGTTAGTGTTAGGGTTAAGTCATGGTTAGGTTTAGGGCTAGGTTAAGGTTAGAGATAGGGTTAGGTTAAGGGTTAGGGTTAGGTTTAGATGTTAGGGTGAGGGTTAGTGCTAGGTTTCCATTTAAGCTCAGTGGGTAGGGTCAGTTTTAGAGTTTGAGTTGGTGTTAGGGTCAGGGTTAGGGTAAGGTTTCGGGTTAGGGTTAGGGTTAGGGATAGCTTTAGGTTTAGGGTTGGGGATACGGTTCGGGGTTAGGGTGAGGGTTGGGGTTAGGGTGAGGGTTAGGTTTACAGTTAAGGTGAGGGATTAGGGTAATTGTTATGCTTAGTGTTCGAGTTAGGGTTAGAGTTAGGGGAAGTTTCAGTTAATAGTGAGGGTTAGGGCTAAGTTTAGAGTTAGGGTAAGGTTAGTGTTAGGGTTAGGGTTAGGATCGGGGTCAGGTTAGGGTTAAGGCTAGGTTTACGGTAAAGGGTAGGGCTAGGTTGGGGTTAGGGTTAGGTTTAGAGTTAGAGTTAGTGCTAGGGTTTACTGTTAGAGTTAGGGTCGGGTTTAGAGTTATTGTTAGGGTTAGGGTTAGGGTAGAGTTAAGGTTAAGGTTAAGTTTCCAGTTAGGGTCAGGGTTAGGTTTAGGTCAGGGTTAGGGTTAGGATGAGGGGTAGGGTTAAACTTAGGGAAAGGGTTAGGGGTTCATGTGAGGGTTAGTGTTAGGTTTACATTAAGCTGATGTTTTAGGGTGTTACTGTTAATGTTAGTTTTAGAGTCGGGGTACGGTTAGGGCTAGGTTTAGGGTTAGGGCTAGAGTTAGGGGATAGTTAAGCGTGAGGTTTAGTTTTAGGGTTACGGTTATGGTTAGGCTTAGGTTTAGGGTAAAGTTTAGGTTAAGGATGAGGGTTAGGGTTAGGTGTTTGGGTTAAGGTTAGGGTTAGGTTTAGGGTTAGACTTAGTGTTAGGTTTAGGGTTAGTTGTTTGGGTCAATGTTAGGGTCAGGTTTAGGGTTAAGTTTAGGGTTAGGGTTCGGTTTAGGGTTAGGCCTAGGGCTAGGGTGAAGTTTAAGTTAAGGGTGAGGGTTGAGCTTAGGGTTAGCGTTAGTGGTTAGGGTTAAGGTTAGGATTAAGTTGAGGGATAAGCTTAGGTTTAAAGTTAGGATTAGGGTTAGTGTTAGGGTTAAGTCATGGTTGGGTTTAGGGCTAGGTTAAGGTTAGAGATGGGGTTAGGTTAAGGGTTGGGGTTAGGTTTAGATGTTAGTGTGAGGTTTAGTGCTAGGTTTCCATTTAAGCTGAGTGTGTAGGGTAAGTTTTAGGGTTAGGATTCGGGTAGGGTTAGCGTTAGGTTCAGACCTAGGGTTCAGTTTAGGGTTAGGGTTAGGTTTATGGTTGGGGTCAGGGTTAGGGGAGATTTAGTGTTATGTTTAGTTTTAGGGTTAGGGTTCGTGTGAAGTTTATTTAAGCGAGATGGTTAGGGTTAGGGGTTAGGTTTCAGGTTAGGGTCAGGGTTAAGTTTAGGGTTAGTTTTAGGTTTAGGGTCAGGGTTAGGTTTAGGTTTAGTGTTAGTTTGTTTAGGGTTAGGGTTTGAATGAAGTTAGGGTAGGTTTAGGGTTATGGTTCGGGTGAAATTTTGGTTAAGGGTGAGGGTTCGGCTTAGGGTTAGGGTTAGGGGATAGTGTTTCAGTTAGGTTTAGGGTAGAGTTTTAATTATGGTTAAGTTTCCGGTTAGGGTAAGAGTTAGAGTTACGTTTAGAGTTCAGGTGAGGGTTGTGGGTAAGTGTTACGGTTACGGTTAGGGTTAGTGTTAGGGTTAGGTTTAATTTTATTGTAGGCTTAAAATAAGGGTTAAGGTTAGGTTAGGGTTAGGGTCAGCGTTAGGATTAGAATTAGGTTTAGGGCGAGGGTTAGGGTCAGAGTTATTGTCAGGGTTAGGTTTCGGGTTACAGGTGGGCCAAGGTTAAGTTTAGGGTTAGGTTTATGGGTAGGGTTTGGGTTAAAGTTAGGCTTAGCTTTAGGTTAGGGATAGGGTGCAGTTTAAGATAGGGTGATGGTTAGGGTTAGGGTTTTGGCTAAGGTTTGGGTTTGTTTTCAGGTTAGTGTTAAGGTTATGTTCAGGATTAGGGTTAAGTTTAGGGGTTGTGTTTAGTTTTAGGGTAAACCTAAAACTTAGTGTTACGGTTAGGGTAAGGGTTGCAGTTTGTGTTAGGTGTTGTGGTTGGGGTGAGGGTTTGGTTGAGGGTTAGGGTTGGGTAGGGTTAGGACTATGGTTATGGTAAAGTGTTAGGGGTTAGAGCTGTAGTTTAGGGTTAGGGTTTGGGGGAGGGTTCCGGTTAGGCATTGTGGTTCTGGTCATGGTTAGGTTTGGTTTAGGGTTAGGGTTAGGTTTAGGATTAGGTTTCGGGTTAGAGTTAGAGATAGGGTTAAGGTTTGGGTTAGGCTTTGGTGTTGGGGTTAGGGTTTTAGTTCCGGTTAGGGTTATCGTTAGGGCTCAGGGGTTTCAGGTTAGGGTTAGGGTTAGGGCTAGCATTAGGTTTAGGTTTGGTGGGATACGGTGAGGGGTTAGGGGGAGGGTTATGGTTAGTTTTACACTTAAGGTGAGGGTTTAGGGTAATTGTTACGGTTACGGCTAGAGTTAGAATTAGGCTTAGGGTTAGCGTGAAGTTTCAGTTAATAGTCAGGGATAGGGTGAATATTAGAGTAGGGTTAAGGTTAGTGTTAGGGTTAGGTATAGCGTTAGGGTTCGGGTAGGGGTAAGGCTAGGTTTAAGGCTAGGTTTACGGTAAAGGGTAGGGCTAGGTTAGGGTTACGTTTAGAGTTGGAGTTAGTGCTACGGTTTAGGGTTAGGGTTAGGGTCAGGTTTAGAGTTAGTGTTAGGGTTAGGGTTATGGTAGAGTTAAGGTTAGGGTTTAGATTAGGGTTAGAGTAAGGGTTAGGTTTAGGTCAGGGTTCGGGCTAGGATGAGGGATAGGTTTAGGCTTCGGGAAAGGGTTAGGGGTTCGTGTGAGGGTTAGTGTTAGGTTTACAGTTAAGCTGATGTTTTAGGGTGTTCCGGTTAGGTTAAGGGTCAGAGTTAGGGTTAGGCTAGAGTTAGGGGATAGATTAGGGTTAGGTTTAGTTTTAGGGTTAGGGTCAGGCTTAGGTTTAGGATAAAGTTCAGGTTAAGGATGAGGGTTAAGGTTTGGGTTAGGGTTAGGCTTAGTGTTAGAGTTAGGTGTTTGGGCGAATGGTAGGATCAGTTTTAGGTTTAGGGTTAGGGTTAGTGTTCGGTTTAGGGTTAGGGTTAAGGTGAAGTTTAAGTTAAGCGTGAGGGTTGAGCTTAGGGTTAGCGTTAGGGGTTGGGGTTAGGGTTAAGGTTAGGATTAAGTTTAGGGTTAAGGGTTAGGTTTAGAGTTAGGATTAGGGTTAGTGTTAGGGTTAAGTCATGGTTAGGTTTAGGGCTAGGTTAAGGTTAGAGATAGGGTTAGGTTAAGGGTTAGGGTTAGGTTTAGATGTTAGGGTGAGGGTTAGTGCTAGGTTTCCATTTAAGCTCAGTGGGTAGGGTCAGTTTTAGAGTTTGAGTTGGTGTTAGGGTCAGGGTTAGGGTAAGGTTTCGGGTTAGGGTTAGGGTTAGGGTTAGGGATAGCTTTAGGTTTAGGGTTGGGGATACGGTTCGGGGTTAGGGTGAGGGTTGGGGTTAGGGTGAGGGTTAGGTTTACAGTTAAGGTGAGGGATTAGGGTAATTGTTATGCTTAGTGTTCGAGTTAGGGTTAGAGTTAGGGGAAGTTTCAGTTAATAGTGAGGGTTAGGGCTAAGTTTAGAGTTAGGGTAAGGTTAGTGTTAGGGTTAGGGTTAGGATCGGGGTCAGGTTAGGGTTAAGGCTAGGTTTACGGTAAAGGGTAGGGCTAGGTTGGGGTTAGGGTTAGGTTTAGAGTTAGAGTTAGTGCTAGGGTTTACTGTTAGAGTTAGGGTCGGGTTTAGAGTTATTGTTAGGGTTAGGGTTAGGGTAGAGTTAAGGTTAAGGTTAAGTTTCCAGTTAGGGTCAGGGTTAGGTTTAGGTCAGGGTTAGGGTTAGGATGAGGGGTAGGGTTAAACTTAGGGAAAGGGTTAGGGGTTCATGTGAGGGTTAGTGTTAGGTTTACATTAAGCTGATGTTTTAGGGTGTTACTGTTAATGTTAGTTTTAGAGTCGGGGTACGGTTAGGGCTAGGTTTAGGGTTAGGGCTAGAGTTAGGGGATAGTTAAGCGTGAGGTTTAGTTTTAGGGTTACGGTTATGGTTAGGCTTAGGTTTAGGGTAAAGTTTAGGTTAAGGATGAGGGTTAGGGTTAGGTGTTTGGGTTAAGGTTAGGGTTAGGTTTAGGGTTAGACTTAGTGTTAGGTTTAGGGTTAGTTGTTTGGGTCAATGTTAGGGTCAGGTTTAGGGTTAAGTTTAGGGTTAGGATTCGGTTTAGGGTTAGGCCTAGGGCTAGGGTGAAGTTTAAGTTAAGGGTGAGGGTTGAGCTTAGGGTTAGCGTTAGTGGTTAGGGTTAAGGTTAGGATTAAGTTGAGGGATAAGCTTAGGTTTAAAGTTAGGATTAGGGTTAGTGTTAGGGTTAAGTCATGGTTGGGTTTAGGGCTAGGTTAAGGTTAGAGATGGGGTTAGGTTAAGGGTTGGGGTTAGGTTTAGATGTTAGTGTGAGGTTTAGTGCTAGGTTTCCATTTAAGCTGAGTGTGTAGGGTAAGTTTTAGGGTTAGGATTCGGGTAGGGTTAGCGTTAGGTTCAGACCTAGGGTTCAGTTTAGGGTTAGGGTTAGGTTTATGGTTGGGGTCAGGGTTAGGGGAGATTTAGTGTTATGTTTAGTTTTAGGGTTAGGGTTCGTGTGAAGTTTATTTAAGCGAGATGGTTAGGGTTAGGGGTTAGGTTTCAGGTTAGGGTCAGGGTTAAGTTTAGGGTTAGTTTTAGGTTTAGGGTCAGGGTTAGGTTTAGGTTTAGTGTTAGTTTGTTTAGGGTTAGGGTTTGAATGAAGTTAGGGTAGGTTTAGGGTTATGGTTCGGGTGAAATTTTGGTTAAGGGTGAGGGTTCGGCTTAGGGTTAGGGTTAGGGGATAGTGTTTCAGTTAGGTTTAGGGTAGAGTTTTAATTATGGTTAAGTTTCCGGTTAGGGTAAGAGTTAGAGTTACGTTTAGAGTTAAGGTGAGGGTTGTGGGTAAGTGTTACGGTTACGGTTAGGGTTAGTGTTAGGGTTAGGTTTAATTTTATTGAAGGCTTCAAATTAGGGTTAAGGTTAGGTTAGGGTTAGGGTCAGGGTTAGGATTAGAATTAGGTTTAGGGCGAGGGTTAGGGTCAGAGTTATTGTCAGGGTTAGGTTTCGGGTTATAGGTGGGCCAAGGTTAAGTTTAGGGTTAGGTTTATGGGTAGGGTTTGGGTTAAAGTTAGGCTTAGCTTTAGGTTAGGGATAGGGTGCAGTTTAAGATAGGGTGATGGTTAGGGTTAGGGTTTTGGCTAAGGTTTGGGTTTGTTTTCAGGTTAGTGTTAAGGTTATGTTCAGGATTAGGGTTAAGTTTAGGGGTTGTGTTTAGTTTTAGGGTAAACCTAAAACTTAGTGTTACGGTTAGGGTAAGGGTTGCAGTTTGTGTTAGGTGTTGTGGTTGGGGTGAGGGTTTGGTTGAGGGTTAGGGTTGGGTAGGGTTAGGACTATGGTTATGGTAAAGTGTTAGGGGTTAGAGCTGTAGTTTAGGGTTAGGGTTTGGGGGAGGGTTCCGGTTAGGCATTGTGGTTCTGGTCATGGTTAGGTTTGGTTTAGGGTTAGGGTTAGGTTTAGGATTAGGTTTCGGGTTAGAGTTAGAGATAGGGTTAAGGTTTGGGTTAGGCTTTGGTGTTGGGGTTAGGGTTTTAGTTCCGGTTAGGGTTATCGTTAGGGCTCAGGGGTTTCAGGTTAGGGTTAGGGTTAGGGCTAGCATTAGGTTTAGGTTTGGTGGGATACGGTGAGGGGTTAGGGGGAGGGTTATGGTTAGTTTTACACTTAAGGTGAGGGTTTAGGGTAATTGTTACGGTTACGGCTAGAGTTAGAATTAGGCTTAGGGTTAGCGTGAAGTTTCAGTTAATAGTCAGGGATAGGGTGAATATTAGAGTAGGGTTAAGGTTAGTGTTAGGGTTAGGTATAGCGTTAGGGTTCGGGTAGGGGTAAGGCTAGGTTTAAGGCTAGGTTTACGGTAAAGGGTAGGGCTAGGTTAGGGTTACGTTTAGAGTTGGAGTTAGTGCTACGGTTTAGGGTTAGGGTTAGGGTCAGGTTTAGAGTTAGTGTTAGGGTTAGGGTTATGGTAGAGTTAAGGTTAGGGTTTAGATTAGGGTTAGAGTAAGGGTTAGGTTTAGGTCAGGGTTCGGGCTAGGATGAGGGATAGGTTTAGGCTTCGGGAAAGGGTTAGGGGTTCGTGTGAGGGTTAGTGTTAGGTTTACAGTTAAGCTGATGTTTTAGGGTGTTCCGGTTAGGTTAAGGGTCAGAGTTAGGGTTAGGCTAGAGTTAGGGGATAGATTAGGGTTAGGTTTAGTTTTAGGGTTAGGGTCAGGCTTAGGTTTAGGATAAAGTTCAGGTTAAGGATGAGGGTTAAGGTTTGGGTTAGGGTTAGGCTTAGTGTTAGAGTTAGGTGTTTGGGCGAATGGTAGGATCAGTTTTAGGTTTAGGGTTAGGGTTAGTGTTCGGTTTAGGGTTAGGGTTAAGGTGAAGTTTAAGTTAAGCGTGAGGGTTGAGCTTAGGGTTAGCGTTAGGGGTTGGGGTTAGGGTTAAGGTTAGGATTAAGTTTAGGGTTAAGGGTTAGGTTTAGAGTTAGGATTAGGGTTAGTGTTAGGGTTAAGTCATGGTTAGGTTTAGGGCTAGGTTAAGGTTAGAGATAGGGTTAGGTTAAGGGTTAGGGTTAGGTTTAGATGTTAGGGTGAGGGTTAGTGCTAGGTTTCCATTTAAGCTCAGTGGGTAGGGTCAGTTTTAGAGTTTGAGTTGGTGTTAGGGTCAGGGTTAGGGTAAGGTTTCGGGTTAGGGTTAGGGTTAGGGATAGCTTTAGGTTTAGGATTGGGGATACGGTTCGGGGTTAGGGTGAGGGTTGGGGTTAGGGTGAGGGTTAGGTTTACAGTTAAGGTGAGGGATTAGGGTAATTGTTATGCTTAGTGTTCGAGTTAGGGTTAGAGTTAGGGGAAGTTTCAGTTAATAGTGAGGGTTAGGGCTAAGTTTAGAGTTAGGGTAAGGTTAGTGTTAGGGTTAGGGTTAGGATCGGGGTCAGGTTAGGGTTAAGGCTAGGTTTACGGTAAAGGGTAGGGCTAGGTTGGGGTTAGGGTTAGGTTTAGAGTTAGAGTTAGTGCTAGGGTTTACTGTTAGAGTTAGGGTCGGGTTTAGAGTTATTGTTAGGGTTAGGGTTAGGGTAGAGTTAAGGTTAAGGTTAAGTTTCCAGTTAGGGTCAGGGTTAGGTTTAGGTCAGGGTTAGGGTTAGGATGAGGGGTAGGGTTAAACTTAGGGAAAGGGTTAGGGGTTCATGTGAGGGTTAGTGTTAGGTTTACATTAAGCTGATGTTTTAGGGTGTTACTGTTAATGTTAGTTTTAGAGTCGGGGTACGGTTAGGGCTAGGTTTAGGGTTAGGGCTAGAGTTAGGGGATAGTTAAGCGTGAGGTTTAGTTTTAGGGTTACGGTTATGGTTAGGCTTAGGTTTAGGGTAAAGTTTAGGTTAAGGATGAGGGTTAGGGTTAGGTGTTTGGGTTAAGGTTAGGGTTAGGTTTAGGGTTAGACTTAGTGTTAGGTTTAGGGTTAGTTGTTTGGGTCAATGTTAGGGTCAGGTTTAGGGTTAAGTTTAGGGTTAGGATTCGGTTTAGGGTTAGGCCTAGGGCTAGGGTGAAGTTTAAGTTAAGGGTGAGGGTTGAGCTTAGGGTTAGCGTTAGTGGTTAGGGTTAAGGTTAGGATTAAGTTGAGGGATAAGCTTAGGTTTAAAGTTAGGATTAGGGTTAGTGTTAGGGTTAAGTCATGGTTGGGTTTAGGGCTAGGTTAAGGTTAGAGATGGGGTTAGGTTAAGGGTTGGGGTTAGGTTTAGATGTTAGTGTGAGGTTTAGTGCTAGGTTTCCATTTAAGCTGAGTGTGTAGGGTAAGTTTTAGGGTTAGGATTCGGGTAGGGTTAGCGTTAGGTTCAGACCTAGGGTTCAGTTTAGGGTTAGGGTTAGGTTTATGGTTGGGGTCAGGGTTAGGGGAGATTTAGTGTTATGTTTAGTTTTAGGGTTAGGGTTCGTGTGAAGTTTATTTAAGCGAGATGGTTAGGGTTAGGGGTTAGGTTTCAGGTTAGGGTCAGGGTTAAGTTTAGGGTTAGTTTTAGGTTTAGGGTCAGGGTTAGGTTTAGGTTTAGTGTTAGTTTGTTTAGGGTTAGGGTTTGAATGAAGTTAGGGTAGGTTTAGGGTTATGGTTCGGGTGAAATTTTGGTTAAGGGTGAGGGTTCGGCTTAGGGTTAGGGTTAGGGGATAGTGTTTCAGTTAGGTTTAGGGTAGAGTTTTAATTATGGTTAAGTTTCCGGTTAGGGTAAGAGTTAGAGTTACGTTTAGAGTTAAGGTGAGGGTTGTGGGTAAGTGTTACGGTTACGGTTAGGGTTAGTGTTAGGGTTAGGTTTAATTTTATTGAAGGCTTCAAATTAGGGTTAAGGTTAGGTTAGGGTTAGGGTCAGGGTTAGGATTAGAATTAGGTTTAGGGCGAGGGTTAGGGTCAGAGTTATTGTCAGGGTTAGGTTTCGGGTTATAGGTGGGCCAAGGTTAAGTTTAGGGTTAGGTTTATGGGTAGGGTTTGGGTTAAAGTTAGGCTTAGCTTTAGGTTAGGGATAGGGTGCAGTTTAAGATAGGGTGATGGTTAGGGTTAGGGTTTTGGCTAAGGTTTGGGTTTGTTTTCAGGTTAGTGTTAAGGTTATGTTCAGGATTAGGGTTAAGTTTAGGGGTTGTGTTTAGTTTTAGGGTAAACCTAAAACTTAGTGTTACGGTTAGGGTAAGGGTTGCAGTTTGTGTTAGGTGTTGTGGTTGGGGTGAGGGTTTGGTTGAGGGTTAGGGTTGGGTAGGGTTAGGACTATGGTTATGGTAAACTGTTAGGGGTTAGAGCTGTAGTTTAGGGTTAGGGTTTGGGGGAGGGTTCCGGTTAGGCATTGTGGTTCTGGTCATGGTTAGGTTTGGTTTAGGGTTAGGGTTAGGTTTAGGATTAGGTTTCGGGTTAGAGTTAGAGATAGGGTTAAGGTTTGGGTTAGGCTTTGGTGTTGGGGTTAGGGTTTTAGTTCCGGTTAGGGTTATCGTTAGGGCTCAGGGGTTTCAGGTTAGGGTTAGGGTTAGGGCTAGCATTAGGTTTAGGTTTGGTGGGATATGGTGAGGGGTTAGGGGGAGGGTTATGGTTAGTTTTACACTTAAGGTGAGGGTTTAGGGTAATTGTTACGGTTACGGCTAGAGTTAGAATTAGGCTTAGGGTTAGCGTGAAGTTTCAGTTAATAGTCAGGGATAGGGTGAATATTAGAGTAGGGTTAAGGTTAGTGTTAGGGTTAGGTATAGCGTTAGGGTTCGGGTAGGGGTAAGGCTAGGTTTAAGGCTAGGTTTACGGTAAAGGGTAGGGCTAGGTTAGGGTTACGTTTAGAGTTGGAGTTAGTGCTACGGTTTAGGGTTAGGGTTAGGGTCAGGTTTAGAGTTAGTGTTAGGGTTAGGGTTATGGTAGAGTTAAGGTTAGGGTTTAGATTAGGGTTAGAGTAAGGGTTAGGTTTAGGTCAGGGTTCGGGCTAGGATGAGGGATAGGTTTAGGCTTCGGGAAAGGGTTAGGGGTTCGTGTGAGGGTTAGTGTTAGGTTTACAGTTAAGCTGATGTTTTAGGGTGTTCCGGTTAGGTTAAGGGTCAGAGTTAGGGTTAGGCTAGAGTTAGGGGATAGATTAGGGTTAGGTTTAGTTTTAGGGTTAGGGTCAGGCTTAGGTTTAGGATGAAGTTCAGGTTAAGGATGAGGGTTAAGGTTTGGGTTAGGGTTAGGCTTAGTGTTAGAGTTAGGTGTTTGGGTGAATGGTAGGATCAGTTTTAGGTTTAGGGTTAGGGTTAGTGTTCGGTTTAGGGTTAGGGTTAAGGTGAAGTTTAAGTTAAGCGTGAGGGTTGAGCTTAGGGTTAGCGTTAGGGGTTGGGGTTAGGGTTAAGGTTAGGATTAAGTTGAGGGATAAGCTTAGGTTTAAAGTTAGGATTAGGGTTAGTGTTAGGGTTAAGTCATGGTTGGGTTTAGGGCTAGGTTAAGGTTAGAGATGGGGTTAGGTTAAGGGTTGGGGTTAGGTTTAGATGTTAGTGTGAGGTTTAGTGCTAGGTTTCCATTTAAGCTGAGTGTGTAGGGTAAGTTTTAGGGTTAGGATTCGGGTAGGGTTAGCGTTAGGTTCAGACCTAGGGTTCAGTTTAGGGTTAGGGTTAGGTTTATGGTTGGGGTCAGGGTTAGGGGAGATTTAGTGTTATGTTTAGTTTTAGGGTTAGGGTTCGTGTGAAGTTTATTTAAGCGAGATGGTTAGGGTTAGGGGTTAGGTTTCAGGTTAGGGTCAGGGTTAAGTTTAGGGTTAGTTTTAGGTTTAGGGTCAGGGTTAGGTTTAGGTTTAGTGTTAGTTTGTTTAGGGTTAGGGTTTGAATGAAGTTAGGGTAGGTTTAGGGTTATGGTTCGGGTGAAATTTTGGTTAAGGGTGAGGGTTCGGCTTAGGGTTAGGGTTAGGGGATAGTGTTTCAGTTAGGTTTAGGGTAGAGTTTTAATTATGGTTAAGTTTCCGGTTAGGGTAAGAGTTAGAGTTACGTTTAGAGTTAAGGTGAGGGTTGTGGGTAAGTGTTACGGTTACGGTTAGGGTTAGTGTTAGGGTTAGGTTTAATTTTATTGTAGGCTTAAAATAAGGGTTAAGGTTAGGTTAGGGTTAGGGTCAGGGTTAGGATTAGAATTAGGTTTAGGGCGAGGGTTAGGGTCAGAGTTATTGTCAGGGTTAGGTTTCGGGTTACAGGTGGGCCAAGGTTAAGTTTAGGGTTAGGTTTATGGGTAGGGTTTGGGTTAAAGTTAGGCTTAGCTTTAGGTTAGGGATAGGGTGCAGTTTAAGATAGGGTGATGGTTAGGGTTAGGGTTTTGGCTAAGGTTTGGGTTTGTTTTCAGGTTAGTGTTAAGGTTATGTTCAGGATTAGGGTTAAGTTTAGGGGTTGTGTTTAGTTTTAGGGTAAACCTAAAACTTAGTGTTACGGTTAGGGTAAGGGTCGCAGTTTGTGTTAGGTGTTGTGGTTGGGGTGAGGGTTTGGTTGAGGGTTAGGGTTGGGTAGGGTTAGGACTATGGTTATGGTAAAGTGTTAGGGGTTAGAGCTGTAGTTTAGGGTTAGGGTTTGGGGGAGGGTTCCGGTTAGGCATTGTGGTTCTGGTCATGGTTAGGTTTGGTTTAGGGTTAGGGTTAGGTTTAGGATTAGGTTTCGGGTTAGAGTTAGAGATAGGGTTAAGGTTTGGGTTAGGCTTTGGTGTTGGGGTTAGGGTTTTAGTTCCGGTTAGGGTTATCGTTAGGGCTCAGGGGTTTCAGGTTAGGGTTAGGGTTAGGGCTAGCATTAGGTTTAGGTTTGGTGGGATACGGTGAGGGGTTAGGGGGAGGGTTATGGTTAGTTTTACACTTAAGGTGAGGGTTTAGGGTAATTGTTACGGTTACGGCTAGAGTTAGAATTAGGCTTAGGGTTAGCGTGAAGTTTCAGTTAATAGTCAGGGATAGGGTGAATATTAGAGTAGGGTTAAGGTTAGTGTTAGGGTTAGGTATAGCGTTAGGGTTCGGGTAGGGGTAAGGCTAGGTTTAAGGCTAGGTTTACGGTAAAGGGTAGGGCTAGGTTAGGGTTACGTTTAGAGTTGGAGTTAGTGCTACGGTTTAGGGTTAGGGTTAGGGTCAGGTTTAGAGTTAGTGTTAGGGTTAGGGTTATGGTAGAGTTAAGGTTAGGGTTTAGATTAGGGTTAGAGTAAGGGTTAGGTTTAGGTCAGGGTTCGGGCTAGGATGAGGGATAGGTTTAGGCTTCGGGAAAGGGTTAGGGGTTCGTGTGAGGGTTAGTGTTAGGTTTACAGTTAAGCTGATGTTTTAGGGTGTTCCGGTTAGGTTAAGGGTCAGAGTTAGTGTTAGGCTAGAGTTAGGGGATAGATTAGGGTTAGGTTTAGTTTTAGGGTTAGGGTCAGGCTTAGGTTTAGGATGAAGTTCAGGTTAAGGATGAGGGTTAAGGTTTGGGTTAGGGTTAGGCTTAGTGTTAGAGTTAGGTGTTTGGGTGAACGGTAGGATCAGTTTTAGGTTTAGGGTTAGGGTTAGTGTTCGGTTTAGGGTTAGGGTTAAGGTGAAGTTTAAGTTAAGAGTGAGGGTTGAGCTTAGGGTTAGCGTTAGGGGTTGGGGTTAGGGTTAAGGTTAGGATTAAGTTTAGGGTTAAGGGTTAGGTTTAGAGTTAGGATTAGGGTTAGTGTTAGGGTTAAGTCATGGTTAGGTTTAGGGCTAGGTTAAGGTTAGAGATAGGGTTAGGTTAAGGGTTAGGGTTAGGTTTAGATGTTAGGGTGAGGGTTAGTGCTAGGTTTCCATTTAAGCTCAGTGTGTAGGGTCAGTTTTAGAGTTGGAGTTGGTGTTAGGGTCAGGGGTAGGGTAAAGTTTCGGGTTAGGGTTAGGGTTAGGGATAGCTTTAGGTTTAGGGTTGGGGATACGGTTCGGGGTTAGGGTGAGGGTTGGGGTTAGGGTGAGGGTTAGGTTTACAGTTAAGGTGAGGGATTAGGGTAATTGTTATGCTTAGTGTTAGAGTTAGGGTTAGAGTTAGGGGAAGTTTCAGTTAATAGTGAGGGTTAGGGCTAAGTTTAGAGTTAGGGTAAGGTTAGTGTTAGGGTTAGGGTTAGGATCGGGGTCAGGTTAGGGTTAAGGCTAGGTTTACGGTAAAGGGTAGGGCTAGGTTGGGGTTAGGGTTAGGTTTAGAGTTAGAGTTAGTGCTAGGGTTTACTGTTAGAGTTAGGGTCGGGTTTAGAGTTATTGTTAGGGTTAGGGTTAGGGTAGAGTTAAGGTTAAGGTTAAGTTTCCAGTTAGGGTCAGGGTTAGGTTTAGGTCAGGGTTAGGGTTAGGATGAGGGGTAGGGTTAAACTTAGGGAAAGGGTTAGGGGTTCATGTGAGGGTTAGTGTTAGGTTTACATTAAGCTGATGTTTTAGGGTGTTACTGTTAATGTTAGTTTTAGAGTCGGGGTACGGTTAGGGCTAGGTTTAGGGTTAGGGCTAGAGTTAGGGGATAGTTAAGCGTGAGGTTTAGTTTTAGGGTTACGGTTATGGTTAGGCTTAGGTTTAGGGTAAAGTTTAGGTTAAGGATGAGGGTTAGGGTTAGGTGTTTGGGTTAAGGTTAGGGTTAGGTTTAGGGTTAGACTTAGTGTTAGGTTTAGGGTTAGTTGTTTGGGTCAATGTTAGGGTCAGGTTTAGGGTTAAGTTTAGGGTTAGGGTTCGGTTTAGGGTTAGGCCTAGGGCTAGGGTGAAGTTTAAGTTAAGGGTGAGGGTTGAGCTTAGGGTTAGCGTTAGTGGTTAGGGTTAAGGTTAGGATTAAGTTGAGGGATAAGCTTAGGTTTAAAGTTAGGATTAGGGTTAGTGTTAGGGTTAAGTCATGGTTGGGTTTAGGGCTAGGTTAAGGTTAGAGATGGGGTTAGGTTAAGGGTTGGGGTTAGGTTTAGATGTTAGTGTGAGGTTTAGTGCTAGGTTTCCATTTAAGCTGAGTGTGTAGGGTAAGTTTTAGGGTTAGGATTCGGGTAGGGTTAGCGTTAGGTTCAGACCTAGGGTTCAGTTTAGGGTTAGGGTTAGGTTTATGGTTGGGGTCAGGGTTAGGGGAGATTTAGTGTTATGTTTAGTTTTAGGGTTAGGGTTCGTGTGAAGTTTATTTAAGCGAGATGGTTAGGGTTAGGGGTTAGGTTTCAGGTTAGGGTCAGGGTTAAGTTTAGGGTTAGTTTTAGGTTTAGGGTCAGGGTTAGGTTTAGGTTTAGTGTTAGTTTGTTTAGGGTTAGGGTTTGAATGAAGTTAGGGTAGGTTTAGGGTTATGGTTCGGGTGAAATTTTGGTTAAGGGTGAGGGTT
This sequence comes from Elephas maximus indicus, assembly GCF_024166365.1. NCBI lineage: Eukaryota > Metazoa > Chordata > Mammalia > Proboscidea > Elephantidae > Elephas > Elephas maximus. The sequence continues at coordinate 37,006,048 of NC_064819.1, forward strand.
CGGCTTAGGGTTAGGGTTAGGGGATAGTGTTTCAGTTAGGTTTAGGGTAGAGTTTTAATTATGGTTAAGTTTCCGGTTAGGGTAAGAGTTAGAGTTACGTTTAGAGTTCAGGTGAGGGTTGTGGGTAAGTGTTACGGTTACGGTTAGGGTTAGTGTTAGGGTTAGGTTTAATTTTATTGTAGGCTTAAAATAAGGGTTAAGGTTAGGTTAGGGTTAGGGTCAGCGTTAGGATTAGAATTAGGTTTAGGGCGAGGGTTAGGGTCAGAGTTATTGTCAGGGTTAGGTTTCGGGTTACAGGTGGGCCAAGGTTAAGTTTAGGGTTAGGTTTATGGGTAGGGTTTGGGTTAAAGTTAGGCTTAGCTTTAGGTTAGGGATAGGGTGCAGTTTAAGATAGGGTGATGGTTAGGGTTAGGGTTTTGGCTAAGGTTTGGGTTTGTTTTCAGGTTAGTGTTAAGGTTATGTTCAGGATTAGGGTTAAGTTTAGGGGTTGTGTTTAGTTTTAGGGTAAACCTAAAACTTAGTGTTACGGTTAGGGTAAGGGTTGCAGTTTGTGTTAGGTGTTGTGGTTGGGGTGAGGGTTTGGTTGAGGGTTAGGGTTGGGTAGGGTTAGGACTATGGTTATGGTAAAGTGTTAGGGGTTAGAGCTGTAGTTTAGGGTTAGGGTTTGGGGGAGGGTTCCGGTTAGGCATTGTGGTTCTGGTCATGGTTAGGTTTGGTTTAGGGTTAGGGTTAGGTTTAGGATTAGGTTTCGGGTTAGAGTTAGAGATAGGGTTAAGGTTTGGGTTAGGCTTTGGTGTTGGGGTTAGGGTTTTAGTTCCGGTTAGGGTTATCGTTAGGGCTCAGGGGTTTCAGGTTAGGGTTAGGGTTAGGGCTAGCATTAGGTTTAGGTTTGGTGGGATACGGTGAGGGGTTAGGGGGAGGGTTATGGTTAGTTTTACACTTAAGGTGAGGGTTTAGGGTAATTGTTACGGTTACGGCTAGAGTTAGAATTAGGCTTAGGGTTAGCGTGAAGTTTCAGTTAATAGTCAGGGATAGGGTGAATATTAGAGTAGGGTTAAGGTTAGTGTTAGGGTTAGGTATAGCGTTAGGGTTCGGGTAGGGGTAAGGCTAGGTTTAAGGCTAGGTTTACGGTAAAGGGTAGGGCTAGGTTAGGGTTACGTTTAGAGTTGGAGTTAGTGCTACGGTTTAGGGTTAGGGTTAGGGTCAGGTTTAGAGTTAGTGTTAGGGTTAGGGTTATGGTAGAGTTAAGGTTAGGGTTTAGATTAGGGTTAGAGTAAGGGTTAGGTTTAGGTCAGGGTTCGGGCTAGGATGAGGGATAGGTTTAGGCTTCGGGAAAGGGTTAGGGGTTCGTGTGAGGGTTAGTGTTAGGTTTACAGTTAAGCTGATGTTTTAGGGTGTTCCGGTTAGGTTAAGGGTCAGAGTTAGGGTTAGGCTAGAGTTAGGGGATAGATTAGGGTTAGGTTTAGTTTTAGGGTTAGGGTCAGGCTTAGGTTTAGGATAAAGTTCAGGTTAAGGATGAGGGTTAAGGTTTGGGTTAGGGTTAGGCTTAGTGTTAGAGTTAGGTGTTTGGGCGAATGGTAGGATCAGTTTTAGGTTTAGGGTTAGGGTTAGTGTTCGGTTTAGGGTTAGGGTTAAGGTGAAGTTTAAGTTAAGCGTGAGGGTTGAGCTTAGGGTTAGCGTTAGGGGTTGGGGTTAGGGTTAAGGTTAGGATTAAGTTTAGGGTTAAGGGTTAGGTTTAGAGTTAGGATTAGGGTTAGTGTTAGGGTTAAGTCATGGTTAGGTTTAGGGCTAGGTTAAGGTTAGAGATAGGGTTAGGTTAAGGGTTAGGGTTAGGTTTAGATGTTAGGGTGAGGGTTAGTGCTAGGTTTCCATTTAAGCTCAGTGGGTAGGGTCAGTTTTAGAGTTTGAGTTGGTGTTAGGGTCAGGGTTAGGGTAAGGTTTCGGGTTAGGGTTAGGGTTAGGGATAGCTTTAGGTTTAGGGTTGGGGATACGGTTCGGGGTTAGGGTGAGGGTTGGGGTTAGGGTGAGGGTTAGGTTTACAGTTAAGGTGAGGGATTAGGGTAATTGTTATGCTTAGTGTTCGAGTTAGGGTTAGAGTTAGGGGAAGTTTCAGTTAATAGTGAGGGTTAGGGCTAAGTTTAGAGTTAGGGTAAGGTTAGTGTTAGGGTTAGGGTTAGGATCGGGGTCAGGTTAGGGTTAAGGCTAGGTTTACGGTAAAGGGTAGGGCTAGGTTGGGGTTAGGGTTAGGTTTAGAGTTAGAGTTAGTGCTAGGGTTTACTGTTAGAGTTAGGGTCGGGTTTAGAGTTATTGTTAGGGTTAGGGTTAGGGTAGAGTTAAGGTTAAGGTTAAGTTTCCAGTTAGGGTCAGGGTTAGGTTTAGGTCAGGGTTAGGGTTAGGATGAGGGGTAGGGTTAAACTTAGGGAAAGGGTTAGGGGTTCATGTGAGGGTTAGTGTTAGGTTTACATTAAGCTGATGTTTTAGGGTGTTACTGTTAATGTTAGTTTTAGAGTCGGGGTACGGTTAGGGCTAGGTTTAGGGTTAGGGCTAGAGTTAGGGGATAGTTAAGCGTGAGGTTTAGTTTTAGGGTTACGGTTATGGTTAGGCTTAGGTTTAGGGTAAAGTTTAGGTTAAGGATGAGGGTTAGGGTTAGGTGTTTGGGTTAAGGTTAGGGTTAGGTTTAGGGTTAGACTTAGTGTTAGGTTTAGGGTTAGTTGTTTGGGTCAATGTTAGGGTCAGGTTTAGGGTTAAGTTTAGGGTTAGGATTCGGTTTAGGGTTAGGCCTAGGGCTAGGGTGAAGTTTAAGTTAAGGGTGAGGGTTGAGCTTAGGGTTAGCGTTAGTGGTTAGGGTTAAGGTTAGGATTAAGTTGAGGGATAAGCTTAGGTTTAAAGTTAGGATTAGGGTTAGTGTTAGGGTTAAGTCATGGTTGGGTTTAGGGCTAGGTTAAGGTTAGAGATGGGGTTAGGTTAAGGGTTGGGGTTAGGTTTAGATGTTAGTGTGAGGTTTAGTGCTAGGTTTCCATTTAAGCTGAGTGTGTAGGGTAAGTTTTAGGGTTAGGATTCGGGTAGGGTTAGCGTTAGGTTCAGACCTAGGGTTCAGTTTAGGGTTAGGGTTAGGTTTATGGTTGGGGTCAGGGTTAGGGGAGATTTAGTGTTATGTTTAGTTTTAGGGTTAGGGTTCGTGTGAAGTTTATTTAAGCGAGATGGTTAGGGTTAGGGGTTAGGTTTCAGGTTAGGGTCAGGGTTAAGTTTAGGGTTAGTTTTAGGTTTAGGGTCAGGGTTAGGTTTAGGTTTAGTGTTAGTTTGTTTAGGGTTAGGGTTTGAATGAAGTTAGGGTAGGTTTAGGGTTATGGTTCGGGTGAAATTTTGGTTAAGGGTGAGGGTTCGGCTTAGGGTTAGGGTTAGGGGATAGTGTTTCAGTTAGGTTTAGGGTAGAGTTTTAATTATGGTTAAGTTTCCGGTTAGGGTAAGAGTTAGAGTTACGTTTAGAGTTAAGGTGAGGGTTGTGGGTAAGTGTTACGGTTACGGTTAGGGTTAGTGTTAGGGTTAGGTTTAATTTTATTGAAGGCTTCAAATTAGGGGTAAGGTTAGGTTAGGGTTAGGGTCAGGGTTAGGATTAGAATTAGGTTTAGGGCGAGGGTTAGGGTCAGAGTTATTGTCAGGGTTAGGTTTCGGGTTATAGGTGGGCCAAGGTTAAGTTTAGGGTTAGGTTTATGGGTAGGGTTTGGGTTAAAGTTAGGCTTAGCTTTAGGTTAGGGATAGGGTGCAGTTTAAGATAGGGTGATGGTTAGGGTTAGGGTTTTGGCTAAGGTTTGGGTTTGTTTTCAGGTTAGTGTTAAGGTTATGTTCAGGATTAGGGTTAAGTTTAGGGGTTGTGTTTAGTTTTAGGGTAAACCTAAAACTTAGTGTTACGGTTAGGGTAAGGGTTGCAGTTTGTGTTAGGTGTTGTGGTTGGGGTGAGGGTTTGGTTGAGGGTTAGGGTTGGGTAGGGTTAGGACTATGGTTATGGTAAAGTGTTAGGGGTTAGAGCTGTAGTTTAGGGTTAGGGTTTGGGGGAGGGTTCCGGTTAGGCATTGTGGTTCTGGTCATGGTTAGGTTTGGTTTAGGGTTAGGGTTAGGTTTAGGATTAGGTTTCGGGTTAGAGTTAGAGATAGGGTTAAGGTTTGGGTTAGGCTTTGGTGTTGGGGTTAGGGTTTTAGTTCCGGTTAGGGTTATCGTTAGGGCTCAGGGGTTTCAGGTTAGGGTTAGGGTTAGGGCTAGCATTAGGTTTAGGTTTGGTGGGATACGGTGAGGGGTTAGGGGGAGGGTTATGGTTAGTTTTACACTTAAGGTGAGGGTTTAGGGTAATTGTTACGGTTACGGCTAGAGTTAGAATTAGGCTTAGGGTTAGCGTGAAGTTTCAGTTAATAGTCAGGGATAGGGTGAATATTAGAGTAGGGTTAAGGTTAGTGTTAGGGTTAGGTATAGCGTTAGGGTTCGGGTAGGGGTAAGGCTAGGTTTAAGGCTAGGTTTACGGTAAAGGGTAGGGCTAGGTTAGGGTTACGTTTAGAGTTGGAGTTAGTGCTACGGTTTAGGGTTAGGGTTAGGGTCAGGTTTAGAGTTAGTGTTAGGGTTAGGGTTATGGTAGAGTTAAGGTTAGGGTTTAGATTAGGGTTAGAGTAAGGGTTAGGTTTAGGTCAGGGTTCGGGCTAGGATGAGGGATAGGTTTAGGCTTCGGGAAAGGGTTAGGGGTTCGTGTGAGGGTTAGTGTTAGGTTTACAGTTAAGCTGATGTTTTAGGGTGTTCCGGTTAGGTTAAGGGTCAGAGTTAGGGTTAGGCTAGAGTTAGGGGATAGATTAGGGTTAGGTTTAGTTTTAGGGTTAGGGTCAGGCTTAGGTTTAGGATAAAGTTCAGGTTAAGGATGAGGGTTAAGGTTTGGGTTAGGGTTAGGCTTAGTGTTAGAGTTAGGTGTTTGGGCGAATGGTAGGATCAGTTTTAGGTTTAGGGTTAGGGTTAGTGTTCGGTTTAGGGTTAGGGTTAAGGTGAAGTTTAAGTTAAGCGTGAGGGTTGAGCTTAGGGTTAGCGTTAGGGGTTGGGGTTAGGGTTAAGGTTAGGATTAAGTTTAGGGTTAAGGGTTAGGTTTAGAGTTAGGATTAGGGTTAGTGTTAGGGTTAAGTCATGGTTAGGTTTAGGGCTAGGTTAAGGTTAGAGATAGGGTTAGGTTAAGGGTTAGGGTTAGGTTTAGATGTTAGGGTGAGGGTTAGTGCTAGGTTTCCATTTAAGCTCAGTGGGTAGGGTCAGTTTTAGAGTTTGAGTTGGTGTTAGGGTCAGGGTTAGGGTAAGGTTTCGGGTTAGGGTTAGGGTTAGGGATAGCTTTAGGTTTAGGGTTGGGGATACGGTTCGGGGTTAGGGTGAGGGTTGGGGTTAGGGTGAGGGTTAGGTTTACAGTTAAGGTGAGGGATTAGGGTAATTGTTATGCTTAGTGTTCGAGTTAGGGTTAGAGTTAGGGGAAGTTTCAGTTAATAGTGAGGGTTAGGGCTAAGTTTAGAGTTAGGGTAAGATTAGTGTTAGGGTTAGGGTTAGGATCGGGGTCAGGTTAGGGTTAAGGCTAGGTTTACGGTAAAGGGTAGGGCTAGGTTGGGGTTAGGGTTAGGTTTAGAGTTAGAGTTAGTGCTAGGGTTTACTGTTAGAGTTAGGGTCGGGTTTAGAGTTATTGTTAGGGTTAGGGTTAGGGTAGAGTTAAGGTTAAGGTTAAGTTTCCAGTTAGGGTCAGGGTTAGGTTTAGGTCAGGGTTAGGGTTAGGATGAGGGGTAGGGTTAAACTTAGGGAAAGGGTTAGGGGTTCATGTGAGGGTTAGTGTTAGGTTTACATTAAGCTGATGTTTTAGGGTGTTACTGTTAATGTTAGTTTTAGAGTCGGGGTACGGTTAGGGCTAGGTTTAGGGTTAGGGCTAGAGTTAGGGGATAGTTAAGCGTGAGGTTTAGTTTTAGGGTTACGGTTATGGTTAGGCTTAGGTTTAGGGTAAAGTTTAGGTTAAGGATGAGGGTTAGGGTTAGGTGTTTGGGTTAAGGTTAGGGTTAGGTTTAGGGTTAGACTTAGTGTTAGGTTTAGGGTTAGTTGTTTGGGTCAATGTTAGGGTCAGGTTTAGGGTTAAGTTTAGGGTTAGGATTCGGTTTAGGGTTAGGCCTAGGGCTAGGGTGAAGTTTAAGTTAAGGGTGAGGGTTGAGCTTAGGGTTAGCGTTAGTGGTTAGGGTTAAGGTTAGGATTAAGTTGAGGGATAAGCTTAGGTTTAAAGTTAGGATTAGGGTTAGTGTTAGGGTTAAGTCATGGTTGGGTTTAGGGCTAGGTTAAGGTTAGAGATGGGGTTAGGTTAAGGGTTGGGGTTAGGTTTAGATGTTAGTGTGAGGTTTAGTGCTAGGTTTCCATTTAAGCTGAGTGTGTAGGGTAAGTTTTAGGGTTAGGATTCGGGTAGGGTTAGCGTTAGGTTCAGACCTAGGGTTCAGTTTAGGGTTAGGGTTAGGTTTATGGTTGGGGTCAGGGTTAGGGGAGATTTAGTGTTATGTTTAGTTTTAGGGTTAGGGTTCGTGTGAAGTTTATTTAAGCGAGATGGTTAGGGTTAGGGGTTAGGTTTCAGGTTAGGGTCAGGGTTAAGTTTAGGGTTAGTTTTAGGTTTAGGGTCAGGGTTAGGTTTAGGTTTAGTGTTAGTTTGTTTAGGGTTAGGGTTTGAATGAAGTTAGGGTAGGTTTAGGGTTATGGTTCGGGTGAAATTTTGGTTAAGGGTGAGGGTTCGGCTTAGGGTTAGGGTTAGGGGATAGTGTTTCAGTTAGGTTTAGGGTAGAGTTTTAATTATGGTTAAGTTTCCGGTTAGGGTAAGAGTTAGAGTTACGTTTAGAGTTAAGGTGAGGGTTGTGGGTAAGTGTTACGGTTACGGTTAGGGTTAGTGTTAGGGTTAGGTTTAATTTTATTGAAGGCTTCAAATTAGGGGTAAGGTTAGGTTAGGGTTAGGGTCAGGGTTAGGATTAGAATTAGGTTTAGGGCGAGGGTTAGGGTCAGAGTTATTGTCAGGGTTAGGTTTCGGGTTATAGGTGGGCCAAGGTTAAGTTTAGGGTTAGGTTTATGGGTAGGGTTTGGGTTAAAGTTAGGCTTAGCTTTAGGTTAGGGATAGGGTGCAGTTTAAGATAGGGTGATGGTTAGGGTTAGGGTTTTGGCTAAGGTTTGGGTTTGTTTTCAGGTTAGTGTTAAGGTTATGTTCAGGATTAGGGTTAAGTTTAGGGGTTGTGTTTAGTTTTAGGGTAAACCTAAAACTTAGTGTTACGGTTAGGGTAAGGGTTGCAGTTTGTGTTAGGTGTTGTGGTTGGGGTGAGGGTTTGGTTGAGGGTTAGGGTTGGGTAGGGTTAGGACTATGGTTATGGTAAAGTGTTAGGGGTTAGAGCTGTAGTTTAGGGTTAGGGTTTGGGGGAGGGTTCCGGTTAGGCATTGTGGTTCTGGTCATGGTTAGGTTTGGTTTAGGGTTAGGGTTAGGTTTAGGATTAGGTTTCGGGTTAGAGTTAGAGATAGGGTTAAGGTTTGGGTTAGGCTTTGGTGTTGGGGTTAGGGTTTTAGTTCCGGTTAGGGTTATCGTTAGGGCTCAGGGGTTTCAGGTTAGGGTTAGGGTTAGGGCTAGCATTAGGTTTAGGTTTGGTGGGATACGGTGAGGGGTTAGGGGGAGGGTTATGGTTAGTTTTACACTTAAGGTGAGGGTTTAGGGTAATTGTTACGGTTACGGCTAGAGTTAGAATTAGGCTTAGGGTTAGCGTGAAGTTTCAGTTAATAGTCAGGGATAGGGTGAATATTAGAGTAGGGTTAAGGTTAGTGTTAGGGTTAGGTATAGCGTTAGGGTTCGGGTAGGGGTAAGGCTAGGTTTAAGGCTAGGTTTACGGTAAAGGGTAGGGCTAGGTTAGGGTTACGTTTAGAGTTGGAGTTAGTGCTACGGTTTAGGGTTAGGGTTAGGGTCAGGTTTAGAGTTAGTGTTAGGGTTAGGGTTATGGTAGAGTTAAGGTTAGGGTTTAGATTAGGGTTAGAGTAAGGGTTAGGTTTAGGTCAGGGTTCGGGCTAGGATGAGGGATAGGTTTAGGCTTCGGGAAAGGGTTAGGGGTTCGTGTGAGGGTTAGTGTTAGGTTTACAGTTAAGCTGATGTTTTAGGGTGTTCCGGTTAGGTTAAGGGTCAGAGTTAGGGTTAGGCTAGAGTTAGGGGATAGATTAGGGTTAGGTTTAGTTTTAGGGTTAGGGTCAGGCTTAGGTTTAGGATAAAGTTCAGGTTAAGGATGAGGGTTAAGGTTTGGGTTAGGGTTAGGCTTAGTGTTAGAGTTAGGTGTTTGGGCGAATGGTAGGATCAGTTTTAGGTTTAGGGTTAGGGTTAGTGTTCGGTTTAGGGTTAGGGTTAAGGTGAAGTTTAAGTTAAGCGTGAGGGTTGAGCTTAGGGTTAGCGTTAGGGGTTGGGGTTAGGGTTAAGGTTAGGATTAAGTTTAGGGTTAAGGGTTAGGTTTAGAGTTAGGATTAGGGTTAGTGTTAGGGTTAAGTCATGGTTAGGTTTAGGGCTAGGTTAAGGTTAGAGATAGGGTTAGGTTAAGGGTTAGGGTTAGGTTTAGATGTTAGGGTGAGGGTTAGTGCTAGGTTTCCATTTAAGCTCAGTGGGTAGGGTCAGTTTTAGAGTTTGAGTTGGTGTTAGGGTCAGGGTTAGGGTAAGGTTTCGGGTTAGGGTTAGGGTTAGGGATAGCTTTAGGTTTAGGGTTGGGGATACGGTTCGGGGTTAGGGTGAGGGTTGGGGTTAGGGTGAGGGTTAGGTTTACAGTTAAGGTGAGGGATTAGGGTAATTGTTATGCTTAGTGTTCGAGTTAGGGTTAGAGTTAGGGGAAGTTTCAGTTAATAGTGAGGGTTAGGGCTAAGTTTAGAGTTAGGGTAAGGTTAGTGTTAGGGTTAGGGTTAGGATCGGGGTCAGGTTAGGGTTAAGGCTAGGTTTACGGTAAAGGGTAGGGCTAGGTTGGGGTTAGGGTTAGGTTTAGAGTTAGAGTTAGTGCTAGGGTTTACTGTTAGAGTTAGGGTCGGGTTTAGAGTTATTGTTAGGGTTAGGGTTAGGGTAGAGTTAAGGTTAAGGTTAAGTTTCCAGTTAGGGTCAGGGTTAGGTTTAGGTCAGGGTTAGGGTTAGGATGAGGGGTAGGGTTAAACTTAGGGAAAGGGTTAGGGGTTCATGTGAGGGTTAGTGTTAGGTTTACATTAAGCTGATGTTTTAGGGTGTTACTGTTAATGTTAGTTTTAGAGTCGGGGTACGGTTAGGGCTAGGTTTAGGGTTAGGGCTAGAGTTAGGGGATAGTTAAGCGTGAGGTTTAGTTTTAGGGTTACGGTTATGGTTAGGCTTAGGTTTAGGGTAAAGTTTAGGTTAAGGATGAGGGTTAGGGTTAGGTGTTTGGGTTAAGGTTAGGGTTAGGTTTAGGGTTAGACTTAGTGTTAGGTTTAGGGTTAGTTGTTTGGGTCAATGTTAGGGTCAGGTTTAGGGTTAAGTTTAGGGTTAGGATTCGGTTTAGGGTTAGGCCTAGGGCTAGGGTGAAGTTTAAGTTAAGGGTGAGGGTTGAGCTTAGGGTTAGCGTTAGTGGTTAGGGTTAAGGTTAGGATTAAGTTGAGGGATAAGCTTAGGTTTAAAGTTAGGATTAGGGTTAGTGTTAGGGTTAAGTCATGGTTGGGTTTAGGGCTAGGTTAAGGTTAGAGATGGGGTTAGGTTAAGGGTTGGGGTTAGGTTTAGATGTTAGTGTGAGGTTTAGTGCTAGGTTTCCATTTAAGCTGAGTGTGTAGGGTAAGTTTTAGGGTTAGGATTCGGGTAGGGTTAGCGTTAGGTTCAGACCTAGGGTTCAGTTTAGGGTTAGGGTTAGGTTTATGGTTGGGGTCAGGGTTAGGGGAGATTTAGTGTTATGTTTAGTTTTAGGGTTAGGGTTCGTGTGAAGTTTATTTAAGCGAGATGGTTAGGGTTAGGGGTTAGGTTTCAGGTTAGGGTCAGGGTTAAGTTTAGGGTTAGTTTTAGGTTTAGGGTCAGGGTTAGGTTTAGGTTTAGTGTTAGTTTGTTTAGGGTTAGGGTTTGAATGAAGTTAGGGTAGGTTTAGGGTTATGGTTCGGGTGAAATTTTGGTTAAGGGTGAGGGTTCGGCTTAGGGTTAGGGTTAGGGGATAGTGTTTCAGTTAGGTTTAGGGTAGAGTTTTAATTATGGTTAAGTTTCCGGTTAGGGTAAGAGTTAGAGTTACGTTTAGAGTTAAGGTGAGGGTTGTGGGTAAGTGTTACGGTTACGGTTAGGGTTAGTGTTAGGGTTAGGTTTAATTTTATTGAAGGCTTCAAATTAGGGTTAAGGTTAGGTTAGGGTTAGGGTCAGGGTTAGGATTAGAATTAGGTTTAGGGCGAGGGTTAGGGTCAGAGTTATTGTCAGGGTTAGGTTTCGGGTTATAGGTGGGCCAAGGTTAAGTTTAGGGTTAGGTTTATGGGTAGGGTTTGGGTTAAAGTTAGGCTTAGCTTTAGGTTAGGGATAGGGTGCAGTTTAAGATAGGGTGATGGTTAGGGTTAGGGTTTTGGCTAAGGTTTGGGTTTGTTTTCAGGTTAGTGTTAAGGTTATGTTCAGGATTAGGGTTAAGTTTAGGGGTTGTGTTTAGTTTTAGGGTAAACCTAAAACTTAGTGTTACGGTTAGGGTAAGGGTTGCAGTTTGTGTTAGGTGTTGTGGTTGGGGTGAGGGTTTGGTTGAGGGTTAGGGTTGGGTAGGGTTAGGACTATGGTTATGGTAAAGTGTTAGGGGTTAGAGCTGTAGTTTAGGGTTAGGGTTTGGGGGAGGGTTCCGGTTAGGCATTGTGGTTCTGGTCATGGTTAGGTTTGGTTTAGGGTTAGGGTTAGGTTTAGGATTAGGTTTCGGGTTAGAGTTAGAGATAGGGTTAAGGTTTGGGTTAGGCTTTGGTGTTGGGGTTAGGGTTTTAGTTCCGGTTAGGGTTATCGTTAGGGCTCAGGGGTTTCAGGTTAGGGTTAGGGTTAGGGCTAGCATTAGGTTTAGGTTTGGTGGGATACGGTGAGGGGTTAGGGGGAGGGTTATGGTTAGTTTTACACTTAAGGTGAGGGTTTAGGGTAATTGTTACGGTTACGGCTAGAGTTAGAATTAGGCTTAGGGTTAGCGTGAAGTTTCAGTTAATAGTCAGGGATAGGGTGAATATTAGAGTAGGGTTAAGGTTAGTGTTAGGGTTAGGTATAGCGTTAGGGTTCGGGTAGGGGTAAGGCTAGGTTTAAGGCTAGGTTTACGGTAAAGGGTAGGGCTAGGTTAGGGTTACGTTTAGAGTTGGAGTTAGTGCTACGGTTTAGGGTTAGGGTTAGGGTCAGGTTTAGAGTTAGTGTTAGGGTTAGGGTTATGGTAGAGTTAAGGTTAGGGTTTAGATTAGGGTTAGAGTAAGGGTTAGGTTTAGGTCAGGGTTCGGGCTAGGATGAGGGATAGGTTTAGGCTTCGGGAAAGGGTTAGGGGTTCGTGTGAGGGTTAGTGTTAGGTTTACAGTTAAGCTGATGTTTTAGGGTGTTCCGGTTAGGTTAAGGGTCAGAGTTAGGGTTAGGCTAGAGTTAGGGGATAGATTAGGGTTAGGTTTAGTTTTAGGGTTAGGGTCAGGCTTAGGTTTAGGATAAAGTTCAGGTTAAGGATGAGGGTTAAGGTTTGGGTTAGGGTTAGGCTTAGTGTTAGAGTTAGGTGTTTGGGCGAATGGTAGGATCAGTTTTAGGTTTAGGGTTAGGGTTAGTGTTCGGTTTAGGGTTAGGGTTAAGGTGAAGTTTAAGTTAAGCGTGAGGGTTGAGCTTAGGGTTAGCGTTAGGGGTTGGGGTTAGGGTTAAGGTTAGGATTAAGTTTAGGGTTAAGGGTTAGGTTTAGAGTTAGGATTAGGGTTAGTGTTAGGGTTAAGTCATGGTTAGGTTTAGGGCTAGGTTAAGGTTAGAGATAGGGTTAGGTTAAGGGTTAGGGTTAGGTTTAGATGTTAGGGTGAGGGTTAGTGCTAGGTTTCCATTTAAGCTCAGTGGGTAGGGTCAGTTTTAGAGTTTGAGTTGGTGTTAGGGTCAGGGTTAGGGTAAGGTTTCGGGTTAGGGTTAGGGTTAGGGATAGCTTTAGGTTTAGGGTTGGGGATACGGTTCGGGGTTAGGGTGAGGGTTGGGGTTAGGGTGAGGGTTAGGTTTACAGTTAAGGTGAGGGATTAGGGTAATTGTTATGCTTAGTGTTCGAGTTAGGGTTAGAGTTAGGGGAAGTTTCAGTTAATAGTGAGGGTTAGGGCTAAGTTTAGAGTTAGGGTAAGGTTAGTGTTAGGGTTAGGGTTAGGATCGGGGTCAGGTTAGGGTTAAGGCTAGGTTTACGGTAAAGGGTAGGGCTAGGTTGGGGTTAGGGTTAGGTTTAGAGTTAGAGTTAGTGCTAGGGTTTACTGTTAGAGTTAGGGTCGGGTTTAGAGTTATTGTTAGGGTTAGGGTTAGGGTAGAGTTAAGGTTAAGGTTAAGTTTCCAGTTAGGGTCAGGGTTAGGTTTAGGTCAGGGTTAGGGTTAGGATGAGGGGTAGGGTTAAACTTAGGGAAAGGGTTAGGGGTTCATGTGAGGGTTAGTGTTAGGTTTACATTAAGCTGATGTTTTAGGGTGTTACTGTTAATGTTAGTTTTAGAGTCGGGGTACGGTTAGGGCTAGGTTTAGGGTTAGGGCTAGAGTTAGGGGATAGTTAAGCGTGAGGTTTAGTTTTAGGGTTACGGTTATGGTTAGGCTTAGGTTTAGGGTAAAGTTTAGGTTAAGGATGAGGGTTAGGGTTAGGTGTTTGGGTTAAGGTTAGGGTTAGGTTTAGGGTTAGACTTAGTGTTAGGTTTAGGGTTAGTTGTTTGGGTCAATGTTAGGGTCAGGTTTAGGGTTAAGTTTAGGGTTAGGATTCGGTTTAGGGTTAGGCCTAGGGCTAGGGTGAAGTTTAAGTTAAGGGTGAGGGTTGAGCTTAGGGTTAGCGTTAGTGGTTAGGGTTAAGGTTAGGATTAAGTTGAGGGATAAGCTTAGGTTTAAAGTTAGGATTAGGGTTAGTGTTAGGGTTAAGTCATGGTTGGGTTTAGGGCTAGGTTAAGGTTAGAGATGGGGTTAGGTTAAGGGTTGGGGTTAGGTTTAGATGTTAGTGTGAGGTTTAGTGCTAGGTTTCCATTTAAGCTGAGTGTGTAGGGTAAGTTTTAGGGTTAGGATTCGGGTAGGGTTAGCGTTAGGTTCAGACCTAGGGTTCAGTTTAGGGTTAGGGTTAGGTTTATGGTTGGGGTCAGGGTTAGGGGAGATTTAGTGTTATGTTTAGTTTTAGGGTTAGGGTTCGTGTGAAGTTTATTTAAGCGAGATGGTTAGGGTTAGGGGTTAGGTTTCAGGTTAGGGTCAGGGTTAAGTTTAGGGTTAGTTTTAGGTTTAGGGTCAGGGTTAGGTTTAGGTTTAGTGTTAGTTTGTTTAGGGTTAGGGTTTGAATGAAGTTAGGGTAGGTTTAGGGTTATGGTTCGGGTGAAATTTTGGTTAAGGGTGAGGGTTCGGCTTAGGGTTAGGGTTAGGGGATAGTGTTTCAGTTAGGTTTAGGGTAGAGTTTTAATTATGGTTAAGTTTCCGGTTAGGGTAAGAGTTAGAGTTACGTTTAGAGTTAAGGTGAGGGTTGTGGGTAAGTGTTACGGTTACGGTTAGGGTTAGTGTTAGGGTTAGGTTTAATTTTATTGAAGGCTTCAAATTAGGGTTAAGGTTAGGTTAGGGTTAGGGTCAGGGTTAGGATTAGAATTAGGTTTAGGGCGAGGGTTAGGGTCAGAGTTATTGTCAGGGTTAGGTTTCGGGTTATAGGTGGGCCAAGGTTAAGTTTAGGGTTAGGTTTATGGGTAGGGTTTGGGTTAAAGTTAGGCTTAGCTTTAGGTTAGGGATAGGGTGCAGTTTAAGATAGGGTGATGGTTAGGGTTAGGGTTTTGGCTAAGGTTTGGGTTTGTTTTCAGGTTAGTGTTAAGGTTATGTTCAGGATTAGGGTTAAGTTTAGGGGTTGTGTTTAGTTTTAGGGTAAACCTAAAACTTAGTGTTACGGTTAGGGTAAGGGTTGCAGTTTGTGTTAGGTGTTGTGGTTGGGGTGAGGGTTTGGTTGAGGGTTAGGGTTGGGTAGGGTTAGGACTATGGTTATGGTAAAGTGTTAGGGGTTAGAGCTGTAGTTTAGGGTTAGGGTTTGGGGGAGGGTTCCGGTTAGGCATTGTGCTTCTGGTCATGGTTAGGTTTGGTTTAGGGTTAGGGTTAGGTTTAGGATTAGGTTTCGGGTTAGAGTTAGAGATAGGGTTAAGGTTTGGGTTAGGCTTTGGTGTTGGGGTTAGGGTTTTAGTTCCGGTTAGGGTTATCGTTAGGGCTCAGGGGTTTCAGGTTAGGGTTAGGGTTAGGGCTAGCATTAGGTTTAGGTTTGGTGGGATACGGTGAGGGGTTAGGGGGAGGGTTATGGTTAGTTTTACACTTAAGGTGAGGGTTTAGGGTAATTGTTACGGTTACGGCTAGAGTTAGAATTAGGCTTAGGGTTAGCGTGAAGTTTCAGTTAATAGTCAGGGATAGGGTGAATATTAGAGTAGGGTTAAGGTTAGTGTTAGGGTTAGGTATAGCGTTAGGGTTCGGGTAGGGGTAAGGCTAGGTTTAAGGCTAGGTTTACGGTAAAGGGTAGGGCTAGGTTAGGGTTACGTTTAGAGTTGGAGTTAGTGCTACGGTTTAGGGTTAGGGTTAGGGTCAGGTTTAGAGTTAGTGTTAGGGTTAGGGTTATGGTAGAGTTAAGGTTAGGGTTTAGATTAGGGTTAGAGTAAGGGTTAGGTTTAGGTCAGGGTTCGGGCTAGGATGAGGGATAGGTTTAGGCTTCGGGAAAGGGTTAGGGGTTCGTGTGAGGGTTAGTGTTAGGTTTACAGTTAAGCTGATGTTTTAGGGTGTTCCGGTTAGGTTAAGGGTCACAGTTAGGGTTAGGCTAGAGTTAGGGGATAGATTAGGGTTAGGTTTAGTTTTAGGGTTAGGGTCAGGCTTAGGTTTAGGATGAAGTTCAGGTTAAGGATGAGGGTTAAGGTTTGGGTTAAGGTTAGGCTTAGTGTTAGAGTTAGGTGTTTGGGTGAATGGTAGGATCAGTTTTAGGTTTAGGGTTAGGGTTAGTGTTCGGTTTAGGGTTAGGGTTAAGGTGAAGTTTAAGTTAAGCGTGAGGGTTGAGCTTAGGGTAAGCGTTAGGGGTTGGGGTTAGGGTTAAGGTTAGGATTAAGTTTAGGGTTAAGGGTTAGGTTTAGAGTTAGGATTAGGGTTAGTGTTAGGGTTAAGTCATGGTTAGGTTTAGGGCTAGGTTAAGGTTAGAGATAGGGTTAGGTTAAGGGTTAGGGTTAGGTTTAGATGTTAGGGTGAGGGTTAGTGCTAGGTTTCCATTTAAGCTCAGGGTGTAGGGTCAGTTTTAGAGTTGGAGTTGGTGTTAGGGTCAGGGTTAGGGTAAAGTTTCGGGGTAGGGTTAGGGTTAGGGATAGCTTTAGGTTTAGGGTTGGGGATACGGTTTGGGGTTAGGGTGAGGGTTGGGGTTAGGGTGAGGGTTAGGTTTACAGTTAAGGTGAGGGTTTAGAGTAATTGTTATGCTTAGTGTTAGAGTTAGGGTTAGAGTTAGGGGAAGTTTCAGTTAATAGTGAGGGTTAGGGCTAAGTTTAGAGTTAGGGTAAGGTTAGTGTTAGGGTTAGGGTTAGGATCGGGGTCAGGTTAGGGTTAAGGCTAGGTTTACGGTAAAGGGTAGGGCTAGGTTGGGGTTAGGGTTAGGTTTAGAGTTAGAGTTAGTGCTAGGGTTTACTGTTAGAGTTAGGGTCGGGTTTAGAGTTATTGTTAGGGTTAGGGTTAAGGTAGAGTTAAGGTTAAGGTTAAGTTTCCAGTTAGGGTAAGGGTTAGGTTTAGGTCAGAGTTAGGGTTAGGATGAGGGGTAGGGTTAAACTTAGGGAAAGGGTTAGGGGTTCATGTGAGGGTTAGTGTTAGGTTTACATTAAGCTGATGTTTTAGGGTGTTACTGTTAATGTTAGTTTTAGAGTCAGGGGTACGGTTAGGGCTAGGTTTAGGGTTAGGGCTAGAGTTAGGGGATAGTTAAGCGTGAGGTTTAGTTTTAGGGTTACGGTTATGGTTAGGCTTAGGTTTAGGGTAAAGTTTAGGTTAAGGATGAGGGTTAGGGTTAGGTGTTTGGGTTAAGGTTAGGGTTAGGTTTAGGGTTAGACTTAGTGTTAGGTTTAGGGTTAGACTTAGTGTTAGGTTTAGGGTTAGTTGTTTGGGTCAATGTTAGGGTCAGGTTTCGGGTTAGGTTTAGGGTTAGGTTTCGGTTTAGGGTTAGGGCTAGGGCTAGGGTGAAGTTTAAGTTAAGGGTGAGGGTTGAGCTTTGGGTTAGCGTTAGTGGTTAGGGTTAAGGATAGGATTAAGTTGAGGGTTAAGCTTAGGTTTAAAGTTAGGATTAGGGTTAGTGTTAGGGTTAAGTCATGGTTGGGTTTAGAGCTAGGTTAAGGTTAGAGATGGGGTTAGGTTAAGGGTTGGGGTTAGGTTTAGATGTTAGTGTGAGGTTTAGTGCTAGGTTTCCATTTAAGCTGAGTGTGTAGGGTAAGTTTTAGGGTTAGGATTCGGGTAGGGTTAGAGTTAGGTTCAGAGCTAGGGTTAAGTTTAGGGTTAGGGTTAGGTTTATGGTTGGGGTCAGGGTTAGGGGAGATTTAGTGTTATGTTTAGTTTTAGGGTTAGGGTTCGTGTGAAGTTTATTTAAGCGAGATGGTTAGGGTTAGGGGTTAGGTTTCTGGTTAGGGTCAGGGTTAAGTTTAGGGTTAGTTTTAGGTTTAGGGTCAGGGTTAGGTTTAGGTTTAGTGTTAGTTTGTTTAGGGTTAGGGTTTGAATGAAGTTAGGGTAGGTTTAGGGTTATGGTTCGGGTGAAATTTTGGTTAAGGGTGAGGGTTCGGCTTAGGGTTAGGGTTAGGGGATAGTGTTTCAGTTAGGTTTAGGGTAGAGTTTTAATTATGGTTAAGATTCCGGTTAGGGTAAGAGTTAGAGTTACGTTTAGAGTTCAGGTGAGGGTTGTGGGTAAGTGTTACGGTTACGGTTAGGGTTAGTGTTAGGGTTAGGTTTAATTTTATTGAAGGCTTAAAATTAGGGGTAAGGTTAGGTTAGGGTTAGGGTCAGGGTTAGGATTAGAATTAGGTTTAGGGCGAGGGTTAGGGTCAGAGTTATTGTCAGGGTTAGGTTTCGTGTTACAGGTGGGCCAAGGTTAAGTTTAGGGTTAGGTTTATGGGTAGGGTTTGGGTTAAAGTTAGGCTTAGCTTTAGGTTAGGGATAGGGTGCAGTTTAAGATAGGGTGATGGTTAGGGTTAGGGTTTTGGCTAAGGTTTGGGTTTGTTTTCAGGTTAGTGTTAAGGTTATGTTCAGGATTAGGGTTAAGTTTAGGGGTTGTGTTTAGTTTTAGGGTAAACCTAAAACTTAGTGTTACGGTTACGGTAAGGGTTGCAGTTTGTGTTAGGTGTTGTGGTTGGGGTGAGGGTTTGGTTGAGGGTTAGGGTTGGGTAGGGTTAGGACTATGGTTATGGTAAAGTTGTAGGGGTTAGAGCTGCAGTTTAGGGTTAGGGTTTGGGGGAGGGTTCCGGTTAGGCATTGTGGTTCTGGTCATGGTTAGGTTTGGTTTAGGGTTAGGGTTAGGTTTAGGATTAGGTTTCGGGTTAGAGTTAGAGATAGGGTTAAGGTTTGGGTTAGGCTTTGGTGTTGGGGTTAGGGTTTTAGTTCGGGTTAGGGTTATCGTTAGGGCTCAGGGGTTTCAGGTTAGGGTTAGGGTTAGGGCTAGCATTAGGTTTAGGTTTGGTGGGATACGGTGAGGGGTTAGGGGGAGGGTTATGGTTAGTTTTAAACTTAAGGTGAGGGTTTAGGGTAATTGTTACGGTTACGGCTAGAGTTAGAATTAGGCTTAGGGTTAGCGTGAAGTTTCAGTTAATAGTCAGGGATAGGGTGAATATTAGAGTAGGGTTAAGGTTAGTGTTAGGGTTAGGTATAGCGTTAGGGTTCGGGTAGGGGTAAGGCTAGGTTTAAGGCTAGGTTTACGGTAAAGGGTAGGGCTAGGTTAGGGTTACGTTTAGAGTTGGAGTTAGTGCTACGGTTTAGGGTTAGGGTTAGGGTCAGGTTTAGAGTTAGTGTTAGGGTTAGGGTTATGGTAGAGTTAAGGTTAGGGTTTAGATTAGGGTTAGAGTAAGGGTTAGGTTTAGGTCAGGGTTCGGGCTAGGATGAGGGATAGGTTTAGGCTTCGGGAAAGGGTTAGGGGTTCGTGTGAGGGTTAGTGTTAGGTTTACAGTTAAGCTGATGTTTTAGGGTGTTCCGGTTAGGTTAAGGGTTAGAGTTAGGGTTAGGCTAGAGTTAGGGGATAGATTAGGGTTAGGTTTAGTTTTAGGGTTAGGGTCAGGCTTAGGTTTAGGATGAAGTTCAGGTTAAGGATGAGGGTTAAGGTTTGGGTTAAGGTTAGGCTTAGTGTTAGAGTTAGGTGTTTGGGTGAATGGTAGGATCAGTTTTAGGTTTAGGGTTAGGGTTAGTGTTCGGTTTAGGGTTAGGGTTAAGGTGAAGTTTAAGTTAAGCGTGAGGGTTGAGCTTAGGGTTAGCGTTAGGGGTTGGGGTTAGGGTTAAGGTTAGGATTAAGTTTAGGGTTAAGGGTTAGGTTTAGAGTTAGGATTAGGGTTAGTGTTAGGGTTAAGTCATGGTTAGGTTTAGGGCTAGGTTAAGGTTAGAGATAGGGTTAGGTTAAGGGTTAGGGTTAGGTTTAGATGTTAGGGTGAGGGTTAGTGCTAGGTTTCCATTTAAGCTCAGTGTGTAGGGTCAGTTTTAGAGTTGGAGTTGGTGTTAGGGTCAGGGTTAGGGTAAAGTTTCGGGTTAGGGTTAGGGTTAGGGATAGCTTTAGGTTTAGGGTTGGGGATACGGTTCGGGGTTAGGGTGAGGGTTGGGGTTAGGGTGAGGGTTAGGTTTACAGTTAAGGTGAGGGATTAGGGTAATTGTTATGCTTAGTGTTAGAGTTAGGGTTAGAGTTGGGGGAAGTTTCAGTTAATAGTGAGGGTTAGGGCTAAGTTTAGAGTTAGGGTAAGGTTAGTGTTAGGGTTAGGGTTAGGATCGGGGTCAGGTTAGGGTTAAGGCTAGGTTTACGGTAAAGGGTAGGGCTAGGTTGGGGTTAGGGTTAGGTTTAGAGTTAGAGTTAGTGCTAGGGTTTACTGTTAGAGTTAGGGTCGGGTTTAGAGTTATTGTTAGGGTTAGGGTTAGGGTAGAGTTAAGGTTAAGGTTAAGTTTCCAGTTAGGGTCAGGGTTAGGTTTAGGTCAGGGTTAGGGTTAGGATGAGGGGTAGGGTTAAACTTAGGGAAAGGGTTAGGGGTTCATGTGAGGGTTAGTGTTAGGTTTACATTAAGCTGATGTTTTAGGGTGTTACTGTTAATGTTAGTTTTAGAGTCGGGGTACGGTTAGGGCTAGGTTTAGGGTTAGGGCTAGAGTTAGGGGATAGTTAAGCGTGAGGTTTAGTTTTAGGGTTACGGTTATGGTTAGGCTTAGGTTTAGGGTAAAGTTTAGGTTAAGGATGAGGGTTAGGGTTAGGTGTTTGGGTTAAGGTTAGGGTTAGGTTTAGGGTTAGACTTAGTGTTAGGTTTAGGGTTAGTTGTTTGGGTCAATGTTAGGGTCAGGTTTAGGGTTAAGTTTAGGGTTAGGGTTCGGTTTAGGGTTAGGCCTAGGGCTAGGGTGAAGTTTAAGTTAAGGGTGAGGGTTGAGCTTAGGGTTAGCGTTAGTGGTTAGGGTTAAGGTTAGGATTAAGTTGAGGGATAAGCTTAGGTTTAAAGTTAGGATTAGGGTTAGTGTTAGGATTAAGTCATGGTTGGGTTTAGGGCTAGGTTAAGGTTAGAGATGGGGTTAGGTTAAGGGTTGGGGTTAGGTTTAGATGTTAGTGTGAGGTTTAGTGCTAGGTTTCCATTTAAGCTGAGTGTGTAGGGTAAGTTTTAGGGTTAGGATTCGGGTAGGGTTAGCGTTAGGTTCAGACCTAGGTTTCAGTTTAGGGTTAGGGTTAGGTTTATGGTTGGGGTCAGGGTTAGGGGAGATTTAGTGTTATGTTTAGTTTTAGGGTTAGGGTTCGTGTGAAGTTTATTTAAGCGAGATGGTTAGGGTTAGGGGTTAGGTTTCAGGTTAGGGTCAGGGTTAAGTTTAGGGTTAGTTTTAGGTTTAGGGTCAGGGTTAGGTTTAGGTTTAGTGTTAGTTTGTTTAGGGTTAGGGTTTGAATGAAGTTAGGGTAGGTTTAGGGTTATGGTTCGGGTGAAATTTTGGTTAAGGGTGAGGGTTCGGCTTAGGGTTAGGGTTAGGGGATAGTGTTTCAGTTAGGTTTAGGGTAGAGTTTTAATTATGGTTAAGTTTCCGGTTAGGGTAAGAGTTAGAGTTACGTTTAGAGTTCAGGTGAGGGTTGTGGGTAAGTGTTACGGTTACGGTTAGGGTTAGTGTTAGGGTTAGGTTTAATTTTATTGTAGGCTTAAAATAAGGGTTAAGGTTAGGTTAGGGTTAGGGTCAGGGTTAGGATTAGAATTAGGTTTAGGGCGAGGGTTAGGGTCAGAGTTATTGTCAGGGTTAGGTTTCGGGTTACAGGTGGGCCAAGGTTAAGTTTAGGGTTAGGTTTATGGGTAGGGTTTGGGTTAAAGTTAGGCTTAGCTTTAGGTTAGGGATAGGGTGCAGTTTAAGATAGGGTGATGGTTAGGGTTAGGGTTTTGGCTAAGGTTTGGGTTTGTTTTCAGGTTAGTGTTAAGGTTATGTTCAGGATTAGGGTTAAGTTTAGGGGTTGTGTTTAGTTTTAGGGTAAACCTAAAACTTAGTGTTACGGTTAGGGTAAGGGTCGCAGTTTGTGTTAGGTGTTGTGGTTGGGGTGAGGGTTTGGTTGAGGGTTAGGGTTGGGTAGGGTTAGGACTATGGTTATGGTAAAGTGTTAGGGGTTAGAGCTGTAGTTTAGGGTTAGGGTTTGGGGGAGGGTTCCGGTTAGGCATTGTGGTTCTGGTCATGGTTAGGTTTGGTTTAGGGTTAGGGTTAGGTTTAGGATTAGGTTTCGGGTTAGAGTTAGAGATAGGGTTAAGGTTTGGGTTAGGCTTTGGTGTTGGGGTTAGGGTTTTAGTTCCGGTTAGGGTTATCGTTAGGGCTCAGGGGTTTCAGGTTAGGGTTAGGGTTAGGGCTAGCATTAGGTTTAGGTTTGGTGGGATACGGTGAGGGGTTAGGGGGAGGGTTATGGTTAGTTTTACACTTAAGGTGAGGGTTTAGGGTAATTGTTACGGTTACGGCTAGAGTTAGAATTAGGCTTAGGGTTAGCGTGAAGTTTCAGTTAATAGTCAGGGATAGGGTGAATATTAGAGTAGGGTTAAGGTTAGTGTTAGGGTTAGGTATAGCGTTAGGGTTCGGGTAGGGGTAAGGCTAGGTTTAAGGCTAGGTTTACGGTAAAGGGTAGGGCTAGGTTAGGGTTACGTTTAGAGTTGGAGTTAGTGCTACGGTTTAGGGTTAGGGTTAGGGTCAGGTTTAGAGTTAGTGTTAGGGTTAGGGTTATGGTAGAGTTAAGGTTAGGGTTTAGATTAGGGTTAGAGTAAGGGTTAGGTTTAGGTCAGGGTTCGGGCTAGGATGAGGGATAGGTTTAGGCTTCGGGAAAGGGTTAGGGGTTCGTGTGAGGGTTAGTGTTAGGTTTACAGTTAAGCTGATGTTTTAGGGTGTTCCGGTTAGGTTAAGGGTCAGAGTTAGGGTTAGGCTAGAGTTAGGGGATAGATTAGGGTTAGGTTTAGTTTTAGGGTTAGGGTCAGGCTTAGGTTTAGGATGAAGTTCAGGTTAAGGATGAGGGTTAAGGTTTGGGTTAGGGTTAGGCTTAGTGTTAGAGTTAGGTGTTTGGGTGAACGGTAGGATCAGTTTTAGGTTTAGGGTTAGGGTTAGTGTTCGGTTTAGGGTTAGGGTTAAGGTGAAGTTTAAGTTAAGCGTGAGGGTTGAGCTTAGGGTTAGCGTTAGGGGTTGGGGTTAGGGTTAAGGTTAGGATTAAGTTTAGGGTTAAGGGTTAGGTTTAGAGTTAGGATTAGGGTTAGTGTTAGGGTTAAGTCATGGTTAGGTTTAGGGCTAGGTTAAGGTTAGAGATAGGGTTAGGTTAAGGGTTAGGGTTAGGTTTAGATGTTAGGGTGAGGGTTAGTGCTAGGTTTCCATTTAAGCTCAGTGTGTAGGGTCAGTTTTAGAGTTGGAGTTGGTGTTAGGGTCAGGGTTAGGGTAAAGTTTCGGGTTAGGGTTAGGGTTAGGGATAGCTTTAGGTTTAGGGTTGGGGATACGGTTCGGGGTTAGGGTGAGGGTTGGGGTTAGGGTGAGGGTTAGGTTTACAGTTAAGGTGAGGGATTAGAGTAATTGTTATGCTTAGTGTTAGAGTTAGGGTTAGAGTTAGGGGAAGTTTCAGTTAATAGTGAGGGTTAGGGCTAAGTTTAGAGTTAGGGTAAGGTTAGTGTTAGGGTTAGGGTTAGGATCGGGGTCAGGTTAGGGTTAAGGCTAGGTTTACGGTAAAGGGTAGGGCTAGGTTGGGGTTAGGGTTAGGTTTAGAGTTAGAGTTAGTGCTAGGGTATACTGTTAGAGTTAGGGTCGGGTTTAGAGTTATTGTTAGGGTTAGGGTTAAGGTAGAGTTAAGGTTAAGGTTAAGTTTCCAGTTAGGGTAAGGGTTACGTTTAGGTCAGGGTTAGGGTTAGGATGAGGGGTAGGGTTAAACTTAGGGAAAGGGTTAGGGGTTCATGTGAGGGTTAGTGTTAGGTTTACATTAAGCTGATGTTTTAGGGTGTTACTGTTAATGTTAGTTTTAGAGTCAGGGGTACGGTTAGGGCTAGGTTTAGGGTTAGGGCTAGAGTTAGGGGATAGTTAAGCGTGAGGTTTAGTTTTAGGGTTACGGTTATGGTTAGGCTTAGGTTTAGGGTAAAGTTTAGGTTAAGGATGAGGGTTAGGGTTAGGTGTTTGGGTTAAGGTTAGGGTTAGGTTTAGGGTTAGACTTAGTGTTAGGTTTAGGGTTAGTTGTTTGGGTCAATGTTAGGGTCAGGTTTAGGGTTAAGTTTAGGGTTAGGGTTCGGTTTAGGGTTAGGCCTAGGGCTAGGGTGAAGTTTAAGTTAAGGGTGAGGGTTGAGCTTAGGGTTAGCGTTAGTGGTTAGGGTTAAGGTTAGGATTAAGTTGAGGGATAAGCTTAGGTTTAAAGTTAGGATTAGGGTTAGTGTTAGGGTTAAGTCATGGTTGGGTTTAGGGCTAGGTTAAGGTTAGAGATGGGGTTAGGTTAAGGGTTGGGGTTAGGTTTAGATGTTAGTGTGAGGTTTAGTGCTAGGTTTCCATTTAAGCTGAGTGTGTAGGGTAAGTTTTAGGGTTAGGATTCGGGTAGGGTTAGCGTTAGGTTCAGACCTAGGTTTCAGTTTAGGGTTAGGGTTAGGTTTATGGTTGGGGTCAGGGTTAGGGGAGATTTAGTGTTATGTTTAGTTTTAGGGTTAGGGTTCGTGTGAAGTTTATTTAAGCGAGATGGTTAGGGTTAGGGGTTAGGTTTCAGGTTAGGGTCAGGGTTAAGTTTAGGGTTAGTTTTAGGTTTAGGGTCAGGGTTAGGTTTAGGTTTAGTGTTAGTTTGTTTAGGGTTAGGGTTTGAATGAAGTTAGGGTAGGTTTAGGGTTATGGTTCGGGTG
The DNA here is from genome assembly GCF_024166365.1 of Elephas maximus indicus. Lineage (NCBI taxonomy): Eukaryota > Metazoa > Chordata > Mammalia > Proboscidea > Elephantidae > Elephas > Elephas maximus. The sequence goes on from NC_064819.1 coordinate 37,029,724, forward strand.
AAATTTTGGTTAAGGGTGAGGGTTCGGCTTAGGGTTAGGGTTAGGGGATAGTGTTTCAGTTAGGTTTAGGGTAGAGTTTTAATTATGGTTAAGTTTCCGGTTAGGGTAAGAGTTAGAGTTACGTTTAGAGTTCAGGTGAGGGTTGTGGGTAAGTGTTACGGTTACGGTTAGGGTTAGTGTTAGGGTTAGGTTTAATTTTATTGTAGGCTTAAAATAAGGGTTAAGGTTAGGTTAGGGTTAGGGTCAGGGTTAGGATTAGAATTAGGTTTAGGGCGAGGGTTAGGGTCAGAGTTATTGTCAGGGTTAGGTTTCGGGTTACAGGTGGGCCAAGGTTAAGTTTAGGGTTAGGTTTATGGGTAGGGTTTGGGTTAAAGTTAGGCTTAGCTTTAGGTTAGGGATAGGGTGCAGTTTAAGATAGGGTGATGGTTAGGGTTAGGGTTTTGGCTAAGGTTTGGGTTTGTTTTCAGGTTAGTGTTAAGGTTATGTTCAGGATTAGGGTTAAGTTTAGGGGTTGTGTTTAGTTTTAGGGTAAACCTAAAACTTAGTGTTACGGTTAGGGTAAGGGTCGCAGTTTGTGTTAGGTGTTGTGGTTGGGGTGAGGGTTTGGTTGAGGGTTAGGGTTGGGTAGGGTTAGGACTATGGTTATGGTAAAGTGTTAGGGGTTAGAGCTGTAGTTTAGGGTTAGGGTTTGGGGGAGGGTTCCGGTTAGGCATTGTGGTTCTGGTCATGGTTAGGTTTGGTTTAGGGTTAGGGTTAGGTTTAGGATTAGGTTTCGGGTTAGAGTTAGAGATAGGGTTAAGGTTTGGGTTAGGCTTTGGTGTTGGGGTTAGGGTTTTAGTTCCGGTTAGGGTTATCGTTAGGGCTCAGGGGTTTCAGGTTAGGGTTAGGGTTAGGGCTAGCATTAGGTTTAGGTTTGGTGGGATACGGTGAGGGGTTAGGGGGAGGGTTATGGTTAGTTTTACACTTAAGGTGAGGGTTTAGGGTAATTGTTACGGTTACGGCTAGAGTTAGAATTAGGCTTAGGGTTAGCGTGAAGTTTCAGTTAATAGTCAGGGATAGGGTGAATATTAGAGTAGGGTTAAGGTTAGTGTTAGGGTTAGGTATAGCGTTAGGGTTCGGGTAGGGGTAAGGCTAGGTTTAAGGCTAGGTTTACGGTAAAGGGTAGGGCTAGGTTAGGGTTACGTTTAGAGTTGGAGTTAGTGCTACGGTTTAGGGTTAGGGTTAGGGTCAGGTTTAGAGTTAGTGTTAGGGTTAGGGTTATGGTAGAGTTAAGGTTAGGGTTTAGATTAGGGTTAGAGTAAGGGTTAGGTTTAGGTCAGGGTTCGGGCTAGGATGAGGGATAGGTTTAGGCTTCGGGAAAGGGTTAGGGGTTCGTGTGAGGGTTAGTGTTAGGTTTACAGTTAAGCTGATGTTTTAGGGTGTTCCGGTTAGGTTAAGGGTCAGAGTTAGGGTTAGGCTAGAGTTAGGGGATAGATTAGGGTTAGGTTTAGTTTTAGGGTTAGGGTCAGGCTTAGGTTTAGGATGAAGTTCAGGTTAAGGATGAGGGTTAAGGTTTGGGTTAGGGTTAGGCTTAGTGTTAGAGTTAGGTGTTTGGGTGAACGGTAGGATCAGTTTTAGGTTTAGGGTTAGGGTTAGTGTTCGGTTTAGGGTTAGGGTTAAGGTGAAGTTTAAGTTAAGCGTGAGGGTTGAGCTTAGGGTTAGCGTTAGGGGTTGGGGTTAGGGTTAAGGTTAGGATTAAGTTTAGGGTTAAGGGTTAGGTTTAGAGTTAGGATTAGGGTTAGTGTTAGGGTTAAGTCATGGTTAGGTTTAGGGCTAGGTTAAGGTTAGAGATAGGGTTAGGTTAAGGGTTAGGGTTAGGTTTAGATGTTAGGGTGAGGGTTAGTGCTAGGTTTCCATTTAAGCTCAGTGTGTAGGGTCAGTTTTAGAGTTGGAGTTGGTGTTAGGGTCAGGGTTAGGGTAAAGTTTCGGGTTAGGGTTAGGGTTAGGGATAGCTTTAGGTTTAGGGTTGGGGATACGGTTCGGGGTTAGGGTGAGGGTTGGGGTTAGGGTGAGGGTTAGGTTTACAGTTAAGGTGAGGGATTAGAGTAATTGTTATGCTTAGTGTTAGAGTTAGGGTTAGAGTTAGGGGAAGTTTCAGTTAATAGTGAGGGTTAGGGCTAAGTTTAGAGTTAGGGTAAGGTTAGTGTTAGGGTTAGGGTTAGGATCGGGGTCAGGTTAGGGTTAAGGCTAGGTTTACGGTAAAGGGTAGGGCTAGGTTGGGGTTAGGGTTAGGTTTAGAGTTAGAGTTAGTGCTAGGGTATACTGTTAGAGTTAGGGTCGGGTTTAGAGTTATTGTTAGGGTTAGGGTTAAGGTAGAGTTAAGGTTAAGGTTAAGTTTCCAGTTAGGGTAAGGGTTACGTTTAGGTCAGGGTTAGGGTTAGGATGAGGGGTAGGGTTAAACTTAGGGAAAGGGTTAGGGGTTCATGTGAGGGTTAGTGTTAGGTTTACATTAAGCTGATGTTTTAGGGTGTTACTGTTAATGTTAGTTTTAGAGTCAGGGGTACGGTTAGGGCTAGGTTTAGGGTTAGGGCTAGAGTTAGGGGATAGTTAAGCGTGAGGTTTAGTTTTAGGGTTACGGTTATGGTTAGGCTTAGGTTTAGGGTAAAGTTTAGGTTAAGGATGAGGGTTAGGGTTAGGTGTTTGGGTTAAGGTTAGGGTTAGGTTTAGGGTTAGACTTAGTGTTAGGTTTAGGGTTAGTTGTTTGGGTCAATGTTAGGGTCAGGTTTAGGGTTAAGTTTAGGGTTAGGGTTCGGTTTAGGGTTAGGCCTAGGGCTAGGGTGAAGTTTAAGTTAAGGGTGAGGGTTGAGCTTAGGGTTAGCGTTAGTGGTTAGGGTTAAGGTTAGGATTAAGTTGAGGGATAAGCTTAGGTTTAAAGTTAGGATTAGGGTTAGTGTTAGGGTTAAGTCATGGTTGGGTTTAGGGCTAGGTTAAGGTTAGAGATGGGGTTAGGTTAAGGGTTGGGGTTAGGTTTAGATGTTAGTGTGAGGTTTAGTGCTAGGTTTCCATTTAAGCTGAGTGTGTAGGGTAAGTTTTAGGGTTAGGATTCGGGTAGGGTTAGCGTTAGGTTCAGACCTAGGTTTCAGTTTAGGGTTAGGGTTAGGTTTATGGTTGGGGTCAGGGTTAGGGGAGATTTAGTGTTATGTTTAGTTTTAGGGTTAGGGTTCGTGTGAAGTTTATTTAAGCGAGATGGTTAGGGTTAGGGGTTAGGTTTCAGGTTAGGGTCAGGGTTAAGTTTAGGGTTAGTTTTAGGTTTAGGGTCAGGGTTAGGTTTAGGTTTAGTGTTAGTTTGTTTAGGGTTAGGGTTTGAATGAAGTTAGGGTAGGTTTAGGGTTATGGTTCGGGTGAAATTTTGGTTAAGGGTGAGGGTTCGGCTTAGGGTTAGGGTTAGGGGATAGTGTTTCAGTTAGGTTTAGGGTAGAGTTTTAATTATGGTTAAGTTTCCGGTTAGGGTAAGAGTTAGAGTTACGTTTAGAGTTCAGGTGAGGGTTGTGGGTAAGTGTTACGGTTACGGTTAGGGTTAGTGTTAGGGTTAGGTTTAATTTTATTGTAGGCTTAAAATAAGGGTTAAGGTTAGGTTAGGGTTAGGGTCAGGGTTAGGATTAGAATTAGGTTTAGGGCGAGGGTTAGGGTCAGAGTTATTGTCAGGGTTAGGTTTCGGGTTACAGGTGGGCCAAGGTTAAGTTTAGGGTTAGGTTTATGGGTAGGGTTTGGGTTAAAGTTAGGCTTAGCTTTAGGTTAGGGATAGGGTGCAGTTTAAGATAGGGTGATGGTTAGGGTTAGGGTTTTGGCTAAGGTTTGGGTTTGTTTTCAGGTTAGTGTTAAGGTTATGTTCAGGATTAGGGTTAAGTTTAGGGGTTGTGTTTAGTTTTAGGGTAAACCTAAAACTTAGTGTTACGGTTAGGGTAAGGGTTGCAGTTTGTGTTAGGTGTTGTGGTTGGGGTGAGGGTTTGGTTGAGGGTTAGGGTTGGGTAGGGTTAGGACTATGGTTATGGTAAAGTGTTAGGGGTTAGAGCTGTAGTTTAGGGTTAGGGTTTGGGGGAGGGTTCCGGTTAGGCATTGTGGTTCTGGTCATGGTTAGGTTTGGTTTAGGGTTAGGGTTAGGTTTAGGATTAGGTTTCGGGTTAGAGTTAGAGATAGGGTTAAGGTTTGGGTTAGGCTTTGGTGTTGGGGTTAGGGTTTTAGTTCCGGTTAGGGTTATCGTTAGGGCTCAGGGGTTTCAGGTTAGGGTTAGGGTTAGGGCTAGCATTAGGTTTAGGTTTGGTGGGATACGGTGAGGGGTTAGGGGGAGGGTTATGGTTAGTTTTACACTTAAGGTGAGGGTTTAGGGTAATTGTTACGGTTACGGCTAGAGTTAGAATTAGGCTTAGGGTTAGCGTGAAGTTTCAGTTAATAGTCAGGGATAGGGTGAATATTAGAGTAGGGTTAAGGTTAGTGTTAGGGTTAGGTATAGCGTTAGGGTTCGGGTAGGGGTAAGGCTAGGTTTAAGGCTAGGTTTACGGTAAAGGGTAGGGCTAGGTTAGGGTTACGTTTAGAGTTGGAGTTAGTGCTACGGTTTAGGGTTAGGGTTAGGGTCAGGTTTAGAGTTAGTGTTAGGGTTAGGGTTATGGTAGAGTTAAGGTTAGGGTTTAGATTAGGGTTAGAGTAAGGGTTAGGTTTAGGTCAGGGTTCGGGCTAGGATGAGGGATAGGTTTAGGCTTCGGGAAAGGGTTAGGGGTTCGTGTGAGGGTTAGTGTTAGGTTTACAGTTAAGCTGATGTTTTAGGGTGTTCCGGTTAGGTTAAGGGTCAGAGTTAGGGTTAGGCTAGAGTTAGGGGATAGATTAGGGTTAGGTTTAGTTTTAGGGTTAGGGTCAGGCTTAGGTTTAGGATAAAGTTCAGGTTAAGGATGAGGGTTAAGGTTTGGGTTAGGGTTAGGCTTAGTGTTAGAGTTAGGTGTTTGGGCGAATGGTAGGATCAGTTTTAGGTTTAGGGTTAGGGTTAGTGTTCGGTTTAGGGTTAGGGTTAAGGTGAAGTTTAAGTTAAGCGTGAGGGTTGAGCTTAGGGTTAGCGTTAGGGGTTGGGGTTAGGGTTAAGGTTAGGATTAAGTTTAGAGTTAAGGGTTAGGTTTAGAGTTAGGATTAGGGTTAGTGTTAGGGTTAAGTCATGGTTAGGTTTAGGGCTAGGTTAAGGTTAGAGATAGGGTTAGGTTAAGGGTTAGGGTTAGGTTTAGATGTTAGGGTGAGGGTTAGTGCTAGGTTTCCATTTAAGCTCAGTGGGTAGGGTCAGTTTTAGAGTTGGAGTTGGTGTTAGGGTCAGGGTTAGGGTAAGGTTTCGGGTTAGGGTTAGGGTTAGGGATAGCTTTAGGTTTAGGGTTGGGGATACGGTTCGGGGTTAGGGTGAGGGTTGGGGTTAGGGTGAGGGTTAGGTTTACAGTTAAGGTGAGGGATTAGGGTAATTGTTATGCTTAGTGTTAGAGTTAGGGTTAGAGTTAGGGGAAGTTTCAGTTAATAGTGAGGGTTAGGGCTAAGTTTAGAGTTAGGGTAAGGTTAGTGTTAGGGTTAGGGTTAGGATCGGGGTCAGGTTAGGGTTAAGGCTAGGTTTACGGTAAAGGGTAGGGCTAGGTTGGGGTTAGGGTTAGGTTTAGAGTTAGAGTTAGTGCTAGGGTTTACTGTTAGAGTTAGGGTCGGGTTTAGAGTTATTGTTAGGGTTAGGGTTAGGGTAGAGTTAAGGTTAAGGTTAAGTTTCCAGTTAGGGTCAGGGTTAGGTTTAGGTCAGGGTTAGGGTTAGGATGAGGGGTAGGGTTAAACTTAGGGAAAGGGTTAGGGGTTCATGTGAGGGTTAGTGTTAGGTTTACATTAAGCTGATGTTTTAGGGTGTTACTGTTAATGTTAGTTTTAGAGTCGGGGTACGGTTAGGGCTAGGTTTAGGGTTAGGGCTAGAGTTAGGGGATAGTTAAGCGTGAGGTTTAGTTTTAGGGTTACGGTTATGGTTAGGCTTAGGTTTAGGGTAAAGTTTAGGTTAAGGATGAGGGTTAGGGTTAGGTGTTTGGGTTAAGGTTAGGGTTAGGTTTAGGGTTAGACTTAGTGTTAGGTTTAGGGTTAGTTGTTTGGGTCAATGTTAGGGTCAGGTTTAGGGTTAAGTTTAGGGTTAGGATTCGGTTTAGGGTTAGGCCTAGGGCTAGGGTGAAGTTTAAGTTAAGGGTGAGGGTTGAGCTTAGGGTTAGCGTTAGTGGTTAGGGTTAAGGTTAGGATTAAGTTGAGGGATAAGCTTAGGTTTAAAGTTAGGATTAGGGTTAGTGTTAGGGTTAAGTCATGGTTGGGTTTAGGGCTAGGTTAAGGTTAGAGATGGGGTTAGGTTAAGGGTTGGGGTTAGGTTTAGATGTTAGTGTGAGGTTTAGTGCTAGGTTTCCATTTAAGCTGAGTGTGTAGGGTAAGTTTTAGGGTTAGGATTCGGGTAGGGTTAGCGTTAGGTTCAGACCTAGGGTTCAGTTTAGGGTTAGGGTTAGGTTTATGGTTGGGGTCAGGGTTAGGGGAGATTTAGTGTTATGTTTAGTTTTAGGGTTAGGGTTCGTGTGAAGTTTATTTAAGCGAGATGGTTAGGGTTAGGGGTTAGGTTTCAGGTTAGGGTCAGGGTTAAGTTTAGGGTTAGTTTTAGGTTTAGGGTCAGGGTTAGGTTTAGGTTTAGTGTTAGTTTGTTTAGGGTTAGGGTTTGAATGAAGTTAGGGTAGGTTTAGGGTTATGGTTCGGGTGAAATTTTGGTTAAGGGTGAGGGTTCGGCTTAGGGTTAGGGTTAGGGGATAGTGTTTCAGTTAGGTTTAGGGTAGAGTTTTAATTATGGTTAAGTTTCCGGTTAGGGTAAGAGTTAGAGTTACGTTTAGAGTTAAGGTGAGGGTTGTGGGTAAGTGTTACGGTTACGGTTAGGGTTAGTGTTAGGGTTAGGTTTAATTTTATTGAAGGCTTCAAATTAGGGTTAAGGTTAGGTTAGGGTTAGGGTCAGGGTTAGGATTAGAATTAGGTTTAGGGCGAGGGTTAGGGTCAGAGTTATTGTCAGGGTTAGGTTTCGGGTTATAGGTGGGCCAAGGTTAAGTTTAGGGTTAGGTTTATGGGTAGGGTTTGGGTTAAAGTTAGGCTTAGCTTTAGGTTAGGGATAGGGTGCAGTTTAAGATAGGGTGATGGTTAGGGTTAGGGTTTTGGCTAAGGTTTGGGTTTGTTTTCAGGTTAGTGTTAAGGTTATGTTCAGGATTAGGGTTAAGTTTAGGGGTTGTGTTTAGTTTTAGGGTAAACCTAAAACTTAGTGTTACGGTTAGGGTAAGGGTTGCAGTTTGTGTTAGGTGTTGTGGTTGGGGTGAGGGTTTGGTTGAGGGTTAGGGTTGGGTAGGGTTAGGACTATGGTTATGGTAAAGTGTTAGGGGTTAGAGCTGTAGTTTAGGGTTAGGGTTTGGGGGAGGGTTCCGGTTAGGCATTGTGGTTCTGGTCATGGTTAGGTTTGGTTTAGGGTTAGGGTTAGGTTTAGGATTAGGTTTCGGGTTAGAGTTAGAGATAGGGTTAAGGTTTGGGTTAGGCTTTGGTGTTGGGGTTAGGGTTTTAGTTCCGGTTAGGGTTATCGTTAGGGCTCAGGGGTTTCAGGTTAGGGTTAGGGTTAGGGCTAGCATTAGGTTTAGGTTTGGTGGGATACGGTGAGGGGTTAGGGGGAGGGTTATGGTTAGTTTTACACTTAAGGTGAGGGTTTAGGGTAATTGTTACGGTTACGGCTAGAGTTAGAATTAGGCTTAGGGTTAGCGTGAAGTTTCAGTTAATAGTCAGGGATAGGGTGAATATTAGAGTAGGGTTAAGGTTAGTGTTAGGGTTAGGTATAGCGTTAGGGTTCGGGTAGGGGTAAGGCTAGGTTTAAGGCTAGGTTTACGGTAAAGGGTAGGGCTAGGTTAGGGTTACGTTTAGAGTTGGAGTTAGTGCTACGGTTTAGGGTTAGGGTTAGGGTCAGGTTTAGAGTTAGTGTTAGGGTTAGGGTTATGGTAGAGTTAAGGTTAGGGTTTAGATTAGGGTTAGAGTAAGGGTTAGGTTTAGGTCAGGGTTCGGGCTAGGATGAGGGATAGGTTTAGGCTTCGGGAAAGGGTTAGGGGTTCGTGTGAGGGTTAGTGTTAGGTTTACAGTTAAGCTGATGTTTTAGGGTGTTCCGGTTAGGTTAAGGGTCAGAGTTAGGGTTAGGCTAGAGTTAGGGGATAGATTAGGGTTAGGTTTAGTTTTAGGGTTAGGGTCAGGCTTAGGTTTAGGATGAAGTTCAGGTTAAGGATGAGGGTTAAGGTTTGGGTTAGGGTTAGGCTTAGTGTTAGAGTTAGGTGTTTGGGTGAATGGTAGGATCAGTTTTAGGTTTAGGGTTAGGGTTAGTGTTCGGTTTAGGGTTAGGGTTAAGGTGAAGTTTAAGTTAAGCGTGAGGGTTGAGCTTAGGGTAAGCGTTAGGGGTTGGGGTTAGGGTTAAGGTTAGGATTAAGTTTAGGGTTAAGGGTTAGGTTTAGAGTTAGGATTAGGGTTAGTGTTAGGGTTAAGTCATGGTTAGGTTTAGGGCTAGGTTAAGGTTAGAGATAGGGTTAGGTTAAGGGTTAGGGTTAGGTTTAGATGTTAGGGTGAGGGTTAGTGCTAGGTTTCCATTTAAGCTCAGGGTGTAGGGTCAGTTTTAGAGTTGGAGTTGGTGTTAGGGTCAGGGTTAGGGTAAAGTTTCGGGGTAGGGTTAGGGTTAGGGATAGCTTTAGGTTTAGGGTTGGGGATACGGTTTGGGGTTAGGGTGAGGGTTGGGGTTAGGGTGAGGGTTAGGTTTACAGTTAAGGTGAGGGTTTAGAGTAATTGTTATGCTTAGTGTTAGAGTTAGGGTTAGAGTTAGGGGAAGTTTCAGTTAATAGTGAGGGTTAGGGCTAAGTTTAGAGTTAGGGTAAGGTTAGTGTTAGGGTTAGGGTTAGGATCGGGGTCAGGTTAGGGTTAAGGCTAGGTTTACGGTAAAGGGTAGGGCTAGGTTGGGGTTAGGGTTAGGTTTAGAGTTAGAGTTAGTGCTAGGGTTTACTGTTAGAGTTAGGGTCGGGTTTAGAGTTATTGTTAGGGTTAGGGTTAAGGTAGAGTTAAGGTTAAGGTTAAGTTTCCAGTTAGGGTAAGGGTTAGGTTTAGGTCAGGTTTAGGGTTAGGATGAGGGGTAGGGTTAAACTTAGGGAAAGGGTTAGGGGTTCATGTGAGGGTTAGTGTTAGGTTTACATTAAGCTGATGTTTTAGGGTGTTACTGTTAATGTTAGTTTTAGAGTCAGGGGTACGGTTAGGGCTAGGTTTAGGGTTAGGGCTAGAGTTAGGGGATAGTTAAGCGTGAGGTTTAGTTTTAGGGTTACGGTTATGGTTAGGCTTAGGTTTAGGGTAAAGTTTAGGTTAAGGATGAGGGTTAGGGTTAGGTGTTTGGGTTAAGGTTAGGGTTAGGTTTAGGGTTAGACTTAGTGTTAGGTTTAGGGTTAGTTGTTTGGGTCAATGTTAGGGTCAGGTTTAGGGTTAAGTTTAGGGTTAGGGTTCGGTTTAGGGTTAGGCCTAGGGCTAGGGTGAAGTTTAAGTTAAGGGTGAGGGTTGAGCTTAGGGTTAGCGTTAGTGGTTAAGGTTAAGGTTAGGATTAAGTTGAGGGATAAGCTTAGGTTTAAAGTTAGGATTAGGGTTAGTGTTAGGGTTAAGTCATGGTTGGGTTTAGGGCTAGGTTAAGGTTAGAGATGGGGTTAGGTTAAGGGTTGGGGTTAGGTTTAGATGTTAGTGTGAGGTTTAGTGCTAGGTTTCCATTTAAGCTGAGTGTGTAGGGTAAGTTTTAGGGTTAGGATTCGGGTAGGGTTAGCGTTAGGTTCAGACCTAGGTTTCAGTTTAGGGTTAGGGTTAGGTTTATGGTTGGGGTCAGGGTTAGGGGAGATTTAGTGTTATGTTTAGTTTTAGGGTTAGGGTTCGTGTGAAGTTTATTTAAGCGAGATGGTTAGGGTTAGGGGTTAGGTTTCAGGTTAGGGTCAGGGTTAAGTTTAGGGTTAGTTTTAGGTTTAGGGTCAGGGTTAGGTTTAGGTTTAGTGTTAGTTTGTTTAGGGTTAGGGTTTGAATGAAGTTAGGGTAGGTTTAGGGTTATGGTTCGGGTGAAATTTTGGTTAAGGGTGAGGGTTCGGCTTAGGGTTAGGGTTAGGGGATAGTGTTTCAGTTAGGTTTAGGGTAGAGTTTTAATTATGGTTAAGTTTCCGGTTAGGGTAAGAGTTAGAGTTACGTTTAGAGTTCAGGTGAGGGTTGTGGGTAAGTGTTACGGTTACGGTTAGGGTTAGTGTTAGGGTTAGGTTTAATTTTATTGTAGGCTTAAAATAAGGGTTAAGGTTAGGTTAGGGTTAGGGTCAGGGTTAGGATTAGAATTAGGTTTAGGGCGAGGGTTAGGGTCAGAGTTATTGTCAGGGTTAGGTTTCGGGTTACAGGTGGGCCAAGGTTAAGTTTAGGGTTAGGTTTATGGGTAGGGTTTGGGTTAAAGTTAGGCTTAGCTTTAGGTTAGGGATAGGGTGCAGTTTAAGATAGGGTGATGGTTAGGGTTAGGGTTTTGGCTGAGGTTTGGGTTTGTTTTCAGGTTAGTGTTAAGGTTATGTTCAGGATTAGGGTTAAGTTTAGGGGTTGTGTTTAGTTTTAGGGTAAACCTAAAACTTAGTGTTACGGTTAGGGTAAGGGTTGCAGTTTGTGTTAGGTGTTGTGGTTGGGGTGAGGGTTTGGTTGAGGGTTAGGGTTGGGTAGGGTTAGGACTATGGTTATGGTAAAGTGTTAGGGGTTAGAGCTGTAGTTTAGGGTTAGGGTTTGGGGGAGGGTTCCGGTTAGGCATTGTGGTTCTGGTCATGGTTAGGTTTGGTTTAGGGTTAGGGTTAGGTTTAGGATTAGGTTTCGGGTTAGAGTTAGAGATAGGGTTAAGGTTTGGGTTAGGCTTTGGTGTTGGGGTTAGGGTTTTAGTTCCGGTTAGGGTTATCGTTAGGGCTCAGGGGTTTCAGGTTAGGGTTAGGGTTAGGGCTAGCATTAGGTTTAGGTTTGGTGGGATACGGTGAGGGGTTAGGGGGAGGGTTATGGTTAGTTTTACACTTAAGGTGAGGGTTTAGGGTAATTGTTACGGTTACGGCTAGAGTTAGAATTAGGCTTAGGGTTAGCGTGAAGTTTCAGTTAATAGTCAGGGATAGGGTGAATATTAGAGTAGGGTTAAGGTTAGTGTTAGGGTTAGGTATAGCGTTAGGGTTCGGGTAGGGGTAAGGCTAGGTTTAAGGCTAGGTTTACGGTAAAGGGTAGGGCTAGGTTAGGGTTACGTTTAGAGTTGGAGTTAGTGCTACGGTTTAGGGTTAGGGTTAGGGTCAGGTTTAGAGTTAGTGTTAGGGTTAGGGTTATGGTAGAGTTAAGGTTAGGGTTTAGATTAGGGTTAGAGTAAGGGTTAGGTTTAGGTCAGGGTTCGGGCTAGGATGAGGGATAGGTTTAGGCTTCGGGAAAGGGTTAGGGGTTCGTGTGAGGGTTAGTGTTAGGTTTACAGTTAAGCTGATGTTTTAGGGTGTTCCGGTTAGGTTAAGGGTCAGAGTTAGGGTTAGGCTAGAGTTAGGGGATAGATTAGGGTTAGGTTTAGTTTTAGGGTTAGGGTCAGGCTTAGGTTTAGGATAAAGTTCAGGTTAAGGATGAGGGTTAAGGTTTGGGTTAGGGTTAGGCTTAGTGTTAGAGTTAGGTGTTTGGGCGAATGGTAGGATCAGTTTTAGGTTTAGGGTTAGGGTTAGTGTTCGGTTTAGGGTTAGGGTTAAGGTGAAGTTTAAGTTAAGCGTGAGGGTTGAGCTTAGGGTTAGCGTTAGGGGTTGGGGTTAGGGTTAAGGTTAGGATTAAGTTTAGAGTTAAGGGTTAGGTTTAGAGTTAGGATTAGGGTTAGTGTTAGGGTTAAGTCATGGTTAGGTTTAGGGCTAGGTTAAGGTTAGAGATAGGGTTAGGTTAAGGGTTAGGGTTAGGTTTAGATGTTAGGGTGAGGGTTAGTGCTAGGTTTCCATTTAAGCTCAGTGGGTAGGGTCAGTTTTAGAGTTGGAGTTGGTGTTAGGGTCAGGGTTAGGGTAAGGTTTCGGGTTAGGGTTAGGGTTAGGGATAGCTTTAGGTTTAGGGTTGGGGATACGGTTCGGGGTTAGGGTGAGGGTTGGGGTTAGGGTGAGGGTTAGGTTTACAGTTAAGGTGAGGGATTAGGGTAATTGTTATGCTTAGTGTTAGAGTTAGGGTTAGAGTTAGGGGAAGTTTCAGTTAATAGTGAGGGTTAGGGCTAAGTTTAGAGTTAGGGTAAGGTTAGTGTTAGGGTTAGGGTTAGGATCGGGGTCAGGTTAGGGTTAAGGCTAGGTTTACGGTAAAGGGTAGGGCTAGGTTGGGGTTAGGGTTAGGTTTAGAGTTAGAGTTAGTGCTAGGGTTTACTGTTAGAGTTAGGGTCGGGTTTAGAGTTATTGTTAGGGTTAGGGTTAGGGTAGAGTTAAGGTTAAGGTTAAGTTTCCAGTTAGGGTCAGGGTTAGGTTTAGGTCAGGGTTAGGGTTAGGATGAGGGGTAGGGTTAAACTTAGGGAAAGGGTTAGGGGTTCATGTGAGGGTTAGTGTTAGGTTTACATTAAGCTGATGTTTTAGGGTGTTACTGTTAATGTTAGTTTTAGAGTCGGGGTACGGTTAGGGCTAGGTTTAGGGTTAGGTCTAGAGTTAGGGGATAGTTAAGCGTGAGGTTTAGTTTTAGGGTTACGGTTATGGTTAGGCTTAGGTTTAGGGTAAAGTTTAGGTTAAGGATGAGGGTTAGGGTTAGGTGTTTGGGTTAAGGTTAGGGTTAGGTTTAGGGTTAGACTTAGTGTTAGGTTTAGGGTTAGTTGTTTGGGTCAATGTTAGGGTCAGGTTTAGGGTTAAGTTTAGGGTTAGGATTCGGTTTAGGGTTAGGCCTAGGGCTAGGGTGAAGTTTAAGTTAAGGGTGAGGGTTGAGCTTAGGGTTAGCGTTAGTGGTTAGGGTTAAGGTTAGGATTAAGTTGAGGGATAAGCTTAGGTTTAAAGTTAGGATTAGGGTTAGTGTTAGGGTTAAGTCATGGTTGGGTTTAGGGCTAGGTTAAGGTTAGAGATGGGGTTAGGTTAAGGGTTGGGGTTAGGTTTAGATGTTAGTGTGAGGTTTAGTGCTAGGTTTCCATTTAAGCTGAGTGTGTAGGGTAAGTTTTAGGGTTAGGATTCGGGTAGGGTTAGCGTTAGGTTCAGACCTAGGTTTCAGTTTAGGGTTAGGGTTAGGTTTATGGTTGGGGTCAGGGTTAGGGGAGATTTAGTGTTATGTTTAGTTTTAGGGTTAGGGTTCGTGTGAAGTTTATTTAAGCGAGATGGTTAGGGTTAGGGGTTAGGTTTCAGGTTAGGGTCAGGGTTAAGTTTAGGGTTAGTTTTAGGTTTAGGGTCAGGGTTAGGTTTAGGTTTAGTGTTAGTTTGTTTAGGGTTAGGGTTTGAATGAAGTTAGGGTAGGTTTAGGGTTATGGTTCGGGTGAAATTTTGGTTAAGGGTGAGGGTTCGGCTTAGGGTTAGGGTTAGGGGATAGTGTTTCAGTTAGGTTTAGGGTAGAGTTTTAATTATGGTTAAGTTTCCGGTTAGGGTAAGAGTTAGAGTTACGTTTAGAGTTCAGGTGAGGGTTGTGGGTAAGTGTTACGGTTACGGTTAGGGTTAGTGTTAGGGTTAGGTTTAATTTTATTGTAGGCTTAAAATAAGGGTTAAGGTTAGGTTAGGGTTAGGGTCAGGGTTAGGATTAGAATTAGGTTTAGGGCGAGGGTTAGGGTCAGAGTTATTGTCAGGGTTAGGTTTCGGGTTACAGGTGGGCCAAGGTTAAGTTTAGGGTTAGGTTTATGGGTAGGGTTTGGGTTAAAGTTAGGCTTAGCTTTAGGTTAGGGATAGGGTGCAGTTTAAGATAGGGTGATGGTTAGGGTTAGGGTTTTGGCTGAGGTTTGGGTTTGTTTTCAGGTTAGTGTTAAGGTTATGTTCAGGATTAGGGTTAAGTTTAGGGGTTGTGTTTAGTTTTAGGGTAAACCTAAAACTTAGTGTTACGGTTAGGGTAAGGGTTGCAGTTTGTGTTAGGTGTTGTGGTTGGGGTGAGGGTTTGGTTGAGGGTTAGGGTTGGGTAGGGTTAGGACTATGGTTATGGTAAAGTGTTAGGGGTTAGAGCTGTAGTTTAGGGTTAGGGTTTGGGGGAGGGTTCCGGTTAGGCATTGTGGTTCTGGTCATGGTTAGGTTTGGTTTAGGGTTAGGGTTAGGTTTAGGATTAGGTTTCGGGTTAGAGTTAGAGATAGGGTTAAGGTTTGGGTTAGGCTTTGGTGTTGGGGTTAGGGTTTTAGTTCCGGTTAGGGTTATCGTTAGGGCTCAGGGGTTTCAGGTTAGGGTTAGGGTTAGGGCTAGCATTAGGTTTAGGTTTGGTGGGATACGGTGAGGGGTTAGGGGGAGGGTTATGGTTAGTTTTACACTTAAGGTGAGGGTTTAGGGTAATTGTTACGGTTACGGCTAGAGTTAGAATTAGGCTTAGGGTTAGCGTGAAGTTTCAGTTAATAGTCAGGGATAGGGTGAATATTAGAGTAGGGTTAAGGTTAGTGTTAGGGTTAGGTATAGCGTTAGGGTTCGGGTAGGGGTAAGGCTAGGTTTAAGGCTAGGTTTACGGTAAAGGGTAGGGCTAGGTTAGGGTTACGTTTAGAGTTGGAGTTAGTGCTACGGTTTAGGGTTAGGGTTAGGGTCAGGTTTAGAGTTAGTGTTAGGGTTAGGGTTATGGTAGAGTTAAGGTTAGGGTTTAGATTAGGGTTAGAGTAAGGGTTAGGTTTAGGTCAGGGTTCGGGCTAGGATGAGGGATAGGTTTAGGCTTCGGGAAAGGGTTAGGGGTTCGTGTGAGGGTTAGTGTTAGGTTTACAGTTAAGCTGATGTTTTAGGGTGTTCCGGTTAGGTTAAGGGTCAGAGTTAGGGTTAGGCTAGAGTTAGGGGATAGATTAGGGTTAGGTTTAGTTTTAGGGTTAGGGTCAGGCTTAGGTTTAGGATAAAGTTCAGGTTAAGGATGAGGGTTAAGGTTTGGGTTAGGGTTAGGCTTAGTGTTAGAGTTAGGTGTTTGGGCGAATGGTAGGATCAGTTTTAGGTTTAGGGTTAGGGTTAGTGTTCGGTTTAGGGTTAGGGTTAAGGTGAAGTTTAAGTTAAGCGTGAGGGTTGAGCTTAGGGTTAGCGTTAGGGGTTGGGGTTAGGGTTAAGGTTAGGATTAAGTTTAGAGTTAAGGGTTAGGTTTAGAGTTAGGATTAGGGTTAGTGTTAGGGTTAAGTCATGGTTAGGTTTAGGGCTAGGTTAAGGTTAGAGATAGGGTTAGGTTAAGGGTTAGGGTTAGGTTTAGATGTTAGGGTGAGGGTTAGTGCTAGGTTTCCATTTAAGCTCAGTGGGTAGGGTCAGTTTTAGAGTTGGAGTTGGTGTTAGGGTCAGGGTTAGGGTAAGGTTTCGGGTTAGGGTTAGGGTTAGGGATAGCTTTAGGTTTAGGGTTGGGGATACGGTTCGGGGTTAGGGTGAGGGTTGGGGTTAGGGTGAGGGTTAGGTTTACAGTTAAGGTGAGGGATTAGGGTAATTGTTATGCTTAGTGTTAGAGTTAGGGTTAGAGTTAGGGGAAGTTTCAGTTAATAGTGAGGGTTAGGGCTAAGTTTAGAGTTAGGGTAAGGTTAGTGTTAGGGTTAGGGTTAGGATCGGGGTCAGGTTAGGGTTAAGGCTAGGTTTACGGTAAAGGGTAGGGCTAGGTTGGGGTTAGGGTTAGGTTTAGAGTTAGAGTTAGTGCTAGGGTTTACTGTTAGAGTTAGGGTCGGGTTTAGAGTTATTGTTAGGGTTAGGGTTAGGGTAGAGTTAAGGTTAAGGTTAAGTTTCCAGTTAGGGTCAGGGTTAGGTTTAGGTCAGGGTTAGGGTTAGGATGAGGGGTAGGGTTAAACTTAGGGAAAGGGTTAGGGGTTCATGTGAGGGTTAGTGTTAGGTTTACATTAAGCTGATGTTTTAGGGTGTTACTGTTAATGTTAGTTTTAGAGTCGGGGTACGGTTAGGGCTAGGTTTAGGGTTAGGTCTAGAGTTAGGGGATAGTTAAGCGTGAGGTTTAGTTTTAGGGTTACGGTTATGGTTAGGCTTAGGTTTAGGGTAAAGTTTAGGTTAAGGATGAGGGTTAGGGTTAGGTGTTTGGGTTAAGGTTAGGGTTAGGTTTAGGGTTAGACTTAGTGTTAGGTTTAGGGTTAGTTGTTTGGGTCAATGTTAGGGTCAGGTTTAGGGTTAAGTTTAGGGTTAGGATTCGGTTTAGGGTTAGGCCTAGGGCTAGGGTGAAGTTTAAGTTAAGGGTGAGGGTTGAGCTTAGGGTTAGCGTTAGTGGTTAGGGTTAAGGTTAGGATTAAGTTGAGGGATAAGCTTAGGTTTAAAGTTAGGATTAGGGTTAGTGTTAGGGTTAAGTCATGGTTGGGTTTAGGGCTAGGTTAAGGTTAGAGATGGGGTTAGGTTAAGGGTTGGGGTTAGGTTTAGATGTTAGTGTGAGGTTTAGTGCTAGGTTTCCATTTAAGCTGAGTGTGTAGGGTAAGTTTTAGGGTTAGGATTCGGGTAGGGTTAGCGTTAGGTTCAGACCTAGGGTTCAGTTTAGGGTTAGGGTTAGGTTTATGGTTGGGGTCAGGGTTAGGGGAGATTTAGTGTTATGTTTAGTTTTAGGGTTAGGGTTCGTGTGAAGTTTATTTAAGCGAGATGGTTAGGGTTAGGGGTTAGGTTTCAGGTTAGGGTCAGGGTTAAGTTTAGGGTTAGTTTTAGGTTTAGGGTCAGGGTTAGGTTTAGGTTTAGTGTTAGTTTGTTTAGGGTTAGGGTTTGAATGAAGTTAGGGTAGGTTTAGGGTTATGGTTCGGGTGAAATTTTGGTTAAGGGTGAGGGTTCGGCTTAGGGTTAGGGTTAGGGGATAGTGTTTCAGTTAGGTTTAGGGTAGAGTTTTAATTATGGTTAAGTTTCCGGTTAGGGTAAGAGTTAGAGTTACGTTTAGAGTTAAGGTGAGGGTTGTGGGTAAGTGTTACGGTTACGGTTAGGGTTAGTGTTAGGGTTAGGTTTAATTTTATTGAAGGCTTCAAATTAGGGTTAAGGTTAGGTTAGGGTTAGGGTCAGGGTTAGGATTAGAATTAGGTTTAGGGCGAGGGTTAGGGTCAGAGTTATTGTCAGGGTTAGGTTTCGGGTTATAGGTGGGCCAAGGTTAAGTTTAGGGTTAGGTTTATGGGTAGGGTTTGGGTTAAAGTTAGGCTTAGCTTTAGGTTAGGGATAGGGTGCAGTTTAAGATAGGGTGATGGTTAGGGTTAGGGTTTTGGCTAAGGTTTGGGTTTGTTTTCAGGTTAGTGTTAAGGTTATGTTCAGGATTAGGGTTAAGTTTAGGGGTTGTGTTTAGTTTTAGGGTAAACCTAAAACTTAGTGTTACGGTTAGGGTAAGGGTTGCAGTTTGTGTTAGGTGTTGTGGTTGGGGTGAGGGTTTGGTTGAGGGTTAGGGTTGGGTAGGGTTAGGACTATGGTTATGGTAAAGTGTTAGGGGTTAGAGCTGTAGTTTAGGGTTAGGGTTTGGGGGAGGGTTCCGGTTAGGCATTGTGGTTCTGGTCATGGTTAGGTTTGGTTTAGGGTTAGGGTTAGGTTTAGGATTAGGTTTCGGGTTAGAGTTAGAGATAGGGTTAAGGTTTGGGTTAGGCTTTGGTGTTGGGGTTAGGGTTTTAGTTCCGGTTAGGGTTATCGTTAGGGCTCAGGGGTTTCAGGTTAGGGTTAGGGTTAGGGCTAGCATTAGGTTTAGGTTTGGTGGGATACGGTGAGGGGTTAGGGGGAGGGTTATGGTTAGTTTTACACTTAAGGTGAGGGTTTAGGGTAATTGTTACGGTTACGGCTAGAGTTAGAATTAGGCTTAGGGTTAGCGTGAAGTTTCAGTTAATAGTCAGGGATAGGGTGAATATTAGAGTAGGGTTAAGGTTAGTGTTAGGGTTAGGTATAGCGTTAGGGTTCGGGTAGGGGTAAGGCTAGGTTTAAGGCTAGGTTTACGGTAAAGGGTAGGGCTAGGTTAGGGTTACGTTTAGAGTTGGAGTTAGTGCTACGGTTTAGGGTTAGGGTTAGGGTCAGGTTTAGAGTTAGTGTTAGGGTTAGGGTTATGGTAGAGTTAAGGTTAGGGTTTAGATTAGGGTTAGAGTAAGGGTTAGGTTTAGGTCAGGGTTCGGGCTAGGATGAGGGATAGGTTTAGGCTTCGGGAAAGGGTTAGGGGTTCGTGTGAGGGTTAGTGTTAGGTTTACAGTTAAGCTGATGTTTTAGGGTGTTCCGGTTAGGTTAAGGGTCAGAGTTAGGGTTAGGCTAGAGTTAGGGGATAGATTAGGGTTAGGTTTAGTTTTAGGGTTAGGGTCAGGCTTAGGTTTAGGATGAAGTTCAGGTTAAGGATGAGGGTTAAGGTTTGGGTTAGGGTTAGGCTTAGTGTTAGAGTTAGGTGTTTGGGTGAATGGTAGGATCAGTTTTAGGTTTAGGGTTAGGGTTAGTGTTCGGTTTAGGGTTAGGGTTAAGGTGAAGTTTAAGTTAAGCGTGAGGGTTGAGCTTAGGGTAAGCGTTAGGGGTTGGGGTTAGGGTTAAGGTTAGGATTAAGTTTAGGGTTAAGGGTTAGGTTTAGAGTTAGGATTAGGGTTAGTGTTAGGGTTAAGTCATGGTTAGGTTTAGGGCTAGGTTAAGGTTAGAGATAGGGTTAGGTTAAGGGTTAGGGTTAGGTTTAGATGTTAGGGTGAGGGTTAGTGCTAGGTTTCCATTTAAGCTCAGGGTGTAGGGTCAGTTTTAGAGTTGGAGTTGGTGTTAGGGTCAGGGTTAGGGTAAAGTTTCGGGGTAGGGTTAGGGTTAGGGATAGCTTTAGGTTTAGGGTTGGGGATACGGTTTGGGGTTAGGGTGAGGGTTGGGGTTAGGGTGAGGGTTAGGTTTACAGTTAAGGTGAGGGTTTAGAGTAATTGTTATGCTTAGTGTTAGAGTTAGGGTTAGAGTTAGGGGAAGTTTCAGTTAATAGTGAGGGTTAGGGCTAAGTTTAGAGTTAGGGTAAGGTTAGTGTTAGGGTTAGGGTTAGGATCGGGGTCAGGTTAGGGTTAAGGCTAGGTTTACGGTAAAGGGTAGGGCTAGGTTGGGGTTAGGGTTAGGTTTAGAGTTAGAGTTAGTGCTAGGGTTTACTGTTAGAGTTAGGGTCGGGTTTAGAGTTATTGTTAGGGTTAGGGTTAAGGTAGAGTTAAGGTTAAGGTTAAGTTTCCAGTTAGGGTAAGGGTTAGGTTTAGGTCAGGTTTAGGGTTAGGATGAGGGGTAGGGTTAAACTTAGGGAAAGGGTTAGGGGTTCATGTGAGGGTTAGTGTTAGGTTTACATTAAGCTGATGTTTTAGGGTGTTACTGTTAATGTTAGTTTTAGAGTCAGGGGTACGGTTAGGGCTAGGTTTAGGGTTAGGGCTAGAGTTAGGGGATAGTTAAGCGTGAGGTTTAGTTTTAGGGTTACGGTTATGGTTAGGCTTAGGTTTAGGGTAAAGTTTAGGTTAAGGATGAGGGTTAGGGTTAGGTGTTTGGGTTAAGGTTAGGGTTAGGTTTAGGGTTAGACTTAGTGTTAGGTTTAGGGTTAGACTTAGTGTTAGGTTTAGGGTTAGTTGTTTGGGTCAATGTTAGGGTCAGGTTTCGGGTTAGGTTTAGGGTTAGGTTTCGGTTTAGGGTTAGGGCTAGGGCTAGGGTGAAGTTTAAGTTAAGGGTGAGGGTTGAGCTTTGGGTTAGCGTTAGTGGTTAGGGTTAAGGATAGGATTAAGTTGAGGGTTAAGCTTAGGTTTAAAGTTAGGATTAGGGTTAGTGTTAGGGTTAAGTCATGGTTGGGTTTAGAGCTAGGTTAAGGTTAGAGATGGGGTTAGGTTAAGGGTTGGGGTTAGGTTTAGATGTTAGTGTGAGGTTTAGTGCTAGGTTTCCATTTAAGCTGAGTGTGTAGGGTAAGTTTTAGGGTTAGGATTCGGGTAGGGTTAGAGTTAGGTTCAGAGCTAGGGTTAAGTTTAGGGTTAGGGTTAGGTTTATGGTTGGGGTCAGGGTTAGGGGAGATTTAGTGTTATGTTTAGTTTTAGGGTTAGGGTTCGTGTGAAGTTTATTTAAGCGAGATGGTTAGGGTTAGGGGTTAGGTTTCTGGTTAGGGTCAGGGTTAAGTTTAGGGTTAGTTTTAGGTTTAGGGTCAGGGTTAGGTTTAGGTTTAGTGTTAGTTTGTTTAGGGTTAGGGTTTGAATGAAGTTAGGGTAGGTTTAGGGTTATGGTTCGGGTGAAATTTTGGTTAAGGGTGAGGGTTCGGCTTAGGGTTAGGGTTAGGGGATAGTGTTTCAGTTAGGTTTAGGGTAGAGTTTTAATTATGGTTAAGATTCCGGTTAGGGTAAGAGTTAGAGTTACGTTTAGAGTTCAGGTGAGGGTTGTGGGTAAGTGTTACGGTTACGGTTAGGGTTAGTGTTAGGGTTAGGTTTAATTTTATTGAAGGCTTAAAATTAGGGGTAAGGTTAGGTTAGGGTTAGGGTCAGGGTTAGGATTAGAATTAGGTTTAGGGCGAGGGTTAGGGTCAGAGTTATTGTCAGGGTTAGGTTTCGGGTTACAGGTGGGCCAAGGTTAAGTTTAGGGTTAGGTTTATGGGTAGGGTTTGGGTTAAAGTTAGGCTTAGCTTTAGGTTAGGGATAGGGTGCAGTTTAAGATAGGGTGATGGTTAGGGTTAGGGTTTTGGCTAAGGTTTGGGTTTGTTTTCAGGTTAGTGTTAAGGTTATGTTCAGGATTAGGGTTAAGTTTAGGGGTTGTGTTTAGTTTTAGGGTAAACCTAAAACTTAGTGTTACGGTTACGGTAAGGGTTGCAGTTTGTGTTAGGTGTTGTGGTTGGGGTGAGGGTTTGGTTGAGGGTTAGGGTTGGGTAGGGTTAGGACTATGGTTATGGTAAAGTTGTAGGGGTTAGAGCTGCAGTTTAGGGTTAGGGTTTGGGGGAGGGTTCCGGTTAGGCATTGTGGTTCTGGTCATGGTTAGGTTTGGTTTAGGGTTAGGGTTAGGTTTAGGATTAGGTTTCGGGTTAGAGTTAGAGATAGGGTTAAGGTTTGGGTTAGGCTTTGGTGTTGGGGTTAGGGTTTTAGTTCGGGTTAGGGTTATCGTTAGGGCTCAGGGGTTTCAGGTTAGGGTTAGGGTTAGGGCTAGCATTAGGTTTAGGTTTGGTGGGATACGGTAAGGGGTTAGGGGGAGGGTTATGGTTAGTTTTAAACTTAAGGTGAGGGTTTAGGGTAATTGTTACGGTTACGGCTAGAGTTAGAATTAGGCTTAGGGTTAGCGTGAAGTTTCAGTTAATAGTCAGGGATAGGGTGAATATTAGAGTAGGGTTAAGGTTAGTGTTAGGGTTAGGTATAGCGTTAGGGTTCGGGTAGGGGTAAGGCTAGGTTTAAGGCTAGGTTTACGGTAAAGGGTAGGGCTAGGTTAGGGTTACGTTTAGAGTTGGAGTTAGTGCTACGGTTTAGGGTTAGGGTTAGGGTCAGGTTTAGAGTTAGTGTTAGGGTTAGGGTTATGGTAGAGTTAAGGTTAGGGTTTAGATTAGGGTTAGAGTAAGGGTTAGGTTTAGGTCAGGGTTCGGGCTAGGATGAGGGATAGGTTTAGGCTTCGGGAAAGGGTTAGGGGTTCGTGTGAGGGTTAGTGTTAGGTTTACAGTTAAGCTGATGTTTTAGGGTGTTACGGTTAGGTTAAGGGTCAGAGTTAGGGTTAGGCTAGAGTTAGGGGATAGATTAGGGTTAGGTTTAGTTTTAGGGTTAGGGTCAGGCTTAGGTTTAGGATGAAGTTCAGGTTAAGGATGAGGGTTAAGGTTTGGGTTAGGGTTAGGCTTAGTGTTAGAGTTAGGTGTTTGGGTGAATGGTAGGATCAGTTTTAGGTTTAGGGTTAGGGTTAGTGTTCGGTTTAGGGTTAGGGTTAAGGTGAAGTTTAAGTTAAGCGTGAGGGTTGAGCTTAGGGTTAGCGTTAGGGGTTGGGGTTAGGGTTAAGGTTAGGATTAAGTTTAGGGTTAAGGGTTAGGTTTAGAGTTAGGATTAGGGTTAGTGTTAGGGTTAAGTCATGGTTAGGTTTAGGGCTAGGTTAAGGTTAGAGATAGGGTTAGGTTAAGGGTTAGGGTTAGGTTTAGATGTTAGGGTGAGGGTTAGTGCTAGGTTTCCATTTAAGCTCAGTGTGTAGGGTCTGTTTTAGAGTTGGAGTTGGTGTTAGGGTCAGGGTTAGGGTAAAGTTTCGGGTTAGGGTTAGGGTTAGGGATAGCTTTAGGTTTAGGGTTGGGGATACGGTTCGGGGTTAGGGTGAGGGTTGGGGTTAGGGTGAGGGTTAGGTTTACAGTTAAGGTGAGGGTTTAGAGTAATTGTTATGCTTAGTGTTAGAGTTAGGGTTAGAGTTAGGGGAAGTTTCAGTTAATAGTGAGGGTTAGGGCTAAGTTTAGAGTTAGGGTAAGGTTAGTGTTAGGGTTAGGGTTAGGATCGGGGTCAGGTTAGGGTTAAGGCTAGGTTTACGGTAAAGGGTAGGGCTAGGTTGGGGTTAGGGTTAGGTTTAGAGTTAGAGTTAGTGCTAGGGTTTACTGTTAGAGTTAGGGTCGGGTTTAGAGTTATTGTTAGGGTTAGGGTTAAGGTAGAGTTAAGGTTAAGGTTAAGTTTCCAGTTAGGGTAAGGGTTAGGTTTAGGTCAGGGTTAGGGTTAGGATGAGGGGTAGGGTTAAACTTAGGGAAAGGGTTAGGGGTTCATGTGAGGGTTAGTGTTAGGTTTACATTAAGCTGATGTTTTAGGGTGTTACTGTTAATGTTAGTTTTAGAGTCAGGGGTACGGTTAGGGCTAGGTTTAGGGTTAGGGCTAGAGTTAGGGGATAGTTAAGCGTGAGGTTTAGTTTTAGGGTTACGGTTATGGTTAGGCTTAGGTTTAGGGTAAAGTTTAGGTTAAGGATGAGGGTTAGGGTTAGGTGTTTGGGTTAAGGTTAGGGTTAGGTTTAGGGTTAGACTTAGTGTTAGGTTTAGGGTTAGTTGTTTGGGTCAATGTTAGGGTCAGGTTTAGGGTTAGGTTTAGGGTTAGGTTTCGGTTTAGGGTTAGGCCTAGGGCTAGGGTGAAGTTTAAGTTAAGGGTGAGGGTTGAGCTTTGGGTTAGCGTTAGTGGTTAGGGTTAAGGATAGGATTAAGTTGAGGGTTAAGCTTAGGTTTAAAGTTAGGATTAGGGTTAGTGTTAGGGTTAAGTCATGGTTGGGTTTAGAGCTAGGTTAAGGTTAGAGATGGGGTTAGGTTAAGGGTTGGGGTTAGGTTTAGATGTTAGTGTGAGGTTTAGTGCTAGGTTTCCATTTAAGCTGAGTGTGTAGGGTAAGTTTTAGGGTTAGGATTCGGGTAGGGTTAGAGTTAGGTTCAGAGCTAGGGTTAAGTTTAGGGTTAGGGTTAGGTTTATGGTTGGGGTCAGGGTTAGGGGAGATTTAGTGTTATGTTTAGTTTTAGGGTTAGGGTTCGTGTGAAGTTTATTTAAGCGAGATGGTTAGGGTTAGGGGTTAGGTTTCTGGTTAGGGTCAGGGTTAAGTTTAGGGTTAGTTTTAGGTTTAGGGTCAGGGTTAGGTTTAGGTTTAGTGTTAGTTTGTTTAGGGTTAGGGTTTGAATGAAGTTAGGGTAGGTTTAGGGTTATGGTTCGGGTGAAATTTTGGTTAAGGGTGAGGGTTCGGCTTAGGGTTAGGGTTAGGGGATAGTGTTTCAGTTAGGTTTAGGGTAGAGTTTTAATTATGGTTAAGATTCCGGTTAGGGTAAGAGTTAGAGTTACGTTTAGAGTTCAGGTGAGGGTTGTGGGTAAGTGTTACGGTTACGGTTAGGGTTAGTGTTAGGGTTAGGTTTAATTTTATTGAAGGCTTAAAATTAGGGGTAAGGTTAGGTTAGGGTTAGGGTCAGGGTTAGGATTAGAATTAGGTTTAGGGCGAGGGTTAGGGTCAGAGTTATTGTCAGGGTTAGGTTTCGGGTTACAGGTGGGCCAAGGTTAAGTTTAGGGTTAGGTTTATGGGTAGGGTTTGGGTTAAAGTTAGGCTTAGCTTTAGGTTAGGGATAGGGTGCAGTTTAAGATAGGGTGATGGTTAGGGTTAGGGTTTTGGCTAAGGTTTGGGTTTGTTTTCAGGTTAGTGTTAAGGTTATGTTCAGGATTAGGGTTAAGTTTAGGGGTTGTGTTTAGTTTTAGGGTAAACCTAAAACTTAGTGTTACGGTTACGGTAAGGGTTGCAGTTTGTGTTAGGTGTTGTGGTTGGGGTGAGGGTTTGGTTGAGGGTTAGGGTTGGGTAGGGTTAGGACTATGGTTATGGTAAAGTTGTAGGGGTTAGAGCTGCAGTTTAGGGTTAGGGTTTGGGGGAGGGTTCCGGTTAGGCATTGTGGTTCTGGTCATGGTTAGGTTTGGTTTAGGGTTAGGGTTAGGTTTAGGATTAGGTTTCGGGTTAGAGTTAGAGATAGGGTTAAGGTTTGGGTTAGGCTTTGGTGTTGGGGTTAGGGTTTTAGTTCGGGTTAGGGTTATCGTTAGGGCTCAGGGGTTTCAGGTTAGGGTTAGGGTTAGGGCTAGCATTAGGTTTAGGTTTGGTGGGATACGGTAAGGGGTTAGGGGGAGGGTTATGGTTAGTTTTAAACTTAAGGTGAGGGTTTAGGGTAATTGTTACGGTTACGGCTAGAGTTAGAATTAGGCTTAGGGTTAGCGTGAAGTTTCAGTTAATAGTCAGGGATAGGGTGAATATTAGAGTAGGGTTAAGGTTAGTGTTAGGGTTAGGTATAGCGTTAGGGTTCGGGTAGGGGTAAGGCTAGGTTTAAGGCTAGGTTTACGGTAAAGGGTAGGGCTAGGTTAGGGTTACGTTTAGAGTTGGAGTTAGTGCTACGGTTTAGGGTTAGGGTTAGGGTCAGGTTTAGAGTTAGTGTTAGGGTTAGGGTTATGGTAGAGTTAAGGTTAGGGTTTAGATTAGGGTTAGAGTAAGGGTTAGGTTTAGGTCAGGGTTCGGGCTAGGATGAGGGATAGGTTTAGGCTTCGGGAAAGGGTTAGGGGTTCGTGTGAGGGTTAGTGTTAGGTTTACAGTTAAGCTGATGTTTTAGGGTGTTACGGTTAGGTTAAGGGTCAGAGTTAGGGTTAGGCTAGAGTTAGGGGATAGATTAGGGTTAGGTTTAGTTTTAGGGTTAGGGTCAGGCTTAGGTTTAGGATGAAGTTCAGGTTAAGGATGAGGGTTAAGGTTTGGGTTAGGGTTAGGCTTAGTGTTAGAGTTAGGTGTTTGGGTGAATGGTAGGATCAGTTTTAGGTTTAGGGTTAGGGTTAGTGTTCGGTTTAGGGTTAGGGTTAAGGTGAAGTTTAAGTTAAGCGTGAGGGTTGAGCTTAGGGTTAGCGTTAGGGGTTGGGGTTAGGGTTAAGGTTAGGATTAAGTTTAGGGTTAAGGGTTAGGTTTAGAGTTAGGATTAGGGTTAGTGTTAGGGTTAAGTCATGGTTAGGTTTAGGGCTAGGTTAAGGTTAGAGATAGGGTTAGGTTAAGGGTTAGGGTTAGGTTTAGATGTTAGGGTGAGGGTTAGTGCTAGGTTTCCATTTAAGCTCAGTGTGTAGGGTCAGTTTTAGAGTTGGAGTTGGTGTTAGGGTCAGGGTTAGGGTAAAGTTTCGGGTTAGGGTTAGGGTTAGGGATAGCTTTAGGTTTAGGGTTGGGGATACGGTTCGGGGTTAGGGTGAGGGTTGGGGTTAGGGTGAGGGTTAGGTTTACAGTTAAGGTGAGGGTTTAGAGTAATTGTTATGCTTAGTGTTAGAGTTAGGGTTAGAGTTAGGGGAAGTTTCAGTTAATAGTGAGGGTTAGGGCTAAGTTTAGAGTTAGGGTAAGGTTAGTGTTAGGGTTAGGGTTAGGATCGGGGTCAGGTTAGGGTTAAGGCTAGGTTTACGGTAAAGGGTAGGGCTAGGTTGGGGTTAGGGTTAGGTTTAGAGTTAGAGTTAGTGCTAGGGTTTACTGTTAGAGTTAGGGTCGGGTTTAGAGTTATTGTTAGGGTTAGGGTTAAGGTAGAGTTAAGGTTAAGGTTAAGTTTCCAGTTAGGGTAAGGGTTAGGTTTAGGTCAGGGTTAGGGTTAGGATGAGGGGTAGGGTTAAACTTAGGGAAAGGGTTAGGGGTTCATGTGAGGGTTAGTGTTAGGTTTACATTAAGCTGATGTTTTAGGGTGTTACTGTTAATGTTAGTTTTAGAGTCAGGGGTACGGTTAGGGCTAGGTTTAGGGTTAGGGCTAGAGTTAGGGGATAGTTAAGCGTGAGGTTTAGTTTTAGGGTTACGGTTATGGTTAGGCTTAGGTTTAGGGTAAAGTTTAGGTTAAGGATGAGGGTTAGGGTTAGGTGTTTGGGTTAAGGTTAGGGTTAGGTTTAGGGTTAGACTTAGTGTTAGGTTTAGGGTTAGTTGTTTGGGTCAATGTTAGGGTCAGGTTTAGGGTTAAGTTTAGGGTTAGGGTTCGGTTTAGGGTTAGGCCTAGGGCTAGGGTGAAGTTTAAGTTAAGGGTGAGGGTTGAGCTTAGGGTTAGCGTTAGTGGTTAGGGTTAAGGTTAGGATTAAGTTGAGGGATAAGCTTAGGTTTAAAGTTAGGATTAGGGTTAGTGTTAGGGTTAAGTCATGGTTGGGTTTAGGGCTAGGTTAAGGTTAGAGATGGGGTTAGGTTAAGGGTTGGGGTTAGGTTTAGATGTTAGTGTGAGGTTTAGTGCTAGGTTTCCATTTAAGCTGAGTGTGTAGGGTAAGTTTTAGGGTTAGGATTCGGGTAGGGTTAGCGTTAGGTTCAGACCTAGGTTTCAGTTTAGGGTTAGGGTTAGGTTTATGGTTGGGGTCAGGGTTAGGGGAGATTTAGTGTTATGTTTAGTTTTAGGGTTAGGGTTCGTGTGAAGTTTATTTAAGCGAGATGGTTAGGGTTAGGGGTTAGGTTTCAGGTTAGGGTCAGGGTTAAGTTTAGGGTTAGTTTTAGGTTTAGGGTCAGGGTTAGGTTTAGGTTTAGTGTTAGTTTGTTTAGGGTTAGGGTTTGAATGAAGTTAGGGTAGGTTTAGGGTTATGGTTCGGGTGAAATTTTGGTTAAGGGTGAGGGTTCGGCTTAGGGTTAGGGTTAGGGGATAGTGTTTCAGTTAGGTTTAGGGTAGAGTTTTAATTATGGTTAAGTTTCCGGTTAGGGTAAGAGTTAGAGTTACGTTTAGAGTTCAGGTGAGGGTTGTGGGTAAGTGTTACGGTTACGGTTAGGGTTAGTGTTAGGGTTAGGTTTAATTTTATTGAAGGCTTAAAATTAGGGGTAAGGTTAGGTTAGGGTTAGGGTCAGGGTTAGGATTAGAATTAGGTTTAGGGCGAGGGTTAGGGTCAGAGTTATTGTCAGGGTTAGGTTTCGGGTTACAGGTGGGCCAAGGTTAAGTTTAGGGTTAGGTTTATGGGTAGGGTTTGGGTTAAAGTTAGGCTTAGCTTTAGGTTAGGGATAGGGTGCAGTTTAAGATAGGGTGATGGTTAGGGTTAGGGTTTTGGCTAAGGTTTGGGTTTGTTTTCAGGTTAGTGTTAAGGTTATGTTCAGGATTAGGGTTAAGTTTAGGGGTTGTGTTTAGTTTTAGGGTAAACCTAAAACTTAGTGTTACGGTTACGGTAAGGGTTGCAGTTTGTGTTAGGTGTTGTGGTTGGGGTGAGGGTTTGGTTGAGGGTTAGGGTTGGGTAGGGTTAGGACTATGGTTATGGTAAAGTTGTAGGGGTTAGAGCTGCAGTTTAGGGTTAGGGTTTGGGGGAGGGTTCCGGTTAGGCATTGTGGTTCTGGTCATGGTTAGGTTTGGTTTAGGGTTAGGGTTAGGTTTAGGATTAGGTTTCGGGTTAGAGTTAGAGATAGGGTTAAGGTTTGGGTTAGGCTTTGGTGTTGGGGTTAGGGTTTTAGTTCGGGTTAGGGTTATCGTTAGGGCTCAGGGGTTTCAGGTTAGGGTTAGGGTTAGGGCTAGCATTAGGTTTAGGTTTGGTGGGATACGGTAAGGGGTTAGGGGGAGGGTTATGGTTAGTTTTAAACTTAAGGTGAGGGTTTAGGGTAATTGTTACGGTTACGGCTAGAGTTAGAATTAGGCTTAGGGTTAGCGTGAAGTTTCAGTTAATAGTCAGGGATAGGGTGAATATTAGAGTAGGGTTAAGGTTAGTGTTAGGGTTAGGTATAGCGTTAGGGTTCGGGTAGGGGTAAGGCTAGGTTTAAGGCTAGGTTTACGGTAAAGGGTAGGGCTAGGTTAGGGTTACGTTTAGAGTTGGAGTTAGTGCTACGGTTTAGGGTTAGGGTTAGGGTCAGGTTTAGAGTTAGTGTTAGGGTTAGGGTTATGGTAGAGTTAAGGTTAGGGTTTAGATTAGGGTTAGAGTAAGGGTTAGGTTTAGGTCAGGGTTCGGGCTAGGATGAGGGATAGGTTTAGGCTTCGGGAAAGGGTTAGGGGTTCGTGTGAGGGTTAGTGTTAGGTTTACAGTTAAGCTGATGTTTTAGGGTGTTACGGTTAGGTTAAGGGTCAGAGTTAGGGTTAGGCTAGAGTTAGGGGATAGATTAGGGTTAGGTTTAGTTTTAGGGTTAGGGTCAGGCTTAGGTTTAGGATGAAGTTCAGGTTAAGGATGAGGGTTAAGGTTTGGGTTAGGGTTAGGCTTAGTGTTAGAGTTAGGTGTTTGGGTGAATGGTAGGATCAGTTTTAGGTTTAGGGTTAGGGTTAGTGTTCGGTTTAGGGTTAGGGTTAAGGTGAAGTTTAAGTTAAGCGTGAGGGTTGAGCTTAGGGTTAGCGTTAGGGGTTGGGGTTAGGGTTAAGGTTAGGATTAAGTTTAGGGTTAAGGGTTAGGTTTAGAGTTAGGATTAGGGTTAGTGTTAGGGTTAAGTCATGGTTAGGTTTAGGGCTAGGTTAAGGTTAGAGATAGGGTTAGGTTAAGGGTTAGGGTTAGGTTTAGATGTTAGGGTGAGGGTTAGTGCTAGGTTTCCATTTAAGCTCAGTGTGTAGGGTCAGTTTTAGAGTTGGAGTTGGTGTTAGGGTCAGGGTTAGGGTAAAGTTTCGGGTTAGGGTTAGGGTTAGGGATAGCTTTAGGTTTAGGGTTGGGGATACGGTTCGGGGTTAGGGTGAGGGTTGGGGTTAGGGTGAGGGTTAGGTTTACAGTTAAGGTGAGGGTTTAGAGTAATTGTTATGCTTAGTGTTAGAGTTAGGGTTAGAGTTAGGGGAAGTTTCAGTTAATAGTGAGGGTTAGGGCTAAGTTTAGAGTTAGGGTAAGGTTAGTGTTAGGGTTAGGGTTAGGATCGGGGTCAGGTTAGGGTTAAGGCTAGGTTTACGGTAAAGGGTAGGGCTAGGTTGGGGTTAGGGTTAGGTTTAGAGTTAGAGTTAGTGCTAGGGTTTACTGTTAGAGTTAGGGTCGGGTTTAGAGTTATTGTTAGGGTTAGGGTTAAGGTAGAGTTAAGGTTAAGGTTAAGTTTCCAGTTAGGGTAAGGGTTAGGTTTAGGTCAGGGTTAGGGTTAGGATGAGGGGTAGGGTTAAACTTAGGGAAAGGGTTAGGGGTTCATGTGAGGGTTAGTGTTAGGTTTACATTAAGCTGATGTTTTAGGGTGTTACTGTTAATGTTAGTTTTAGAGTCAGGGGTACGGTTAGGGCTAGGTTTAGGGTTAGGGCTAGAGTTAGGGGATAGTTAAGCGTGAGGTTTAGTTTTAGGGTTACGGTTATGGTTAGGCTTAGGTTTAGGGTAAAGTTTAGGTTAAGGATGAGGGTTAGGGTTAGGTGTTTGGGTTAAGGTTAGGGTTAGGTTTAGGGTTAGACTTAGTGTTAGGTTTAGGGTTAGTTGTTTGGGTCAATGTTAGGGTCAGGTTTAGGGTTAAGTTTAGGGTTAGGGTTCGGTTTAGGGTTAGGCCTAGGGCTAGGGTGAAGTTTAAGTTAAGGGTGAGGGTTGAGCTTAGGGTTAGCGTTAGTGGTTAGGGTTAAGGTTAGGATTAAGTTGAGGGATAAGCTTAGGTTTAAAGTTAGGATTAGGGTTAGTGTTAGGGTTAAGTCATGGTTGGGTTTAGGGCTAGGTTAAGGTTAGAGATGGGGTTAGGTTAAGGGTTGGGGTTAGGTTTAGATGTTAGTGTGAGGTTTAGTGCTAGGTTTCCATTTAAGCTGAGTGTGTAGGGTAAGTTTTAGGGTTAGGATTCGGGTAGGGTTAGCGTTAGGTTCAGACCTAGGTTTCAGTTTAGGGTTAGGGTTAGGTTTATGGTTGGGGTCAGGGTTAGGGGAGATTTAGTGTTATGTTTAGTTTTAGGGTTAGGGTTCGTGTGAAGTTTATTTAAGCGAGATGGTTAGGGTTAGGGGTTAGGTTTCAGGTTAGGGTCAGGGTTAAGTTTAGGGTTAGTTTTAGGTTTAGGGTCAGGGTTAGGTTTAGGTTTAGTGTTAGTTTGTTTAGGGTTAGGGTTTGAATGAAGTTAGGGTAGGTTTAGGGTTATGGTTCGGGTGAAATTTTGGTTAAGGGTGAGGGTTCGGCTTAGGGTTAGGGTTAGGGGATAGTGTTTCAGTTAGGTTTAGGGTAGAGTTTTAATTATGGTTAAGTTTCCGGTTAGGGTAAGAGTTAGAGTTACGTTTAGAGTTCAGGTGAGGGTTGTGGGTAAGTGTTACGGTTACGGTTAGGGTTAGTGTTAGGGTTAGGTTTAATTTTATTGTAGGCTTAAAATAAGGGTTAAGGTTAGGTTAGGGTTAGGGTCAGGGTTAGGATTAGAATTAGGTTTAGGGCGAGGGTTAGGGTCAGAGTTATTGTCAGGGTTAGGTTTCGGGTTACAGGTGGGCCAAGGTTAAGTTTAGGGTTAGGTTTATGGGTAGGGTTTGGGTTAAAGTTAGGCTTAGCTTTAGGTTAGGGATAGGGTGCAGTTTAAGATAGGGTGATGGTTAGGGTTAGGGTTTTGGCTAAGGTTTGGGTTTGTTTTCAGGTTAGTGTTAAGGTTATGTTCAGGATTAGGGTTAAGTTTAGGGGTTGTGTTTAGTTTTAGGGTAAACCTAAAACTTAGTGTTACGGTTAGGGTAAGGGTCGCAGTTTGTGTTAGGTGTTGTGGTTGGGGTGAGGGTTTGGTTGAGGGTTAGGGTTGGGTAGGGTTAGGACTATGGTTATGGTAAAGTGTTAGGGGTTAGAGCTGTAGTTTAGGGTTAGGGTTTGGGGGAGGGTTCCGGTTAGGCATTGTGGTTCTGGTCATGGTTAGGTTTGGTTTAGGGTTAGGGTTAGGTTTAGGATTAGGTTTCGGGTTAGAGTTAGAGATAGGGTTAAGGTTTGGGTTAGGCTTTGGTGTTGGGGTTAGGGTTTTAGTTCGGGTTAGGGTTATCGTTAGGGCTCAGGGGTTTCAGGTTAGGGTTAGGGTTAGGGCTAGCATTAGGTTTAGGTTTGGTGGGATACGGTAAGGGGTTAGGGGGAGGGTTATGGTTAGTTTTAAACTTAAGGTGAGGGTTTAGGGTAATTGTTACGGTTACGGCTAGAGTTAGAATTAGGCTTAGGGTTAGCGTGAAGTTTCAGTTAATAGTCAGGGATAGGGTGAATATTAGAGTAGGGTTAAGGTTAGTGTTAGGGTTAGGTATAGCGTTAGGGTTCGGGTAGGGGTAAGGCTAGGTTTAAGGCTAGGTTTACGGTAAAGGGTAGGGCTAGGTTAGGGTTACGTTTAGAGTTGGAGTTAGTGCTACGGTTTAGGGTTAGGGTTAGGGTCAGGTTTAGAGTTAGTGTTAGGGTTAGGGTTATGGTAGAGTTAAGGTTAGGGTTTAGATTAGGGTTAGAGTAAGGGTTAGGTTTAGGTCAGGGTTCGGGCTAGGATGAGGGATAGGTTTAGGCTTCGGGAAAGGGTTAGGGGTTCGTGTGAGGGTTAGTGTTAGGTTTACAGTTAAGCTGATGTTTTAGGGTGTTACGGTTAGGTTAAGGGTCAGAGTTAGGGTTAGGCTAGAGTTAGGGGATAGATTAGGGTTAGGTTTAGTTTTAGGGTTAGGGTCAGGCTTAGGTTTAGGATGA
Source organism: Elephas maximus indicus (assembly GCF_024166365.1). Taxonomy (NCBI): domain Eukaryota; kingdom Metazoa; phylum Chordata; class Mammalia; order Proboscidea; family Elephantidae; genus Elephas; species Elephas maximus. The sequence continues at coordinate 37,061,717 of NC_064819.1, forward strand.
AGTTCAGGTTAAGGATGAGGGTTAAGGTTTGGGTTAGGGTTAGGCTTAGTGTTAGAGTTAGGTGTTTGGGTGAATGGTAGGATCAGTTTTAGGTTTAGGGTTAGGGTTAGTGTTCGGTTTAGGGTTAGGGTTAAGGTGAAGTTTAAGTTAAGCGTGAGGGTTGAGCTTAGGGTTAGCGTTAGGGGTTGGGGTTAGGGTTAAGGTTAGGATTAAGTTTAGGGTTAAGGGTTAGGTTTAGAGTTAGGATTAGGGTTAGTGTTAGGGTTAAGTCATGGTTAGGTTTAGGGCTAGGTTAAGGTTAGAGATAGGGTTAGGTTAAGGGTTAGGGTTAGGTTTAGATGTTAGGGTGAGGGTTAGTGCTAGGTTTCCATTTAAGCTCAGTGTGTAGGGTCAGTTTTAGAGTTGGAGTTGGTGTTAGGGTCAGGGTTAGGGTAAAGTTTCGGGTTAGGGTTAGGGTTAGGGATAGCTTTAGGTTTAGGGTTGGGGATACGGTTCGGGGTTAGGGTGAGGGTTGGGGTTAGGGTGAGGGTTAGGTTTACAGTTAAGGTGAGGGTTTAGAGTAATTGTTATGCTTAGTGTTAGAGTTAGGGTTAGAGTTAGGGGAAGTTTCAGTTAATAGTGAGGGTTAGGGCTAAGTTTAGAGTTAGGGTAAGGTTAGTGTTAGGGTTAGGGTTAGGATCGGGGTCAGGTTAGGGTTAAGGCTAGGTTTACGGTAAAGGGTAGGGCTAGGTTGGGGTTAGGGTTAGGTTTAGAGTTAGAGTTAGTGCTAGGGTTTACTGTTAGAGTTAGGGTCGGGTTTAGAGTTATTGTTAGGGTTAGGGTTAAGGTAGAGTTAAGGTTAAGGTTAAGTTTCCAGTTAGGGTAAGGGTTAGGTTTAGGTCAGGGTTAGGGTTAGGATGAGGGGTAGGGTTAAACTTAGGGAAAGGGTTAGGGGTTCATGTGAGGGTTAGTGTTAGGTTTACATTAAGCTGATGTTTTAGGGTGTTACTGTTAATGTTAGTTTTAGAGTCAGGGGTACGGTTAGGGCTAGGTTTAGGGTTAGGGCTAGAGTTAGGGGATAGTTAAGCGTGAGGTTTAGTTTTAGGGTTACGGTTATGGTTAGGCTTAGGTTTAGGGTAAAGTTTAGGTTAAGGATGAGGGTTAGGGTTAGGTGTTTGGGTTAAGGTTAGGGTTAGGTTTAGGGTTAGACTTAGTGTTAGGTTTAGGGTTAGTTGTTTGGGTCAATGTTAGGGTCAGGTTTAGGGTTAAGTTTAGGGTTAGGGTTCGGTTTAGGGTTAGGCCTAGGGCTAGGGTGAAGTTTAAGTTAAGGGTGAGGGTTGAGCTTAGGGTTAGCGTTAGTGGTTAGGGTTAAGGTTAGGATTAAGTTGAGGGATAAGCTTAGGTTTAAAGTTAGGATTAGGGTTAGTGTTAGGGTTAAGTCATGGTTGGGTTTAGGGCTAGGTTAAGGTTAGAGATGGGGTTAGGTTAAGGGTTGGGGTTAGGTTTAGATGTTAGTGTGAGGTTTAGTGCTAGGTTTCCATTTAAGCTGAGTGTGTAGGGTAAGTTTTAGGGTTAGGATTCGGGTAGGGTTAGCGTTAGGTTCAGACCTAGGTTTCAGTTTAGGGTTAGGGTTAGGTTTATGGTTGGGGTCAGGGTTAGGGGAGATTTAGTGTTATGTTTAGTTTTAGGGTTAGGGTTCGTGTGAAGTTTATTTAAGCGAGATGGTTAGGGTTAGGGGTTAGGTTTCAGGTTAGGGTCAGGGTTAAGTTTAGGGTTAGTTTTAGGTTTAGGGTCAGGGTTAGGTTTAGGTTTAGTGTTAGTTTGTTTAGGGTTAGGGTTTGAATGAAGTTAGGGTAGGTTTAGGGTTATGGTTCGGGTGAAATTTTGGTTAAGGGTGAGGGTTCGGCTTAGGGTTAGGGTTAGGGGATAGTGTTTCAGTTAGGTTTAGGGTAGAGTTTTAATTATGGTTAAGTTTCCGGTTAGGGTAAGAGTTAGAGTTACGTTTAGAGTTCAGGTGAGGGTTGTGGGTAAGTGTTACGGTTACGGTTAGGGTTAGTGTTAGGGTTAGGTTTAATTTTATTGTAGGCTTAAAATAAGGGTTAAGGTTAGGTTAGGGTTAGGGTCAGGGTTAGGATTAGAATTAGGTTTAGGGCGAGGGTTAGGGTCAGAGTTATTGTCAGGGTTAGGTTTCGGGTTACAGGTGGGCCAAGGTTAAGTTTAGGGTTAGGTTTATGGGTAGGGTTTGGGTTAAAGTTAGGCTTAGCTTTAGGTTAGGGATAGGGTGCAGTTTAAGATAGGGTGATGGTTAGGGTTAGGGTTTTGGCTAAGGTTTGGGTTTGTTTTCAGGTTAGTGTTAAGGTTATGTTCAGGATTAGGGTTAAGTTTAGGGGTTGTGTTTAGTTTTAGGGTAAACCTAAAACTTAGTGTTACGGTTAGGGTAAGGGTCGCAGTTTGTGTTAGGTGTTGTGGTTGGGGTGAGGGTTTGGTTGAGGGTTAGGGTTGGGTAGGGTTAGGACTATGGTTATGGTAAAGTGTTAGGGGTTAGAGCTGTAGTTTAGGGTTAGGGTTTGGGGGAGGGTTCCGGTTAGGCATTGTGGTTCTGGTCATGGTTAGGTTTGGTTTAGGGTTAGGGTTAGGTTTAGGATTAGGTTTCGGGTTAGAGTTAGAGATAGGGTTAAGGTTTGGGTTAGGCTTTGGTGTTGGGGTTAGGGTTTTAGTTCGGGTTAGGGTTATCGTTAGGGCTCAGGGGTTTCAGGTTAGGGTTAGGGTTAGGGCTAGCATTAGGTTTAGGTTTGGTGGGATACGGTAAGGGGTTAGGGGGAGGGTTATGGTTAGTTTTAAACTTAAGGTGAGGGTTTAGGGTAATTGTTACGGTTACGGCTAGAGTTAGAATTAGGCTTAGGGTTAGCGTGAAGTTTCAGTTAATAGTCAGGGATAGGGTGAATATTAGAGTAGGGTTAAGGTTAGTGTTAGGGTTAGGTATAGCGTTAGGGTTCGGGTAGGGGTAAGGCTAGGTTTAAGGCTAGGTTTACGGTAAAGGGTAGGGCTAGGTTAGGGTTACGTTTAGAGTTGGAGTTAGTGCTACGGTTTAGGGTTAGGGTTAGGGTCAGGTTTAGAGTTAGTGTTAGGGTTAGGGTTATGGTAGAGTTAAGGTTAGGGTTTAGATTAGGGTTAGAGTAAGGGTTAGGTTTAGGTCAGGGTTCGGGCTAGGATGAGGGATAGGTTTAGGCTTCGGGAAAGGGTTAGGGGTTCGTGTGAGGGTTAGTGTTAGGTTTACAGTTAAGCTGATGTTTTAGGGTGTTACGGTTAGGTTAAGGGTCAGAGTTAGGGTTAGGCTAGAGTTAGGGGATAGATTAGGGTTAGGTTTAGTTTTAGGGTTAGGGTCAGGCTTAGGTTTAGGATGAAGTTCAGGTTAAGGATGAGGGTTAAGGTTTGGGTTAGGGTTAGGCTTAGTGTTAGAGTTAGGTGTTTGGGTGAATGGTAGGATCAGTTTTAGGTTTAGGGTTAGGGTTAGTGTTCGGTTTAGGGTTAGGGTTAAGGTGAAGTTTAAGTTAAGCGTGAGGGTTGAGCTTAGGGTTAGCGTTAGGGGTTGGGGTTAGGGTTAAGGTTAGGATTAAGTTTAGGGTTAAGGGTTAGGTTTAGAGTTAGGATTAGGGTTAGTGTTAGGGTTAAGTCATGGTTAGGTTTAGGGCTAGGTTAAGGTTAGAGATAGGGTTAGGTTAAGGGTTAGGGTTAGGTTTAGATGTTAGGGTGAGGGTTAGTGCTAGGTTTCCATTTAAGCTCAGTGTGTAGGGTCAGTTTTAGAGTTGGAGTTGGTGTTAGGGTCAGGGTTAGGGTAAAGTTTCGGGTTAGGGTTAGGGTTAGGGATAGCTTTAGGTTTAGGGTTGGGGATACGGTTCGGGGTTAGGGTGAGGGTTGGGGTTAGGGTGAGGGTTAGGTTTACAGTTAAGGTGAGGGTTTAGAGTAATTGTTATGCTTAGTGTTAGAGTTAGGGTTAGAGTTAGGGGAAGTTTCAGTTAATAGTGAGGGTTAGGGCTAAGTTTAGAGTTAGGGTAAGGTTAGTGTTAGGGTTAGGGTTAGGATCGGGGTCAGGTTAGGGTTAAGGCTAGGTTTACGGTAAAGGGTAGGGCTAGGTTGGGGTTAGGGTTAGGTTTAGAGTTAGAGTTAGTGCTAGGGTTTACTGTTAGAGTTAGGGTCGGGTTTAGAGTTATTGTTAGGGTTAGGGTTAAGGTAGAGTTAAGGTTAAGGTTAAGTTTCCAGTTAGGGTAAGGGTTAGGTTTAGGTCAGGGTTAGGGTTAGGATGAGGGGTAGGGTTAAACTTAGGGAAAGGGTTAGGGGTTCATGTGAGGGTTAGTGTTAGGTTTACATTAAGCTGATGTTTTAGGGTGTTACTGTTAATGTTAGTTTTAGAGTCAGGGGTACGGTTAGGGCTAGGTTTAGGGTTAGGGCTAGAGTTAGGGGATAGTTAAGCGTGAGGTTTAGTTTTAGGGTTACGGTTATGGTTAGGCTTAGGTTTAGGGTAAAGTTTAGGTTAAGGATGAGGGTTAGGGTTAGGTGTTTGGGTTAAGGTTAGGGTTAGGTTTAGGGTTAGACTTAGTGTTAGGTTTAGGGTTAGTTGTTTGGGTCAATGTTAGGGTCAGGTTTAGGGTTAAGTTTAGGGTTAGGGTTCGGTTTAGGGTTAGGCCTAGGGCTAGGGTGAAGTTTAAGTTAAGGGTGAGGGTTGAGCTTAGGGTTAGCGTTAGTGGTTAGGGTTAAGGTTAGGATTAAGTTGAGGGATAAGCTTAGGTTTAAAGTTAGGATTAGGGTTAGTGTTAGGGTTAAGTCATGGTTGGGTTTAGGGCTAGGTTAAGGTTAGAGATGGGGTTAGGTTAAGGGTTGGGGTTAGGTTTAGATGTTAGTGTGAGGTTTAGTGCTAGGTTTCCATTTAAGCTGAGTGTGTAGGGTAAGTTTTAGGGTTAGGATTCGGGTAGGGTTAGCGTTAGGTTCAGACCTAGGTTTCAGTTTAGGGTTAGGGTTAGGTTTATGGTTGGGGTCAGGGTTAGGGGAGATTTAGTGTTATGTTTAGTTTTAGGGTTAGGGTTCGTGTGAAGTTTATTTAAGCGAGATGGTTAGGGTTAGGGGTTAGGTTTCAGGTTAGGGTCAGGGTTAAGTTTAGGGTTAGTTTTAGGTTTAGGGTCAGGGTTAGGTTTAGGTTTAGTGTTAGTTTGTTTAGGGTTAGGGTTTGAATGAAGTTAGGGTAGGTTTAGGGTTATGGTTCGGGTGAAATTTTGGTTAAGGGTGAGGGTTCGGCTTAGGGTTAGGGTTAGGGGATAGTGTTTCAGTTAGGTTTAGGGTAGAGTTTTAATTATGGTTAAGTTTCCGGTTAGGGTAAGAGTTAGAGTTACGTTTAGAGTTCAGGTGAGGGTTGTGGGTAAGTGTTACGGTTACGGTTAGGGTTAGTGTTAGGGTTAGGTTTAATTTTATTGTAGGCTTAAAATAAGGGTTAAGGTTAGGTTAGGGTTAGGGTCAGGGTTAGGATTAGAATTAGGTTTAGGGCGAGGGTTAGGGTCAGAGTTATTGTCAGGGTTAGGTTTCGGGTTACAGGTGGGCCAAGGTTAAGTTTAGGGTTAGGTTTATGGGTAGGGTTTGGGTTAAAGTTAGGCTTAGCTTTAGGTTAGGGATAGGGTGCAGTTTAAGATAGGGTGATGGTTAGGGTTAGGGTTTTGGCTAAGGTTTGGGTTTGTTTTCAGGTTAGTGTTAAGGTTATGTTCAGGATTAGGGTTAAGTTTAGGGGTTGTGTTTAGTTTTAGGGTAAACCTAAAACTTAGTGTTACGGTTAGGGTAAGGGTCGCAGTTTGTGTTAGGTGTTGTGGTTGGGGTGAGGGTTTGGTTGAGGGTTAGGGTTGGGTAGGGTTAGGACTATGGTTATGGTAAAGTGTTAGGGGTTAGAGCTGTAGTTTAGGGTTAGGGTTTGGGGGAGGGTTCCGGTTAGGCATTGTGGTTCTGGTCATGGTTAGGTTTGGTTTAGGGTTAGGGTTAGGTTTAGGATTAGGTTTCGGGTTAGAGTTAGAGATAGGGTTAAGGTTTGGGTTAGGCTTTGGTGTTGGGGTTAGGGTTTTAGTTCCGGTTAGGGTTATCGTTAGGGCTCAGGGGTTTCAGGTTAGGGTTAGGGTTAGGGCTAGCATTAGGTTTAGGTTTGGTGGGATACGGTGAGGGGTTAGGGGGAGGGTTATGGTTAGTTTTACACTTAAGGTGAGGGTTTAGGGTAATTGTTACGGTTACGGCTAGAGTTAGAATTAGGCTTAGGGTTAGCGTGAAGTTTCAGTTAATAGTCAGGGATAGGGTGAATATTAGAGTAGGGTTAAGGTTAGTGTTAGGGTTAGGTATAGCGTTAGGGTTCGGGTAGGGGTAAGGCTAGGTTTAAGGCTAGGTTTACGGTAAAGGGTAGGGCTAGGTTAGGGTTACGTTTAGAGTTGGAGTTAGTGCTACGGTTTAGGGTTAGGGTTAGGGTCAGGTTTAGAGTTAGTGTTAGGGTTAGGGTTATGGTAGAGTTAAGGTTAGGGTTTAGATTAGGGTTAGAGTAAGGGTTAGGTTTAGGTCAGGGTTCGGGCTAGGATGAGGGATAGGTTTAGGCTTCGGGAAAGGGTTAGGGGTTCGTGTGAGGGTTAGTGTTAGGTTTACAGTTAAGCTGATGTTTTAGGGTGTTCCGGTTAGGTTAAGGGTCAGAGTTAGTGTTAGGCTAGAGTTAGGGGATAGATTAGGGTTAGGTTTAGTTTTAGGGTTAGGGTCAGGCTTAGGTTTAGGATGAAGTTCAGGTTAAGGATGAGGGTTAAGGTTTGGGTTAGGGTTAGGCTTAGTGTTAGAGTTAGGTGTTTGGGTGAACGGTAGGATCAGTTTTAGGTTTAGGGTAGGGTTAGTGTTCGGTTTAGGGTTAGGGTTAAGGTGAAGTTTAAGTTAAGCGTGAGGGTTGAGCTTAGGGTTAGCGTTAGGGGTTGGGGTTAGGGTTAAGGTTAGGATTAAGTTTAGGGTTAAGGGTTAGGTTTAGAGTTAGGATTAGGGTTAGTGTTAGGGTTAAGTCATGGTTAGGTTTAGGGCTAGGTTAAGGTTAGAGATAGGGTTAGGTTAAGGGTTAGGGTTAGGTTTAGATGTTAGGGTGAGGGTTAGTGCTAGGTTTCCATTTAAGCTCAGTGTGTAGGGTCAGTTTTAGAGTTGGAGTTGGTGTTAGGGTCAGGGTTAGGGTAAAGTTTCGGGTTAGGGTTAGGGTTAGGGATAGCTTTAGGTTTAGGGTTGGGGATACGGTTCGGGGTTAGGGTGAGGGTTGGGGTTAGGGTGAGGGTTAGGTTTACAGTTAAGGTGAGGGTTTAGAGTAATTGTTATGCTTAGTGTTAGAGTTAGGGTTAGAGTTAGGGGAAGTTTCAGTTAATAGTGAGGGTTAGGGCTAAGTTTAGAGTTAGGGTAAGGTTAGTGTTAGGGTTAGGGTTAGGATCGGGGTCAGGTTAGGGTTAAGGCTAGGTTTACGGTAAAGGGTAGGGCTAGGTTGGGGTTAGGGTTAGGTTTAGAGTTAGAGTTAGTGCTAGGGTTTACTGTTAGAGTTAGGGTCGGGTTTAGAGTTATTGTTAGGGTTAGGGTTAGGGTAGAGTTAAGGTTAAGGTTAAGTTTCCAGTTAGGGTCAGGGTTAGGTTTAGGTCAGGGTTAGGGTTAGGATGAGGGGTAGGGTTAAACTTAGGGAAAGGGTTAGGGGTTCATGTGAGGGTTAGTGTTAGGTTTACATTAAGCTGATGTTTTAGGGTGTTACTGTTAATGTTAGTTTTAGAGTCGGGGTACGGTTAGGGCTAGGTTTAGGGTTAGGGCTAGAGTTAGGGGATAGTTAAGCGTGAGGTTTAGTTTTAGGGTTACGGTTATGGTTAGGCTTAGGTTTAGGGTAAAGTTTAGGTTAAGGATGAGGGTTAGGGTTAGGTGTTTGGGTTAAGGTTAGGGTTAGGTTTAGGGTTAGACTTAGTGTTAGGTTTAGGGTTAGTTGTTTGGGTCAATGTTAGGGTCAGGTTTAGGGTTAAGTTTAGGGTTAGGGTTCGGTTTAGGGTTAGGCCTAGGGCTAGGGTGAAGTTTAAGTTAAGGGTGAGGGTTGAGCTTAGGGTTAGCGTTAGTGGTTAGGGTTAAGGTTAGGATTAAGTTGAGGGATAAGCTTAGGTTTAAAGTTAGGATTAGGGTTAGTGTTAGGGTTAAGTCATGGTTGGGTTTAGGGCTAGGTTAAGGTTAGAGATGGGGTTAGGTTAAGGGTTGGGGTTAGGTTTAGATGTTAGTGTGAGGTTTAGTGCTAGGTTTCCATTTAAGCTGAGTGTGTAGGGTAAGTTTTAGGGTTAGGATTCGGGTAGGGTTAGCGTTAGGTTCAGACCTAGGTTTCAGTTTAGGGTTAGGGTTAGGTTTATGGTTGGGGTCAGGGTTAGGGGAGATTTAGTGTTATGTTTAGTTTTAGGGTTAGGGTTCGTGTGAAGTTTATTTAAGCGAGATGGTTAGGGTTAGGGGTTAGGTTTCAGGTTAGGGTCAGGGTTAAGTTTAGGGTTAGTTTTAGGTTTAGGGTCAGGGTTAGGTTTAGGTTTAGTGTTAGTTTGTTTAGGGTTAGGGTTTGAATGAAGTTAGGGTAGGTTTAGGGTTATGGTTCGGGTGAAATTTTGGTTAAGGGTGAGGGTTCGGCTTAGGGTTAGGGTTAGGGGATAGTGTTTCAGTTAGGTTTAGGGTAGAGTTTTAATTATGGTTAAGTTTCCGGTTAGGGTAAGAGTTAGAGTTACGTTTAGAGTTCAGGTGAGGGTTGTGGGTAAGTGTTACGGTTACGGTTAGGGTTAGTGTTAGGGTTAGGTTTAATTTTATTGTAGGCTTAAAATAAGGGTTAAGGTTAGGTTAGGGTTAGGGTCAGGGTTAGGATTAGAATTAGGTTTAGGGCGAGGGTTAGGGTCAGAGTTATTGTCAGGGTTAGGTTTCGGGTTACAGGTGGGCCAAGGTTAAGTTTAGGGTTAGGTTTATGGGTAGGGTTTGGGTTAAAGTTAGGCTTAGCTTTAGGTTAGGGATAGGGTGCAGTTTAAGATAGGGTGATGGTTAGGGTTAGGGTTTTGGCTAAGGTTTGGGTTTGTTTTCAGGTTAGTGTTAAGGTTATGTTCAGGATTAGGGTTAAGTTTAGGGGTTGTGTTTAGTTTTAGGGTAAACCTAAAACTTAGTGTTACGGTTAGGGTAAGGGTCGCAGTTTGTGTTAGGTGTTGTGGTTGGGGTGAGGGTTTGGTTGAGGGTTAGGGTTGGGTAGGGTTAGGACTATGGTTATGGTAAAGTGTTAGGGGTTAGAGCTGTAGTTTAGGGTTAGGGTTTGGGGGAGGGTTCCGGTTAGGCATTGTGGTTCTGGTCATGGTTAGGTTTGGTTTAGGGTTAGGGTTAGGTTTAGGATTAGGTTTCGGGTTAGAGTTAGAGATAGGGTTAAGGTTTGGGTTAGGCTTTGGTGTTGGGGTTAGGGTTTTAGTTCCGGTTAGGGTTATCGTTAGGGCTCAGGGGTTTCAGGTTAGGGTTAGGGTTAGGGCTAGCATTAGGTTTAGGTTTGGTGGGATACGGTGAGGGGTTAGGGGGAGGGTTATGGTTAGTTTTACACTTAAGGTGAGGGTTTAGGGTAATTGTTACGGTTACGGCTAGAGTTAGAATTAGGCTTAGGGTTAGCGTGAAGTTTCAGTTAATAGTCAGGGATAGGGTGAATATTAGAGTAGGGTTAAGGTTAGTGTTAGGGTTAGGTATAGCGTTAGGGTTCGGGTAGGGGTAAGGCTAGGTTTAAGGCTAGGTTTACGGTAAAGGGTAGGGCTAGGTTAGGGTTACGTTTAGAGTTGGAGTTAGTGCTACGGTTTAGGGTTAGGGTTAGGGTCAGGTTTAGAGTTAGTGTTAGGGTTAGGGTTATGGTAGAGTTAAGGTTAGGGTTTAGATTAGGGTTAGAGTAAGGGTTAGGTTTAGGTCAGGGTTCGGGCTAGGATGAGGGATAGGTTTAGGCTTCGGGAAAGGGTTAGGGGTTCGTGTGAGGGTTAGTGTTAGGTTTACAGTTAAGCTGATGTTTTAGGGTGTTCCGGTTAGGTTAAGGGTCAGAGTTAGTGTTAGGCTAGAGTTAGGGGATAGATTAGGGTTAGGTTTAGTTTTAGGGTTAGGGTCAGGCTTAGGTTTAGGATGAAGTTCAGGTTAAGGATGAGGGTTAAGGTTTGGGTTAGGGTTAGGCTTAGTGTTAGAGTTAGGTGTTTGGGTGAACGGTAGGATCAGTTTTAGGTTTAGGGTTAGGGTTAGTGTTCGGTTTAGGGTTAGGGTTAAGGTGAAGTTTAAGTTAAGCGTGAGGGTTGAGCTTAGGGTTAGCGTTAGGGGTTGGGGTTAGGGTTAAGGTTAGGATTAAGTTTAGGGTTAAGGGTTAGGTTTAGAGTTAGGATTAGGGTTAGTGTTAGGGTTAAGTCATGGTTAGGTTTAGGGCTAGGTTAAGGTTAGAGATAGGGTTAGGTTAAGGGTTAGGGTTAGGTTTAGATGTTAGGGTGAGGGTTAGTGCTAGGTTTCCATTTAAGCTCAGTGTGTAGGGTCAGTTTTAGAGTTGGAGTTGGTGTTAGGGTCAGGGTTAGGGTAAAGTTTCGGGTTAGGGTTAGGGTTAGGGATAGCTTTAGGTTTAGGGTTGGGGATACGGTTCGGGGTTAGGGTGAGGGTTGGGGTTAGGGTGAGGGTTAGGTTTACAGTTAAGGTGAGGGTTTAGAGTAATTGTTATGCTTAGTGTTAGAGTTAGGGTTAGAGTTAGGGGAAGTTTCAGTTAATAGTGAGGGTTAGGGCTAAGTTTAGAGTTAGGGTAAGGTTAGTGTTAGGGTTAGGGTTAGGATCGGGGTCAGGTTAGGGTTAAGGCTAGGTTTACGGTAAAGGGTAGGGCTAGGTTGGGGTTAGGGTTAGGTTTAGAGTTAGAGTTAGTGCTAGGGTTTACTGTTAGAGTTAGGGTCGGGTTTAGAGTTATTGTTAGGGTTAGGGTTAGGGTAGAGTTAAGGTTAAGGTTAAGTTTCCAGTTAGGGTCAGGGTTAGGTTTAGGTCAGGGTTAGGGTTAGGATGAGGGGTAGGGTTAAACTTAGGGAAAGGGTTAGGGGTTCATGTGAGGGTTAGTGTTAGGTTTACATTAAGCTGATGTTTTAGGGTGTTACTGTTAATGTTAGTTTTAGAGTCGGGGTACGGTTAGGGCTAGGTTTAGGGTTAGGGCTAGAGTTAGGGGATAGTTAAGCGTGAGGTTTAGTTTTAGGGTTACGGTTATGGTTAGGCTTAGGTTTAGGGTAAAGTTTAGGTTAAGGATGAGGGTTAGGGTTAGGTGTTTGGGTTAAGGTTAGGGTTAGGTTTAGGGTTAGACTTAGTGTTAGGTTTAGGGTTAGTTGTTTGGGTCAATGTTAGGGTCAGGTTTAGGGTTAAGTTTAGGGTTAGGGTTCGGTTTAGGGTTAGGCCTAGGGCTAGGGTGAAGTTTAAGTTAAGGGTGAGGGTTGAGCTTAGGGTTAGCGTTAGTGGTTAGGGTTAAGGTTAGGATTAAGTTGAGGGATAAGCTTAGGTTTAAAGTTAGGATTAGGGTTAGTGTTAGGGTTAAGTCATGGTTGGGTTTAGGGCTAGGTTAAGGTTAGAGATGGGGTTAGGTTAAGGGTTGGGGTTAGGTTTAGATGTTAGTGTGAGGTTTAGTGCTAGGTTTCCATTTAAGCTGAGTGTGTAGGGTAAGTTTTAGGGTTAGGATTCGGGTAGGGTTAGCGTTAGGTTCAGACCTAGGGTTCAGTTTAGGGTTAGGGTTAGGTTTATGGTTGGGGTCAGGGTTAGGGGAGATTTAGTGTTATGTTTAGTTTTAGGGTTAGGGTTCGTGTGAAGTTTATTTAAGCGAGATGGTTAGGGTTAGGGGTTAGGTTTCAGGTTAGGGTCAGGGTTAAGTTTAGGGTTAGTTTTAGGTTTAGGGTCAGGGTTAGGTTTAGGTTTAGTGTTAGTTTGTTTAGGGTTAGGGTTTGAATGAAGTTAGGGTAGGTTTAGGGTTATGGTTCGGGTGAAATTTTGGTTAAGGGTGAGGGTTCGGCTTAGGGTTAGGGTTAGGGGATAGTGTTTCAGTTAGGTTTAGGGTAGAGTTTTAATTATGGTTAAGTTTCCGGTTAGGGTAAGAGTTAGAGTTATGTTTAGAGTTCAGGTGAGGGTTGTGGGTAAGTGTTACGGTTACGGTTAGGGTTAGTGTTAGGGTTAGGTTTAATTTTATTGTAGGCTTAAAATAAGGGTTAAGGTTAGGTTAGGGTTAGGGTCAGGGTTAGGATTAGAATTAGGTTTAGGGCGAGGGTTAGGGTCAGAGTTATTGTCAGGGTTAGGTTTCGGGTTATAGGTGGGCCAAGGTTAAGTTTAGGGTTAGGTTTATGGGTAGGGTTTGGGTTAAAGTTAGGCTTAGCTTTAGGTTAGGGATAGGGTGCAGTTTAAGATAGGGTGATGGTTAGGGTTAGGGTTTTGGCTAAGGTTTGGGTTTGTTTTCAGGTTAGTGTTAAGGTTATGTTCAGGATTAGGGTTAAGTTTAGGGGTTGTGTTTAGTTTTAGGGTAAACCTAAAACTTAGTGTTACGGTTAGGGTAAGGGTTGCAGTTTGTGTTAGGTGTTGTGGTTGGGGTGAGGGTTTGGTTGAGGGTTAGGGTTGGGTAGGGTTAGGACTATGGTTATGGTAAAGTGTTAGGGGTTAGAGCTGTAGTTTAGGGTTAGGGTTTGGGGGAGGGTTCCGGTTAGGCATTGTGGTTCTGGTCATGGTTAGGTTTGGTTTAGGGTTAGGGTTAGGTTTAGGATTAGGTTTCGGGTTAGAGTTAGAGATAGGGTTAAGGTTTGGGTTAGGCTTTGGTGTTGGGGTTAGGGTTTTAGTTCCGGTTAGGGTTATCGTTAGGGCTCAGGGGTTTCAGGTTAGGGTTAGGGTTAGGGCTAGCATTAGGTTTAGGTTTGGTGGGATACGGTGAGGGGTTAGGGGGAGGGTTATGGTTAGTTTTACACTTAAGGTGAGGGTTTAGGGTAATTGTTACGGTTACGGCTAGAGTTAGAATTAGGCTTAGGGTTAGCGTGAAGTTTCAGTTAATAGTCAGGGATAGGGTGAATATTAGAGTAGGGTTAAGGTTAGTGTTAGGGTTAGGTATAGCGTTAGGGTTCGGGTAGGGGTAAGGCTAGGTTTAAGGCTAGGTTTACGGTAAAGGGTAGGGCTAGGTTAGGGTTACGTTTAGAGTTGGAGTTAGTGCTACGGTTTAGGGTTAGGGTTAGGGTCAGGTTTAGAGTTAGTGTTAGGGTTAGGGTTATGGTAGAGTTAAGGTTAGGGTTTAGATTAGGGTTAGAGTAAGGGTTAGGTTTAGGTCAGGGTTCGGGCTAGGATGAGGGATAGGTTTAGGCTTCGGGAAAGGGTTAGGGGTTCGTGTGAGGGTTAGTGTTAGGTTTACAGTTAAGCTGATGTTTTAGGGTGTTCCGGTTAGGTTAAGGGTCAGAGTTAGGGTTAGGCTAGAGTTAGGGGATAGATTAGGGTTAGGTTTAGTTTTAGGGTTAGGGTCAGGCTTAGGTTTAGGATAAAGTTCAGGTTAAGGATGAGGGTTAAGGTTTGGGTTAGGGTTAGGCTTAGTGTTAGAGTTAGGTGTTTGGGCGAATGGTAGGATCAGTTTTAGGTTTAGGGTTAGGGTTAGTGTTCGGTTTAGGGTTAGGGTTAAGGTGAAGTTTAAGTTAAGCGTGAGGGTTGAGCTTAGGGTTAGCGTTAGGGGTTGGGGTTAGGGTTAAGGTTAGGATTAAGTTTAGAGTTAAGGGTTAGGTTTAGAGTTAGGATTAGGGTTAGTGTTAGGGTTAAGTCATGGTTAGGTTTAGGGCTAGGTTAAGGTTAGAGATAGGGTTCGGTTAAGGGTTAGGGTTAGGTTTAGATGTTAGGGTGAGGGTTAGTGCTAGGTTTCCATTTAAGCTCAGTGGGTAGGGTCAGTTTTAGAGTTTGAGTTGGTGTTAGGGTCAGGGTTAGGGTAAGGTTTCGGGTTAGGGTTAGGGTTAGGGATAGCTTTAGGTTTAGGGTTGGGGATACGGTTCGGGGTTAGGGTGAGGGTTGGGGTTAGGGTGAGGGTTAGGTTTACAGTTAAGGTGAGGGATTAGGGTAATTGTTATGCTTAGTGTTCGAGTTAGGGTTAGAGTTAGGGGAAGTTTCAGTTAATAGTGAGGGTTAGGGCTAAGTTTAGAGTTAGGGTAAGGTTAGTGTTAGGGTTAGGGTTAGGATCGGGGTCAGGTTAGGGTTAAGGCTAGGTTTACGGTAAAGGGTAGGGCTAGGTTGGGGTTAGGGTTAGGTTTAGAGTTAGAGTTAGTGCTAGGGTTTACTGTTAGAGTTAGGGTCGGGTTTAGAGTTATTGTTAGGGTTAGGGTTAGGGTAGAGTTAAGGTTAAGGTTAAGTTTCCAGTTAGGGTCAGGGTTAGGTTTAGGTCAGGGTTAGGGTTAGGATGAGGGGTAGGGTTAAACTTAGGGAAAGGGTTAGGGGTTCATGTGAGGGTTAGTGTTAGGTTTACATTAAGCTGATGTTTTAGGGTGTTACTGTTAATGTTAGTTTTAGAGTCGGGGTACGGTTAGGGCTAGGTTTAGGGTTAGGGCTAGAGTTAGGGGATAGTTAAGCGTGAGGTTTAGTTTTAGGGTTACGGTTATGGTTAGGCTTAGGTTTAGGGTAAAGTTTAGGTTAAGGATGAGGGTTAGGGTTAGGTGTTTGGGTTAAGGTTAGGGTTAGGTTTAGGGTTAGACTTAGTGTTAGGTTTAGGGTTAGTTGTTTGGGTCAATGTTAGGGTCAGGTTTAGGGTTAAGTTTAGGGTTAGGATTCGGTTTAGGGTTAGGCCTAGGGCTAGGGTGAAGTTTAAGTTAAGGGTGAGGGTTGAGCTTAGGGTTAGCGTTAGTGGTTAGGGTTAAGGTTAGGATTAAGTTGAGGGATAAGCTTAGGTTTAAAGTTAGGATTAGGGTTAGTGTTAGGGTTAAGTCATGGTTGGGTTTAGGGCTAGGTTAAGGTTAGAGATGGGGTTAGGTTAAGGGTTGGGGTTAGGTTTAGATGTTAGTGTGAGGTTTAGTGCTAGGTTTCCATTTAAGCTGAGTGTGTAGGGTAAGTTTTAGGGTTAGGATTCGGGTAGGGTTAGCGTTAGGTTCAGACCTAGGGTTCAGTTTAGGGTTAGGGTTAGGTTTATGGTTGGGGTCAGGGTTAGGGGAGATTTAGTGTTATGTTTAGTTTTAGGGTTAGGGTTCGTGTGAAGTTTATTTAAGCGAGATGGTTAGGGTTAGGGGTTAGGTTTCAGGTTAGGGTCAGGGTTAAGTTTAGGGTTAGTTTTAGGTTTAGGGTCAGGGTTAGGTTTAGGTTTAGTGTTAGTTTGTTTAGGGTTAGGGTTTGAATGAAGTTAGGGTAGGTTTAGGGTTATGGTTCGGGTGAAATTTTGGTTAAGGGTGAGGGTTCGGCTTAGGGTTAGGGTTAGGGGATAGTGTTTCAGTTAGGTTTAGGGTAGAGTTTTAATTATGGGTAAGTTTCCGGTTAGGGTAAGAGTTAGAGTTACGTTTAGAGTTAAGGTGAGGGTTGTGGGTAAGTGTTACGGTTACGGTTAGGGTTAGTGTTAGGGTTAGGTTTAATTTTATTGAAGGCTTCAAATTAGGGTTAAGGTTAGGTTAGGGTTAGGGTCAGGGTTAGGATTAGAATTAGGTTTAGGGCGAGGGTTAGGGTCAGAGTTATTGTCAGGGTTAGGTTTCGGGTTATAGGTGGGCCAAGGTTAAGTTTAGGGTTAGGTTTATGGGTAGGGTTTGGGTTAAAGTTAGGCTTAGCTTTAGGTTAGGGATAGGGTGCAGTTTAAGATAGGGTGATGGTTAGGGTTAGGGTTTTGGCTAAGGTTTGGGTTTGTTTTCAGGTTAGTGTTAAGGTTATGTTCAGGATTAGGGTTAAGTTTAGGGGTTGTGTTTAGTTTTAGGGTAAACCTAAAACTTAGTGTTACGGTTAGGGTAAGGGTTGCAGTTTGTGTTAGGTGTTGTGGTTGGGGTGAGGGTTTGGTTGAGGGTTAGGGTTGGGTAGGGTTAGGACTATGGTTATGGTAAAGTGTTAGGGGTTAGAGCTGTAGTTTAGGGTTAGGGTTTGGGGGAGGGTTCCGGTTAGGCATTGTGGTTCTGGTCATGGTTAGGTTTGGTTTAGGGTTAGGGTTAGGTTTAGGATTAGGTTTCGGGTTAGAGTTAGAGATAGGGTTAAGGTTTGGGTTAGGCTTTGGTGTTGGGGTTAGGGTTTTACTTCCGGTTAGGGTTATCGTTAGGGCTCAGGGGTTTCAGGTTAGGGTTAGGGTTAGGGCTAGCATTAGGTTTAGGTTTGGTGGGATACGGTGAGGGGTTAGGGGGAGGGTTATGGTTAGTTTTACACTTAAGGTGAGGGTTTAGGGTAATTGTTACGGTTACGGCTAGAGTTAGAATTAGGCTTAGGGTTAGCGTGAAGTTTCAGTTAATAGTCAGGGATAGGGTGAATATTAGAGTAGGGTTAAGGTTAGTGTTAGGGTTAGGTATAGCGTTAGGGTTCGGGTAGGGGTAAGGCTAGGTTTAAGGCTAGGTTTACGGTAAAGGGTAGGGCTAGGTTAGGGTTACGTTTAGAGTTGGAGTTAGTGCTACGGTTTAGGGTTAGGGTTAGGGTCAGGTTTAGAGTTAGTGTTAGGGTTAGGGTTATGGTAGAGTTAAGGTTAGGGTTTAGATTAGGGTTAGAGTAAGGGTTAGGTTTAGGTCAGGGTTCGGGCTAGGATGAGGGATAGGTTTAGGCTTCGGGAAAGGGTTAGGGGTTCGTGTGAGGGTTAGTGTTAGGTTTACAGTTAAGCTGATGTTTTAGGGTGTTCCGGTTAGGTTAAGGGTCAGAGTTAGGGTTAGGCTAGAGTTAGGGGATAGATTAGGGTTAGGTTTAGTTTTAGGGTTAGGGTCAGGCTTAGGTTTAGGATGAAGTTCAGGTTAAGGATGAGGGTTAAGGTTTGGGTTAGGGTTAGGCTTAGTGTTAGAGTTAGGTGTTTGGGTGAATGGTAGGATCAGTTTTAGGTTTAGGGTTAGGGTTAGTGTTCGGTTTAGGGTTAGGGTTAAGGTGAAGTTTAAGTTAAGCGTGAGGGTTGAGCTTAGGGTAAGCGTTAGGGGTTGGGGTTAGGGTTAAGGTTAGGATTAAGTTTAGGGTTAAGGGTTAGGTTTAGAGTTAGGATTAGGGTTAGTGTTAGGGTTAAGTCATGGTTAGGTTTAGGGCTAGGTTAAGGTTAGAGATAGGGTTAGGTTAAGGGTTAGGGTTAGGTTTAGATGTTAGGGTGAGGGTTAGTGCTAGGTTTCCATTTAAGCTCAGGGTGTAGGGTCAGTTTTAGAGTTGGAGTTGGTGTTAGGGTCAGGGTTAGGGTAAAGTTTCGGGGTAGGGTTAGGGTTAGGGATAGCTTTAGGTTTAGGGTTGGGGATACGGTTTGGGGTTAGGGTGAGGGTTGGGGTTAGGGTGAGGGTTAGGTTTACAGTTAAGGTGAGGGTTTAGAGTAATTGTTATGCTTAGTGTTAGAGTTAGGGTTAGAGTTAGGGGAAGTTTCAGTTAATAGTGAGGGTTAGGGCTAAGTTTAGAGTTAGGGTAAGGTTAGTGTTAGGGTTAGGGTTAGGATCGGGGTCAGGTTAGGGTTAAGGCTAGGTTTACGGTAAAGGGTAGGGCTAGGTTGGGGTTAGGGTTAGGTTTAGAGTTAGAGTTAGTGCTAGGGTTTACTGTTAGAGTTAGGGTCGGGTTTAGAGTTATTGTTAGGGTTAGGGTTAAGGTAGAGTTAAGGTTAAGGTTAAGTTTCCAGTTAGGGTAAGGGTTAGGTTTAGGTCAGGTTTAGGGTTAGGATGAGGGGTAGGGTTAAACTTAGGGAAAGGGTTAGGGGTTCATGTGAGGGTTAGTGTTAGGTTTACATTAAGCTGATGTTTTAGGGTGTTACTGTTAATGTTAGTTTTAGAGTCAGGGGTACGGTTAGGGCTAGGTTTAGGGTTAGGGCTAGAGTTAGGGGATAGTTAAGCGTGAGGTTTAGTTTTAGGGTTACGGTTATGGTTAGGCTTAGGTTTAGGGTAAAGTTTAGGTTAAGGATGAGGGTTAGGGTTAGGTGTTTGGGTTAAGGTTAGGGTTAGGTTTAGGGTTAGACTTAGTGTTAGGGTTAGTTGTTTGGGTCAATGTTAGGGTCAGGTTTAGGGTTAAGTTTAGGGTTAGGGTTCGGTTTAGGGTTAGGCCTAGGGCTAGGGTGAAGTTTAAGTTAAGGGTGAGGGTTGAGCTTAGGGTTAGCGTTAGTGGTTAGGGTTAAGGTTAGGATTAAGTTGAGGGATAAGCTTAGGTTTAAAGTTAGGATTAGGGTTAGTGTTAGGGTTAAGTCATGGTTGGGTTTAGGGCTAGGTTAAGGTTAGAGATGGGGTTAGGTTAAGGGTTGGGGTTAGGTTTAGATGTTAGTGTGAGGTTTAGTGCTAGGTTTCCATTTAAGCTGAGTGTGTAGGGTAAGTTTTAGGGTTAGGATTCGGGTAGGGTTAGCGTTAGGTTCAGACCTAGGGTTCAGTTTAGGGTTAGGGTTAGGTTTATGGTTGGGGTCAGGGTTAGGGGAGATTTAGTGTTATGTTTAGTTTTAGGGTTAGGGTTCGTGTGAAGTTTATTTAAGCGAGATGGTTAGGGTTAGTGGTTAGGTTTCAGGTTAGGGTCAGGGTTAAGTTTAGGGTTAGTTTTAGGTTTAGGGTCAGGGTTAGGTTTAGGTTTAGTGTTAGTTTGTTTAGGGTTAGGGTTTGAATGAAGTTAGGGTAGGTTTAGGGTTATGGTTCGGGTGAAATTTTGGTTAAGGGTGAGGGTTCGGCTTAGGGTTAGGGTTAGGGGATAGTGTTTCAGTTAGGTTTAGGGTAGAGTTTTAATTATGGTTAAGTTTCCGGTTAGGGTAAGAGTTAGAGTTATGTTTAGAGTTCAGGTGAGGGTTGTGGGTAAGTGTTACGGTTACGGTTAGGGTTAGTGTTAGGGTTAGGTTTAATTTTATTGTAGGCTTAAAATAAGGGTTAAGGTTAGGTTAGGGTTAGGGTCAGGGTTAGGATTAGAATTAGGTTTAGGGCGAGGGTTAGGGTCAGAGTTATTGTCAGGGTTAGGTTTCGGGTTATAGGTGGGCCAAGGTTAAGTTTAGGGTTAGGTTTATGGGTAGGGTTTGGGTTAAAGTTAGGCTTAGCTTTAGGTTAGGGATAGGGTGCAGTTTAAGATAGGGTGATGGTTAGGGTTAGGGTTTTGGCTAAGGTTTGGGTTTGTTTTCAGGTTAGTGTTAAGGTTATGTTCAGGATTAGGGTTAAGTTTAGGGGTTGTGTTTAGTTTTAGGGTAAACCTAAAACTTAGTGTTACGGTTAGGGTAAGGGTTGCAGTTTGTGTTAGGTGTTGTGGTTGGGGTGAGGGTTTGGTTGAGGGTTAGGGTTGGGTAGGGTTAGGACTATGGTTATGGTAAAGTGTTAGGGGTTAGAGCTGTAGTTTAGGGTTAGGGTTTGGGGGAGGGTTCCGGTTAGGCATTGTGGTTCTGGTCATGGTTAGGTTTGGTTTAGGGTTAGGGTTAGGTTTAGGATTAGGTTTCGGGTTAGAGTTAGAGATAGGGTTAAGGTTTGGGTTAGGCTTTGGTGTTGGGGTTAGGGTTTTAGTTCCGGTTAGGGTTATCGTTAGGGCTCAGGGGTTTCAGGTTAGGGTTAGGGTTAGGGCTAGCATTAGGTTTAGGTTTGGTGGGATACGGTGAGGGGTTAGGGGGAGGGTTATGGTTAGTTTTACACTTAAGGTGAGGGTTTAGGGTAATTGTTACGGTCACGGCTAGAGTTAGAATTAGGCTTAGGGTTAGCGTGAAGTTTCAGTTAATAGTCAGGGATAGGGTGAATATTAGAGTAGGGTTAAGGTTAGTGTAAGGGTTAGGTATAGCGTTAGGGTTCGGGTAGGGGTAAGGCTAGGTTTAAGGCTAGGTTTACGGTAAAGGGTAGGGCTAGGTTAGGGTTACGTTTAGAGTTGGAGTTAGTGCTACGGTTTAGGGTTAGGGTTAGGGTCAGGTTTAGAGTTAGTGTTAGGGTTAGGGTTATGGTAGAGTTAAGGTTAGGGTTTAGATTAGGGTTAGAGTAAGGGTTAGGTTTAGGTCAGGGTTCGGGCTAGGATGAGGGATAGGTTTAGGCTTCGGGAAAGGGTTAGGGGTTCGTGTGAGGGTTAGTGTTAGGTTTACAGTTAAGCTGATGTTTTAGGGTGTTCCGGTTAGGTTAAGGGTCAGAGTTAGGGTTAGGCTAGAGTTAGGGGATAGATTAGGGTTAGGTTTAGTTTTAGGGTTAGGGTCAGGCTTAGGTTTAGGATAAAGTTCAGGTTAAGGATGAGGGTTAAGGTTTGGGTTAGGGTTAGGCTTAGTGTTAGAGTTAGGTGTTTGGGCGAATGGTAGGATCAGTTTTAGGTTTAGGGTTAGGGTTAGTGTTCGGTTTAGGGTTAGGGTTAAGGTGAAGTTTAAGTTAAGCGTGAGGGTTGAGCTTAGGGTTAGCGTTAGGGGTTGGGGTTAGGGTTAAGGTTAGGATTAAGTTTAGAGTTAAGGGTTAGGTTTAGAGTTAGGATTAGGGTTAGTGTTAGGGTTAAGTCATGGTTAGGTTTAGGGCTAGGTTAAGGTTAGAGATAGGGTTCGGTTAAGGGTTAGGGTTAGGTTTAGATGTTAGGGTGAGGGTTAGTGCTAGGTTTCCATTTAAGCTCAGTGGGTAGGGTCAGTTTTAGAGTTTGAGTTGGTGTTAGGGTCAGGGTTAGGGTAAGGTTTCGGGTTAGGGTTAGGGTTAGGGATAGCTTTAGGTTTAGGGTTGGGGATACGGTTCGGGGTTAGGGTGAGGGTTGGGGTTAGGGTGAGGGTTAGGTTTACAGTTAAGGTGAGGGATTAGGGTAATTGTTATGCTTAGTGTTAGAGTTAGGGTTAGAGTTAGGGGAAGTTTCAGTTAATAGTGAGGGTTAGGGCTAAGTTTAGAGTTAGGGTAAGGTTAGTGTTAGGGTTAGGGTTAGGATCGGGGTCAGGTTAGGGTTAAGGCTAGGTTTACGGTAAAGGGTAGGGCTAGGTTGGGGTTAGGGTTAGGTTTAGAGTTAGAGTTAGTGCTAGGGTTTACTGTTAGAGTTAGGGTCGGGTTTAGAGTTATTGTTAGGGTTAGGGTTAGGGTAGAGTTAAGGTTAAGGTTAAGTTTCCAGTTAGGGTCAGGGTTAGGTTTAGGTCAGGGTTAGGGTTAGGATGAGGGGTAGGGTTAAACTTAGGGAAAGGGTTAGGGGTTCATGTGAGGGTTAGTGTTAGGTTTACATTAAGCTGATGTTTTAGGGTGTTACTGTTAATGTTAGTTTTAGAGTCGGGGTACGGTTAGGGCTAGGTTTAGGGTTAGGGCTAGAGTTAGGGGATAGTTAAGCGTGAGGTTTAGTTTTAGGGTTACGGTTATGGTTAGGCTTAGGTTTAGGGTAAAGTTTAGGTTAAGGATGAGGGTTAGGGTTAGGTGTTTGGGTTAAGGTTAGGGTTAGGTTTAGGGTTAGACTTAGTGTTAGGTTTAGGGTTAGTTGTTTGGGTCAATGTTAGGGTCAGGTTTAGGGTTAAGTTTAGGGTTAGGATTCGGTTTAGGGTTAGGCCTAGGGCTAGGGTGAAGTTTAAGTTAAGGGTGAGGGTTGAGCTTAGGGTTAGCGTTAGTGGTTAGGGTTAAGGTTAGGATTAAGTTGAGGGATAAGCTTAGGTTTAAAGTTAGGATTAGGGTTAGTGTTAGGGTTAAGTCATGGTTGGGTTTAGGGCTAGGTTAAGGTTAGAGATGGGGTTAGGTTAAGGGTTGGGGTTAGGTTTAGATGTTAGTGTGAGGTTTAGTGCTAGGTTTCCATTTAAGCTGAGTGTGTAGGGTAAGTTTTAGGGTTAGGATTCGGGTAGGGTTAGCGTTAGGTTCAGACCTAGGGTTCAGTTTAGGGTTAGGGTTAGGTTTATGGTTGGGGTCAGGGTTAGGGGAGATTTAGTGTTATGTTTAGTTTTAGGG
Source organism: Elephas maximus indicus (assembly GCF_024166365.1). Taxonomy (NCBI): domain Eukaryota; kingdom Metazoa; phylum Chordata; class Mammalia; order Proboscidea; family Elephantidae; genus Elephas; species Elephas maximus. Next base: position 37,083,673 of record NC_064819.1, read on the forward strand.
TTAGGGTTCGTGTGAAGTTTATTTAAGCGAGATGGTTAGGGTTAGGGGTTAGGTTTCAGGTTAGGGTCAGGGTTAAGTTTAGGGTTAGTTTTAGGTTTAGGGTCAGGGTTAGGTTTAGGTTTAGTGTTAGTTTGTTTAGGGTTAGGGTTTGAATGAAGTTAGGGTAGGTTTAGGGTTATGGTTCGGGTGAAATTTTGGTTAAGGGTGAGGGTTCGGCTTAGGGTTAGGGTTAGGGGATAGTGTTTCAGTTAGGTTTAGGGTAGAGTTTTAATTATGGTTAAGTTTCCGGTTAGGGTAAGAGTTAGAGTTACGTTTAGAGTTAAGGTGAGGGTTGTGGGTAAGTGTTACGGTTACGGTTAGGGTTAGTGTTAGGGTTAGGTTTAATTTTATTGAAGGCTTCAAATTAGGGTTAAGGTTAGGTTAGGGTTAGGGTCAGGGTTAGGATTAGAATTAGGTTTAGGGCGAGGGTTAGGGTCAGAGTTATTGTCAGGGTTAGGTTTCGGGTTATAGGTGGGCCAAGGTTAAGTTTAGGGTTAGGTTTATGGGTAGGGTTTGGGTTAAAGTTAGGCTTAGCTTTAGGTTAGGGATAGGGTGCAGTTTAAGATAGGGTGATGGTTAGGGTTAGGGTTTTGGCTAAGGTTTGGGTTTGTTTTCAGGTTAGTGTTAAGGTTATGTTCAGGATTAGGGTTAAGTTTAGGGGTTGTGTTTAGTTTTAGGGTAAACCTAAAACTTAGTGTTACGGTTAGGGTAAGGGTTGCAGTTTGTGTTAGGTGTTGTGGTTGGGGTGAGGGTTTGGTTGAGGGTTAGGGTTGGGTAGGGTTAGGACTATGGTTATGGTAAAGTGTTAGGGGTTAGAGCTGTAGTTTAGGGTTAGGGTTTGGGGGAGGGTTCCGGTTAGGCATTGTGGTTCTGGTCATGGTTAGGTTTGGTTTAGGGTTAGGGTTAGGTTTAGGATTAGGTTTCGGGTTAGAGTTAGAGATAGGGTTAAGGTTTGGGTTAGGCTTTGGTGTTGGGGTTAGGGTTTTAGTTCCGGTTAGGGTTATCGTTAGGGCTCAGGGGTTTCAGGTTAGGGTTAGGGTTAGGGCTAGCATTAGGTTTAGGTTTGGTGGGATACGGTGAGGGGTTAGGGGGAGGGTTATGGTTAGTTTTACACTTAAGGTGAGGGTTTAGGGTAATTGTTACGGTTACGGCTAGAGTTAGAATTAGGCTTAGGGTTAGCGTGAAGTTTCAGTTAATAGTCAGGGATAGGGTGAATATTAGAGTAGGGTTAAGGTTAGTGTTAGGGTTAGGTATAGCGTTAGGGTTCGGGTAGGGGTAAGGCTAGGTTTAAGGCTAGGTTTACGGTAAAGGGTAGGGCTAGGTTAGGGTTACGTTTAGAGTTGGAGTTAGTGCTACGGTTTAGGGTTAGGGTTAGGGTCAGGTTTAGAGTTAGTGTTAGGGTTAGGGTTATGGTAGAGTTAAGGTTAGGGTTTAGATTAGGGTTAGAGTAAGGGTTAGGTTTAGGTCAGGGTTCGGGCTAGGATGAGGGATAGGTTTAGGCTTCGGGAAAGGGTTAGGGGTTCGTGTGAGGGTTAGTGTTAGGTTTACAGTTAAGCTGATGTTTTAGGGTGTTCCGGTTAGGTTAAGGGTCAGAGTTAGGGTTAGGCTAGAGTTAGGGGATAGATTAGGGTTAGGTTTAGTTTTAGGGTTAGGGTCAGGCTTAGGTTTAGGATAAAGTTCAGGTTAAGGATGAGGGTTAAGGTTTGGGTTAGGGTTAGGCTTAGTGTTAGAGTTAGGTGTTTGGGCGAATGGTAGGATCAGTTTTAGGTTTAGGGTTAGGGTTAGTGTTCGGTTTAGGGTTAGGGTTAAGGTGAAGTTTAAGTTAAGCGTGAGGGTTGAGCTTAGGGTTAGCGTTAGGGGTTGGGGTTAGGGTTAAGGTTAGGATTAAGTTTAGAGTTAAGGGTTAGGTTTAGAGTTAGGATTAGGGTTAGTGTTAGGGTTAAGTCATGGTTAGGTTTAGGGCTAGGTTAAGGTTAGAGATAGGGTTCGGTTAAGGGTTAGGGTTAGGTTTAGATGTTAGGGTGAGGGTTAGTGCTAGGTTTCCATTTAAGCTCAGTGGGTAGGGTCAGTTTTAGAGTTTGAGTTGGTGTTAGGGTCAGGGTTAGGGTAAGGTTTCGGGTTAGGGTTAGGGTTAGGGATAGCTTTAGGTTTAGGGTTGGGGATACGGTTCGGGGTTAGGGTGAGGGTTGGGGTTAGGGTGAGGGTTAGGTTTACAGTTAAGGTGAGGGATTAGGGTAATTGTTATGCTTAGTGTTAGAGTTAGGGTTAGAGTTAGGGGAAGTTTCAGTTAATAGTGAGGGTTAGGGCTAAGTTTAGAGTTAGGGTAAGGTTAGTGTTAGGGTTAGGGTTAGGATCGGGGTCAGGTTAGGGTTAAGGCTAGGTTTACGGTAAAGGGTAGGGCTAGGTTGGGGTTAGGGTTAGGTTTAGAGTTAGAGTTAGTGCTAGGGTTTACTGTTAGAGTTAGGGTCGGGTTTAGAGTTATTGTTAGGGTTAGGGTTAGGGTAGAGTTAAGGTTAAGGTTAAGTTTCCAGTTAGGGTCAGGGTTAGGTTTAGGTCAGGGTTAGGGTTAGGATGAGGGGTAGGGTTAAACTTAGGGAAAGGGTTAGGGGTTCATGTGAGGGTTAGTGTTAGGTTTACATTAAGCTGATGTTTTAGGGTGTTACTGTTAATGTTAGTTTTAGAGTCGGGGTACGGTTAGGGCTAGGTTTAGGGTTAGGGCTAGAGTTAGGGGATAGTTAAGCGTGAGGTTTAGTTTTAGGGTTACGGTTATGGTTAGGCTTAGGTTTAGGGTAAAGTTTAGGTTAAGGATGAGGGTTAGGGTTAGGTGTTTGGGTTAAGGTTAGGGTTAGGTTTAGGGTTAGACTTAGTGTTAGGTTTAGGGTTAGTTGTTTGGGTCAATGTTAGGGTCAGGTTTAGGGTTAAGTTTAGGGTTAGGATTCGGTTTAGGGTTAGGCCTAGGGCTAGGGTGAAGTTTAAGTTAAGGGTGAGGGTTGAGCTTAGGGTTAGCGTTAGTGGTTAGGGTTAAGGTTAGGATTAAGTTGAGGGATAAGCTTAGGTTTAAAGTTAGGATTAGGGTTAGTGTTAGGGTTAAGTCATGGTTGGGTTTAGGGCTAGGTTAAGGTTAGAGATGGGGTTAGGTTAAGGGTTGGGGTTAGGTTTAGATGTTAGTGTGAGGTTTAGTGCTAGGTTTCCATTTAAGCTGAGTGTGTAGGGTAAGTTTTAGGGTTAGGATTCGGGTAGGGTTAGCGTTAGGTTCAGACCTAGGGTTCAGTTTAGGGTTAGGGTTAGGTTTATGGTTGGGGTCAGGGTTAGGGGAGATTTAGTGTTATGTTTAGTTTTAGGGTTAGGGTTCGTGTGAAGTTTATTTAAGCGAGATGGTTAGGGTTAGGGGTTAGGTTTCAGGTTAGGGTCAGGGTTAAGTTTAGGGTTAGTTTTAGGTTTAGGGTCAGGGTTAGGTTTAGGTTTAGTGTTAGTTTGTTTAGGGTTAGGGTTTGAATGAAGTTAGGGTAGGTTTAGGGTTATGGTTCGGGTGAAATTTTGGTTAAGGGTGAGGGTTCGGCTTAGGGTTAGGGTTAGGGGATAGTGTTTCAGTTAGGTTTAGGGTAGAGTTTTAATTATGGTTAAGTTTCCGGTTAGGGTAAGAGTTAGAGTTACGTTTAGAGTTAAGGTGAGGGTTGTGGGTAAGTGTTACGGTTACGGTTAGGGTTAGTGTTAGGGTTAGGTTTAATTTTATTGAAGGCTTCAAATTAGGGTTAAGGTTAGGTTAGGGTTAGGGTCAGGGTTAGGATTAGAATTAGGTTTAGGGCGAGGGTTAGGGTCAGAGTTATTGTCAGGGTTAGGTTTCGGGTTATAGGTGGGCCAAGGTTAAGTTTAGGGTTAGGTTTATGGGTAGGGTTTGGGTTAAAGTTAGGCTTAGCTTTAGGTTAGGGATAGGGTGCAGTTTAAGATAGGGTGATGGTTAGGGTTAGGGTTTTGGCTAAGGTTTGGGTTTGTTTTCAGGTTAGTGTTAAGGTTATGTTCAGGATTAGGGTTAAGTTTAGGGGTTGTGTTTAGTTTTAGGGTAAACCTAAAACTTAGTGTTACGGTTAGGGTAAGGGTTGCAGTTTGTGTTAGGTGTTGTGGTTGGGGTGAGGGTTTGGTTGAGGGTTAGGGTTGGGTAGGGTTAGGACTATGGTTATGGTAAAGTGTTAGGGGTTAGAGCTGTAGTTTAGGGTTAGGGTTTGGGGGAGGGTTCCGGTTAGGCATTGTGGTTCTGGTCATGGTTAGGTTTGGTTTAGGGTTAGGGTTAGGTTTAGGATTAGGTTTCGGGTTAGAGTTAGAGATAGGGTTAAGGTTTGGGTTAGGCTTTGGTGTTGGGGTTAGGGTTTTAGTTCCGGTTAGGGTTATCGTTAGGGCTCAGGGGTTTCAGGTTAGGGTTAGGGTTAGGGCTAGCATTAGGTTTAGGTTTGGTGGGATACGGTGAGGGGTTAGGGGGAGGGTTATGGTTAGTTTTACACTTAAGGTGAGGGTTTAGGGTAATTGTTACGGTTACGGCTAGAGTTAGAATTAGGCTTAGGGTTAGCGTGAAGTTTCAGTTAATAGTCAGGGATAGGGTGAATATTAGAGTAGGGTTAAGGTTAGTGTTAGGGTTAGGTATAGCGTTAGGGTTCGGGTAGGGGTAAGGCTAGGTTTAAGGCTAGGTTTACGGTAAAGGGTAGGGCTAGGTTAGGGTTACGTTTAGAGTTGGAGTTAGTGCTACGGTTTAGGGTTAGGGTTAGGGTCAGGTTTAGAGTTAGTGTTAGGGTTAGGGTTATGGTAGAGTTAAGGTTAGGGTTTAGATTAGGGTTAGAGTAAGGGTTAGGTTTAGGTCAGGGTTCGGGCTAGGATGAGGGATAGGTTTAGGCTTCGGGAAAGGGTTAGGGGTTCGTGTGAGGGTTAGTGTTAGGTTTACAGTTAAGCTGATGTTTTAGGGTGTTCCGGTTAGGTTAAGGGTCAGAGTTAGGGTTAGGCTAGAGTTAGGGGA